>NC_072482.1:47262395-48487752 GCF_027574615.1 Eptesicus fuscus | reverse complement strand
GATCTCCTTTCCTTTTGATTCTAAAATTAAAAAAAAATAGATATATGACAACAGCCAGCACAACAATAGCCATCCAGTGTGAATAAATAAAATTTATACCTTTTTTTTTCAGATCAGCAAAAACATATTACTTGGTGTGCAGCTGACTTTTATTTTCTTTTCTTATTTCTTACTAGAGGCCCGTTGCACGAAATTCGTGCACAGAGATGGGGGGTGTCCCTCAGCCCAGACTGCACCCTCTCCAATCTGGGACCCCTCGAGGGATGTCCGACTGCCCGTTTAGGCCCGATCCCACTGGGATCAGTCGGACATCCCTCTCACAATCCAGGACTGCTAGCTCCCAACTGCTCGCCTGCCTGCCTTCCTGATTGCCCCTAACTGCTTCTGCCTGCCAGCCTGATCACCCCCTAACCACTCTGCTGCCAGCCTGATTGATGCCTAACTGCTCCCCTGCCAGCCTGTTTGCCCCCAACTTCCCTCCTCTGGCGGCCTGGTCACCCCTAACTGCTCTCTCCTGCAGGGTTGATCACCTCCAACTGCCCTCCCTTGCAGGCCTGGGTCCCTCTCAACTGCCCTCCCTTGCAGGCCTGGTGCCTCCCAACTGCCCTCCCCTGCTGGCCATCTTGTGGTGGTCATCTTGGTGTCCACATGGGGGCAGAATCTTTGACCCCATGGGGCATCCATATTGTGTGTTGGAGTGATGGTCAATCTGCATACTACTCTTTTATTAGATAGGATAGAGGCCTGGTGCAGGGGTGGGGGCCAGCTGGTTAGCCCTGAAGGGTGTCCCGGATCAGGATGGGGGTTCCCTTGGGGCGTGGGGCGGCCTGAGCAAGGGGCCTGTGGTGGTTTGCAGGCCAGCCACGCCCCCTGGCGACCCAAGAGGAGGCCCTGGTATCTGGAATTTATTTACCTTCTACAATTGAAACTTTGTAGCCTGGAGCGGAGCCAAGCCTCCTGCTCGCTCCGTGGCCGGCAGCCATTTCTGTTGGGGTTAATTCACCTTCTATAATTGAAACTTTCTAGCCTTAAGCGGAGGCCTGGGCCTGGCCAGGGTGTGTGGAAAGCTTTGTTTTCCCTGTTGCCGGGGGCAACCCTGGCCTGCTCTCTCCAGTTCTGTGGCTGCCACCATTTCTGTTAAGATTTGTTTACCTTCTATAATTGAAACTTTGTAGCTTGAGTGGAGGCTTAGGCCTAGCAAGGGCAGGCAGAAAACTTGGCTTCCTCTGTTGCCTGGGAAACCTTGCTCTCTGTGGCTGTAGCCATCTTGGTTGGGTTTATTTGCATACTCTCCCTGATTGGCTGGTGGGCATGGCTTAGGTGTAGCGAAGGTGCGGTCAATTTGCATATTACCCTTCTATTATGTAGGATTTTTATTATTATTATCATTTTTAAATTGATTTTGAGGAGGAAGGGAGAGCGAGAGACAGACAGAAACATCTATGATGAGAGAGAATCATCGATTACCTGCCTCCTGCATGGACAATACTGGGGATGGAGCCCTCAACTTGGTCATGTGTCCTGACCAGGAATTGAACCATGACCCTCACCTGCTGGGCAGTGCAGCAGAATTTTAGTAATTAGTTTATGTGTGCTAGGAGATGAAAAAGGTTGAAAATCTATGCAATAGCCATATTTTCTCTTTCTTTTTTTAAAATTAATCTTTATTGTTGAAATTATTACAGTTGTCCCCTTTTTTCCCCCATTGTCCCCTTCCACCCAGCTCCTGCCCCTTCCCCAGGCCTTCACTGCACTACTGTCTGTCCATGGGTTATGTATATATGCATATAAGTTCTTTGGTTAATATAATTCTGCTCACCTCACCCCCTCTTTTCCCTGAAATATAGTCATCTTTTATGAGTAACCAAGCTGTAAAACTACCTTGTGTAGAACAATTCTATGATGTTCCTAATAGAGTATATTCCTGCACTTGAAGATGTCATTATCACCCATCCATCAACCATAGTGAAGTTATGAAACTTCATATTACCAGAGGCCTTGACATTGCATTGCTCACTGTTTGTTCTACTTGTCAGCACTTTATGTCACTAATGGACAGGGAGTCATATTCAAAATCTCATTTTTTCTCATAATGGAGATATATTTTTTCCCATTCAATCATCTGCTCATGTGGTTTATAATAAGCCTGAGGGTAAACAGCCAAATCTGGGTAATAAGGTCTGTTGAGCTTGACTGAAGAATGGTATTAGATGATGGAGCTAATTTCTGTACCCTGATAATGCATTATTCTGTTATGTTTATGCTTTGCAGTTAATAATAAAGGAGAATCTTGAAATGTGATAATATGTTTGAATTTCTGTTAACTTACACTAAATAGTTATAAAAGAGAAGTTATTAATTTATTTTATGCAAATAATCGGATACTATTGAGGGAGAGCAAATTTGTTATTGAAGGTAAATGGATATTTAGAAGAAAAAAGTCTCCCAAACTCCTGCTATAAAGACAAGTTTTTCACACACACACACACACACACACACACACAAACACACACACGTACACACATATGTATATATATTAATATTTTATTTTATTTTTAATTATCATCTGAGGATATTTTTTTCCTACTGATTTTTTGAGAGAGTGGAAGGGAGTGGTAGAGACAAAGAGAGAGAAACATCAATGTGAGAGAAACACATTGATTGGCTGCTTCCCGCACAAGCCTGCAACCAAGGTACATGTCCTTGACTGGAATCAAACCTGGGACCCTTCAGTCTGCAGGCTGACAATCTACCCACTGAGCCAAACTGGCGAGGGCTAAAGACAAGTAATATTTAATACAAATATTGTTTTTTCAATGGCATCTTACAGGAACCAAATAACATTCTTAGCTAATCAACTCTGATTTCTGCATGAATGACAGGCAGTGCTGGGAGAAATGACTAGAAAAATTTTTCTTTTGAAAATGAGAATTAGGTTGAAGCTAATTTTCAAGTGTTCCCTGAAAATTCTACTTAGCTAATCTGGTAAAAAGAGATGATGCAGCACCTTCTAATGACTCGACTAAATAGCAGCTCTGCTTTGGCTCACAGTTCACGGGCTAAACTTACCACTTTAGTTCTTTTGCAGAAAATTAGAAAGAGAGAGAGAAAGATTGATATTAGTTTTGAATCAGATAGGCCAGAGATTACAATAACTAGGGGCCTGTGCCTTGTGTGACTGGGAACCAGACTGGTACTCTATTAGGGCAGTTGGCTGGATGTGAGAAGGGACTATTTTCTCAATTTAATTTTGTATGTTGGAGTTTTTTTTAGTGTTGTTTGTGTTTTTTTTTTCAATCATCAAATGATTATGGATAGACCTCAATAATGAAAGAATGAGAGGCAATGTTGATAATGAGAGTCATATAGGGGTGTGTAGTGGGTTGAATGGTGACCTTTAAAATAATATATCCATGTCCTAACCCCTGGAACCTACAAACATCCTACTTGGAAAAAGGTCTTGCAGATGTAACTAAGTATCTTGAGATCATCCTGGACTATCCCGGTGGTCCCTAAATCCAATGACAAATTCCTTATAAAAGACACACAGAGGTGAGAAACAGAGAAGAGAAGGCCTTGTGAAGACGAAGGCAGATTGGAGTGATGCAGCCTCAAGCCATGGGACCTCTGGAGAGGCCAGAAGCAGGAAGGGTAAAGAAGGATTTTCCCCCTAGAGTCTCCACAGTGAAACCAGCCCTGCTGATACCTTGATTTCAGACTTCTGGCATCCACAATGACGGGAGAACACATTTCTGTTTAAGGCCCCCAGTTTGTGGTCATTTGCTACAAGCAGCCCAAGGAAACGAATACAAGGTGATGTGGTCACCACAGTCTCTCTTCTCTGAAGCTCCAGAAGGGCTGATGAAGGAGGCCTCATGACACATACATACTAGCACAACTGACAGTCTCCTGGGAAGGCAGCATTGTTTAGATACTGGTACACAGTCTACCCAAACCACACTTTCCCCCGACCAAGGTTTTAACATCTGGGCAAGTGCACTTGGAGGCAGCCCTTACACAACTTTGTGATAAACTCTTTGAGGCTTGGATAGATAATGGCCTATAGCAAATGGATATGTTGAGAAAGTAAAGGAAGACTATGCATTTCCCCCTTGGAGCTGTTTGAGTTAGAATAGACAGGATTTTCATATTTTTGTCTTTATTTTTCTGTTATACATTTTAAATAATATTTATTGTGATTTCTTCTTTGAAATTACCAAATTACAAAAGCATCATTTGTTTAGTTTCTTAGGTAATTTGTTGTCAATTTCCAAGTGTCTTTCATTATGGCCAGAGAATTTACCCTTTAATTGTTGGTTTTGTTTTTTTGTATCTTTTGAGATTGCTATTAAGATAAACATATGGTTAGTTTCGTGTATGCTCTATATAAGTTTAAAAATAGTATGTACTCTATTTTGTTCAGTGCAGAATTGTTTGGTTATTAAAGTCTTCTATGTCCTAATGTAAGGAGGACTTGTATTACTTGTCTTGGTTTCCAAGAGAAGTGTGTAAAACTTTCCATTATAAGGGTGGATTTACTAATTTCTTCTTGTAATACTATCGACTATTTTCTTATAAGTTTTAAAGTCATATTGATAATTCACCATCTAATTAATTGCTGTATAATCTTCTGAAATGTTTCTTTGATCAACATGTGAAATCCTTGTTATTGCTTTTAATGATTTTTCACTTTAAATTCTATTTTTTCTAATATTAGTTTTATTACATCAACTTTATTTTGGTTATTATTTGATGGGTATTTTTTGTCCCTTTATATTTAAGTTTCACTCTTGTTATAATTCTACACCTAAAATCTTTAAATGTATGATTTGAGTGGTAAATTCTAGGAAACTCTAGTTGATTATTTTTTTCAAATCTTATTTCTTCTTTGTTTGTTTTTTATATCTTCACCTTTTATATCTCTTCTTAGATGGATTCATCAATCTTGTGTCTCTCCTACATTTCTCTTATTCTTTGTTTATTGGTGCAGCCTTCTCATAAAAAATTCCTCAGTTCAGTGTCAAAACCTGGTAATTAGTTCTTTAAGAGTTTCTGTTTAGCCCTTTGTGACATCTATTTGAGTGTTTATTCAATAGTGTCTTTCTCAAAATCTCTAATAGATTTATTTTCATGACTATTTTTTGATTCATTAACATGTGTCATCCTTTATCTCTCTAATGATATTTATAATGACTAATTTTCTAGTGTTTTTTTTTTTTTTAATGGTAGGTCAAACTTTCCTTTTGTAGATTTTGAAACCACTATTTTAAATATTTTTTTTCTTAAATATTTTGGATGGTGTATTTATCTTCTATGAAATGATTCCCCTGAACTTTCCTTAGTTAATTTTTGCCTTCTGGCTTCTACCTGTAATCTTAGGCATGCTACTTAAATCTCATCTGAAGTTTTTGACATGGCTATGTATTTATTAACTCTAATATATATTTTCTAATAGCTCTCTAGCTCCTATGGGAAGGCAGACATTTTATTATATGTTTAGTCATCATCTTGAAATTTTAAATGACATGAACTTTTGAGTCGATTGTTTTCAATAAAATAAAAAATAACAAATATATTGTTAAATATTATTTATTCTTTTACTATAACTTTATAAATTAGTAACAAATCTATCACTAATTACTATATAATCAAATATTTTCTATTATAATGCACTAAAAGTAAGTGCCTTGATAATGTTGCTCTTACAATTTACTAAACCCAAATGTTTGTTCATATTTGTAACTCTTTATTATAATCTTTAGAAATAACTTAATAATAAATTTGTTACTATCAAATTACTAATCAAATATTTTCTATTATACTGCATTAAAAATAAGTGTCTTGATAACTTTTGCTCTTGCAATTGACTAAACCCAAAGTTGGTTCACACTTTGGCTTATAGTACCTCCCAATATATATAATGACACTCTGAGTCAGAGGCCAGGGAAATTGGCATCTTCCATTCTAGCATTTGCTACATTGCCAATGTGAATAAATAGAAACTAGCAAGGTGACAGCATCAGAAAATAAGTTAAAAACAAATAAATTACATAGAAAGTATACCTCTTTATATATGATGTAATTGTGAATCATAGTTATATTTTTATTTACATTAGTAGCAATCTCATTTGCTTGCCTATGAGATAAAGGTTGCCAAATATGACCATTGTAAATGACACAGTAGTTCATGAGAGAATATTTATACAGAATTATACACTATCCTAGAATTACCATGCTTTTCTTAAAACATTCATTATCCTGAAAAGATACTGGAACTAGGCTGGGCTTATAAATTACACTGACATAGTGGGAAAGAGGGTCTCAGAAATAGTGTGGCGCTACAAGAATGTCAGCCCACAGGTTTATCAGAAATCTTCAGAGGATGGGAAAACAATCAAACAGAAAATGAATGCTTTTAATTCCGATACTCTACTACTTCCTGGTGTGTGAAAGGCATTGCTTCTGAAAAATTCAAAACACTGTCCAATGAACATCAAAGCAAGTACCCCAAAGTCTTTATTACTAGGAAAAAGTAAATGATTCTGCCCAATTAACTGTGGGAAAAGAAGGCAGGCAATACAATAAGAAATGTGAAGTAGGCCTGCCTTCATTCTCTCTCAATTACTGCCCTCAATGGCCACTGCTGAAAGCCCGGGTACAGAAGCCAAGGCAGTCACCACTTGCTCAGTAAACAGGCAAGGAAACAAATCACTTGGTGTTGAATATAAAGACTGAATACATTGCTCACAGGCATGAAGCAGAATTGGGGGAGCCAGGAATGTAGGTGATACGTATTTCATATATATATGTTCATATATATATTTTTTTATTGATTGCTTTAAAGAGAGAGGAAAGGAGATGGTGAGGGAGAGGAAGAGGAAGAGGGAGGGAGGAAGGGAGGAGAGAGAGAGAGAGAGAGAGAGAGAGAGAGAGAGAGAGAGAGAGAGAAACATTGATGTGAGAGAGAAACAAAACATAGACCGGATCAGTTGCATCCCGTAGGTTCCACAACTGGGATCAAACCCACAACCTGGTATGTGCCCTTACCGGGAATCAAACCAGGGACCTTATCAAACCAGGGACCTTTCAGTGCATGGGGCACGCTCAACCAACTGAACCACACCAGCCAGGGATGTAGGTGATATTTTCACAATTGCAAGAATACAGCTATTTAGTAATTTTCTTCTCACTTCACTTACTGCATGGGGCTTAAAACTTTTTGAAAAAATATTAGATGGCTTCTGACATATGAAGCTTGCCCATATCAGGTATGCTTGCAGAGTGGAAAGACTTCAGGAGGCGGGGAGGTTCCCAGATGTGCTTTTATTTGCTGTGGAAACTGGAACAAATAATTGTTTTTTAAGGCTCAACTTCCCCATTTAGAAAATAGGGTAGTATAAATAATTACAGCAGATAATGTGAGGATTATGAAATGGGCTAAGTGCCATTCCTGGGATGTGCCTTAAACCTCTCCCTGTAGTTTATCTCAACTATACATTGCATGCCTGACTTTTTAAAATGATAAGCAGGCATTTGAACATCCTCTGACCTGCTTTTATCATTTATAACTTATTAATATTCATTTTAATGATATGAATTTAATTCCCTGCTTATTTCTCTATTCATCCCAATCCCAAAAAGGGATTCACTTGACTACTTTTAAATGGACTGTATGCTGCTTGATTAATTAGCTGTAATTCTCTATTGTGTTCAGAACTTAAAATTTATACTGCTTTTAATATTGGACAGACTATTTGTAGAACCTTTACAAATATATATTTAAGTTAGAAGAGTTGTTTAGAGTCAAAATCTCAGTCCTAACTCATGTTTAGACAGGGAAAATAAGATTTTTTTTTCCCCTACTGTTAGCTTTGGGTGGAAACACTTACTTCAGAAAAATGCATTCTGGTTAATTTTTAAACTGTAGTGATTGGTAAACTTTGGTATTGAAACAATAAGCTGTGAAGTATTAAATTAATGAGCACAATTCATTAAAATAAATCTTGTTGTTAAGTTTGCTTTTACTTTTCACAAAATTATGCTATTTCTCATTTATTTATTTATTTTAAATTTAGATTTATCTTAATATTTTGTTTTTCTTAGTTATTCCAAACTTGATTGATAATGATTTCATATCAGTACTAAGTATTGGGATTAAATTTTTCATTTATATTTAATAGATTCATTCTTTCTTCCACCATCTGCCTTCTATTTATCCAGGTACATCCAGGTACATCTTTAGTCCACACTCACACACACACAGAAATGTGATGTTGTAGTTCACTTTTGTAACCCATTGTTTGGTTATAAACAATGAGGATGTCAGATCTTTCAGTTGTATTTGGTATCTTTTAGGAATAAAGATACTTATAATATGTAAATTTAATGTACAATTTAATTATAAGAGCAGTGCAAATATTAGGGTAAGCTCCTTTAACACAAAATAAAGTATTTTTAAATAATTTGTTTAAAAGGTTTAAATAGCTTCAGTTAAAATTTTCTATAAAATCTTACTAAATTTTAATATTCCTGTATTTAGAGAAAAGATCATACTAAATTTTATACATTACTAAATAAATCAATGAAGTATTTCCATTGTTCATCTATTTAAATTGAAAAACTATCAAGTATGAATAATTATTCCATTTTTCTACTCTATCAGCCTTTTCAGTATAATTTTTATTATTCTTTTAATAGTTACCCTGGAGATTATAATATGCATCCTTGACTTATTACAGTGTACCTTAAATTAGTTCATTAACTACTTCCACAAAATGCAAGCATCTTAGAAAAATTTAAGTACATTTTACCTTTTCCATCTTTTTCTTATCGTGTATTTTATTTCACATATATTATAAACTTCTCAGATATTATTATTGTTGTTTTAAACATTAATTTTATTTGACTTAGCTGAATCATTACTCTTTTAGTGCTCTTAATTCTTTCCAGTGACTCTTAGTTTCCGTCATCTTTAAGAACTAGCTTTGACGTTATTTTTATTGTGTTATCTATTGGCAATGAATTATTGCAGATTGTGTATATCCAAATAGGCTTTGGAAGGATTTTTTCTAGGTATGGGATAGTAGATGAAAAGAAGAGCTCTCTTTTACTTAAACATTTTAAAGATGCCATTCCTACTTCAGTGGGAAGGCATGGGGTGGGGCAGGGTAAGAGATCAACCAAAGGACTTGTATGCATGCATATAAGTATAACCAATTGATACAGACACTAAGGGGGGTGGAAGTGGATGTGGGGAGGTCAATGGGAGGGAAAGGAGACATATGTAATACTATATGTAACTAGAGGCCTGGTGCACAAAATTCATGCACTCGGGGAAGGGGGTCCCTCAGCCCGGCCTGCACCCTCTTGCAGTTTGGGAGCCCTCAGGGGATGTCAGCACTGCCATGGAGACGGGAGAGGTTCCCGCCACCACTGCTGCACTCGCCAGCCATGAGCCCAGCTTCTGGCTGAGCAGCACACCCCCTGTGGGAGCACACTGACCACCAGAAGGCAGCTTCTGCATTGAGTGTCTGGCCACTGGTGGTCAGTGAGCATCATAGCAACCGGTCGTTCAGCCATTCGGTCGATTTGCATATTAGCCTTTTATTATATAGGATACTTTAAACAATAAAAAAAAAATTGAAAACAAAACAAGCAAACAAAAAATAAAGATGCCATTCCTTGCCTTTTACTTTTATTCATTTCATGGAAAGGTCATTGATCAATTTATTTTTATTCTCTTGAAGGTAATGTAAATTTTTAAAGCATCTGAATTATCTTCACTGTCTTATTGTTTTCCAGAAGTTTAACCTGAGATGGTAAGATATAGTTATCTTAGTATATTTCTTGCTTAGAGTTCACAGTTTCTTAAACCAGTGGGTTAATGTATCTCATAAATGTAGGGACATTCTCAGTTATTATTACCCCTTCACATATTACTTCTTCCCATTCTTTCCATGGGACTTGAGTTTTATTATATCAGAACTATTAACTGTGTTCTACATGTTTCTTTTGTTATTGGCATTCTCTTTTCTCTCTGTCCTTAGTTTTGATATTCCCATTTAAATTTATTTCCTGTTCACTAATCCTCTCCTTTACCATGTTAGGTTGTTGTTAAGGGCAACCAATTAATTATTAATTTCAGATATATCATTTTTTCAGTGCTAGAATATCTATTTGACTTTATAGACTTAATTTGCCATTAAAATTATTTTCTATCTTTTCATATCTTAAAGGGAGGTGCTACCTTTTATACTGTCTTTTAAAAAAACTCAGACATAGTAACTAAATCATGTGATGAACTTTAACAATGGATACATGATGTATCATCCTTTAGATGCCCAATAGAACAATTGAACATGGAAAAATCACTTTTTTCTCTCTCTTTTTAAAATATGTTTTTATTAATTTGGAGAGAGGAAGGGAGAGGGAGAGAGATAGAAACATCAATGATGAGAATCATCAGTCAACTCCTCCTGCACACTCCCTACTGGGGATCAAGCCCCACAACCTGGAAATGTACCCTGGCAGGGAATTAAACCATGACTTCCCGGTTCATGGGTTGACATTCAACCACTGAGCCACACCAGCCAGGCAGTCTTTTTCTCTGAAAGGCCTATAATATTGTGACAAATAAAACTTTTTTCATCTTAGTAAAAGTTTAGAAAATCATATTAACTTAACCCTTAACTTTTAGTTGCATTTGTTACTTTAAAATAAAATTTATATTAAAGTGACAATAAAAAATAAGTAAACATTTATTAACAAAGTATGAATATTAAAAACTAAGCATGTTGAATCACATGTTTTGTTCACAGTGTGTGACTGAGAAACACAAATATTTCAAGGATTATAAGATTTTCATAGATGGGATCTATTATATGCAACATGTTAGGTTCAATTGATGGTAAAGTATGGTGACAATGCAATATTTTGAACACATTTAATATAATAAATAAGATGTACTCAATATTTATTAAAAGTTTACTCATTTAAAATTAACCTCAAAATCAATATTCAGGAGTATTTGGTTTTAAGACATTTTTATAGACTTTTAAAATACAATGATTATTATTTTTCATTAATAAACCAAAACTATGGACATATTATAGCTAACATTTTTAATGAATGTTGATTTTATGATGACAGTAATGAAAACCAGACAGGTTTAATACTCTAACTGGTAGTTGAATATAAAATACCTTACAAGAAACAAAAAAAAAATTCTGATGCTTAATTTGTTGTAAACATAATTACTTTTGTTCAAACAAATGACGAACAAAAGCAGAAGAATTGATGCATTGCCAAATACTGCTTTTCCCCAAGATGAAAATAATTTTTACAAAAAGAAATTACCTATTATAGGTTGCTCAGCTCTTGCTGAGATAGTATCACTCACCCACATGGAGTACACCACAAAGAAATGTGTTTTGTCTTTGTTGTTGTAGTTTCTAATTTGAAAGATAAAAGTTTTCTCATAACATACAAAGGCATATTTATGCTGCTTTGGAAAAGCAGAGGCTGTGACTTTTTAACGCCAAAACAATTGAATAAAAATGAATGATATAGTCAATTAACTAGTTGTTTTATCTGTATGAACCCCAACTACCTGTCTAATTGGTTGACTCAACTCGTTGCTTTCATTTCCACTGTATAAGAAAAGCTTAAAAGAAAATCGATGGATGCCATAATGAAAATATTTCAACACCCCCTGGCATAACTAAATTAAAAAAGAAGGCATTGTGGTTTGTTCCTACAGCCAGCGAAGCTCCCCAGAAATAATGATTTTTGTTAAACCATGCATAAGTTTTCCTGAGATAGAGACTTAGTGAACTCATTCCTAATTCTTCTGTTGTGTATTGACCAACAGAGACTTAGACACAGAAGCTTATGGAGAAAAATGCAACAGAAACCTGGAAGTACAATTTAAGGATACTTTTCTTCTCTTTAATCTTTCCACTAATATTTTGATTTATAAACATGGTTGAAGAGGTTCTTTAATTTAAAGCAGTGTCACAAAAGAGTGTGAAAGGAGAAAATGGATGAATTAATCTGTGGGCCATATGCACATGTTGGACATCAAAGTACTTTTAAATTTTTAAAATAGTTTTGAAGTATAACATTGAAAGTATTTAATGTGATTATTCACTTATAAGAAGCTACCAAAGAACATGTATTTGTAGAATGTTAAGTAATACCAAAATACAGGGATCTGGGACTCTTCCCTTAAGAGAATATGAGTAATTGTAAGGTAGGGTTAACAATGACTCTTTGGAATCAGACTGCCCGGCCTCAAATCCTTGCTTTTTCACTCACCATATGTGAAACTGTTATTGGGAAATTATTATTGTCTCTCTCTGCTTCCTCAGTTTGCTCATCCATTAGAATGAGAGTTATAAATGAACTCCTAACATATAAGATTAGTTAGGAGTTCACTTAAATGAGCTACTGTAATAATCCTAACACAATGCCTGGCAAATGGAAAGCACTTAGTAAATATCCGTGACCATTATTATGTTACCCTGTCTGAAGCTATAGTCCAGTATATCCCAATGTAGCCCCTTGACATTGACATATGAATCACATTCTGCTTCATGATATTCTGTGGTGAAAAGAACTTTTTTGCATCTTAAATATGCAACTCAGATGATTCTTAAATATAACACAACTAGAGGCCCAGTGCACAAATTTGTGCACAGGTGGGGTCCCTCGGCCTGGCCAGTAATCAGGGCCAATTGTGGCCTTCTAGCCCAGTCCCAATCGGGGCAGATGGAAGCCAGCCAGGGAGGGACTACAGGAGTTTGGTCAGCCTGGTGGGAGGGCTCCAGGGTGTGTCCTGCCCATCTTGCTCACTCCCAATAAGCCAGACCCCAGCAGCAAGCTAACCTACTGGTCAAGCATCTGCCCCCTAGTGGTCAGTGTGCATCATAGCGACTGGTCAAGTGGTCGACCAAAGGGTCTACCAATTGGTTGGACACTTAGCATATTATGCTTTTATTATATAGTATTCATTACCCATTTATTCACACCTTTATTCATTCAAGTATTTACTGAATAACTTCAATGAGCCCCTTATTTGCTAATTCTAAGTTGCAAAGCAAATAATTTTTCTTTAGGAAGTTCACATATGAGAGAATAAGAATCCCTGAAAATTCAACCATCCATTGGTAAGTAAACACTGAAATGATGGTGATATCCAAACACACACAGACACACACACACACACACACACACACACACACACACACACACACACAATTTTAATAATGACAACCATAGCATATTTTAGGGTTTTCTCACATATGATAATATAAGTATTTTACATCATTAAATACTAGAGGCCCGGTGCATGAATTCATGCACGGGTGGGGTCCCTTGGCTTTGCTGACAATTGGGGCTGATCGGTGCCATCTCTCCCAGTCCTGATTAGGACCAGCAGCGGCGGGGAGGGACAACAGGAGGTTGGCCGGCCCCAGGAGGTTGACTGTGGGAACATACTGAACACGAGGGGGCAGCTCCTGCATTGAGCATCTGCCCCCTGGTTGTCAGTGCACATCATAGCTACCGACCAGTCGTCCGGTTGTAACAGTCGCTTCAGCTTTAATATATACAGACAAGAGGCCTGATGCATGAAATTTGTGCACTGGGGTGGGGGTGTCCTTCAGTCCAACCTGCACCCTCTCCAATCTGGGACCCCTTGGGGATGTCCGACTGCCTATTTTGGCCTGATCCCTAAACTGGCAGTCGGGCATCCCTCTCACAATCCAGGACTGCTGGCTCTCAACCACTCGCCTGCTTGCCTGCCTGATTGCCCCTAACTGCTTCTGCCTGCCAGCCTGATCACTACCTAACCACTCCCCTGCCAGCCTGATCGATGCCTAACTGCTCCCCTGCTGGCCCAGTCACCCCCAACTGCCCTCCCCTGCTGGCCTGGTCACCCCCAACTGTCCTCCCCTGCGGGCCTGGTCCCCCCCAACTGCCCTCTCCTGCAGGCCTGGTCACTCCCAACTGCCCTCCCCTGCAGGCCTGGTTCACCCTGACTGCCCTCCCCTGTAGACCTGGTCCCCCCAACTGCCCTCCCCTGCAGGCCTGGTAGCCCCCTGACTGCCCTCCCTGCAGGCAATCTTGTGGTGGCCATCTTGTGACCACATGAGGGCAGCCATCTTGTGACCACATGGGGGTGGCCATCTTGTGTGAGGGCATGATGGTCAATTTGTATATTACCTCTTTATTATATAGGATATTTAAAGGCTATATAGTAACATGAAGATGTAACTTATTTAACCAAGGCCCTATTATTATGAATATACCCCTAAATTATGCTAAAATTTCATACATAAAATATTTGTGCAAATATATATTTTTTAGAATAAATTTCTAGGAAATGAATTACTATAAAGAGAAGGACTTTGGTTCCTATTGACAAACGACCTTCCATGAAGTTTGTCTTTCTTTACATTCTTCCTAGTGTGGGAGATTTCATTACTGTAGAAAATTATGCAGTCTCTCAGGTAAGATGATTCTATACCCCCTCTCATTGCCATGATTTATTCAGTGAAATGTGCCATAACCTCCATTTATTATGTGTGTGTTTGGTGTTACCATGATTTTGGTGTTTATCAATGAATAGATAGTTTTTTAAATTGATCCTTAGATTTTTATTCTTCTTCCAGTAGGAAGTGTATACTTTCCAACACACTGACTTCAGACTTAGACATGCAACTTGCTTTAGCCAATTAACTGTGAATATTAAGTACTTAGCAAAAGTTTTTAAGAGACATTGAATGGTTCCTCTGCCATTCTTTCCCTCTAGGACATGAGCATGTCCCAGAAAAATGTCTGTTATTTCACCCTGTATCCCAGAATGAAGAAGCCACATGGAGAAGAGCAGAAATTGAGTTCACAGTTTATATAAATTGTGCAAGCCACTGAAAATTTGGTGTTGTTACCACAGCATATACAAGAAAATGCTAACTGATTCACATGACAATGTTCATTTTGTAACACCTGGTTAATCCTGGACATTAACATTTAAAACAAAGTATTTGTTTTGCTTGTTATCACTCATCTTCTTACTGCCAATCCTTTATTTTTTTCAGTTTACCTTTTCAACCAAATTTGAGACTCTGCTTTTATAACTTGGATAGAGTTTATGGGATTCCATTTTCATTTATATATTTTGATTTTTCTTTATCTATTAATAATTTCTTAATGGCATTAGTTCTCAATCTTCTTTCCTTCTTACATTTTCTTTTTTTTATAATTTGGAGAGGAACACATCCTTACTTATTTAATTCAACTAATGACTTCCTTAAATTTTAAAAACAAATCATACATACATAATTTTCTTAATATCAATCTCAAAAGACAAATACTTATTTTTTCCTTCCAGCACATATAAGAATATAGCTCTCCTTTGGATTTACCAGATTTTCTGAATTCCATATGTTTGTAGCCAAAATCTAGAAGAGTATCCTAATTCTCATTATATCAATATACTAGAGGCCCAATGCATGAAATTCATGCAAGGGGCTCGGCTCTCACAGTCCCGGCTTCGTCCGGAAGGATATCTGGAAGGTTGTTCAGCTGTCTGGTCTAATTAACATATTACGCTTTTATTATTATAGATTTATCCAATAAATACAATTGTATTTGACAAATGACATCTAGTTTTTAAACTATATTTATAAAAATAAACTAGTTTCAATCCAACATTAATATTTTAAATAGTCATTGCTGATCCTATATCATGACTCACCTACCCTGACTTCAATTGTCTCTGACTAAACAACATTTTTGTTTCAGGAAACCTATATGTTTCAAGTTTACTTTCTCAGCTCCCATACAGCTATCATTATCTTTCTTGGCTTTCCTACATGCATGAAAATTAATGTTTGCTTTATAACTCTTGGATCTAAAAACTTTTTAATTCAATTGGAAAAAAAAAGTCAATCTGATTATTTTACACTTTTGGTGAGTTGATTACAATATTCCAGTCTGGCGTGACTAAATTCCTATCTCATGTAATTTCCTTCAATGATATATAGTGAAGAATTTGTATATGACCACTCAATTCCTTTCATTTCAGAAGGGATTCCTTATATAATATTCTTGATTATCACTTCTGTTTGTTCTTGTCAGGTACAGCAATTATGCTAATGTGGACTGATCTCTGTTTTCTCTCTTCTCCATCTCTAATTTTTTTCTAATATTTTCCCCCCATCTCTTAAATCCTAGAACACCTTCCCAGCTCTCCTCATCATGTACTTAAGCTTATTCATGCCATGTCTGATTTAACAATCCCTAACATTTACTAATTCAGCAATTAAGCTTTTTTATTTTGTTTTGTTTTTATGTTCTATACTTATATTTACTCCATTTTTTGGCCTACTCCTTCTCTAGCTCTTATTTTTTGTTTGTTTTCTTCTCAAATCTTTGATTCCTTATTTATATTTCTTTTTTTGCTTCTTTTCAGACAAGAAAATAAGTTGTATTCAATTTCTTCTGTTCTATATATTAATTCAGTTTTCCAATTAAAATATTATAATTAAAAGTTTGACTCCAGAAACTTTACAGCCATTGAATAACAACATCCCATTTTCCTTAGCCCCTTGTAGTCCCTGGCAACCACTACTGTGTTTTCTGCTTCTATGAATTTGACTACTTTAGATACCTCATATGAGTGGAATCATACAGTATTTGTCTTTCTGTGCCTGGCTTATTTCACTTGGCATGATGTCCTTCGGGTTCACTAATGTTGTCACAAATGGCAGGATTTCCTTCCTTTTAAACACTGAATAATATTCCATTGTATGCATACACCACTTTTTTATCCATTAATTTGTCCATAGACACTTGGGTTGTTTCCAGAGCTTGGCTACTGTGAGGAGTGCTGCAATGAACATAGGAAGATAGATATCTCTTCAAGATCTTGATTTCAATTATTTTGGGTATATGTCCAAGAAGTGAGATCATATGGTGGTTCTATTTTTAATTTTTTGAGTAAGTTCTATGTGCTTTTCCATACCTGTTGCTTCATTGTACATGTCCACTAATAGTGTACAAGTGTAAAAATTTTCCACAGCCTTACCAGCAGCTTACTTTTGAGTTTTTTTAATAGTAGCCATCTTAACAGTTAACAATATGGTATTGTGCACTTCAAAATTTGTTTATAGGGTAAATCTCATATCAAGTGTTCTTACCACACATAAAAAATAAGCAACAGGAAACTCTTGGTGGTGTTGGAAATTTATATTTCCTTGATTTTGGTGATGGTATCACTGGTGTTTTTATGGATCCAAACTCATCAAACTGTACATAAGAAATCTGTGAAATTTTCTATAAATCCCTAATACCTCAATAAAACTCTTTTTAAAAGTTTGAGTTCTGGAAATCATACTGTTTGTTTTTAATCTAGACTTTATCAATGACTGGTGGTGTAATACTGGAATCCTCACTTAATTACTCTGGACTTACTCATATGTAAAGTAAAGACAGTACTAATAATTAAAGTAAGTGTCATAATCAAACAGGTGGTGCTGTGCTCCATAATATTAGCAATGTCCTTGCACACCCTCCTCTGTGCTTTGTATTCCTGCGCCCCAATGTCTCTCAGAAGCCCTACACTGCTCCTTGATTTTCCGTTGTTAATTTTTGGTCTATTTATTTTATTTATTTTTAGTTTTATTATTTGTATCTGTCTACCTATTTTAAACATCGAAAATCTAACCATTTTTTATATATTTCCCAAACTGGGGTGACCTGGTTTCCTGAGAAAGCAATAATGGCATAATGGAAAGTAAACAGAACAGAACTTGATCCCACAAAACTGACTGAAACCTTGTAAGATGTGAGGGCTAGGAGGGGATAGATGAAAAGTATTCTACTTGCAGCAATGTTACTACTGCAGATTGAACAAAACAATCCTGGGTAGAGAACTCCAATGTTAGATTTCCTACCCCAAACAAATGGGTGACAGATGTGGCTACTGATAGCTCTATTGACCTGGAAGATTCCTTTAGACTTATATTCAGAGTAGCTGGAACATATATACATATTATTATTTTTTTAATAATTTTTATTTGAAATATATTTTTATTGATTTCAGAGAGGAAGGATGAAGGAGAGAAAGCTAGACATGTCAATGATGAGAGAGAATCATTGATTGGCTGCTTCCTGCACATGCCCTATTAGGGATAGAGCCTGCAACTTGGGCATGTGCCCTGACCAGGAATCAAACTGTGACCTCCTGGTTCATAGGTCAATGCTCAACCACTGAGCCACGCTGGCCAAGCTACACCTACTATTATATTTAACTAGAGGCCTGGTGCACAAAATTTGTGTATGGGTGTGGGGGAGCAGTCCCCTTAGCTCAGCCTGCACCCTCTCCAATCCAGGACCCCTTGGGGGATGTCTGACTGCCGGTTTAGGCCCTCTCACAATCCTGGACCGCTGGCTCATAATCACTCACCTGCCTGCCTGCCTGATTGCCCCCACTGCTGGCCTGGTTGCCCCCAACTGCCCCCCCCACCAGCCTAGTCGCCCCTCACTGCCCCCCCCGCCAGCCTAATCACCCCCAACTAACCCCCTGCTGGCCTGGTCACCCCCAACTGCACCCCCCTACTGGCCTGGTCACCCTCAACTGCCCCCCTCCACCAGCCTGGCCACCCCACGCAGCCTGCTGTTCAGTTGTTTGGTTGTCCCTCACTAACCCCATGCTGGCCTGGTTGCCCCAGGCAGCCTGCTTGTTCAGTTGTTTGTTCATCCCTTACTAACCCCCCTGCCAGCCTGTTTGTCGGTAGCCATCTTGTGAGGGTGTGACAGTCAATTTGCATATTACCTCTTTATTATATAGGATTAGTGAATTCTCTGTATATGGGATAAAGTTCTCCATAAAATATTCTTCCCATTTTATATAAGGTTTTAACTGTGAATCTATTTTCTACCTCCCAAATTATTTTCATTTTTCTTGTCTATTTATCATTTTAGCTTCCCTTGCTTTGTGTTTGCTTTTTTATATCTGTCTCATCCCAAGGGCTTAGAAATATTAGACTCTATATCTTCCTGGGACTGCTTTAATCAGAACTCTAGCTTCATCTAGATTTTGCTCTGATTCTTTTTGCTCATGGCTACAACCAAAGGACAGAGTCACTCCATCTCCTGAACATAGCCTCACCCAGGGAGATCAAGGCAGAATCCAGAATGTACTTCACCCCTCTAGACGGGAAACATAAACACTTTTAGCCAAGTTTATTTCTGCCCAGAGTAATACAGGCTATAAGGCCATGCTATCTTCAAATATCTGAAAGGCTATTATATAAAACTAGTGACCTGGTGCACAGATTTGTGCACATTGAAAGGAAATTGCTCCCACAGGGGGAGCACTGCTCAGCCAGAAGCTGGGCTCACGGCTGGCTAGTGCAGCGGCAGTGGTGGGAGCCTCTTCCACCTCCGTGGCAGTGCTAAGGATGTCCAACTGCTGGGCTGAGGGACTCCCCACCCCATGAGTGCACGAATCTTGTGCACCGGGCCGCTAGTATATAGATAATCACCCAAAAGAACAAGAATAATATGATGGGAAAATGTTACTTGAAGGTTTAATATAGGGAATACTTTCTTATATTAAGTATGATACATTGCTAAAAAAAGAAATGGCTCTCTAGTAAGGTACCAAGGCCCTGTCCCTGGAAGTATTACAGGAGAAACAGTGTGATTATCTGTTATAAAGTGTTTTAGAAGTGTTTTAGCCAATTGGACAAAGCAGCCACATCGATGGTCATCAAACTGTGCTTTGGGGAAGTTCAGAGTTCTGTGGCAGGAGATGAGAACAAGCTTACTTCTTCCTCCTAAGCCAAAGTTGCTACACTTTTCATCTGTTTTGTATTTGGGGTTGCATATTTCATATTATTTGGGGAAAAGTTATGGTGGTATAATAAAGTCGTAACTGGCTAGCCTAGATGACATTTAAATGCACTTTCATCTCAATAATTCTGTGATATGATTTTAAATGTCTATGATTCAATATAAAATATAAAAATATAAAGTTAAGAAACAATTAAAAAGTTTGGCCTATCATTCCCCTCCATTTATTTTTAATAACTTCTTATTTAAATAGCATAACATAATAAAAATAATAGTTTTGAGACAGTGTGGCAAATGTACTATTCAAGATAAAGGAGTTTTAGCCTAATGTTTGCTTATGCATCAGGATGTAAATTAAAAATATTAGTAAGAAGTCACCAAATCCATAGAGTATAAAAATATGCAGTATATTCTATAGGCAGCTAAAATATTACTTAAGATATCCTTTACAAATATTTAGATCCATTATGATTCAATTGTAAAATAATGTGCTGTTTTCAAAGGAACTAGCATAATATTTGCGGTAAATAAATTTTCTTTATAATCCAGAATGCTTGTAAACGATGCATTATACATTATGTAACAGCAAGATTTGGCCTCTCTTTACACAGTTTTCAGTAATAAAACTAGACTTTTATCCTGGTTTACTCAAGGATTAGAAATTTCCATATGAAAAGCCACGATTGTGAATTTCAATATGAGTAAAATTCCCAGTTCCATAAAATGGAAACATCCAATTACTTAAGTTTATTTGTCATAAGGAACAAATAAAACAAGAATTTGACTCAGTATTTATTGAGTGCAGATGATATAGAGGAAATATGGATGCTGGTTTCCATTTTCTTATTTTCTATTGGTAACACGAAACATTCTCAGTGATATTGCAGCTTCTGTGGGTTACAGAATTTCCACCACCCTGTGCCTTCAGATAACTATGAGAATCCTGTAGTCATGAACAGCCTGTGTTCTTGAATGATGTTCTGTCATTAACATTTTCTCATTATGGTTCTGGTCCTGTCTTTGCATACTTGAAAGGACTGGAAAATGGATTAAGAAAATAGGCATGTGTTCATAGAAATAAAATTCTATCCTGTGTGGACAAAAATCTTACACCTATGGACGAGGACAATGGGGATGGCGGGGTAAAGGAATGGGGTGGGGTGGGAACCGGGTGGAGGGGAGCTATGGGGGGAAAAAGAGGAACAACTGTAATAATCTGAACAATAAAGATTTATTCAAAAAAATTCTATCCTGTGAATATATATGATTGAACTATTGCTGAATCAACAAAAGGCATATCCAAAACAGGAATCTCAGTATTCCATTTTCTATGTAATTCCTGAAGAATTAAAATTTCCACACTTTTATGTAACTTTAATGAGGATTATGTTTTACTAGAGATCCATAACTTCCAGTAAGTATGGGGCATAGTAGTATTAATTAAAAAAAATAATTCTGGTACTTCACAGGCATGTTTTCTGTTTGTTTGTTTGTTTCATTTCTACTTATGTGAAAACTTTGGGGGTTTGGGGTCAGGCCAAATAGCATACTAAACATAAGACCAAAAATAAGATGTGCTTGATGAGCAACCATTTGTTTGCCCTTCTTAAGCAAACTTGAATTTCTTATAGTGACCAAGTAATGACAATTAGTAAACTGATCAGTTTCAATGACCAAGTTAAATACTCCCCAGCTGATTCTGTCATCAATGTAAACGTGTTTTGTAACACTGTTTATGTATGTGCATCCGTGCAATTACTTTTGTTATCAATTTATTATTGCATATTATGATAATGCTGTATTCAAACAACATTTTTAGAACATGTATTTATAGCATACCTACCATATGCAAGGTACCAGAGCATTACCCACTCCTGAACTTCACACTCCAGTGAGAGGGTTTAATCTTGTAAAGCACCAAAAGCTTCCTAGGGAGTAATAGGTGCTCTAAGAGGGGATATGGGTAAATTCCTATGAATAATTAGAAGACACAAACATGTATGACTGTAGCAGGTTCAGGGAAGTTTTTATGAGAGATGGCACTGGAAATTGGCTTTAAGGAATGAAAGCATTTAGAAGGGGAGAGAAATAATGAGGGAAGAGTTGGGGGAGAAAAATATACTAGGTAGAAGGCTTAGTGTGAAAAAAAAGAATTGTAGAAGCAGTTCTCCAAAAAGAGTTATAGGATGAGGTCAATGCCAAATATTTCACTCTATCATTCACAGGATCAAATCTAGAAGAGGCCAGTAGGGAATTTTCAACATATAACTTTTGGAGCTGTTTTCTAGGACCATTTCCTGCCTTTTGAAAGGACAGTGAATACAATGTCCCCAGGACATAGTCTATTTTGAAAATATCCCACTCTGAAAATGGCACCAAATGCTCAATGTAATACTCGAAATCCAACCAAAACATACAAGTTAATGCATTCCAATTTCATGTTTATGTGTCATTTGCAAAATAAAACAGCATACTGTTTAGAAGGGAGTTTTCATTTTAAAAAGTAAGGTTACAAGGATACAGAAAGAATGCTTTCTGTGAGGAAAGAAGCCGTTTTAATAACTGTTTTTCCAAATGCTTTAAATTCTTAGGGGGAAAAAGTATTTGTGAGCATAAGGATTGATTTAGCCAAAGAATAATCTTGGTAGGGGAAAAAGGCATTAAGTGATGACATAAGCATCTCATTTAAGTGGGCTTTGTTTTATTTGTAATTGGAAATAGCTATTTCATTAAAACATAAACATCTGAAGTATACAGTCAGGTAGCCCTATGACTCACATACTGTATTCCAATTCAACTTTTGCCTGCTCTGAAAGTACTTTAGACAATTAATCTACAACATTATGATAGAGGTCACCTTATCAACAAGTCTGTGCTTTCACTTATTTACTTATATCAAACCCTTTTTCTGACAAATGAAAGATGTTTCTATTATGCCAAAAAAGTTTTGGTCAAGGGCACATGCCCTGGTTGTGGGCTCAATCCCCAGTAGAGGCCATGCAGGAGGCAGCCAATCAATGATTCTCTCTCATCATTGATGTTTTTAACTCTCCCTCTCCCTTCCTCTCTGAAATCTATTAAATATATATTTAAAAAAATCTGAACTGGGATATTAATTTGAAAGCTGCCCAAGAGTCTTACTTTTATGATCAGCACTGCGGCAGCATCTTTTGTTCCTTCATAATTGACTCTTCATAATTACCCTAAAATGTGGTAAATACCCCATATTCCATCTTCTTTTTTTCATTGCTGCTTTCTTCACAAGGATCCCACCAGAATCAGTAGCCAGATCAACACAAAGCATTCTTTATAAGAAATTTGATTTCTCTATATCACAAATTAAATATACCTAAGTCATTAAAATAATAGTGTTATATTTATTTTTAATTGTTCTAAATTTCCTTTTAAAATGGCAATTTAACTTTTTTTTTTTTTTTTTTTTTATATTTTATTGATTTTTTACAGAGAGGAAGGGAGAGAGATAGAGAGTTAGAAACATCGATCAGCTGCCTCCTGCACGCTCCCCACCGGGGATGTGCCTGCAACCAAGGTACATGCCCTTGACCGGAATCGAACCCGGGACCTTTCAGTCCGCAGGCCGACGCTCTATCCACTGAGCCAAACCGGTTTCGGCTTAACTTTTTTTAAATTTCTGAGCTATGAGGATTTAAAAAAGAATGAAATAAGATGCAGGAGTAAAAGAATACAAACTGCCCAGTCAGTGTGGCTCAGTGGTTGAGCATCAGCCTATGAGCCAGGAGGTTACGATTCCATTCCTGGCCAGGGCACACACCCAGGTTGAGGGCTTGATCCCCATAGGAGGTGTGAAGGAGGCAGCTGATCAACGATTCTCTCTCATCATTGATGTTTCTAACTCTCTCTCCCTCTCCTTTCCTCTCTTAAATCAATAATAATTATTTTTTTAAATGCAATCAAGGAAAAGAATGAAGATGTTAGAGACAAAAAAAAATATCCTAAAATGATGCCTGCATATATTCTTTTCTCAGCAGTCTTCAGTGACTCACTCTGATTTAATAAGTCCTTTCCTTTTCCTTTCTCTTAATGTTGAAATAATATTATTTGTCACATTACGTATTTACAGTATCAGACACATTAGTAGATCTTTATACGTGCATACACTAAAATCTCTATGAAAAGATGATTCAAAGCAGTTCATTTACTTCTGAATTTCAACATATTCTGAGACATTATAATGAATGTATTATATTATAGACTCAATAACCACTTTGAATGATGCAATTGCTTTTTAAACAATAATGAAGAAAAAAGGAAGAAAAAGTTTCCACACATAATGGCTTTCTGAGGACAATTTCTAAAATTATGTAAAAAGCAAATAAGTAAATTATTTGTGACTGCTCTTGAAAGAAATAAACCAAACATAATCAGAATTAGTCAACTACAGTCAAATTACAGCTGTTCTACACAATAGTAAACACATGGGTTATGCATTTCAAAAAAATGCCAGGCAAGCTCTGGTTCTAGCTTATGTTTTCCTTTTGTGAAAAAAAGAAAAGGAAATAGAAAATAAAATGTACATTGGGAAAAAATGTATAACAACTAACAATATTTTTCAAAACAACCCCCACTGTATCTATTCTGAGGCTAAACAATGTGTCGTCATTGTCACCCAACTCATTATAGCTCAGAACAGAAAATCATTATGTACCTGAATCATTGCACAGAAGGAGAAAATCAAAGGTGGAATATAATAAGAGGAGAACCACTGAGGTAGAGCTTTTAATTTTGTAAGGTGCTAGCTATAATTATTAAGAACTTTCTGCTAGACACAATATTAAACATTTTATATCTATGTCATCATTTCATCTCCACAACACTATTAGGTGTTACTACTATTATTTCTGTTTTACAGATTATGGGGTCAGAGAGATCAAATGATGCTCTAGGTATCATAGTTAGTAAAGTGGCAAATGGGAGCACAACCCACATACTAGATTTATTTGCTCAGAACTAACTGGTCTACTCGGCCAAGGCTTCTTGAGTAGCATCTGAGGAGCAAGCAGGTAGATGTGGGAACACAGTGCTGCCCAGACAAGAGCCACATTCTGAATTTTGAAGAATATTTGAGATGGAGGGAAGGGAGTAGACGGAATCAATTTATACCCCTAGGGGTTACGAACATACCACGTTAGTGCTCGAGTAAGGGGGCCAGAGAAACATGGCTAAGATGATGGAAGCCTATGACCCAGCAGAAGGCAGAAAGCCTATGGCCCTCCCTCCCAGGTCTATCCCAAATAGAGTCTCCCAGTCAGAGAAGCAGAGCTTCATCTATCACCAGAGATTCAAAGATATGTTGACCATTCCCACCACCCAACACCAGAGTTTGTACACTGTGACAATCTTAGACTGACTGACCAACCACCTTACCTTCTATCTTCTACGTATCAAATGTTTTCAGTATTTTCCCCAAAGTTCAGTTGGGCAAGATCGTCGTCACCTGAACACACCAGCTATTGGATGCTGAAGCTGCCAGTTGTCACTCAGCATCTCTGCCTGTGAACATACCAGCTGATGAGCAAGTCGTGTTGATTTGAAAGACTTTTATGCATTTATGAGATTACATTTATTTACTCTTTCCAAATTAAACCTAGAATTTTCACAATGAGCATATATAGTTTGAATGCAAATGCACATTAAAATAATTATTAACATTATTTTAAGGCAGAAATCTGGCAAGACCCTAATTTTAGACATTCTGTTCATACCACGCAAAACCTTTATTTAGCCATTAAATGTTCATTTTTTCTAAGGAATGTGTTTATTTAATTCCATGCCTTTTATAAGGGAGGCAGCAGAATAGAAACACAGAGGGATTAAAGGATTTTTCAAACAAAACTGTAATTTATCTAAGCTTCCCTTTGAAGTCTGGATTTTGAACAGTTGATATGTGCTTGAAGGAAATCTCAGCAGTGGGCAAAGATGGCCATTGCCACATGGAGAAGACTGGGGTTGACGAGTGCCCCAGAAGGAGACAGTAACCAGTATTCTGTAAAGCACATTACCAAGCTGCATGTTCCATTTTTATTTATTTCACTAGAGGCCCAGTGCATGAAAATTCGTGCACTCAGGGGGGTCCCTCAGCCCGGCCTACACCCTCTCACAATCTGGGACCCCTTGGGTAGGGTCCTTAGGCCTGGCCTGAGATCAGGGCCTATCGGGGCTTTCATTCCCCGGGCTGCAGGCAGCTGGCCCCACCTCTGCCACTGCCACTGCTTGCCATCTGTGCAGTGCTGCCCCCCCTCCCCTGCCACAGGTGGCCTCCCTCCGCAGGCAACAGGCTGCGGTGCAATGGCTTGGCTGGCCTGGGCCCCCCTCTTTCTTTGCTGGGGGGCGGGGCCACCCCTGTGAGGGGCCGTCTGCCTACCTGATCACCCCTAACTGCTGGTCTGCCTACCTGATCACCCCTAACCGCTGGTCTGCCTACCTTATCACCCCTTATCACTCAGCCTGCCTACCTGATTGCCCCTAACTATTGCTTGGGGGTGGGGCCAGCCCAGCAAGGGGCTGACTGCCTACCTGATCTCCCCTAATCACTCTGCCTGCCTACCTGATAACCCCTAACCACTGGTCTGCCTACCTGATCACCCCTAACCCCTCTGCCTGCCTGCCTGATTGCCCCTATCTGCTTGCTTGGGGGGCAGGGCCAGCACTGACTTCGGTTGGTCAGCCTCCGGTGGTTACTGCTCGTTATAACCCAGGGTTTTTTTATATTAGGAATATATATGGTTTAAGTATCCCAGCTTTATTTAAACAATGTAATAGGAAATAAGGGGGAAAGCCACAATCCTATGCTTAGGTCAGGAAATGTTGAAGTGAAACCAACAATGGTGAGATGGAATTGATCATCCAAAGGTGTCAAAAGAAGTGGAAACCCATGGGATGAGAGTTGGCATTCCACAGTTCAGACACTCCTTCTGGGAGGTGAATGTATCTTTTAAATGAAATTACTTGAATTGTGTGTTTTTAATGAGAAACAGCTGTAGGAACCCATAGTCAGACTTTCTGTGTACTCAATAAGGCTGTAGAAGTAGAACCTGGAAATACACAGTTTGAGGTGAGCCAGAGTTTCCCAGGTGGAAACAAGGCCTGTCCTTTGTGTTGGAGCTGCCATCTCTAGCCAAGTGGCAGTAAGTCTAATAGTTCTCTGCTCCTCAGAGATGTGGATTGGCGACTGAACCTAAAACATATTTTGTAAGAAATAAGGGGACACCGAGCATGGAGATTATGTGTGTATCTTCAATTTGGGGCACACCATTTGAACAAGCAAATAGAAAAGTTGAATAAAACCAACCAAAAAATGGGTCTGAATCCTCATCATTCTTGCTAATAGTGGAACCAGAGACCAGCCTTTGTGGTCTATCTTAGCTGATCAGCAGTTTCCTTTCAACTCATATTTGAGCAATCTGGGTTCTGTCCAAGTTCAGCATTTTATTATCTCACTATTTTGGCACTAATCTCTTGGCTTCTGATCTGGCTATAAATCAATTGACTTCATACCTGAGACTTAGTCAAAAGAAAAATTTTTTTTTCACTTGGGTATTATGCAGAGACAAAACTAAACAAACCTTAGTCTGGAGGAAAAGCGGCAGTATTTTCTTTATTCATTAAAACATCATCAATTCATACTCAGTCCTTCTTAGGAAGCTATCATTTATTACCAACACTTGAAGTCTCTGTGACTCAATCCATATACACACCATTAATAATCGCCCTAAATGCAGGAATGCCATGCTACTCCAGGCTTCTTTGCCACATTTGGCTATAGTTGCAGACCAGCTGGAATGCTACTTTTCTAATTGCATCAGAGACGGAGGAGTTCTAAGAGAAAATTGCATCATTTACTTTTCCAACAGAACTGTATCCAAATCATTGAATTAAAGATATGAATATTTTTCTATTTTATCTGTTATCATAGTCAAGTCTTGACAAAGTTTTTTTGATTTAAGATTTAGTGAAAAAAATGGAATTAATCTTAGGTGAACAGAATGTTACGTACAGTAAGGCACCATTTGAGAGCTATCAGATAGCATTTCAAGTTCCCACCCAAGTTTTGTTGGATTTAATACTAAAATGGGTGTCTTTTTCTTAAAGTGAAGGTTGTTCAGCATTATGTTTAGACCAAGAAATGCAATTTTTGTTTTACTGTTGTATATGTGTTTAGAATGTATATGGAATCTAATAACTTAGCCCACTAGGTTATATCCATTCATTTCCATTTCCACGTTCAAAGCTAAACTTTAATGTGTGTTCTTGATAAGCAAGCTAACATCACATAATTATTACCTTTGATTCTCAATAGTTGGTAAACCATTTTGAAATGAACTGCATGTGCCTCCTAACAGAAGCTTGTCTTTACGGTAACTCTTAGCAATAAATAATCAACAACTGAATATCTTCCACTATATTCATGTTAAATGGAAATACTGAGAAGTTTTTAAAAAATATTACATCTTGTTGTAAATGAACAAATCATTTCCAACTGAGTCTCCATTATAAGTCTGCTGCCTTTACCAAGAACATTAGCAATATGTAATTGTGTAAAAAAAAATCTTTACCTTTACTTGTCTATTCAATTTTCATTGGTCTTTCTTCCCTATATTGTAACCTAAAGTTTGGAAAAGTAGTGGTAGAAAAAGTAGTAAGAATTCAGAACTAAACTTTGATATGACACTGGCTTTAAGAGCCTGAAGGTGAAGAGGAGGAAGAAGCCAGTTTGAAACTCAATGTAGTTACTTTTCCTTCTTAAAGTAATACTAGGACAAAGAAGCATACATTTTAATCTAAGCCTTTTTACTTGAATTGGGAAGCAGTTTATTTAATTCATAGCGAATTAAGGAACCATCACAACATGCAGAAGAAATGTGAAAACTGTCCAAGAAGCGGAGTGGGAAAGAGGAGCCGTCTTCCTCACATAAGCAGCCCCAGCTCCGCAGAGGACACAAGAGGAACAAAGGGAAGGTGCAAGTAGCAGAGTCATTTGCCTTTTATTCTGAAAGGTGTTGATGATGAATTAATTGGTGTCTCATCTTTTTTTGCTGCTACAGAATCAACAAATAGTGATGAAAAGACCTTTTTCCCTGAAACCCACAGGAAAAACAGTTAGGGCTTATTGTTGAGCTGTCAAACCCCTGGCCCTCTGTGGAGAGGACTTGTGCGTGGAGTTGAGGGATCGACAGGTGGTGGAGGCCAGGAACCACTTCCAGGTGAACTGGAGAGAGGGCAGGGCAGCAGAAGAGATGGTTGCCCAGGATGGGAGATGGAGCAGCACTGTAGGGGGCACAGTGAAGGACCAACAGGGGATGCTTTTCTGTTTAGAAGGAGAAATGGGAGCCACATGGGCCATTGGGGGCAACCAAGGTGGGGGAGGGGGCATTTGGGACAGGATGAGTGGGAAAAGGGAAATATCAGGACTGACATAAGAGGTTGTACTAACTCTCCCAAGTGGAACCTCAGAACCAGATTTAATTTGAATTTTATAAACAACAAAACAAAACATTTCTTATACCAAGTGTCCTGGAGCAATTCATATAATTACACTGTTAATACCTCTTTAAGCTGAAGCAGCTCTCATAAGTAATTCGAAAAGCAGATCTACTTTTTCCTCAGTTCCTGTGTGTTCCCCCAAAGTTACTAGGTTTTTTTTAGCATGTTTGCTAAGAACTTCAAATATCTTAGGAATAGTTTCCAGACACCAGAGTGCTACTGACACAAGCACTTATAAGTTACCTATACAATTCAGAACACAGAGTCTGTTGCCATAAGAACTGAAACAGGAGGGGCAGCATTTATGTACTATAACCATTTCTGTCCTTATGTCAAAGCTGTGCATCCCTGCTTCATTGTTCCATGAGCCCTTTAAGTTTGTAACAGTTTTATTTTTAACTGAAAACTTTGAAAGTTTATTTTCAAATAGAGAACGTGTATACCTTCTAAGAATGGGGATGATAGGTCCACTGTAAAAATTATAATAAACCAAATAACTGGCTTACTACAGCCTGTTATACTTGTTTGATGGCAGATAAAGATCCAAGGCAAAGGAATCAACAATAAAACCACATCCTGCTTCACACTAGTCGGGTTCACCACAAAAAAAACTCTCCAAGAATGCATTTCATTTGTCTAAAGATTCATAATTATGCAATGCTGCCACTGAGGGTCCTTAACCATGCACAAGGTTCTTTTCTTATTCCACCAGTTTGGATTTAGACCTGTTAAACTAAGTGAATAATCAACCAATTTTGTCTTGAAATATTTGTGAGCTACCTAGCTTATAAAAGGTGGTAAATAGGCAGGATAGAAAGTGTACTTTTTACTACACAATGGAAATCAGGCAATGCTTTTCCACAACAATGTGACAAAATATATGTGGTTTTTAAATTTAATTTATCTCTCCCTTGAAAAACATTCTCCTAATTTATTATCATAAAATAATTACTGATTACTATGCATTAGATATAGTATTATTAAAGTATGTTTATTTAGGGTACTTCTTCTCTTGTTGCATATTAAAACAAAATGTTCTAGGCATGTTAACTTTATACAAAAAATATTTGTGTGCATTTAAAAATTAACGATATAACAAGTGTCTTTTCATAGCTATTTTTAATTAAACAAAGAATATAAAAGAGGCACTCATAAATAAAGATGATCTAATGCAAATGTTAATTTAAAGCTTTTTTTTCTCTAGAACCACAATAACAATTATTCAATATGCCTCATTCATTGGAATTAAACAATTTATAAAAGGACATTGCTTTTCCTTGTATATAGCAATCATCTACATAGAACCCTGACCTAATGTCTGACTTTTAGCAGTTATTTATACATTAATTAACTATATGCACAGGGAAGTTGTGCACACCTGGCAAATTCTGAAGTCAATTGTTTCTTCTGCTCCCTTATTGAGTGCTGCACGACATCCTGAGCAAGCAATTCAATTATGCTTCGGGGCTGCAGGTGAAAAGAAAGGTCCACTTGAGATGGTTTCTGAGCTTTGGCCCAGTGACAAAAAATAATCAAGATCTGATATTCAACCTTTTCCCACTCAAAACATATTTTTGAATTGAAATTGAATGTATGAAATGTAAAATTATGTGGCCTTTAAACTTAAGGAAAAATATCAGATTGCCCCCTATACAAACATAGCATTACTTGCTGGGTGGTGTTATGTTGGGATTCTATATGTGAAGTGACAAGCAAAGAAACATGACTCCACTGCATGTTATTATGTCCTATAAAATGCGACACACTGATTGAAAGGAAAACAGTATTTTCAATCTGCATTCAAGTAACCACTGAAAAAAGTTAATACCCAACTTCTATTCTTCCTAAATGAGCTTGAAATTTTTTAACGTATCCACAATTATGGTGTTTTTAAACTTTATATGAGTTATAAATGATATATATATGTCTATATATATACACACACAGATATATAAACATATATAAATCCTATATAATAAAAGGCTAATATGCAAATCAACCAATCGCTATGATGCGCACTGACCACCAGGGGACAGATGCTCAATGCAGGAGCTGCCCTCTGGTGGTCAGTGTGCTCCCACAGGGGGAGTGCCGCTCAACCAGAAGCCGGGAGCAGGCCTAAGCTGTCAGTTGGACATCACTCAAGAGCTCCCAGGCTGCAAGAGGGCACAGGCTGGTCTGAGCTCCACCCCCGCCCCACATGAGTTCATGAATTTCATGCACCGGGCCTCTAGTATATACATAATTATTGTCAGGATAAAGAAAGCAAAGAAAAAACTTCCCAGGTAAACCACTTTATTATTTTCTAATTCAGGAGCCACTGACTTATTTTCTTGAGAATGAAATGCTTTTTAATTCCTTTAAATTTTTCTTATGTTTGGTAATAGGCATTCATGAATAATGAAGAAGTAAGGGTTTGATGTAAATTGAATAGGTAGGTTTCTAAAGAGAAAGTACAACTCAACCGAGAAAAGAAAACATTATTCTTTTTGCTAGAGACCCTGGAAAATTGAGCAAAACTAGTTATGGGGATGGCATTAACTTCCAATGAATATTCTTAGGGAAACCATGTGAACCCTGAACTATCTTCAGGTTAAAGCACATGAGTGTACATGATTATAATACAAATATTTTAATTATATTCCTAATTTAAAAATCTTATGCTATGATCTGTTTCCTGATACAGTGCCATAAAATATAGCACATGTTTTTCATAACAATATTACATCCAATTTTGCAACTCAAAGGTTTATTTCTAATACAAAGGACTGGAACCTTTAAATTTTGCCCAAATATCCACCAAATATTTGAAAAAGCTCCCACATTTTAGATCTTATTAATATACTAGAGTCCTGATAGACAAAATTCATGAGGGGGGAGAAGCGCGTTCCTCAGCCCGGCCTGCACCCTCTCATAATCTGGGACCCCTCAGGGGATGTCCAACTGCCAGTTTAGATTGGGCCTACACCTGCAGTCAGACATCCCTCTCGCAATCCGGGATCCCTCACTCCAGGACCACTCACCTGCTAGCTCCTAACTGCCTGCCTGCTTGCTCCTTACCACTTGGCTTGCAGCTCCTTAGCACTCCCCCAGGCGGGAGAGGCTCCTGCCACCACCGCTGTGCTCACCAGACCAGCTTCTGGTTGACCCCCTGGTGGTCAGTGCACATCATAGTGATGGGTTGTTTTGGTCATTCCGCCATAAGGGTCACTGGGCTTTTATTATATAGGATAACTGCCCAGAGGATCACTGTACATGGTTGTATTAATGTCACCTTCAACTGCCAAGTCCAAAATTTAATTTTTATTCTTTCATCTATCTATTTTTATCCTAATTTACAGACGTATCATTAGAATTCTTAATCTTCTATATTTCCCTGTTTTTCCACCCAACCCTCCTGCCCCCACACCATAGCCTATCAGCCATTTCCAATCTATTTTTCTTCATAGAAAGCATTAAGTTTTATATACTTCTCTGATTTCATTTATTATATATCTTAAGCACTCCCTTCCACTTTTTTTGTGAAGAAAATGAATTGTACTTTTAAAATTTATAACAAAATTAGTACATAATGACCTCAAATATTAAAAGCAATCCTGAGAAAAAAAGAACAAAGTCAAAGGTATTATACTTCCTGACATAAAACCATACTGCAAAACTACAATAATTTGAACAGTATGGTACTGGCAAAAAAAAATTAGACACACAGACCATCTAATAAAATTGAGAGCACAGAAATAAACCCACATGTATATGGTCAATTACATTTCAACAAGGACCCAGAAACATATAATGGAGAAAAGAAAACCTGTTCAATAAATGGTGTTGGGAAAATTGGAATACCATATGCAAAAGATAAAACTAGACCGCTGTTTGACATCACACACAACAATTAATGCAAAATGAATTAAAGACTTCAATATAAGACCTGAAACAATAAAATACATAGAAGAAAACATAGGTACCAAACTTATGGACTTTAGCCTCAAAGAGGATTTTGTAAACTTGACTCTAAAGGAAAGGGAAGTAAAAGGAAAAACAAATGAATGGGACTTCATCAAACTAAAAAGCATCTTCAAAGAAAAACAAATCATCAACAAAACAAAAAGGAAGTCCACCAAATGGGAGAGATATTTGCAAATGATACCATTGATAAGGGGCTACTATCCAAAACACATTAAAAATTCATACAATTCAACAACATAAAAACAATACTATTAAAAACTAGGACTTGAACAGACGCTTTTACCAAGAAGACATACAGATGACCAACAGATATATGAAAAGATGCTCAACTTCACTAGCTATAATGGAACAACAAATTAAAACCACAATGAGATACTGAGATACTACCCACACCTGTTAAAATGGCTATTATATGCTGACAATGGACTAATGATTCTCAGAGGGAAGGGGGGAATGGGAAGAGATTAACCAAATATTTTACATGCATATATGAACAACCCAAGTGTCAGGAAGGCCTGGGAAGGAGGCAGGAGTGGGAAGGAGAGGGTCAATGGAAGGAGAAAAGGGGACATCTATAATACCTTCAACAATAAAGATAAATTTAAATAATAAAGTACTGTTTAAGGATGTTCTACTTCTTAAAAAAAAATAATGTTGGAGAGAATATGGAGAAAAGGGAAACCTAATACACTGCTGATGGGAATGTAAATTGCTGCAGCCTCTATATAAAACACTATGGAGGTTCCTTAAGAATTAAAAATAGAGCTACCACCTGTTTGGTGTGGCTCAGCAGTAGAGCATCTACCCTAGAACCAAGAGGTTGCTGGTTTGATACCCAGTCAGGGCACATTCCTGGGTTGAAGACTCAATCAGCAGATAAAGTTGTGGTACATATATATGAACTAGAGGCCCGGTGCACAAAATTCGTGCACGTGTGTGTGTGTGTGTGTGTGTGTGTGTGTCCCTCAGCCCAGCCTACACCCTCTCCAATCTGGGACCCCACTGGGATCAGGCCTAAATGGGCAGTTGGACATCCCTCTCACAATCCAGGACTGCTGGCTCCCAACCGATCACCTGCCTGCCTGGTTGCTTCTAACTGCTTCTGCCTGACAGCCTGATCACCCCCTATCCACTCCCCTGCCGCTCCAATTGCCCCTAACTGCCCTCCCTTGCCAGCCAGGTCATCCCCCAACTGCCCTCCCCTACTGGCCTGGTCCCTCCCAACTGCCCTCTCCTGCCGGCCCTGTCACCCCTAACTGTCCTCCCCTGCAGACCTGGTCTCCCCAAGTGCCCTCCCCTGCAGGCCTGATTGCCCCCAATTGCCCTCCTTTGCTGGCCTGGTCCCTCCTAACTGCCCTCCCTTGCAGGCCTGGTCCCTCCCAACTGCCCTCCCCTGCTGGTCTGATTGCCCACAGCTGCCCGCCCCTGCCAGCCATCTTGTGGTGGCCATCTTGTGTCCACATGGGGGTGGCTATCTTGTGTGTTGGAGTGATGGTTAATTTGCATATTGCCTCTGTATTAGATAGGATTATTACTCAGCCATAAGAAAAGATGAAATACTGCCATTTGCAACAACATGGATGTATCATGAGAGTATCATGCTAAGTGAAATAAGTCAGTGAAACCATATGGAATTGCACACCTGAAATGTATATAATGTTAACCAATATCAATACAGTAAATTTAATTAACAAAAGGATCTATTATGATGGGACATATTTCATTCTCAAAAAAATAATCCCCTTCTTCCTTTCATTGGTTGTTCTGAATGTTAGATATTTTTTCCATAGGGATCAAAAGGTACCTAAGTATATTAATGCAAATAAAAAAAAATAGGGGGAAAATAAAATTTTGTTAGTATTTCTCCATTTAGTTTATGTGTGAATTTTTAATATAATGGAGGGATGTAAAGAATTAAAATGTCAATATGTCAGTGAACAAGTTTTAGCACTTCAACTTTATAAAAATTATAAATAAAAATGTTAAAATTTCTGGGAAATGTCAGCATTTGAATTTTTTTTAAAGAAAAAGTAAATTTCAATATTGTTTGTAGCATTTTTATAATACAGTAAGTAGGTTCCATCCTTTCACTATGTTTTTTTTTTTTTTTACTTGTCCTACATACAACTACATTCTCTTAATGTATCTCCTGTGCTAGTCCTATAAGTTTGCTGTTAAAATAGCTAAGTACAGAGCAAGGTTAAAACTCTTTTTAAAAAGCACTATACTTAACCAAACACTGCACCTAATAGTGTGGCCACTCCACTTGTACAAAGAGGCAGAACAAGTTAGTACATACATATAAGAAGAAAACTTCTAGGAAATCTGTCCTACATCCACAATAACACACCAACTAGAGTCGAGAAAAGTTTTAAGTTTATAAATCATTAGAAAATCTATAATAATTATAGCCTGAAAATCATGAAATTATGTTAACTATAGCCATAGAAAATTATCAATTTAGCTCCCATAGTATTTTTCATGTAATCAATGTGGCTTTTGTTAAACCCTATAAGATTGTTCTCCTAGGATACTGCATGATTGGATCAGGTGAATAGCTTCCACTAAACATAATTTTAGATTAAGATTAGTTGGCTGAATTCAATATGAAAAAATTCAATTCCATGAAAGCAATTAAATGAGGAACCTTCCTTTCCCTTAATAAAACAATCTTTAGCTCTTTAATGTTTTAGGTCTGACTGTAGTTAGAATGTGTTTGGGGATTCTGTTTGTATCCGATAATAAAGCCATATCCTCAGCACAAAGAAGAGTTTTATCCTTTTGTGTTTAAAGTCAGGATGGAAAGCTCCAAGTTCAAGAGCAGTATGAAACCTGGTCTCCCATGCCCTGACTGGTCCCAGAAACGTAGTTTTTATTGTTGTCATTATTATTATTATTATTAAATATATTTTATTGATTTTTTACAGAGAGGAAGTTGAGAGAATTAGAGAGTCAGAAACATCAATGAGAGAGAAACATCGATCAGCTGCCTCCTGCACACCCCCCACTGGGGATGTGCCCACAAACAAGGTACATGCCCCTGACCAGGACCGAATCCGGGACCCCTGAGTCCACAGGCCGACGCTCTATCCACTGAGCCAAACCAGTTTTGGCTATTGTTGTCATTTTTAAGTAAAATTTTAACATGGCAAGAGTTGAAAAAAAAAAAACTAGAAAATTTGAAAGTATTCCTGTGACAGTGTTATGTGATGATTCCTACTAGTCTTGACCTTTATACTGGTATTTAAAGCCCCAGTTCTTTTATAACCATCAAGAGACACAGGTTAGAATTGAGCTAATGCTCATAACCAATTCCATACCCCAGTGTTGAAGTTCTCAGAAAGCTTACCAAGCTTTCCAAATATTTCATGATGCCCTTAAGGCTATCTACAAACGGTCTTAGAAAGCATGGGGATTGTCAGATAAGAGGTATTATGGCTTAATTTTGCTTGCTCCTCAAATAAAATATTGACCCAGACAAATATGTAAGGATTTCTCAAGAAGCAACAGGCTCAGACTTCTAAGTAAATTGAAATAATATGATTTTTGTTATCTAGAAACACAATTTTCCCCATTAAATGACTCATCCAGGCAGGATTGTATATTTCCTAAAAGCAAAACAGGTCATGATGATCCTGTTTCCTATTATATCCTCAATGCATAAGGTGGTCCTTAGAATATAATAGGCATTCAACAAATATTTGGGGGGAAAAAGACAAAATCAATGTACTATATATATTCATTATCTCTTACCTGGATTATTAAAATAGCAACTTATTTAATATATCTGCTTCACTTCTGCTCCTCTTAAATCTATCCCTTGCTCTGCTGACAATGTAAACTTTCTAGATTACAGGACTGATCTTTTATTCCATTTCATATTGTATTTCCTAAAGGTTCAAGTTTAAGTGCCTTAGGATATAAGACAAGGCCATTCTCAAGATGGACTCTCCTAACTGTCCAAACATTTTTAGCAGCTCCCTTCACATAACTATCTTTCAACAACTTTGAAGGTTATTATTAAACATGTAATTTCAAACTTTCTTGTTTCCTCATAGTGCAACAAATCCAATGTGTTAATGGTCTGTTTGTTTGTTTGTTTGTTTATGTACTTAAATTATTATCTGGCAGCTGAAATTCAGAAGAAATTCCAGAGGGATAAAAAGAGTTTTGTGCCATAGCTGGTTTGGCTCAGTGGATAGAGCGTCAGCCTGTGGACTAAAGGGTCCCAGGTTCGATTCTGGCCAGGGGGACATGCTGGGGTTGCGGGCTCAATTCCTCCCCAGTGGAGGGTGTGCAGGAGGAAGCCAATCAATGATTCTCTCTCATCATTAATGTTTCTACCTCTCACTCCCTCTCCCTTCCTCTCTAAAATCAATAAAAATATATTTAAAAAAAAAAGTTTTGTTCCAGCAACAAAACAACAAGAAAGCCCACTATATGAGAGAACACATTTGCCAATGTTACTCCCAATAAGGGTTTAATCTCCAAAATTTATAGGGAACTCATACAACAAAGGAAGATAACAATCTAATAAAAAATGGGCAAAAAACCTAAATAGTTACTTTTTGAAAGTGGAGGAGAGAACCAAGATGGCGGCAAAGTTGAACAAATAAACTGTGCCACGCACAACAATTTCAAAAATACAACTAAAAGACAGGGCATCTGCCACCCAGAACCACAGGAGAGCTGGCTGAATGGCAGATTTGCGACTAAGAAGAAAAAAGAAAGAGCAGGCGCGGAGGGGCTGAGGTACGGAGGTGCGTGAATTGGGCTGGTGGCGGGTGAAGGGCTTTTTTTCCAATCCGAAGGGAGATAAGCTCCCCATCACTCTGAAATCCAGTTTCTGGGGATGCACGGGAGACCCAGACACCTACGGGAAGAAGCTGGACTCTCGGCCATCGTGTCAGAAAGTGAGAGTGACTTTCTTGCAGAGGTGCGCCCAGCAATCAGTGTTTACTGCACTGGAACACGGGACACGGGGACTTGGAAACGTGGAAAGGCAGAAAAGGCAGACTTGCAGCCATTGCTGTTTGCCACGCCCCAGCCTAGTGATGCCCTGAGACCCGCCCTGCCCTGAGATCCGCCCCGCACATTCTACAAACCCGCCCAGGCTCCAAACAGCAGCTTTGGCATATAAATGGCCTGCCCTGTGGCAGCTTAACCAAATAAACTGCAGCTCCAGTCAGACTGCTCCAAAACCACTCAAGCAAGAGGAGAAAACTGCAGTTTTTGCTGTAACTCCTGCTGAGTGGCCTCAGACAGTAGCTGACCTGCACCCCATTGGAGACCCAGAAACGAGGGCATCTAGTGGTCGATGTGAGACGACACCAGATTTCAACCACTTGCATAAGGGACACATTCAAGAGGCAGACTCAGTGAGCGCCAAAGCCCTACTGGAACAAGTCCCGGCCCATAAACGTGTCTCTTGCACAGCAATTCTTCCTTTATGGATACAGCGGGTCCTCACAGCCTATTGGCCTGGAGGACAATTCCTCCCAGTGACACCAACAACAATCAAGACTTAACTACACAAAGGAGGACCAAGATGGAGGCATAGTGCGGACGCCTGATTGTTGCCTACCACAACAATTTTGAAACTACAATGGGAAAACAGAGCAGACACCATCCAGAACCACTGGAGGGCTGGCTGAGCAGATGCTCTACAACTAGAATAAAAGAGAGGGGTACGCAGGATGATGCTGATGCCGGTGAGCCAAAGATCACACTTTAAGAACTATGGCTCTGGCGACACAATGGCGGCCTGGAACGTGCTCGGCGCAGTTCCCCCGGCGGTCTCTGGCTGAGGGGACGGCTCTGCTCGCTGCCGAGCACGGACAGACGAACCCTTGGGAGACATGGGGTGGGAGACTCTGCGTTTGCTGACCTCCGAGTCCTTTGAGAATCTCAGCGCCCCAGAAGTGGCCAGGTGCGTATGCCCGGTGACCGGCCACTGTTGCAGACCCAAGCGCCATCGCAGCGACCCCGGACCAGGCCACCGCCTCGCACCGGAGCTTCACTGAGCCCGCCGCCCAACGAATTCCGTGGCAGCCACCCTGGAGCTTTGAGAAAATGGCCGAAGGAATTGCTGAGAGGGAATTGACCAACAGGAATTGGGATCAAGAAGATGAAGCCCCGCTGGGTCCCGGGTCCAGGTAAGGCTGCGCACCCCTGGGTCTGGGCGAGGCTGGGACCCGGGTCAGGGTGAGGCTGAGTCCCGGGTCCGGGTGAGGCTGCGCGCCCCTGGGTCCGAGCAAGGCCACACGCCCCTGGGTCTGGGTGAGGCCTCACGCCCCTGGGTCTGGGTGAGACTGGGTCCCGGGTCCGGGTGAGGCCGCGCCCCTGGGTCCAGGTGAGGCTGGATCCCGGGTCCGGGTGATGCCGCACACCCCCGGGTCTGGGTGAGGCTGAGCTCCTGGGTCCAGGTGCGGCTGGGTCCCGGGCCCGGGTGAGGCCGCGCGCCTGGGTCCGGGTGAGGCTGGGTCCGAGGTCTGGGTGAGGCCGCTCCCCTGGGTCCGGGTCAGGCTGGGTCCCGGGCCCGGGTGAGGCTGGGTCCCGGGCCCGGGTGAGGCCGCGCGCCCCTGGGTCTGGGTGAGGCCATGCGCCCCTGGGTTCGGGTGAGGCTGGATCCTGGGTCCGGGTGAGGCTGCGCGCCCCTGGGTCCGGGTGAGGCTGGGTCCCGGATCCGGGTGAAGCCGCACGCCCCTGAGTCCGGGAGAGGCTGTGCCCCTGGGTCCGGGCGAGACCAAACCAGAGGGAGTCAGACCTGCATTACCACCATTTGTCCACCATCCAGAACTGAAAAGTCAATGCCGACATGTACACACAAGGAACTGGTGGACATTGAAATTGGGTCTCATAAGAACTGTTGGTCCAGAAAGAAACTCACTACAGACTGATTCATTTGCCTGTCAGCATAACTATTATTGCTCGTCTCACATTCGGTTCTTATAAGTGTATTTCTAGTAACACATGATCTCACTCATCTAGGAGAAATGATGAACAACATAGACTGATGAACAAGAACAGACCCAGAAACAAGGAGGCATCGATCGGACTGTTGGGCCTCAGAGAGAGGGTAGGGGAAGGTGGGGGTAGGGGGGAGAGATCAACCAAAGGACTTGTGTGCATGCATATGAGCCTAACCAATGGTTAAGGACAACAGGGGGGTGGGGGCATCCATGGGGAGGGGTGTGGGATGGGAATGGGGGGATGAGGACAAATATGTGACACCTTAATCAGTAAAGAAATTTAAAAAAAAAGAAAGTGGACATACAGAAGGTCAAGAGGCATATAAAAACATGCATAAAGTCACTAATCTTCAAAGAGATACAAATCAAGACAACAATGAGATATCACCTCACACCTATCTGAATGGCTATCACCAACAAATCAATAAACAACAAGTGCTGGCAAGGATGTAGAGAAAAAGGAACCCTCTTGCACTGCTGGTGGGAATGCAGACTGGTGCAGCCACTGTGGAGAACAGTATGGAGTTTTCCTCAAAAAATTAAAAATGGAACTCCCATTTGACCCAGTAATCCTACTTCTAGGAATATACCCCAAGAAATCAGAAACACTAATGAGAAAGAATATTTGCACCCCTATGTTCATAGCAGCACAATAGCTAAGATCTGTTTACCATAGCTAAGATTTGGAAACAGCCTAAGTGCCCATCAGCAGATGAGTGGATTAAAAACTGGTGGTGTATCGACACAATGGAATACTATGCTGCTGTAAAAAAAAAGAATTCTTACCATTTGCAACAGCATGGATGGACCTGGAGAGCATTATGCTAAGTGAAATAAGTCAGTCAGAGAAAGATAAGTATCACATGATCTCACTCAATTGTGGAATATAATCCTATTTAATAAAAGAGTAATATGCAAATTAACCATACTTCCCCTACACCCACAAGCCATGCCCACCAGCCAATCAGGAGCAAGTATGCAAATTAACCAAACCAAGATGGAGGAAGCCAAGTTTCCTGCACACCCTGGCCAGCCCTGGACTCCACTCAAGGCTACAAAGTTTCAATTATAGAAGATCAATAAATCCCAACAAAAACGGCGGCAGCCAGAGAGCTAGAGAGAGCAGGAGCCTTGGGTTGCCCCCGGCGATGGAGGAAGCCAAGTTTCCTGGCCTGCCTTGGCCTCTGCTCAAGGCTACAAAGTTTCAATTTTAGAAGATAAATAAATCCCTACAAAAAAGGCTGTGGCCTGCCCTGGCCTCCACTCAAGGCTACAAAGTTTTAATTATAGAAGATAAATAAATCCCAGATACCAGGGCCTCTGCTTGGGTCACTGGGGGGTGTGGCCAGCCTGCAAACCACCACAGGCCCCTCGCTCAGGTCACCCCAATGTCCCAAGGGAACCCCCAACCTGATCCAGGACACCCTTCAGGGCAAACCAGCCAGCCCCCACCCATGCACCAGGCCTCTATCCTATCTAATAAAAGAGTAATATGCAAATTGACTGTCACTATGACACACAAGATGGCTGCCCCCAAGTGGACACGAGATGGCTGCCACAAGATGGCCAGCAGGGGAGGGCAGTTGGGAGGGACCAGGCCTGCAAGGGAGGGCAGTTGGGAGTGATCAAGCCTGCAGGGGAGGGCAGTTAGGGGTGACAAGGCTGGCAGAGGAGGGAAGTTGGGGACGACCAGGCCTGCAGGGGAGAGCAGTTAGGGGGGACCAGGCCTGCAGGGGAGGGCAGTTAGGGGCAAACAGGCTGGCAGGGGAGCAGTTAGGCATCAATCAGGCTGGCAGGGGAGTGGTTAGGGTGTGATCAGGCTGGCAGGCAGAAGAGGTTAGGGGCAATCAGGAAGGCAGGCAGGCGAGCAGTTGGGAGCCAGCAGTCCTGGATTGTGAGAGTGATGTCTGACTGCCTGTTTATCAGGCCTAAACGGGCAGTCGGACATCCCTCAAGGAGTCCCAGATTGGAGAGGGTACAGGCTGGGCTGAGGGACACACACCTCCGTGCACGAATTTCGTGCACTGGGCCTCTAGTGAATAACATAAACTGATGAACAAAAATAGATCCTGATACACAGACGCATCAAACAAACTATCAAAATTCAGAGAGGAGGCAGGACGGGGGTGGTGGTAAGAGATCAACCAAAGGACTTGTATCCATGCATATAACCATAACCAATGGACACAGACAATGAACTTCATGTCATCAGATTTACAGAGTTCTTAAACAAATTTAGGGCAGCTTAATGATGTTCAAAGTGGATAGATGTATTGATAAGCAAATATCAAATTTCACAGTTTGGTTGCTACAAATTAGAATAAAGATGTCTTTAAAATGTATTCTTAGAAAAAACATATATTTGTTTAAAAAATAACAATTATGGCCGAAACCAGTTTGGCTCAGTGGATAGAGCATCGGCCTGCAGACTGAAAGGTCCCGGGTTCGATTCCGGTCAAGGGCATGTACCTTGGTTGCAGGCACATCCCCAGTAGGGGGTGTGCAGGACACAGCTGATCGATGCTTCTCTCTCATCAATGTTTCTAACTCTCTATCCCTCTCCCTTCCTCTCTGTAAACAATCAATATAATATATTAAAAAAATAAAATAACAATTATGACAAAAATGTTAAAGGAATGGAGCTTGTATAAGAGTTTAATGTTATGACTCTCCTTGTCAGTAAGTTCTCTATGCAACCTATTTAAAGCATTAGTAGAAATTAAATATATTAGATGTCAGCTCCAGAAAAACTGAAAACAAACAAACAAACAAAAAACTTTATCCTCATACTTCAGACCACAAAAGCACTCAAATTAAAAGCAAATTAAAAAATGTATAGGTAACATATAGGTAGATAAATTCCCCACATTTCTTCATTCTTAATTTTGCTGACATAATTTAGATAAATTATAGTTTAAGTTACTAATTGTTAAAATACATTACATTTTATTTTATACATGTACAAAATGTATATATTTTATGCATTATGTAAAAATTGTCAGTATTTAATACATATTTTCATTAAATTAGAGTGTAGTTGATTTAATAATTAAATTACTTAATAACAATCATTTTACTAATAGAGTATTCTTTCATATTTTTTTATAGTTGAATTAAATTATTTTTCTGTGGATTTCATGTGTGTTGAATAAGACAGAAAAAACTAATATAAAACAGATTAATTTATTTTGTTCTTATCTAGAATTTATCCTTATCTAACAGAAATTCATTATTTCCGAGTTGACAAAATTCTAAGCCTAAATTCCACAAGTTTTCTCAACCTGGAAAAAGACTAAAAAATAAAGTTTATCAAAAAGTAAACACTGAAATTTAAATAATTACCTTCTTTGTATTTTTTATATTTTATTCATAATATATTTCAATTTTTGTTTTAAATTAATTGTAATCAACAACTGAATTTGTATAATAGAGCATATTAGTTTTGTTAGTTCAGTTTATTCTTAAAAACGCAAATTTAGTAATTCTTTTTCCTCTAGAATGTTTTCTCAGCATAGCCCTCTCATATTCCAATTTTTCACTTTATCATTTGTATGTATACAAAGTGGGTTGAACCTAACTTAATATTTGCATTACACCCTTTAGGAAACCCATTGAGTACTGTCTTTTCTTATATATTTTTCTGTCTTTTTTTAATATATTTTTCATGGGAACACAGGTACTAAATAGTGCATCCTAGATTTGCATGCATGCCCACCTGATTTCAAAGCTTATCTTCTTTTCCTATTACTTGTACATGTCATTCTTTGATTCTGGTAAGTTATCCATTCAAGTGAGCAATTGCTGCAACTGTGCGGTGAAGATCACAGCTATATAAAAAGAGCAAATTACACATACCATCAGAAATCTGAGTATAAAGAGGAGTTGGTGAACCAGCATATATATATATATTGCTATAAAGTGTTTTGTTTCTGTCTTACCAAATTAAGGATGTTCATATAGACATCTAAAAATATCTTTATATATCATAGCAACAGTTTTCAGCAAGAGGAGTTGATTTCAGTGTACAGCTTTTTTTATTTTCCTCCACCAATAATAATCAATTTTAACCAATTTTATTCTTTTCTAACACATTTATTTTTCAGTGACTTATGTGCTCATTCTAAACAATTCCACCAAAGAAACCTCCGCCCCTGAACATTAAACATTTGATCAATATAAGAGTTTCATTGTAGAAAGTAGTGTTAAAAGTTTATTCATTCAGTGCACTCTTTAGAGATGATTAACTGTCTTTATTATATTAAAGCAAACCCAAAGCCATCTGCCAAAGGCGATTGTGTCCAAGCACTGAAACCATTTCATGTGAAAACTCATTTTCAGGCTCCTAATTATTTTTCATTATAGTGGCACTGTGGAATAGATTGGAATTGGGCAGTAATTGCCAGGTCTGAGCAGTGTGGACCATTGCAATGTATCAGTTTAGATGAAGTGTGACAAGGATACATCTAGCTACTATATAACTTCCATTAACCAACTTCCCTGTCCCTGATCATGTAACACTTCATAGAATGTGGTCAGCACAAGGTCATAATAATGGCTTTCTGACTGACTTCAAGTATTTTGTACAAGTGCAAGCTGTTAACCCCCTGTGTTAACATTGTTCTAGTAATGTCCAGTTATTGCAGTTGTCAAAAATATCTATTTCTTCTAGGGGACAAGTAAACTTTTTAGAAGTACAAGTTTCAAACTCAAGTTGACTTCCTCCACATGTGATGTTTCAAAAGCCTGAAATTAAGACAATTTCATATGATATAATTGTAAGTGGTTAATTACTCAGTAGTATTACTCAGTCAATTCAATATCTATAATAATAAAAGCATACTATGCTAATTGGACCAAACAGCCGAATTACCTTCCAGACATCATTCCAGACGTCCTTCAGGACGAAGCCACAGTGGCAGGGGCTGAGGAAGAGGTGGTTAGGGGCGATCAGGCAGGCAGGCAAGTGGTTAGGGGCAATGAGGCATACAGGCAAAGTGGTTAGGGGCAATCAGGCAGGCAGGCAGGTGAGTGGTTAGGAGCCAGCGGTCCCAGATTGTGAGAGAGATATCTGACAGTCGGTTTAGATCCCTGTGGGATCGGGCCTAAACCAGCAGTCGGACATCTCCTGAGGGGTCTCAGATTGCAAGAGGGTGCAGGCTGGGCTGAGGAACACCCCCCCCCCCCCCTTGCATGAATTTCGTGCACAGGGCATCTAGTACTAATATAAAAGTTCAGTCCAAGCAGGAAACACTCTCAAATTATATCTACACATGCAATCAAGTAGATCATTTTTAAGCAAACTTACTAGTAGAGCAAAACGGCCATACTTATAGATAAACCCTTTCCATAAAGAAGTTTTCTCTACAATAGTAACACTATGGAATATATAAGTAATTCACAACCAAATAATATTTTCCCCTCTCCCCCAGGCAAATTGGCAAATATCTGGAAACATTTTTTGGTTGTCATAGCAGGGGTGGGGAGGATGTGTCATATTGGCATCTAGTGGGTAGAGACAACAAAGAATTATCTGGCCCAAAACTTGGTTTCAATTTGTTTCCCTCACACTTGAGATGTAAAAATTATTTTTTCATGATTGACATTTCTTAGATATTTGCCCTCTGTAAACATTAAATGATTAATATTACTTATTAATAAAATTTCCATCTATTTAATGGTCCATTTTACCTGTAGTAAGTTCATACATACTACAGATTCTAATTTGAGTCATGGTCCTTTAACTGCTTCCTAATGGAATGCTTTCTTTTACAAGCTGAGTTGAATCGAACACATCTGAGAGAAGCAGTCCTTCTAATTTGATGTGAGTCTTCAAGCTGCTCTAGAGCGATGGGGTGGAGTAACACTCAGTCCTGGATGTGGCCACAGATGCAGTCTTATAACTTCAGCATTTTTCAAAATAAATTTTCATTTATATATTTCCGTAATAGTCATAAAGCCATGATCACAGTTAGCCAACATTGTCTTTCTTCTATATGCTTGATGTTTATAACACTTATTTTTTTCCTAAGTGAAAAAAATATTTTGTCAGTTGTTCTTTACCCTTCAGAATGATCAACAGCTTTATTTCATATGATGTTTATATCTATAGTCTCCTCCACTATGCTTCAAAGTATGTTACAGTGTTAAAGGCAACTAGATATAATTATCTTAAAATCCATTTAAAAAGCTAGCATGACTCATATAGTTTTATGACTTAAATCATGCTAAATTTGAGAAATATCTCTCCCAATTCATATATGAAATATTTTTTTTTCTTTATTGATTAAGGTATTACATATGTGTCCTTATCCTCCCCCACCTCCTCACTCATGCCCTCACCCCCCTGGCTTCTGTGTCCATTGGTTAGGCTTATATGCATGCATACAAGTCCTTTGGTTGATCTCTCCCCCTTACCCCCACCCTGCCCTACCTTCCCCCTGAGGTTTGATGTCTGATTGATGCTTCTCTGTCTCTGGATCTGTCCCTGTTCATCAGTTTATGTTGTTCGTTATATTCCACAAATGAGTGAGATCATGTGATATTTATCTTTCTCTGACTGGCTTATTTCGCTTAGCATAATCCTCTCCAGTTCTATCCATGATGTTGCAAATGGTAAGAATTTCTTCTTTTTTACCACAACGTAGTATTCCATTGTGTAGATCAGTGGTTCTCAACCTTTTCAATGCCACAACCCTTTAATACAGTTCCTCATGTTGTGGTGACCTCCAATCATAAAATTATTTTGTTGCTACTTCATAACTGTAATTTTGCTACTGTTAATGAATCGTAATGTAAATATCTGTGTTTTGCGATGGTCTTAGGCTCTACAGCAGTGATTCTCAACCTGTGGGTCGCAACAGGTTGAGAACCATAGGTTGAGAACCGCTGCTGTAGAGCCTAAGACCATCGGAAAACACAGATATTTACATTACGATTCATTAACAGTAGCAAAATTTCAGTTATGAAGTAGCAACAAAATAATTTTATGGTTGGGGTCACCACAACATGAGGAACTGTATTAAAGGGTTGTGGCATTAAAAAGGTTGAGAACCACTGGTGTAGATGAACTACAGTTTTTTAATCCACTCATCTGCTGATGGGCACTTAGGCTGTTTCCAAATCTTAGCTATTGTAAATTGTGCTATGAACATAGGGGTGTATATATCCTTTCTGATTGGTGTTTCTAGTTTCTTGGGATATATTCCTAGAAGTGGGATTACTGGGTCAAATAGGAGTTCCATTTTTAACTTTTTGAGGAATCTCCATACTGTTCTCCACAGTGGCTGTACCAGTCTGCATTCCCACCAGCAGTGGATGAGGGTTCCTTTTTCTCTACACTCTCACCAGCACTTGTCATTTGTTGATTTGTTGATGATAGCCATTCTGACAGGTGTAAGAGGGTACCGCATTGTCGTTTTGATTTGCATCTCTCGGATGATTAGTGACTTTGAGCATATTTTCATATGTATCTTGGACTTCCTATGTCCTTTTACGAAAAGTATCTACTTGCATTTAGGTCCATTGCCCATTTTTTGATTGGGTTGTTTATCTTCCTTTTGTTAAGTTATATGAGTACCCTGTAAATGTTGGAGATTAAACCCTTATTGGTGATAACATTGGCAAATATGTTCTCCCATGCAGTGGGCTTTCTTATTGTTTTATTGAGGGTTTTTTTTGTTTTTGTTTTTGTTTTTTTTTTTTGCTGTACAGAAGCTTTTTATTTTGATGTAGTCCCATTTGTGTAAAAGCTTTATATGACAAACCTATGGCTAACATCAATGGGCAAAAACTAAAACCATTTCACCTAAGAACAGGAATGAGACAGGGATGCACACTTTCACCACTCCTGTTTGACATAGTACTGGAAGCGCTAGCCATAGCAATTAGACAATAAATAAATAAATAAATAAATAAATAAATAAATAAATAGTATTCAAATTGGAAAAGAAGACATAAAACTGTCATTATTCGCAGATGCCATGATACGTAAAACTGTCATTATTCGCAGATGACATGAAGGAGTCTTTAGAAAACCCTAAATACTCCATCAAAAATATTATTAGACTTAATAAATAAATTCAGCAATGTAGAAGGATACAAAATTAATGCTAAGAAATCTATGGCATTTTTATACACCAATAGTGAACTTACAGAAAGAGAGATTAAAAAACAATCCCATTTACCATCACACCAAAAAAATCAAGATACCTAGGAATAAATTTAACTGAGGAGGTAAAAGACCTATATGTGGAAAACTACAGGACACTGAAAAAAGAGATAGAGGAAGACATAAAGAGATGGAAGAACATATCGTGTTCATGAATTGGTAGAATCAACATCATTAAAATGTCCATACTACCCAAAGCAATCTATAGATTCAATGCACCCCCCCATTAAAATACCAACGGCATATTTCACAGACCTAGAACGAACTCTCCAGTAAATCATGTGGAATTTTAAACAAGACCCAAATAGCTGCAGCAATCCTGAGAAAGAAGAACAAAGTAGGCGGGATCTACAGATATCAAGCTGTATTACAAAGCCACTCTTCATAAAACTGTCTGGTACTAGCACAAGAACAGACATATAGATCAATGGAATAGAACAGAGAACCCAGAAATCAACCCAAACTACTATGCTCAATTAATATTTGACAAAGAAGGCAAGAACATACAATGGAGTCAACATAGTCTCTTCAATAAATGGTGTTGGGAAAATTGGACAGATGCATGCAAAAAAAAAAAAAAATGAAACTAGACCACCAACTTACACCATACACAAAAATAAACTCAAAATGGATAAAGGACTTAAACATACTAGTAAGACAGAAACCATAAAAATATTTGAGGAATCCACAGGCAGCAAAATCTCAGATATATGCCGAAGCAATATCTTTACCGATACAGCTCCTAGGGCAATGGAAACTAAAGAAACATTTTTTTTTTCTTCTGGGAACAAGCTTAAAAACATGGCTGAATTTATGTAATTGCAAATATTTAAATAAGTTAATGAGAAATGAACTACTGAACCACTAATTGAGGAGACTAATTTTGATGAACAGAATTGTTCAAGTTTGAGAGCCATAACCCCACTTTCTCCACTTTTATTTAGTATTTCCAACTCTCTTCTCAACTTTGTGCTCCATTCTGACCAGTCTATTATGAGCTTAATCATAGGTATAAATATAAATCACACTGTGCTGATTAACACATGAATCCACATTGTGTACGGCAGAAAGGAACATGACCAAGTGTGAGTACCCCGGGTTGGGCACCAGTGGCTAGTGTGACTGCCCCATATTGGGTGCCAGTTGTGAGTGCTCCCCCCCCTCCTCTGCATGCCCCGTGTGGTTCAGGGTTCGGGTTCAGGGTTCTGGCTCTGGAGGAGGCCACACGCAAATGAAAGAGACTAGAAAATATTAATTTGGAAATATTGGGGACCAGGCAGGAGCCCAACTCAAGGGGAAAGACTCCACCCCGCTCTGGCCTTGCTATCCCTTTTATTAAGACTATGGGATACACCCATAGTCTTTAGGCAGGCAATTCCAATAATAGCCAATCAGCAAGAATTTACATAAAACTAAAAGGTGGAAGTTGCTTTAGCTACCATTGTCTCAACTAAACAGTGGGTGGTTGGCTCTGACCTTTCAGAGCTTCAAGGTTGACCAGCCTTCCAGGTTCCTTGTCCACACCTATCTGCTAGTGAAGTCAATGGGTGGCTTCCAACAACCAAGTGACCCAGCTGGAATGATGTAGTCGAAAATGCACACTGTAGACCCCACACACTGTCAGTCACATTTAATTCTACATTAGTCACATAATCTAGCTATATGTCTTACTTCCTGTGAATTATATTTATCTTATTAATGCATAATTTAGGGATTCATCATCATTTTTTCTCTCTCTTCTCTTTCTCTCTCTCTCTCTCTCTCTCTCTCTCTCTCACACACACACACACACACACACACACACACACACACTCTTGTCTATTTGTGTTAAGCAGTTTAAAAAGACACTGTTTCTGACCTCTTAAAATTCCCAGTCTATTAAGCAGTAATGCTATAATGCTATTATTAAGGATACTAGAGGCTCGGTGCACAAATTCATGCTCCAGTGGGGTTCCCTCGGCCTGGCCTGCAGGATCAGGCTGACACTGGCTCTCCAACATCCCGCAAGGGGTCCTGTATTGTGAGAGGGCACAGGCCAGGCTGAGGGACCCCACTGGTGCACAGTTGGGGCCAGAAAGGGACACAGAAGGTTGTCCATTTGGGGAGGGACTGCAGGAGGGCTCCAGGGCATGTCCAGCCCATCTTGCTCAGTCCCGATCAGTCGGACCCCAGCAGCAAGCTAACCTAACAGTTGGAGCGTCTGCCCCTGGTAGTCAGTGCATGTTATAGCAAGCAGTTGAACGGCCTTAGCATATCATTAGCATATTACGCTTTGATTGGTTTAATGGCCGGCTGGATGACCAGACGACCAGACACTTAGCATATTAGGCTTTTATTATATAGGATGACTAACAGATAGCAATAAAAAATGAGTAAAGAGAGAATAATGACTTAAGGCAAAAAGGGGTCAATATCAATATATTTAATCAACATATTTATTCTTAAATATAAACAGGAAAGAGAAAAATTGGTGTATAATATGAGCAGTCATTATTTAGTAAAATAGATACACATGACCAATAAAAACACAAAAATTATTTCTATTTTGCTAGTAACCAGTAACTTGCAAATTACAATTAAGTAATAATCATTTTTATCCAGTAGGCCAACATTATTTAAAATATAGTGTTGTAATACTGTAGGGATATAAATTAGTAAAACAGAAGAACTTGGCAATATATCAGGCTTTGTGAAATATATATAATACTTGACATAGATAATGTAGTTCTAGTAGTATATGTTAAAGAATTCCTTACCAATTTGCAGAGTGATTCTTTTTTTTTTTTTAACCCTCACCTGAGGACATGGTTAGAGAGTGGGAGGGAAAAAGGGAGAAACATCAATGTGAGAGAGAAACATTGATCAGTTGCTTCCATATGTGGCAGGACCAGGGAATGGACCCACAACCTGGAATTGAAATGGAAGCCCTTTGGTGCACAGGACATTGTGCCCTTCCAGCCAGGCTTGTACCCTTGTACCATTGTACCCTTCCAGCCAGGCTTGTACCCTTGTACCATTGTACCCTTCCAGCCAGGCTTGTACCCTTGTACCATTGTACCCTTCCAGCCAGGCTTGCAGAGAGAATCTTATCAAATGATGTTTATTGTAGAGTTATCTTAGTAGCAAAAACAACAATAAAAAAACAGAAACAACTAAAAATGTCTTTTAGGTAGCAGTCAAATAAATTACAGTTTATCTCTCTAGTGTATAGAAGTTTTAAAAAATAGGTATGTTTATATATTAGCAAAATTGTTAGTGGTTTTCTATGGTGAGGAGAGAAATGAATATAAAATAAGAGGAAAATAATAAAGGGGAATCCTCACTTTATTGTTTGTTGGGTCTTACTTTTAGTTTCTTTTTTTACAATGAGATTGTTTTGTGCACTACATTATGCAATTTGAAATGATAGATGAAAAAGGGGGAATGATATAATTCCTATATTTGCAAATGTGACTTCCATGATCAGCTCCATGTACAAAGGGCAACTTGTTCCCTGCAGGTTTTTGGCTTCCTTTTACCCTGTAAGGGCCTTAACAGAAGAGGAAAAACCCTGTTCCTCTCATGCCTGCGTCTTAAAGCAGCATTTTTCATTGACAGGAAGGTCAGTCTGCATTTCTACCCCGATATTTATTTGCTTCAACAACTCAACATAACTTTTCACATGTAAAACCACAAAACAATATGGAAAGATTATATCCCTGGGTATACAGCTTTTTTTTTTTTTTCCATTTTAACTGTTATTAGCCAAAGCCCAAATTGATTTTGGTTTTATCTAGACTTAATTAGAGTGTTTCTTTGTAATTTATCCTAAATCTTAATTTAAGATGAAAAGTTTTCTTTGAATCTACAGCCTTTTCTTATAAATAAGGCTGCCATTCATTGATCATGGCATTAAATCAGAACATGGTATTAAATGTTTCCTTAGCAACAGGTCTTTGACGATGAGGAGGGGTTGTTATGCCACATTTTGACTTTTTAAAAAAAGAAATACTTTGCTTTTTGACACAAACCACTAAAAATATACCTTGAAAGGATCAAAGAGATAACTAAGAAGAAACTAATAATATCATCATAGGAAGAACATTTCCCAACCTTCAAAGTCTGAAAACTTGAAAAAACAGATAGAGTTACAGGAGATTGTTTGGCATTAAGTTGAGCTACTGAGGACTGCATAAGCAAGAAACATGTAAATAACTTTTATTATGGCTACAAAGCTGAGGGTTCAAAATAGTGAGTTCCTGAGTCAACCTTGGTTCATATCCTGCCCCAGTCCTGGGGTAATTGAGTGATCTTTACCAAGAGAGTATATAAGACTCACTTCTCCACTTGTCACATATGTAACAATTCTATGAGAATTAAATCTAAGAAACTGTGTGCACTGTTTAATGAAGGTCATCATTATTAATATAATTACTCTAAATACATGAATTTAATACACTTTCAAATGAAAATTTACCTTAAAATAATTGAAAAATTCTGGATCTGTAAGCTTATTATTATTTGTTTTGTTTATTCAGTTGTTTAGTTTTTATTTTTATATTCTACATCTGAGTGAAATCAAACGGCATTTGTTTTTCTCTGCCTGGCTTATTTCACTTAGCACAATACCCTCTAGGCCCATCCATGTTTACCCAAATGGCAAGATTTTGCTTTTTTTTGGTATGACTACTACATACATATATGGCTATTGCACATATATTCCATATCTCTTTTTTAATGTATTTTTATTGATTTCAGAGAGGAAGTGAGAGGGAGAGAGAGAGAGAAACATCAATGATGAGAGAGAATCATTAATCGGCTGCCTCCTGCATGCCCTACACTGGGGATCAAGCCTGCAGCCCAGGCATGTGCCCTGACCAGGAATCGAACCATGACCTCCTGGTTGATAGGTTGATGCTCAACCACTGAGTCACGCAGGTCAGGCTATATTCCACATCTTTATCCATTCATCCATCGAGGGACACTTAGATTGTTTCCATTCCTTGGCTATTGTGAATAAAGCTGCAATGCACACAGGAGTGCTTATATTGTTTGGAATTAGTGTTTTCACATTCTTTGGATAAATACCCAGAAGTGGAATAGCTAAGTGATATGATGTTTCTACTCTTAATATTGTTTTCATACTGTTTTCCATAGTGGCTGTACTAATTTACATTTATGCAAGCAGTGTGTGAGGGTTTTCTTTTTCTGCATCTTTTCCAACACTTGTTTCTTGTCTTTTTTATAACAGCCATTCTGACAGGTATGACTTGATATCTGATTGTTGTTTTGATTTGCATTTTTCCAATAATTAGTGATGTTGAACATCTTTTCATGTGCCTTTTGGCCATCTATATGTCTTCTTTGGGAAAATATTGATTCAGATCCTCTGCCCATTTTTAACTCAGATGTTGTTGTGTTTTTTTTGTTGTTTTGTTTTTTGTTGTTGTTGAACTATATGAATTTGTTTTATATTTTGGATATTAAACTCTTATTGAATGCATGATTTATAAATATCTTTTCTCATTCAGCAGGTTGTCTTTACATTTTGTTGATAATTTTCTTTATGGTGCATAAGCCTTTTAGTCGATGTAGTCCTATTTTTTGTGCTTTTGCTTTTGTTTCGCTTACCACCAACAAATTGGTGGTTACTAGAGGGGAGCAAGGGTGTAGGAAGGACAAAACAAATAAAGGGGTCAATTGTATGGTGATGGATGAACACTATAGTGACTTTTGATGGCGAGTGTGATAAAATGCATACAGGTGTTGATCTATAATGTTGCACACCTGAAACTCATATAATCTTATAAACCAATGTTACCTCAATCCTATATAATAAGAGAAGATTATGCTAATTATCTGTTATGCCATGAAGTGTAACTGACGACCCAGTAATGACCGAATCACGGATCTGCAGGAGGGTGGGGCAGCGAGCTACAAGCTGGTGGTAGAGAGCTACAGGAGGGGGCAGGACAGCAAGCTATGGGAGGGGGGTGGGGGCGAGCTACAGGAGGGCGGGGCAGTGGGCAGAGAGCTACCGGAGGTTGGCAGCGAGCTACTGGCTACAAGCGGGCAGCGGGACAGCGAGCTACTGGCTACAAGGAGGGGACAGGACAGCAAGCTATGAGGGGGAGCGGGGGAAGCTACAGGAGGGTGGCAGCGTATATATATCTGTGTATGTATATATATATATATATATATAACACACACACACACACATATATATATGTGTATATATATATATATATATATATATATATACACATATATATATATATACACACACACACACACACACACACATACACATACATATACATATAGAATCATTTGATATATAGCATGGTACTGAGCAGGCTTGGCAAAAAGGAAAACATTAGAAAAACTCAATGTACTTTAAATAATTTCTTCCCAATTCCTCTATTACAACAACAATCAATTGGCCTTTAACTGCCTCATGAGGCATGGTATTCTCCTTTGAAAGTGATCTTTATGAGCATAAAAATGTACAGCCTTATCATGTTCTTATTCATAGAAAACACATATTTTAAAAGAATTTTCCTTTAGTTCTGCCATAATAATAATTGAAAAAATATAGATCTTTAAATTCAATTACCAATACATACAATTTTTATGGTGGGGAGAAGAGTGCAATGATTGATGTCAAAATCCAGTTAATGAAATAATAAGTCATCAATGATCCTGCAAATTGGAAATATTCACAAATATTCAAAATAGCTTGTGAATTTATTAAGATACTTTAAAATCTAAGAATCAGTCAATTTTCTCAATAGGTTAACTACTGTCATACTTTCAAAAAGCACTCTTTAATACATAATTTCATCAGTAAGAATTTATTTAAAAATTTATTTAAATGATTCAGAATGTAATTATAATTATAGTGTAGTTATTATTGAATCATTTCTGAAAAATAGCATATTTCTAACTTATCCAATACAAGAATATTAGAGAAATATTTTATCTGTTTAAGCTATTATTTAGAAATTATATTATTAATTAGAAAGAACACAGTTGAGATTTTACATCCTAAATATAACAATGCAGCATCATTCCTGTAAAATGTTTTTCTTTATTTTTGAAATCTGCTACACAAATCAAAACTTAGAAAACAATGAATTATAGAAAAGCAGCATTTTTCTGTTCCTCAAAAACTTCCAATATTTCTAAGAAATTACATATTCAGCCACTAATATTCTCCATAAAATTCCAACATTATTATATAATTTCAGGGTTTCAACTAATTCAAATGTAAATATGGATAAAGTAAAATATGTTCTGCAGTCACCTTTATGCTTGAGGAGCTTATTCAGCCTCAAAATAACCTCGCCTAAGAATATGGTTATTCTTTAATACACACACACATAACAAATGAATGCACTGGTATAAATGCAATCCTCTAATAATTACAGTCCCAAAGTGCTGAATAATGGTAACAGTTGTCACCACCATGACCTTTCCTGAGAAAGGCAATCACTGAGGGCCTTCCATCTCTGTTTTTAAACTTGGAAGTAAAAATATTATTTTGGGTCAGCATTAAACCTTTTTACTCTTGAATAGCTTCTCTTGGAACTTATTCTGTATTTCTTTATTAAAGCTGTTGTTAAAGTGAAGGTCAGTACAAAATTTATATAGAGAGAAATAGTAATTTTTATCATCTTATTCCACTGAAAATATTATCAGCATGACATATTTTCATGTGACCCGATTGTTCTATAACCTTGAAAATCCCCATATGTTCCTGGTTGTATTAAGATTGATTGTATGTGTCCGTCAGCAAGATATCATGGTTTATATTCACAATAAAATCCAGTTTCATACTTTTTAAATTGACATTAAGAAAAATTATGTAAAAATTATAGTGTACATATTAATGTGTATTTATATTTGCATCTACCTATATCTGTTTATATATATTTACAAATATATATAAATTATCAAAGTCAATAAATCTGGCCTTCATAGGGATTTACTACAGTTATAATCCAGACAGCTGTATATACATTGTACATGTTGAAATTCCTATTGATTGTTATTCTCAGCATGTACTGAGAGCTAAATGTTTTTCCTATAGCAGGTCTTCAAAGTTCTGCAAATTTTCCAAGTGAAAAATGAAGATAATATATTTGTTTTGATTAAGTTATATATTTATATAAACAGGGCAAGCCAAAACAAATATTGATCTTCCTAAAACCTTTCTTGATAATGAAAATGATCTTTCCAAAAAATACAACTTTGCATAAGCAGAAAAATAAAACCAACACAAAGACTAACTTTAAATAGAAAGATAGCATCAAAAGTCACAATAAAACTTTAACACAAAAGTTGATGAGAGCAGAAAGAAATATATAATTGCATTTAAAAATACTCTTCTAAGAAATTGTCACATTTTAAAAACTCAACATTTTCTATAAAAATATTTCTGAAGCAAATATAGTGCTGCTGTTCGAACTTTACATATTTTTTAAATTTTTGTTTCAAAAGTACACGCATGTCAAATTCATTATGAAATCTTAAGTCTGTGAAATCTCTTGAGTTTTTAAGTGTTAAAATTTTAAATAAAATATGGTATATTTTAATAATAACTCTCAATTTTCTTAAACTTACTTTTTTTTCATAATATACCAAATCACCATGTTTTATTCTTTCAATATATACAATAGTTTTTTTTTGTTTTTTTATATATATACTAGAGGCCCAGTGCATGATTAAATCATGCATGTGTAGGGTCCCCTAGGCCTAACCTGCCATCCAGGCCATATCCACTGCCCCGCAAAGCCTAGCACGCTCTGCAGACACTGCTAGCAGCCTGCTCCCCGCTTTTGATGGCAGGGGGTCTGCTGGTGCTGGAGCGGACACACAGCTCCCCGCTTTCGATTGCGAAGGAGCTGGGTGCCTGTCCGCTGGTGCACCAGGCCTTTCAGAAGCCTCCGGCGGGGCAGAGGCTTCCGAAAGGCCTGGTGCCGGAGCAGATAGGCACCCAGCTCCCCCGCTTTTGATGGTCCGTGGTGGGACGTGAGCTCGCTGCCCCAGAGGCCTCTTCTGTGCCGCAGCACAGCCATGGTACAGACACTGAGCTTGTCCCACCGGCCCAATCAGCCACCCCGGCCACCCCAAGTCCCGCCCCCCCGTGCCTCCTGGCCAATTGTGGGCATAGCGAAGGTACGGTCAATTTGCATATTTGTCTATTATTAGGTAGGATTTTTTAATTTCTTTATTGATTAAGGTATCACATATTTGTCCTCATTCCCCCATTCCCATCCCACACCCCTCCCCACACATGTCCCCACCCCCCTGTTGTCCCCACCGCTGGTTAGGCGCATATGCTTGCACACAAGTCCTTTGGTTGATCTCTCCCCTTTACCCCCACGCTCCCCTACCGTCCCTTTGAGGCCCGACAATCTGATCCGTGCCTCCTTGTTTCTGGGTCTGTTCTTATTCATCAGTTTATGTTGTTCATTATTTCCACTAGATGAGTGAGATCATGTGCTATTAGAAATACACTTATAAGAACCGAAAATGAGACAAGCAATAATGGTTATGGTGACAGGAAATGAATCAGTCTGTAGTGAGTTTCTTTCTGGGCCAACAGTTCTTTTGAGACCCAATTACAATGTCCAACAGTTCCTTATGTGTACATGTCAGCACTGACCACCATTTGTCCACCATCCAGAACTGTAATGTCAGTGCTGACATGTACACATAAACTTACTTTTAAAAAATAATTTAAAACAAATACTGAATATGTTTATTTTAAACTGAGGCCCAATCTTCATTATTGTAACATTTTGTAATAACTTTTCACTTTACATATTCTCACAAACATACATGGCTATAATGACCACCACCTCTATCTTATTTCAAACTATCTTCCGATTGACACTGCACTCTTATGCACCACATTCATATATTTAATATAGCATTGAACTACTCCAACTGAACATCTTGCATTCACCTCAAAGTCAACAGTTCATGACTCATCTAATCAAATTCCTCTTAAAACAAATTGATAGACACTTTGTGATTGCACTACTTCTCTAAATGACTAAACCTAAATAAATGATTTCTAAGTCATTTTAATATGACCTAGGGATTCGGAAATAGACTCCTATTTATATTGGCTTTTATTTTTCACATTTATTTTAATGCAATGAAAACACAAACGCACAGAACATACATAGTAGCTGCTGTCTTTGTGTTGTGTTAGTTTAGCTAAGCTGGGTCCAGATGCTTGACTAGCAGCAAATGTCTCCAGCAATTCCACCAAATTATCTCCTCCAGCCTCACTGGATCCTGGGCCAGTGGCAGGTGGAGCTCTGTCATGAATGCACCAGGCATATGCTTTATCCAAGATGAAGGCTTAGAAGCTGTGAAAGATGAATATGGGCTTCAATTCATCCTCTTTAGTTCCAGCTCATCCTTGCAGGTTCCTTTTTACCTGTACTCTCCTCATTTCACATCCAGAGACAGGGGCAGCAAGACTTCCATAGATCGCCCAATCAGATTTCAGGATCTCATAAAAATTAATCTCTATAATAAATCCCTTGTATCACTCATGGTAATTTTGCTTATTTGATTGAATTCTAACTGATAGATTTACTTAAAAATATTAGTAACAAGTGTAAACAATCTGGATTTCAAAATCACTCTTCTATGTAATTTTTGAGTCTATCTCTTGCCAGTCATTTCCATGAACCATCACCTTAGTTTGAGTCTGATCATCTTTTCATCTGAATAACTGTGGCAACTTCTTAATTGATTACTTTGTTTTTATTCCTGAGTATTAGGAATAGATACACAGAGTCTCATTAGACATTCCTGGAGGATTATAGGTCATATATGGGCTTAAAGACACAATGTAGGGACAGTCATGTTGGAACAATCAACCATGAGAAAGTGGGAAGTGATTATTATTGGTTAAATTATTCATCTTTTTTTTTTCTACCTTGTTACAGCAAAAGAAAGAGGAATACTAACATATTAGTGGGGACACTAACTTCTTGTTTGGGGTCCAGGAATAAATGCTGTTTTATTTTCTTAAGATATCACCAAGATCTTTGTGTATCTCTTTGTTTCATGTCTACACTAGAGGCCCGGTTCATGAATCCATGCACGGGTGGGGTCCCTCTTGGTGGCCTGCAGGGATCGGGCCAAAATCCACAGTCCAACGCTGCCTGCAGCTCCTATCTGCTGCTCCCGCTCATCCCGGCCCCACTGTGCCTGCTGCGGGTTCGCGCCCAATCAGTCCCAATCGGGAGAGGCTTGTGCTGCCACAGCAGTGGCCTGCCATGAGGCCTGTGTCTGGCGCCCTCCCAAGGGGAGTGGTCTGCGGGATCGGGCTAAAATCAGCTCTCAGACATCCTCCGAGGGGTCCCGGATTGTGAGAGGATGCAGGCCAGGCTGAGGGACCCCACTGGTGCATGATTAGGCTGGAGAGGGACTGCAGGAGGGCTCTAGGGTGTGTCCAGTCCATCCACTCAGTCCCGATGGGCCTGGAACCCAGGAGCACGCTAACCTACCTGGCAGGAGCATCTGTCCCTGGTTGTCAGAGCACGTCATAGCAACTGGTTGACCAGTTGACTTTATGCCCCCTGGTGGTCAGTGCATGTCATAGCTAGTGGTTGAGCATCCTTAACATATCATTAGCATATTATGCTTTGATTGGTTGTCCGGTTGTTCTGCCATTGGGTCTATTTGCATATTACACTTTTATTATATAGGACTAGAGGCCCAGTGCACAAAATTCATGCACTGGGGGCGGGGGAGGGGGGTCCCTCAGCCCGGCCTGCACCCTCTCCCAGTCCGGGACCCCTCAGGGAATGTCTGCCTGCCAAGGAATGGGCCTAAGACAACAGTTGGAAATCCCTCTCGCAGTCTGGAACCCCTCGCTCCTTACTGCCTGCCTGCTTGCTGCTCCTTACCACTGCTGAGAAACTTAAACTCCTTCCTCTGTGGTCACACAACTGTCACATGCCAGGCAGTCACTCAGAAATATCTTGGTGTCGACCAACTTATGGAATTCTCCCTTCTCTCCATTCTCCTGAGCCGGACTCCGGACGTTGACTGCGGCATTCTCTTGGTCATCATTTTCTTTTCCCCAAAATGTTACAAAGTTTATATGAATATAACATACAAAGATGCAGCCTCCTTTGTAGGAACTGGGAAGGAAGGGGTGGTTAAGTAAGGCACACAGAGCTGCAGCAAGCACCAGCTGTGTGGAGGGCCACGGGGGAGAGGAGGTTGGTACTGGGGCTGAGGCCCTAGAGCCATTGCTGGGGAAGTAGGGATCCCCTCTGAGTGTCATGTTCTGAGGCTGAACTAATTGGTCAAGCTGAGGCAGAGGTGGGTGGCCATATCAGCCATCTTTGGTGCTGTTTACCCTTTCCCACCCCAGCTCTGTTGTAAAACCCCAGAGCCCTGGATTCCAAAGGCCCCATCCAGAGCAGAGGCCCTGGAAGGGGGTGAGAGGAAATGGGTAGGGCAAGTTTGAAAGTCGATATGCCTGTGTGCTGAGGGATGGCAGAGACAGAGGTGAGAGGTAGCAGGGGAAGGCATCTCATACATACTTTTCTGTAGGGGCCACAGGTGAAGGAGGCCAGTGGAGCAGAGTAGGGATGGGGCACCATGGCCCTAGCCTCTTAGGCATCCCTCTCTGTCCTCTGCAATGTACATGGAGGAAAGGGCTACCACTAAGGAGGGGCCAGGCCAGGCCAGGTGACCATCTTGAGTTCTGGCTGAGGGGATGGTCCTCACCCTGAGATGCCGTCTAACTGGTGATGGCAGAGGGCCCAGTGCCTCCTCGCTTCTCGAAGAACATGTAGTCAATGAGGACTATGGCTCCCAGCAAGTACAGCCTTCACTCTCATGTCCAGATCCAGCAGAAACTGCAAGCCAAAGTCATCTGCATCCATGAGGGCTTCTTTGAGCAGCCCTCCCCCACACCACTGCTTGCTGATGCGGCCCACACTGTGGGACTCATCCAGAGTCTTCACCTCAAAGTTGGTGCCTGTGCCACAACCACAGGTCCAGCAGGGCCCCACCACTCGCAGGATCCTATGGCAATCGGCATCTTGAATGGAGAACTTGGGGAGGAAGGGATGCCAGGTCTGCAGCACATGGCCAATGGTGGTGCCTGGTGGGGACTGTACTTCCATCTCTCGGTCCCCGGGGTCCATCAGATGGACGCGAAGGGGCCTGCGGGCCCACAGCACAGACGTGCACAGCAGTTGCTCTCTTCAGCTGCCTGACCCAGGGGCTGTCCAGCTCCTGAGCACAGTTCATACCGGTTACTTGTCTCCCAGCCTAGGAGCGTTTCCACTCACGCAGCCCTCTGGTGAATCAGGATCTGCTGATCAGTTGGCACCAAGAATTCGAGGCCAGAAGGCACCCTGGGCAGTGGCAAGAGGGAGGCAGCAGGCCCAGCAGCAGGCCCCAGGGCACTGGGGGCAGGCGAGGGGAAGAGAGTGAAGTCGGGAGCAGGGGCAGGCATGTGGGTGGGCACTGGTGCTGGTCCGGGCCCAGGATGCTACACCTGCTCCGGTTACCCAAAGGTCACAGGGTAGGGAGGAGGGGGCGAAGGGGTGTAGCCTGTGGGGGCAAGTATCCTGCCATAGGAAAGGGATGAGGGTTCTCGGGTTGTCGCTATACCAGAAGCTTAGTTCTAGAAGTGGAGGCAAGCTTGGGGACAGCCGGACAAACACAGAAAGAGACACAAAGACGAACAGGCAAACATGGAGAGGCGGCTGCACCAGGCACCCACCCATAAGGGTCTCTCGGGCGGCGCCTCTGACTCGGGGAGAAACCAAAAGTGTCAGCGGGCTGGGCAGAGTACTTGGGACCCTGGAGTCCTTCTGGGTTTTCCAGAACCACCCCCTCCCTTTATTCTCCTATTCTCCGTGGAGGCGGCTGCTAGCAGATGGCAGGACAGATGAATCCGCAATCAGACTGATGGCCTGACCTCCAGGGAGGTTTCCTGACCCTCTGTGTCCCCCACTCACTGAAGCCCCTAAAATAGTCGGGGTGCCCAGCGCTGGGAGGCTCCCAAGAGCTCGTGGAGGCGGGACGTTGGTCATTCATTTTTGTTTTGTTACTACATTCCTTCCGTGTGCAGTGATCATACTTCATCAGGAGTGGGGCGTGCTCGAGTGACCTGGAGGAAGCATGGGGAGAGCAGTCGCCACTGTTCGCCGCTGGTGCCGTTGGTGATATCCTTTCTTCCCTGTGGAGCGTCTAGGGAGGGGAAGTGGCCTCAGTGCCCAAGGCCGAGTTTCAGGAGGCCAGCAGCACTGTCGGATCATGCTGGCAGTACTGGTCTGTTGGTGCCTGGCCTGTCCTCTTGAGATTGAACCAGCAGGACTCCTAAGGGAGCCAGTCCCCAGTTCTGCCCCACCTCCACCACCGATTGATTGGCGTCTGAGGGCCAGTAGGAGGGACCAAGAGGTCTGCCTTCCAGCAGCTCACCAGTCACCGCTCACCAGTCACCACTGCCACCAACTGATCAGCTTCTGCTCCCTCAGCTCCCTAGCCTGGTGTTCGGTCATCCCTCCGGTCGTGACGGCACCTGGGTTTTTATATATATTAGGATTGTGTGGTGACATACTGTGCTGTTTCTGGTTTAATGCTTAATAAACTGTCCTCTCACTGGCAGATATTCATAAATTATTTGTGTTTTTTCTCTAGTGTTTCTATCATCAAACTGACCCAAATACTTTTTTCCCATATCTATTAAAAACTTTAATACCAACTAAACTCTTTAACAGGGTGGATTAAAGTATTTGTGTTCTTTCTTGTCACTTGCACATGCTATTTCTTCCACAGGCAATATCCTTTGTTCTTTTCCTGCCAAAACATGGCTCAAAGCTCTCATCACAAATCTTTGGTGATTGGCCCAAATATTACCAAGATTTGACAAAAAAAAAAAAAAAATTGATGGACATAGTGTATGTAAGGAAATACAAAGAGTGACGAGAAAGGAAATTTGTCATGTTATATCTTAATTCATTAATCTTTATTTCAACCTAAGTCTATATTCGCTGTAACATGCACTAAAATGAATAAATTACTTGACATTTTAAAATGGATTTTAAATTAAATGAAGGAACTAACACTAGGAATGAAAGTTAATATTAAGAAAAATAATTTTTAAATATGCATAGAGGAAAATCATAGACAGCCTAAGTAGTAAAGAAGTAATTCCTTGGGAAAATATTAATGTACTAGAGGCCCAGTACATGAAATTCGTGCACAGGGATGTGTGTCCCTCAGCCCATCCTGCACCCTCTCCAATATGGGACCTCTCGAGGGATGTCTGACTGCCCATTTAGGCCCGATCCCGGGCAGTCCGACATCCCTCTCACAATCCAGGACTGCTGGCTCCCAACTGCTTGCCTGCCTGCCTTCCTGATTGCCCCTAACCACTCTGCCTGCCAGCCTGATCATCCCCTAAACACTCCCCTGCCAGCCTGATTGATGCCTAACTGCTCCCCTGCCAGCCAATTGCCCCTAACTGCCCTCCACTGCCAGCCTGGTCACCCCTAACTGCCCTCCCCTGACAGCCTGGTCACCCCTAACTGCCCTCCCCTGCCTGCCTGGTCACCCCCAACTGTCCTCCCCTGCAGGCCTGGTCCCCCCTCAACTGCCCTCCCCTGCGAGCCTGGTCGCCCCTAACTGCTCTCCCCTGCTGGTCTGGTCTCCCCCACAACTGCCTTCCCCTGCAGGCCTGGGTCCCCCCAAACTGCCCTTCCCTGCATGCCTGGTCACCCCCAACTGCTCTCCCCTGCAGGCCTGGGTCCCCCCCAATTGCCCTTCCCTGCAGGCCCAGTCGCCCCCAACTTCCCTCCTTACCAGCCTGGTCACCCCTAACTGCCCTCCCCTGCAGGCTTGATTGCCCCCAACTGCCCTCCCTTGCAGGCCTGGTTCACCCCCAACTGCCCTCCCCTGCCGACCTGGTCACCCCTAACTGCCCTCCCCTGCCATCCTCATCGCCCCTAACTGCTCTCCCCTGCTGGTCTGGTCTCCCCCCCAACTGCCTTCCCCTGCAGGCCTGGGTCCCCCCAAACTGCCCTCCCCTGCATGCTTGGTCACCCCCAACTGCTCTCCCCTGCAGGCCTGGGTCCCCCCCAACTGCCCTTCCCTGCAGGCCCAGTCGCCCCCAACTTCCCTCCTTACCGGCCTGGTCACCCCTAACTGCCCTCCCCTGCAGGCTTGATTGCCCCCAACTGCCCTCCCTTGCAGGCCTGGTCCCTCCCAATTGCCCTCCCCTGCTGGCCATCTTGTGGCAGCCATCTTGTGTCCACATGGGGGCAGCCATCTTTGACCACATGGGGGCAGCCACCTTGTGTGTTGGAGTGACAGTCAATTTGCATATTACTCTTTTATTAGATAGGATAGCTGTAAATTTATTTTTTCTGTATACCCCCCTTCCCCAGGATGGACTGTGACAAAATACCTATGTTCAATAAACACTGGTAGACTGAATGAAAGAATCAACTAGAGCTAAGTATAAATTAGTCCTAAAACTGGCATTAATAAAATGACAATTACTGAACTTTAATTTGGGCTTCAAATATAAACATAAAAAATTCTATCTATAGTGACTTTCCACTGCAAATAAAATAAATCAATGCATCAATGTGGCATCCAAAGCCTTCCATACCATGAACCTAATTTTATATGAATCGTGCATTATTGTCCTCCTTGCTAGCATTTAAACCAACTTCCTTTCACTTGGTCATGTCTTGTGCTATTCAGCCTTTAAGTATACACATATTCTGATTGCTCTACTTCCATTCTTCTTTGACTTCTACTAACTGTGTAAGAAAGCCTTTAAATTGTATGTGTGTAATGCATGTGGTTATCCAGTTTTCCCAACACCATTTATTGAAGAGGTGATCCTTTCCCCATTTTATATTCTTTGATATAAGTTAATAGATTTATTTCTCAGTATCTCTTCTGGCCCATTGTTCTATGTGTTAATTTTTTTGATGACTATAGATTTGCAATATAGCTTGAAATCAAGAAGTGTGATGTCTCCAGCTTTGTTCTTCTTTCTCAGGATTTCTTCAGATATTCAGGATATCTTTGTGGCTCCATACAAATTTTAAACGTAATATTTCAACTTTTGTGAAAAAGCCATAGGAATTTTGATAAGGATTGCTTTAAATCTGTACATGGCTTAGGGGAGAATGTACATTTTAACAATATTCTTTCTGCAGATCCAAGATCATGGCTTATTTTTCCATTTATTTGTGACTTTTTAAATTTGTTTCATTACATTCTTGTAGTTCTCATTGTACAGATCTTTCACACCCTTTGTTAAATTTATTCCTCAGTATTTTACTGCTTTTGATGTTATTGTGAATAAAATTGTCTTTATTTTTAAGATGTTTTATTATTAATATTTAGAAATGCAAGTGGTTTCTGTATGTTGATTTTGTATCCTGAAACTTTTTGATTAGTTCTAACAGTTTTATGGTAAAGTCTGTTGATGTAAAAAATGTCCAAACCTGTAGAGAATTTTTATGGGTTTATTTGAGCCAAACTGATGGCATATGCTGAGAGCAAGATTTCAAATTCTCCAGAGAATAACAGTTTTTCAGCTTCATTTATGCACTTGAAATTAAAGAGGGGTGTAAGAAAGATCACAAGGAGGTGGGGAAAAAGCAAGGTGGACAATACAGGATAGTTAGGATTCTGTGCTTTCATGAGGGTGGGTATGCTTTATTTCAAGGGTGGGTTAACCTACACACATGGAAACAAGGGACAGGGTTTGCTTAAGGCAAAGATAAGTCTTTCACGAAAAACATATGCCTGGTCACGACTACCACCATCACCTGCCCAGTCAGAAATTGATGATCAGATCACCCTGTGAGGTTACTTTTCAGAGACACACCCTTTTTTTTTTTTCATCCACAAGTCTCTAGGATGTTCTGTATATAAGATCATGTCATCTGGAAGAGAAGACAGTTTTCTGTCTTCTTTTTCGATTTGGATGCCTTTTATTTGTTTGACTTAACTGATTGTTCTGACTAGAACTTCCAGTATTATGCTAAATAGGAGTAGGGAGAGTGGTCACCCTTGTTTTGTTCTTGATCTTAGAGGAAAAGCTTTCAACCTCATACATAGCTTGTATTGTGTTGAGAATATTCCTTCTATACTCAATTTGTTGAGCATTTTTATCATGAAAAGATGTTGTATTTTGTCAAATGCCTTTTCTGTATCTATTGAGATAATCATATGATTTTTTTATTTTTCATTTTATAATATGGTTTGTCACATTTATTGATGTGCATACGTTGACCATCTGGCATCCAGATGACAAATTCCACTTAATCATACTGCATGATGCATTTAATGTACTATTGAATTCGGTTAGCTAATATTTTATTGACAACTTCTGAATCTATATTCAACAGGTATCTTGGACTGTAACTTTTTTTTTTCTTTTAGAGTCCTTATCTGGATTTGGTATCAGGATAATGCTGGCCTCATAAAATCTTATCTCCAAATATAACTCATCTTTGGATATTCCTAACGCTTCCTTCACTTGGCTTATTGCTGCTCTAAGCCTGTTTACTGCTAACAAGACTCCCAAATTTGCCTGCATGGAAGTATTCCCCCATAAATAAAGTATTTCTGCATACCCCTAATTCATCGCTGTCTCATATCCTATCCTAAGCTCTTTATCTAAATTCTGTAGCAAACATTCTTTCCTTCTAAGAGAAATTCTGGTAACAATTGTTGAGATAATACATTTTTGACCTCTGATACATTTGTTTACATGCCAATCACCTGCATTTCAGTTTTATGTTCCAGAAGGGGTGGGTTTTTTTTTGTTTGATTGTTTGTGGGGTTGTGTGTGTGTGTGTGTGTGTGTGTGTGTGTGTGTGTGTGTGTGTTGTTTCTATCTCAAATGCAAAAATCAAACACAGGGTAGGTAGTGAAAACAATCAGGTAAACAAAAAGAAATGCATTTTCTAGGTCTAATGTTTCTAGTTAACTATATTACAGAACAACATTATAAGACTAAGGTATATCTTTTGTTAAAGTAGAATAAAGGTATATGTATATTGTGCTGTTGATAAGCAAGGAGGCATTTTCTTTTCAACATCTTTGCTGGGTTAAAACCTCTTATCTTGCTAAACAGTGGACTACTACATTAATGATAAAATCCCATAATTGTGAGTCACAGTAAGTCCATTTTAAAACTTAATTTATACCTCCAGAGTATGCTAGACTTATAAAGAGAAGTAGAGAGAAGGCTTTTGTTCTTCTCCAAACACTGTCTCTTGTTTTTAGCCTGTGTCTGTCCAAAGATGTTTTCTTGTGTTATTGTCTTTGGCAAGTAAGCTGTTTTTTAATTAGTCATACCTTTTATTTATTTTTTTAATTTCTTTATTGATTGTGGTATCACATAATTGTCCTCATCCCCCCATTCCCATCCCAAACCCCTCCCCACGTATGCCCCCACCCCCCTGTTGTCCATGACCACTGGTTAGGCTTATATGCATGCATACAAGTCCTTTGGTTGATCTCTCCCCCTTTCCACCACCCTCCCCTACCTTCCCTCTGAGGTTTGACAGTCTGATCTATGCTTCCCTGTCTCCGGGTCTGTTTTTGTTCATCAGTTTATGTTGTTCATTATTTCCCCTAGATGCGTGAGATCATGTGATACAAGAAATACACTTATAAGAACCGAAAATGAGACAAGCCATAATGGTTATGCTGAGAGGCAAATGAATCAGTCTGTAGTGAGTTTCTTTCTGGGCCAACAATTCTTTTGAGTCCCAATTTCAATGTCAAACAGTTCCTTATGTGTACATGTCAGCAATGATATTTCAGTTCTGGTTGGTGGACAAATGGTGGTGATGCAGGTCCAACTGTCTCTGGTTTGGTCCTGGGCATCCTTCAGTGACACACAGCTGCTGTCTGCTAGTATGGCAAGGAGTTGTCAGCATCTTCCATCTCTGGACTGTTTCTCTTCTGTCTTCACGGCTGGAGCAGTCCTGTCAACTCCTCTCTGTTGCAAGAATCCACATGATCTTGGAGTTGTTTTCTGAAAATATTCAAACATATTCTCGTCCAAAAGTTAATAAAGGGATATTTTCTATAAATTTGACTTGGGATCCTTTTTCATTTTTTGCCCAAATGATTTTCCTCTGGCTTGTTTTGACACCATGTGTGTTTTTCATGGGTGTCTTGCTGTTAGCATTACAAATGAAAGTTAATTTTCTAAAGTACAAATTTTCTAGATGTAATTTACTTACAGGATATTTTTCCTTACATGATATTCTTCTACTATCACCCCCTTTTTTATTTAAATATTAGGAAGCTTTTGGAAATTTTATAATGTAGTCTTGATAGCTTTTACATTTTAATTTTTTTGCGCTAAAATATGACTGCTTTAGGTTCATTACATGTTATGCAATTTTACCATGAGATGAACTGCCAATAAAAAAATTATGTTAACACTTTAGGAACAGCTTTTTGTACAGTACAATCAATTTTTCTAGAATATTTGCTTATTTCAATTAGCCAATTTAAATTACTCTGAAAACTTGACTACTATTCTACCTTTTAACTGCCTTATTTAAAAGATCCCACATGAATGACTATGAAGTTGCTGCCCACCCCCTTTTTAAAATCACTATCTAGATGAGTAAGTACCACACTTAGTGGGGTCAATTCCAAGGAGCTCCTTTTGGCATCTGTGGTCTCCACTAAGATTTCTGTGGCTTAGCTGCCTCCCAGCTGACAGCATCCATCCTCCTTCTCCTGATACCCAAAGAGCTGCCCTCCAGGCTCTGGTGATAACCACCAAGCCTGTAGTCCTTGTTTCATTGACTTTTTTCGAACTAAAAACTTGAGAAAGGGATTCGTATTCCCTCCTACTAGACTTACCACTATTTCCTCTCAATCCTTGAAAAATAAGAAAACCAAAAATTGAATTGCCTAACAAAATGAGGAGGAAAATTATAGCTACTTTAAGATGTTTTTCAAATAAAATCCCCTCATGGTCAATATAATGAACAATAATATATCAGCTCTCTATTAACTAAGACAGCATGTCACATATTTAATATTGCTTAGATTTATTTTTTTAGGGTTTAAGGCTATGCAGACAGATGTCAAAGGAAAAAAAGAAAAGCTTGACTCTGTGAACCTCTCCTTTTTAATGTTTAATTCCATCCCAATTTTAAAGGAAATTTAATTTAAGAGAATTATATCCATATGATTCAAGTTCATTTGTATTTAACTGATCAATGTGTTGTTTTACAAGGCCTGTTTGATGTAAAGAAAGCAAAGTGAGTCCCTTTTTCCCCCTAGGCTTTGAAATGCATTTTTCCCCTTAGAAGTATTTGGCAGTTTATAAATCCCAACTACCAGACTGAACTTTGGTTTCAAATTCAGAGCATTAAAACATAGAACAGCATCCAAAGGGCAGTAAATTTCAATTTACTGAGAAAATAGCCTTCAACATAATGATTTTTCATGTCTTTCTGCTTATTTTAATTTTTAATTACAAAACCAATTTCTTAAGCAAAAGATGTCACAGTGAAAGCATTAGAGGAAAGAGAGCTCTATCACATTAGAAAAAGAAGAGTAATAAATAATTCATTAAATAAGATAACTTTGAAAATTGGTGTCCTTGCCTTTTTTTAATTATCTCCTTCCATGAAGAGGAAACATGTTATATTGAGGAAAGCACGGACTTTGAAATCTGCCATTTTGTGCTACTCAAACTTAACACACCCATGAATTCAGAAGAGTTTCAACCTTTGTTTCATCGCTTTAAAAACGGGGATAATATCACTAATCTCTCAATGTGCTCAATAAGAGTGCATGCCTTCCCCCCACTTATCTTTCCCTTTGTACCTGGGATGGATCTGAGTCTGACCTTACATTTTTAACTTGAGTTCTTTCCAATATACTTGGCTTTGAGGAACATTTCCTTGTGGAGGAGGGAAGGTAGGTTTTGTCAAAATTACTTATTCATTTTTGTTATGCATTAGAGGAACTACCAATCTTAAAGCTGTGTGTTCACTGATTTTAGTAGAGGGATGCTTAAAGATAAATTTCAAAATAACTTTTAACAAGTTTAAGAAACACATAATATCTATTTCTATGTGCTGACTTATTATTTTTTCTAGCCTTTATTTCTCCTTCACTTTGATTCTTTTAACAATTATTGTTTTGAATCAGACATGTTTTGTAAGGTCTTTTGGTTCACTCAGGGTAAAAATATAGGAATAAATGCACACATATATACATAATCAGTTCTGAGCCTGGACCTATATTGAGCAGAGGAGGCTAAAACAAACCTCGAGAGTTCAGGCTATGATAGAGGAAGAGAAGAATATCTGAGAAAAAGAGAGTAAGACTATGTTTATATTTAAAGCTAATATGGACCTCTTCCAAGCATGTTTTACCAAACCATTATTTAACTCTACATTAAATGTGGCTTTATAAAAATTCCCATGCTGTCACATTTTTACAGAGTAACTTACCAGCTTGAAAATCCAAATAGTTCAAGTGTATATATAATCGATCAGCATTTCACTGAGAGCAGGTTCATAGAGAAACAAATATCTGAGATACCATAGGTGACAATTCTACTTCAGTTGTAGCAGTAAAGGAGAAGCAGCCATCTTTCTTTAAGACTTCATTTTTCTAATATTTTTCTTTTTGTCCTCATTTTATTGTGATTATTATATTGTCTAATAGATATGAGGTAGAGAATAAATGTTTATAGGATTTGAAAAGTTGTACTGATGAGAATATTCCTATCACGAGTATAGCTATAGTTCTAAGAATCTGAGCACCAGAAAAATAAATAAGAATATTTCATTTATTAGTCAATGTTGTAACACTGAGAACCTTGAAGTTCAGTACTAGGAAGAGGTACAGGATAAAGGCAGATCAAATTTGAGAATTCTGGAAGTAGGTAGATCCAGAAACTGGCTACTCTATTTCTTCCCATTCGTTTTTTTTAAAAATACATTTTTATTGATTTCAGAGAGGGGGAGAGAGAGAGAGAGAGAGCGAGAGAGAGAGAGAGAGAGAGAGAGAGAGAAACATCAATGATGAGAGAGATTCATTGATCGTTTGCCTCCTGCACGCCCCCCACTGGAGAGCGAGCCTGCCACCCAGGTACATGCCCTTGACCGGAATAGAACCTGGGACCTTTCAGTCTGCAGGTTGACTCTCTATCCACTCAGCCAAACAACAGGCTAGACCCCCCCTCATCTTGAATGCACTTTATCCTTTGAATTTCCCCAAACCAATATTTTTGTTCTATGAGATTTTTTGCCTTTTCAATAACCTTCCTTTTTCTAATTCCCTCATGGTATTGCCTAGCCCTTGTGGTCCCTGGGTGACTAGTGCTGGTGTTGATGTGGGTTTGGAATAATGGAAAAGGATACTTAGGAGCTACAATTATGTTATTTAAAAGTATTACTATGTATTTGAACACGTCCTAGAATATGTAAATACCACAGTAGACTGTCCCTTATCTAAATTCCATTTAAACAACCTGCCAAATTAATCAATGTTCTCATTCTCATTTCCTAATTTAAAGCATACTACCTAATGCCAACAATGCAGTTAGCAGGCAGCTCATTAGTGTAGCTACACATTTATCCTGGCCATTAAGTTGCAGTCGAAAAAGACACTGCTTATTCCATATGTACTTACTATTGTAATTAGGCAAATAAATAAGTAAACTATATATAAATATATTAACAAATTATAAGTATGAAAAGAGAGGCCATTTCAATTAATTTGAATAATTTGGAAAACGCTTAAAACCAAGTCATTAAAAAAAAGATATTAAATTAAATGTGGATGAGAAAACTAAAAAAATGTTTAAGACTGCATCATCTTTCTTTTTTAAAATCTCTTACTTTAACCAACTTGTGTGCCTAACCGATAGACCAGTTGTCCCAATTGCACAGGTTAAGACATGCACAGTGTATATTGTAATGAAATGAAAATAATTGATTCAATTCATCCATCCAATACAATGGAACAGACACGCAACAAGCAGTCAATCATATCAGGGCACATTTTCTCTCTTTCCAGCCTTAGACAATGTCTGGTTAGGCACAGCTCAACTGTACGAAGCAATGCATTTCTGTAGCCATGAAAAATGAGTGTTCTGCATAATATTACTCTCCTCAAGGCACATCTTTAAATAAAAGAGATTTAAAGTTTTGGTCAGATTTTGGAGTATTTTCTTTTTGGTCTCAAAGCAGCTAACAGTTTTATACTCCTCACTCTCAAATAGTGACCCATTTGGATTTCCTTCTTGCTGTCAAAGGCATCCTAATAACAAATGCTTCAAACCTAGGGGTTCTTGGAATCCTCCCCTCATCCTTTTGCATAGTGGCATTTTGTGGGTTTAGGTCCTTCATTTGATGTCCCCCACATCTTATCGTTTCTTTTTATCCCACTTCTTGTTAGGCCCTTGGTTCTCCATGCAAAAGAACCAAATGTAAATTTGGATTATAGCTATAAATAGGTGTAACTATGGTGGAGATATATTCAGAAACAACCCAACTAGAAGAATGTGTATGAGATAAAAGGGACTGAAAACAACATCTAATTTCAAACCCATGCCTTTGATCATGCTCTTACTTCTGTTTGCCTAATTGATTCAATCCTCTCAACATGGAGCTCCCCACACATAGACCTTTCACTATGGCACCTCATAATAGGGGTGGGGTTACCTTTATATCTGTGTCTCAGGACATTTTTTTCAGCTCCACCTTTTATTGGCCTTCTTAGTACTACTTTCCTTTTCTGTGTGTGTTTTTTGTTTGTTTTATTTGTTTTTGTCCTTGTGTGTAAATCCAGTCAGTATTAACTTAATATATTTACATTTTTCCTATTCCAGCAGATTTAAAGTTTAGCTCATCTCAGTGGTTTCTAAGCTGGTCTCACCACTGACTCATTTAAGTTCCCACTCTGATCGAAATTCCATTGCCACAGGCTACCCCCACCTCTTTCTCTTCCCCAGCTCAGTTTCTAGAATCCCAACCAGAGCTGTTTTCTTCATCTTGCTTTCCCAAGGTAAGTATTGGGAATAAGCTTTCTGAAGGAAATGTGTCCAAAATAAACTTGAAGAAAGAACAGAAGTCAAACATTATCTCTAAGGAAAAGGGAATGATTGATATCTCCGTCCATGTTGTCTATGGACAGACTTCCAGGACACCCTCTGCTGTCCCCTTAACATTGCAATTCTCTTTTTTCTCTCCAGTCTCTGTATGGGCACATCTACTTACAGAGCATTAAGCAACATCTGTAGGATGAGGACACTCCTCTGAGTTATGCAATTTTTATTCTAAATTCCTCGTTGAGATCTTCATTTCAATGTCTCACAGATCTCACACTTAATATATCCCAAACTGAACTCTTAGTTTCTCTTATAGCTTATTTTTACTACTGTCTTTCCATTCTCAGTAAATGGCATGACCATCCACACCATAGGAATGATCCGGTCCCAAATCTAGGTTAAATCTTTGATCATCACCATCCACGCTAATGCAACATCAAAATCCAAAAATTTGGTCTTCATGCCAGAGCTCAAATCTATCCACTTTTTTTTTTCTAATCCTCAACCATATTTTGTATTCTTCATAGCAGTTTTCTTTATGAGAAATGTTGTTATTATTATTTTACTATACTGTCCGTTTCTCCCAACTAGAGGCCAAATTCTGAAAGAGCAAGGCTTCTATTCAAGGTTTCTGTTTATTTTCAAATTGTAAATGCTTAAAAAAAATAAAGCAAACAAAAAAACCTGACATACAATATATGTTCATTAACAACTATTGACTGACTATCTATTCAGGTCAAAGTTGCCAGAATCCTCGCCTATATTTTTGCAACGACAACTATGTATTCATTTTCTTATGTTCTTCAAAGCCATTCTCCAGGCAGCAAACAAACTACATTTTTAAAAGTTAACAGAATATTTAACAGGGACATTTACTGTTGCCTTAGGGAAAGCATAATGGCCCAGAGCCACACCCTACAAACTAACAACAACCAAACAAAACACAGGGGTTAAAATCCAAAAAGAAGACCCAACAATTGAGTCTGTTTAGCCAGGGGCTTAGGAAGTACTGTCAGAACTGGTCTTACGAAAATCAAATTCTTCACCAGCCTTCCTTTGCCAAGTCTTTCAAGTCAAAGTTGTTGACCTAACAGGGGTTGCAATGACTTTTCTCTGGCATTAAAAAAAAAAGGAGGAATATGTTCCCAGCCTCACAGAGCCAAGCTGGCTAGTGTCCCACCCAAGATGCTTGGCCCCTTTAAGGTGCTTTAGGGAATACAAGTGAGAATGAGAGTTTGGGTGTCTGAGAAGTAGGATGAAAGATTCGAGCAGGAAGTGGCTTCCTCATGGGTCTGGCTATTGCAGTGTAGAGGCTCTGCAGGGCCTTTGAAGAATTTACACCACCTCTGAAAAAGCTAGTATTTGAAGTCCTGCCTTGGAGAAGGCATCGGTGGCCAGCTGGTGTTGGCCAATGAATCAGTAAAAACTGCTGATGAGTGAAGTGAGATGGACTATGACAAGTAAAGGCTGGAGTTGTCTCAGAACCACAGAACCACCTCCCCGCATCCCCAATGCACTTTGCATTCAAGGAGCCAACTCCAGCTCACTCTTAAGCCAAGGGAGGAGAGGCAAGTTAAAAAAAAAAAGTTTGAGAACAAAGATTTAAAGTGACCTAGGCTTTGACTATTTGAAAGTGAGTACTTTACATAAGATTTTTTTTATTTGGTTTGGCTTGGTTTTTCAAAGAACAGGAAAAAAAAAAAAAAAAGAAGTTACCAGAGTAAGAGATCAAAGAAAAAATAAAGTTTTATGATCAATAGGTCAATTAAAAACTAAAATCAGATTATTCCATGATCTGGCTCAAAACTCTACTGCTCTCCATATCTTTCTATTATCTTTAGAAAAAGTCATTGTCCTGGCCAGCCCAGCAGCACTGGGTCATCTGGATCCAGGCAGAGTGTATCTCCAGCCTATGCTCTCTGTCCTTGGGCCAGAATCCCCTTCTGATTCCCAGATCCCACCACATTCTTCTCCATCTCAGGGGTTTTTGTCACTATTTCACTGACTGGATTGTCCTTCCCTGACTCCTTGCTTCTCCTGGATTTAGCTTAAATGTGACCTTCTTATGAAATGTGGGGTTTGGGGTGCAGATTTCTTCTCATGGGTTTTTGTCAGACGAAGATGAAGAATAAATTCATGGACTAACAGATTTATTTAAGAAAAACGTAGAAGTGTATTGGAAGCATATATAAACTCCATCTGGGTATGAATGTCCCCAAAGGGGACCCCTTGGGTTAGGGCCCCCAAATGGAAAAAGGCTGCACTCTCTCTCTCTCTCTAGTGGGAAAAAAAATCTAAATCCAAGAAATCTAAAATCTAAAAATATAAGAATCTGTAATCTGTCTCATGTCCCTTTGTCTCCAGTTTATATACGTTGTAGTTCTTTGAAAGTGACCCTTTCTAATTGGACCCCTTCCCCATTTTATGACCCTGTGCTCTCCTAATTGGTCACTCTTTTGTTTCAAAGTCCAAAGCCCCTTCCTTTTCTCCCCCTTACTTGCAACATTCCTCTATCTCCTGTGAAAATACGTTTCCCTCTTTCTGGCATCTGTCGACATTTCTGTATCCCCTGTGAAAGTATGTTTCCTTCTTCCCTGTACTCTGTGACTTTTCTTTATCCTCTGTGAATGTATGCCTTCCTTTCCCCTTATCCTGTGGCATTTTCCTATCCTTCACATGTCCATCTTATCTGTTCAGGTTGGGATTTCTTTTTATCTCCTTTATGGCTCTCTCTCAGTTGTCCTGGCCAGAGATGTTTTATTACCCCTTATGGCTATCCAAGCTGCTCAGGTCAGGGCTATTTTTGATCTACCTTATAATTGTTTTAATTCTCAGGCCAGAGATACCTCTGTCCTTCACATATGCATTCCTCCCCCATGGACCCTCTTTATTCCCTAAGCCTGCCTGTTTTGTCCCTAGAATTCCTTTCACTCAGATGTTTTACGTGATACCTCCCTCCCCAACTTGCACCCCCATTAATTTTTCTGTCTGGCTTTCTCTCGCATCCCCATTTCCTAGCACAAAGTATAGATTCAATAAATAGGAAATAAATGAAAGTCTTGCACACTTACCACTGTGAAGGAAAAATGATCTGAAGCTTTGTTTTTCATATAACTTTTTTAACAGTATCTACTTTCCAAACCTTGTTTTTCCTTGTAAGATTAACATTTCTGATATAATATTTGATAGTGTGATGGAGCTACACAATATTATGACCTACTAAGTTAATGACTCACCCATCCGGCTGACTCTCAAATGACAGTGATCTTTTACATTATTTTTTCTTATCTCCAACCTAACTATCATTATCAAATATCCTCTTTTCATATAAAATATATTTTCTAAGACAGAATTTTGAAACAGCATAGGGGTCTCCCCTTGCAGCAAGCAGGAAATAAACTTTGACATGAAAAATAATTAATTTGTCAAAAACATTTTTTAAAGAATTGTGGCAATCCCATAAATTCTGCTTGCTTCTTGAGGACCCACTCAAGTAAAGCCAGGGCCATGCCTGGAGGAAAAAAAAGTCATAACAAAATTGACAGAGATTCTTTGTGTCTCCAATTTTTCTGATGCTGAGATCAACCAATGAGGTTTTGCTGACACGCAGTAAACTTGATTCATTTTCAGAGCCTCTTGTTAATCAAAAGTTTTGTGACTGTTTTTAGGGATGTTTGTCCTATTGAATTTGAGACCAACCCACATTAAGAATATGGATATATGGTTTTGGTTCGTATATAACCACTCCTCAGAGTGAAAGTCTACAGAAGGGATTTCATATTGGGTGAGTCTCCAGCAGGGGAGCCAGGTGCTGTATAATAGGTTTCTTGTCAGTGTTTTATGTCTGAAGGATTCCTGGATCTTTGAGGAATCACATGACTAATTAGAGTTGGCCAATGTTTTATATTTGAGAAATTGCATGATTATTTTGAAGAGTCCCATGGCTGGGGTTATATTGTTACAGAGAAATAACCTAGTCCTTAGAAAGTCTGGATGGTTGTGTAATTATATTTAGAGATGTTTTGGCTGCAGACAGTTATTTTGTGTTTTGCCTACAGAGTTTTGCTTGTGTATGTATTTGTGTCTGTTTTTGCAATTATCTCTAGCTAATTGTATAATTGCTTCAGCAGTCTTCTGTATGTCTGCTTGTCACTGTGAGCAGTGATTTGGAGTCCTTTATTTTGATAGTCAGTGGGCTACCTTGGGCAGCCTTATGTTTAGAAGTTAGGTCCCCACTAACCAATTACATAGAGAACTAGCATGAAGGGTTCTAAAAATCTTTACTTTCAGTTTTCATATTCACTCTAACAATGACTAGTTACCCATTTCCTTTTGTGTAACATGTTCCTACCAAGGAACATACTTGTATTGGGCTGTTGTACTGTTTTATCTCATGGTCGTGTTGAAATAAAATGATTACTCAGGCCAGTGGTTTAAGTGCCTAAAAAGTGTTGCTGTTGGTAAACATTTGTTTTTGTTCTGTGTTGTTTCCATTTGTGTGCTTGCTTGTTTTTGTATTGAAATAAGATGCTTACTACTCTGTCTTCTCAAATGAGGTATAAACTTCTCAAAGTCCTAGGCTAGGCTTTATTCATCATTTATCTCTGGCACATAATAGGTACTCAGTAAACATTTATTGAATAACTTGGTGTACCTTTTTCATAACTGTATCCAGTGCTTAGCACAAAGCTTACAATATGGTTTAAAAATGTTGTTTGAAATAAAGATCTAAAATGAATTCTAGCACAATCCACCCACATGAACGTCCTTGCTGGCACATGAATGTAAGCTGGGGAGAATTTTTTGCATCAGCCTCCTTCCCTTTCTCTTCTGACTTCAGTCAATCACATGATGTCCTTTCAACTCTTTATCTTGGGGTCCTAATGTACATGGTAGCTTTGATATTAGCTTCTAGTCTCCTCAGTTGTAGAATTTCTAAATCACCCTCATTCTGTTTGCATTTGGCCTGTAGCTCAACCTGTTTACCCATCTGGCTTTGCTTCCTTAGGTATTTCCCATCAAACCCAAGCAACTTAAGCTTTGAACCTGTGGGAATCAGCTGTCTGCATACAGGCACTATTTCTAGAAATTAGGCACAAGAGGATAAGAAAAGGTAGACTGGGTGACCAGGAAATGACACAATATCCAATAAAATTTTCCATGTAATGACAAGATTCTGGCAAAAATCTTGCATTTTTTATGAGAACAAACTGGCTTTAAAAATCCATAATTTAAAAGTTTCAAGCAGTTTTTAGTATTCTAAAAGCAGAAATTTGAGTTTGCCTTTAAGATAAACTAACCTTCTTATACCATAACCACTACCAACCAAATAGGCCTTTATTTATAAAAATGTGATGCAATAATATTATCTTCAAATGGAATGAATTTTGTGGCTATGGCTTCGAGGAGATAAACTGCTCTATATAATAATGTAAACATTTTTTTTTTAAATCAAGGACAGCCTTGCAACTCTGAAAAGCATCTCTCCTTTAATAATGTGTTTAATTTCTAAATAGCTCTATAGACTGCACAGGCTCTAAAAATTATTTTTTGTTTTCAGGAAATACAGGGTTTTTTGGCCTCACATTATAACAAAACTGATAGAAAATGGCATTTATATTTGTTGCACCTTACTCATTCCCCCTTAATTTTTTCTTAAAATATTTCCACTACTCTATCAAAACTGCTCTTGTTAAGGTCAACTGATACCTCCATGAAGCTAAACCCAATGGTAATTTGTCATTACACAAATTACTTAACTCTCAGCAGCATTGATATGTTTATCATTCCCTACTCCCTGATAAATGTTATTCTATTGACTTCAGGATATCATTGTTTCTTTTGGTTTAGTACTATACCTTTGGCTACTCAGCTGTCTCATTGTCTAGTTCCTATTTTTTTCAAAACTTTGATGCTCAAAGGCTCCACCATTCATTTTAATAAACACTGCCTTTATAATTATTCAAAGTGTGCATATACATTTTTGGGGGGACACCATAGTATCACCATATATGAGAGAGAGAGAGAGAGAGGGAGATGCAAAATATTTACCTTAAACTTTACTAAAGAAAATGTAATTAATTTTTCTGCAATTCTCATATTTTAGCAATTACGAAGACTACATTTAATTATGTTCTATTATACCAATAATTTTATATTGTGTAGTAGCAAAATGTTTATAAAATGCTTACAAAAAAAGAAATGTATATAAAATTTGGTATGATGTACCTACCCTCCAGATTTTTTGTAACTGATTCCTCATATTATAAAATTATATAAATGGACCAGAGACATGTCAATGTTGATATCAATGACTTGTTAAAGAAGATAGAATAAATCAAAATAAATATGCTGTAAGCAATCCTTAAGGTTCTGCAAAATCCCTGGGTGTGAGGAGGTGAGATTCGCTTGTGGTTTTTTTTTGGTGGTAGATGTTGAAGGGAATATTTCTGGACTCATCTGATCAATCCTGCCTTTTCTATTGGACTTTCCTAATAATTTCAGTTTCAAAGGGTGTCTTTAAAAAATAATAACTGGGGTATAGAAATAGAGTGATATAAATACATAGAAAGTCTGAATATACTTAACAATATACTTAACAAATATGAAGAAATCAATTAAGTATTAATACTGTCCTTTAAAATTGTATGTATTTTTAGATTAAATTTTATTTAAATAGGCTTAACATTTTTTTTTGTGGAGTTGATTTATTTCTAAGCCCCCCCCCCCCACGAATAATTAGTAATCATGCTCATATGTTTTGACTGACAACTGTTTTAAATGCCCCTCAAATTAGATCAAGTATATTAACCTAAAAAAGTCTGTGGAATTTAAACAATTACTTTGAACTCTAGATTGTGCAATCTATACAAAAATTTTTTTCCACACAATTTCTTCCTACTTGTTTGCAATATGAATTTAAACACTTAAATATAGAAATTATTTGGAAATGGTACTTGCCCAGTAATTAAGAAAGGTGGCCAACAGGCATAGAGTGAATAGCCATAAAATATTGGCTTATTACTTTTTAAGTCATAGTTAGGATTTTCAAACATCATAGTTGGTATGGATTCACTTATTTTTTAAAGTTCAAATAAATTTCTGTTCTCTTTGTATTTATCATTTTTATGAATGACTACTTCTAGTTTTCATTTTCACTAATTCAATTTCATTTGAACATTATCAAAGCTTGCATTGTAATATTTTAACATTTATATGAATAAATACATTTTTAAATCAGATGCACTCATCTAAAAAACTACAAAATATTTTCCCAATATGCCTTCTTTATTGTGCTTATGTAATTTGTACCTTTCAGAAAGATTTCTTGAGAGCCTATAGGGCATGGATCTGAGAAACAAATGAAACAGAGGTGGAAAGCAATAAAAAGTGATGTTTATTATTTACTTTATATTTCTTTTTAATAGTTGCAAATATGAACTGATGGGGCAATCTTTGAGTTCATTTGCAAAAATTAAATGAGAATGATATTGAACACAGGTGCTAATTTTATATACTAGTGGCCCGGTACATGACATTTGTGCACAGAGCGGGGGGGTTCCCTCAGCCTAGCCTGCACCCTCTCCAATTGGGGACCCCTTGGGCAGTCAGACATCCCTCTCGCAATTTGGGACCGCTGGCTCCTAACAGCTCACCTGCCTGCCTGCCTGCCTGATTGCCCCTAACTGCCTCTGCCTGCCTGCCTGATCACCCCTAACTGCCCTCCCCTGCTGGCCTGATCACCCCCAACTGCCCTCCCCTGCCAGCCTGGTTGCCCCAACTGCCCTCCCCTGCCTTCTTAATCTTGCCCCCAACTGTCCTCCCCTGCTGGTCCATTTGGTTCTGATTGGTCATTTTCTATGCCAATCAGCATCAAAAGCTCCACCTCCTAGGCGGCCATTGGCTCCTCACAGTTCATCCAGATTTGGTTCTGATTGGTCTGTTTCCATGCCAGTCAGCATTTGCAGGCCTGTGTCTGGGCCTGATCAGAGAGGTGGGGCTGATCAGCAGCCCCAGCGGAGGCCTGGAGAGAAACAGAGGCACAGCTGCTGGCAAAGCCTGGAGAGAAAGAGAGAGGCAACGGCTGATCAACAGCTGCCATGGAGGCTATGGATCAGACCCTGCCTCTCTCTCTGGGCCTCTCTCCAGGCCTGATCCGCAGCCCCCTCGGCAGTCAGTGCAGGACTGACTTCCAGTGTTCGGTCAAGCTTTCAGGCATTTTGGACGTTAAAGACCCTGGTTTTTTATATATTAGGATACCATAACCTATATAATAAAAGGGTAATACACAAATAGACCGAATGGCAGAACAATCGAACAACCAATCAAAGCATAATATGCTAATGATATGCTAAGGCTGCTCAACTGCTGCTATGACGTGCACTGACCACCAGGGTGCAGACAGTCGACCAGTCTACCAGTCACTCTGATGTGCACTGAGCACCAGGGGGCAGATGCTCCGACTGGTAGGTTAGCTTGCTGGTGGGGTCCAGCTGATCAGAACTGAGCAAGATGGGCCAGACACTCCCTGGAGCCCTCCCGCGGTCCCTTCCTGGCTCGATCGTGTACTGGTGGGGTCCCTCAGCTTGGCCTGTGCCCTCTTGCAATCCGGGACCCCTCGGGGGATGTTGCAGAGCTGGTTTCAGCCTGATCCAACAGGCCACTTCCCTTGGGATGGCCACAGACACAGCTCATGGCTGATGAGCACTGCTGCGGCAGTGTAAGCCTCTCCCAATCAGAACTGACTTGGCACGAGCCCATGGCAGGCACAGTGGGGCCGGGATGAGCAGGAATGGTAGGTAGGAGCTGCAGGCAGTGTTGGACTGCGTGTTTCAGCCTGATCCCTGAAGGCCACCCAGAGGGACCCCACCCATGCATGAATTCATGCACCAAGCCTCTAGTTTAAAATAATAGACAATTTTTATTTTTCCCTCAATTGGGAAAATAATCACTAGATACTTAAAGAAAAATTAAAATGTTCCCATTCTTTTAGAGCTGAAAAAAGAATTCAGAATATACTTTTACACTTTGTCCCTTAAAAGCAAGAGGATACTTTACATGTACTTTATATAAGGTAGAATACATTTGCATATACTTTAAGTCTTTTATTTTTGTTTTTCTCAATGTTTCATATAAGGTAGAGATTGCTTTTTTAAGATATTTTTTTATTGATTTCAGTGAGGAAGGAAGAGGGACGGAGGGATAAAACAGCAATGATGAGAGAAAATCATTGATCAACTATCTCCTGCACACCCCACACTGAGGATTGAGCCCACAACCTAGGTATGTGCCCGTACCGGGAATTGAAGCATGAACTCCTGGTTTATAGGTAGATGCTCAAGCACTTAGCCACACTGGCTGGGTTAGAGGAACCATTTTAATATGAAAAGTATGCCATCCATTGTCATGGTAAATCAAGCTCATATCCAATTTCTGGGTGTTTTGGAAAGGCCAGATAATCACAAGGTTTCATTTGCTTTCACAAGCCTTTAATTGCATGATAGTTTTAAACAATCACTCAGTGGGAAAATTTTGCATTATTATTGACTGCTCTGAACATCTCTTTTAAAGACAAGTTGGCAAAAATTAAGAAAACTTCTTTGTACTAGCTCTCTTGTCTTGAGACCAGACTTTAACATCTTTTTAGATGTTAAGAGCTCCTCAGTACTTACTGTGGGTGACACATTCTAATAATGAATGTAACTGATGTAAGCAGGTCAATTGGAAAATTGGAAGTAACTCACAGAGTTTAGAACAGTGGAAAAATAAGATTTTGAGTGTCTTAATTATGTGAAGTACAAATTATATTAGAGTTTGTGGGAGAGGGGCGTGCTGATTGATTGCTTATATTTATTTATGTATGTACTTATTTTGTATGTATTTGCTTTTATATGCTCTGATCAGAAAAATCATTTTTGTATTCATCAGGGAGTGAATATGCTGCATATGACAAAACTGCAAGTGAAACTAGATTAAGATTGAAATGGATTTACTGGCTCAAATGACTGAAGAACCCAATATATTGGCTTCAGCTGACTTGAGCCAGGGCTTAATTAATGTCACTGGGAACTAGTGCATCTATCTATCTGTCTGTCTCTCATTCTCTGTCCCTCTCTTCCACTTACTCAGTTTGAGTACTCTTCTTAGGTGTCAGGCAATTACAAGATGAATTCTGTAGCTCCTGTTGCTATGTTCTATTAGGTTGAAATTTAGTGACGAAGTAGTGAGGCTCTCTTTTCCAGACCCCCCTTTAATTTCATTAGTAAAGAAGCACACGACAATGCGGTACCATCTCACACCTGTCAGAATGGTTGTCATCAACAAATCAACAAATGACAAGTGCTGGAGAGGATGCGGAGAAAAAGGAACCCTCGTGCACTGCTGGTGGGAATGCAGACTGGTGCAGCCACTGTACCAAACAGTATGGAGTTTCCTCAAAAAACTAAAAATGGAACTCCCATTTGACCCAGTGATCCCACTTCTAGGAATATATCCAAAGAAACTAGAAACACCAATCAGAAAGGATATATGCACCGCTATGTTCATAGCAGCATAATTTACCATAGCTAAGATTTGGAAACAGCCTAAGTGCCTATCAGCAGATGAGTGGATTAAAAAACTGTGTTACATCTACACAATGGAATACTATACTGCTGTAAAAAGTAAGCATCTCCTACCATTTGTAACAGCATGGATGGAGCTGGAGAGCATTATGCTAAGTGAAATAAGCCAGACAGAGAAATATATGTCTCATGATCTCACTCATTTGTGGAATATAATGAACAACATAAGCTGATGAACAAAAACAGATCCAGAGACAGAGAAGCATCGGTCAGACCATCAAACCTCAGAGGGAAGGTGTGGGGGGGAGGGGGGGAGGTAAGGGGTAGAGATCAACTAAAGGACTTGTATGCATGCATATAAGCCTAACCAATTATACACAGACACCAGGGGTGTGAGGACATGAATGGGGGGGGGGTGAGGGGGAAATGGGAGGATAAGGATACATATGTAATACCTTAATCAATAAAGAGAGAGAGAAAAAAGAAATATGCCTATCCCATCAAATCAATATATGAAATATTCTGATTGTTTAGGCCTAAGTAACCAGGGTTAAGTTCAACTCAATCAGGAACATATGGGATAAGAATGGGGATGTGCCCTAACCAGTTTGGCTCAGTGGATAGAGCGTCGGCCTGTGGACTGAAAGGTCCCAGGTTCGATTCCAATCAAGGGCATGTACCTTGGTTGCGGGCACATCCCCAGTAAGAGGTGTGCAGGAGGCAGCTGATTGATGTTTCTCTCTCATCAAGGTTTCTAACTCTCTATCCTTCTCCCTTCCTCTCTGTAAAATATCAATAAAATATATTTTAAAAAAAGAATGGGGATGTAATTGACCCTTAAAGAAACTTACTAAAGTAACCAGAAAGATAAAACTGGATAGTGTGCAACACAAACAGAAATTGTCCATAGAGTCCATTATTTTTACTATACACACACACACACACACACACACACACACACACACACACATTCATATGTACATCTACACTAATAAAAGAGAAAGCTGAAAATTGACCGTACCTTCGTGATGCCCACCGGCCAATCAAAAGTGAGTATGCAAATAAACCTCATCGCTTCCATGGAGACTGACAGCAGGGTGCAAAGAGGCCTGGTTGGCCGTCGCCAAAGCGACCAGGGAGTAGGCAAGCGTGACTGCAGGCAGCACCCAGCATGGCCTCAGAGACCCGGAAGCAGTGAAGTGCAGCCCACAGGCAGCACCCAGCATCGCCTGCTTGGCTGTTGCTGTGGAGACCTGGGAGCAGGCAAGTGCGGCCTGCAGGCAGCACCCAGAACGGCCTGCTTGGCAGTCTGAGAAAAGGCAGTACCCATCATGGCCTGCTTGGCAGTCTGCGGCCCCACAGAAGCAGAGAGCCATGGAGAGCGGGCCTAAGCTGTCATCCCCTGAGGGCTCCTGGATTGGAGAGGGTTCAGGTCAGGCTGAGGGACACCTCCCCCCCCCCCCCCCCCGTGCATGAATTTTGTGCACCGGGCCTCTAGTATCTACAGAATATACCTACATGTTCCATGAATACACCTGAAAATGCTCACATCTCCAAAAAGCATTTGCTAGCTCCCTAATCTAGACAACTGGGAGTCTCATTCCATTCTTGTGTACAACTCCAAATGCCAAAACTTTCAACATGTCCTGTCATCAATGGAGGCACCCAACACACATAGTATACATTGTAGAAAGAAAATATTTTAAACATGATAAAAGGAGACAGTGAAAAGGAATACTCTCCTGGCAGTGGACTTAGTTTCTTGACCAGCCAGTCTCACAAGTCCTGGTTATAATTTCTGAGAGAATCTACCCTGTCTGTCAAGTTCCGCAGCCCCATTGGAGATGGGCAGTCAGCAGAATGTCTTCTCTGGCACCTGTATTACCTTAGACTTAGAACCCCCTTTCATCTCATCATGGATTTGCGAAGTCAGATATTTCACTACATCATTATTGTCAAAACATGAAGTTTTTCTTATACAACATTTTCTTTAAAAACTAGTATGGTTTCAATTAATTCTCATATTTTGAACGTCAGAGGTCATCAAGGAAAATCAAAGGCTTTGTTGAGGCTTTAAATATGGAAACTTCCTAGAAATGCTTAGTTCCCAGTAGTTCCCAGAAGGCAGCCTTGGCCTCAGTGCTCTGTTCATCCCGAAGCCCTCATTTACATGCTGTCAATCTTAGCCTTGGCCTTAGGACAGTCTGGAGGAAAAAAAAAATATATATATATGGTTCCTTTCCTTATTGGGTGCATTCCAACTTAATCTCATCAACAAGGGCAACTGTCCTTTTATCTGGCAGAGAGAACCAAACAAGAAGTTTCTGAGAAAGATCTGCCAGTATCATCACAATTTCCAAATAAACACCCAGATAGTAAATATGTTACGTTTTTCTGGCCTCATAGTTCTACATTCCTTCTTCTTCTTAGTTTTATTTTACACTTTAAAGATGCAAAAGCCACCATTAGCTGTGGGTGGTACACAAAGAGGCCTAGGACAAAATCTAATATGTAGATTGTGGTTGGCCATATCCTGGGTAGTGAATGAAGCTTCTAGCAGGACCTGATCTTCCTTCCTGTTATGGATCTCACTCCCCACCCCCAACCTCTGCTAACAATAATTTTAGCTTAAGATAGAGAATTCTCTCCCAGTACAAATTAATGGATTTGGATTACAAAAGAGACAGAAGGGAGTTATCTTACTAAAGTCGAATTATCTTTCCTCTCTAACTTGAAGTGAGATAGTTTCTGTCTTGGCCATTTTTTTTTTTTTCTCTCATGTAATGCTCCTGAAGATCTTTATAGGTACTCAACACATTTCAACATCTTGAATGTATCCTACATAATCACCTAATGCTGGAGCAGTGAAATGCCCAAAATCTGATTCCTCAAAAACTAGAGGCATTTGTTTACTAGTAATTGTTTTTCTACACTATAAAATCAACTAGCAATATTCAGTCCAGGCTAGAGAATTCCTTTTTGTCTTTTACCTGATTCCAGGTAATCCACATCACCATGCTAGAATGGTCTATTTAGCACCCTATTTCTTACTGTCTGAATCAGTTGGGGTCCTCTTGTTTTCAAATGATGGAAAAACTTTTAAGCGATGAATAGGTAAGTATACATATTTAATGTAATATACCTTCAAAAGCTATTATATTTTACTTTACCTACACTAAAATAAACTTCTAATACTATACTTCCATTTCTCCACCAAAAAGTGTTATTTTTTAAAAATATATATATTTTATTGATATTTTTACAGAGAGGAAGGGAGAGCAGTAGAGAGTTAGAAACATCGATGAGAGAGAAACATCGATCAGCTGCCTCCTGCACACCTCCTACTGGGGATGTGCCCGCAACCAAGGTACATGCCCTTGATTGGAATCGAACCTGGGACCCTTCAGTCAGCAGGCCGACGCTCTATCTACTGAGCCAAACCGGTCAGGGCCAAAAAGTGTTATTAAACCTTTTACTTTTACATGGTATAAACTTTATACAGGCAGTCCTCGGGTTATGTCAGGCTCAATGTGCATCATTTTGTGGTTACATCTCCATCTCCCAACTTATTTATAAAAAAAAAAAAAAAAAAGTTCCGTCATTTCGACGTATGTACATATGTGCTTTATGTTTTTTATTATTTATTCACCATAAGTAAAGGTCAGGAGTTGTTATCTTTCTTTTAAATTTTTGTTACTGTTTCACTTCATTACTGCTGTGTATGTGCTACATGTGAGTGACGTAGGTGCTTATGGAGGTGGGTTCCGACTTACAGCGAAAATCACGTTACCTTGCGCCTTAGAAACGGATCTCTGACGTGACCCAAGGACTGCCTGTACTACATTGTTATTACCTTTATTAAATTACCAATTTACTTTTAAAGATATACAAATCATAAGGAAGAAAATTATCTTAGGTATTTAGCCGTGTAACTATAATTTCTAGTTCTTGAGATTTGTTTGTATAGAACCGTGTTTCTGAAGTTATATTATGTTTCTGCCTGAAGAACTACCTCAAACATTTTTTATAGTGTAAGTCTACTGGTGATGAAAGATCAGCATGTTTTATGTCAGGAAAGGTCCTTATTTCACCTTCATTTTTGAAAGATATTTTCAATGGGTATGGAATTCTAGGGAGAGAGTTTTTGTGTGTGTGTTTTTTGTTGTTGTTTTTTGGGGGACTTTAAATATGACTCTACATTTTTTCTTAATTACATGATTTTTCTATAAGAAATATTTTGTTAACTCTTTCTCTGTGCTCCTATATATACCATGTCTTTTTTTCCTTCTGGCTGTTTCTAATAGTATTTTTTCCTTATAATTTTTTAAGCAATTTAATTTTGACATGACTTTTTGGTGTTTTATCTCTTTCTTGTAGTTTTCATTAAATTTAAATATTTTCATACCATGTTTCTTCAATTATTTTTCTGTTCTCTCTGTTCTCCTTTCAGTTATTACAGTAACACACATACTAGGACATTAAATGCCATAATTTATTGACAACCTATTCTCTTTTAAGAAATTAATATTTTTCTCTTTGGGTTACATTTTTAGATGCTTATATTATTACTAGAGGCCTGATGCACAAAATTTGTGCAAGAGTAGGCCTTCCTTACCCCGGCTTCCGGCATTGGCTTCCCTCTGGCATCCGGGACCCGGGCTTCCCTCCAGCCCCCACTTTGTCTGGAAGGATGTCCAGTCTAATTAGCATATTACCCCTTTATTGTTATAGATAACTTCCAGTTCATTATTCTTTTCTTCTGCACTATCTAGTTGGCTGTTTCACCTATATAGTATATTTTTTATCTGAAACATTATAGTTTTTAAACATCTTTAAATATTCAATTTGAAGGTCTTTCTATCACCTATTATCTAAGGATATACTTTTTATTGATTTTAGATAGATAGATAGATAGATAGATAGATAGATAGATAGATAGATAGATAGATGATAGATAGAAACATTGATTAGTTGCTTCCCATATGCACCCTGACTGGGGATTAAGCCTGCAAACTATATATGTGCCCTGACTGAGAATCAAACCTGCAACCTTTTGGTGTACAGGACAACACTCCAACCAACTGAGCCACCCTGCCAGGATGAGATATATATTTAATTTTTTTTCTAAATGCTATGTGTTATAACCAGAAGGGAACAATAAATATTATTTTGAAGCCCTGGCCAGGTAGCTTAATTGGTTAGAGCATTGTCCCAATATGCCAAGGTTATGGGGTAGATCTCCAGTCAGGGCATACAGGAAGCAACTAATGAATGCATAAATAAGTGGAACAACAGGAGATGTCTCTCTCTCTCTCTCTCTCTCTCTCTCTCTCTCTCTCTCTCTCTCTCTTCTCTCTCTCTTTCCTCTTTCTCTCTCAGGAATCAATAAATAAAATTTTAAAATAATATATTATATTGAAACCTCATAGCAAATATCAGCCTCTACTTGAATTGATACCCCTCAGGAATATCAAGTAATTGATCTAAAAAATAAACTTATTTATTTATTTATTCTTATTTTTTATTGTTTATACATTATATGTTTTACAAAATATATATAGACATACAAATGCAAGTAACTACAGACACATATCCATTGTGAAACCTTGCGTGTACAGAAACTTTGGGAAGTGAGTCAACTCTTCTATATAGGTGAAATTTAGCTGAGTTTCTGATTGATGAGGAGAAACTGTACTTTTCAAGTGTTGTTTATAAAAATACCCTCCTGTAAGCATAATACTAAGATAAAGTAAATACACAACTAATGTTTGACTGGACAAAATAGATGACTTAATTCTCAAACACTGATAGCTAAAACTATTCATAGAAGTCTTTTTCTAAATAATAGTATATGTCTTATCCTATTAGTGATAATAATACATACTATTTATTAAAAATCTATCATGTGCTAGAAACTTTGTATACACTAGGTTTATTCACAAAAATGCTAAAAGCATTTTAATAAAATTCTTTTATAAAAAAGGAAACTGAGTCAAAGCAAGTTTTAACCCTTTGCACTTGCTTGCTTTTTTCTCAATTCCTTTATTCTAATGCTAACCGTGTCGAGTCACATTCGACATCTGAGTGCAAAAGGTTAAGAAAATTGACCTAAATTATACAAGTATTAAATTGTGAATCCAAGGTTTTCAAACAAGTCCCTTTATTATGAAGACAAGGGTCTTTTTACAAATTATTTTCTGTAGGTCCTTAGAGTTACATAATGTGAACTTATGGGATGGCTCTCTGCACCCCATTTCCAATCCACCCAAAATCTCCCCCACCTTCCTCACACACACACACACACACACACACACACACACACACACACACACAGACTTCAGTAGCTCCCTTTTTATCTGACTTCTATTCGAAGTACTTGGCAAGGTTCAGATTGAAAACAATCGAGAAAATAGAAAAAAAGCAACGCACTCAACCAAATTGTGCCTTTCTGCTCTCCTACCTCTCTCCTTCTTCCTTCCCCCTTTAATCACCCCAATTTTTCCCTTCCCTGCTCCTCCTTTCCACATTATTTCACTCCATCATAAAGCTCCCTAAAGTCAAAACAAATAATTACACAGAAGTATAAATATTAATTCAGTAAACATTTATCATGTAGGGGAAATGCAGAAAATATTTATTACTGACTTCTACAAGTACTTATCTCTAATACCTGGAATTCCTTTAAACTGTCCACACAACAGTAGCTTGGCAGTAACTTATCTGTGAGAAGTTATTTATTTATCTGGTCTGGGAACAATGGTTGAAGATTGTAGCTTTATTAAATGTCATTGAGGTCAATGCAAGATTTGTGTGTTATAGAAAATATGTGTCCCTAAAGTCTTGCCAAAATGACAATTCTGAGCTCAATTAGAGAGGCTTATTGGAACTGCAATTGAATTTAGGGTTCAAATTCATATATGAAACTGGATGTACTGAAATTGTCTATGACATAGAACAGAGGTTCTCAACCCTGTGTGTGTGGGGGGTGGCGTGTATCAAAATTACCTGTGAAACTTTTCAAAAGCACACAGACATGAGATTCGTCTGTACCCACTGAAACTAACTCTCTAGGAATTACCTTTATATCTCAAATTTTTAAAGCTTTTGCAGGTTTTATGATTCATAAGGTTAAGAGCAATTTAAGTATGAGATCCTTGAAGGGCATACATTTAAACATTAAAAGTGTATGTATATATGCATCCACATACTCATGCATTCAATGTTTATATTCAAGTTCTATATATTTATTTATCAGTTTCTTAGTTAGGAATGCTCTGCCTTTCACTTTGCTTTTACTTTGTTCTTAATAGCTTAGATTTAATTTCGACCCAAGCTAAAATTTAAAATTGACAAGGTCAATGATAATTATAATGGGACAGATTCTCACTGAGATGTTAATGTATTGAACTGAACTCCCTTTAATATTAATGAGAGCTCAATGGGAAGATGACAGTGATAAGTATGCAATGTGCGTTTTCTTCCTAAAATGTAAATGTAAGAAAAATGTAAAAGCATTCTATTTGTTTGTAACATAAAAGGAAATACTTCTTTCATTATTCCAATCATTATTTTGAAGAATTAACTAAAGTTCTGCAATGGTAAATATTTGCTTCTTTTAGTCAGTCACTTTAAAATTAATATGCAGGAATAGATTATTATAGATAAAACTAAAAAAAGTATTAGATGATTGAATGTATCTCTAGGAACCAGCATAATAGGAATCTACAAAGAGAACAAAGTTCTATTAATTTAATAGTTGAATTTACTCTGGTACTAAAATGAAAGCCTAATTTCTAAAACCTAAAAATTTTAGGCTCCACTTTTAGTAAGTCAATTTACAAGGAAGTTTGCAGATAAGTTTTGGATAACTAGTTACTAATTATTCAAAGAATATTTGGATCTTGCCTTTTCATCTTCTATCATGTTATATTTTATTACATTTCCACTTGATAACACAAATTACAATTGCATGATATTTTATAATTAAAGAAATGCGTGTTTTTTTTGTTGCTACATTTAATCTCTATGAAAGTTCTGCAAAGCAGGTAGAGAGATATTAACTCTGCTTTATAGATTAAGACACTGAGTACCCTAATAATAAAGGCCAAAGTCTCCCAGCTAAGAAGTCTAATGTCAAAACTGGAACAAAAGTCTTCTGACTCCAAGTTCATAAAAGAAGGGCTGAGATGATTAAAAAAATAACAACCACAAAACCATCAATAAAATGCTATTTTTTATTTATTGGAAAAATTTTAAAGAGATCTAAATGAATCATAACAAATTAGTTGTGGGATTATCCTTGAATTTTATTTTCTAAGTGCTTCTACCTGTTTTCCTAAATAATTTCAAGTTGGCTAGCAGCAAGTTTACTAATTGTATAAAAGGTTACACAAGTCTCTAATTTCTTGATATATTTATCAATTTGTTTTTATCTTCTCATGGCTTGCCGGAAGCCAATTCCAGCAGGTCAGCAGGGCTGAATCATCTGGGAATGGCTAAAGGCATTTCCCCATACCTGAAAAGGATACATAAAATGATTGCTTGCTGCCAGACAGCTCAGGGCATCTTAATCTACATGTTATTGCCTCTTCCTGGCCAAACACCTGAACAGCCGGAACTCTTCCAATCTGACAATGCTTGTGTGTATAGACCCTCCCCTTTGATGTGTATATCTCCACTTTGCCTTAGGACAAATTGTGTTAATAAATAGCAAGGGGTCCTGAGACGAGGAGAACTTAGTTTCTTTAGCTAAACTCCTTTGATTCCCCAAATGCCTTTCAAAATTATGTTTCATCTCTGGACTCTTATTTAATTTATGCATAGCGCCTTCTCCAGGTTCCTAAACCATTCTAGATGCCGGATCAAGACCACTGGCATTAATGGCTATTATGTGTACATTAACTCTTAAGTTCTTAGCACAGTTTCTAGTACAGGAAAGTATTCAAAAGTTTAAAATGTGATTTAATTTTAAATGAATATTACTGGCTATTTCAGTTATTCATGACCTATCATCAACTATATCTATGGGTGTAAATCAACTACCAATCATCTAATAAAAGACTTATCACAATTATTTAGCATACTAACATAATGAATACTAGTAGAGATTAATATTATGTGTAATATGCAAGTAAGTAGGATGTAAGTGTATACCTGACAAAACTTGAACACAAGCAAGTTGAAAGGTGTCATTATGATTCTATTTCATATTTATCATCATATCCGACAATGAGAATGGTAGTATGAAGAAAACTTCATCTTTTGTAACCTCACCTAACCTACATACATACTATTCTCTTTACCTTTCTTGGGATGTTTGTCATATGGACTTAGAAATTTCATTGATAAAGTTAACTTTAATAGTGATTTCCTTATCCATTAATAATTTTAGTCAATAGAAAATTGTGTTCCTCAATATCCCCATCAAAGATTGGAAAACAACAACAAAATGAAGAATAATTTTTGAAATTTAAATTTATACATCTCATACATTTACAAAATAATGCACGCTGATGATTAATAGGTTGAACTAGGATTTAGGGGTAATAAATGAGAATTATTTCTAGGTTGAAATCTAAATATGGAGAGAAATAGGCGATGGCAAAATACTACATAATGCTTAATATTATTTATGTAAAATTCAACTTGAATGTGATCTTTAATTTTGTAGTTGTATAAAAAATGTGTCATTTATTTCTTTGTAGCATACAGCATTTTAATATACTGCTAAAATGCATTTATAAACTTTAAAGATATGATTTAAGATTTCCTATGTAATATACTCAGTTATAAAGTTCATTTTGTCTCTGGTATAAAATGGGAGACTAGAATATTCTTGAAACAAAGTACACTAAGGGAGTAAGAGGGGTCACAAAACCAACTGTGGCAAGAGAACACACAGGTACAAGATCTAACAACACTTCTCAGTGTGTCATTTCTCACATACAGAAAACAGGTTAGTTTCAATTCTTGCTGTTAGCTAGAGGAAATTAAATTATTTCATACATGCATAATATCTTCATCCATAATATCACATTATATGATAATTTAGATGCTAAATAAAAAGACATTAAAAGAAAAATATAGAAAATCATGCATCAATTCTATAGATTTTGAAATCAGACAACTTAGTAATTAGCCTTAATGAAGAATATCTGCTCTGAATTGTGATAACTAGAATCACCAAATATTATGTCATTAGTAGTGAGCCAAACAATTCCATAACTAACAGTCATTCACTTAAGATACACTTTTAAAGACATAAAAAATGTTTATTGAATAATTATATGATTGCCACTTTCCCAAAGAAACTGGCTTATGATCCAATGGTGGATTTTAGCTACAAAACAATATATCTTTAACTGAAAAAAAAAAAGTATTATAAATAAACTAGAGGCCCAGTGCATGATTGAATCATGCACGTGTAGGGTCCCCTACATGCTTTCGCTTTCGATCGTGGGGGAGCTGGGTGCCTGTCCGCTGGTGCACCAGGCCTTTCGGAAGGAAGCCTCTGGCTTGGCAGAGGCTTCTGAAAGGCCTGGTGCTGGAGCAGACAGGCACCCAGCTCCCCCGCTTTTGATGGTCCGCGGCGGGACGTGAGCTCGCTGCCCCAGAGGCCCCTTCTGTGCCGCAGCACAGCCATGGTGCAGACGCTGAGCTCGCGCCGCCACTGCCGACACGAGCTCAGCGTCCTGCTGGCCCAATCAGCTACCCTGGCCACCCCGAGTCCCGCCCCCTGTGCCTCCCGCTGGCCCAATAGTGGGTGTAGCAGAGTGATGGTAATTTACATATTACCATTTTATTAGGTAGGATTGTCTGAATATTGATCCAGTAAAAGTTTTTAAAAATTTTGCCTCTATTGAAACAAATTATGTTAATTGATGCTCTAAGATTCTCTCCTCTTATTTAATTACTGTTAAAAATAAACTGGTATAGATTATTGCAGACACAAACACAATTATAGTAATTTATTGGTGTCTCAAGCACAATTAATGTTCATGATTAGTGACAGGATAGAGAACTCAGAAATAAAACTACACAGATAGGGTCAATTAACTTTTAACAAAGGCACCAAGACTACACAATGGGGAAAGGACAGTTTCTTCAATAAATGGTGCTGGGAAAATGGGATATCCACAGGTGAAAGAATGAAATTAGACCTCTACTTTACACTCTACATGGAAATCAACTCAAAATGTATTAAAGACTTGAATATAAGACCTAAGACTATCAAACCTCTAGAAGAAAATATAGAGGATGAGTTCCTTGACATTGATCTTGTCAATGACATTTTTTTTTTATTTGACGCCAAAAGCAAAGTCAACAAAAATAAAGAAATCAGTGGGATTACACCAAACTAAAAAGCTTCTGTTTAGGAAAGGAAACAATCAAAAAATGAATAGGCAGCCTATGGAATGGGAAACTATATTTGCAAATCGCATATTTTTATATACCCCCAAATAAAACTGTAGCCTTTAAAAGTCACTCTCCATTAACCTTCCCCCTGGCAGCTATAGGTAACTATTCATCTACTTTCTGTCTCTATAGATTAATCTATTCTGGTCATTTCATATGTAAATGGAATCATACAATACGCGGTGTTTTGTGATTGGCTTCTTTAGCTCTGCATGTTTTCAAGGTTAACCCATATTGTGCAATGGATAATACTTCATTTTTATTAATGAATAATTTGCATCTTATGTATATATAATTTTATTCTTCTGTTCAGCAGTTGTTGGTCATTAGGGTTATTTCCACTTTTTGGCCAATATGAATCATGCTGCTGTGAACATTCGAGTATGAATTTTTGTGTGGACTCATTTTTATTTCTCTTGAATAAATAGCTAAGAATAGAATTTCTGTGTTATATGGTAACTTTATGTTTAACATTTTGAGAAACTCTTAGGCTGTTTTCCAAAGTGGATGCACCATTTTGCATTCTCATTAAAGTGTATGAGTTTACTGATTTTGTTACATACTGGCCAACATATGTTATTATCTGACTATATATTTATAACTATATTAGTAGATGTGAGGTTTACCTGATTGTGGTTTGGATTTGTATTTATTTTCATATACTTACTGGCCATTTATATATCTTCTCTGCAGAAATATCTATTCAAATCCTTGCCTATGTTTTTAATTGAGCAATTGTCTTGGAATTGATTTCTCATATTAGTAATTGGGCTAATATCAATTGTCTTTGCCATCTTGGGCTATACCCTACTTGGTCATGGTGGGTAATACTTCCAATGTAATATTTAACTATTTTTACTAATATTCTTCACAAAATTAAAAAATATGTAAATATACACTGCTGAGACATTTTTAAGCTATAAATGTCAAATTTTAACATCATGGTTTTGCTAGCATTGTAAAATGAATTTGATAGATTCCAATTTTTTTCAAAGCAATATTAAAGTTTTGCTTGATTAAACTCTGTGTTAAAACAATTTTTACACAGAATATTTTTTGCACATAGTTTGCATAGTCAGGAAACTGTAACTAGGGAGAGTTGTGGTGAATCTGGGGCAGTCAAGAAAGCTACTGGATTCAGAAAATTGAGAAGAAACTGAGTTACACTCACTTTTTTAACTTCAACCATGAGAGCCAGGTGGGCACTCAACTTCAGGAGGTAAAGTATATCACTTTGGAGACCTGTGGAGGCAGAAGATTTGCAGTCAAGGACCTCACCACCTCCCAAGATCCAGAAGGGTGCATAATAAGGATGGCAACATCCTGAGGGGGAAAGCATGAGGAGGGGAGAGGCCTAATTAAAGGTTACATTTTTTAGCCAAGGGAAATAAAAATAAAAAAGCCTCTTAATCAGTTTAACTTACCAAATACTGCTTTAACTCATACTGCACGTTTAGTCATTTTTTCTTTCCCTCAACCCAGCAGATGGCAGTTGTACTATAGAGTACATCAGAAATACACAAAATAAAGGAGCTACATTTCTCTGACTGGTAGAGTGAGGTAAAATTTGCAGCCCCACCCACTAAGACTATGTTTAGTAATAATAACCCACAAATGCTAAACTAAAACATTTCAACTAAACTAAACTCTGTGCAACTGTAAGTATAAACTTTATATGACAAATTATAATGATCTGATAGATATTCCTCTTATTTTTATAAGTCTAGGGCTTTAGGTCTTCAGTGGGGGGAAAAGAAATAAGATGAGAAACAATTAGCTTCACAGAAAGACACTTGTTTTTACAGTCATACTTTAATGTGCAAACAACTCACAGGAGCTCCTCTTTAAAATGCAGATTATACGTCAGGGCCTGAGAACGTGCATTTGTAAAAATTTACCGTTGAGGCTGGCCCTCCTATTCTGTGGACCACACTTTGGGTACTAGGGCTTTATAGCAGGTGGTTCTAATGAAATGATATTGACAGAATCATCTGAAGAACTATTTATAAAAGCACATAGATCATTCTATCTCACCTTTATTCCTCACCTCTCCAAAGAGAGCTGAGGACTTATCAATTATCTCAGAGATGGGGACCTCGTGATGTATGTTTTGAACAATAGCCATAAAAACTGACCAAATGACTCTAATATGATGCATTTTCACCAGGGTAAAACCATTACTTGGTAATCATAAGAGTCATACACAAATCCTCAAATTCTAGACGAAAACCTATAATTATATAATCAAGTTTAAAATGGATTTACTAAATTTGGGATGAATATAGAGTGGGTAATTTTGATTTTGAAAGAGAGACAAATTGGAGATTATCTCCCTGGAAAATATAGAAAAGCCCCAAATCACCAAGATAAATGACAAATTGCATTAAGCCCAAGAAATGCATGAGTTTCCTTAATATCCCATCATTCATGTGGTTCCAATTATAGCCACTGTGTGTCCATTAACAATTTTAGCCTCATATACATTGCAATGACATTCAAGGGATAAATTGCATTATTCACTCATAATTTTATTTAGGAAGAAACTGATTCCCCTTTGGAACAACTTCTCATTTTGCCCATGGAGTATTAGTACAGTTCCTAGGAGAAATCACTTGGTCAATGCCAGCAGTCTGCTTCAATTTCCTACTATCCAGGGATCCTGAGATTCAAACATCTGTGAAATTTCCAATGGCTTCTTCATGCCAATGGAAAGTAAAAAAAAAAGTTCTTGCTTTGATGGTGTTTCCAGATGTCCTTAATGCTGCACATATGGCAAGGGCCATTCTTTTCTAATAAGCTGAGGTTTTCAAAGAATCACACAAGGCAACTGAAATGTGACAGACCCTGAAATCTATCCATAGATTGGCTTTATCTCAAACACATTTATATCCCTGACAACCAATATAATTACCCCAATACCTATATGCGAGATTTTACACAGTCATAATGATGGAACAATTTGTAAAATACCCCTAGTTTCTGGCACAAGGAAGCAATTTAATTACTGAAAAAAAAACTTTAGTTTGCTAAAATTTCCTTTTGAAACTGGAAGTTTTTCTATCGTTGCAGACTATTGAGGATTCCGTATTGGGAGATTTTTCAGGGGCACGCAGCTGGTAAAGAGAAGATGCCTTTGGTTTGATAGCATCACTTAATGTGACCTTATCTGCAACCTCAACTGTTGTACTCAGTTAATGTTTTTGAGTTACATTTCAATAAAAAACAAGTACAATTATTTAGATGGAAAACAATATAGCCTTTTCCAAATCTATAACAAATTGTTCAATTTTGGAAGCTACCTGTTATCTGAAGTATTTAAATAGTCTCCTAGCCCTAACCGGTTTGGCTCAGTGAATAGAGCATCGGCCTGTGGACTGAAAGGTCCCAAGTTTGATTCTGGTCAAGGGCATGTACCTTGGTTGCAGGTACATCCCCAGTAGGAGGTGTGCAGAAGGCAGCTGATCGATGTTTATCTCTCATCAATGTTTCTCTCTCATCGATGTTTCTAACTCTCTATCCCTTTCCCTTCCTCTCTGTAAAAAAATCAATAAAATATATTTTAAAAATAAATAAATGAATAAATAGTCTCCTAAAATTATTAGATCAAAATTAAGAAGTACATCAAAATTATGTAAGATTAAAAAATTGCAAGGGCAGGAAGTAGTTATTACCTACAGGCTGAGGGAGAATGAAAAGAGAAGGAACTAAGAACTTAGAAGAGCCCCCCACAAGGCTAAGACTTAGGCCACTTTGGATAGGGTGTGATTGTGACTGGACAAAGCAGCCTAATAGTGGTAGAGAAATTGTTCAGACGGTGTTGTTGGGCAAGACCTGGTTGTACTTAAGTCTGGCTTTCAGAGTAAGTTAACCAGGTATGCCAAATGAGGGTGGTGATTAAAGCAATAGGTGAAGATGAGATAACTTCTGGAGATACAATAAAACATGAATAGGACTCAGTTGAGACAATCAGTGATAATAGCCCCTTGATTAAAAAAGATCAATAAGAATGAAAGGAGCAGAAATAGCAAAGGGCTATCTTGTTAATAACAGAAAGATAGCTCAATAGTGTATCATATTTATAAAAAAAAATTTAAGCTGGCAGCCATATCTATATATTTTAAGAAGAACCTCTTGTATTGATGGGGAGAATATATATTAGTTGAACCTTTCTGAGAAGAAATATAGATTTATATACCATCAAAATATTCATATCCTTTCACATACTGAGTCCGTTTCCAGGAATAAATAATTAGAAATTTAATTTGGTGCCAGATGAAGTTCCTTAGTAAAGACATTTTTTTTTTCATGTATTATCTAAAGTTCTAGTACACCATGAGGACAGTGCAGGATAGCATGAGAATATTTAGTTGACTTACATTGCTGTAAACTACTATGTGATATAAAATACTTAATATTCTTGTAAGAAAAATATGAGCTGAATACTGGCAAGGTGGGGATACTTTTTGGAATTTGTGTGGGTTTTATGGTTAAAGGTGAAGTAATTGATTTATTGCTGTATTTCACATATCTGCCACAGTCATATGTCACTGATTGTTATTACCCTATTTGTGTAATTCTGAATGACAAGAATATCACAGTGCCATGTTATGTAAATAAGTAAATATATTTGCCTTTTAAATATATAAAAGTTCATATTATTTGATAAAGTTCTATGGAGTTAAAAAAAATTGGTAGACTACAATGGAATACTATGCTGCTGTAAAAGAAGAAAGAACTCTGACCATTCACAACAGCATGGATGAACCTGGAGAGCATTATGCTAAGTGAAATAAGCCAGGTGGAGAAAAAGAAATATCACATGATCTCACTCATTTGTGGAATATAATGAACAACATAAACTGATTAACAAAAATAGATCCAGAGACAGAGAAGCATGGAACAGACCATGAAACTTCAGAGAGAAGGCAGGGGAGGGAGGGGGAGGTAAGAGATCAACCAAAGGACTTGTATGCATGCACATAAGCATAGCCAATGGTCACAGACACTAAGGGGGTGAGGGCATGTGCTGGGGGTGTGGGTAGCCGGGGAGAGGTCAATGGGGGGAAGAAGGAGACATATGTCATACTACATGTGATGCTTTAAACAATAAAGAATTTTTAAAAAATTGGTAGACTTTTCTTGCTCCCCTTTGTATTACGATGAACTGTTTGAGATTTGCCATGTTCTGCGGTTTTGGTAATGTCTTATAGGATGAATAAAAAAAAAAAATTCAAAGTTGAGTCATTCTGTTGAGTTAAAAAGAATAGATTTCTGGCTGTGTAGAAACACAACTACAAGATTGATTATTCTCATTGAATTGACTGATCAATTTGGTACAACAAATATCCTTCAGTTTATTGATTAAATACACTGGTTGTTTTCCTACATTTGCTTGTATGCAGAAAGCGGCAGCCTAGTTAGTTAACGTGGACCTTGGAGTTAGACAACCTCAGCTTATATCCTGCCTCCTCCATAAATAAATGTGTTCTCTTCTCTTGTGTCAGTTTTCTCCTATGTAAAATGGATATAATAATGGAACAAGTTTCTTAGGGTGACTATGAGAATTAGAAAGTACATACGATGGGCTTAAAGAGATCCTGAAATATTGACTATTGTTTTATCATCATACTTACATTTGTGTCTACATACAGTATACACACACACAAATTTAGTATCAAGTTATGTATATATACTACAAATTTACTTAAGATATTTAGTTTGAAAACTCATTAAACTAAATAAATTTTTAATTAATGTATTTAATTTGACTTGTTCCTTAAAACCATGTGAAGGAAATAACCAGATGTTTGACGATGTTAGTTGTGTCAACTTGCCACAAATAGACCAATTCAATTAAAAATGTAATTATTCATTCCAATGGTCTGTTTACACAGCACAAGGCATTTAGTTTGGCCACATTTTTACTTAATTGCTCAAATAATTGGACTTTAGGTAGATAGAGCCTAGAATGGTCAAATTTGATGCTACTGAATGATTTGGTTGTTTAGATTTGTCATGGCTCATTAACTATAAGTAGCAACAAAATTATTTCTGGTTTCCTGCCATTCACAAGACCATGTAGTTAGGTTTCAGAAAAATTTGACATCAAGAACATTTTTTGTTGTATCTAATTATTCTCCATCCATGAAAATATGAATTTTCAAAAATTTACTACTATTTACATTTGTGAGACTACAGATATAAATATACATAGTACATATATATGTATATAGATGCATAGTCTTCACATGGTACATATATGTACATAATATGTGTGAAAATATATATGCAACACATACACAATTATACTCATTAACGAAAATTTTATTATATTTTTATAAATGGGAAAGAGTGAAATTTGCTCACTGCACTAAAGTTAACTATATATCTTTCTATCTATCGAGTAAAAATATTTTTAAATCTTTAAAAGGCAAATACATTTACTTATTTACATAACATGGCACTGTGATATTCTTGTCATTCAGAATTACACAAATAGGTAATAACAATCAGTGAATAAATAGAAATACATGAAAAACAATTTATAGAGAACTCAATTACCTAAAATAAAAGTTGTCACTAAAGGGAATTCAAACAGGTACAATCCATGAATTCATATTTATTTAGGAGTTACTGTTAGCCTTACCACTAGAATCAATATGTAGTCATTTCTTTTGTCCCCAAACTAATCCTAATGTTTTGTAATACAAATTGTAATACAAAATAGACAAAACCACAAAGGGATTCTCTTCTGTCAAGGGCTTAAATAAAAAAAATTACATAGTTTGAAAAATCAGTTGTGCATTAACTCATTTCAAAATAAATTTAAAAGAGAAAGGAAAGTTCCAGACATTAAAAATCCCAATTAAAAAACACACAAGAGTAATTCTTGTGTAGTTTCAGGTTTTGTTTTTTTCTTTTGTTCTTTTCTTTTCTTTTCTTTTTCTGTAAACCATCAAGAAACACAAAAAGCTTTCATAGTTGTATTATCAAAATTATACCAAAGAATACACAATATATGTCTTTATTCATTACCTAAAATATTCTTATACTGTGAACAATAAATGGTAAAGGAGAATTTGTTTGCTACACTACAGCCTGCCTAAGCAGAAAACTAGTTTCTTTTACCGAGAAATACTTCCTCTCTTTCCACTTTGTAGACAAGGTCTTTGGTGACCATCATAACCCCCAAGTGGATCTGAGGTGAAAAAAGAATATCATTTAAGTGGAGTTGTTTTCCTTCAAGGCATGAAATAACTGGAAAGAGTCTGTACCTTTTTACCTTTTCAGCTAGAGTTGAATGTGTTTGGATCTGATGTGTCAAAAATATTTATAATAGATGACTTGGGGCCTGATGCTGCAGCCCTCAGGCAGTCAAAACTCCAATTGACTTCAGTGAGAACTTTACCTGTCCGAGACCCAGCTGCCTTATGCCTGAAGGGTAAAAAGAAAGCTTAAATGAAGCACTGGTTCAGGGTTTCAAGAACCAGAGACAAAGTCTTAGATGATTACAGAAAGAAATCTGAAGGTGGTTGCCTGTCTGTGAGCTCTAATTGACAAAAGTGGCCTGGTCTACTATGAAAAAAATAATTTTGATTGATTCTCCTCCACTTACTTGGAAGTCTGTATATTTGAGTAGCGAAGTATAATACCAATTCTCCTAGACTTTTTAATTCTATTTTGATGTCAAATACTCTTAATAATTATTCACAAAGAGCCCATCAACTTCCTCTTTTCCCTAAATTTATCAATTATGAGGCACAACAAGAGAAATAGAGTAAATATAAATCAAATGCCAAAAGATCATTGAGTCAAATGTAAGGAAGATTTTCCAATCAGAGAAATTCAAGGTAATCTAAGATGCAAGTAAAACGTGGGGTTCGGGGCGCGGACTTGCCTTGTGGGTTCTTGCCCTATAAAGTTTGAAGAATAAACTCACAGACTAAAAGCTTCCTTAGTAAAAATGTGAAAGTTGATTGGAAGCATATACGAACTCCCCCTGAAGAGGGGTCCCCAAAGGGGAACCCCTGGGAAGGAGGTCCCCAAATGGGAAAAGCTTGCTCTCTCTCTCTCTAAAATGGAAAAAAAAAATCTAAAATCCAAAAATCTTTTGAGTCTCTTTGTTTCTGTGTTAACAAAGGCTGCAACTCTTTGTCCTTTCATGACCCTTTCTAATTGGTCCCTTCCCTAATTTATGACCTCTGTGCTTTCCTAATTGGCCATTCTTCTGCAGAGTATCAGTTTCAAAGGTCAAAGCCCACGTAGTGCCCCCCTCTTTCTCTTCCCTCATTTTGCAATATTCTTCTATTCTCTGTGAACGTACGCCTTCCTCTTGTAACATTTCTCTACCCACCTTGAAAGTAAGATAAGCCTTCTGGTGTCTTGGAGCTATCTCCTTCCCATCACAAATGCATTCCTCTCCCATGAACTCCCCTTTTCCCTAAAACTGCCTGTCCGGTCTCTAAATTCCTTTCACAAGTACTTTAGAATTCTACTAGTCCTAACATCTCACCAGGTGTATAAATAGAGCCTGGATGCTGGAAGGCTTCATCTTTCCTCTCTACTCCTACAGTGATCTCTTCCTCTGCCATTCCCCAGGCTCTTCTGTTTTGCTGTACTCCCTGCCCCTCCAAAAAAACTGCTTCTCTTTTCTGCGGAAACCTTTCTGTTTTCGTTGAAGAGATATAAACTGAATTTTTAAGTTACAGTATTTTAGACTTACTTTTGTCATCTATTATATAGGGTGCTTTTGCTAAATTATTTTATCATTTAACTTCCAAATATATTATAATTCCCTCTCAATCTCTTTTCTTACAGGTTTTTACTTCTACTGCATTTTCTTAATAAAACCGGTCTAGGCAAAATCTACTGAGCAACATTCTGTTTGGTGAGTTCCTTGCTTTTTTCTTTAATACCTCCCTTCCTACTTCAGATTCCAGTACCTTAACACTGTCCTGTCAAGTGCAGTGAGACTAGCTGTGGCATCCTGTGCTTCAAACATTAACTATGACCCACAGTAAGAGATGTATATTTACCTGCAATTCAGTGCACCCTCACCCTTCCACATAACTGGGAGAACATTTTCTTGAACTAATACCTTTTCTTCTTATGTATAATGAAAGATAATATTTTCTGTTAACTAGAACTTAACTCCATTAAAAATGCTGGGTGGGTCTCAATAAATTGATTTTATAACCCATTAATAAGTTGCAACCTATAGTTACTAAAATAGTAAACTTTGTGTTACTTTTGCAACTGTTGACTTAATCAGATAAGCATCTTGGTAATATGTTTGGACTTTAGAAAAGGTAGATGGAGGTGTGGTACTTCTAATAAAGTGATACCCTTAACAGTGTGAGTCTCTCATGGGGCAATAGTGGAAGGAAAATTTGAGAGCAAAAGGTATTTTGCACTATTGACCTTCTCTTAGATGTTGATAACTTCTTCATGACCATCAGTGAGACCTCTCCATGTGCTATGTCAGATTGCCGTTGTATTTATTACATGTAATTGGGAATGCTTGGATATAGATATCAAGTGAGGTTATACTTTACTCAGTATGCTTCTCATAGAGACCACTACTGAAATGACGATCCAGATAACTGGGAACACTGATTCTGTTTTTCCATAAGTTCTGGTCCTACCTGTTCTTACGGTATGTCTAAAATGACCATGAATCAAGGCCTGCTTCCATATTTCCCCCCAAGATTTATTTGTGCCTGGGAAAGTTAAGTGTTTAGATAAGTTAAGAAGTCTAAATCAAGAGGAAATATCTGAGGGAATTAATAAATCTTTTTATGTTTCCCATTTGCTAGAAAGTAAACATAGGGAAATGGAGTCTTTGTATGGAGCTGCTGAGCCAGTATCACCAATATCTCCCCGAACTAGGCACATGAAGACAGTCAAGAACCCACTTTCTGTAACATGAGCTATCCTCATATCCTGAGATTTTCCCAAGACCATAGCTCATATAAGTCTTCAAAAGTGTCCATCTGGAGTGTCATTCATTTATTCAATGCTCATTTATTGAGCACCTGTGATGGACCTGGCCATGTTGTAAGTGCTAGGGAGTAAATAATAAATGAAATACATGTTGCAGAATGAGGAGATTTAGGAGGAAAGAAGCACTAAAGATGCCTATTAAGTAGCGGCACTGTCACTAGACTAATTCTAATGACATTTCAGCACATAACAACCAGAGCGTTGTATCATTTCTTCTCAATTGTGTTGTACTCTGAACTGCAGTAAAGCTGCTGACAAGAGAATGAAGCAAAAAGGGAAAGAACTCAAACCCTAATAATTTTACTCTATGCAGAAAATTATAAAGCATCTTTAAAAGTTATTTTGCTAACAAAGTAATTAATTTAAAATAGAAAATGGCTATTTTACAGTTACTCAGGAGCCATTATTCAGAATTCATTGTCCAACAAAGCATTTATAGGACAGTTTTTAGGAGTATAAAGTGAGGAAAATAAAGCTTAAGAGAGAACAACTACTGTTAGGAGGTTCAGGTAATGTTTCCTAGTGGGAATATACATTATCATAAGAAGAAGCATTTAAAATAGAACATTACAGAGGGGAGTGACTGGAATTATGTCCCCTCCCCTAATGTTTACATAATGTGAAAACAGCCAGTTATATCAGTCCTGATTTTTAATTGCACCTAATGAAACAGCCCGACAACCACTGACTGAATCAGCCACTTTTCAACTAGTATTAGGAGGAAAAAAACTTTAAAGTCTGTCTTTTAGTCAGTTCTTTACACAGTTTCAGTTAATAATGTCAATGGTTGGTTCAGTTTATAGATTTTACATAGGATATATATTCATTTATCAGTTAGAAACTGTCCATTCTCTTGGTTATGTGGGACTATAAATGTGTGCCAGTTGTCCTCTTGGAAAGGCAAATTGATGCAATTGCCCACAGACGCTCAGGATCTATGAGGGGAGGGAAAAAGGGCAGCTAGCAACTGGTGACTAAAACACAATAGTGTCAATATGTATAATACAATTAGCATCAGATGCAACCTGCGCCTTGGCCTGCCTCAGCCGTCTTTGGTCCTCTGTAATACCCTTTCCCCCCAATAATCTGCCTGCCAACCAACTGCTCTTCTTGATGTTTGTGTTTACTAACTATTGGTTACAATATTCAGCATAACAAAATCTCCAAACGGACAGATCGCTTAACAGTATGGGTCCTGCACCTTCACAGGCAAGGTCTACTTATACCTGAACTTGGCTATAAAGACTTACCTTGTTAAAATTTATCATCAAATAAGGACATATTTGTCACAATAAATGACTGTAGTTTAAGACCACAGGAGCTTTTACTACCATATTGCCATGTTATAAAAAATCAGACAGCTAAAACCTGGGAATATTTATATTTATAAAAAGTAACAGAATATCTTATAAATAAATCATACTCAAATATGTTAAATTTTGATTGATGTTATGAAAAGTAAGAAGCCTGTTTGTGATAATTAAGATGAAGGAAGATGAACAACTAGTAAACTTTCCCCTTCAATAAAAGTAACAAAGGCATTTATCAATTTAGGTATGAAATCGGTTTAAATAAATTTAAACATTCATTTAGTGAACTACTTGTTTGGAACTTAGAATGTGATTTCATAGGAACATTGGGTTTAACATGAGTTTAAATTTACAAGGGAGACAAGGAAAGTATCTGAAATCTATAACACACCTGGGGACATGACAAAAGCTTAATAAACAGGACTTTTCTAAGTTTAGGATCTTGCAATTTCTTACTGTTATAAAACTCTTATAAAGCTCACAGTTCATATCAAACTTCCACCTCCTTCCTTTTTCTTTTTTTTTTTTTTTTTTGGAGGGGGGGAATAACATTTCAAATTGAATAATTTTCCATTGCTTTACAGATTTACATTATAATTTCCCAAGTGATTTCATTTCATTTGCATTGACCCTCAGTTAAATACTACCTCCACACACATGAGATTAAAAATCTTTTCTTAACCCATCATCAAATAATTTATTTCAAAAACTATTAATACACTGGAGAACTTACCATTGGATGAAATTTCAGTGACTCACTTTACAAGAGAAAGAAGCCTTATAAAATGCAAAGATAAGCCATTGGTGCATCTAATTCTATTCTCCAAAGCTGTGGAAATTTAAACATAAGCCTCTGGTATATTTTGAGAAGTACATATATAAACAATGCCCAGTGTGATGCCAATCACACAGAAACATTGGATATGTATTTGTTGAGTGCTTGGATCTCTGCTGTGACCTTCATGGCTAGGGTTCAGGATCTGAAGGAGGGGCTGACGCACAAATGAAAATACTATACAAGAAACATGAATTTAGAAGGCATGGGGGCCAGGTGGAGACCTCTCTCTTGGAAAGGCACACCGAAACCTGGCCTTATCCGCTTTTAATTCAGTTTTAGATACACATCTTGCCCTCAGTAAAGCACGGCAAACAGGTAGCAGACAGACCGTCTCTAAGGTCAATAAAGATCAGTAAAGATCAGTAAGGTCCAGTAAACATTTACTTTGAGGCTTTTAAGTCAGGAAATTGCTTTGAGCCACTGCTATCTCAACACGAACAATGGTGCTTAGCGTTAGCCCTGCCAACACCCAAGGTTCATCGGCCTTCCGCGTTGCGTTCCTTGGTGCACTCTCATGTTAGTATTGGCAGTGGGTGGCTTCCCGCAGATCTCACTGCCATTTTTATACAAAGTTGGTGGTAACCTTGCATCCTCTGCCAGTGGCTATGCTATGGGGAGTTAGTTCCTGAAGAAGGTCATTCTGGCTGAACTAGAATATTTGTAAAGCTTGTGCAGGCCTTAACTACATGTAGATATCTAGTGAGTGGGACAGGAGCTGGTGTTGAGACAGCAGCCAATAAGAGCTTGGCAAACAGGTGTCCCATTATGAATGAAGCTGAATTTTGTAAATGACAAAACCTGAAAGTCTTAATCACCAGATACCACATTGATTTAAAAACCCTACATAAAACAAACTTTTAATTACCATAATCACCAAATGAGTCAAATGTCAGTTTTATTTAAAAGCCAGTATCCTGCCCAGCCTGCTTGGCTCAGTGGTTGAGCATCGACCTATGAATGAGGAGGTCATGGTTAGGTTCCCAGTCAAGGCACATGCCCAGGTTGTGGGCTAGATCCCCAGTGGGGCACATGCAGGAGGCAGCTGATCAGTGATTCTCTCTCATCATTGATGTTTCTCTCTCTCTCTCTTCCTCTCCCTTCCTCTCTGAAATCATTAAAAATATATTTTAAAGAGTAAAAATAAATAAAAGCCAGTATCCTCTGGGGAATATACTATTCCTTATCTGTCCTGCTTTAAATCCCATCCAATAGTCAACTTTCTTGTTTATTTCAATTTTACTATCTAGTAGGTATACAGTGCTAAAGTATAATAGCATGTTTTTTAAAAGGTAGAATCTCATAATTTTCATAAAAATATAGTTAACATGTGTCACTGATTTTATTTAATTAATTAAAAAGAGAATTAGCGAGATGTTACAACAGGTTCAAAGTTTCAGACACACATAGGTCATCAGAAATACAGAAATGAATTTACAAATAGATAAAGTACTCCTCAGTATCCACAGGCCAAAAGTCAATTGCATTCTACCAGCCACAACTCATCTTGCATATCTATGGACAAGTCACTTGCATTATCATCTGACTTCTACAAAATACAAAATTCTAGAATAGCTCAAAGACAATGAATGTTGCAGCAAACCCAATGGGTGCCCCAGAGAGGGCACCTGACATTTTTAAAGATTTGAGAACAATTTTCATAACAAAGGAATATGTCTCTTTTAAGTATTAATCCCAAATTCAGAGGCAGTATGAGACAGAGATGCTTGGAATGATTTTATTTCTCTAGTAGGAAGATGTATACCATCTTGTACTAAAGTACATTTTCTGTCAACATAATGGCTGACAGCTTTAGTTCTGAAGTCAGATTCCTAGGCTCTAATTTATTAGCTGTGTGACCTCAGGGAAGTTACTGTACTTCATGGTTATGTGCCTATGTAATTATTATCAAATTATAAATTTACCAGTATGTAAATTTGCTACTGGGTGTTTCAATATTAATTTAAATGAAATATTTTTATGAATCTATGTTGGTTTTTATTGTATCTTTTAAAAAACTTTTTCCTTTAGGATTTGTTATGTATCTTTATTTTATCACAGTCTACCTTGATGACTATATAATATGAAAAATATATTTCCATGTAGCCTCAGTTCCTATTGATCTTCATTCTTTTGTGTAGACCTGTATTTTACATCTAGTATGGTTTTTCTTCTGCCTGAAAGGCTACTTTTTACATTTTTTTTAGTGCTTGTGAAGAATTCTTTCAACTTTGGTATATTTGAAAAAGTTAATTTTACCCTTGTTTTTTGAAGATATTTTTGCAGAATATAGAATTCTAGATTGACAGTTCTCTTATCTTTATTTCAAGTTCGCTGATCTTTTCTTCTAAAATGCATGTTATGATATAATTCAGTGTATTTTCTTCAATTCAGACATTATATTTCTAAGAGTTTAATTTGGGTCTTTCTTTATATAGTTAACATCTCTTTGAAAATAAGGAATATATGCATACATTTAATATATGTTAAAACCTTTATGATAACTTTTTCAATGTTTTTGTCTGATAATTTTACATTTATGTCAGTTCTGAGTTTGCATCAAATGATTGATTTATTACTTCATTATGGATAATGTTTTCCTGTGTCTTTTTGTGTTTGCCATTTCTTTGCCTTTTTTTTTTTTACTGGATGCCAGACATTGTGAATTTTGCATTGTTGGGTGATATTTTTATTTTCCTATAAACATTCATAAGCTATATTCTGGGTCACGGTTAAATTAACCACTTGATTCTTTCAGATCCCATTTTTAAGATTTGTTAGGTGAACCACAGCAGTGTTAATCTAGTGTTTTCCCTCTTCTGAGGCAAGATCCCTCTGAGTACTCCACTCTGTGTGAATTATGAGAATTTATCAGTCTGGCTGGTAAGACCAAGCACTATTCCTGACCCTGCATACGCACAAGGTACTCTTGGGTGGTTCTTTTTACAGCTTCACATTCGTGATAGTTGCTTCACATTCATGATGCAATCAGCACTTGACCGAATGCCTAAGTGTTACATAAACAGTGTTCTCTTTCTGTAAAGTTCTCCCTCCACTTCCGTCCTGGGTATTCCACACACTTCAGTCTCACCAGACTCTCATCTTAACCTCCTTAATTCAGAAAGTCTGTGGGGCTCTGGTTAGCTTCTCCTCTATGCTAAAGCTTAAAAACTTTCTTAAGAAAATAAGCTGCCCTAATCATCAGACTCACCTCTTTTATTTCTTATCTCTCATGCATTACTGCCCATTGTTGCCTTATATCCAATGGTTTAGAATCATTTGAGGGCCATGCAAAATTATCAACTTAAAAATTAGCCTGCTGTATTTGGTCAAACAATTAATTAACTCACCCCTAATGCCTTGATATTTTTTTCTTCAAAATATGCATTTATTCAACTTAAATATCCTTTCTTCAAATGAGTCATTAAAAAGATTTTCCAGCCTTTAATGGAATTCATCAAAATAATTAAAATGAGCATATATAAAGAATAAAATCAGAACCATCAGAGAAACAGGACAAACATTTTGGCAAAAAAATAGAGAAAAAAGTCACGCATAAGATCTGCTCACAGAGCACTTCCCATATAGCACCAAAGAAGCACAGATATATTTAAAAAAAATTAGGACCAACAACAAATTAAGCAATAAAAAGGAGGAGGAGGAGGAGGAGGAGAAGAAGAAAGAAAGAAGAAGAAAGGAAAGAAGGAAAGAAGGAAGGGAGGGAGGGAGTGAGGGAGGGAGGGAGGGAGGGAGGGAGGGAAAGAGAAAGAAAGAAAGAAAGAAAGTCTGTGGAATAAAATTGCTTTCTTTCTTTGCTCTGCCTTATACTTTCAGCATTGTAGTTAGCTGATCTTTTTTCAGTTGTTTTTCTTTGATATATTTAGCATGTAGATACATATTTACAGACTTATTTGTTGAAATGATGATGACATTTTTAAACTTTATTCCATTATTCTATTTTTAGAATATTTCTTCTTTTTTTTTTATTTGTCAGTAATTCTTGATTATTAGTTGTTTTCCAGTGCTTGCAGAAATTGGACAAAAACATGGCCTAGTATCTTCTTTTTTGGCCTGGTGTTGTCTCAAAATCTGATAATTTTTAGGTTTCTTTGTTCTTTCGATGTATTTTATTTAGCTCCTATTGGATGGGGAATATACAATTTGTGCCTTTTAAAAATATACAGCTTAGTGGGGTGATAAATGGGCATTATAAGTGGTACACTAAAATAGTACAAAGCGCTAATAGAGACATTAAGATAGTTTGTATTTCCTATAAAAAATGAAAAATAAGAGAAAATAAAGAATTGGGTCACATGAAATTTGATCACAATCAACTTTTACCACTCTATACCTCTGTTATTTAAGTCATTTTTCTTAAATTTCTGAGATTAGTGTGTCAATAAAGTGAGAATACCTGTATTTCATAGAACTATTTTAAGGGTTAACTGAATTAATTTATAGATTCAAATATTTAGTAGATACAACATTATATTAGTTACTTTCATATTAACTAGGGGGTTTAGAGATTTCATATAAAATTTGGAGCTATGCCTAAAAAGGAGGTGCAGTTGATCATGTTAAAAATAATATGAAGTAGGATAACCTAGAAAAAGGTATGCATGAATAAAATAATAGATGAAGGAAAGTGCTGGGCAGATCCAATAGCACAAAGCTCAAATTATTGGAAAGAATCATATAATAGGAAAGTCCTGAAAGAAAAGTCTGAAATAGAAAGCTGAAGCACATGTAGAAAATTTTTAAATGCCAGTATTGTATATGAATGTATTAAGTTAGCAAATCAGAACTAGTGACTATTTTAAGCCAGCTTTATTGAATAAGTCACCACAGAGAAAAAGGTCTAGAGAGACAAATTGGTTTCCAGCTATGTTACCTGTTATAATAAAAATGTCCATGTGGTTAGGCTTCTATTTGCATATTCTATATACTTTTAAAAAAGAACCACATTTTTTTGGTAGTAATATTATATACAGCTATCATATATGTATTGGCAGGTGAAGAAAATACACTCAAATGTGTCTTTGGGCATAAGTGGCATACTTTTCAGTTTACACATCAATATGCAGATTAGTGCCTAGCAGCACAATGTCACTATTTAATAATAAAATTGGAGCAAAAAAATATATGATTAAAGACATTTTCAAATACCATTTAGTTCCAAGTTCATTTTTCTGTTAAAAAATAAATATTTTGTACATGAAATCTAGCTATCTATGTGAAAATTCAACATATGATTTATTGATTTCTCTTTGACAAGATTTTTGGCTTAAATTCTTTTAATATTATTTTAGAGAACTGTGTATTATAGAAGAAAAAGTCATGACAATTTCTACATACCTCACTTTTACACATTATGAAAACCAAATCTCTGTACCAATATGCTCTAATAACTATTAGCATATACATTATTTTGATAGCTGAGGTAAGAAAAGATAAAATGGAAACTAATAGAATTTAGTGGTTTCTAAGCATAAAACATTTTACATACATGGATCCCATTACATTTCCTAATATTCCTATATTTTAGGTATTAATAACTCAATTTCTTAGACAGCTTAGACTAACTCAAGCTTAGACAGCTTAACATATGAAAAGTAAAAATAGTGGGTGTTTGACTGACTCAAAATGATATATTAGTTTTTAACTAGCCATGCTGTCTCATAAAATTTTACCTAATGTTAATATCATATGTGTACCTTGCCAATGTACTAAAATTAAATTACTTACCTGAGATATCTAAGGGAATGGTCCACAAATGTGACAGTCAGGATAACTGACACAAAGTTTTGGGCAGTAGAGACAAATAAATAGAAGTGTCAAATATATTAATTTTGATATCTAAGCTCTCCTGTATGTTGATAATTCATATCAAGTGATAAGGTTGGAGCCCAAATGATCCTATACGATGTTACGGTGCTCATTCACAACAAGCACTTGTTACCTTACTGGGTTTTACCTCTAAGTTTTATTTTAAAAAATAGTATATTTATATTGCTTTTAGAGAGGAAGGGAGAGGGAGAGAGAGATAGATACATTACTGATGAGAGAGAATCACTGATTGGCTGCCTCCTGCATGCCCCACACTGGAGATTGAGCCTGCAACCTGGGCATGTACCTGACCTAGAATCAAACCATGACTTCCTGGTTCATAGGTCGACACTCAGCCATTGAGCCATACTGGCTGGTCATTTTTCTTTCTTAACCACAGCTAGACACGTGTACATTGATTTAGATGCACAAGCCATACCTCCTAAAAAATTAAATCCATAAATGACAATTACTTCAGAAGAGCTTTTAGCATTTTGTAAGTAAAAACCATCACTCTTCTGTCTATGTGGTAGATGCCCAATGATGCTAGGGGAAAACAGAAACAGATACTGCTTTTTACTTGAGCTGATGGAATGTTTGAGAGTCATTTGTTTTACCGATGAATTAGAATAATATCATGATGTAGTCTCTTAAAAATAAACTTAATATGTACTTTGGGAAATAAAAAAAAAACACACAACAAAATATTTTTCTGCTGACACTTAATTCCACCAAAGTTAACCCCAAGGAGAGTAACAGAGTTGTCAAATGACATTTTAATGCAAAGGAAAATTGTAAATTGGTGGGCTTTTTAATTTCTGGTCCAAGAAAGCATTTCTGATGAAACCATAGTTTAGAGAACACATCCAAATGCCTAACACATATGTAGGTATATGTTATATGTTGATGAATTGTCAAACTACCTCATATTTGGCCTGTATGATCTAGATGGGAAGAAGTTTTACTTTAATTAAATGAATACATGGTGGTCAGGTACTGGAGTTGAGTCAGGATCTTGTGTAAATACAGATACACAAACACACAGACGCGCGCACACACACACACACACACACACACACACACACATACACACAGAAAGAGAGAGAGAGATGCAAACAACTCCATGAAATTCCAATGAGGTGCATTATGTACAGGACAAAAGCAGCATGAGCGGCAACAATGAAACAAAAACAATTATAATGCCTACAAGAACCAACATATAGAGAGAAAAACTTCTTGTAGCAATGCATATTAATAGGAATTGTTACAGAACCACCAGGTCTACTATGTCATCTCTAAGCTACAGAGGCTCAAAATTCTAGACTCTAGAATCTAGAGCATTAAAGGTTGCAACACAGAATTATGTTTTTAATATATGTTACTCCTAAAACCAATTAAATACATAAACATTAATATACTACATGAGAATTAGCAGAAATAAACACTATGACATTGTATAGTATCCCTCATCTCATAATAGATAATTCTACAATTTACAACTATAACAACAGGAGCAATAATAAGAAATAGATATAGATATAGAGATATAGCTATATAGTAATCTTTTTTACCATCATTACAGTATTACATTCAGAATAACAAGTCAAACCAGCAATTAAATTCTCTTTTATAGTAATTATTCCCCAAAAAACAATAGATCAAGCCAGCATACAATTATTAACTATACAAACTCAAGAGGATTTCTCAGAATTTGTGGTCTCAGAAAGTTAATTTATAGCTCACGATTTTATGTGCAGGCTTCAGATACCCGAGAAGTGCTCTGTTGAAGAAGAACTATACAATCTAGTATTTGTTTTCGCTGATTATTATGAGGTCTTTCAGATACTTAGATAAGTAAATAAGATCACCGGCTATTAATGAGAAATGAATTGCTACTTATCAGCTTAACTGAAAGACATAATTATTGATATAAAAAAGACACATAAATTTTCATTATAAAAAGGAAATCAGGTAATTTAAAAAGACTTCAGACTTAAAGATTATTTTAATGAAGGAAGACTAAAGACAGAGGGAGGTAGATTAAAAAAACAAAATTCCTGGCATTATAAGACCTCAAAAATTGTTTTATTATATTAAAAAATAGATAAGTGTAGACCCCTGAATGAAAAACATGGCAGAGTGTCGATTGCAAAAATGGCCCCAATTCTTTATGTGTCTCCCAGCAACAGGGAGAACCTGTTTCCCTGCCCCTTGAACCTGGGCTGTCCTTGTGGCTTGCTTGTCTGATGAAGTGTGGCAGAAAGGATGCTGTGTGAGTTCTGAGCTTAGGTCTCTGAGAGCCCTGCAGCTTCTGTTGTCACTCTCCTGCTGCAACGTGAGCAATTCTAGGCTACCCTGTGCCTACCATGGGCCAGGAAAATGTGCTGAGATCAGAAGGGTTTTCTGGAGTTCCTTTTTACCAGGAAAGTGCTCAGATTTTACAAGGCATGAGGGACTCAGTAACTGGAGATTTCAGAACTGCCTAAAGAAGGATGAAGTCAACACAGGAAGTCAAAACGCAGTACATGACATGCTGGGCTGTATTTATTAACAACTAAACACGTTTTTATTAGCTAATGGAATTCATGTCATCTACTCTAGTAACAGAAAGATGCCTGTCTAATTAATTTGAAAAGATATTCAAGAATTAGGCATTTTAAACAAATGTATAAAGAAACAGAGGAACAAATGTACAGCCAAAATTTTTTTTTAAAAAATGAACAACATAAGCAGTGTAATTTTAAAATGCATAAATTGGGATAATTAAAACATCTGAATGTTGCTCTTTTTTTTTTATGATGCAGCCTTAGGTATTTAGGAACTCATCAAAATGATAGCATAGATAATACCATCAACTACTACTTGCATGCATCACTGAATTGCTGCATTACAGAAACTAAACAAAATATGACCCTGCGCTTTTGTAACAAAATGGTGCCACTTTAAAAAGTAGATAACAGAGGAAAAACAAATACTAGATATTTATTTTCATCACATTATCCAAGGATAACAACTGCTAAAATTTCAGCATCTATTCTTTTAGTAGTTTTCTATATATATATTTACAAGGAACATAACCTCCAAGCCCTTTTTTGTTGTTGTTTTATTTAACACAGTACTTAAACTCTAAATTTAGAGTGCAATATCTCTATGAAAAAAATATTCTCATATAGTTGCTGGAGAGCAAATTGGTACTAACTTTAGAAAGGGAAATTTGGCAATACATGTACAAAAATGTAAATGTGTATACTTTTTGATTCAGAAATTCTGGAAATTTATCTTAATAAAACAATGACAAAATAAGTTACATGGATCCCATTATCTAAATAACAATTTTTAAAGCATGTATATCTGTCTAGAAAGTATTGCCAGGTACTCCCTAGTCCAATCAAATATTGGACTATCAGAATAATGTGGAACAAAGTAAGGAGATTTTCATGTTATGATATATTATGTAAAACACTTAATACATGACTTTCTTTTTAGATGTTTTAATTTTTAAAATACATTTTTATTGATTTCAGAGAGGAAGGGAGAGGGAGAGATAGAAACATCAATGATGAGAGAGAATCACCAGTTAGATTGACTGCCTCTCACATGCCCCCTACCAGGGATCAAGCCCACAACCCAGGCATGTGGCCTTGATGGAAATCAAACCCAGGACTCTTCAGTCCACAGGTCGACCCTCTATCCACTGAGACAAACTGGCTAGGGCTAGAGGATTTTTTTTTTTCATTTAATATACTCCTACCATATGCTAAACACTTTAGAAGTAATAACTCATTCAATCTTAAATCTTCCTAATACACATGTGTAGTAGGTACTATTGTCTTTCCTATTGTATCAATAAACACACTAAAGAATGGACAAGTTAAATGATTTCCTGAGGTGAGACAACTACTAAAGAGCAGACATGCAAACCCAGCCAGTTTACTCCAGAGTGGCTAATTTTAATATGCTTCTATGTTATGTTGCTGTGTATTCATCTGTGCATATATGTGTACATGCATATCCATACATGTAACTTCTTTATGTGCTTGTTTAAACACACATTTAATATATGCACATACATACTTATAACCATTTGTAAGTATGTTGTAACTTTTTTGGCAATTTATTTTAATCTAAATTAAGCTACATTTCTAAACTTTGTGTTCCTGAATACTATTAGAATCTATTAAATAAAAATTAAAAGGTTATAGAAAGTGGGTTACTTAATAAAATAACTTATAATGCAAACAGATTCTATTGCCCTTTCCAACATGTGATATTATCTTTTATACTGAAAGAATTTTTTAAAATATATTTTATTGATTTTTTATAGATTGGAAGGGAGAGGGATAGAGAGCTAGAAACATCAATGATGAGAGAGAAACATCGACCAGCTGCCTCCTGCACACCCCCCACCAGGGATGTGCCTGCAACCAATGTACATGCCCTTGACCAGAATCGAACCTGGGACCTTTCAGTCCACACACTGACGCTCTATCCACTGAGCCAAACCAGTTTCGGCATGAAAGAATTTTATAGAACATTTCACTATAGTGAAAGCATGAAAGAGAAGAGGGTAAAATAACATTGATGTTCATAAAATCTCATATGCAGTATACCCAATATTTTTGCATGTAGTCTCAAGTAACACTCCTTATAAAACTACTTGAATTATTATCATCTTTACTTTAAAATGAAAGAAACTGAGATTCAAACAGATTCCTTTGTCTGGTCACACAACCTGTAAATAGACAAGAACTTGCTGGCCCTAAATTTCATGTTCAGTTTCAACTTTCGTGTTTTTCAGTTCAAGCCTTACAATTCTCACCATCTGATTGAAAGTTGAGATGAGATCCAGAATTTTCCAAAGTGCCTCACTGAAAAGAAATTGTTTTCCACTAAAAAAAATGTTGCCTTTTTCAACTCTGAAGGAAAGAGTGTCTGATATTTTAAACACCACATGTGTGTTCCCCCTTCCTCTCAGCATTATAACTGGTACAAATTTATTCTTTGGGAAAATATTGTATTTAATAAGAATGACTCAAATGCCTTCTGTGATTGTTCCAGTATGTTTAACTGAAACAAAGAAAGCATTACTGTAAACTGCTCTTATTAAGGCAACACATTTTAGAATAAAAACTGATGCTATTCTTCCCTTTCATTCTCAATCAAAAGGTAGCTCCCTAAAGGCAGCACCAGTGACTAACAAAGAAAAAAAATTATGTAGTTTAAATTGTACCATTGTTTGGTTATGCATAAAAGTTCTAGTAATTAATTTTCAACATGTTAAATATCCCCTATTTTCTTCTTCCAACTTATAGAAGTCATCTCTTTGTGTCTATTTATCAATGATATTTTAACTAACTTATTTGATCAAAGCAATTTTCCAGAGACTCAATATAAAATCTCAGTGTAATCTTTGAGTTCAATTTGAAATAGTTTTTAAATCCAATGACTCACACACTATCTCTCATCTCTTTTTACTCTGATTACTTAAATTTTAATTTAATTGATGATTTACTATTATGATGATTTTAGAAACTATATTTGATTTTGCCATGCTGTATGCATTAGCAACTGGAGAGTTAATGTTAGGCTTCAGTATGGGAGGATGTTGAACTACATTACATTATAACCTTAGATCATGTAGAGCCAGGACTATATCTAAAACAAGATTGGCTGGTATATCAGGAATAATATTAGTCTATAAAATATGATGATTCTCTTAGTTCAGTGGTCGGCAAACTCATTAGTCAACAGAGCCAAATATCAACAGTACAATGATTGAAATTTCTTTTGAGAGCCAAATTTTTTAAACTTAAACTACTTCTAACGCCACTTCTTCAAAATAGACTCGCCCAGGTCATGGTATTTTGTGGAAGAGCCACACTCAAGGGGCCAAAGAGCCGCATGTGGCTCATGAGCTGCAGTTTGCCGACCACGGTCTTAGTTAAAAAGAATGTACCTTTTATTTCTAGTCATTAAGTAGTTCCTTGAGCTATCAGTAATGAAACATTTATTTTGTGCTCTAGATATGAGATAAATCCAATTAAAAACCATATTATGCAGTTGTGTTTTAAAGGTCTGAGTGTCCCAACACTCTACAAATTTAATTGTATAGTCATCCTACCCTCTTAATCTTCAAATAATGGCATATTTGATGTTAAATATCTTTAAATTTGAGGTTCTGTTGAATTGGATTTGGATTGAAATAAGAGAGGAGATTGTAATACCCAACTTGCAACTAAAAACATGAAATTATAAGGTTGAATATTTATTAGGGAGGACATAATTCTTAGGCTAATGAAGGAGTTTATTTGTAAACATGGATATGGAAAAAATTAACGTGTAGCTAAATAAACAGAATTTAATGTTGTTTAAACTCTAGGAAGCTGAGATCTTTGGTAAGTATTCCAAGTTTCCCCCACTTATGGATATTAGATAGGTTGGCACTTTCTAGACCTCTTGTAGTTGGGTGAGGCCATGTAACCAGTTCTGGGCAATGAGTTTCTACTATCACCTCCAGACTAGAGCATTCAATTCCTTGTAGAAGATCTCCAAACTGTATTTTTACTATGACACAGAGGCTGGGAACAAAGGAAATGGTTACATAGGAGGTGGTTAGTCTGAATACCTATAGGGCTATGTAGAAGAGTTAGTCTTAATAGCCTGGGAAAGACATGCAGCATAAACATGCAGAGTATTATCTTAAAACACTAACAGTTAGAGGCTGTTTACTATTACAACATTAGCTATCCTATTTTGATCTATACATAAATTGGTACCTGGAAATTAGGTGTGACTATACAAAAACCTAAGATATATGTCATTGGCTTACAGCCAGGCTATAGGTGGTAGAGAAACTACTATTGAATGGCTGAATAATGAATAATCATGTTATTGTATTATGCAGTGGTAAAACATTTGGTAAAACTGTTGCCTATATTAACTTGCAAGGCAGGTAATTCATCTCATGATAAATATGATCACACACTGTACACACACACAAATATAATGATACATTATAGGAGAAGAGATGGGAAAACAGAAGGCAAGTGGTATGTGTTGGTTAATGTTGGTGGCACTGACAAAGTGTTGTAAGAATGATGAGAGGTCATAAAAAAAAATCACCTGGTCAGCAAGCAAGCAAGAAAGAAAACAGCGTTCAGAAATTCCAATTTTATAGTTTTTTTTTTAAAGCAATTACTTCTCATACCAACCCAGTAAAAATGCAATGGAAATGGTCATTGAGTAACAAAAACCTATTAGAACTCACCGCATGGCAAAGATCAAATAAAGAGTATGGCTGTCACACCCACTATTAAACCTCTGAATGAATTAATGTAGCACCCAGTAAATCTTTTCAGTTGGAAAAATAGCTCAGAGAAAAGAGATTGATTTACTGGAAGCATGCTGAGAAAGCTGCTCAGTCCTTCCAGGGAACACGTTCTCCAATGCCCACTTCACAGGAGCCATAGAAGTTCATGAAAATGAAAGTGTCTTTCAGAGGGAAGAACTGAAGGCAAAGGAGAACCATGGATGGAAGGCCTTCCCAGAGAACATAAAGAAGCCTAACTCCCTACCTGCAAGATAGTGTACCCTCATTCATCTGCAGAGCTGAATTTCAGAATTGTTACGGTACAATGACTCTTCCTTTTCAACAACAAAAAATATGGTTATCCTGACCCTGTTTCATTATACATTGCATTTTTATTTCATAGATTTTCAAACCAAAACTAACCCTTTTAGTTTATAAAGTTCCATATTAAAATGAATCACATTTGAGTTTGATACAGAAACCCTCATGCATCGCCCAAAGATTCTGAATTTTTATCATGACCCTGGGAACTTTGGATATCTCCCTTAGGGATGGCTGAGTAATTTATGTGATAATGAAGATAATGGGATATTTTGTAACCAGAAGAGTGGAGTTAGTCAGTAATTATTGCTGCTTATCAATTTTTTTTCCACTTAGCTTTCTTTCTTAGAACATGACATCATTGAGCTTCTTGGTATCCTATGTATTGATAGGCCCATGGAACTATATTTAATGACATATACAGACTTTGCATTATACTTTTTTACATAGCACAGTAACTTTGGACCTGCCCTATCTTTATTTCCTTACTGGGATGCAATTTGTTCTTCCTACAGTTAAATAAAAGTTATGACATGAATATCAATCCATTTGGGAAAGGGGATCAAATCCTTTCCTATTCTTTCCAGGAATTTGAAGCTGTCTTTCTTTACTTGTCAGCTGTATTTCTGCTTCAAATAAGTAATATGATAGGCTTTTGTTTGCAGATACAGATAATACTACTTTCTGGAGATTATGATGACTATGTCACACAGCCCAACATGTGAAGATCACATTTTTATGTTTTTAATTATTTCAGAAGAAGGGAGGGGAAGAGATAGAAACATCAATGATGAGAGCAAATCATTAACCAGCTGCCTCCTGCATGCCCCCTCCTGGGGACTGAGCCCACAATCTGGGCATGTACCTTGACGGGGAATTCAACCATGACCTTCTGGTTGATAGGTTGATGCTCACCACTGAGCCATACCAGCCGGAAAACATGTGAAGGTTTTTTTGGATTAGTCCAACTAAAAGCGCAGTTGAAGAGATTGTAGGGTGACATCATTCAGCTTGGAACAGTATCACCCTAGTAGTAAACATTTTAAGAAATAAGAGCAAGGCCGAAACCGGTTTGGCTCAGTGGATAAGCGTCGGCCTGCGGACTCAAGGGTCCCAGGTTCGATTCCGGTCAAGGGCAACCTTGGTTGCGGGCACATCCCCAGTAGGGGGTGTGCAAGAGGCAGCTGATCAATGTTTCTCTCTCATCGATGTTTCTAACTATCCCTCTCTCTTCCTCTTTATAAAAAATCAATAAAATATATTTTTAAAAAAATAGAAATAAGAGCAAGAAAGAATAAATGCATAAAAATAGGGTTCAGAGGGAAATAGACTTCAGAATGTCAGAATAAGATATGGACTCAGTCAAAGACACAATGTAAAGGCCATAAAACTTTGTCTGAATTGGTTTATATGACATAAAAACAAGCAAAATTAGGTCATAAGAGTAGGATTTGTGTGCTAGAAAAGTACATAAAAACAGGTTCACTACATGTTTCAAATCTAAGCCATGTGGTCAAGTACTTCATCCTTACATAGTTTGCACTCCTCAGCACTCATTTTTTTCTGGAATCACAGTGAGTGGCCCACCTGCATCGTGTATGGAATTAATATTTCTTGGTCAAAAGTGAGATGGTTAATGAATAGGACAAGGAAGAATTCAGAGGTTATATTCTTAGGATCATTGTTTCAACCTTCTCCCCACACTCCATTTCCTGGTTGATGGTGGCAAAAATCTTATTGAAGCAATAAAATCTTATTTAGGGTTAGTATGGATTTGGGGAATACCACTTAATATATGTCCTCTTTTAGCATAATTGCTCATATGAATAAATATCATTGATAGCTAAGTGATTAATAAAGTGGAAGGGAGAAGGGAGGGATAGAGAGACAGAAAGAGATAAAGAAGACAGGGAAAGAGAAATTTACAAGGAAGAAATTCCATTTGGTCCCTGCAAAAAAAAAAAAAAAAAAGAGGGTGCAAAAATCTATCATGAAAGACAAGAAGCAGGTATACCAACTATATGCAATACCATTCTTGAACTTAAACTTAAAAGATGTACGTGTGTGTGTGTGTGTGTGTGTGTGTGTGTATGGCAATTGATGAGATTTATAATTTTAAATAGCTCAGAAGTTAAGTTAAAAGAATTTTCAAAGTCAGCTGGTTTCAGTTATAAAAAAATAAATTGCAATTTATGTTATAGGTACCTTACACTAAATCTCTGAGTCTGTGTATAAATTTGCAATTTATATTAATATTGCACATTTTGCACAATTTTATAATTATCTTATTACTTTTGCATTAATCATCATCTCTTTCTATGGAAAGAAGAGTGCCATAAGAGACACTCAAAACCATGTTTCCTGATGTTCAGTCCATTGCTTCATTCAATAAGCTTACAAATTATGAGGAGCTACAAAGTATTTATAAGCAAAATTATAATATGTAATGTTATACTGCCCTTGAACGACAACATTCATCAATAGTAGGGAGAAATATGCTCATTTCGTAGTTCAATTAAGTATGGGGCCAAACATTGTTAGGATCTTTCTGATCTACACACTTTAAAATTATTTAGGAAAATTAGTGAGTATCCACACTATAAGGGAAACATTTTTGTCTTAATATGCTATAGGGAGGATATTCTGTGTACAGTGTCAGGGAATTTCCTAGCAGGCTCATCCATCTTTTCTATTTTTTCCAACACCCCTCCCCCCACCTTTGCCTGCTTCTCATTAAGCAGCTTGTATATATGAACAAAGCCATTCTGGTGGCTGATAATGAAGAAAACAGAGATGTACAACATGGTTTATATGATTTGTCAAGCATTACATGAAAACATATTTCTGCTTTTAAATAAAATTAAACAATTTGCACATGACAAAGTTTTCTTCACTTTCATATGAAAATGTTGCAAAGACATTCTTTAGGTAAGCCTTGTAATTTCTCTTCCTATCTCGTATTTACAGTACCTTCTTTTTTTTTTTTACTCTCTATTGTCCAGAACCTCTCCACAAATATTCATAGCAGCCACTGACACCATTTCTCCCATGAGAATGTTCATGATTTCCTTATACCTAGTGAGAAGTTTCGAGGAAACAGTTCAGTCAACAGAACTTCCCGTTATGTTAGGAACTGAGAAAGAATAACTTGGGAAGGGTATTCATTCCTTGATATCTGAAAAATCTATTTCATTAATATGAAATGCTAAGGGTGCAAATTAGCCTACTCTTGTAATTTGGTCCTTGGCCCATTAATGTAAGCTCAGGAGAGAGCAATGTTTGGCCATATTAAAAAATATGGGGAAAAAAAGCTATTGAAGCTTAAATCGCAAGGCAAAACAAACAAAGAAAGTATTAGGTGGTTTTCCCTTTTAATTTTGCTGATGAAACAATTCTTGAACATTATCCCCATGATGGTTTGCAGTGCTATTAGGAAACCTAATTAGCTATTTAGGGCTGCATTTGCAAAGAAATGGTTTACTTAATAAAGAAAAGTAAATAATTGACAATGTGTATTTTCAATTTGTGGCAAGAAACCTGTGGATTTTATATTTAAAAGAAAATGCATCTGTACTGTTAATAATAAAATTATAATGTGACACTAGAAGAAAATGTAATAGTAACAATCTTTTTATTATTTTGCTGGATATATGTATATCTACTTTCCTTATATAAATATTCAGAAACTTAAATGTAAAAAACTTGATAAGAAAATTATTTATCCAATATGTTGCCATTAATTATTGTGTCCTTCACATTCATTGAGACGTCTAATATTTTTATTGGACTCCTAAAAATTAAATTTTTAGAATCTTTATTTTTGTTAGTCATTTTGTATATACCTTGTATTAATAAACCATGACTAATTCTGGATAAAATATATCTTTCATATATAGGCTTTATAAATACAAAGAAGTTTTCTTGTTTAAGTCAGAAAATTATATATTTTGATTTTAAATACATTTATAATTTTGTAGGTGTGTGTGTGAGTTCACTCATCTCATTTCTGTATTGTATTCCTATGATAATTGTATCTTTATAATGGGTTAATCTTTTTATAGTTGTCTCTAGCAATACTTATTAAGTGCATATTTTCAGATTAAGGACATGTATGCTAGTTTTTTTGTGTGGCAATTATTTACATGGAAAGTGATTTCCTTCATTTACTTTCAATATTCCTGTGGCTTTATATTAAAAGTGTGTCTCCTTTAAGCAACATATAGACTTTTGGTTTCTTTGTTTCTCCTGTATGACAATCTGAGATTTTTCTTTGAACACTTGGTTCCTTTTTATTTAATAGAATAAGCAATATATATGGATTTTTATCTGCTATTTAAGTATTTGCTTCCATTTATCCTACCTTTTCTGTTTCTTTAATTCCCTTTCCTTGGATTCCTCTGTATTAATCAATCTTTTTATTATACTTTTTCCCTTTTTAAAAAAGTCTTTATTGTTGAAAGTATTACATATGTTTCTCCCCGCCATTGACGCTTTCTAGGCCGCCCTCACCCCAGGCCTTCACCACCCTATTGTCTGTGTCCATGGGTTATGCATATATGCATATGAGTTTTTTGGTTGATCTCTTCCCACCCACCCACCCACTCCTGCCTTCCCTCTGAGATTTGATAGTCTGTTCCATGATTCTATGTCTCTGGATTTATTTTGTTCATTAGCTTCCATATATGAGCAAAGTCGTGTGATATTTATCTTTCTCTGACAGGCTTGTTTTGTTTAGCATAATACTCTCCAGGTCCCTCCATGCTGCCTCAAAGGGTAAGAGATACTTCTATTTTACTGCTGCATAGTATCCCATGGTGTAAATGCACCACAGCTTTTTTCCCACTCATCTACTGACGGGGAGCACTTGGGCTGTTTACAGATCTTAGATATTGTGAACTGCGCTGCTATGAACATAGGAGTGCATACATTCTGACTGGCGTTTCTGGTTTCTTAGGATATTTTCCTAGAAGTGGGATCACTGGGTCAAATGGCAGTTCCATATTTAATTTTTTGAGGAAAACTCCATACTGTTTTCCATAATGGCTGCAGCAGTCTGCATTCCCACCAGCAGTGCACGAGGGTTCCCTTTCTCCACATCATGGCCAGTACATGTCATTTGTTGACGACAGCCATTCTGACAGGTGTGAGGTGATACCTCATTGTCACTTTAATTTTATTATTATACTTTTATCTCCTCCATTTAAAGTTAGTTATAAATGTTTTTATTATGTTTTAGCACTCACCTTAGATTTTAAAACATGAATCTTTGATTAAATAGAATATAAACTAAATAAGGAATTTGTATTATAAATTACTGCCTACTATTAGGCAGTGCTAGGACCTTTGCAAAAAAGCCAGCATTATTTACTACCTCTTGCCTTTTGTATTATTATTTTCAGGTATTTTAATCCTGCATAAGAAATTATCGCATTATTTTGTGTAATCAATATTAATATGTATTTACCCACATAATTCCAAATTCTGTTGCTCTTATTGTCTTCTTCCATTTGCCTGTTTGTTTTGTTTTGTTTTTCATTTCCTATATCATGTTCTTTCTACATGCCAAGCTCTCTTTAATATTTACTTTAATTTAGGTTTGCTGATGACAAATTCTATTAGTTTGGTGATTTGGAAATGTTTCCATTTCACCATCAATACTGAAAAATATTTTCACTGAGTTTGAATTCAGCATTTAGATATTTTTCTCTTTAATATTTTAAAGATGCCATTCCATTCTTTTCTAGCTTCCATTGTTTTTTATGGAAACATCAACCTGAGGTATTATATTGTTCTTTGGGAATAATGTGTGTTTTTTCTTCTTCTTCTTCTTCAAATATCTAAGATCTTTCTCTCTCTCTCTCTCTCTCTCTCTCTCTCTCTCTCTCTCTCTCTCTCTAATTTTCAGTATATCTAGTTGTGTTTTTATGTTAGTTTTCATTTGGGCATATAGAATCTGTTGAATGATATATTTCAGTAGTACTAAAATTTTTCAGCCATTATCTTCACATTTTATTCTGTTCCCTTCTTCCTCTCCTTACACTGAGAGTCTACAATTACACAAGTTAGGCCTTTAAATATTCTCCCTCTCTGTTTCAGTTTGTATCCTCTTTCTATGCTTTTTTTTTTTTTCAGGATATTTTCATTCACTATAAGAATCTTCTCTCTTCTGTGTTCAATTTGCTTTTAAATTCACATACTTCTATTTTTTTCATTATTGTATTCTTATTCCCAGATTTTCCATTTTAATTATTTTTAGGGCAAGTGACAGCGGGTAGGGGAGGCTGGGGGAAGGTCTATGGGGGGAAAAAAAGGAGATATATGTACTACTATATGTAATACTTTAAACAATAAAAAAATAAAAAATAAAAAAAAGAAATGCAAGTTTTCTGATGAAATTCTTTTTGTTATTACTTTTTTCCTAATTTTATAAATTACAGTTATGTTAGTTTTCTTGTGATGATTCCAATAGCTCAGTCACTTATGGGTATGTTTCAGTTTTATGCACTTTTCTTCATTCTTTTCTTGCTGCATCTGGTATATTTTTCATTGGACACCCAATATATTGCTAGAAAAAAATGTAGCATTTGTGGATGGTGTTATCTCCCTACAGAAAAGGCATACACAATCTAAACTGGCAGTTCCCAGGAGGCAGTTAACTTCAATTCAATTTGGGATTTAAATGACTGAAGGCTGGATTACAGTCTATGTAAATTTGAGTTACCATCAAATTAGCCCTATTCCTAAAATGTAGCTAAGGTTCCCAAATGAGGATATCAGATTACTAGGATCTGGTTTCCTTCTTCTGCAGGTCTTGAACTCCAATTTTTGTATCCTCAACATGGCAAGCCTATAGAAAACTCTACTTTTAAACTACTACTAGCATCTGTATCTTAAAAAGCAGAATTTTTTTCATGAGGAATTTCAAATATTATTTGGCTCTTATTTCCATGCTCTCTAGAGAGTCCTGAACTCCATTTTTATCTCACTCTTCCCACAGATGTCCACAAAGTCTGCTGGCTGGCTTTTCTGCCTGCTAACACTTGTCCTTTGCCTGATCTCTCTGTCATTTTCCAGAATCAATACTGGTAAACAGTGAAAAGGAAAACACAACATATAGAAATCTGGGTTCTTCTCAATGAGTTTTCTTCTGTGGGAGGATCTTGCTTCCAAAAGTCCTGGCTGCCTCAAAAGCTTTCTAATGCTAATGACTTCAAAAAAATTTTTGTTATTGTTTTTGTATTTTGTATGTTATCTAGATTGTTTAGATTGGAGGGTTTTATCTGGATTTTTTGATGGGAGGTTTGTTATCACATAAACTTTTCTATTATAATGAAACTAGAGGCTCAGTGAAAGAATTCATGCACGGGTGGGATGACTTGGCTTGGCCTAGTGGGGGGGTTGCCCCACCAGGGGCAGGAACCCCAGGAGGTTGGCTGGTGGGCCCCCCAATTGGGGCCTATTAGGGGGGCTGGTCGACAGGGGGCGGACCACAGAAGGTTGGCCAGCTGGCCCCCCAATCAGGGCCAATTGGGGGGCCAGTTGGGCGGGGGCCAGGAGGGGCTGTGGGAAGTTGGCCGGCTGGCGGGGAGGGGCTGCAGAAGGTTGACTGTGGGAGCGCACTGACCACTGGGGGCAGCTCCTGCATTGAGCATCTGCCCCTGGTGGTCAGTGCGCATCATAGTGACTGGTCGACCAGTCGTTCTGGTTGTTCAGTCATAATGGTCACTTAGGCTTTTTATATATATATATAGATAAACATTCTTAAACTTCCAATAATTCTAGAAAATCAGTAATAGGTCTAGTCCTTAAACATTCAAAGATTTATGTGACTTCTCCAACTCGAAAGTATATAACTCTTTCTATAGCTATAAAATCATCCTTTAAAAATAAAGATTAATATTGGTAACAGAGACTGTTACAAAAATAACCAGGCTTAGTTAGAAATGCTGAGATATCACTAATATTCAACATCCCTTCAAAATAAACATGCAAGTTGAAGTTGGTGTTTTCATATATGATCATAGTTTCAGGGCACACTTCTTACTCTTTGTCATATAGGCCTGCCTCTCACTGTTTAACTTACTATTCTTTTCTCTTTTTTTATTGTTGATGTTATTACAGATGTCCCATTTTTGTCCTGCTCCAATCAGCCCCCCAATTTCCCTCTGACCACCACTACACTATTGTCTGTGTCCAAGGGTTATGCATATGTGTTCTTTGGCTAATCCCTTCTCCTAATTTCATCCAGTCCCCAATATTCCCACCCTCCTCTGACAGCTATCAGCCTGTCCTGTGTATCCTCACCTCTGTTTCTATTTTGTCCATTAGTTTATTTTGTTCATTAGATTCCTCATATAAGAGAAATCATGTGGTATTTATCTTTCTCAGATTGGCCTATTTCACTTATCATAATTATCTCCAGGTCTGTCCATGCTACTGCAAAAGGTAAATTGCCTTCCTTTTTACAGCAACATAGTATTCCATTGTGTAAATGTACCACAGCCTTTTATCCACTCATCTATTCATGGGCACTTGGGCTGTTTCCAGAACTTGGCTATTGTAAATAATGATGCTGTGAACAAAGGGGTGCATATATTCTTTCAAATTGGTGTTTTGCGATTCTAACTTACTATTTCTATACAAAAAAAACTTGAAATATGATTTAATCACCCTATTTTTGTGTTAACAAGGCATTATTTATTGCTAAGAATTTCTACTCTATCTTCTTTCAAGTGATTTCTGCATAAAGCCTGCCTCCAATATTATATGAATTAGGAATACATATAAAGGCAAAATTTCATATTTATGAATATATTGGCTATTTATTAAAATCAGTGGTAAACTTCCTCACCTTTGAAAGTTTGTCTATTTCATGAAGAACAACAAAACTCTGTCATGGGATTGGTATAAATTAACTATTGGCAGAGAAATATTTCTAAGAACCATCTGGTACACAATAGTCCTGTTACTAACTCACTCTAGTTTAGATGGTAGCAAAAACCATAAAAATCCCTCTTTAAGACTTATTATAATACACTCATTTTAGAAATGAAATTGAATATATATTAAAAACTTTATAGCTTTGCAAAGAAGTATATAGGGGAATATATTTCTATTTTAGTAGTAAAATATTGTCAATATTTTATTTTTGTAAGTTTTCTAAAAAAAATCAGTAGACTTTACTTGAAATAATTTAAAATTAATATCTCATTTCCTAGTTCAATTCTCTATGTTACCAATATTTGGCTATCTCCTCAATGTTATTTTAAATATGCCGACACATTTTTACAAATGTTGATGCAAACCTCCTCTTCCCACAGTGAATTCCTCAGGTATGTAAAGGGGCTATCATCTTTTCTCTCTGCCCTTAAAATAGTTATAGGTATAGGTTCTGATACCTGGAACTGTTGTTAGCTTCTAATGTGAAGAGGTTAATAAAAAAGGTTTGATTAGATCCACATAAAATAAATAATAATATAAATGCCCAGGATCAGAGACTACCATAAGAAAACAGCATTTATGATCTGTTGGCATAGCTAACATCAATAATAATAGCAACTAATAATGAAACAGCACTTTTTTAGCATTCTCTAGTATAAATGCAATATTAACTTAGGAGAAAAATACACAACGTACAATTGTATCCTATTTTCTTCATTATGAAAATTGACCTTCCATGAAATTTTATTTATTCAACCAGAGGCCCGGTGCACGAAATTTGTGCATGAGGGGGTGTCCCTCAGCCCAGCCTGCACCCTCTCCCATCTGGGACCCCTCGAGGGATGTCCGACTGCCCATTTAGACCTGATCCTGGTGGGATTGGGCCTAAATGGTCAGTCAGACATCCCTCTCACAATCCAGGACTGCTGCTCCCAATTGCTCACCTGCCTGCCTTCCTGATTGCCCCTAACCGCTTCTGCCTGCCAGCTTGATCACCCCCTAACCACTCTCCTGCCAGCCTGATTGATGCCTAACTGCTCCCCTGACAGCCTGTTTGCACCCAACTTCCCTCCTCTGCCAGCCTGGTCACTCCTAACTGCCCTCCCCTGCAGGCTTGATTGCCCCCAACTGCCCTCCCTTGCAGGCCTGGTCCCTCCCAACTGCCCTCCCCTACTGGCCATCTTGTGGTGGCCATCTTGTGTCCACATGGGGGCAGCCATCTTGTGTGTTGGAGTAATGGTCAATCTGCATATTACTCTTTTATTAGATATATAGAGGCCTGGTGCATGGGTGGGGGCCAGGTGGTTTGCCCTGAAGTGTGTCCTGGATCAGGGTGGGGGTTTCCCTTGGGGCATGGGGCAGCCTGGGCAAGGGGCCTGTGGTAGTTTGCAGGCCAGCCATGCCCCCTGGTGACCCAAGCAGAGGCCCTGGTATCTGGGATTTATTTATCATCTACAATTGAAACTTTTTAGCCTCAAGCAGAGGCCAAAGCAGGCCAGGGCTGCAGAAGCTTGGCTTCCTCCATCGCCGGGGGCAACCCTAGCTTCCTGCTCTCTCCAGCTCTGTGGCTGCCCCCATTTTTGTTGGGATTTATTTATCTTCTATAATTGAAACTTTGTAGCCTTAAGCAGAGGCCTGGGCCGGCCAGGGTGTGCGGAAAGCTTGGCTTCCTCCATCACCAGGGAAACCAAAGCCTCCTTCCTGCTCTCTCTGTGGCTGCAGCCATCTTGGTTGGGTTCATTTGCATACTCGCTCCTGATTGGCTTGTGGGCGTGGCTTGTGGGCATAGCAGAGTGATGGTTAATTTGCATATTACTGTTTTATTAGATAGGATTTCACATAGCAAAATGTGGGACTAAAAATAAGGTATACTAAGTCCTGAGTTTATTTCTTTCCACTATTTTATACAAATGAACTCTTTAATAAAATATCAATAATATCTCCATAACTACAACAACTTAAAAATAACTTTAACTCATAAACTAAAAGGTAAAAATGGAAAAAATAAGGGAAACACTACTATTTTGCTAATTCCTGTCATGGTATGAACTGATTCCCTCATAATTGTTATTCAGATACCTATAATGTTAGCCAGAGAGTTGGTAATATATTACTGTGGACTGCTGGTAAAGGCTAGCCTAGGCAGGCAGCAGAAAACTAAGAGAGGACTGTGCTTGTCTTGGAGTTTTAGGGTACAAGTTAGTAAATTCTTGCTGACATAGCTTGCAAATTAACTTTGAGAAATTCTTGAATGGCAAGAGAAACTGTAAAAGCTGATCTAGTTGGTGGAATAAATTATATTAATTTACCTTTGAAAATGATAGAATAAGAGCATACACTTAAAGGTGAACTGAAGTAATGCCATTAAAGAAAAGGAATAGTAACGTTTTAAAGGGCAGATACATTAATTATTGTTTGGGGGGGAGAAACATGATTAAGTTTATGAGAATTTACAAATAGTTTTGTAAGGGACTTTCATAAATTTTCTTTAAGTTCAATCAATAGTTAATATTTTATTTTGTATAAAATATTCTTACCAACTTAGAATATGAAGGAAACATTATCTACCGATTAAATTTTTAAAAGATCTAATTCTTAGAAATGTTTTTTATGTGACAAGCAGAATATATATTTCTACCTTTCTATCTCTTAAGTTTTTAGTTTGATTTTTCCCTTTCAATTTACATGGACTAATTCCAATCCCATATCACATGAAATCATTGTTATGTAAAGGGAACTGGTTAGATTTCTGGTTAGATAAGAATTTCTTATCTCTGGGTTTATAAATCCTGAGTTCATAAAATGTGTATGAAATATTCTCCCTTTCAGCTTCATACTTTTCACATGTTCAGAAGCAAAGTTGAGATTTTTGAAAGAAGAAGTACAATCTAGGAATGGGAGTGTGGAGAAGTATGAACAGAAAATAAGCCCAATTAAATATCTTGAAATCAATCATGAAATTTACCTAGGACGTTGATAATGAGTAGGTAAGATATTTAAGATTATAGATTGATAATATCACTATTTAATCAACAAATATTTACTGAAGACATATTATGCCAAACCAATATGTTAAGATCCCAGTGCTATAGTAGTTTTGTTTACCACTGTTTAAAAAAATATAAAATAAAATGGCGGGGGGAGGGGGAATTATTGTATCCATGTGTCAAAGCAGGCAAAAAAAGAGAGGCATGGGGGAAGACCAAGAAAATATTAAATTCTAGGAATATCCATAATCTAATCTAAGAAATGTGAATATGTTTAAATCACACAAATGCAAAATTTTAAATATGTTGTAAATTTTGGCAATCTGAAATAAAGAGCCAAAATTCACCCTATTAATATTCATAAAAATGCAACTCCTTTAAAGAAAAGTGAACCAAATATGTAGCCTTTGGTTTTATATGTTCAAAAAACATCAAATCTAAATACCAACTTAAAAAAATAAAGGTGTTGCTGACACCTTAAGGAAGTCTTTAGATTGCTTCCACAACCAATCTAATCAACTGTGAAGAAAGTGGACATTTAAATAGAAAGAAAATATCATGACCATGGTAAATTTCGTCTCTGATGTGCCCTCTGAGACTAAGTTGTAAACACAGGCGGAATAGGTAAATAGCATCTGCTTTCATAAGCCTGGGGGAAATCTTTCTGAAATACACAGTGGAGATACGGCAGCATGGCCACACTTAATAAGAAAAGAATGTAGTTTCTACATATGCATATAGCCATAAAAGTAAGTATACGTGTGTGTGTCTGTGTGTGTGTGTGTGTATATATATATATATGTATATAGTTATGTATTCACATGCAATACATTGATTTATTTTTGCTTAGTTAGCTGTTTATAATCTTAGTAGTTCCAGAGTATTTTATATTCTATCTGCTACTATTAATATGGGCACTATGAAAACATCCTAGTTTAGACATTAGTAAATAAGGAATTTGGGTTTGTTACTAACAGTAACTATAACACCAAGCACTTTAATATGGCTATGATGTAGGTTATTTTATTGTCATCATGCTATATAAGTAAAAACTTGATAGACTGAAAGGGCTATATAAAGTAATTGAGACTTGCAAATTTTTTTTACCACTTTTATATTCTATTCTAGGTAATTTTCTATTGCAATAAGGTGTCTAACAAGGTCAACTGGCCTTCAATATTTCCAGATTTGGGAATTTGTAAAATATGTTCAGCTTATTAATGAGTTTTAATTTTGTACTAGTATGCAACAAGGAAGCATCACATGCACACAGTCTCAAGGTAGTGTTTTGTTTTGTTTTGTTTTGATTTTGGCAGAATTCTGAGTTATAGTCTGCCTCTGTTAGCAGTCATGTGCTTTGTATGTAATGACAAGATGATGTAGCCTGGTGCAAGAGCAAAGATAAGGACCTGAGGTCACTGGAGTAGAACAACTTGTTATGTGCCATCTCCATGTGCAAGTGTGAACGAGTGTGTGTGCTTTTCAGGCTAAAGCAGAAGCAGTGGTTTTAAGTTAAGCCTCAATTACAAATAATCAATTAGATCATTAGAACAGAGGTACTGCTAGTAAATTACATTCATTAATGATTTTAGAGTGGGATAATGCCTTCAGTTTCAAGAAATAAGTAGAAAATCTTCAGTCTTTCTACTTCATAGGCCATTTCCTAGGCATCATTAAAAATAAAATAAAACGGAAGGAAACATGATAGTTTACATCACAAAAAAGGTTTCTATCAAATCAAAGCATCTATTAACTTTCACAACAGTACTGTGAATAAGTTTATTCATAAAGTGCTAATTCCTTATTGCTTATGTTATATACTAGAGGCCCGATGCATGAAATTTGTGCAAGAGTAGGCCTTCCTTCCCCCAGCTGCCTGCACCGGCTTTCATCCGGCACCCAGGACCCAGACTTCCCTTGCAGAGGGAGGCCCTGCCCAACCACAACAGCCTGCGTGTTGGTGGCCTGGGCCTCCCTCTTTGGGGCAATCATGAATCCCCCGATTGATCGCCCCACCAGTCCTTGGCCTGGGCCTCCCTCTGCAGGACGATAGGCCCCTAACCAAATGCATTGCACGCACCTAGGCTGGCCTGGCATCAATGGGTGTCATAACATGGTCCCGGATGGTCATCCGGATGGTCATACCACTGTTGGACCATTCAGTCGATTTGCATATTACACTTTTATTATATAGGATTGTGTTAGTTCTCACTTCATTACTAGTAGCTTTCACATGTATTTGTCAATGTGTGGCTTATTTTCCTATGATTGGAGAAAAGCACTTTATTATTTATTTCATCTCTTGTCAGAAGGAGTTCCCTTTTAACTTCTTAGTCAAGAAGAATTATTTTAGATTCCTAAAGATATCAATATTCTTATCAGCATGCTGTTTATCAAGGAGAAACAGCAATTAGTAATGACACATTGTGGTAGGGTTATTTCTAGCTATGTCATCATTTATGAGTAGTACTTTGGGATGTAAATTCTCTTTTCTAAAAAATACTAAGCAAAAAGTCATAATTAACATTAATTCTGAAAATTGGCTTTTTTAAATTTAATTTTACTTTCTGGGGAGAAAATTTTACCAGAGTTCCAGAAAAGTAAAGTTGAAATGTCTATTTTTTTTTCTTTCTTTTAAAAAAATCCTCACCCAAGAATACTGATTTTTGTTGTTGTTGTTGAGAGAGATCCATTAGTTGTCTCATGCACATGCCCTAACTGGGGATCAAACCCGCAACCTAGGTAAGTGCCCTGACCAGGAATCAAACCCAACCTTTTTTGGGTGCATGGGACAATGCTCCAACCAGCTGAGCCACCGTCCAGGTAGTGCAATGTTTATTTTTGTTTGTGTAATTGATTACTCTAATTTCCAACATCTTCATGGAATTTTGTACAAACTTTATGACTATCTCTGAATGAATCATAGAACACATAAAAGTTGGCTTAAGCGGTATAAAAATATATTGACCTCATTACTAATTTTAATTCATCAAATAAACACCATTGTTGTTGTTTGTTTTCTCTCCAAAAATCTGTTTGCCCTCAAAAAAAAGGAGAGAACTCATTTAAATAAGCACATTTATCTCTGGTTTTGGAGAATGTAATGGAAGACAGCATTTTTCTTATAGAGTCTATTTTTTAATATATTTTTATTGATTTCAGAGAGGAAGAGAAAGGAACAGAAAGAGAGAGAGAGAAAGAGAGACCTCAATGATGAGAGAGTCATTGATTGGCTGCCTCCTGCATGCTGCCTATTGGGGATCGAGCCTGCAGCAACCCTGGCATATGCTTTGACTGGGAATAGAATCGTGACCTACTGCTTCATAGATTGAAGCTCAACCACTGAGCCACGTCAGCGGGGCTAGAGTCTAATTATTAACAGTTTAGTTTGAGCTACTGGGACATTCCTGAGAACTGCTTTTCTGTGCTAAATCCTTTCCATCAACATTAATACCCCCTCAAGTTCTTCCCTCACCCTACTACTCCAAAATAGTAAAATAATAAAAACTTCTCCCTTAACCCTATTTCCTCCTGCTGTTACTACCTCCTCCTCTTTCTTTCCCATTACAGATAAACTTTTAAATGAAATATAGGTCTAAGCACATCTCCATTTTCTCAGTTCCTCAACTCATTTGTCAGATCTCCAGGACAGATACTGGTATGGAGGTTGAGATGGAAGGTATTAATTAGGGATCAACACCTGTGAAAATAAGGGGTAAATGCAGGATAGGGAAGAGGGAGAAACTGAACTGGACGCTGACTGGTCAAAATCTCAGTTAAGCCAGCGAGAAACTCGGGAGCTGTATTTCGTACCCATCAGAATATCCCATAGGGTTGAAAATGCCTGCACCTTGCTCAGCAACTTGATGCAGACTGCCCCTGGAAGCGCACAGCTAGGGCTGAGGCAGCTCTCAGAAGCCACCTTGAAAGGACTGTGCGGAAGAAGCTGTCTGCTGACGGCACTCCCATTGAAGAGGGATCTGGACAGCAATTCCCTCTGTGAACCACATCATTCCTTTATGGCTTGACTATTTCAGCATAGCTGCTCTAGCAAACATGATCCATGACTATCTCTCTAAATTTACCAAACAATGTTTGGTCTTACATTATTTGGTCACTGTTTCAAACACAATCATTGTATTAATTCTGCCTTGGCTATTCAAACTCATCACAGGGAAAACTCCATTTATACTGTCAAGGTCTTATCTACAAGATACTCATGCAATACTATATGTAAAACTCAAAAAATAGAAATATTTATATTATCTTCTGCAATTTTCCCTCCATCAAAATGATAGATTTTCCTGCTTTGCTTTTCTGACTTGCTAAAATGTATAGTCTATCTAGGAAAAAAGTAGCCATTCTATATAGGATGTGATTAAGGAGAAAAATGTGTGTATAGCAGTTATACCAAAGTTATTAGAAAGATCTGCAAACCCTGATTTGCAGTAAATTTCATATTTACATTTAGTGACATTTATTGTATTGTTCATTTGGCTGCTTTTATTGAACTATTACAAGAATTATGGGAAAAATGGCTCTTTAAAACATTTTTGCAATCATGGGCATTGCTTTTTGGTTTGTTCTTTCCTGCCTTGTGTAGTTAGTTGAGATTGGTACAGAACACCCAGTTTCATGGGTATTGCTTATTGCTAAACACAACCATCCCATTAAAAATTGCTTTGAGAAGTAGGAAAATAAAACATAATAAATAACCAGCAGCAAACCAAATCTAATCTCAACAATAGCCTGAAAGAAAGTCAATTATAGTAATAGCTGCTACCTATAAAAAGCCCAATATGTAAAAGGCATATATTACTATCCTATCTAATAAAGAGGGAATATGCAAATTGACCATCACTCTATCACAAATATGGTGGCACCCAGTCCCCTAAGCCCTGCCGGAGTCCCCCAGTCCTTTTAGCCCTCGCCTTGGTGAGGGGCAAGCAGGCCCCCACCGAGAGCAGACAGCAGGGCCCTGCTTGCCCCTGGCTGCGGTGGGGAGGGACAAGCAGGCCCCTGCAGAGAGCAGACACCAGGGCCTGCAGCGGTGTCGAGCAGGCAGGTCCACAGAGAGCAGAGAACCATGGGGAGCGGGCTTAAGCCATCAGTAGGACATCCCCTGAGGGCTCCCAGATTAGAGAGGGTGCAGGTTGGACTGAGGGACACCACCCCCCCATGCAAGAATTTCACGCACCGGGCCTCTAGTCTTTATATATAAATAATAAGATAGTGTTTTAATACCCATCTTTTAGATGAAACAATGGGGCCTAAAGAGGTTATTTTTTTAATGCCTAATATGGCAGCCAAGAATCAAACTCAAAACCACAATGGAACTGATTCCTTTAACAACTAACTCAGTTCTCACTTTGAAGCCAAGAAGTTGTTTATTGTGTCCTCTCATTTCATGCTCTCGTTTGCATGCCTCCCACCTATGTGCCCTCCACTCTAAACCCTATAAACCTCTTGACATAGCCTTATGTTGGAATCTGTTGCTTCTTTTGCATAACACTCAAAATCTCCCTTCTCGCTCTGCACCCATGGCTCCCTTTTCCTCTCTCTTCCTCTTCCTCATTCTTCAGATTAAGCTTCTGGCTCACTTGTTAAAAAAAACAGAATGGACACCTCCAAAGAATGATGAAGAACCTCTGTATTTGCATCAAGAACACCTCTGAAATTATCTTCATAGCAGTTATCTCATAAACTCAGTATTCTCTCAGCTTGAACTATTAAATGAAATATATAATCTGGGTTAAAATTAAAGTTTTATTAGGCACTTAACAAAGAGCCTAATAAAAAAATTTTTTTCTCCTTCTTTTCCCAATCCTACTTCCTGAAGTAATAATCAATAAGAGTTAGCATTTTTATACTTCTATTTTCTTTAATTCAAAGATAATCATGCATATTTAAAGGCTATTTTTAAAAAGGTGGGATGGTATTATACATTCATATATGTATATATGTAATCATTTTATCTTATTTGGTAATATTGTGTGGATTGCTATATATGTGTGTGTGTGTGTGTGTGTGTGTGTGTGTGTGTGTGTGTGTGTGTGATTTGCAGTTTGAGTATACCAATATTAATTTAATCACCCCACCATTGTTAGAAATGCAGGTTGTTTCTAGTTTATTGCTGCATTAAATATCCTTGTGCGTATGTCTTTACTTTCTGTTTCTTAGCATTTCTACTTATAGAAGCATGGTCAAATATGAGAAGTAGTAAGTAATGATATATGTACAAATATATGTAATGTAGCAATAAGTCTGCAATGAAAAATAAGCTTCAGGGCTCCTACAACCAAAGTTTCCTTTCAAACCTGTACCTAATAAGTATTTAAAAATTTAATTTTCTCCTTAAGGGGTTGTCCCTCAAATTGTATAAACTCCAGGCTCTACCTAAATCCACCCCTAAAGTCCACCCAAGTGCTTTTTTTTACTTGCTGTCTAACATAATCTCTCTGTTGCACTGGATTCTGTACATCTCTTCTTTGCAGACGCTACTGTTACCCTACTGTTACCCTATGAATCATTTATTGAGTTAGTCAGTTCTAGTTCTCCACTTGAAGGTTTGGAATATCCAAAATAAATTACTGTTTATTGCAAGTCATCATCATTATCAACATGCTTGAGGTGATGATCAACCCTACCAACATTCAAGAAAACAATAAAAATGCAAAATGTTGTATTGATTTAGTAGCTCTTCATTTTTAGTTACTAAGACTATTAATTGCTTCCATTCCTTGAAAGTCATATTTATTTTTTTAAATATTTCAAACCATAATTTATTCATCACTATGCACTAGTTTAATGCATCAATGTCATTTTTGTTTTCTTAACTCTTATATATCTTACTATAATCCAACTGACATGACTAAAGGAGATTTTTCTGAATAGCTGTTTTCATGTATTTGTTTCCATATTTAAGAATTTGCAATACATGTACCTATCAAACCAAACACAAACTTCATAATCTAACTCAGTTATATTATCCTCTTCCATTTAATATCTCCACCCCACTTCAATGTCAAATTTTATCTCCATAGTCATATCTACTATTTTGAACTAGGTTTCCCCAGTCTCTGTACTACCATCATTTTGGCCTGGAGAATACCTAGCTATACTCTGCATTCTAGAATATTTAGCTGCTTTGTTGACCTCTCTTCACTAAATGCTGAACGCACTCTTCCCCTGCTCAATTTCAACAACTAAATGTATTTCCAGACATTGCCAAATGTTTCCTGAGTGGAAAATCCCCCCTGTTGATAATCATTGCTTTAACCATAAATTATTACCAGACATTTTATATTTTAAAAGAACCTACTAGTTTTCTTTTATTTTTATATTTATTTGTCTACTCCTTTTTTAAAATGTCATATTTTTGTATTTAAAATATTTATTCTGTCATGCTTCTGCATTTTTTACAAATTTTACATATATTTATCTAAGAAGAAATTTAAGAAGAAACTCTGCCTTGAAAATTTTATACATACTTGATTACTATCTAATCAACACTATAAAAATGAGGTATTCAGAGTGAAGGAGCAGTTTATCTATCTCATGTCTGTCTTTCAGTGAGTAGAATAATGTAGTATGTGAAATGTATTTCTGAAACATAATGAAAGAGTTGAAACATCATGTTAGTAATGATATTTAATGAATCTCAACTCATAGTCTTGGTAACATTATTTTAGTCCTTTAATTCTATAGTAATAACACTAATTTTCTCAGAAAGAATTATTACTTTTCTTACAACTGATTCATCTTTTTGGTTTTGTAAGGTAGTGTGAACTTATGGCTTAGCATAATTGAGGCCAATTATAAAAGGGAAGTAAAATGTTTCTGATAGTTATTATTAAGAGAGAACAATAGTCAAAGCTGTATTATGAGAATAGGAGGTTGATCAAACATACTCAGTCTATTTAAAATCTAATTATGTGTTGAATAGAAACCTTTAAAGTGTGTTTGGTTATTGAGTTCTGTTTCAATTTATTTTTATATTCTAAGTAAATAAGGTTTCTTAAACAAATGGAATATATGTATTCATGCAATATATAAATACATATGCATGTGTGTGTACATATAAATATGTACCATGCACACATCATTAATCATACTGGATCTAATTATTTAGAAAAAGATGTATTCCCTTTGTTCTCTCCTATCAGATATTAAATACATATGAAAATCAAATTTATGGACATTTACCAGATTGTGTTGAACTTCCCCATGCACGTACATGAATTTCTATGTGTTCAGCATATGACACACAGACTACCAATTTAAGCATTAGAAAAAATGCAACGAATTTTCCATTAAGTGTGCTCCCTCATTGAACACCCTCTGTTTTTCTGGCAGGACCCAGCAGGATCTGAAAAATAAGCAGCATATTGGGAACAATAATGAATATTTATGCTTTATGGAAGCCTTTAACATTCATTTTCCATCTGCACTTCTAGACCCCAAAACACTAAATTAGTAAAGGGATAGGAAGAATTGTGGTTTGGTGACAGGAGAACATCAGTGAAACTGTGAGCCAACTGATACCTAGTCTACATGGAAGCACAAGTAATGTAAACCGAAGCTTACTGGCTATCTGCATTTCTATTTAACACCTCTCCATTACATGATCTCAATAAAATAAACTTTGAGTCTATGTAATTGTAGAATAGATGAGGGAATATATCAATATTGTGTAAGAAGAAAAAACGTATTATTAATAATGTGAAAGGAGATGAGAAGGACCAAAAAGGATATACTAGGAAAAAGAATGGTTTGAGGTGTGGGGGCAGGCGGGGGGGGAAGATACTCCTCAGGCATAGTTTTAGCCATTAATACGTTAATCCATAGGTTTAAGAAAACCTTATAGTAATTTATAAGGACAAGCCTAAGACACATATTGCTCAGTGAATCTATTTTAACTAAATACTTCACTTCATTTTACTGCAAGGGTCTTGTTGATTAAAATATTTATGCCATTTTCCTGCTTTTAGTTTCTATGACCTATATTTGGTAGTCAATGCTTCTAAGTAATCCAACCATGGGCAAAGGAGTGCAAAACATCTGTATGAAAATTGGAAATTGTTTTTCTGACAATTTAGTATTTCAGAAAATCCAGAGGATGCATATCACCTACAAGAGTTGTTATTGCTTAATTTACTTCTTTGTATATTTGTTTATAGTTAAATGATAGATAGTAGAACCCTGTCTTTTCTGGCAAATGCTAAATTTGATTAATTAAAGTGAAATCAATAACAGTGTAAAAAACATAGTTTCTAATTGATAAACATACACATTTTAACAAAATGTAATATTTCTAATAACCACTAACGTTTCCTCAGTTTCAGAAATAGCTCTAATTTAAGTTGCTTCCAGAATTAGAACACTAGGATAGAAATACTAGGTATGTTGGTGAATAACAAACAAGACAAGTCTTCAGCTTATTTTAAAATTCTAACTCCCAGAGATGGTGCCCATAATTCATTTCTCAAAATGGAAATTGTAGTGAACAACTCAATTCCTAAACCATATATACAAAATCTCAAAGCAACCCATTTCAAATATTAACTTTTAATTGTTTATGTATCTTTATTGTTGAAACTAGTACAGATGCATCCCACCTTCCCCCTTTTATTTCCAAATATTAACTTTTAGCTATTACGGACTGTTAGGACTTACAAAACGTGCTTGTTATAATCTTTGATCACTAAGAAAACAAAGAAAAAGTTTTCCCCAACCTGTATTTGGTGTCCTCTTAAATGCAAAAGTGTGACTTGATCACATACAGAGCTTAATTAAAGAATGCTCGCTCCACAGAAAAGAGTTACTGTGAAGGAAATTGTAGCTGTGATGCTAGTATCCTTCTGCTCTGTTAAAAAATAATAATAATGATTGAACAGCAAAGACTGTGACAGAAAAGTCTGAATGTTCTAGGGTCTCTCTCAGACACTTGTTTGAAGCTTTGCTCAAGCATTTTAAGGCTAAACCACCGCGGTATTCTCCCTGTTGGGAGGACACAGTGCTGAGAGAGCACATGCCCAGGACTGAGCTCAAGAGGTGCCGCATCAAATTGTTTACCCCTTGACCTCCTTTCCCTCCTCTGCTGGGCTGCACATATTCTGTTTCCTCTAGATTAAGAAAAAAATCAATTTCACCAGTGAAAAAGGCTTTTAACTTAAAGCTAAATTCCCTGAAGTTGAAAAAATAAAAAGACAAACTCTCCCAACTTTTTCATAGACTGCATTAAACACCAAAATTCTTGTTATATGATGAGGAAACTTCACCTATATCTCCGACTCTACGTTTCCCACTTTTTAAAATTAAATAGAAATATGTTGAAAAGAATGAAAACTCTAATATCTCCATAAATGGAAAGCCTATTACTTTGACTTTGAAGTAGTATATTCTATCATCAAAGTGTAACCTCTGAACTTAGCTCCCCCTTTCATAATCTTTTAAAATGCATTTAATTTCATTAGATATTTTTAAACATTCAATTCTATTACACTTTACCTCAAATACGCTGGCAATAATAATAAAATACCTGGTGTTCTCATCTTAATGACATGAAAAGCTAGGGTTTATAGATTGAGTAAAAGTGAAGGAGAATGAAAAACTGAAAGCACATCAGTATGAGAAAATAGGTCATTACATTCCTCACCAAGTCCTTTTGGAGTGTTGCACATTCATTGGTTTGTGTGCCTGACTGTGGTAGAATCAATTTGACTGAAATATTCCTAACATTCAGACTGCTTTCATTCTTTAAAACTCTTGCAATACAAGCAACAGAGTATGAAGTTTGCTAATATTTGTGAAATTTTGAAACTGGTCATGATAGATTGTACTATGAAATATTTTAGATCTTATGCATTTTCTTTTACTGGTCAGATCTCAGGAAACACCTATCCATCAAGAATATGGTGCTGAAAAATGTCTGCTTCTGCTTATGAACCAGAAATAATATGTACATGGTCCATATTTAAAATAATACTATGAACATGGTCCGTATTTTAAATTATTATAAATTGTCTTTCAGTTTGCGGCACAGAATTTAATTCAATTAAACATAAATACACACATACATGTATGCATATAAAGAGCACCTATGAGGCAATAAGAAATATTCTAAAAGTCCTATCTTCAGAGATAATTTCTATATTTTACAGTGTGTTTTTACCTAAAGCATATAAAGTTTTGCAAAAGTAAGTTTACAGTTGTTCTTATGGAAAATAATACAATAATTAATAAATAATAACACAAGAATAAATTCTGTTCTGCCCACTGACAATTATATACCTACTAGAGGCCCAGTGCATGGATTTGTGCACCAGTGGGGTCCCTCTGCCTGGCCTGTAGGGATCAGGCCGAAACTGGCTCTCTGACATCCCCTCAGGGGTCCCGGCTTGTGAGAGGGTGGTTCTCGGGTGACACACCCCGGAATAGAGCTCCCTCTTTTCTGGTTCCGGGTGCGTCACCCGAGAACCACAGCTGTCAAGTCACCACAGCTCAGCAGCTCCTGCATTGAGCATCTGCCCCTGGTGGTCAGTGCGTGTCATAGTTACTGGTCATAGTGTCTGCCCCCTGGTGGTCAGTGTGCGTCATAGCTACTGGGCAGATGGTTGCTTAGGCTTTTATATATATCTATAGATTATGCTCACTCTGTGTTTTATCCTTTATATTTTCTATGGCTAAATAGTTAGAATGATTTAAATATGAATTGATTGAAATAAGGTTTTACCTTCCTTCTTTGAAGTCCTGGAAGCCTTAGGTATTTTACCTTTAGCCCTGGATGATCATGACATAAAATATATACAAATACATATATTTTTTGAAGGGGACTACCTCTGTGAAAACTATGCCCACTGATCAGCAAACAGAAGCATCTTTCCAAGTAACCTCAGTCAATATAGGAGAATTAAAGAAGTAACAGTTTCACAGTAAAACCGTATATCTCAGTTTAATAGTTTGGAGCAGTAACTAAAGCATTTACTATATAAGGAATAATTGATTGATGAACAATTTAAAAAGTTGATCTTCTATCTAAACAGAAGTTATAAGGAATAATTTCCAGGATTGTTATAGGCTACTCAAAAAGTTTTGCTGACAACATATATATACCTAAAATTACATTCTGTAGCATATCATTCTCTTTATATTGAAATAAATGTTATCTAAAAGCACATGCCCCAAGAATGGGACTTTCACTTATAATCTTTTGTTTTTTGTAATGTGTGCTATGGCAAGAAATTAAATAAATATAAAAACAAAACTGTCCTTTTCAGCTTCAATATGTCAATATCCAGGAAGTTATCATTCCTTTCCTTAAAAGAAGAAAAAGATGAACAAACAAAAAATCAATGACTTTTCTTGGACAGACCACAGAACTGAGGTTACAGGGCAAAAGGCAAAAGGAATTGCATAACAACACTGTACTCTAATTTTGGGAAACAGTAAGGTTGTTTTCCACAAAGGGGTTTAGGTTTAAAATTTTGGCACTACTAATCATATATACTGGAATTCAATAATCAAGTAAATTCATGGCAGATGGTAGGACCCAGGTTTCTCCCACTGTTGGAATGAGAGTTTATAGATAAGTAAAAGAATGAGGCTGTAATGATCCATATGATAATGGATTCGAGTTGCAGACATCATTCTAAACTCAAGTTTAATTTAACAGAAATAGGAATGGTACATGTCTATAAAGAAATATTTATAGATATGTGTGTATACATGGCTTAGTATACACACATATTATTCCTTTCTCTGAGGGCCTAGAGGCAATAATATATACCCTAGTTCTGAGATTTTTGTTTTAAAATACCATCTATATATATAAAAGCCTAATATGCAAAGTGTCCCCTTGGGAGTTCTACTGACCGAAAGTTTTATCACTTGCTATGATGTGCACTGAACACCAGGGGGCGGGATGGAAAGAAGGGAGGCTGCGGCTAGCACCCAGCAGCTGCTAGGGACCCTACCTATGCACAAATTTCGTGCACTGGGCCTCTAGTTTTCCAATAAAAGGAACCAGGGATTCAGGGAGACACAGCTGACACTAAGGTGGGGCAGAATATATCTAAGATAGACCTGGAGCAAATGATAGTATCAGAAAGTGAGAAAGTGCTCAAACAAAAATTAACATATTGACAGGAGTATGTGAACGCAACACAGGATCCAACCTAAAGAGTTCCCTAATGCTACATCTAGAATAATTTGAACAATAAAATAAAGCAGAATTACATATAAGCCAAAATTTAAATTAGATAGCTATGAGTCGATACTAATGTAAAAATAAATGATTGAATAATGGTAGAGAAGACACAGATCTCCTATACAAAAGAATTCCAGATAATTTATAAACATCCTCTGGCCCTAAGGAGGTGGGGTATATATCTCTACTTAAGTCCAGGCTGTGCAAAGTGACCTCCTCCCAAAGAGTACAGTATGAAAAAATGGAAAAAATAGTTAACTTGACAATGGGTGAAATCTGACAAACACTATCTTAAACAGATGATCAAGGTCACCATAAACAGTGATAAGTCATTTTGATTGTATGTATCCTTGATATAATGTAATAAAAATAGCATTTTACCTCTGTAGTCTTCCTTCCCCAAAAGACATAATCCCAGTCTAATCATGAGAAAACCACAATACAAATCCCAATTGAGACATTCTACAGAATACTGGACCATTACTTCTCAAAATTGTGGAGGACATACAAAATAAGCAACGTTGGAGAAATTTTCTCAGTTAAGAGGAGCCAAGGAGACATGGCCACACAATATAATTTGCTATCCTGAATGAAATCCTGGAACAGGAAAAAGGTAAAAACTAAGAAAAATTTAACTGAGTATTGACTTTAACAACATATCAATAAGGGCTCATTAATAAAAATAAATAGACTGTGTTAATGTAAGATGATAAAAATAGAGGGAATAGGGTATAAGGTATATAGGTGCATGGAAACTCTTTGTAGTACCTTTGTAATTTGTCTGTAAATTTAAAACTGTTTTAAAATAACTAGTTTATTATCAATAACATGCTCAGAATGAATGTGCAATATAATATTGTCAAAAGAACCTCATACTCCCATACCAATATAGCTAGTACACTTGCAAGGAACTACTATCAGCTATGAACTTGACCTTTGAGGATTCAAGCCCATGACCTAGTTCCAAAGGCTGTATGGTGCATACATTTAGAGCAGCAATTTTCAATCAGTGTGCTGTGTGGCACACGGGTGTGACACAAGAATTTTTAAAACATGCAATATCTGAGTATTTAGTCAGGGACATCTTTTCACTTAGATTGTCAAATAAAAAAAAATGACAACAGCCAACACAACAATAGTTGTCCACTGTAAATGAATTAAAATTGTACTTTTTTTTTGTCAGAACAGTAACAAATATATATTTTTTGGTGTGCTGCAGAATTTTAGTAATTGGTTTATGTGTGCCGTGAGATGAAAAACGTAGAGAATCACTAATTTAGAGCATAAACAGACAGGAAGAAAGGGCACAAAGTGACTCAGTGGAAACTATTCTTTGGATCAAAGGTTTTCAGTATATGGAGAGTCTTGTAACAAGAGCTTAATTGTTGAAGGGAACAAGTAGGGATAATTTAAAATACTAAACAAAATATTTGAGTTACGTATTGATTTTTCGAAGTGGATGGATGATGATGATGCCAGCAAAAATTTTACTGATTTTTACCTGCTGTATTCTTTGGCTTACTAAGCTATTTCCGAGAGTGTGTCTAACAGATTCAACACTAAGCAGTTAAATGCAGTGCAATATTTAACATATAATGCAATTCTGGCATCTAAGATTTTAAATTTTTTAATGATGTTGATTTTCAATTAGGGACTGAATTCATTATAAAAGTAGCTTTTTTGTATTTTGATTCAGTTAAAATTGTGATTAGTGTTAACGTTTAAAAAAAAAAAAGTCCACAACATTTTTACATTCCTTGTGGCAAAATAAAATTAATTTCAGCCCTTAAGAAAATTATTTATCTAGGTTTTTCATTTTTTGTGAATATATTGAGTTATAGAAATCTGTATTTAGATATAAGATGCAAAGCCAAGACCTGAAGAAGTCATGAATGAGTGAACACAATCTATGGGGTGTGCAAAATACCCTTTCTTCAGCATTAATTTAAATATTTACTGAATGTTAATATTCAGATCTATGTGTGTGTGTCTGTGTGTGTGTTTTTCCCTAAAGGTCTAGGAAAAAATGATGGATGTTGAGCTCAGAATTAAAATAGCCTATTCAAGAAAGATGAGGGTTTTTTTTTTTGTCCTATTATTGTTCTTTTGTGAAACATGATTTATTTTCCCCACTGATCCCTTCCCTTATTCTTATATGTCAGTGCTTAACTACAAACTTTAGATTAAAAGTGTATTCATGCATACCGTGGTAAAGTATCAGAGATATTTAATTATATATATGTGAAATACATTACAGAACAGGTATTTGTGGAAAAGGAAACTTAGAGCGGAAGAAACGTGAATTTAAGAGTTTTTTTCTAAGTTACCTAAACTAATAAGGGGAAAAAGTTTCTGACTTCTATTGAAATTAAAAGGTGTAGAGACTCTGACTGTTCCACATTAAAGTGCATTTTATCTTTTACTCATAGAGAAAGGATATAGTAAGGCTTTATAAAATTAATTATAAAACTAATTTGCTTGTATTTGGAAGTGTGTTTTCTTCTTGAAATCACTTCTAGATAAAGAATATTTAAATAAATCCTAAAATATTTGTTCAAAATGTTATATGATCTTCACATACAGTGTTGCCTACAGACCCAGAAAACTGGAGCCCCTCACCTGGGCCCCATCTTTTCCAAGGCCTGCTTTGCTCCACCTTTAACTGTGCTTTGTATTAGTTTTTGAAGCCAAGAACCTGTTCTTGAAGATCTCACACCTGCCTGGAACCGTGTCCCAAGCTAGAAAGAGCAACCTTAGCCATTTTCTAGGTCTGTACTTGGTGTACACCCAGAGGTCTGACAGTAGCCATCGGGTGGTTATTTGTAGGAATGGGTGCATAGAGCTTAGACATTCAAACTGATGAGACCATAGGCATGTGAGGAGATAGGTGTAGAAAGAGTAAGGCAGGCACTGGCAGGGATTTCCATTTGTGGACACTGAAATGCTAAGGATGGATGTTTTCACAATTAAATTTATCTCTCCTGAATAAGAATACTAGTTTGTTCTGCAAAAGAAACATTATGAGTTTAACACAAAGAAATGATACCATTTAGGCTTTTTAGACTTGCCTATGAAAAGGTAATTAATGCTGTTGAACACTCTTTTTAATTGAATTCTTGTAAATTTAATATGCATGTGAATCACTTGTGGATCTTAAAATTCAGAATTTATCCTGTTCCATAGATACTTAGAGCTTGGGATTCTGAATTTCTAATTAACTCAACTACAAATGATATTTTGAGTAGCAATATTGTAGAAAAGAAGGCAAAGTAAGGCTAGTTTTGTCTGTGGTGTAGTTATTCCTAACTATATTATAGGAACAGGTGAGATAATAACAATTCAATTATTTTTATATTACTTTTAAATGAATGAAAATATAACTATGCAAAGATATGTGCATCTATTTCACCCCTTTGCTGTTAAGACAACCAGTCATTGCAACTTGTTTATAGTTGCTAAAGATATGTCATAATTTGCTCTTATTTATTAATGATATTTAAACCTGAATTAAAAGAGACAATTTGTTAATTTTCATTTAGATTTTTGCTTTTTTCCCACAGAGATAATAAAATACCACCTAAGAAATCCATTCACTTATGGAAATATTTATTTTAGATTTAGCAATGGCTCTGTTGAAATTATTTTCTTCTGAGACAACAATGGTTAATTACAACTTTGTAGAAACAATGGAGAGCCAAACAAAGAAAAAATAATTCTGTAATAATTTTTATTAAAAATGCAGAGCAAACAAAAGGCAGAAAAAAATGAAAGAAAAATAATGGGATACATGTAATCTTATCAAAATTATAAGATATTTTGGTGAACTCTTGACTAAGCTAGAGTGATTTGAACATTTATACCCAGTCAGCAGTCCCTTAGTTCCCCTTTCTGCTTCTACCCATGTGATACCCTCATAAAGTACTCCATAAACTTCAAATTAATTGATTTTCTGTATTATCTGTTGCTGTGGGGAAAATATGGTGACTATAGGTATACAAATATTGCCTAAAATAATGTCTAATATTCTGCCAGTTGCATTGATTTAGGTGTATAGTTTAGAGTCTGTGTCCATTCTGATAAGTCCATCGTCCAGTCTGGTAAGTCAGTGTATGCCTCGCCCCCTCCAACATCTCCGAAATTAGAAAGCTCTAAATTTAAATGACTCATTCCATTTATGTTCCCTTTTACTTTAGCAAGAAGTTATTGAAATATGTATCAAATTCTTATTTAAATTTCATCCATATAGAATATTTTATAAAAATTATAAAAGGCAAATCAGTTGAAATATTTAAATGTAAATCAAAATTTAATAAATATTATCTATCACCTTATTATCATAGATTTCATGGAGTGAGTTATCCAGGTGAATTCTCCCAAATCTGAAATACATAGCTAAAATTGATTGTCCTTTGGTTTTCTTAATAGGGAGTATTTTTTACATTAATTTTAAATGTGGTAATTTTAACTTTGGGATAATAATTCCTAGCTATTATAAATTTTATATAATTTTTCCTAATATGTAGGATTAATAAAGTGGAATCAAATGTACTATTATATTTTATGATTAATGCAATTTGCACATATGGACATTAAGTACATGGTAAGTTTATTGTCTTTTTGTAACAGACTATAGTTATTTTTTATTGGGAAGTAATTTACACATTCTTCATTTATAAAAGTTTTATAAGTTCAAAAGGTAATTATGTATTTAATAAGTAGTCCATTGAATAAGTTATATATTTTAAAAATATAAGGCTCATAAAATTTTAACAAATTTAATCCCTTTATGACTGTAGACTGGGTAAAGCCTAAGGTGGGTTACCTTTTATTGCATACTTCATAGAAGAAAAGATTTTGATCTACCTTTAATGCAATTCAAAAAGAACTGATATTAAAATACATAAGAAAGAAGTGGAAAGAGAAATAAGGGTTGGATATATTTAGGGGATATGTATTAAGCTAAAACCTAATAAAACCATCCTATTCTAACACAACCTAAATTAATAATGCTTCTTAGTATGATATTTAAATAAAAGATTTCAATTGGTTTAAATATACCCAAATAACTGAATTAAACTTGAAGGGATTTATGCCAAATATGTAATTATTTGCCATAAAATAAATTGAATAATTATATACACATCATCATGTTATAGATAAAGAAGAGGATAATCTTACTTCAGGTTTACCCTATGTCATGATGAAAATCATGCTAGGATACAGATTGTTAATATATCTGTCTTTCTAATTTTATGTTTGTAAAACTTGGTTTAAGCCCTGGTATTCAAAATTAAGGTAAAAATATATATATATATTCCCCATTTCCTGATTTTTTTTAATCTATCTTATTTTCCAAATTATTTTCTTTCATATTTCTTAAAATTTCTTTTTTTGGGGGTGAGGCGTAAAATACTGTATACATTATCATCAGGTATTCCTTCAAGAACATGGTTTCCATACACTTATTATCCATCTAGGCTTTCATGTTCTGGTGGTTGTATTGTGGAATGCGATAGTCTGGAAATCACAAGATGAGAGTCATTTTGACTAATGCTTCCCTGATATACTCCAAAGGTTGTTTTAATCCAGAAAAACTGTGCCTTAATTGCTTATTGGATAACTGACCCTGTTTCCAGGGACATTACCTTTCCCATTTTATTTATTTTTTTTTTTTTTAACATATTTTATTGATTTTTTACAGAGAGGAAGGGAGAGGGATAGAGAGCTAGAAATATCGATGAGAGAGAAACATCGACCAGCTGCCTCCTGCACACACCCTACTGGGGATGTGCCCGCAACCAATGTACACGCCCTTGACCGGAATCGAACCTCGGACCTTTCAGTCCGCAGGCCGACGCTCTATCCCCTGAGCCAAACCGGTTTTGGCACCTTTCCCATTTTAAATACCATCATTCTTATTTTGGCTCTCCCTTCCTTCTCCACCAATATTTCATTTGCCTTTGAATTTTTACCTCTATGATGTTCTTCGGCATTTTAGAATATATTCATATTCTCAACATCATAGATTTACACAGACTTCATCTTGTTGACCCTTGTGTTTGCAGCACTCAGAACAGGGCCTTGCATGTACTAGAGTCAGGATATCTATGCTTAATGAATGATATATAATATTTGTGTTTATTGCCACATTCAATGTCATTTCTAATTCTCACAATTTCAATTTCCTGGCAATTCTACCTCTTCTTAACCACCTTCATTTTCATCCATTTCAACTTATCTTCCTATGGTTGGGGCAGACTTTGACATGTTCCTCTCATCCTTGTTTCCTCAGTATGGTTGGCTTTCTTCATCTACGATGCCAAATATTTGTCAATTTTTCTTCTAGTTCCTATACCATCCTAAAATGGCAATAGGAGAGAACACCAGGATGATATTCTCCTTTCCCTTTTCAAAGATCCCATTTTTGTTTGTTTTCCCACTCACAGTCCCCATGCTTGGTAAATTAAAAGGGAATGGCTAACCTTTTAGCTTACCTAATGTCTCTCATTAGGTTAACCCATAGATGGAAAATTGGAGCATGGCAGATTTATATAGCAGCCAACTCAGCTGGCAGTTTCTTTTGTGAATCTGCTAACCAGAGTTGACATTTTCTACTATCCTCACTGCATGTTCTTGGATGCCCTGGACTAATGGCATTGATAGTAATTTTCAATTCTCACAGTGCCCTGATCTCCTTCTGGTCCTCTACATTTTACTTAAAGAAACAACACCTTAGGATAGAAGTTTCAATGGCCAACTTCACTCCACACCTTTGTTTCAAGGATTTAAAATGTGAGAGATGGGTACAGTATAAGATTATTGCTCTGGCCACTCAAAAAGTGTGTCTTGGGAAATGGCATGTTTGGTTTAGTATCAATGCTGGGACCGTGGGACTGAACCTATACAAAGGGAAAGAAACACTCTATATCTTTTTAGAGGTTGACAGTACCATTATGTTTCATAAAATGAAATACAGATGTATTTTCTCAACTCAATTCCACTGACTTTACCATTATGGTGAATACTCCAAAAATCCTGGTTATAATTTGTCTATAAGGTAAAGTTTCAGGTGTTCTGGAAATTGGTATTTAAGAAAATAGTTTTTTAAAAGTCTATTAGCTATTTAAGTGGAAAGTCTAAAAGGCTGTGTTAAAGGTGTTATTTAAAACAGAAGTCTGTACTTGTGCTCACTTTCACTCTCCAATTCTCCATAAAACTTTAATTTTCTTACTACTCAAGATTTTAAAAATTAATTATAGTATAATGTGAAAATAGTATAATATAGAACATTAAAATTCTTAAATTTCTGATTCTCCAGAATGGCCTTTTAAAATTTGGTACATCTCTTGACTATTTTTTTCTTCCTAGTCATGCACACCAACATTTTCCAAAGTAAAACAGATTATTAGCCTGGAGATATTTCAAAGAATTATACAAAATTATTAAGTAATCAAAAAGTAATTTGATAAAACAAAATTATTTTATGAGCCAATTTTTTTTGCAGCCTATAACATAACATTTTGTTGTTTCAGTTTTTTGTTGTGTGGTGGTGGTTGTTTTTTTTTTCATTTGTATGTTTGTTTATTTGCTTTTTCTACTAGAAGCATTATTCCAGTCTTTGTCAATACATCTTTGGCTAGAAGCTTATTATCTGTTCAGACAAACCCACAGAAGAGGAGTTGATACATAGAATCAAATGTCCATCCAGAAAGTGGGTATGAATTTGCACCTTCTCACAAGAGGATATGAGCAAAAGGTTTTCAACACTTGGCACTGATATTTCAAATATTTCATGATAAGTGGGACTCATCTCAGGAATGTAAGAGTGGTTTAACGTTTGAAAATAAGTCAGCACATTAACAAAATAAAGGAGAAAAATATATCAGATGCTGAAAATAATGACCCAATTTAACCCTCATTTATGACATTTTCAGAACATTGCAAGTAGAATGGAACTTCTTTACACTAATAAAAGTTAACTATGATAAACCTAATGATAACATCATAGCTAATGATGAAACATTAAACTATTTCCCCTTAAGGTTAGGAACAAGACATGGATATCAGTTCTTACAACCTCTATTCAATTATAGTGGGAGGCCTAACTAGTACAATGGGTAAGATAAGAAATATAGATATCATAAAGCATAAGGTGTGTTATGGTTTATTTGTGTTTGTGTGTGTGGGGTGTGTGTGTGTGCTTAAAAATGACATGTTTTTATACTTAGAAAACCTTATGAAATCTACAGAAAGAAAACCCTAATGGAAATAAATTTAGCAGGTTGCACTTGTACAAGGTCAGTATACAAGTCAATTGTATTTCTATAATGAGCAAATGGAAATTAAATTCTAAAAATGATTATAATAGCATTAACAATTCAAATACTTAGTAATAAATCTAACAATGGTGTGTAATAACTATACCATAAAGTACAAAATGTTGCTGAGATCAATATAAAAATAAATAAATAATTGTAAAAATCATTATATTCATAGATTGGAAGAGAACATTGTTAATATATCTCCCCAAGTTAAACAAGGGATCCAAAGTAACCTCTATCAAAATTTCAGTGAGCCTTGTCAAGTGCCAAACTTATATAAAATTTTGCATGGAATATAAAATATGGAAAATGAAAAAAACAATAAAAATATATGGGTGATTTATACTATATTATTTCCAGACTTACTATACAGCTAAAGCAATCAATATAGTGTTGTAATGGTGTGATGACAGAAAAACAGATCAGTGGAGGAGAAAAGAAAACCAGAAATAGACTCACACTTAAGTGGTTTATTAGATTTTCTCCCAAGGTACCAATGGGAAAAGTTTTGAAGGTGGAACAACTAGGTATTTGTACAGACAGAAAATAAACTTCACCTCTTTCATTACCTAACTGCGCAAGGTAAATCATAGATCTAATTTTAAAAACAAGATAAATAAAGCTTCTAGAAGAAAATATGAGAATACCTTCATGACTATAATTCAGTCAAATATGTCCAAATATTAAAATTTCACTTGATTAAAATTGAAAATGTGTGCTCATCAAAAGACACTATTTATTAAAATGAATAGTTAAGCTAAAGATTAGGGAAAAAATGTTCTCTCTCTCTCTCTCTCTCTCTCTCTCTCTCTCTCTCTATATATATATATATATATATATATATATGTATGTATATATATGTATATATGTATATATATATGTAAATGTATGTAAAATTTTGTTTACAGTTCACTTATAGTTCAATTGGAACATGCAGCTGTTATATTTACATTTATTGTACATTAAAACAGGTCATCCTGTTGAGATGTTTTGTGAACAAAACACTGCACGAATCAAAAGGTGCATCATTATATTATCATCAGTGATTTATGAGACTTGGGGATTACTTGCAAATGAGTATTTCTGTCTCAGAAAGAAAAACATGTTCAGCAGCTGAACAGTGTGAAGAACTATAATTAACAGGTTTCTGTAACTAAAAAAGACATGATGGTATGCCTTTAGAAGTTCTGACATCATTCAACATACATTCTGCTTCACATGTGTGTGAGGGAAACACTGGCAGATTTGGAAGTGAATAGGAAATGTTTCAGTTGTATTCTACACAGAGCAGCCAGAAGACCAGCTTTCTACTCCCAGTTGTTCAGCTAATCAACTGTGTGATAATATGAATAAGTTAGTTAAATTCTTTGTGATTAGCTTTTCCATCTGTAAAAACACATGAGATTAAAAATTCTATGGGACTTAAATAAATACGTTTTTTATGTGTTCTAGGCCACCCATTTGGCTAATCTGTGGGTATTACTCACCATATAGTGTTATAAGTAAAATTTCTCCTGACTAAACCTTGTAATATAACATAGGAAAATAAATTGTGACCAATGTTTGACTTTTAAGTCTTCATACTTCCATTTTAATGAGAAACATGCAATCCCCCAGCCTCTGAAAATAGAGCGAATGCCAACTATATCCACCAACTAAGCAGAGAGTTAATGATGATGCTCATTCTGCAGGCAGCTGCAGAATTGTTTATTGAATAAGATTTTTTAAGTGCTATTACCACATTTTCCAGGATGGAAACCTCAACGAGAGTTAATCCCAAAGAAAGAAAAAATAGCTGTACAAAACAATTTATTTGGACAATCATTATCTCTTTGTTCACTCTTATAATTCTGAATAAATTTGAATAAAAACATTCTATTTACTTTTTATAAAACAAGGACCCCATTTTTATTTTATTCCAGAAATGGAGGTATAAAAAAGGTTTTCTTGTCTGTTTTTGAAAGGTGATAAAGTCTGAGGAAAAATTATCCTCACAATCAACTATTCTGTAAGTACATTCTATGGAATGTCTTTAAAAATGCGTAAATACTGAAAAATGGAGAAGGATTCTGTAAATAGGAATGTGGCATGAAGGATGATAATAATATACATTTTTGTGAGTGCTTACTAAGTGCAAGCCCATAACAAAAGTTTATTTGCTAAGAATCTGCGCAAAAGAGAGAGATTGATTTCATTTATTTTAAACATAAATTACTATGTCATTAATATTCAAATTCAATGCATATGCAGAATATTTTCTAAATATCCTAGATTGACTGAATGTAAAGACAAGTCAAGTTACCAAACAGGTATTTTGTTTGCCATATCTTAAAACTACTTTTCATGAGCTTAAGCAAGTTATTAATATATTTTAATTTAATTTACAATAAATATTAAAAATAATTTTTTTCTTCCATTTGAACTTATAGAGAAATTTAGCAATTATATAATATTCAAAGACATTTCTTTTTTTTTTTTTTTTTTAAATATATTTTATTGATTTTCCACAGAGAGGAAGGGAGAGGGACAGAGAGCCAGAAACATCGATGAGAGAGAAACATCGACCAGCTGCCTCCTGCACCCCCCCCACCGGGGATGTGCCCGCAACCAAGGCACATGCCCCCGACCGGAATCGAACCCAGGACCCCTCAGTCCGCAGGCCGACGCTCTATCCACTGAGCCAAACCGGTTTCGGCCAAAGACATTTCTTAGCATATAAATTTTCCCATGTTTATTTAAATATTTAAAGAATATTTTCATAATATTCAATGTGACACTTCCTTCAGAGAAAATATTTTTTGCCCATGAAAATGTGATGATAGCACTGATGTTATCAATCTAGGTTAACAGGCATACTTGATAGCAAAAGTGATCATCATAGTTCACCTGCTATTAACTTTAGAAAGCCAAATATCAAATGCCAGGTACATTTTCTTGAGAAAAATACAAAATTTATTGTTTCTTACTATGCACAGTTTGAATTTATCTGGCAGAAAAAAAGATAATTGGCCCAGATTAATCTTCCTGAGTATAAGACTAAGAATGTGTCTGCAAAACACTCTTTATGTGGAAATACAATTATTATACCACTGACAACAATATTGACTATCTTCATAAATGTATGGCCCTCTTCCTCCCTGGCTCATCAGCATCTCAGCTCATCAGCTTCCTGCTCTGGCTGAGTGCTGTTTCCTCCCTGCCTCCTCACGCCTCCTCAAATGTGATGGTAACATCCACCAGCTCCGGATGGTCCCTCAGTGACTTAACAACTCTCTTTCTATAACTTTGCCTACACATCATCATTTTCTCTTCAGAATCATATTCAGTGTTTCTTCTGCTCCCTGCCAAGAAACGGACTGATACAGTGAGACATTTAAGTGGAGGAATGTAGTTTTACAAATATACACCTGGATTTCAGGAGGGAGGTTGGATATGGACCCTAGATTTCAAAAGTATGGAACATAATCGAGTTGGAGGCAAGGTCATCGCTCTAAGTATCCAGGTGAAGCAAGTACTACTAGAGTGTGTAAAAAGGCCAAAGAAAGATTTACAAAAGACACAAGAGAAAAAGTAATCAAGAAAAAAAGCACAAGAGAATGGTATCTGAATACAAGTGAAGCAGGGGTTTTACAAGTAGAAATAGATTATCAAAAGTTATACATAATGAAAAAAAGATTAAATGCTATAAATGCTTAAAAAGTATTTAATTATTGGATCTGATAATTAACATGTTCTTTTCTCATTGTCAGAAGAATTTAAGAAAGCTAGAAATCTGGAAAACATGTTTTATTCAATAGATGAGAAAGTTAGAGTTAAAAAGAATGACCTTTTACAAATGCTGGTGCTTGGGAGAAGAAGAGAGGTAGAGTTGTGGGTTTGCACTAAGTAGGAACTAGGGAAAAGGTTTGTTGTGTATGTGTTTGTGTGTGTGTGTTTTGCGGGGGAGGAAGGAAAAGATACTAAAATTTTAGGTGCCAAGAACCAATTCCAGCATGTAATAATTACAAGAGTTCCGTCAAAAGGTTGATGGGACTTGGTGGGCTCAACAAGGGTGAGCCACATATATAGTTTACCTGTTGGAAACGGCTAAATGGCACTTCCCCCAAACATGAATAGGATTGTTAACTGCCAGACAGCTCAGGGCATTTTATTGCCTCCTGTTGGCCAAACACCTGAACAGCTGTAGGCTATTCCCCAAAATGATAATGCTTCTGTATTCTATCCTTTGATACCATACCCTTTGAAGTGTATATTTCCACCTTGCCTTGGGACAAATTATGTTTAATAAAAGCACAGGGTCCTGAGACAAGAAGAGTCTTCTAGCTGAAGCTCCTCTGACCCTCAATGCCTTGCAAAAATATCCTTTGTCTTTGGACTCCTTCTTAATCATCTATGCACAGCCCCTTTCTCCAGAATGCTGAACACTTTGTAAGGCTGGGACAAAAGAACCCCAGCATTATGGTGCCCTAACGAGGGACACTAACATTTAGGGAACATAATTCATTGTGTGAATTTTTAATTTGTTTATTCCATATATTAACAATCAAAAGAGAGTATCTAAATTTATTTGCTCTTAGCCCAGCATATTTTAACCAAGAATCCCTTATTTGGGAAAAATACCACTGGCTAATCCCAGCTTCAAACTCCACAATACTGACTACAGAAATTCAGAACCTATTTAAAAACAGAATCAGAAATCATGCCTCTGACAAAAGTAACATTCCATTAAGTCATTATGATGAAATTGATACTTACGATTTCATAAAACAGATCAACAGCCTCACAAATCTCTAAAAGAAGTTCATAGTCTTCGTGTACATGTGCACACGCATGCACAGAGATGTAAAATGATGTAGGGATATTCTTAGATATGAGAAAACACCCTCTGTGTTCTGATCAGGCTTATGTGCAGCCCAGCAGGCATTTTTAATGCTCTCATATAGAACTGGTACTATGTGGGGAGTCTTGCTCTTATTCTAAATAAATCAATTGACCAAAGTTTGTCACCGTCTGTGACTTCTTTGCTCTAGATTAAGTAAAATCTGCATTAAATAAATACCAGTTGTAAATTAATGTCTTTTGTCTACACAAGTAAAAATTACCAGTTGTCATGGAACCAGGGTAGGTGTTGTTATAAATGAATTGCTGGTTTTAGACTTTTAAATAGCCCCTCTGTGTCTCCTGATTCCTTCCTTCATTTTTGCCAATAGAATGTGTAGTATGTTTAGGGGAGACAGTATGATTGTAACAATGGCTGATGAGGCAAATGAAAGCTTCTGGAATGCGTTAGCATTACCCAACAAGCATCTGGTTTTTCTAAATTCCTAGATATTGAGGTTACTGGAGGCTTTTCTACAAAGCACAGATATGAAGAGCACAGAGATAAAATGCTGAAATAGAATTATTGTGATAACTGAGAATAGTAAAATGTCTTCAAAACAATAACTTTTTTATAGTGTAATAAACAAATGTCAGGTTAGAGGTTAAATGTTTGTACACTTAAGGGTAGTTTAGGTAGCTTTCACTGATGAGTGCACTATTAGTTTTATTACTAATCTTATGGTTTTCAGGGTCCATTTACTTGAATAATAAATATGAGTAGAGTGCATTGATTCCAATAAGCTTATCTGGGGCTTCAATGCCATGTGCAGACCATCTGAGTGGCTCTTTGTAATTTATGCTAACCAGAAAACCTCAATAAAATAAAAATATATAATTCCTATAGTTGCTCACAGTTTATCCATTTAGAAACATATGCTGCCCTTAAATACTTATGTGCCCATCTTGTTGAAGATAATGGAATTTGTCTTGGGTAATGAAACTCAGAATATGGCTCAATAGACATTATGGATTTTATAAAAAATCTGAGCATATGTCTTCATTTTTGTATCAAGTGAAGAGAATTTGGCTTTCTGTGATCAGTTATTGTCCTGACTATTCAAAAATTTTTGTAAAGAATGCACCATAGAATATAAGCCCACATGAAGAATCTGAACAGTAATTACCTCCATTAATGTTGTACTATCTTCCCTTTTCATGTACCATTATTTCAACTAATCACTTATAGTTGTTTTCTAGATGTCTGGATGTCTGAAGTTAAGTCATCAAAGCAAAATCAGTAGGAGGTGGAACTGTGCCAGAGGTGAACAATGTTGCGATTTACTAGAGAGCCCTGAGTGCTACAAGGGCAAGATCCTTCCTACTCCCTTTGCAACAGTGCATGGGATTCTGTTAAGAGTGAACACATACAAAATAGAACAGATTGGCTCAGGCCATTGACATATAAGACAGCATTCTGCCACATAACCTATAGCCACATGCTTCATCTCTCCTGTTATACAACTTTCTTGGCTCCATAACTCAAATGACTTTCACAATAAAAATAGATTATACAGAGAAAACACTGAAAACTAGAAATGATACCAGCCCCTGTCATGGCATGTAAGAGCAGGAATACCCTTACCATATCAGCCATACAACAAAATGTTAAGTGCCTAATGTTTCCTGCCTACTTCCCCCTGTCCTCTCCCCCAGCCCCCGCTGCCCCACCCCCCTTCCCTGCCAATAAGGCATCAAGTATTTTTGAATGTTTAATGCATTTCTAGATTTTTTTTGCATCATCTGTTATGGTTTTTCTACTTATCCAATTCATTTATTTATACTTATTTATTTATCTCTATTCCTTCCAAAGTTCTTAAGTATTACTAAGAGATTTTACAAATTAAAAGTGATGAGTACCTCATATTTTTTTTGGTTAAATGCTAAATTTGTAAATATATATCCTTTGCATTTCTCATTTTATGTGAGGTAATTAAAAAATATTCTAGGCTTACTAATGGTCAAACTCAATTGGAACCTTCAAATAAATACCATTAATTAAATCCAAGCAGAAATTTGGTACAAATAATAAAGTGATAAAACAAGCATTGTTAATTTTTTTCTTTGATTTTTTATTGCAATTCAGTTTGTCATTTTAACATGTTCTCTGGTCAACAAAGATCTATTGTGAGGTGATGGTTTCTCTGTCAGGAACAATGTCATTATCTCTGAAGGAAGATGTGGAAGGAATTAAGTGCAGGATGTCCCTATCGCCATTCAGTTTCTTAGGGTTGTATGACAGCCCATACTTTCTCTAGCTTAAAACCCAAAATCTACTGGTTCTCAGCCAGGGGAATTAGGCAATAAGGAGTTATTTCTAATTCTCACAACTGAAGGGATGTCATTGAAATCTAGAGGTCAGTGATTTTGCTAAATATCCTACACTGCACAAGACAGCTGTCCAGAACAAAGAATTATCCAGCTCAAAAGAGTCACATTTGAGAATCTCTAAACATATGTCCAGTGATTTCAGACAGATACTTTTATTATTTTTAAGTTACATCAAAAATGAGAATATAAATTAATTATAACTTGAGAGTTGCTCAAGAAACAATATGATTTTGTTTGTTTTGTTACCTATGCTTGCATTGCAAACTAAAAATGCTATAAGAATAAATAGGAGCACGTTGTGGTTTAAGAGAAAGTTGTGTTTATTCATGTCTGGGCCATTGAACTTAGTTGACCAGGTGCCTATTCCAGAGTAGTCACAACTTTTAGACTTAAGACTTTGTGAAAAATCTCTGAGAGGGTGATTAAGACCTACATAAATACTGGTACTACATATAGATTTTGAGAAATGATTCTGTACTTCAGCTTTTTTTTTTTTTTTGCCTTTAGGGGCATTAAGGGTTATTGAAGTTTTTGTGTTTTGTATAAAAACTGTCCTTCCTCTCCCTCCATCCTTTGCCATGGATACTAAGAACTAAAACCTTTAACTTAAACACAGGTCAAGCTCTCATAACAATGTGAAATAGGAAAAAAATGCCTTTGGCTTCCTATCCCCTTTGGGGCTCCGTGTTCTCATGCAGGATAGAAAACAGCTGTAAGAAGAGGCTAACTAACATGGATACAATAAATGACTGGGCATGATCAGGTTGCCCAGTGTTCCCTCTCTGAGGAGCTGGAGCAGGAAGGCTTCTCACTCACATTTGCTTTCTTTGTCTTTCAATGTTCCCTAGTTTTCCTCAGGAGGTATAAGTAAGTGAATTTGTTCATTTGTTCACTTATACTATCAATATTTATTATGTGCCAAATAGTTTGAAGGCACTACTAGGGAAGTGCACTGGGAACACAGAACTGAAATATAAGACTGCCATGGAAGGATTATGTAAATGAGGAAGCACCAAAAAAAAAAAATCATAGTAGTTGTTAGTGGAAGGTAAGATGTGCTGGGCTGGTACACAAGATAGAAAAAGGGATAAAATCAAGAACAGAGAATGAATGAGACCTGTCTGTATAACACTGTGCTTAAGAGATAAGCTGCTTGCCCTAGCCAGTTTTGCTCAGTGGCTAGAGCGTCTGTCTGCAGACTGAAGGGTGCCAGGTTTGATACCTGTCAAGGGCACATGCCAGGGTTGATGCAGATGAATCAAGTGTTTAAAATGGAATGAGCAAAGCTGAAATTTAGTCTGTATTTGCTTTTAAAAGGAGAGCTAAAGATACCAATGTTAGCAATTAGGGGCCCAAAGTAAACAAAGATGTTAACAGATACACGTGGCTTGAGTTTGTGGCCTCTGTGTGTTCTTGGTGTTATCTATAGACCAGTAACAGCTGCTGAGGTGGTGGAGTAAGAAGCTCAATCTTATCATTTTTCTTCCCATTAAAATGAATCTTTTATTTAACACTTAAGAACTCATCCTTGCCCTGGTCAGTTTGGCTCAGTGGATAGAGCATCAGCCTGCAGACTAACGGGTCCCAGGTTCAATTCTGGGGTTGCGGCTGGATCCCCAGTAGAGGGCGTGCAGGAAGCAGCCTATCAATGATTCTCATTATTGATGTTTCTAGCTCTCTCTCCCTCTCCCTTCCTCTCTGAAATTAATATATATATATATATATATAAAAAGAACTCATCCTTATCCATCCACCTCTCTAAATCTGTCTCAGGTACTTCTGGGAAGTTCTCAACTTTCTCTTTTTTAGTTTTTTCTTGTTCTCTCTAGTGCAACCTTGCCATGCCAGTTGGGCAAAATATCTCCTTTAACCTTGAAACTCAACACGAACATTGTTGAGTCAACTCAGAATGTAAAGGAAAATTGGCCTCCGCATTATAGGTCCCCAGGAGGCTGTGTAATATCAATTTTGCAGACTGTAGTTTCTCCCTTATATCTGCCCTCTTAATTACCCACCTTTCCTTGGAGAATCATTACCCATTAATCATTATCTTAAAAATTATTTGTTGCTAAAAACTAGGGTTTGCTCAATCAAATTATGTCCAAGAAGCATCTAGGTTCTTTGCTTTGAAATTATCTGCTTTTATGACTTAGTCATTTGGGTCATTCCTTCTAAGTTTTAAATTCTTAAATAAATAAATAAACATCCATAGTATTTCTTACTAGATCCCTTATTAAAAATAAACAAAACACCCAGAAAACCGTAATGTATTTTGAACATACTAGTGTTTTTCCAAAGAGAAAGTCGTAATTTTAATATATAGCAAAGACTTAAATAAAGCAAATGAATATCTGTTAATGGTAGACTTTTTGGCATCATTGAACTAGCAAGTGTTTGGTAGAGCATCTCTTATTCTTGTGTCTCCTAACTGCAAGCAGTCTGCCAAACTTTGAATCAGAGGTTTTATGAACTTGGCTGGGTAAGTCACTATTTTAAGATTTTCTACCTGGAAATCATCCACACTGGATGGTTGCTATAAAAAATAAGGTACAGCTTTCTTAACCTGAAGCTTCATTATTTAATGACTAGTTTTATTGATGATATTTTTTTGAACTTTTCACAATTCTGGAGCCATCATATTTCCATTTATGTAACCACGATTTTTTAAAAGCTCTGAATTATAAAGCAATAAAATACCGTGGCTAAGAATATGAACTCCATACTCTTGGTGAGTTTTATTCGCAGCTTCACCAATTTCTAGCTGAGAAATTAATTCATCTCTTTGCACCTGTTACTTGATGTGCTAAAAGTGGTAATAGTAGTACTCTGCTCACAGGTTATAGGTTCTTAGAACAATGTCTGACACATAGTATGTGCTTAATAAATATGCATATTGATATTTTTTTCTACCAGAACAAAGATTTGTAAGGGCAGGGATTTATGTTCATTTTATTTTCTGCTTTATTCCTGGTGCCTACAAGTCTAGAATTGAATTGGAATTCAATAAATATTTGTTAATGAAGCTCAACAATAGAGGATGATTGTGTTGTACACACACACACACACACACACACACACACACACACACACAAAATAAAACTGTATTGTCTCTAAATGAGCTGGATGGGCTGACTTCTCCTCTAGGTAACACGTTCCTCTTCTGACTTGAATATGATCATATTATCACTACAAATTTCACAGCTGTCAGTTCATTAACCCACTAAGTGTCTAAGTTAATATGGATTTGATATTATTGGTACACCAGCTACCCACCTAATAATTTAAAAGTACCCCTTTCTGTGTTGTTAATTGACTTGATCATTACCTTTATGAACAGATGGTGATGTTTTCCTGGACAGAGAATTGCATACATTTAAATATACTTAAAGTTAGTCAGTGAAAGCCAATTGAAGTTTAATGAAAATGAGTAACACTGAGGATTTTGGTGATATCACTGTAAGGCTTTTACATTTATTTAAAAACTAGAGGCCCAGTGTATGAAATTCATGCACTGGGGGGGAGGTCCCTCAGCCCAGACTGTGCCCTCTCACAGTCTGGGACCCCTCAGGGGATGTCCGCCTGCCGGCTTAGGCCCGCTCGCCCTGGGGGGAGTGGGCTTAAGCTGGCAGGCGGACATCTCTCTCGTAGTCTGGGACCCCTTCTCCTTATCACCCACCTGCTCGCTGCTCCGTAGCGCTGTCGCAGAGGTGGGAGAGGCTCCCACGGAGGGGAGAGAGGCTGCTGCCACCGCCACTATGCTCGCCAGCTGTGAGCCAGGCTTCTGGCTGAGCAGCGCCCCCCATGGGAGCTCCTGCATTGAGTGTCTGCCCCCTGGTGGTCAGTGCACATCATAGTGACCGGTCGTTCTGGTCATTCCACCCTAACGGTCTCCTAGGCTTTTATTATACAGTAGGTCTTCAGGTTACATCAAAGATCCGTTCCTATGGCACGACATAACACAATTTTCTCTTTAAGTTGGAACCTACCTACATAAGCAACTATGTCACTCACATGGAGCACATACACAGCAGTAATAAAGTGAAACAGTAAAAAAAAATTAAAAGAAAAATAACAATTCCTGACCTGTACTTGTGGTAAATACAGTAAATAATAAAAAACATAAAGCACATATGTACATATGTCAAAATGATGGAACTTTTTTTTTTAATAAATAAATGGGAGATGGTGATGTAACCACGAAACGACATACATTGAGTCTGACGTAACCCGAGGACTGCCTGTATAGATTAATCTCCAAACATGCGACATAAAATTTTTAATAATATCTCATTTTATCTAGAAAATAATTATGATTACTTCAGGGCTAAGTTATAATAAAGATAATATTGCAGGATAGATTAGATAAATGGCTCTCAAATTTTGCAAATTATCAGAATCAAGTGGAGGTCTTGTTAAAACATATTGCTGTGTCCTGCCACCAGTTTTCCATTCAGTAGGTCTGAGGTTGGGGCATAAGAATTTGCTTTTCTAATAAGTTTCCTGGTGATGCTGATTTTTCAGGTCCAGGAAAGCCACCTTAAAAATGATCAAGTCAGCCCTAGCTGGTTTGGCTCAGTGGATAGAGTGTCAGCCTGCAGACTTGAAGGGTCCCAGGTTCGATTCTGGTCAAGGGCACATGCCCAGGTTGCAGGCACTATCCCCAGTAGGGAGCATGCAGGAGGCAGCCTACCAATGATTCTCTCTCATCATAGATGTTTCTATCTCTCTCTCCCCCTCCCTTTCTCTTTGAAATCAATAAAAATTTATTTTAAAAAATGATCAAGTCAGAGGTTCTTATCAAATGGTAACTTGATAATTAACAGCAAATAGTCTTAAAGAAGGAAAGATTTGAAAGCTTGTAAAATTTTACTTGAAAAGCCATAAATTGGAAAATGAATTAAACATACTAAATATGTCTCTTACTGATTAACTAATAAGTGAAAAAGGACAAAGAATGTTTCAGATCAGATAAAAAATAATTGCTTTCCTTTTTGGTAAACAGAACAGTCTAAAAGTGGAAAATATGGACTGAACAGTATGAGTTCTTTGTTGCTGGAGGTATTCAAGTTGAAGGCCTAGACAAAGAGAAATTCAAAGAATGGGTAGGGATTTGGCATTGTGTGGCACTGGAGCTTTCTTTAAATTCTGAGCCTCTGATCCTAAGGGATTTCTTAAATCATCTATTTAAATTACTGTCTCCAAGCAAGAAGGTATCTAAAACATTTATCACTCAAGGAATGATGAGTCATAAATGGTCTATCAGTTTCCTATGGCTGCTTTAACAAAATAACACAGACTCGGTGACTAAAGACAAATGTATTCTGTCAGAGTTCTGGAAACCAGAAGTCCAATAAAGATTCAATAGAATAACAAATAACAAAGCTAATAACTTATTTTATATAACAATAATTTATATATATATTTAGGATTTGCATACTCAGAACAACAACAATAAAATGTCTCCCCAATCTAACTATTGTATAAGCTGATAAAATATAACTTAGCAACTGAGTAATCAATATCAATTACTTTTACTCAAGTGCTACAAAGAACTACATTTATTAAATAAATGCAAAATAATGAAAAAGTCATGTACCACATTTCAAAGTCAAGGTAAAAATTATAAAATCCTTTTGAACCAAATGCAAATGCCTACATTTTTATTAAAAATTTTAAAACATTGTATTTGTTTGAAAGAAAAAAAGAATTTAAAAATGAACTTTGGGCAAACCAGAATCACTTAGGGCTCCCACCCTTGACTTCTTCATTGTAATGTGGCGGGGTTGGAATAAATCACTTCAAAATCCCTTCCTGTTCTCAAACTCTGTTTCTTATGATACTATCTTTGGGTCTCTATTGTTTCTGAGCAAACCAAAGCTATATGCGTAATAAAATTTTGTTTATTTTCCCCCGGGTATTCATGCAGTCTAAGTCCTATTGCTTTAACCACTAGATTTCAACACACAGAATTAAGATATTATTTGACCACGAGTTGTCAAAAAGTGTGAAAATGCAGTATGCGATTTTATATGCTTTCTTGTGTCTTCTATGCATTCTGTAAGCTTTTCTCATTTCCCTTCTTCCCATGGTAATAGATTTCAAGCATCTGACTTTTATTTTAAGTCAATTGGAAACATTAGGTTGATGTGGATTATACACAGGGGATCTGAATGAGAAACTTGTTTATTTCATCCATATGGGTTTATTGTAACTTCACCAGAAAAGCCTACAAAAGAACACCTTGGTGAGAGAGAAAATGGCATTATTTTTATTTTTAACTCCGAAAGGGAAAACTAAAATGTTATCCCAGGGAGCATTCCATCTAACTAGATCACTCTTATGTTAACAGAATCCAAGCCACGTGGTGCTGCCTTGCACTGCTGAACTTAAAACTACTTATTACTGTGCTCCCCTGGAAATCTAATAGAGTTTGAAATTCAGAATACTCAACATCACCTGACAGGCTTCTCATTTCAAATGGTCAAAACTCCAAAGAAATGCAGGAATCTATGACCCATTTATTCCGGATCGATGTTTACTCTACTTGGGTGCACAAACGGTCTTGTCCTCTAGTTTCCCTTCCGTTGCAGACTCACAGGCCAAGCAAGGGCATGCTTCTTTATGAAGCTTTCCCTGAGGTTCAATTATCGTCATTTGTTACAAGGTGACATTGTCTTTAGTACTTGTGACTTATTAAATTCTATCCTGAATGAGTCATACTGAGGGTACAGTATCTGAGATAAGCAGACTTCTTCTTCCAATTTAATTCTCTTAGACATTAAGTTATTTGGAAAGCTCTGAAAGGATGGTAATGGTTTCTTAGTCTCTGGTATTCATGCATTGTCAGAGGCTTCAGAGACCGTTTAAGTCAAACAATTTAAGCATTTAGCCATATCACAAAAGGAAACCATGAATATCCAAACATCATAGGGAGGGAAAACAAAATACATTAAATCATGGCAAATTTCTCATTTTCTGACATTATGGAATGATGCCCAAAAGGGTTAGTCATGTCTTAACTCTTCAAAGGCAGGTATTGCTTTAAAGGTTGACTCCTAAAATGTATAACTTATCATTGAATTCAGGTGCTAGTTCTAAAAGTCATGTGTATTATTTTACTCAAAATCAAAAGCAGGCATATTCCGAATTTTTAAAAAACTTAAATTGCAAATAGAGAAAGAAACATATTGCTTATTCAGGAACACATTTATATATATGTAGCTAGGCGGCTAGCTAGATCTATCAACCAATTGAAAGAGACTTCATGGTATCAGCAACTAAAAATGGAAAGCCTAGTTTAGGAATACTTTGCAATAATAGTATTTACTGAGCACCAAATCTGTGACTGCATTTTGCTGTCATATTATTATTTAATTCTGACTATAGCCCAATACTGTAGATTTTATTTTGTTCCACTTTATAGAGATGAGGGAAAGAACTGAAGGACAGAAACTGCCTAGTACACTGCCTAAGGTCATACCACCAACCAGTGGATAGTAAAATGAAACTCAAACCCTAGCTGTTTTAGTTGGCTTGCTTTATTCCTTGAAGAGAAGATTTATAAAACAGTTTGGGGGAACTAATACTTTATGAATTTCTAGAAGATGTTTCCTGCAAATATATACAGCTATTTATTTTCAGGTCTGGGTGGTGAATAGACAAGCTTTCCTCTGGTATAAGTAAAATTCATTGTTCACCTTTTAGATATTGTGAGGATAGCAAAACCTTAGTAACTGACCTAAAACTAATTGATTTAGTAAAGCTACAAATATATTACCCTTCAGAAAAAGACTAGTTTTGAGTAAGTAAATGTATCTCTTTACCAAACAATTCTGCAATAGCTTTATTAGATCCCGAGTCCTCTGTATTACTAGAGAAACGTGCCTTGCCTGGTTATAATCACCTGCCTTTTACTTTCCTTGCCCTAAAGCGGAGAATGACAAGTTTTTCCTATAAGGGGCCAGATAGTAGATACTTTAGTTTTTTCAAGTCTCATGTGGTTTCTGTCACATAGTATTCTTTTGGTATTTTAAAATAATCCTTTAAAATATTTTTTTTAATTTCTTAATTGGGAGCAACACAGATACAGTTTTGCCCAAGAGCCTCTGGTTCGCAGACCCCATCCATAAAGGGTTCTATATGTCTCCTTGACTCCTAGAAGTTGTTCCAAGATAATAATTCAAAGTTGACTATATAAAGTTTAATATATATATATATATATATATATATATATATATATACACACACATACACACACACACACACACACACACATACACACACACACACACACATATATATATAATCTTTAAAATAGATATGTATCTTTAAAGTAGAAAACATGTTGCTGAAGAAATGTCAGTGTTTTAACATCCCTAAGGACATTTTAACTTTTTTCAGCTTTTGTCTTTCTAAGGTGTCCCCTCTAGGGGGCTGCCAGCTTGACATCACTGAAAATGAAGGCAGAGTGAGAAATGCCCAGTCTAGGTTCAGATGCTGGTGGGAGGAGCTCCAGAACACTATTGGCCTGAGTTCATGTGTATACCCATGGACAAAAAAATAAACAAACAAAAGCTAGCAAGGACATTTTATTCAATAGTGATTCTACCTTGATGGCAAATTGTCACTTGCAATCTCTCTGTTCAGACCACAGCCAAAGGAATAACTAGCCTTGGATGGTGAAATTATTTTTAAGCATAGCATGTAACATTGGGTTTGGTGAAATTTATTTGTTGAACAATTTTGTTGAATTTAGTTCCCACTTTCTGGAAAGACTTTTTGGTCCTAGTAGCACTTTCTTTTGTGTAGTTCCTGGTGATCTCATGTGACAGGTTCTCTCCTACCATATGTCCTTCAGGGGATGACAGAGAGATAATTCCATGCCAAAAAAAGAAGTATTCCTAGTGAATGTTTCACAAAAGACTTGTATTTTATTCCAGCATTTTAAGCAAAACTCTTATATAGTACTAGAGGCCCGGTATACAAAATTCGTGCACGGGAGGGGGTGTGTCCCTCAGTCCAGCCTGCACCCTCTCCAATATGGGATCCCTCTCACAATCCAAGACTGCTGGCTCCCAACTGCTCCCCTGCCTGCCTGCCTGATTGCCCCTAACTGCTTCTGCCTGCCAGCCTGATCACCTCCTAACCATTCCCCTGCCAGCCTGATCGACAGCTAACTGCTCCCATGATGGCCCGATTGCCCCTAACTGCCCTACCCTGCCAGCCTGGTCTCCCCTAACTGTCCTCCCCTGCAGGACTGGTTGCCCCCAACTGCCCTCCCCTCTGGCCTGTTCACCCCTAACTGCCCTCCTTTGCCAGCCTGGTCACCCCTAACTGCCCTCCCCTGCCAGTCTGGTCGCCCCCAACTGCCCTCCCCTGCAGGCATGTTAACCCCTAACTGCACTCCCTTGCAGGCCTGGTCACCCCCAACTGCCCTCCCCTGTAGGCCTGGTCCCCAACAGCTTCCCTCCCCTGCAGGCCTGGTCTCCCCCAACTGCCCTCCCCTGCAGGCCTGGGTACCCCCCAACTGTCCTCCCCTACAGGCCTGGTCACCCCCAACTTCCCTCCTCTGCTGGCCCGATCACCCCTAACTGCCCTGCCCTGCAGGCCTGATCACCCCCAACTGCCCTCCCCTGCTGGCCTGATTGCCCACAACTGTCCTCACCTGCCGGCCATCTTGTGTCTAAATGGGGCATCCATCTTTGACCATATGGGGCGGCCATCTTGTGTGTTGGAGTGACGGTCAACTTGCATATTACTCTTTTATTAGATAGGATATGAGAGGCCCAGTGCACGAAATTCATGTGTGGGTATGGGACCTAGGCCTGGCTGCGATTAGGGCCATCTTCCCCTGCTGCCTGCAGCTGGCCCTGCCCCCTGCCACCACCCACCCCTGGTTCCTCATTCGCCATTGGGTGATCAGTGCCTGATGGCCAGGGAAGGGACCGAGAGGTCGGCTGTTCTCACCCACTCGCCGGCTCCACCCCTGCTGCAGGTGGCCATCAGGTAATTGGAGCCTGCCGGCTGGGTAAAGGGACCAAGAGGTGGTCAGTGAGCCTCATAGTGACTGGTCCATCGGTTTCTGGTCGTTCTGCCGATAGGGTCAATTTGCATATTACCCTTTTATTATATAGAATAGAGGCCTGGTGCACAAGTGGGGGCCAGCTGGCCTGCCCTGAAGGGGGACCTGGATTGGGGTGGGGGCCCACACTGGGGGGCAGAGCCAGCCGAAGCGAGGGGCCATGGGGTTTGCAGACCAGCCCCGCCCCTGATTGGGGTGGGGGTTCCCCACTAGGGGGCAGGGCCGACCTGAGCGAGGAGCACTGGTGGGTTGCAGGCTGGCCACACCCTCAGCTTTGTCAGGAAGGGAATCCAGAATGAAGTCCAGAGGACGTCTGGTCTATCCAGTCTAATTAGCATATTACCCTTTTATTAGTATAGACTAGAGGCCCGGTGCATGAAATTCATGCATGGAGGGGGGTTGTCCCTCAGCCCAGCCTGTACCCTCTCCAATATGGGACCCCTCGAGGGATGTCCGACTGCCCGTTTAGGCCCGATCCCGGTGGGCAGTCGGATCCCTAAACGGGCAGTCGAACATCCCTCTCACAATCCAGGACTGCTGACTCCCAACTGCTTGCCTGCCTGCCTTCCTGATTGCCCCTAACCACTTCTTCCTGCCAGCCTGATCACCCCCTAACCACTCTGCTGCCAGCCTGTTTGCCCCCAACTTCCCTCCTCTGCCGGCCTAGTCACCCCTAACTGCCCTCCCCTGCAGGGTTGATCACCTCTAACTGCCCTCCCTTGCAGGGCTGATCCCTCCCAACTGCCCTCCCTTGCAGGCCGGGTGCCTTCCAACTGCCCTCTCCTGCTGGCCATCTTGTGGTGGCCATCTTGTGTCCACGGGGGCAGGATCTTTGACCACATGGGGGCAGCTATATTGTATGTTGCAGTGATGATCAATCTGCATATTACTCTTTTATTAGATAGGATAGAGGCCTGGTATAGGGGTGGGGGCCAGCTGGTTTGCCCTGAAGGGTGTCCCGGATCAGGTGGGGGTTCCCTTGGGGCATGGGGCGGCCTGAGCGAGGGGCCTGTGGTGGTTTGCAGGCCGGCCACGCCCCCTGGCAACGCAAGCAGAGGCCCTGGTATCTGGAATTTATTTTCCTTCTCCAATTGAAACTTTGTAGCCTGGAGCAGAGCCAAGCCTGGGGCTTCCTCCGAAGGCTGGCAGCCATTTCTGTTGGGGTTATAATTGAAACTTTGTAGCCTTAAGTGGTTGAGCCCGGCCAGGGTGTGCAGAAAGCTTTGCTTCCCCTGTTGCCGGCGGCAACCCTGGCCTGCTCTCTCAAGCTCCATTCTTCCGCCATTTGTTTGAATTTGTTTACCTTCTATATAATTGAAACTTTGTAGCTTGAGTGGAGGCTTAGGCCTGGCAAGGGCAGGTGGAAAGCTTGGCTTCCTCTGTTACCTAGGAAACCTTGCTCTCTGTGGCTGTAGCCATCTTGGTTTGGGTTAATTTGCATGCTCGCTCTGATTGGGTGGTGGGCGTGGCTTGTGGGCGTGGCTTGTGGTGTGTCTGAGGTATGGTCAATTTGCATATTTGTCTATTATTAGATAGGATTATTAGTATAGATTGTTCTCATCTCTATCACATCATTTTCACATTGTTTTAGAATTATCTTTATGTTTGAATGTTTCCTCCCAGAATGGATTTTTTAAGTTCCTTGAGGGGAGGAACATTTTACTTTTTAAAAAATATTTTTCTTTCTAGTGTCCACCACACTGTAGGACATAGAGAGTTCTTAATAAATATTTGTTTTATTTATGAGCACACAGAAGAATAGAAATTATATGCTTACTAGAGGCCCGATGCATGAAATTTGTGCACTCAGTGGGGGGTCCCTCAGCCCAGCCTGTGCCCGCTCATAGTCCAGGAGCCCTTAGGGAATGTCTGACTGATGGCTGTGGGGTGCGGGCCTAAGCCGCCAGTCGGACATCCCCAGCGCTGCCGCAGAGGCAAGAGAGGCTCCCACCACTGCTACTGTGCTCACCAGCCGTGAGCCCGGCTTCTGGCTGAGCAGAGCTCGTTCTCTCTGTGGGAGCGCGCTGACCACCAGGGTGCAGCTCCTGCATTGAGCATCTGCCCCCTGGTGGTCAGTGCATGTCACAGCAACCAGTCGTTCCGCCTTCCGGCTAAAACTGGCTCTCTGATGTCCCCTGAGAGGTCCTGGATTGTGAGAGGGCGCAGGCCAAGCCGAAGGACCTTACTGGTGCACGATCAGGGCTGGGGAGGGACCACAGGAGGGCTCCAAGGCTTGTCCGGCCTGTCTTGCAGTGTCCTGATCAGCCGGACTCCAGCAGCAAGGTAACCTACCGGTCAAAGCATCTTCCCCCTGGTGGTCAGTGCACATCATAGCAACTGGTTGACTGGTTGACTGTCTGCACCTTGGTGGTCAGTGCACATCATAGCGAGTGGTTGAGTGGCCTTAGCATATCATTAGCATGGAATCACACATGCTTTGATTGGTTGAACGGCCTACTGGACATTCTAATTAAGTGGAAAATCAACAGATCAAAGTACATATGCATTCTTTGTCATATGGACACATGCTTCTGATAGTGATTGCCACTGCTAATTGATTTGTAGGTACAGCTATTTTTGAAGTCTTAACATTCTGGGCAGATGAGTAGATAAATCCTGTCCAACTCCTTCTGAGATAAGTTGGTTTTATTTTAATTACAAAAGGCCAAAAATATGATTGAAAAAAAATAAACACCTCACATCTATTGATAACTCCCTAAGTCTCTCATTCATTCTCTTTCTATATAATTTGATTTGGCTAACGACATTGCTTTGGATGTGCCTGAAATAGTTTTTTAGTTTATTGGGAGAAGATAGAAAAATTTATTTTGACTTCAGCCTCCAATAATGGTAGCCACAGACAGCTAAAAAATGGGACATAACATTCATACTACTTTCAGAAAGCATAACTAAGATAGAAAATAGTGGGCCAAGATGAAGAATGTGAACATCCAGAGGTGAGCTTGGCATTTGGGGCTACATCTGCCCAGAGGACATTTGTCAACCTAGAATATGCAGAAGACAGCTTTAAAAAAATGTTTTTATTTATTTTTAGAGAGAGAGGAAGGGAAATGGAGAGAAAAACATTGATGTGAGAAACATGGATTGGCTGCCTCCTGCAGACCTCCTACTAGGGATCAAGCTGCAACCTGGTCATGTGCCCTGACCGGAGATTGAACTGGCAGCCCTCTGGTGCATGGAACAATGCTCAACCAACTGAGCTGCACCAGCCAGGGCCTGCTTTTTGTTTTTTTGAAGTTCGTTTTAGGTAAAATATATGAGGGACAATATACATAGAACAAAATTTGCTCTTTGGAGTGCAGTTCTGTGAGTTTTCATGGCTATATACAGTTGTATAACACTGCAATGAAGATAGGGTTCCATCACTCTGAAAACTTTCTTTGTACCCCTGTATTGTTACTCTCCTTTCTAAACCCCAGCCCCTGAAAACCACTGATGTGGTTTCCATGTCTATAGCTTTGTTTAAGGCTGTCATATAAGTGGAATCACACGTTCTGGTGTTTTGTGCTGGGCTTCTACTTTTACCATAATGTTTTTAGACATATCCAGTACTGAGTATGAATGTGCCATAATTGATTATCCATTCAACTATGATGAATATTTGAGTTCTTCCCAGTTGTTGGTCCTCACAAATATAAAGCTATTACCAAGATTGCACAGGTCTTTGTGTGAACATAAACTTCATTTCTTTTATTTATATACTTAGGACTGTGGTTATATATCATACGGTACATGCATGGTAAGTGTATATAGCTTCATGTAAGAAAATACCATGTTGATTTTCATAGTGGTTGAACAGTTTTGTATGTCCATCGGCACTATTTGAGTAATCCAGTTGTTCCAGGTCATAACCAACACATGGCATTGTCATTTTTTTCTTTCTAATTTTAGTCTTTCTAATAAGAGCATAGTGAAATTTAACAGTGACTTTAATTTGCATTTCATGATGCTGAGCAACTTTTTCATGTATTTATTTGCTACTCATATATTCTTTCTTGGTGAAGTATTCTTTTAAACCTTCTCTCTCTCTCTCTCTCTCTCTCTCTCTCTTTTTTTTTTTTACAATTATGCCATTTGTTATTTTATTATTGAGTTAAGATTTCTTCATGTATTCTGGATTAAAGTCCTTTATATGATATATAACTAAAAATATTTTCTCCCAGACAGTGCACTGTCATTTTATTTACAGTATAATTTGAAAAGCAGAAGTTAATATTGATAAATTCCAATTTAGACATTTTTCTCTTATGAATCATGTGAATGGTGTTCTACCTAAGAAATCATTATCTAATATATCTTATAATGAACATTTTCCCCTAAAATCTCTGCAGTTCTATGATGCACTTCAGATAATTCTACAGGTATGAATTAAATTTCATTTTTGCACATAAATGTGCAAATATTCCAGCTCCATTGTAGACAAGACCATCCTCTTGCACTGAATTAAATGTTTTTTTATTTTATTTATTTTTGTATTCCAGAGAGAAAATGAAAGGGAAAAAGAGACAGAAACATCAATGGTGAGAGAGAATCATTGACTGGCTGCCTCCTGAACCAGCAACCCAGGTATATGCCCTTTGATGGAATTGAACCCGGGACCCTTCAGTCCACAGCCTGACACTCTATCCACTGAGCCAAACCAGCTAAGGCCTGAATTAACTTTTCACTGTGTCAAACATGTACTGCCATTCATGTCTACTTCTGGGCTTCCTAGTTTGGTCTGTTGATTGATATGACTATCATTTTATGATTACAGCACTGTTTTCATTATGATGTCTATCCTAAATCTTCAGATCAAGTACTTTAGAGTCTCTTTGTTCCTATTTTCTCAAAATTGTTTGTCTATTTTATTTTCTTAGAAATTCTATACAATTTTAGAATCACTTATTAATTTCTATATAAAATCTTGCTGGGATTTTGTTGTAATTGATTATCCCTTGACCGATTATTCCTTAAGTTCATTTTCCCTCTTGTACATTCCTATAAAAAACTAATCTTCTTTATTCCTTTGAATTCAACTTATTTTGACCTGATAATTTATTTTATTTTATATTTCTTCTGCTGGAATATTCTCAAACCAGATATTAGAATGTCTGATTCCTTGTCATTCACGGCTCAGCTGCAATGTCTCCTCAGGAAGAATTTTGCTGACCATTCAAGTTGTCCACTGGGTGCTCTTTAACATAGAATTTATCTTATTATTTAAAAATGTTAATTACTGCCCCTGAATAGTATGCATCTAAGAACACATAAACATGTTAAATATCGTCTTTGTCTGGGTTGCCATAACAAAATACCACAGACTGGATAACTTATAAAGAACAAAAATTTATCCCTCACAGTTCTGTAGGCTGGAAGTTTTGAGGTCAGAGTGCCAGCATGATCAGGCAAGGCTCTTGTTCTGGGTTTCTGACTTCTGGTTGTAGCCTCGTATCCAAAAGGGGATGAGATAGCTCTTTGGGGCCTCTTTGATATGGTCACTAATCCCATTCATGAGGGTTCTGCTTCATGAGCTATTAACTTACCCAAAGCCCCGCCTCCTAAAATTATCACCTTGGGCATGGGTTTTCAACATTTACTTTTTTTGGGGGTGGGGGACAAAAGCATTCAGACCATAGCACCTTTCCCAACCAGGAATATGCTATCCTTCACCTTATGTTAAGTATTCTCTGATGTCTCTCATTAAAATTTAGTTTTCTCAATATAATTTCTATATACTTTTAGTTTGGTCAATCATATTTTATTTTTGCTATAGTTAGTGTGCATAGAATTGCTTTTCCATCATTTATTTTCATTGTGGATGTATAAAAAAGAATGCTTTTTCTGTAATTTTTGCTAACAATCTGCTTTATACATCATATTACTTCTAGTTTTATTTGTTTTTCAGTTTGTCTTTTGAATTTGTCTTTAGAGAAAAAAATATTTTTTATGATACTTATAATTGTGGCTTCCTTACCCCTAATCCTATATATATGTGTATATGTATGTGTGTGTGTGTGTATGTGTGTGTGTGTGTGTGTATATATATATATATATATATATATATATATATATATCTTGAGTAGTGATTCTTAATTGAAGAGGTAAATCCTCTCCAGAGTCAGGATAGGACTATCCAAGAATCCCATGAAGGTCTTTTCTCCTAACCACATAAGCCCCTATATAATTCCCTTATTTGTATTAATATTAAAAAAACATTGAAGACATATTAAATAAAAAGCACTATCAGAAAAGTGATACATAATATTAGTAAAATTAGATATCTTTGAATGGTTCAAGACATAAAATAAATTACTTTAAAATGTTCCTTTAAATGTCACATTTGTTTTTTTGTTTGTTTCTTAGACCTTTTATTTATCATGTTAAATAGTAGTTTTAATTAGAACTTTTCTTCTTCAGGAGTTGATTTTGCCAAATCATCTTTTACAAACTATTGAGATAATCTTTCTCCTTTGATTTTGTGATATTATGAATGCTACAAATGGAACTTAGAATATTAAACTCTCTTTTAATTTGGGGATAAAGTCAACACGATCATGTTTTAATGTTCTTTTAATACATTTGTGGATTAGATGTGGTAGTTTCCTATTAAGGATGTTTGCATACATGGCAGAAACTCCCATTCTTTCTTTGTTACAGAGCCTTGCTGTCTTTGAGCAGCAATGTGTTCAGCTAAATGACTACACGGCTCAGCCTTTCTTGAATCCAGATGTAACCAAGTAACTAAGTTCTGCTTACTCAATACAAGTATTGTGTGTGACTTCTAGGTAGTTTTCTTAAAGAGATCTCACTAGGCTACATGGTACTTGTTGACTTTCCTCCTCTCTCCTAAAACGTTTGTGTTATGGTTGGAAGTCCAGCAGCCACCCTAGACTATGACTTGAAAAGGAAATCTCACACTAGGAGAGTGGAAGAGAAAAGTACCAGGAACTTGGGATGTTTCTGCAGCTGGCATATCAGTCACAACCTGCCTATATTTTGACTTCATTTATATAAGAAATAAACTTCTATCTTAAGTGACTCTAATTTTGCATTTTCTGCTGCTTTACCTGAACCTAATCCTAGTAGATTAGGTTCATCCATAGTTATAAGTGAGATTGGTCTATAATTTTCTACTTTTTAAAGATCTATGTAATGATTTCATATAAGATATGCTGATTTTGGAAAGTAATCAGGATGTTCTAATTTTTTTCCTTAACTTTGAAAAAGATAAAGCATTTATCTGCAACAGTCAAGCACAGTTTTAGAAATACTTTTGGAAAGTTTTGCCTTTGTTTAAATATACTCCTTCTCCTTATGTTAATTAGCACTGGGATTTTCTTAAAATCATCCATTTCACCGATTTTATTCAAATTATGCACCATTCTAATGTTCCATCTCTTCTGTATTATACATTCATCCACAGCATTTTACTTAATTAAACTTGATTTGTGCTTATAATTATGTGTATTCAGTTTTTTTTTTAAATAAGTAGAATTTAGTTATATTCATCATTTTTTTCTTCTTCTTTTAGAAGACACTGTCTCTATGTGCTTGAAAGATCCAGCTTCCTTTGAATAGCTATGTATTTCAGGGTAGGCACTTATGTCTTAGTCCAGAGACTCGAATCCTAATTGTTCTGAGACAGTACTGTAATCTTTATTCTATTTTTCTTTTCATTGATTGGTTTAGTCAAAAGCAGGGGATAAACTTGTAGTCAAATGATGAGGGAAGCTATATTGAGAAATTTCTGGAATTAGTATTCCTATGCCTCAAAAGAGACATAAAGAATATATAGTTAGATGTCATCATGTGTGGAAGGGACTCCTAGGAATTTATGACCATGTTGTACACATAAGTAAAGCTGGTCTTTGGTGAAATCCAACACACAGAAAGGGTTGGGTAAAGACCATCACTGGAGCCCTGGGTATACTATATGTTCTGAAAGATTGTCAATGATCAAGTCAATTGAGTCAGAGTTTTCTTTACTTATGACTAAAGGCTTCCTTATTGATATACTTTTTCTAATTTTATCTAATCATTTTCCATTTTTCAATCTTAACTTATCATTCTTAGATTTCTATTTTTGTATTCTCTATATTCTTAAGTTGCATATAAAATAAATTTACTTTAATGATTCTATATTTAACAATGGAAACTTTCTTCTGAGTGCAGTTATCTATCTATATATAAAAGTCTAATATGCTAAATGTCTGACCGATTGGTTGACCGGTCGACTGCTCAACCAGTCACTAGGACGCACACTGACCACCAGAGGGCAGACACTCCAACTGGTAGGTTAGCTTGCTGCTGGGGTCCGGCCTAGCGGGACTGGGTGAGATGGGCTGGACACACCCTGGAGCCCTCCTGCAGGCCATCCCCAGCCAGCCAACCTCCTGCAGCCCCTCCCCGGCTGGTCAGCCCCTGGTTGGGACTGGGCGAGATGGCCCTGATTGGCTCTGATCACTGGCCAGGCTGAGGGACCCCACAGGTGCATGAATTTGTGCACTGGGACTCTAGTAATGATATAAAAGTAATGTATTAGTTTCATTATTAAAATATATTTTTATTATTTAGGAATTTTATAGATAAATATGTATATATATGTGTGTGTTTGTGTGTATATATACATACATGTTTAAGTTTGGGTAATTTTATTTAGAATATTGATATCCATTTTTGTCTAACAGGATTTAATAAAATAGTAGTCTATAGAATTATTCCTTTTGATAATTAAATATATTTTCTTTGTTGCCTAATACATGATTAATGGTTTGATTGTCCCATAAACATATGCCCTTAATATATAAAATTCTTTGCCTTTTTAAGCAATCTGTCTAGTTATTTTATTCTTATCTATATTCTTATTTAATTTTGTTCTTTTCTTGGTCTTTCAAAGACCAATGTTTCTGATAATTTCTCCTTTTAAAGCTGTTTTAACTTTATAAATTTTTTTACATATGATATATATGGTAATATTGCTGATATTTTCAACTACCTGGTTTATTTTTCATTATATGTCTGACTCCATGTAAAAATATTCTACAAAATTATTCTGCTTTCCAAATTCTGCATTATTGTTACTTTATTTTATTACTTCAAATATATTAATTTTATATACCCATGTTCTTCACTAGAACACATTTACTTATAGCTACTGCCATAAAACAGTGAATTTTATCCCAACTATAAAAGGGTAATTTAGAAGAAAAATAAAGTGTCACTTCTGACATCTCTCCAAAATTTTGTTTATATTGAATTTAATTTAATGGTTACCATCAAATTAATTAGTTCAAGTGAATTTTCTGTATCTGATTTGCATATTAAAGCTTTAGATGATTATGTCTAAATGGAACATAATTCTGTTTAGGAATAAGATTTATATCAGTATATTTTTCCCCACCTTCCTGATTTGGTCATGGTTATATTTTTTACTAGTAAAATGAATTATTTTTTCTTATTCTCAGCTATCCATGTCATAATTTAAAATAATGCTATGATGTAACACTCCAAATACTGAAAGTAGACTCACTAACAGTGTATAAACTTGCTGTATCAAAATAAGTGTGAAATGCAATTTCAAGCACACTTTGGTACCACTCCTAAATCTTTTTCAATAATATAGTTCTGCATATAAAAGATGCTTACTACATATGGTTGAATAAATGAATGGAAAATAAGGAATCAAGGAATGCATACAAAATGAATATTACGATCTCACATTTAACATTTCAAATAATAGTTTTTCAATCATTGAAATAAAGCTTGTATTCTTAAATATCCCCAGTTCATCTTGAAGTTTACTCAAATTATTAGTAATTATGTAAATATTGTTGCAATTGAAGTATATCTGGAGCATGTACAACTATTTCTCAAGTACAATTAGAAGCTATGCATCAATTCATTAAGATGTATATATGCAAGGACTGAGCACTCCAGATCTCAGGACCAACAGATATTAATATGTTCAATAATCACTAAGCAATAAGTATACATTTTTAGGTTCATTGCTTAGAACCTACAGGTTGATTTATCAAAGTACTGCTAATTTGAAATTTTATTTTTTGAAGAAAACAATGATTTGAGAATGACGTGGTATATGAGTTTGTAGTAATAAGCAGTGACTAAGCTGGCTAAGCACAGCATTTTATGAAGCCAAAAATACAAATCAAATTACCACAGAAAATAATCATATTTGAGGCATCTTTAAAAACAATCCATAAAAAAAAGAAAATAAGAGCACATGAAAATGATGCGACAGTCCTCCCAAAACACACACCAAATGACCTTTTGTACCAAACAATTCAAATGAAATTGCATTTCTGAAATAAAAGGATAAATGAACATGCTCTAAGGATTTATTATTGAATAAATACTACATAAATTATTTTAGGAACTATTGAAATAAAATTCTTTTGTGTTATTTCTGGGTTTATTAAAGTACTAGATAATTCTAACTCTTACCCCAACAGGAATATTTAAAATTCTCCTTATATGTATGTAGTCGAATGTGTGTGTGTGTGTGTGTGTGTGTGTGTGTGTGTGTGTGTGTGTGTGTGAGATTATCCCACATATATTCTGAAGAAATAGAGAAATGGGATGTTTGGTATTGATACTGAAGTAGTACATATGTTTGTGTCACAGAGGCTCAAAATAAACACGGTCTGTGTTTGTAGTTTTGATTTTGTGCGTGTGTGTCTATCACTTCCTAGAACACTGTGTATGTAGGCAGATAAACACATACTATTTCAAATTATTCTCTTTTAGTTTTCTGCTTATTTATAATTTAAAAAGTCCATATTTTTCCCTGAAAATAAGAGAAAATAATCTAAAACACATCAGAACCTTTTTCTACCTTTTGCAGAACTTTGAAAAAATAAAATGCAAATATTTAAACTGGTGGTGAATTAAGTCTAACAAACCTTATTCTTGTCTATAACAGAGGAACTGGGATAAATCATTTCAATAATATATTCTTCAGCCCAGTTAGCCAAATCTCTTCCAACCAGGAGATTTGAGAAATATGCTCTGTTTATGTGGGTCTTCTCTCTACTACTGGGGATGATTCAGCAGAGCTAATTGGTAAGCAAAGCTTTTCTCTTAGGTTATTCATTCAGCTAATGTGGTCTTAGCTGGGACTTTTCAGGAATAGACAGTAATATTAACTTTGCAGCTTGTTGATATCCTGAACTGCTTATTCCTTGTTGTTTATTAGACTAGTCTTAAACTGGGTGCATTAGGTACATCATTGAACCCTGCCTGTGGAATTTAGTGCCTCAAGCAAAGTTACTCTCGGTAACTTAGTTATAGAATTCAATTTTATAGACACATATGCAGAGTAAAAGCAAACTCACTAGATATCTATGGGCAAGGAGCTATCTGAAGGGAGGATTTCACAACTTTACCAGGCGCTGTAGTAAAAAATAACAAAAGTTCTGATGAATTATCTGCATTTTCTAGATATAAAACTTACTCATAAAGAAAACATTAAAAAAAAAACAAAAACCTTGACTGTCAAACCCATAATTCTCAGAAGTTGTACTAATGTTGACAGATTAATTTTATTTTAACTAATTTGTTTAGATTTGTTCAGTTGCCTGAACTGATTGACATTATAATGTTGAAATGCAGAGTGATGGAATATAATACTTTACCTAAATATTTCTGCATTAGGATTTTATGGTAAACATCACACATAATGCTTTATATCTAATTCACTTTATTAATGGTGTGATCTTACCAAAACCAAGCTACAAGGAGAATGTTGGTGTTTTTATAAATCTTTAATCATCAGCATGATAAAATTCAATTATTTTATTTATTGTAAAATATGTTTATTTTACAAGTGATTTTGATTGTGCTTATAACACTGAGAAATCCCCTTATCTGGATAATAGTGATGACCTCTATGGCATCCAGGCTGCCACTTTCCCAACTGCATTTCCATCTATGACATCAACAGTGTTTACAAGATTATTTATCATAACTTTCTAACTATACTTCTTTAGTTATTTGTACTGTTTTACTATCCCAGGAAATAATAGATTTACTATTGCATATTCTACTTAAGAAACTGATTAATTAATTAGTCCACTCAACAAATACTGCTTGATTGTATACAAAGTAGATCTAAGACAAATCACTATAATGGGGTGGTAGTGGAAAAATATGTAATATTGTCCCACTCTTTTTTAAACTATATTCATTTCAACACAAATCACCTTTCCAATGTGCTAAGCATCTTTATGTTGGGAATACCCCCATATACAGAATCAAGAATTATAAACTGATTACAAGTTTTAAGGGAAAAATCACTATTCATTAATTTGTGCTTTCTTTTTTTTTTAGAAACAAAACTCAACTCTAGCTAACTGAAGAGACTTTGTAGAAATGGACATTGAAAGAGTACTAGTATCTAACCCAAATCTTCCCTGAAATAAATTTGCAAGTCTCTTTCATCCTTGCATTATTCAATTCTATGATATAAATAATGAGGCATAAAGAGATCAGTGTAAATATATACTGGTGCTTTACTTGACAAAATACCTTTCAGATCTTTAGCTGTTGTTTTGGGTTCAATTGTGTCTACCCTAAGGATGTTGAAGTTCTAATCCAAGTACCTTTGACTGTGAATTTCTTTGGAAAAGGAGTCTTTGTAGATGATCAAGTTGAGGTCATTAGTGTGGGCCCTAATTCAATGTGACTGGTGTTATAAAAAAGGGGGAGTTTAGTGGAGAGAACACCATACAATGATGATGTCATTTGCAAGCCAAAAAATGCCAAAGATTGACAGCTAAAAAACCAGAGCTAGGAAAGAGACATGGAACATCTTCCTCCTAGGGCTTTTAAGGAACCAACGCTGCTGACACTTTGAAGTCCGACTTTTAGCCTCCAGAACTGTGAGACAAATTTCCTGTTGTTTCAGCTGCTCAGTTTGCCATACTTTCTTATGACAGGCCTAGGAAACTAAAACAATTGCTTTCTGGATTCTTCTGTGAAACATATGCTGGGGTGGGATAACACCAAAAAAAAATTTCCAGCATTTTAAATTCTTGGTGTTGTTGAATTCTTCCTTTGTTTTCTCACTCCAACTTTCTTGCCCACTACTGGGTTCAGGTTTGCACTATTCAACCCAAGAATTCAGGAACCAAACCATCAATTGCACAAGACTATTTACTGCATTCAGAATCACTGCTAAGTGGAGTCCTATTAACAACTCAACTCTTGAATACTCAATTCACACAATAATTCACAGTTCAATTCTACAATTAGGTTCTGCATATAAAAATTTTCAAAAACAGTTTCAAAACTCCCTTTGAAAGTGTTCATGAAGCTAGTTCCTGGTTTAGTGATATGACTTAGCTGACATGAGGAGAGATGCAAGAGGGGCATTGCTGGTTCCCTCCTGCAAGTGTGACCTCCCTTAGGGAAATACTGACATTTTTAATTTAGGGAGAAACAGTTAATAGCTTCTATAGGCAATGGAGAGGGAATGGTCTTTTCTGGTATTATTAGTTGGGAATGTACTAGAGAATTTGGAGGTCCTCTATGTCTTTCCATTTGTCTCAAATATCCCCATTTTTTGGTCTATTCTGTTGGCTAATGCCCTACTTTTACAAGAGACCTATTCAAGTCTATGAATTCACTAGAACGCCTAATTAAGAAACCAAATGACTTGTATGCATGCATATGAGCATAACCAATGGACACAGATGGGGTGGGGGAGGATAGCGGGGTGAGGACATGTACTGGGGGGTGGGGAGGAATGGGAGAGGTCAAGGGGGAAAAAGGAGATATATGTAATACTTTAAACAATAAATAATTTAAATTGGAAAAAAGAAAAGAAGAGAAACCCATAGAAGGAAATTTGGGGCTTGGACTTTTTATTCTGTCAGCCCAGCAGATACAAAAATAAGAAATATTTTCACAATCAGAGAATTCTCAGCTTCATTCTATGCATCAAGACAAGAAAATAGAAATTCTTTGAATTATCTAAGAGCTCAGAAGCAATCACTGCAGTTCTATAGTTCCTCATTCTTCCATTTATTGTTCTAATGCTCTCATGATCCCACATAATCTTGCCCTCAATGGGACTGTGGTTCTAGTTACATTAGGTAATAAATCAATTAGGCATTTCACTATTGCATGCTATGAGCATCTAGATTTCCTTTGTGAAAATATAAAACAATTGACCAGAAAACCAATTCCCAATGTGCTACATTTCTCTGAGGATTTTTGGTTGGAAACATACTTTCTATTATCTTTGGTTATGAGTAAATAAGGAGTGACTTCTTTTGTCTAATGTAAAATAAACTTACTGAATGAATAGGGGGAACACATGAGATTGAAGGGAAAGTTGAAGAAACAGGCTGGTAACAGAGAGAAACCAATAAAATTCAGATTTTTTAAAAATATAATTGAAAAGTGTTGGTTGGCTTGTTGTTGATAGATACAGAGAAAACTACTTAGGAAAATATAACTTTATTACTAAAAAGTGTTTGCCACAAAAGCTAATTAAGTTACCTGGTGAATTAAGTTGGCTTACAAAAAACTATAAGGATTATTTTTTAATGTAGTATAGACAAGCATATAGCCTCATTTTTCCTAGCACAATGATCCTTTTAGGAGGAGGAAACAGGTTCATATTATCCAAACAGGCAAGCCAAAAGGGAATGAATCCAAAAACAGCCAAATCTAAGGAAAAGAGGGGGCAAAGAGGATTTATGTTCCCTAAACTAAAATTTTCTGCCTTTTCTTGTCCCAGAGAAAATGTCTATATTAGTGAGTACCCTTAAAATTCAAGCATGTGTATTAGGATACTTCTGTTTGCAAGTAACAAGCCCGCTGTGAATAAGTTTAAGCATAGATGGGGTTTATTAGCTTGTATAACCAACCAGTGAGGGTAAGTTGGTTCTCTGAGCAATAAGAATCAGAAACCAAGGAAACGTCACAATTCTTTATTTTCTTTTTTTATGTTCCCTTTTATTTATGTTGCACCTTACTTGCTCAACAATTAATAAATTCCACTCATGGTAGGTGACAAAGTCTAAGACAACTTCAAATTCACAAGCTTACAGCTCCAAGTCTTGAGAGAAAGGGCCTCTCCTTGCTTAAAAAGAATTTAAAGGAAAAGATCAGAGAAAGAGTAAGCTCCAGTTACATTCCATTACCTGTGATGAATGGCAAGTCCCAATTTGGTAAGAACAGCTCTGTTTGCCCTGTTTATATCCATTATCCTATGATTATTAAAAGCCTTTCCTTTACCTCTCAAAGATACCCTGGTAGAGACAAATTTTATGGTCAGCCTTAAATCCTGTAGCTGGCAGCACCTGACAGAACCAAAAGAACCATGGTGTGTTCTGGTCAGCTCAAAGTGTACACACACCCACCAATCCACCTGTTCAAGGTCTCTGCCTCCAACACAGGTTTTCAACTTTTTAATTAACTGTCATGAAACAAATGAAATTATAGGCAAAAAAAAATGCCTAAGTGTACCGTGAGAATAGCTACTTTTTGGTGTGTTTTTTTCACAACACACTTTCTGATGTACTCTTTGGTGAAGATTATACAACTGCTGTTTGTTAGTTAACCTTTGCTAAAAAGTGAAAAACCAAAAAAACAAATGAAGATACATTTAGTTGGCATACTAACCTGACAAAAAGGGTGGATGTTTACATTTCTCTTCCAGAATCTGTAAAGTAAAAATTTACTTATTTTGTTTGTCCTAAAATATCAAAACTAAGGAAGTAATTATAAGTAAAAATATTTTCAATTCCAAAATGTTCTATTAAGCTTCTGTTCTTTTTTTGTTTGTTTGTTTGTTTTTAATCTGGAAGAAAAGGTGATGGCAAATAACTTTTATTTGAAATTGAAACAAAGACATTAGTGGGGTTTTTTGTTGTTGTTGTTTTTGAGCTCAGAGAGTCACTACAACTGGAAGCTTTGCATAACTGCTATCACTTAAGAGAAAATCAAGCCAGGAAAGATCTGGTTAGAGAACTAGTAGAGTTTTAAAGACAAATGATTAAAAAGGGCTTTTAATGCCAACCTTATAATTCAGGGTAATGTTTGGGATGCAGGAACAATTAGAGACAGGTATTTAATTATTCAGATTATGTTTACCACACTATAATCTTTAGATCAGAATGCATGAGAAAATAAGAGGAAATGCCAAATCTGAAGTCTCATGTTGGGACCATTAACTCATTTATTTCTGAGTATCTGGCACATAGTACAATCTTTGTTAATGATTTGTTGAATGAAGTAATGGAGTTTTAACATGTCCCATAAATCTGAACATTAGTCTGCAACATGTATCATATTTTACTAAGATGAAGACATATCTTCAATTTATTATTCTGTAAACTTACAACTATTATTTTTATTCCATTAATAACAAAATTTTTTTCTATTATAACTGAGCAGAAATAACACTAACAAAGTCTGGGATTGGTGGTGGGGTTCCAGAATATTTTGAGAAACTAATGAAACTTTGGAAATCTGTAGAAAAAGGATGCTGGTAATAAGTACAACTTTTTTTTTTTTTTCACAGCTCTGGGTGATTCAAAGATGACCTAGAGATTGTTCATGAGATCATTTGGGATTAAAAGGAAGACAAACTTTTTTGAGGGGGAGTCAACTATATAAAAAATCATGCCCTAGATGTTTGGCTCAGTGGATAGAGCATTGGCCTGAGGACCAAAGGATCCCAGGTTTGATTCCGGCCAAGGGGCATATGCCCGGGTTGTAGGTTCAATCCCCAGTAGAGAGCATGCAGTAGGCAGCCAATCAATGATTCTCTCCTATCATTGATCTCTCTCTCTCTCTCTCTCTCTCTCTCTCTCCCCCCTTCCTCTCTGAAATCAATAAAAATATATATTTTTAAAAATCATGACCAATGAACCAGGGTTAGTTATATTAACAATGTGATTTGGAACAAGTTACTTGAATGTCTTGTGTTCAGTTTTTCATCTGTACTTTAAGGTCATAAATTTGTCTTCTAAATGAAATAATACCATACTGCTGACTTTAAGAGAGACTTTGCAGTAACTTGAGGATTAAAATGCTACTGTGTTTGTTTTGGATAGAACTTGTAGCATGAAGTGAACATTTCCACAGGCACCTGAAGTCTGTACATAACTTCAGAGCCGCCAAGCATATAACTATTCTAGTTATCCACAGTTGTGCAACAACCTATCTTAAAATGTCAAGGCTATTACACAAAAGCAATAATTTATTTTGCTTACAAATGTATAATTTTGATAGGGTTTGGTGGAGTCAGCTGATCTCTACTCAACACGGTATCAGCTGAAGGAGTTCACCTAGGCTAGAAGATCTGCTCATAAAATGCTTAAATCTTGTGACTGGCAATCTGATGCTGGTTATTGAGTATCTCCATGGGACCAGCAGTTGGGCATCTTTACTGTTTGGGGACTATTTTCAACAGTAAATAGCCAAGAGACAGGAAGTAGAAGCTGTCAGGTTCATAAGGACTATACACTGAAACTAACAGAGTATCACTTCTACCATATTTTATTGACCAAACAGTAACAAAGCCTGGAATTAAAGGAAACATATAGACATAATGGGAGAGGAGTTAAAGAATACTGGAGCTATTTTTTAAAATAACCATTGTGGTGATGTCCAAGTTCCCTGAAATAAGCTTTGTTTCTCATATTTATGTAATATTATTTTTAATGAATGGCTGAGCATTTTATGTTGGATATGAAAGACCATCCTTGCACAAATTCACTTTCAAAGGAATTCCACGATTTAATGATTCCACTAAGGACAGACTCTTGCACGCTATGCTGATTTGAAGGAACTAATTTCTAGTTTTTTTTTAAAAAAACGCATCCCTGTTGAACAGCCTAGGAAAGCAAACTGATTAATATGCAGTGCTTAGCACTGGTTCTAGTAATTTAATGTCATTTGCATCAACAAAACCCCCCTCTGTACCAAATAACCCTATAAATTGACCATTTTTCTCATTTTGTTTCACAGTGTGATTTCTCTTAAAAATCTCTTTTCTGCTAAGGATACTGTCCCTCAGGCTCTCTCAACTACATCCAAATCTATTCTCCCCAGCTGGATTATATTGCATTGTATTGCTCCTTATCTGGCTAGTTTTTCAATGAGCATGCAGCCAAGTTAGAACACCTGTGAGTTCTTTTATCATGTGGAACTGAGCTCAACCTGGACTAAATAAACCTACTCAAATGTAGAGATGGAAAAAAATCAACATCAATAGACTCAGTAGATACTAAATTTATGAACCTTGGTCTCAGAGGGGTTTTTGTTGACCACAAAGTCAAGGAAGTAAAAGCAAAAATTAATGAATGGAACTACATCAAACCAAAAAGCTTCTGCACAATAAAAGAAATCATTAACAAAATAAAAAGGGAACCAACTGGATGAAATAAAATATTTGAAAATAATAGCTCTCATAAGGGGCTATATCCAAGATGTATAAAGAAAGGCTGGCTTCATAAAATGAATTGCTGCATCCCACATCTATTTCTAAAACAGTGCTTATAGAATCAGTATTACTTTTTATTTAAATGTTTAAATGGAATTCATCAGTTAAGCTACATGGGCCTACATTTTTGTTGTTGTTTTGTGGGAATTTTTAAATTACAAATTAAATTACTTTAATAAATATAGTCTATTTAGGTTATCTATTTCTTCTTGAATGAGCTTTGCTGATTTCTGTTTTTCTAACCATTTGCTCATTTCATCTAAGTTGTGAAATATATTAGCACAAAGCAGTTCATAATTGAATACTGTGACTTTTTTTCTGATCTTGCTAGGACCTTATCAATTAATTGAACTCTTCAAATATTTAATTTTGGATTGAATTGATTTTTTAAAATGTTTTTATGGATTTTTTAGAGAGGAAGAGAGGATAGAGAGATAGCAACATCGATGAGAAAGAGACATTGATCGGCTGCCTCCTGGACACCCCCTCTGAAGATCAAGCCCGCAACTGAGGCATGTGCCCTGACCAGGAATTGAACTAGGAACCTCTTGGTTTATACGTCAATGCTCAACCACTGAGACACACTGGCTGGGCTCACTGATTTTTTTCTCTGCTTTTATTGTTGCTCAATGACCTTGTCTTCTGATCTTTATTATTTCTTTCCTGTTTATTTTGGTTTTTATTTTTCTAATTTACAGGAATCGGCAAAAGTAGGTTTATACTTGTTAATATGGGAAAATAATTAATGAATAATAATACAAGAAAAATAAATAATAATACAGGGCATACTCACAACTGTAAACATATTTTTGCCCACCACTCCCTATATTAAGGTAGATGCTTAAATGATTACCTTGAAATCTTTCTCTTTTCTAATATAAGCACATTAGAAATGTTGTAAGTATACTTTTGTAAATATTAATAGGTGGTGCTTTTATTTTAATTCAGTTCAAAATATTTTCTAATTGATTTCTTATTTGACTCAGAGGTTATTTAGAAATATGTTGTTTCACTTCCGAATATTCAGGATTTTTTTTAAGTTTTTTGTTGTTGTTGATTTCTAACTTAATTCTTTTTTCAGAATACATTCTTGTATAAATTTGAGTTGTTTTCATTTATTAACACTTGTTTTATGCCCTAGAATATAATCTATCCTAGTAAATAGTTCGTGTCATTTAACTATGTTGCAGTGTTCCATACGGAGTTCTTTGAAAACATTGTTCAAGTCTCCTATATTCTTTTTTTAAAATTTGTTATCTCAATTACTGATAGAAAAATGTGTTGTTATATATTTCTCCATTCATTGCTATTCACTTTGCTTCATGTATTTCAAAGTCATTATCAGTAGCATACACATTTAGAATTGTTATGTCTTCTTGATGACTTGATCTATTTATCATTTGAAAATGTCTAGTAATCCCCATTTTCACATCTGCTTTGTCTCATATTAATCAACCATCATCACTTTCTTTTGATGAGTATTTCCATTGCATACTTTGTTTTACCTTTTAACTTTAAACAAATCTGTATATTTATATTTAACGGGGTTCTTGTGGACAGTATGCAGCTGGGTCTTTCTGTTTTAAATCAAATAATTTAGCCTTTAACTCAAGTATTTACACCTTTTGAATTTAACATATTAACTAATGTTATTTCCTACTTGAGTATTCTCAGCTATCTGTTCCTTTTTCCATTTTTTTCTTGCTTTCTGTTGGATTGAGATTTCTATGATTTAATTTCAGATGCATTATTGATGTTATCCAAATATTTGTGTTTAATTTTCTTAATGATTGATTTGGAATTTACAATATATACCTTCATTTCATGACAATATTATTTACTTTCAAATAATATTAAGCCAATTCATGTATAAGGTAAGATTTTATGTCAGTAGCCTTTCATTATCTTCTTCTGGACTTTCTGCTTTTGTTTGCATAAATTTTATTTTATTTATTTTTAATATATTTTTATTAATTTCAGAGAGAAAGGGAGAGGGAGAAAGAGAGAAACATCAATGATAAGAATCATTGATTGGCTGCTTCCTGCATGGACCACACTGGGGATCGAGCCCACAACCAGGGCATGTACCCTGATCTGACCAGGAATGGAATCATGACCTCCTAGTTCATAGAATGGAATTTATTTTTATACCTTTTAATATATATAATACAGGATGTACCAATCCCTTCTTGTTATTATCTAACCTTTGCTATAGCTTTTCAAGGCTTTATTACTAGGTGAATGCAAGTTTACATTTGTTGTTTACTGCTGGTGAATCAAATATTTTCTTTTTTTAATTGATTGTCTTTTACTAAAATAATTTATTTTTCCTTTATTCTGTATTGTCTGCTACTATTAGAGCCATATGTCTGGGCTTATAACTAAGGGAATCTTACTTGTACATTTTTCATATCTTTATTTTACCTTTGCTTTCAACCTTACTGTGTTTCTTGTATACAGCAAAAATTGGAATTATTTTTTTCTACATGAGTCCACAGATTATGCAACATTAATCTCAGTTACTTAAAACAACAAAAGTTAACTTATATGTGTGACTGTCAGTAGTATATATGCTGCAAGCTCTGCTTCACTCTGTCCTTAACCCAGAACCTAGGTTGATGAGGGAACCCTATCTTCTGGAACAGTATTATTGCCTATGTAGAGAATATAAAACATGGCAAAGTACACACTCTTGATGCTTCTGTCCTAAAGTGACATATGCTATTTTTTCTCATTACTCAAAGCAAGTTATACAATGAAACTAACTTCAAATCAAGAGGTGTGGTAAAAATAAGACATAGCCCAGCCTGGTTGGGTGTGGTTCAATGATTGAGCATTGACCCATGAACCAGGAGATCACAGTTTAATTCCCGGTGGGGGCACATGCCCAGGTTGCAGGTTGGATGCCCAGCAGCCGATCAATGATTCTCTCTCATCATTGATGTTTCTATGTATCTCTTCCTCTCCCTTCTTCTCTCTGAAATCAATAAGAAGAAGAAGAAGAAGAAGAAGAAGAAGAAGAAGAAGAAGAAGAAGAAGAAGAAGAAGAAGAAGACAAAGCCCAGATTGTGACATATATTAATTAGTTGTATAACGGGGCTTATATAGTCTCCATGCCCCTTAACTTTATTACATACTTATTTTTTATTTTACATTATGTTGATTTTTTTCATATTATCCCCAGTTAACTAATAAATGAAGGAAGTTAGAAATGTTATTTCTGTTATTGTGTAATCTAATTAACTCTAGGGTTAGAATAATTGGTTTTGTTATCTATAAAGAGACCCCTTTCTGAGTGAAATAGGACCTAATTCTTCAGTAGTATAATATATATTTTCCACAGATATTTGGAGATATCCAAAGCCATTGGGCTCTAACTTAAGTTGCAAGGTTGAAGACCTTTGCACCAGAGGTATCCCATATCTGAATATTTGTGCTATTCATTTAAGATGATTTTGTAACAAATGAATATCAAAGCCAGCATCCATGGGGAATAACTACTCCTATAGTTTTCAAAACTTTAGAAATACCTTCTTTTAAAGAAGCATATCCACTAAAAATAATAATACTAAATTAAACTATTTAATTTATTAAAATAAATTATATAAAACTTTCAGCCCTAATTATTATATTAATTAAAATCAACAATATTTCTTTAGGATCTTAGGATTGTGGAACTGTTAAGCCATATTTACTCGGTCAGTTCCCCCATTATATAGTTGATGAAACTGAGGTCTAAAAAAAGAGTGGTATAGACAGGTTTCTGTACTCAGAGTTCTCTGATCTTGCCCTATTGTTTAACATATTCTGTACCTAACATTTCCACAAATCAAACTGACTCTCCCTTAATAGGTATGTTGAGTATTACAACACTATGTTCCTATTGCTTATTATTAGCAATATATTGGAATACCATAAAGTTTGGGGAAATATTTTAAATTATTTATTTTTTCTTAATTAAAGGCAAATGCTGTCTAGTTAAATTATAACTACTGAGAAAATGTTTAGAACTCATAAATTGTGAACATTTTCTCCCACACAAATATTCAGATATCATTGGTCATCCACTTACTTTTTAAGCTCTGACAATTTTCCAAGATTCAGAGTTCAAATAGCATGTGGATATTAGTTCAGACAAACATCACAGATTGTTATCAAAAGAATGTGTGAGTTTTAGTCAGCCATAACCTGCAGCTGTCTCTGCTGTTGCAGATATATTTAGGGTATTTTTTGTATAGACATATGAACTAACCATCCATGAAATGTCACATGTTTTAACAGAGATTGTGACAGGAGCTATGGGTGACTAGGAAACATCATGAGTCAGTTTGAGTCTGGTTCTACATCTTAAAAGATACAAATCAAATCACATCACATAAGGAAAATGCATGAACTATTAAGACTAGACTCTGAATTCCACATAGAAAAAAATAAACTGTCACAACATTTAATGATATTGTCAGTATAGATTTGTCTAAGATTTGCAAAGAAAACCAAAGAAGAAAAAGAAGAAAAACAAACCAACAAAATAGCTCTGCTTTTGTTAAACATATACTCAATATTATCTTTAAGATAGTGCCTGTTAGTTAGTCAGGGGCTTAGTCAAGTGAATTATTTTTGGCTATTAAGTGATAGCTTTTATGATATTGCTTACAAACTCTAAGGTAGTATGTAACATAAACTGTTTTAGGTGGTATAAAAAAAGAATACACTTTTTGAACAATCCTATTAGTCCTTTTGTGCTATCATTAGGAGGTTGGTCAGACATTTGACAGTGTTGACTAGTTCTGATGGCATAGCCCAGAGTTTTTAGATGCTCAAAATACCATTGCAATTATAGGTAGTTACTAATAGTAGGAAGAAGGCAAAGGAGAAGGCCAGGCATTATAAGCATGGCCATTTGGGCAGCTTTACTGGGAAGTGCAACTTTACACTTCTCAGGGAGCCACCAGTCCATTCCCTGCAGATTACTGGGGGAAGGGGTCCAACAAAGGGGAGATGGGAATATGTACAGTGAGTTGGTGTGAGGTAGGGAAGGTGCCTGTCCATAAAAGATGGGAACAGACATTATTGGCCAGACGGGGTGGGGCCACTACAAACCCATGAAAATATGGGAATATTTCCTGTTTAATTCAATAATCCCCCAGACAAAGGAGTTTGCTCTCTTGGCTCTTGGCTCTGGGCTCTTTTGTTCCTCTGTCTTTGCTCCTGCCTGTGTTCCCTCCACAGCCATGTGGCCATTGGGACCCAGCATGCAAAGAACTGATAGATTACAACTGGGATTAGACTGTGCAAATATGGAACGGAAACTTTGGGCAACAGCTTTAATCCTAGTCCTGCTAAAAGCACAGACTTCTTCCTTGGTGGGATGGAAAGAAATGGGACCTTGGAAACTCAGGGAATTAGCTCCACACAAATATATTCCACTCATTCTCCCACAATAAGTTTCAGAAAATTATTTTTCTTGTAACATTACAAGAAGCCCACTTCCACCAGCAATAGGTGAGTACAGGGAGAACGCCCCACCGATAACACTCAAATAAATGTCTTTTGTTAGTTGCTGCTTTTGGGTAGTGCAAATAAATAATACTGTCCTCAAGCCCTGACACAGAATCTGAGATAGTTCATCAGTTCAACTGAATTTTATCAAGCAAATACTTTTTCCCCCCTCTTCATTTTCTTCTCTTATCACTGTACCTACTTCTTCTATCACTAAAAGCACCCAGCATTTGGGTCTTCACTATATACCAGGAACTCTGATAAGCTGTGTGGATGGGAAGCTCAAGGTCTTGGCCCTTAGGTGGCTCAAGGTCAGGGCCTCTATTGCATTTGCATTAGGTGGTTAATCTTCATGTCTCAACTATCATATGAGACATAGTTATACTAAAGAATTATTTTATCTGTGAACTTCAAATTTAACTGGTATACTAGTTTAATTATACTAGTATTTTTATTTGCTAAATCATCCTCGCTGTGTGGCATTATGAGAGTGAGAGGCTATTAATTTGGCTTCTTTGAAATATAAACTCAGTCTCAGGAGTAGTCAAGCACTGGGCAAGGGAAATACAGCCCAGTATTTTCTATATATCTGATTTTAAAAGAACACTATCTGTTCAGTCTATCTTCTCTGAATCTTAAAATACTCTTACCTACCTATGGAAATAGCAGTCGGACTCAGCGAGCACATTCATATTTTCAATAAATCCATGACAGAGCAGGTACATAACAGGAAATACAATGACTTAAACCAAAATAAAATAAGCTAGAAAGGCATCTACTCATTAGAATTGGTTTAGTTCAATTGCAGTTACTCTTTCTATACAAAAGCGTTAAATGAAAGATATCTCATACAACAGTGCACTGATGGGTATGCATGTAAAAATTTGTGAAGAATATATAAAAACAATAAAACAGGAAGACAAGTATGATCTACCCAAAGTCAGAAATATCTTTCACTTTCCTGTAGAAAATGTTTACTCTTCTTATACCAAAACATGAAGCGTGAAAACTTGTGGAGAACAAGTGTCTTTCATGTCCTGTTCAATCTTTAGAGAGCTAATCTTGTGAAAATTAAAGAAAAGTAGCAAGGTTTTAGAAGTGAAATTGCCATGAAAGTATAATAATAGCAAATCTACTTTAGAGTGCTATTGATGAAAGGCAGAAATATAAACATTTAAAGTTTTTTATTGACAGATGAATTTTAGGTGGAAAATCTTAATGGGATTTTCAAAAGCCCATTGGTTCTTAAAGCCATATTCTGATTTCTCTGGGAATTCCCAGGGTCAAGACATAATGCCTGGCAGAATATTTGTGAAATAAGACCATTAGCTTTAGAGTAGGACAGATAAATGTGGATATTGCCAGCCTCTCTAATGACTAGTTGTATATAAATTTCTGAACCCAAGATTATGGGACTTAATATGATGTTATGAGAATTTAGATGTTAAATGTCTAACATGCACAAGATATTTATATCTCAATGAGTAACTGTTATTATAGTTATACTATCATCAATCAATGTAATAAAAAGGTAGTTGAGTGGAGTCAGTAAAAATATTTCCCTTTGGATATTTTAAATTTTCTCATTTTTTCAATTTATTCTATGATCAACTTCTCATGTTGATTGAGACAAAGTGATATATTGTTTATTGTCACAGTGAATGGCAACAAAGATAGCATGTATCATTTCAATAGCATCTGCCCACTTTTCCTTCAGAATTAAAGTACTTTGCATGAATAAACTTAAACAGCAAAATACATGAACTACTATAATTTTCTCAAATCTTACGTTTACTAATTTAAGTAATAGGTATATTAATAATTACGATGAAATGATTAGGATAAGTTAATTTTTAAATTGCAAATATATTTTGACTATAAGCCTCTTTAGATATTTACCTAAAGTTTTCAAATTCTGCGCTGAAATGGCATGAAGATACTTCAGAGTATCTGAAGTGGTTATGGGGTTTGACTTGCCAATTTCCATCCCTAGTCTCATCATGTCACTGGTCAATTCCACTCCACCTCTTAATGTTTCACTTACAAATAGACACTATGCCCAGACCCTGCCTAATAAAACAGGAGAGAAAGTCAGCATGGGGATCTTGCAAAGGATTTTTCTCTCCTAAAAAGAGAAATGAGACAGAGAAAGTATCATGTTCTGAATATTGTCAAATCTAGTTATAATGCCTGGAACCGCTACTGCCATTTTGCAACTATGAGTGGAGCCAGACCGAGGGTAAACTCACCACACTGAGATGGAGTGGCAGAGAAACAAAAAAAGGTCAGATTGATGATCTTCATATACGCAGAGATCCCTACTTTTAGGGATCATAAAAAGTAATTTGTTTCCTTACTTTTAAAACCAATTAAATAACTGCTTTCTTTAACTCATAGCTATAAACCACTTGAATTGGAAGCCCTCAATAAATGTTACCCATCTTTGTCCTCATCCTCATTATCATACTGCTCCCTCTCGATATCGTCATTATTGATCTTGTTTCCTACTCATAGTCTTACACAACTGTACCTGCTGCAGAGAAGGCACCTGCCTCAAGTCTTCTTCAAGCTCAATCACTTTCTTTTTAAAAATATATATATATTTTTTTATTTCAGAGAGGGGAAGGGAGAGGGATAGATAGAAACATCAATGATGAGACTCATTGATTGGCTGCCTCTTGCATGCCCCCTACTGAGGGGGATTGAGCCCAAAACCCAGGCATGTGCCCTTGGTTGGAATTCAACCTGGGACCCTTTAGTCTGCAGGCTGATGCTCTATCCACTGAGCAAAACCGGCCAGGGTAAGCTTAATCACTTTCTCTCCACCCAGTGGAGTTGGGCCAAATGCTCTCAAGATCACTCGTTCTCATACAACTCTGCCCTGTTTTTTCATGTGACTTACAACAATGTAGGTGAGTCATAGTTTATCAGTTGCTTGTCTATCTCATTAGGTTGTAACCTTTCCTGTCTTATTCAATATTGTCTACTCAGTGGATGAGCACAGTCCTGGAAAGTAATAGGAAGTAAGTATATGTGTTAAGTTGAATGAAAGAATTAATGAAAATAAAGTCAAAGTGTAAAACATAAGGATTAACAATTTTTCTTCCAAATAAATTATTTATCCTTTCTGAAAATATGTGTAGAAAATATGCTACTTATACTTGGATTATGATTTGACAAAATTTTTAGATATCATGTATTATAGACTATGAAACAGTCCCATAAGCAGTATCTTTAAAAGAAAGAAAAAAAAGAATTGGTAATGACTAGACTTGAAGGAACACTGATAAGAGACCTGTCAGGTAAAGCAAAAGTTATGGTACTTGGGGGGTTAATGGCTTTTATTTGACAGTTGCATTTTGCCTCACTTTAATTGGATGTACCATTTCTTTGCATTTGGCAGTTGACAACGCTTCAAGGACAAATACTGAACGTGGTGTGGGGAAGAAAAAATAACAGATTGCCAGATAGACTAAAAAACAATTTAGCACTCAGCAAGAAAAGAAATGAGAACCCAAGTTGAAACATCCCATGTAGACAATGTCATCATAACACTTCCAGGTTAAAAAAAGCAAAGCCCCCTTAAATGTCTCAATTAGAGAATCAAGGTGAACCAAATCATTTCCCTTGAAGCACTGCCAAATATTTGACATAAACTTCAATTTGCAGCAACAAGCTTCAAGGCATCAATTAGAAGAGAAATTTTCTTTTAGAAAAATAATCCAGGAAGGAGTCCGCTTAATGTTTTTCTCATAAAGCTCATTTTGTTTAATTGATCTGAGATCCTGTCTGCTTAAAGACAGACTTTCCTATTACTCAAGGTATATCAGTTTGTTTTTCCTGTAGTGTGATCCAAAGAAAACATTATACAGGTGTGTGTGTGTGTGTTAGGGTATGTGTATGTGTGTGTGTGTGTGTGCATACGTGTGTGTATAAACACACAAATCATTAAAGAATCAAACTCCAGTTTGAGAGGGAGAATTGAAGATTGGTAGGGTTTACGGCAATTGTTCTTAAATGCATACAATTTTGCTCACTTTCTTAAATGTCTTCTGTTACCAATAGCTACATTTAATTCCAGAGTGTTCATAACTATATTTGTAACCCTCTTTATTTAAGCTGAACATGCAAATATAAATATATAGAAAATAAGGAATTGTCACATTCTTCTGGTTAACTCTTCAAAAATTCACCAGTTGTTGAGGCAGGTTCTCTTCCAAGTAGAATGTAAAATACTCACTTAGAGAATCATAGTCACTTACTTTCCACTAATGATGTCAAATCTCTGGAATCCCTTCACTTCCTAAAAAACATACACTTAGGAAATTTTATTTTGTCCATTGACTTTTTTAACTTTAGTTTTTTAAATTTATCTTTATAGTTGAACATATTACAGATGTCCCCTTTGTTGGTGTGTTTTTTCCCATTGACATGCTCCACCCCATACATACCCCTCCGAGGCCTTTACCATTCTATTGTCTCTGTCCATGGGTTATGCATATAAATTCCCCAGTTAATCACTCCCCTTCCAACCCTCCACACCTCCCCATTCCCTCTGAAATTCATCAGTCTGTTACATACTTCTATGTTGCTGGTTCCATTTTATTCATCAGTTTATTTTGTTCATTAGATTCTACATATGAGATCATGTGATACTTATCTTTCTCTGACTGGTGTCCACTTATTCTTATTTCCAAATTTTCACCTACCATACCAACCCTTGATCTATTAATGTTATTAAAATAAGCAAATAAGTTAGTGAAAATAAAAACCAACAAAAAATAGCTCTAAGTTTAGAAAGGGTAGGTCAAATGAGTTATAACTTTCATAAGTATTTTGTATAATTAGAATAATTTCAATAGCAGTAATTTACTGTTCTTGCTATTGGGGCATAATGGAGAAGAGAATTAACATAACAATATTGCAGATATTTTATAAAATAAAAAAGAGGAAGTGGATCTTATTTTGACACAACCATTTAAGTCCATATAAATTTATCTCTCTAGGACATTCAAAATGACATTTCTCTATTCTTTAAAAATCATTCACTTTACTAAGGTATTTTTCATGCATCTTTTAGGTACTTGGTCTAAGGTGGTAGAAACACAAGATGAACCTGTATATTACACATCATCTATATATATAAAAGCCTAAGTAGTAGCTATGATGAGCACTGACCACCAGGGGGCAGACGCTCAATGCAGGAGTGGAAACCACAGACATGGAAACATGGAACAGACTGATGAATCTCAGAGGGAAGGGGGAGAGGGGAAGTTGGGAAGAGATTAACCAAAGATCTTATATGCATACTAGAGGCCCGGTGCACAGATTCATGCACCTGTGGGGTCCCTTGGCCTGGCCCACGGGGATCGGGCTGAAACCAGCTCTCCGACATCCCCTGAGGGATCCTGAATTGCAAGAGGGCACAGGCCAGGCTGAGGGACCCCACCGGTGCACGAATCCGTGCACTGGGCATCTAGTAAGAATATAAATTACGAAGCCATTTCTTTGGTTTACCTGACAGCACCACTTCTTTACCCTTATCAGGCATGTGACTTCGACCAAGTTACTTAAACTTACTTTGCATCAGTTTCTCCATCTGCAAAATTTGAATGATCAGAGTGCTTTCCTTTAAGAATTATTGTAAAGCACAAATGGCATTTCATTCATAAGGAGTTTTGAAATGTGTTTAACACACTGTATGCACATATTAAAGATTAGCTGTTATCCCTCCTATTATAGAATGTAGAATCAGGATATTAGGTACATATTTTATTACACATATTTTATATGTACTATGTAGAAATATCTAGTTCCAATTACAACTACTTGCTCCTAGATAAATAATTTTAGAAAGAAAGTGGCTTTTGGTTATGAGAATCATCCAGGCAACCAGGATTGTGTGTGGAAGGAAGTACAATTAATGACTATGAAACAGTGGACATAGACCAGAACTCACCAGGGGAGAATGATAACCCAAACTTAAGACAATTCTAAGCTTTGGTGTTTAATTTTTTTCAGATGGAAAAGGAATAAGAGAGATGATAAGCCAGGCAGAGAAAGATAAATATCACATGATCTCACTCATTTATGGAATATAATGAACAACATAAACTGATGAACAAAAATAGATCCAGAGACAGAGAAATATCAATCAGACCATTAAGCCTCAGAGGGTGGGGGTAAGGGGGAGAGATCAACCAAAGGACTTATATGCATGCATATATGCCTAACCAATAGACACAGACAACGGGGGGGTGAGGGCATGAGGGGGGTAATGGGGGAATAAGGACACATATGTAACACCGTAATCAATAAAGAAATTAAAAAAAAAATAGAATAACTGGATAGGCCCATGGACACAAACAATGGGGTGGTGAAGTCCTAGGGCAGGGGGCAGGGAGGGCTGGAAGGGATCAATGGTGGGGAAAAGGAAACATATGTAATACTTTCAGCAATAAAGAATTATTAATAATAATAATAAAAAAGAGTAACTGGATGAACCATCTGAGGATCCTGAAATGGATTTTTAAGGTACAGCAAATAATTTAGCAAGGCTGGTATATGGAATTATGGAAATTAAAAATTGAAAGAGCAAAGACTGCAAATGTACACATGGACTCCAAATGGCACTTTATCTTACAGGTAATCATTTAATAGTTTGAATCATGAGTACAGCATGGTGAAATCTGCATTTAGAAAGGTAACTATAGCTGCTTTGCATGGCTGAGAATGGGAAAACTTCAGTAAGGAAAGTGTACTCTAGTAGTATAGGCTGAAAATGATCCAGGGCTGTTAGAATGGAGAGAAGGGGTGGGATTCTGAGTCACTTCAAAAATTGATTTGATAAGATGAATTGAGCAATTTTATGTACAGTAATTAAGGAGCCCAAGAAAATAAAAATGATTTAAGTTCTAGCATGATGAGTAGATGAATGGTGATTAAGATGGAGAACACAGAGTAGAAAAAGGTTGGGAGAAGAATATGATGAGGTGTGCCTTAAATACAATTCTGTGCTTGCGATGTCTGTAGAGAAAGTCTCCAAGAGATGGTAAGTATGCAACCTTATATTATGATGAATAAACACTTTGTTATTTAGCTTTGTTACGGGAGATTTTTATATTGCCTTTATGCTCTGTTAAAGCAAATTAAAATAAGAGGCTAGGGTCTACTCTATAGTACTTGCCCTAAAACAGATACAATTTTTCATTAACTGCCAATTGCTTACACAGTTTTATTTTCCTATGAGAAGAGAAAAAAAATTCTCTTCCACTTGCCACCAAGTATTGACTTGTATTGTAGTATATAACTTACTGTTCTCATTAGACAGAAAGCAATAACTGAATATTTGTTAAATTAAAATTGAATTCAGTATATATTAATTGATTAAAATAAATGTTTGAACTGAGGAGAGAACAAAATGGGCAAAACAAGACAGGAGAGAGTGACAAATTGCATTTATTTCCATTTTCTCTGAGAAATCCTGAGGCTGTGCTGGATGATGGCTCTGGAAGCCAGGTGGGGTTATAATGAGAGTCGGAACCATCAATGCTCTATGACTGCTGCTCGTGTCATGCCACAGGGGTAGTGGGTAGGCAGAGAGGTACAGGGAAGAAAACACCAAGATAGACTTTCCTCCCCCTAGCTGGTTTGGCTCAGTAGAAAGAGTGCTGGCCTGTAGAATAAAGGGTCCTGGGTTCGCTTCTGGACAAGGGCATGTACCTTGGTTGCAGGCTTGATCTCCAGCCCTGGTTGGGGCATGTGTGAAGGCAACCAATTGATGTCTCTCTCACATCGATGTTTCTCCCTGTCTCTCTCTCTCCCTCCCACTCTCCCTAATAATCAATGAAAAAATATCCTCAGGTAAGGATTAACAAAAAACAAACAAAAAATGTGGACTTTCCTCTCTTGATCTTGCACAGTAGCTATGCTGGGAAAATGTTTTCCTCTGAACAAGTTTCTTGGCTCTCAGCTTTAGACAAAGTATCACAAGATGTCAATTGTTTTGAAATATATGATACTACAGGATGGGGTGAAAGTAGGTATACAGGTGTTCATATGGAAAATAATACAATGATCAATAAATAATAATACAAGAATAAACTCTGGGTTTCACATACAACTGTAAGCATACTTTTCCTTCAGCCTATATTTATTCATTAATATAAATACTTGGCATTTTAAAATTATATCTTTAAATTCTGTGTTCAAATACTTAATTCTTTTTCATGATCTTAGTTGAGTTCTTAAATCTATAATAATAAAAGGGTAATATGCTAATTAGACCGGACAGCCGAACGACCTTCCAGACGTCATTCCGGACGTCCTTCCAGACAAAGCTGTGGTGGTGGAGGCTGAGGCAGAGGTGGTTAGGGGCAATCAGGCAGGCAGGCAAGCAATTAGGGGTGAGAAGACAGGCAGGCAGAATGGTTAGGGGTGATCAGGCAGGCAGGCAGGCAAGCAGTTAGGGGCGATCAGGCAGGCAGGTAGAGTGATTAGGGGCAATCAAGCAGGCAGGCAGGCAAGTAGTTAGGATCAGGGGTCTCAGATTGCGAGAGGGTGCAGGCCGGGCTGAGGGACGCCCCCAACCATGCACAAATTTTATGCACCGGGCCTCTAGTATTTAAATATTAATCTGATTACCTTTAACCTAATATTGAATTAAAAATCAGCAACAAGTGTATCCTTTTTACAAAGAGAACAAAAATCATTTTTGGTTTTGTAAGGAATTTTTCCCCAGTGAATTTTTTTTTTTTAATGGGCCCTGTCCATGTGAGATGTCTGCTTACTTCCCCTTCTGCTGAGCCACTTGTTTCTGATTCTGAGAAGTACAGATGCTAACGCTGACCCCTTGAGAGCAATTCTGCTTCCCAGAGATGACAATATAGATAGGCAGGTGCCCATCTCACCCTTCCCATAATGCTCTTGCTGAAGGGCCATTTCTAGAAGTAGAGACCAGAAATGATTGTCAAATGCTTGGAAACACATTTCTATTTTTAAAAATTGGCTACAGTATACTCTTTCTGCTCTTGCACTCCTAGTTAGCATTAGCAACCAATGCTCTTTTCCTTTGCTCTGCAGAAGCCTATGTCCTCTTTTCCAAGACAAAGTCTGGGCTCAAGAGCATATGCATTTGTCACACCTAAGTCATTTTAAAATGATGTGGGAAAGCATAGGTTTGGCAGAGAGAGCTGTAATTGGGACAGATGTTACTTACCCAAGTCCAGATTGATGCTGGCCACTGACCCAAAATTACTCCATTTCTCCCCTAACTTTTGGCTGCTGGTTAAGAAATACATTTTTGTTTTTGTGATATGTGAAATACAGCAATTAAGGAAATAGAATTTGGTAGATCTGATACTCAGAGAAGCCTTCCTGAGGCCTGGAAGGCATAGACAAGATAAAGGAAGGAACACACAGAACTTTCTTCTGCTGGGAAATTCTAGCTATCATGCAGCTTCAGAAATGAAGCCATCTTCATAGACTTCTGTTGTTTGAAGCATAACCAAATTCCACTATTATCCATTCATTCCTTTCTTTTATAATATTTATCAGATAAAGAAATTATTTAAAAACTTTTTTTAATAAACTGTGAGAACTCTGATTTCTTTGGAAAATGTTGAGGCTTTATTAAAGCAAACAGTTTTTCAATTGTCATCTAGCTTCAAAGACTTTTTTTTAAATTAAGGGTTTTAACATATTCACTAAACCTGCACACATTAACCAACGATGTTCTTGTATCCTTCTTCAGCTTCTTTATAGCATCACCTACTGTGCTAAAGGCATAAGCATTTGACTATGGCAAATACAACTAGACCCTGTCTGACAATACACTTGGCAAGACAGAAACAAGCATGGATCTCATTGCCTCAATATTCAGGCAGCATCCCCTCAAAATAAAATACTTTATGGTGACATTTCATGTGTATTTTATTATGTGGAGGGGTAGTTTCTGACCCTGATGTGGTTGGCCAATCATTAATTCTCCTGATCACTTATCTTTTATTTAGGAATAATCTCTACATATTTATGAGAAACAAATCAGCAAACCAAGTGTAGTCAATACAGGGATACCCACAATTACCACAAATATACTGACTCTGCTGAAGTACTCTCGGGTATAGATTAAGATACATATATCACCTGAAAACCAACTGCATTTATTTCCTAATGTTGCTATAATAAATTATCACAAACTTAGTGGCTTCAAACAACACAAATTCATTTCCTTATGATCCAAGGGACAGATGTTCAAAATGGATCTCACTGGACTAAAATCATGATGTCAGCAGGGCTGCATTTCCTTCTGGAGGATCGAGAGAAGAAATCATTTGTTTTCCATTTTCTAAATAGAGGCTACCCACAGTCACTGGTTCCTGGGCCCCTTCCATCTTCAAAGCCAAAAAGGACCTGTTGAGTTTTTCTTGCATCAAATCACACTAACATTGTCTCTTCTGCCTCCCTCTTCCATCTTGAAGGACTCTTGTGATTGGTTACTTTGGACCCACCTAGATTATACAGTATAATCTTCCTGTTTTAAAGTCAGCTGATTAGCAGCCTTAATTGCATCTGAGACATTAGTACTCCTTTGCCAGGTAACGTAAGTTATTTATGGGAGGTTAGAGCATAGATATCTTTGGGGGTCATTAAACTGCTTATCATACCCTTTTAAGGTACTGGGTTGTTTTAACCACAGCTACTATAAAAGTGTTTGGGGCAATGCCCACCCTAAGCATACCATTTCTCAAATAATATTTGTCCAGCTCTATGGATCACTGCTAAATGGATCTAGGGTGAGAATCTTACTGAAGAAGGAGCCCATTTACAGATGAGTCAGTAATTTATAACATCTGAAAACGAGTACCAGAAATAAACTGGTGGAGTAGATTATCTTTTCGGGGATTTGAACTTAGAGATAAGAGAGAAGATACCAGTTAACTGTGGATTCAGGAGCTACAAGGTTATTCCGACTTAGAATCTAGACCTCAGCATCATTTTTTAGCATGTTGAACTTAATTAAGCAAAGGGACTTGATTGATAGAGGGGGTAGGAATTAATATAACAAAAAATAAACAAAGCAAAAAATTGTGATGTAACCTTAGAGACACTTAAATTCATTCCCTTGTTTCTAATGATCTTGACATTTTGAGGATTGCTGGCTCCATGTTTTGTAGAATGTCCCAAACTGGTATTTGTCTGATGTTTTTAATATGATTAAATTAATATCATGAGCTTTGTGGGTGGAAAAACCACAGAGATAAAGTGCTATTCTCATCACATCCTATCAAGGGTATCCTATACTATCAATATGAATTTTCATTGATGATGCTAACCTTAATTACCTGGCTGACGTAGTTTTAATTTTCTCCACTATAAAGACAGAGTGGGGAATTATTCCCCACCTTCTTCAGGGGGTAAGTATCTCCATATATAATTTCAAATTCTTCTGCATCCAACACTTGTCTATTGTCCTTTTACTTATTTATTAAATCATTTATTTATACCAATACTGGAGGCCCAATGCACAAATTCATGCACCGATGGGGTCTGGCTGGCCTGCCCCAATATGGGTGGGGGAGCTGATAAGGGGTGGGGCCAGCCAGGGGGAGGGGCCTCACCCCCTGGTCAAACTCTGATAGAACTCCTGGTCCAGGGGACAATTTGCATATCGTATTTTATTATATAGGATAAACCCAAAGATATTTATTTTATACTATGGATTATGATTCAGTTTGGCTCTCTTCTCACTCTCTGCACTTTCTGAGATAAATTTTATGCTCATTGCTTTAATTACCATCTATGTTCAAAAGATTAAAATAAGATTATAATTCACCAAGCCACATATTGAAAACTTTCTTATAGATGTCATAATGGCATCTACAATAGGCCCTAGGTAGGCCTGCTGTGTTCACTCCGTTTTAGACCCCTTGCTTGTGTAAGCCCATGAACTGGTCCTAAATATGTAAATAACTGCAATGCATATGTTGGCACCAGTACAGAATTAGAAAGTGTGCATAAAACTTTGTAGTTTGGTCTTAGGGGCATGACAGGTGATATAAGAAGCTTGTTAAACCCTTATTTAATGCATTCTATGACTTGGCATTACCTAAAGCAGTTATAAAACCATCATCATCAAGAGGACCACATAACTTGAGAGGAAATTAGAAGACTCAAGAAGCTTTGTTTTCAATCCATTTAAATGTTTCTTTTTACTTTTGGGGACTACTGGAAGAATGAGTTTGGTTTAACAATTTGGTCAACTAGCAAGTAGGTGGGATTCTACTGTGATAATAAACATGACAGTTTGGAGGAAATACCTGACTCTGAAGTAGTAGGGATGATCAATTTGTGTATGTGTGTGTGGGTATGTGTTTCTATCTGTGTCTGTGCTCAGATGTACACACATGAGTAACAAAATTAATGTTAAGACAACACCCATGTGTCACTTGGTGCATGCTATAAGTAACTTACAATTACTGGCAACATATCTATAAACTTAATCTAAATGGAATTGAAAAGATAATCTATATCTTCTTTTGGGGAATTCTTGCCTATGAATTATGACTAAGATCTTACATCAGAATAATCAGAAAGAATATGAAAATATAATTTTATTCACTTACTTTCACTTTTAGCAAATAAAGGTGTAGGAAATTGTTCTGCAGATCAAATTAATGTGCTATTATCATTAACTAAAACATGTTGCACAGGAAGATCAGTTATGTTTATCCTGGAACCTGCAACATTAACAGATAGGTGCATATGTAGCCTCGTATCAGCAGAAGTTTTCTAAATTACTTAAATCATCTATTATCTAAAGAAGGGGAAAGTGTGTTTTTGACAAATAAAACTGTCTCAAGTTTACTCTAAAATCTAGGTATCATTTATTCTAAAAACTCTTCCTAAAATGTCATAAAGTTTTAAAAGTGGCATTGGAAAGTTATAATTCCCTACAGAAAAAATACTTCTTAGGGGAGGACATTGGTCAGTGTGACTTCTGGTAATAGTGTATGCTGGATCAAACGTCTGCATTCCCAGCCAGTTACTGAAGCCAACTCCAACTGACAATCCCAGAGCTGTTTAATTTTTTACCATGGCATTCATCAAGGCTTCCCTCTTCCCCTCTCAATTATTTACATTAATAATGGAACATTTAGATGTTATGCTCAAAGTGAAATATTCTTCTCAGAAACAATTTATAGAGCCAAACTTCTTTTCATTGTCAAGTAGAACTTAAGCCACTGTCTCGTTGTTTTTGTTTTCCCAGATAATATCAAACATGTGTCCCAGATCATATGTAGTGAACCTGCTCAGAAAAAATTCTGACTGCATTTGGTATACTAGCTGCCAGAACCTACATATTTTGATGTTGGCCAGATGTTGGGTATTTGTGCATAAAAATGATGGAAAGAAAATATGCCTCTTTCATAGTCCAAGTTTTCTGCTAGCCATTACTCGCTGGGATATTTTGATATTTTATTTATTGTACAATAGAATCAAATTATTAAATGAGAAAAGTAAACAATCCCATAAAAGAGACTCTTTGTAAGAATTACTGTAAAAGTGAAACAAACAATATAATTTCTAATCATCTCTGATTGATCTCATCTCACATCTCCAAGTCATCCCTTATAATTCTCCATTTAAATCTATGTACTCTGTCAAATCTTGAGATAATATGGGTCATTTTATCATTTTCATTAGTCTGTTACATAAAATATTTCATAGATATACAAACAAAAAGTGAAAAATTATTACACTATTGAAGTGGACAAAATGTAGATGTTCCATTTTGATCCTTTAAATAAAAGTACATATTTTGCCATAAGTTATCTGAATACTTCTCATATCTTAATTTAATTAGGTTATTAAGACAAGCCTTCTTTATATGATAGAGTTACCACTTGCATTTAAGACCTGAGGCAAAATTAATTTTCCTTTCAGATGGTAAATATTAAAATCCTCCCAATATTGTCTTTCTATAAATCCCTTTAGATAAGCAATCCTGGGAGAATTTTAAGCTTCTTAAAATACTTGATGGAATGGATGAAACCAAACGCTGAAGTACTAAATATGGTTAGCACATACTTCAGTTTTAGGTAGCCCCAAGAAATTAAAGATCAAGTGTTGAGTTTGACAGATATGAACTTCTGAGAAATATGGAGAAAATGTAGACGTATAACTGCTTTACATCATTAAACTCCTAAAATACCTACCTTAATCATTTTATATATATATATATATATATATATATATATATATATGTATATATATAGTAGCAAGAGATATGGAAAATGTAGGCCAATCATTGTGGGGGCTTTTAAGATTTTTTAATTGATTTTTAGAAACAGAGGAAGGGAGAGGGAGAGAGAGAGAAAGATTCAAGTGAGAGCAGAACATTGAATGGCTGCCTCATGCCTGCCACCTACTGGGGATTGAGCCTATAAACCAGGCATGTGCCCTGACCAGGAATAGAACCAGCAACCTTTTGGGTGCATGGGAAGATGCCCAACCAACTGAGCCACACCAGCCAGGGCAATCGTGTTTTTGACTAAGGGAAGAAATATGTCAACTGGGTCAGAATTAAGTAGTTACTGTATTTAAAAAGAAAATAAAAATTACATATGTGGTCTACATAGAAATTTTAACATAATTTTAAAATGGGAAATGCAGAATTTATACACACACAAGCAGGGAGTGTTTGAAATCTGAGTACACGTTGATATAGAGAACTAATTGGCATTCATTGGTCAATAAAAGTGAGCAATGTTATGAATACATTGCATTCTAGATAAGAGGCCTGCTGATTTTGTCCATTCCAGATAGTACATCCTAAACATAAAAAAATAATAGTAATAACTTAAAGTTCAGAGTTCATATATCAACCTAACATGGAAAAATGTTGAGTTAATGCCATGTTTAAATAACTATTCAGGTGTTTTTTCTAAAGTTCAGGGTAGTAAGTTCTAATGAGTCTAGAGAATGAGATTCTTTTCTAAGATATGATAATTGTCCATGCAATAGTACTGTAGGATTACTGCTTTAGCATTGAACTATTCACTCACAAAGGCTGTTGCATTATTCTGGCTAGAGATATTTGAAACAAGCATATCCTATATAATAAAAGGCTAATACGCAAATAGACCAAATGGCAGAACAACAGAACAACCAAACAATCTGTCGCTATTTCGTATGCTGACCACCAGGGCGTGTGAGAAACATGGCGGGCATTGGCTGTGGCGGGATGATGGAGCAAGTAAGCAGGGGCACCAGACCAAGGCGGGGTGCCGGTCTCTGTCATTGGGTTAAGTCTCTGGTGGTTACTAAAAATTCTTTGCTCCAGTGCACTGCGGTCCCGCCTGGTGCTCACACCCACTGCTGGCACTGGAGCCACTGCTCACACTTACTGCCAGAGCCCGGCGCCTGACCCAATTGCTCAGCACTGTCAGCAAATTCCAGCAGCAGCTGCTGGCCCCGATCCCCCTCAGGGCTTCTCCACCTCCCCTGCTTCTGAGGGGAGATCAGGGCAGCAGCCGTCGCTTGTACCCACTGACGGCACCGGCCCCACTCACACCCGCAGCCAGTGCCCAGTGCCAGTCCCATTCACTTGGCACCATCAGCGGGTGCAAGTGGCCGCTGCCGGCCCTGATCACTCCTGAGGGCTCCTCCACCTCCCCCTGCTCCTGATGGGCGATTGGGGCTGGCACTGGCCCCAATCGCTTCGCGCCTGCAGCAGATGCAAGCGGGGCTGGCGCCATCAGCACTTGGGCACGGCGGTGGCAGGAGCAGGGCTGCCAGCCAACAGGGAGCCGGGGGGGGGGGGGTCAGCAGTGGGAGGGGCCCGGCGGGGGCACAGAGGATGGGCCAAGACCTGCCCCTGGGCCACCACAGTCACGTGTCCGACAGTTCTTTTCAAGGTGCATGAATTCATGCACTGGTCCCCTAGTCCAACCTAATAATAGACAAATATGCAAATTGACCATACCTCCGACATACCCACAAGCCACGCCCACCATCCAATCAGAGCAAGTTTGCAAATTAACCCAAACCAAGATGGCTACAGCCACAGAGAGCAAGGTTTCCTAGGTAACACAGGAAGCCAAGCTTTCTGCCTGCCCTTGCCAGGCCTAAGCCTCCACTCAAGCTACAAAGTTTCAATTATAGAAAGTAAACAAATTCAAACAAATGGCGGCAGAATGGAGCTTGAGAGAGCAGGCCAGGGTTGCCACCGGCAACAGGGGAAGCAAAACTTTCCACACACCCTGGCCAGGCCCACCTGCTTAAGGCAACAAAGTTTCAATTATAACCCCAACAGAAAAGGCTGCCGGCCTCAGAGGGAGCCCCAGGCTTGGCTCCGCTCCAGGCTACAAGTTTCAATTGTAGAAGGAAAATAAATTCCAGATACCAGGGCCTCTGCTTGCATTGCCAGGGGGCGTGGCCGGCCTGCAAACCACCACAGGCCCCTCGCTCAGGCCGCCCCATGCCCTAAGGGAACCCCCACCTGATCCGGGACACCCTTCAGGGCAAACCAGCTGGCCCCCACCCCTGTACCAGGCCTCTATCCTATCTAGTAAAAGAGTAATATGCAGATTGATCATCACTGCAACACACAATATAACTGCCCCCATGTGGTAAAGATCCTGCCCCCATGTGGACACAAGATGGCCACAACAAGATGGCCAGCAGGAGAGGGCAGTTAGGAGGCAGCCGGCCTGCAAGGGAGGGCAGTTGAGAAGGACCAAGCCTGCAAGGGAGGGCAGTTGGAGGTGATCAACCCTGCAGGAGAGGGCAGTTAGGGGTGACCAGGCCGGCAGAGGAGGGAAGTTGGGGGCAAACAGGCTGGCAGCAGAGTGGTTAGGGGGTGATCAGGCTGGCAGGCAGAAGCGGTTAGGGGCAATCAGGAAGGCGGGCAGGCAAGCAGTTGGGAGTCAGCAGTCCTGGATTGTGAGAGGGATGTCCGACTGCCTGTTTAGGCCCGATCCCACCGGGGGGTCCCATATTGGAGAGGGTACAGGCTGGGCTGAGGGACAACCCCCCTCCTTGCATGAATTTTGTGCACTGGGCCTCTAGTATTTTATAGAACCTTGCGCCATATAATTGTGGGCAGTGCTTCTGAGAGCTACCATGTTGTTAGCTGTTCAGAAGACTTATGATTAGGTAAGGAATCTAAGGCAACCTATTCAAGTTCTCATCCAAAGTGCTAAGAAGAAAATTCTTTTGTGGAGATTGCAACAGAAAGGATCCATGGCTGTAATAACAACAGATAGGCTGGATTTAAGTCACCATATGGAATGAAAGGTTTAGCATAATGGTAAGCCATAGCATGCAACATGAGGAGAATTCAGTTTTGTTTGCACAGGTCCAGGAAGATGTTATACAACAAATAAGCTATAAATAGGAATACCAATAAGTTGCAAAATCCTTGCATTCCCATGAAAAGGCTTAAAGCCTGGAACACTGGAACCCTTTTTAAATGAATACATGAAATAATAAAATAAAATAATTTTTGTAAGAAATGAATATTTTGTATTATTGCTCTTAGCATCAAAAATGAGGAGAAAATGCAAAATAATTACACCTACCAGGGAATAACTTTCATTCTAATTATTTAATACACTTAAAGTTTTAAAATATGTGAACTTTATCTGACATCTCTACCATTAGTTCAAAACTTCTGGATGAGGTTAGGTGCTCTGAAAATATTTTTTATTAGCATGAAGATAAAATATGTTTTATGATTAAAAGTGTGGCAAATAAACATGTATAATCCACAAGCAATTATATTTTATGAATCATCCCCTCATAGAAATATCTGGGAATTGAATAAAGCAGAGCTCTTTGTTGTGTGATTCTCTCATTCAGCTCAATTATATATAATTTCCACTTCATGGCAGTAAATTCTAGAATAGGAACAATGGTGAATCCCTAAAAAAATGCATTCCCTGAGTATTCAATGTTGGAGCACTTTAATTTTAAAATAGAATTTCATGATAAATTTAAATATGTATACTCTATCAATCATTACTCAGAATGTTAGCTATAAACCACTCTTACATAACAACAAAACTAGTGAATATGTTGGAAATTTTCTAAATGTGTTAACTTTCTGGATTGCTTGAAAGCATGGTTTTTATTTTGGTAATATTTACCATCATTTGAAGTATATGGTTGAATAACTCAACCTAAACTGTATAGTAAAACCTCTACATTTTAGAAAGCTGAATTCAAAACAAGGATCCAGATTCCTAAGTGCTTATTCCCTTACAGGTGCTCTTACTGCAATTATTGTAATGCTACCTATCATATTTAATTTAGGGAAAATCTCAGAGAACAGTAGGGTTTACAATTCGATGTAATCAGGGGTAAAAACTACAGAAGTCAACAAAAATTGTCTCATGGCGCTTCTAAGAATAGGATTAAAAGATATTTTCTACTTGGCCAAATAATAAACTCTTTCAGAAAAGAAAGCTGTAAATTTCAATTATAAGTGAAATAGCAGTGTAAAATGTCTCTTTAAGTCACTTGGAAAGAGGCATCTGGCTCTTGATGTAAGGAGGAAAGTAGCATAAATAATCCTCCCTATTCATGCTTGGAAGAGGCATGAGAAGCATGTTACTGAACAAGAAAGAATTACAAATTAAATTATATAATTCTCCTATTTTTTCTCTCTCATGTACTCCATGGCCTTCAACAAATTGGTAAAGTGGTAACATGATAGAACTGACAAGACTACATAAATGGTTGAATGTGGGGGTCAAAAGAAAGAGGGCTTGAATGTAATAGCTGTGATCTTTAGTTTAAGGTGACAGGTGTGTGTGTGCACACAAAAGCTAGTGGTCTAAAGGTCCATGTATAAAAATAAGGTTAGAAATAAATGTGAATTTGTAGTTAATACACAGTAGCATTTGAAAATATGGCAATAAGGCTCATAATAGAAACAAGGGCTAATTAAATATATACATTTACAAGAAAATCACTCACAAAGCAAATTAAAGCTATAATTTTTGGATATGTTTTCTAAGGGGGAGTTTTTAAAAGGAATATGAAATAGATCTTAAGTTATATATTTGAGGATATCTACATTTAGGGCATTTAAAGCTTAGGAGAGAGCAGAGATATATAGATAGAAAAGGTAGTTAATCATTGAGAAAAAAATAGGAGAAGCCAATGGAAGATCTAACTGTGGGGAAATTTTCAGGAAATGGAAAATCAATACAAGGCTGAGAGATGGGTCAAGAGGATGAGGGGAACTGAAGATAAAAAATGGGAATATCAATCATGAAGTAATGTGCTAAAGGAGACATAAAGGGAATAAGCCATGGTATGAGTAGATTACTAGTTACTCTGATAATGGACTGTGGCAGATGCAGCTTAATAAACATTGGGACAGCATGTGAGGTGAAGAAAAAACTTGAATGCACTCTGTTTTGTCCTTGTAAGAAGACTGAAAAATAGAAAAGATTTGGAAAGGTGACATGAAAATATAAGCAGGAGTAAGTTGGAGATTATAGGAAACTTCTAAATGAAGTTGAAGAACATATGAATGTGGTGAGAATTTACATTAGTTCACAAATTTCTTGAACTATACTGGGAATAAGTCTAAGAAACATGAGACAAGTAAAATGGGAGGCTAGAAGCACAAGAAAATAGAAATCTCAGTAAAATAATCAACAAAATTGCTACCAGAGTTATAAAGCACGCTGTAGAAAGAAAGAACAGCGGAGGGAGATAATCAACCCCCAAGGCCGAAGCAGCAGTTTATCAATAAAGTAGGTCCTGGATTATGGCATAGACTTTTTTTTTTCACTTATTCATGAAGCATTAACTTTTGGATCACAAACAAAACACTAAACACTGTGATGAAGGCTCTTTAGCAATGGTCTTATCCTATCTGGTGAAGAGAAGCATTGAGTCCCCACCAAAGAACCACTTCAATCTTTTCTTTTTTTCTTTTTTCTTTTCATATGTGGATCTAATAGAATTTCAAAAAACTAAAACATGAGCAGCCAGGTCATTTCCGCCCCCAATTTATAGTAAGAGGAAAACATCTAATAGAATAAATACTATTTTTCTTGGGGTAGAGGTCTAACTTTCTTTTAAAGGTAGTCACATACTTCTGAGCTGATAGGATTTTCTAAATTTTAGAAGGAATTTCATTCATACATCTACAATTGAAATTTTCTTAAAATGCCTGAAGGGGAAAACCAGGAAGTATCTTTGTTGTTGTTGTTTTTTTCCCTGACAGACTATTTTACTTTTATTGGCTTCATGATTTGGGAAATATTTAATAACAAGGCAAAACTCAAAGGGGTGAACTTATTACTCTCATTTATTTTGCTCCAGGGTCAAAGAGAGTTGAAACATTTATCTCTGCATTGTATCTTCTACACACACTCCTACCATGGGCACATGTAAAAAGATTCACATATCTAAAGAAAGTTTTACTAAATCTTTGGGGCTCAGTCTTTTTAAATAATTATAAACAATAGTGATAAATAGACTGATCAAGTAGAAGACAGAAATTATAAATCCTCTGAAAATAGTTACTAAAATTAATTTTTAAAATCAGCTTTAAGCCCAGCTGATGTTCTCAATGGTTGAGTGTCAACCTATGAACTAGGAGGTCACAGTTCCATTCCCTGTCAGGGCACATGCCCAAGTTTTAGGTTCAATCCCCAATAGAGGGCATGCAGGAGGCAACCAGTCAATGATTCTCTTTCTCATCATTGATGTTGTTATCTCTTTCACCTACCTTCCTTTCTCTGAAATAAATAAAAACATAGTTTTTAAAAAATCAGTTTTAAGACTTGCTCATAGCAATAATCAGAGTTTAGAACTGAAATGTTACTTTAAAATTTTAGATTAGGAAACAAGGATAAACCATACACTAATTCCTGAAAAAAATACTAAAATCTAAATCTTCAGTTTCCCAGAATAAGGCTCTTTCTATAATTTCCCCAAACCAGTGATAAAATTAATGTAATAATAGTAATAGCAACAATAATAATAACTGTTATTGACCTAATTGTGAACTATCTTAATGAATAAAGTCAAAATATACAGTTATTATAGTCTTTATGCAAACTAGAACCAATATCCAATATTTCTACTTATTTATTTTTTATTAAATTAATTGGGTGGCATTGTTTAATAAGATTATATAGATTTCAAGTGTACATTTCTATGATACATTATCTGTATATTGCATTGTGTGCCCACCACCCACAACAAGTCATCTTCCTTCACCATATATTTGGCCACCTGTATCCTTTACTACTCCTAAACCCCTTTCCTTGGGTAATTACCATACCATTGTCTATGTTTCAGTTTTATATCACACACTAGAGGCCCGGTGCATGAATTTGTGCACCAGTGGGGTCCCTCGGCCTGGTCTATGGGATGGGGCTGAAACCAGCTCTCTGACATCCCCCAAGGGGTCCTGGGTTGCGAGAGGGTGCAGGCCAGGCCAAGGGACCCCATCAGTGCATGATTAGTGTCGGGGAGAGACACAAGAGGTTGGTCAGCCAGGGAGGGGCTGCGGGAATGCTCCAGGGTATGTCCAGCCCATCTCACTCAGTCCCAATCAGCCAGACCCCAGCAGCAAACTAATCTACCAGTTGGAGCATCTGCCCCCTGTGGTCAGTGCACATCATTGCAAGTGGTTGAGTGGCCTTAGCATATCATTAGCATACTAGAGGCCCAGTGCCTGAAATTTGTGCACTCGGGGCAGGGGACCTCTCAGCCCGGCCTGCACCCTCTTGCAGTCTGGGACCCCTCGGGGGATGTCCACCTGCCGACTGTCAGACAGTCAAGGACTCTCACAGTCTGGGACCCCTCGCTCCATACCGCCCACCTACAGCGGAGGCGAGAGAGGCTCCCACCACTGCCGCTGTGCTCGCCAGCCATGAGTCCAACTTCTGGCTGAGCGGCGCTCCCCCTGTGGGAGCACACTGACCACAAAAGGGCAGCTCCTGCATTGAGCATCTGCCCCCTGGTGGTCAGTGTGCATCATAGTGACCCTTCATTCCACTGTTTGATCGATTTATTATATAGGATTATGCTTTGATTGGTTGAATGGCTGACCGGTCAACCAGACACTTAGAATATTAGCTTTTATTATATAGGATAGGAGTGAAATCATATGGTTCTTAGCTTCTTCTGAAGGACTTATTTCATTTAGCATAATATTCTCAAGATCCATCCATGTTGTTGCCAATGGAAATAGTCCATCTTTTCTTATGGCTTAGTAGTATTTTATAGTATACTAGAGGCCCGATGCATGAAGATTCATGCAAGAATAGGCCTTTCTTCCCCTGGCTGCCGGCACCGCTTCCCTCCAGCACCAGGGACCTGGGCCTTCGCTCTGGCCCCTGCCTTCCACCTTTGCTCCAGCCAGAGCCGCCTTCCGCCTTCACTCTGTCTGGAGTCTCCTTCCGCCTTCGCTCCGGCCCTGCTGCCCTCCTGTAGCTCCCTCCACCCCCCACCCTGCCGCCCATAGCAGGTATCCTACTGCCCCGGCCACTCTGCACTTGTGTGCGTGTGCTGCCCAGAGGCCCGGAATGGCCAGGGTGGGGCGGAACGCCTGCGTCCCAGCCCGTCCACTGCCATCTTTGTCACATCAGTTTGCATATACCCTCTTTATTGGCTGTGGGCACCGTCATCTTTGTCATGGAGTAATGGTCAATTTGCATATTCTGTCTGTATTAGATAGGATATGTACCACATCTTCTTTATTCAACCCGCTAATGAACTATACATTGGTTGTATCCATGTCTTGGTTGTCACCGTAAATAATGTTGCAGTGAACACAGGGATGCATATATCTTTGTGAATAAATGTTTCTAAATTTTTATGTTAGAAACCCAGAAAATGAATTGCTCAGTCATATGGTAACTCTATTCTTAATTTTTTGAGGTACTGCCATACTGTTTTCCATAGTGGCTGTACTAGTTTACATTCCTACCAGCAGTGAATGAGTATACCTTTTTCTCCACAACCTTTCCAACAGTTATGATTACCTATCTTGTTGATAATAGCCATTCTAACAGGTATGAGGTTGTATCTCATTATAATTTTGACTTGCATTTCCCGATTAGCTAGTGAAGTGGAATATCTTTTCATATACCTGTTGACCATTTATATGTCTTCTCTGGAGAGGTGTCTGTTCAGGTCCTCTGCCTATTTTTTAACTGGATTGTTTGGTATTGAGTTGTGTAAGTTCTTTATGTATTTTGGATATTAACCCCTCATCCAATATTTTTAACTTTTGTTTTTGTTATTTGTGTTCTTATTAACTGCATGATTTCTTAGAGTGTTCCAAAAGTTTATCAATTTGATTTCTATTCTCATTGCTGTATGTTATTTGAGTACTAGAATTTTGCTTTGTATTTTCTATGACTATTATATCAAAGCTAGTTAAATTATCCAACAGAGATACTAAATTACAGAATTCATTAACTTTTAACAAACTGTTTTCTAAGTCATATTTTATAAACGTTCAGAATATTTCTAGTCATCATATTAATAAAACCAATACACATATCAATAGTCACCCAATCACCCATATTAGAAATGAACAGGGTCTCAGTGTTTAATTACTCAACATTCTCATTTTAGAGTAATGACAACTGAAGGGAGATTGAATTGTTGCCCAGCCCAACCAGCAGACAGGTGTTATTAGTTGAGATTAGTATCCAAGCTTTATAATTCCTCCATTATAGCTTTTCAAAAAAAAACATGTATGCCAAACTTGAAAGCCTTTTCTTTTGCTATAATTTTCATGTAATTTGATTATTTCTCTGCTATAGGGGAATGGAATAAACCTTTAGTAAGCTGCTCAAATGTCCCAGGTTCTGTGCTTATGCTTATTATTATTATTAGTTCTTAAATAAGTCACCAATAATCTTCCATTTCATTTGCTAGTCATGAAGACAGAGATTCATATTACTCGCCCCAATTTCTTATTTTTAGCCCTATTTTCTTTCAGCCATTATAATTTCTTCAATTTTGTTCTTTCTACTTTCCAATGGCATAGATCTTCATTAGAAAGGGTGCACAAATTGTACTGTTCTTTATTTCTTGAAACAACATACTGCAGAGCAATATTATGTTGATACTGAGTTCTTAAACTCTCATCCTTGATAATGTGTGCAAATTAAATCAGAAACCCAGAGAACTTGACTTCATCATTGGATAACAAACCAATGTTAGGCAAAGATTTTACTGATATGAACCAATGACTCATCCGTAAGAAAAATAGCTGACTTTTCCTTATGGCACTCTTTGTATTTTTGAAACATTTAGTGCAATACTTGATGGCATTTTATTGATAGGACATCCTCAAGTATTACTTTGTATATATGGAGAGACACATTTAACAGATGAATTAACCAACACAAATAAATTACATACACTCTTGGGGTCAAAACCAATTATAAACTCTTCAGAAAAAAACACACACATAAATCCAAAGGCTTTTGTGTCTTTTAACAATTGTTTACTCAATAATCTAATGAGAGATGAGTAAAGATACACAAGCCTGAGGTTATGGTTTCAGATCAAATAGAAAGATGCACGATCCTTTCTATACAGTCAGCTACATGTTATAAAAGTCATTACTAACAATAGAAATGAAATAGTTCAAATATGTGACAGCACTTGCTGGGATACAGTATATTCTATGAATATCGGTCTACATATTTTTCTAAGGAAATAATAAAACAAAGTTGTCAGTTCATTGATTTTTAAGAAGGTAAGTTAAGACAGATATTTTCTTCTTTTCCATTCTGTCTCTTCGCCTCTCTCTCACTCTCAATCTCATCTTTCCATCTCTGTATATCTATATACCTATCTTTACTTCTATGGCTCTCAGATACCATCTTTTTCTTATCCATCAGAGATTTGATACTCTAGCTTGAGATAGAATTCTCAAGATGAAAGTACTGTTTATGACTATAAGCAACAAAATATAAAATAGCAGATCTGGGATAGATTGACAATCAAATAACAACTATTATCTTCTAAAGCTGTTTTCTTCTACTTAAAGGGCAGTGCATATTATAGAAAAAACATATGAGTCATTCTTTAAAGTGTGACTCATTTGGATAAATGTTTTGTTATGGTGATTGTTGCAAATATAAGTGTATTGCCTTTGGCTCTCTGAAATGAAAGCAGCTTCATTTCACTTAAGAAGGTAATGTGAACACATTGAAATTGGCTGCATTTGAAACCATGTGTAGTTAAATCTTCCAGGGAGAAAAGAGAAGTTACTCATCTCCATTTCTACTATAATAATCTTAAGTCTGGATTTCCTACCTCACATTCTTAGTACAAAACCCTGTTTGTGTTGTCTGTACCTCATCCATACATACTATTCAGATTCACTAGAATAAGCATTTTTAAACTTCATAGTGGTCATAGTTCCCTTGTTCACAAACCTCCTTTCATATGTAACAGGTTAGCAAATAAATTATAAATGTATTAGTTTGACATTTGCTGGATTAAAATACACTGCCTTGGCAAAAAAAAAATCATCTTCGTTTCAGACATGAAAGTTTAAAATAAATGTGAGGAAGTAAAAATTGAACTTTTATCCTACTATCACTGAATGCTATATGGCATATCATTTTATTAGAATGGGTACATACTTGTTAGACTGGATCGTAAGAAAATAGCTAAAGTGATCATTAGCTTTCTTGTTTCTCATCTGCATTTTCTTTCTTTGGGGAACATTGCTCCCTTACGCTCCCTCCTTGCACAGAATTCTAGTTTTTGAACCAGAGTACACTGTATTTCAAAACAACAAACACTGGCTCAGGTAGGTATACTGGCTCTTCTCTGGCAAGTTTGCCAGAAATATAGAGAAAAAGACATTTACCTTCTGAGTTCACAGACACTAAGAAACATAGAAGCCTGTAAATACCAGAAGCCATCTCCACCAATACATGAAAAAACGAAAGAGCTTACTTGAAATAAGGAAAAGGAGCTAAAAGCAGAGGGGGAAAAAAACATTTCCAATGACTGAGCAACAGGACTCAGTTGGGTCTGAAACCATTTACCTGAGTTGAAATTAAAAAAACAAAGTTTGAAGTTTTTATTATTTATAACTATCAAGCTCTGAATAAATACTGTTATAGTTAGGGTGATCTGATTAAAGGTTATAAATCATTTGAGAATTGTTTGAAGTAGCTTTAAATAATATAAATTTATAGTAAATAATAATTAATTTACTATATATAAAACAAATTTAAGTAAATAGAATCCTAAAAATAAAGTTGTAACAGAAGTACCCATTTAACAAATTTGTTTATTTATTAATTTTTATTGTAATACTATGTACTTTAGGTTTTTATTTACATTTTATTTGTATTAATTATTTTAAATTAATATTATCTTCTATCACCTGTCTAAATTACTTTTTAAGTGCTGATAAAAAGCATTGATTCTGAGAAACATAGTTTTGGGAAAATGTGTTTATAAGCCAAAAATTCTCTAATAATTCTCATAGAGTTTATAAATGAAGCTAGTGAAAATGTATTATTTAACTAGAGGCACAGTGCATGAAGTTCATGCACAAGAAGGTCCCTAGGCCTGGCTGGTGATCAGGGCCAATCTGTAGGGCAACTGGCAGGGCAATCAGGGGGCTCCCGCTGGCACCAGCCTTGGCTGGCCTGGCGCCGCCCACTCACCAGCCCCGCCCCCCGCCATGCACCAGTGGGGTCCCTCTGTCTGGCCTGCAGGGATTGGGCCAAAACCTGCTCTCCAACATCCCCCGAGGGGTCCTAGATTGTGAGAGGGTGGTTCTCGGGTGACGAACCCCGGAATTGAGCTCCCTCCTCTCTGGTTCTGGGTGCGTCACCTGAGAATCACAGCTGCCAAGTCACTGCAGCTTGGAAGCTCCTGTGTTGAGCATCTTCCCCCTGGTGGTCAGTGCGTATCATAGCTACTGGTTGGAGCGTCTGCCCGGTGGTGATCATAGCTACCGGTCAGATGGTCGGACGGTCGGACGGTCACTTAGGCTTTTATATATATATATATATATATATTTATATATATATACATATAGATAGATAGACAGATCTTTGATATTTGTGTTCTATCACAAACCCACTTCCTTTCTATCAAAAAGTTGCCAAAATAAAAGATGATTATCCCAATAGAAATAAACATATGCTTAAATTATAATAATTCAAAAAGGGTTAATTTACAAGGGGTTAATTTATTAAAGGTGTGAGTGGGGTCCATGAAACCACAAGGAATGCCAGGACTAGAGGCAATAGGGACAAGAAGAGAGTAGCAAAAAGATGTTATAAACTTATACTGTAATTGGGTAGAGATAGTTGCAGAGAGAGGAGCATTGAAGGGACGGGTCAGGCATAATCAATTCCTCAGGAAGATATGCAGAGAAATAAACACCCTACCTTTGTTGTTCTCCTTCCCGCTGTTCCCCTGCTGTTGCTTTCCAATGGACAAAACCAACTAGAAACCAGAAAAGAAAGAAATCCACAGATGTAATTGTATATAGGTCAGACATCTGTGGCAGAAAGCAGAAGGGAGGGGGTCAGAATAAATCTGGAAAGACAAACAGAAGCCACAAAAAATAAAAAAATAAAATAAAATTTAAAAACCAGGAAAGGCTCAGGACACATTCACTCTGACTCCAATAAAATAAAATGTGAAATTTTAATATCAAATTTTTAAATTAATAATGTACCCACCTTAAACAATTTCTTTGTTCACCACCCCTTCTTGAAATTCCTTATTTCCTCAAACTTATGTTTACAAATAGGATTTGCTCCTTTAATGGCTTCTTTAGGAAAGCCTTTAATGTTAAGTTTATCTATGTGAGAGGCAATGATAAAGAAAGAAATTCATCCAGACAACAAATATTGATAGATGTGTATATCTAAATAAATACTGATTATAAACTTACTAATTTAGGGGAATTGAAACTGAAATTTTTGAAACAATAAAATGGAAGATGGAATTACTTCAATGTCTAGTGTGAACCTTTAGAAAATTAATGGTAACTAAATAATATGAAAACATCCAAACCAACAGATTGGAAAATAGAATAAAAGAATATTTGGTCAATCAGGATTTTGAATAATAAATCATTTTCCTTAATTATATGTGTGCTAGAATGTATATTCATTTAAACCCATACATCAACAGTATGATACATTTTTCTATAATAAAAATATGAAAATGAACACTAGGAAGATACATATCAAATTAATTATAGTGGTGACTCTTCAGAGAGAGGTAGGGAGATAGCCTGAAGAGTGATCTAATTATTCTTCAATATAAAATAAAACTGATTAAATGTTAGTATTTGTTATCCCTGAGTATTTGGTACTTAATGCCTGTTGCATCACTTCTTGTGTGAATTGTTTTTACCTATTCAATTTCTTAAGGCAGGAAGAAAATAATTTTGCAAGAGAAATAGTAAAATACTGTGGGCAGAGGTGAAAAATATTACATATGCTTCCTAACACACTGTTTGTAAGATATTCCCCAAAAAAGAACTTGACAGAAGATCAGACATGGACTCACACAGATATGGTCCTATGGCCCAGAATTGCAGGCAGAACCTTAATCTCTACCCCTGGCAAGGAAACTTGTGTTTACACCTCTCTGTTTCACTTGTCCTTTATTATATGAAAGACATTAAGGTAGACATAAAAATATTTGGACAAGAAATGGTCCCATTGGAGAACAGGGTATGTAGTTGCATATACAACTCCCTAAGGACAAACCAAACAAACATTTTCTGGCCTAGAAGGATGAAAGGGACCTTGAAGTAAAACCATTAAAGCAGCCTAACCACTGCACACAGTCCGAGTACACTTACTTGATAAGGGGTCAAACCGATGGCCAGAGGCAGCCAGGGATAGTGTGAGTGAGTGAACTAGGCCAGGCCTTAATGCAAGTGACTGAGAGAGCTCCATGTAGTGGAAATCCCAGGGAGACCCTGAGAATAAGTGTTCCTTCTAAACAATTGGTCCTACTCAGCTCCAGTTGATATTTGTAATTAAGAATGTAATTGTGGTATTGCTGTGCTTCTTGTTTCTCAAGAGAAGAGAAGAATTCTGATGGTTATGGTAAATCTGATTTTTCAAATGCTGGAAACAAATTTAAATTTATAGCATTGTACTGGCCCATACTGTGAAACAGACCCACAGTGACTCTGAACTACCACTGACCTGAAGGCCACCAGTGTGCGACCTACTGAGTCAGGAGGAATGATTTACCTTTTAATGAAGTTTTTGGAATCCTTGGTCAGAGTCCCAGCCTTAAAATCTCTCCTCACAACCAAGAGAACAACTCTGAGACAGTCCAGAAACCTCCTCCCTGCATGTCCACCTCACTGTGCAGGCATTTCTTTAGCACACCGAGTGCTTTGTGCCTACTTTAACCATAAAAACACCCCTAAAGTTTAATCTCTGTGACATCTTTTATTCTTATTTAAGGGCATATATATTTTAAAAAAACTGGATTCGGGATACTATGTTTAGAATCTTTTTCATATGCTTGAAAGTTTTAAATTGATTCATGTTATAAAGTATTTCTTGAGTGGGAGTCTAAGAGTTTGAAATTAATCACCTTCTGAGTTACATCTTAGGTACAGCAAAGATGGCAAAAAATCTTATAAGAGGAAATTTGGAGTGAGAACAGTTCCCAGGTTAGATGACAGGAATGGACTCCATGGTGAGAGAGAAGCTGAGCCAGGGATAGCACTTATGGTGAGCACAACTGCCGGGAAAGAGCTGAGTTTTTAATGTGTGCACATGCTCATGTGCCTCTAGAGCGGAGTGTATGTCATGGCACCCACACACAGTGCCGGAAGTTCACCTCCATAATGGGGACGCCTCTGAACCAGAAAAGTATCCTGATCTCAGGTCTTCACAGATAATCTAAGAATTTATTTGAGATTTTAAGGCAAAGGCTTTTTTCCTTTTGATCATTTAATTTTTCTACAGTCTCCTTATCAACCTGCTTTCCCCCATACATATCTTATATAATAGGTTTTACATTGGGTTTATAGTAAGTAATATGAAATTAGGTCATTTCATCATGTGTATTTTTCATATAAGATATAATCATTCAAATAAATATTTTTCAAGTAAGCAAATTAAAATATTAAAATCTATTCAACAAGTTGAATGGAGACCAGAAAAAAATATAGGGTAGAGGGAAAAAAATAAATTATAAATTAAATTATAGAAGAAAGTAAGTAAATAGGCAGTCTGTCACTTATTATTACTAAGTGTATTGGCATTCTAATCCTCTGGATTTCCCAAAATGTTATTAACATAACAGTTAAAATAAATTTTAAAAAATTAGGAAAATCATGTAGTTACTTCAAGGAAATAATCATTAATAGATAGTCCTTGGTTAGAAAAGCAAATGAGTCATGGAATGTATTCTAATCCTAGCTTTATCATTACACACTCCTGTCTGAAGAAGCCTGAGCAGGCCTGTGCTTTTCCCCTTTATTGAAACCATGAAGAAAAATGGTCATTATCACTGAAAGCTTAGGCAAGGCTACACTGTTGAATCAATAGCTGGATTAGTGTTTGGGTGTGTGTGTGTGTGTGTGTGTGTGTGTGTGTGTGTGTGTGTGTGTGTTTAATGAATCAATGACTTACCTTTGCTTAAATGCCATATAATTAAATGACTGATTTGACAAATACATGGTGTTTTGATTACCTTTATTATTTCTAGTTTCTATTTGCTCTTAAGGAATGAAGGCATGTGAAAGGCAAAATAGTATCGAAAGACACATTTAGGTGCCACTTTCCTATGAAAGCCTCACAAGAGGCTGTGTCCATAATACTTCCAGACCCCTGACAACGTTATGGCATTTGCAGACAATAGATAGTTCTTAAAAATCTGATATAACTATATACTTGTGAGTTTGAAGTTTCAGAGAACTGATTCACTAAAATTACAGTTGCATTGGTTTATTGCTGTTATAACTGGTGGAGACTCAGTAATAATTAATCATTCAAAACAAAAGTACTCTGTTTACTGGAGAAACTATATTTGACTGAATATTAGGGTAAGTGTACTTTGTTGATATTTTTCTATATTAATATTTTACTTTTTTATTAGCAGTATTCTATTTGGATTAATAATTAATCATTAAAAGATAATACAGCCTAAAGTACATTGCATATATAAAATATAAGAAATATATAAAATGAGTACATGTTGATATATTTCCATTTCTCTATTTTCTAATTCTTATTTTTAAAATTTTTTAATTAACTTATAAATATATGAAAGAGATAGATTTAGTAATATAAATCCTGAGTTTTTTATTAAACTCATTTTTTTCATTTATGCATTCAGAATAGGGTACACTATTTGTTTAATAAATTATTTTTATGCCTAACACTAAAAAATCTATAATTTGCTTCCAGTTTTCAATTCAAAGTGATTCATTACACAGTTACTTGACTACCTTACCTAGAAGACATCCATCTATTGACTTTTCAGTGCTTATTTTTCTTAAGATTCTCTGTTATCTCCAAGGGAATTGTACACAGCATAGCTTCTGTTTTGGAGTGATGTATGTGTTCTTGATAGTTAAACTTTTACTCAATTCTTAATACAACCAAAGACAGGGCTCATTAATCATACCACAAAGCACAGAACTATAGTTATACCTCTGTAGTTTCAAGGTATAACTTACTGCAGTAAGTAGGATGTTATCTTTTATCTCCAAAGGGATTTATTTAACTGGTCAGTATATAGCTATAGCCATAAACTTACCTTCTGCTAACTACCACTCTGCATTTCAAGATCAATGGTTAATTCTATTGCAGTATATGTGCATTAGAAGAGTATACAGAAATAAAATTGCTAATATTCAATAGTCTAAAAACTTTTATAAAGATGTTAGTTTATTTTCAAGGTATTTAAAAAGGATTTCCGATTTACAAATTTTTAAAATATTAAACTTGAAGAAAAAATTGATTATCCTCTATAAAAACTAAAGTATCTTAATTCTTTTTAATAATTCATCCTTAAATATATAATTTAGTATACCTGTTTATATTCTTTTAATATGTTATTTAAAAAGAACTATTTATTATAATTATTTTCAAAAATTTTTATTCAACTAGTAAGCATTTTGGTATACTAGGCTAAAGTAGGTATTCTCCCTCCAGTCTGAATTCATCTGGTCTCTCATTCCTGTTTAAACTATTCTCCTCCAACAGTGTAAGTCATTCTAATTATCAGACATCTTCCCACTGCCATGCATCCTGCTTACCCCAAATATTCCTCTTACCCATCTTCAAAACCCTTCCACTATGCCTTTTGAAAATCTGACCCCCTTTTTATCAAAATTACTGATATTTTTCCTATAGTTTTAAGAATTTTCTCCCTTCGCTTCTGGTCAAGATGGCAAAGTAGGTAAAGGGGGCACTTGCACCCTCCCACAACCACATCAAAATTACAACTAAACCACTGAACAACCATCATTCAGAACCGCCTGAAATCTGGGTGAACAGAAGTCCTACAACTAGAGAATTAAAGAAGAAGACACATTGAGACTGGTAGAAGGGGCAGAGGCATGGAATAGGCTGGTCTGATACCCACATGTGACTTTTTTTAATCAGGAGGCATATCCTGGCTGCAGAGGTCTACGTGAGGAACAAGGGGTCCCAATCCCACACCAGACATCTCAGTCCAGGGTTCCAGTACTGTGAAGAGAAGTCCCTGTAACTTCAGGCTGTAAAAACCAGCAGGGATTCTGGCTGAGTGACACAGAGGCTGCTAGAGACCCAGTTCCTCTTAAAAGGCCAGCCCACGAACTTACTCAGACTCACTCCTTCTGAGCAACAGTTTGGGGGATCCAGGGACACATGGGGATAAGCTAAATTGTCTGGCATCAGGGCAAGAACTGGGGGGCAGCTTTCTCCCAGACAAAACTGCTGGCAGAGGTCAATGCTCCTATGCTGAGACCTCCCCTGCCACAGAGCTGACTGACAGGTGCCATATCTGTTTTCCATGGCTTCCTTAAGGAATGAAACCAGAGAGCAAACTATTGAGCTGAAGGACATCTGGGATAAAAATGCAAAAAAAATATTAACTTGTGAGCAATGGTCCAAATACTCAAGACTCATGTAAATTAATTCAATTATTGTGCATGATATTTTCATTGATGAGGAGGGCTTTGGCATACCAAATTATCACACAAATCATCACCTTTTGAGACTCTGGATATGTTTACAGTTTAACCTACAAACATAATTTTTATAACAAATTATTACTAACCAAATCATATCTTGAAAACTGTTTATATAGAAAACTCAGAAAAAATGAACTGTTCATTTTGGAAGGCCTTAAATTACATTATTTTTTTATATATTTTATTGATTTTTTACAGAGAGGAAGGGAGAGGGATAGAGAGTTAGAAACATCGATGAGAGAGAAACATTGATTAGCTGCCTCCTGCACACCCCCCCTACTGGGGATGTGCCCGCAACCAAGATACATGCCCTTGACTGGAATGGAACCTGGGACCTTTCAGTCCGCAGGCCGACGCTCTATCCACTGAGCCAAACCAGCTTCGGCCTTAAATTACATTATTACAGTAGAAAATACAGGAGGTAGGAGATAACTTAAAAGGCTAATCCAACATTAGATTAAAATCTATAGCTCCTGTAGTTACTTAAAACATGGTTTTAGAAACTAAAATCAACATTTCCAGTAACCATAGAAACAGTTAAAATAAAATTTGCCATGAAAGCCTTTGTATCAGGCCTGATATATCCATCTGTACCCTCTATCATGTCTTATAATAAATTGGTAACTGTAAGTAGGAGCATCTCTGAGTTTTGTGAGGCGCTCAAGTAAATTAATCATTCCCAAGAAGGGAGTTGTTGGATCCTCTGATCTACATAGCTAGCTGGTCAGAAGCACAGGTGATAACCTGGGATTTAGACTAGCATCTGAAGTGTGTGTACAGGGAGGGCAGTCTTGTAGGACTGAGCCCTTAGCCTGTAGGATTTGACACTATATCCAGGTAGACAGTGTCAGAATTGATTTAAATTATAGGACACCCAGCTAGTGTCAGTGAGAATTGCTTATTATGGGGGAAACCTACACATACATTAGGTAACCAGAAATGTCAGAGTGACGTGTTCTGTGTGAATAGTAATGGAGTCACACAGGAAAGAAAAACACAGGAAGGAAAAATGTTTTTTTTTTCTGTATACTTCCTCAATCTGCTCTTTCTTCTACATATTCCCAAATGCATCTTTCCCTTCAGCTCGGCAGTGCCTATAGGCCGGCTGCTACAGGTACCATCCTAGGGCCACTTAGCAAGAGGTACAGGGCACACTGAGGCCAAATACTACTTTTTTGAGAGATTTTAGGAAAATCTGAAGTATGAGCATAGACAGTTTGGGTGGGCCCACAAGTTGAGTGGTGCATGGTCTCAGGGAATTGCTAGGACAGGGTACAACAGTGTGAGCCAGGTTGATGGAGACTCAGATATGGAGCCTTCCCACGGACTCTGGGGGAAAGGCTCAGAAAAGGAATGGTGGCCTTTCATCCAGCAGAAAGTTGGTCCCCTGACCCCAGCTCTTGCCCTTATGCCAGATAATCCAGTTCCTCCATATATGTCTCTGGTGCCTTTCGAGCTGCTGCCCCAGTGCTGGAGCTCAGAGGGAGTGAGACTGGTAAGTTCACATTTGGTCCCTTCAAGAGTAACTGCCTGGAACTCCAGCAGCCCTATGTCTCACTCAGCCACAACCTCCACTGATTTTTATAGCTAGAAGTTATAGGACTTATATTCTTGGCACTGGAATCTGGTCTTGGGTCCTGGTGTGGGGCTAGGACCCCTTACTCCTCAGGGGTGACTTCCACAGCCAAAATATCCTTCCCAATTTTTACCCACGACATGTGGGTGTGGGACCAGCCCATTCTGCATCTCTGCCCCTTTTACCAGTCTTCATGTGGCTTCTTCTTTAAATTCCTAGTTGTAGGACTTTCATTCATCTAAATTTCAGGCGGTTCTGAATGATGGTTGTCTGTCGTTTAGTTGTAATTTTGATGAGGTTGTGGGAGGATGAGAGTGCAGCAGCTACCTACTCTACCATCTTGACCAGAAGTCTTCCAATCCATTTTCTCCAGTGTAGACAAAAAGATATTTTAAAAAGATAAATTAAGTTTTGTATCACTCTGCTTGTAAGACTTCATTGGATTCCTGTTTCCTTTCAAAGAAAATTTAAATCCTTACACTGACTAGAGGGCCATCCCTATACGATCTGGCCTCAGCCTAATCTCCAGCCCAAATAGGCTGGACCACTGTCTTCCTGGACCATTGTCTCTCTGACACACCAATCGTCTTTAAATTAATCAAATCACTAATCTCATGCTATACCTCAAGAGCAATATTGTACTTTTTCAGCTTATTCTTTGCAATTTAACTATTATTCTCTTCAAATTACATCACAACCTGTACGATTAGTTGTTAAACATATTTCCTTCTTACCATAATGTAACCTCCATGAGAACAAAGGCCAAGTCTGTCTTGTTCCATACTGCCACCACAATTCCCTGGTACATATATTTGTGTCTGATTTGTGGTACAGATCAATAATTAATTAAATAAATATACTGAAAATTTCAGAAAATAAATATATAATAAATTGTACATATTGAAGTGTTTTAACCCATTTATACTTTACAAATATATAGAATCTAAGGGAAGCCACAGCACCTAACTTTATAGAGCTTCCATTATGCTCCAGGCATTTTGAATGTTTCTCATTTGACCTTCACAATCAAAAATCATTAAAACCATTTTAAAGATCTGGAAAATGAGTCTCAGAGATATTCAAAAAAGATTAAGCGACTCATATAAATCTAATAGGGCTTATAAATGTCAGAGATGAAATTAAAATCCATATTTGTCCTCATAATCAGTCTTTTTCCAGTAATAATCTAAAAGTTTCATTGAATGATATATTATCCCATTTTGGTATTATAACAATAGAAACTGATCTCAGAAACTTTAGAATCTACTAAATTTAAAGAAATTTTGGTAAAGTTACCCATTACTTGCTTCATCAAATATTATCTTCAGCAAGTAAAACTACTGGAAGACAATATTCCCATCTTTTAAATAGTGAAAATTCCGAGTAGTAAGAAGTTAATGCTTATATGTTAAATATATAACAATTTTAGATTAATACCATGTTATAAGTAGATATTTATAGGAACATAGAAAACATTCCTGTGTTAGGAAAAATGTTAGGGCCCAACATTTAAACTTAATGGGCCCTAAAGCCAGTCAAGTTCCTATTTTTCTCCACACTTACTAGTTGTGGGGCATTTGGCAAGTTACTCATTATCTATTTACATCTGTTTAATCCCCTGTAAAATGTAGGTGAAAAATGTAGGTGATAACAGTATTTATCTCTTGAGTGAAATTTTGAGGCAGAAATAGGTTAATACATGTAAAATGCTTAAAATTGTTCTTGGCACATAATAAAAACACATAAATATTAGTGTTGATTATCTATCTCTGAAAAGTCATTATTAATAGTTTATCAGCTGTTAATTCCTTCAACCACTGGAGGCCTGGTGCCTGAAATTCGGGCACTGGGAGGGTCCCTATGCCTGGCCATCGATCAGGGCTGATTGGGGCCATCCAGCTGCAGTCTGGGGCCTTCCTTCATTCCGCGCCGCCCCCTGGTGGTTAGCACACATCATAGCAAGCAATTGAACTCCCGGTAGAACTCCCGAGGAGACACTTTGCTTATTAGCGATATATATATTATTAGTTACCACATAATAGATATTTAAAATCTACTAAAAGACAGGTTAAAAAAAAATCACTGCATCTCACTCTAGATGGGGAAGACAGACAGTAAGATAACAAATAAATGAATAAATAAGACAAGTTCAGATAGATAGTTGCTATAAATAAAATGAAACAGAAAATTATGATTCATAATGTGTCAGGGTTGGAGGTAACAATCACATCTTAGATGGACCAATAAGGCTGACATTTTAGCTATGTCTTCAATATGAAGCCATGCAAATTTTGGGGGGAATCAATTCATAGGGACAACTAAAACTTACTTTTTAAATTATTTTTAATCAGTAAGTGATACATGGATATAGGGCCTTGGACTAATATTCAATATATTCTTGGCTTGTACTTCCCAGAAGTCGTACTCCCAGATTTGGTGATGGGCCTCTGTTTTCTCTGAATGCCCAATAGGGTGATCATACTTCCTTAAATAAGATTTTTATTTCTTGGCAGACAGGGTGAATAAGGAGAATCAACACAAAGACATTTATAAAAGAATAGAAGGGAGAAAAAGAATAGCCAGATATTGGGATGGATATTCCAGATCTGGCTATTTTATAATAAACACTGCTCTTTTATAATAAATTTTTATCTAGTCTTTTCACAAAAGCTACAATTATACAGCACATTATCCCCATTTTTCAAAAGTGGCTCAGAAAGACTGCTACATGCATAAGGTATCATAGACAGAAGAGCTTAAATTTAATGCCTACCTGATTCTACTCTCAATTCCTAGCTACTAACACTCACACAAACCAGATAATTATCTTATTTTTACCTGACATGTTGCTGTTGGTTGTGATGGTGATGATGTTGTTATTGTTTTGTAAGCATTTGATTTCCATTAATTCTAAATTAAGTTTAATGGAAGTAAACTACATCTCTATAATTTGACCTGGGTCTTTCAGCTTTACCAAGGAATATGTAAATATCTATTAATTACTTTACTATACTTTTTTTAATTTTTAGTGTTATCATTATTCTCAGAGTTATCTCATTTTCACTTAATGTTAAAAAGAACACATACTTTGCTCTAACTGCAGAAATCATTTAATTTAATGATTACATAAAATTCAAGTTGACAATCACTCCCATCTGCATTTTGTTCAAAATGATTTTAAGATGAAAAAAATAATAATTTGGGCAAGTTTATTCTATTTCAAAATTTAAACAATCCAAATACTTTGTGTTTAATTTAAACCATCTAGATCACTGGGTTTCTGATGGAGTGGACTAATTTGACCAAATGTTTTATCATTGTGTAGTCATAGCCTGCATGCCAACCTTCTGGCTATTTGTCCCAAGGGAAGGAGAAGGAGCAAGTATGCATTTATGTGGTGTCCAAAACAAACCCTAATTAGACTGCATTGAGAGTGTATTTTGAAACGTTTACTAGTTATTCGCATCCTGAAGTAATTCTTATCAGACCAAGTAACTTAAATGGATAAAACAGTTTAGGAAAACTTTATGACTTCTTTTTTTCTCTTGTTGCCTCCAAAATAAATAGGAAGGAATTGGTCTGAGCTATACTTTCCCTCATTTCACAAACTAGGCACCAAATTAGTTCTAGCAAGTAATAGGACTAAATATGTTTATACTATATTTAAAAAACTTGAACATTCTTCTTAGCATTTCTGCTAAAAAAGGCTCTAAAAGACAAATAATATCTGAGAATATGTAACAAATAAATTAGAGATAAGCAAATGTTTTTAAAAACCTAAAGATATTAAAAACAAACAAATAAGTATAGAAAATATAGACCTGAAGATATAGACCACATATGCTGAGATTCTATTAATAATGAAAACTATAATTGGTCTTGGGGAGACTAGAGTACTTTCCTAGTGAGCAGTGAGCAAAAATACTTTCTAAAAGAAAAAAGGGCTATTCATTTCAAGGAAAGTTTAATTAAATTTTTAAAAAAGGAAGGCATCGAGAAGTAAAATCTTATAACACATGTATTAGGAAAACACTTTTGAAAAATATAATTTTCTTTCCATTTCATATGTCAGTGAATAACTCATTTTCCCATTATGATTTGATAACATTTACGCTGAGTCAAAAGAAAATATAAAGTGTTCATTGGAAGTGTAAAGAGGTCATAAACTTAAACCATAAAATATTTGGATATTTTACTCTTTAAGTTCTGGCTGCATAGTTTAGGTTTGACATAATTAATCTCCTCTTAAAAAATGAAAATATTTATTTTAAGAAATTTTCATCTGTTCAGTGGCAAGTTCTACCATATTGACTTTCTACTTCCTGAACTGTTCTTGCCTCCACATTCAGAGACTTGGAAACAAATGACTTAGACACTCTTGTTCTAAAATAGAACATTGCCCACCTCATGTTGAAGCCTAATCCATCTCCCAAGTACTCTGACTCTCACTCGGTTTACATTCTCAGGGACTTTGCTTTTCCTAATAATCCTTTTCTCTGCATTATCTAAAATATTTTGTCACTAACAGATTCTTATCTTTTGCTTATAAATGTGCTCAATATAACTTTTTTTTTAATTTAAAAATTAGTTCTCTCTTGATTCTATGTCTCCCTCTAGCTAAACATAAAACTTAAATGTCTTGCCATCTTTTCAAGGCCACTCCTAAGTATTACTATTCTTGTGCTTTCTCCCCTACCTTATTTTCCTAAACTTCTTTTCTCCAGGTGCAATCTGGTAACATTTCTGAAGTTCCTTTGCCAGGTCACTGATAATTCTGTTTGCTGACTACAAAGACCAGGTTTCAGTGAATATCCTTAGCCTTTTTTAGCAGAAATGCTAAGAAGAATGTTCAAGTTTTTTTTCAACAAGCAAATCAACCCCTGGATGATTTTGGAAAATGGCATCAGTAAATCCTCCTCTGTTTTCTCCTATAATAATTTCTGTGTCATAGCAATCAGTGAATATGGGAAAGGAAGCGTCTAATGCACTTTTCATTGTTCCCTGACCAATTAAAGTATGTGATTGTATTTTATGTTCACAGCATTATTTATATTATTAAATACCTACCAAATACTATATGCTGTAAGCATTTAAAACATAAAAAATAAGTTGGTTAGAAAGAAATCAACAACTTCTTAAAAGGACAGGTAGCAGCAAAAGAAAGGAATGACTATTAGTCTTAATATTAATATTTATTTTCTTTTTTCTTAAAGAATTTTTTAAAAATATATTTTATTGATTTTTTACAGAGAGGAAGGGAGAGGGATAGAGAGCTAAAAACATTGATGAGAGAGAAACATCGATCAGCTGCCTCCTGCACACTCCCCACTGGGGATGTGCCCGCAACCAAGGTACATGCCCTTGACCGGAATCGAACCTGGGACCCTTGAGTCCACAGGCCAATGCTCTATCCACTGAGCCAAACCGGTTAGGGCTTAATATTTATTTTCATTTCTTCTTCACTCAATTCATTTTCTTGTAAGATATTCATTAGTGATTAATTTAAAAAATACTTCAAGGAAAAAACTAAGTATTAAGAGACTTATTATGGTTATCACTTAGTAAGGTATATGAATGTCTAATCTAATATTGCATGTCAAATATGATAGAAAAAAAGGCCACATGTTATACAGTTCCATTTACATGAATTTTTGAAACCCATAGAAACAGAAAGTAGATTAGGGGTTTCCAAGGCTTGGGTGATGGGTGGAGGAGCGAAATATGAGAGTGATGGCTGAAGGGTACTGGGTGTCTTTTAGAATGATGAAAATGTTTTGGAATTAGATAACTAGTGGTGACAGTTGCACAACTTTGTGAATAAACTAAAACCCACTGAACTGTACATTTTAAAAGGCTGAATTTTATAATATGTGGAAAGTATGTAAATAAGCTATTTAAAAATGAAAGAGAATCTGAGAGGCTATTATAGTATACTATTATAGTATTGCATATTACCTCTTTATTATATAGGATACATTATTCTATAATATAAAATGCAATATCTTTAGTCTCATAAATATGAAAAAAAATATTTCATGTAAGTAAAAGTAAACCCCTATATATGTAGCAATGCTATATTACTGCCATTCAAACAGGACTAAAAATTAATTTGAAAAATGTTCACTAAATTTTGGCATGAATCTAATGCACTGGGGGCGGGGGGGGGGGGTTGTCCCTCAGCCCAGCCTGCACCTTCTCCAATCTGGGACCCCTCCTGGGATTGGGCCTAAACCTGCAGTCGGACATCCCTCTCATAATCTGGGACTGCTGTCTCCTAACCGCTTCTGCCTGCCAAACTGATCACCCCCTCACCGCTCCACCGCTGGCCTGATTGATTCCTAACTGTTCCCCTGCCAGCCCAATCACCCCCAATTGCCCTCCCCTGCCAACCTGATCACCCTGAACTGCCCTCCCCTGCCGGCCTGGCTGCACCCAACTCCCCTCCCTTGCTGGCCTGGTCACCCTGGTGGAAGCCGAGCAGAGCAGCAGCCGGGACCCGCCCCACGGTGGGGCTGAAGGAACTCTAGGGAAGCCACACGGAGCAGCAGCAGGGACTTGCCCCCTGGCGGGGCTGAGGGAACTGCAGCAGCAGGCGCACAGAGCAGCCGGCCCTGACCCCACTGTGCATGCCGCCATCTTGTGATGGTGTTACGGTGTGAGGGTCAATTTGCATATTACCTCTTTATTATATTATAGGCTACATTATTCTGATAAATTATATACAAAATGCAATATCCTTAGTCTCATGAATATGAAAAAAAATATTTCATGTAAGTAAAAGTAAACCCCTATATATGTAGCAGTGATATATTACTGCCATTCAAACAGAACTAAAAATTAATTTGAAAAATGTTCACTAAATTATGGCATGTGTATATGCATATTTCATGTAAATTCAGAAATTTAGATAGATTTCACCATTCAAAGCAGACAATGTTAAACTCTAAAACATGCCTCTGATTCATAACTTAAGTCTGATCTATTTTAAGACAAAACTGCTACCTGCTGTTATTTATTTCCAGGTGCAATAAAATCCATTTAATTTGAAGAATGATTAAAGTAGAGAAACCTCATGACAAGTTGCAAACTGATACTCTACCAATCAAACTACAGTCTGATATAGATGGCCAAACACAGAAGAAATGATCCAGTAGGAGGGAAAATGTCAGCAATAATATTAAGTGCTTATATACAGTTTGTTACTGCTGCTGTAAGTCATGAAGTTTAAGTATGTAACAACATTTTGAACCCCAAGGCATATTAAGCCTATGGTTGATATTTTTATCTAAATAAAACAACTGATTAAAATATCTCCATAAAAATGATCACTTAATAGTCTGCTTATACTTTATGTATATGTTCCAGAGAATAAGAATAATCATACAAAAATTAATTTATGGATAAATTAGATAAGTCATCATTAGGTAAGTCATCATTTATGTTCTTTATGTTCAAATGTAATTAACTTCCAACTCAAATACTTTAATATAATGTTAATACTACCAAGTTTTTGAAAATTTAATTTAAAATTGTTTATTTGTTTTGCTTTTGCTTGGAGATGAATTATGAGATGATGAGCATTTGATTTAACTTATTTTCTACTTGGACAGATTTAAAACACTTTTCTAAAAGTATTTAAATGCTTGAAAGACCATAATGCAAGAAAAGATAGAAATATATCTTTGAAAGTAAATTTCTTCTATTTTTAGGAACTTTAAACCTAAAAATAAGCAGTTTATGTAATTCAAAATTTTATTTGGGGTGGTCAAGCTTAACCATTAAATTTTAGGTAATGGGTATCATTGATTAGGTCAAATAATGTATTTTAAAACTGAAGAACACGATTAAAGTATAGGACCTGTGGCTTTCCATGAATTTACTCACTTTTCTGATACTGTTTCCTATGTGTCAAATTGTTACAACACCCATAACATAGTGTTGTTTTTATATTAAAGATAACATAAAAAATAGGTATAGATATACAGAGTAGGGGTTCAGAAAATACTAGTTTCTCTTATATTAATGATTACAGAAGGGAAAAGTATTCATGAATTTATACTTTTATTCATAAACCCCAATGAGTGTTATATGTGGATTCATGAAAAATATTGCACATAGAGGTAGTGTAACTTTCCAAACACTGTCAATAGAAAACATTTCAATAGTGATTTGAGCTTTCTGTGGCACACTGTTGAATATGTAATTTTTTTCTTTAATAGTCATGCATGTATCGCCATCAAAATCAATAAGATTTAAAGACCCTGATATATTAAAATTTTAGACAGACTATAAAATGTCTTTTAAAATACTAAATATACATATTCATTTGATTTTTTAAATTATCACTTTTTAAAAATTTTATCACTTTTTAATACTAGGTACTAAGGTTTCATTTCTTCTCTTTGTCAATTAGCAGCACTCTAGCTTTAGGTGAGCATCATTTGGTCTATTACCACAGATCCCAAGGTCACTACTTTATCTTGAATTTGTCGAGTCTGTCACTTCTACACTTAACAGAATCTTCAAATAAAATGCAAACATGACCATTTCATATCCCCTTATGTGGCTCCTCATTGCTATAAGGTACATTTCCAGGTTCCTTATTATAGCACACAATTTTTCCATTACCTAGCACCTTTTTCAGTCCTATATGCTTCTACTGCCTACCTTGCATTTTAAGTTCCAGCACAGGGAATGTTTAATATTTTTCCTGAACACACCATGTGACTTCTCATAAGTGTTCCTTTGCTCAAGTAGTGCCTTCTATCCAGAACCCCCCTTCTGCAACTCCATGTGATGTGAGTGAATCCTATTTATGTCAATAAGTTCAATTATCCTGTGACCACCTACAAGAAGGTTTTTTTGGTATCTCCCCCATACAGACAGGAACATAGACCTCAAACACAAAGGAATGATTGGCAAATTTTAAATGTATAAGATCATCAAAAACAAACCAAAATATCATAAACAAAGATAGACTAAATGAGAAAAATATTAGTAATTTGCATGTGTGTGAATACAACAAATGAAGGGTTAATGTACAAAATACACAGTTACTTAAAATAATAACAAAATATTAATTAAACTAATATGAAGTGGGAAAAGCATACATGCAAATAATTCAAAAAAGCACAATTCAAATAATTAACATGGACATGACTGCATGGTTAATGTTCTTTATCAAGAAATCACAAATAAAATTTCCAATCCTGCTTTTTACACATTATCTCTGCAAAATGTGTGAAATGACTGATAATATCCTGGGTGGGTGAAAGTTTGTGAAAACAGGTCTCATACACAAAGCTCTTATGGAGGTCAATTAAAATGCACACATACCTTAACATGGCAATTCCCCTTTTAAAAAATTATCCTACAAACATACTCACACCCACATACATAACTATATATGTATAAAGACACTCATATCTTTAATTAAATAAAAAATGAATCACGTATATGCCATTTATTTTCACATGGTGACATTAATTACAATGAGTGCTTACTTTAAAATAGCATACAAATATTGGAAAGTGCGCTAACTGGTTTGGCTCAGTGGATAGAGCGTTGGCCTGCGGGCTGAGGGGTCCCAGGTTCGATTCCAGTCAAGGGCATGTACCTTGTTTGTGGGCACATCCCCAGTAGGGGATGTGCAGGAGGCAGCTGATTGATGTTTCTCTCTCATCGATGTTTCTAACTCTCTATCCCTCTCCCTTCCTCTCTGTAAAAATCAATAAAATATATTAAAAAAAAAACAAATATTGGAAAGCAAAAATAGTATGTTATTTTATGTATTTGCAAAATGTGTGTGTAAAGATCATGTCACTGAACATTAAGGATAGTATAATACTGTTATGTTAAAATATTTTATTTTTTTATTTTTAATATAAGATAGGAAGTATGGGATAATGGGTTAAAACACTGATTCTCTAACAATCTGCGTTTAAGTCTCAGTTCCACCACTTACTGATTGTATGACTTTGGACCAATTAGTTAATCTCTTTATGGTTCAGTTTCCTCATCAGTAAAATGGATATAAATAAATTTTTAATAAGTGATAAAAATCTGGAAAGAAATACATGGACATATATACATGGTTATTTCTGAGCAAAAAATAAAAGGTCTATGAGTAACTGCTCTTTCTATGATCTGAACAGACACATTCTCAGGCACCCAGGGAAGAATTAAAGTCAACAAAATATTTAGCAGCCATGGGAGTACCTAATAACCCACTTTGATTGTCCTCATGAGAAATAGAAATTTACCTTATGTCTTTATTGTGATTGCTCTAATCTATCAAATGATTGAATTTGGCATTTCCCAGGCCTTTGATTGCTCTAATCTATCAAATGATGGAATTGTGTGATTCTCATTTCCTCTAAAAGGGTGTTCTGTTTTACTCTTTTTTTGGTAGACTGATTTACAACCTTTTCTTCTATTGCTCCCTCTGGAGCTGTCTTTCCATATTTCTACCAGCTTTTGTGTTAAACTGTTTAACGGAATTGCATGGAGGCTCACCCCCTCATTAACTTTAATCCCTGCCTTCCTACTTTTAAATTAACAATGGCCAACTATCAAGGGAGTTTTATGACCATCAACCCATTTTTTCCTTTTCATGATTATATAAATACAGTTTTTGTATTCCCCATGAGAACATTAGAACATATTTTCTCTGAAATTAAAACAAAACCATCCAGCCTAAATTTCTTTCATTATACATGTTTCAATTTTTTAAAAAAAACTGATTTCTACATTAGGGGAAACCTAAATGAATTTGCACATGGTATTCTCCATATGTAATTTTAATTCTTACTATTTTAAAATTATATCTAATCAATATGTATAACAAAATCTTCTTTAGCTTATAATACTAAATACATTATTTTGATTATGGTTTTACAATTATTTTTCTCATATCTTGAAATAATACTACAAGTTAGATATTCCTGGATATTTTTGATATTTTCACTTAAAATGAGTGACTAGTTCACATACTTTTATCATTATGTGATTCATTTTCATATTGATGATTTTTTACTAAATAACTTTTTATTAATGATTCTAACATATGCTCAAAGATGCTTTCTGTGAAACTCTATTATTTAACTAATATTATAATATACTTATTGCAATTTTATTTATTATCAGTGGTTTACAGGGAAGGTCACCATGAGGATGGTGACTGGCCATATGTGGTGGCTAGTAACTCAATAACTAAAGACATGATCAATGAACCACAGGACAGGTGGGTGGGAAGTCATTCATTCAGTATTGTGTGTGTTGCTTTTGCATAATACTAAATGCTGCAGATGTCAGGATGAGTAAAGCACAGCCTCTGCCCACAGGCACTATCAGAGGCTAGTGGGAAAGATAGAAAATAGATGACTAACCCTAAGTCAGGCACATTACAATCAAAGCTGTGAAAGAAAATAAAGTTATTGGAATAGAGAAAGAAAGCAACTGACAAATGAGGAAAAGTAGAATATTCACCAACTTTTCCATTCATTTAAAACAAGCATTCAATAATGCTACAAAACAGACACATTGCTAGGTATCATATACATAGAAATTAATAAAACAAATTCTCCTTCTCTCATAGAGTTCACATTCTAGTGAGTGATATTTAATCTGCACACACTCAAAAAAGGGGAAGTAGAAGAGGCAGAGAAACATATTTCAAGCAGAATAAGGGGCAGAAAAAAAATAAACTTGGGTTTATGAAATTATTAGAAGTACTCAGAGCCAGGTATGTGTATACCTTGCAAGGGGAGAGATGAGAGTAGAAAAATAGTGTTGCAATACAAGATGAGAAGAGATCATGAAGAAAATAAAATCCCCCCTAAGAATTTTTACCTTAATTGTATAATCAGTAAGTTGTAATCAAATTATATAATCAGTAAGTTGAATAGAGGTTTTGACAGATCTGTGTGTACAAAAGTAACCAAGGCATCATGTTATATACAGTCCAATAGAGACATGTTATCATGACTGGAGTTTTAGATGTGGAATAGGTAGCTATATAGAATAAGTACAAGACTTTGGGTGGTAGAGTTCGATGATATTTGAATTAGATAAGAACACCTTAGAAGTTTTGATCAAAGAAGTACTATAATTGGAACACTTAAAAATGGAGCCATCATGCCTGCTGTGTTGAGAATCAACTATAGGGAGGTGAGGACATAATTAGGGATACCTGTTCTAGAAGACTACTGCAGTGTTCCATGCAAGAGACAATAGGGGGATGGGCGAGTGTATCACAGTAGAGGTGGTGAGATTTGGTCAGATCTTGGGAAAAGTTTAATTTTTAAAAAAATAATTTCTATCTGATGGATTAGATGTAGGTTATGAGAGAAAGAGGAGTCAGCAAAATCATGTCATCCTTGATGTCATGAGCAATGGAAAGATGCAAGCTATTTACTGAGATAGTGAAGACTGTGAGTTGAGTGGTGTCTTAGTATATTTGGGTTGCTATAATAGAATACTTTTTATAAGGTCAACAAGGCAACAACCCCATTCATTAGCTAATCTCCCAAAGGTCCCACCTCCAAATGCTAGTACATTGAGGATTAGGATTCAACACAGGAATTTTCAGGGGCACAAATATTCCATAGAAAGCAGGATTCAGGCTCAGATTTAGGTGTATTAAGTTTATAACATAATATGGATTAAGCAAATAGATATTCAAGCCTGGATTTCAGGGATAAGGTCTAGAGATAACATTTTGTGAATCATCAGAAAATAGGTGGTTTTTAAAGCCATGTGACTGAATGAAATAATCTCAGGCACATGTGTAGACAGACTATTTTTAAGGACTAAGCCCTGAGGCCCTCCAATATTTGAGAAGAGAGATAGAGAATTGAGAAGACCAGAAAGGAGTCTGAGAATGACTGGCTTATGAAGATAAACCAAAAGAAGGGCAGTGTTTAATCCCATGGATTTACTAAGAAGGTGCTAAGAAATGAGTGATCAGTTACGCCAAATGTTGTCATTATGCAAAAATAAGATAAGGACTTAAAATTGCCCCTGGAATAACATGCAGTATACTTGGCTAAGAACTGTTCATGTGAAGCATTGAAAGTAAATGAATATGACCAGAAGCATGAAAATAGTGAGAATAAACAACAGAAAACTAAAGAATTTTCATTTTCAATAAAAAGATAGTGATAACAAATTCCATTGAACTTAGAAAGTTTACTTCTTAATATTTCTCAATTGTGCTTCTCAGAATGGCTATATCTTTACTTAGCCCCTGGCTCATTGGGTGTTTTGAATCAACAGTTCATTAGAGTAATTTGTGAGTGATTTGACTTTGTTCATCATGAGTAGAATAATTGACAATCTATTTCTCATTTCCACCCCTCTATGGAATCAAAATATTCTTGGTGTGCATGATTCTAAGAATCCACCAGGGCATCAGGCACCAGTTTCCTTATGGGAAACTTGAGAAATCAGCAGATTGGTCAAGTGCCAGCGGTAATAGCAACAATGTTTTAGTTGCAGAGCAGAATCCAGTTGGAGGAGAGATCTTGACCTCATTATTCTTTCAAGGATGTTGATGGTAGTGAACCAGCCATTGTGCTCATATTAATTCTTCCAAGATTTACTGTAATCATAGTTAAGACATTTTTATTACCATGCAATGTATATTCAATTGTCTTTGGGTATGCTGCACAAAATATACCATGGTATTTTAATACCTCCACATTTGTGGAAGCTGATTTTTGTTCATAGCTTTTATACAGCATTATCATCTTTATATGTCACTAACTTTCTACTTAGATTTCTTAACAGCCTCACAGATTCTTTCCCTGGTTGTTTGCTTCTTTTATTGATCTCTCTTTCCCAAAGCCATAGGCAGTACCAAACACAACAAACTATTTAAGGTCTTTATTTGTCTCTTGAGCCGAACAGCTTAAAATCCATCTGATGATATTACCTCTTCAGCCCATAAATTTCTTAGTGGGCCTCAATAACACAACTTTATGTTCTCAAAGCATAACCTCATTCTAATTTCTTTGTCTTTATTGCCATATAAGACCCTGCCTCTGTTGCCCACTATGTTTGTTCTGTCAATTCCAGATGTGCTAAACAGTGGCATATAAACATTCATTAGCTTTAATTACTCATATCACACATTTCTATGCATTTGTTCCATAAATATATACCTTTTCTGTGGTGTGTCATTGTAAAGGTTGTCTAAGATATTGTTGATTCCCATTTAGTTATAACCTCATTTGTTATCCTGTAGAGTTCAGTAATTTTGTAGCTATTTTATAAGTACATGAATATTTTTCTAGATTTTCTTTATATTTGTGACTCTGAAATAAAATATTTTATCTAATAATGGAGCTATGCATTATAAAATATCATATTTATGTATCCCCTCACAGCTGTTGCTAAACATTTTTAAGTATTTTTACCGAAGTTATTTTTATTTTCATTACAAATGGCATAAATAATTTTCAAAATTTCTTGGGCTAGGGCTAAAGAGCTTCTTAGACTTGACATTTTGTGGAAACTGGACTGTAGATCATATACCATGTGCAAAACTGGTGATTAAGTAGTGAAGAAGAGAGACACAGATTCTGCTCTCAAGACCATTAATCAGAGATGCAACCAATAGAATCAGGAGAGTGAGTGATAGCAGAGGTATAGCATGTCAGCCAATCTCTTAGGCTAGAATATTTCTCCATCCTTCATCCCAATGCCCATCATGAATCCAATGCAGAATAATGTTCAGCTGGGATTCATATTATCTGCATTTAAGAGCCTTATATTAAAGCAATGAGACATAGAGCAGATAGATATATCACTAGTAGTAGGTATCTTGACAGTGAGAGCTTGTGAAAGAGCAGTAGGAACAAGCATATATAACTGCCAATTTCAGGTGTGTTTCTTTTTTCAGTGTTAAAATAATCATGATTATATCATTGGAATTCAAGGAAGGCACTTTTAGTATAATGGTTTTCCATGCCATAAGATCTCTACCGTTCACCTGTTATCCTGAGATTATTTCAAACCTTTATGGCAGCTTTTGCTTCTGAAACATGTGCCTGTATTTAAAGGAGCTTGTTCAGAATATTCTCTAGTAAATACACTTATTTTAAAATATGCTGTGAAGAGTAAATGTGAACATACCCCAACCACTATCACTATCCTGAATACAAAATAGTTTGTAGAATTTGTGGGAGGAAATGAATAGACAAAATTGTTATATACTACCACCTCCATGCTTGGTTGGGGGCTATACAGACCAAGAAATGACACATGAAGGTTAGATAAACCTGCAAAGGCAGGATAAGGGATGGATCAAAAATGAATAATATGAAAGGTGAAATTAGATTAATAGTATACACAGAAATCTCCTACAATAAATATTTAGTCTAATTCACAGACACCATCCACAGAATAACATTCAGGAATTTCAGAAGAAGTTCTGGCTTTCAAGGTCAAGAGTCTGATCCTGGTACCGAAATAGTGGTTCACCCCTGGAGGACGTGGCTGAAACCCATGAAGTAAAATATGAGTTTGGCTTAATTACATCAATAATAAATGGTCTAAGCAGCAATGCAACTGAACTGATGCTGCACCAATGAGTTAAAGTCCTAGAATATGTATTCCAATTTCCTGTGACAGAGTTGGGCAGGGTTGGGGGGGCGGATTATAATAGGGAAATGCTGAAGTAATCTCAGTTTTAAAATATTAGGGAATTAGAGATGAGATTCAAGGTAAAGAAAACTCAGAGACAACCTTTCAATAATGCCACTCAATAGGATCATAATAGGCAAGGCTTTATTTCTTGTTATACTGTTGCCTGAATGGCTGTTAGTCCATGATACTGACAAAAAAAAATGTCTTCCTAATTTCAAGTGACCAGAGTTATGTCATAGCATCAGTAACTTTAATTGTGTGAGAAATACTTTATTGGAAGAACAGTCTCAAGGCCAATTTTTAAGTATAAGAATATTTTCATTAAACAAAATAAAACTGCAAATAAATACGTGACTTTTTCCAAAGGTCACTTCTTTACATGCTGTCTTATCTCTGGCTTGAAAATCATCTATTTGCTTTTGAAGATCTCCCAGTGCAACTTGGGCACTCTTGTCTGGTGACAGTAGCAAAGGTGTATACGTGGACAAAACATTAGTAATGTCATTTAAATGAAGATGCTAAGACCCAGCAGTTCCAGGACCAGAGGAGATACAGCCCCACGGTCCTGTATGTGAACAGGGATTCACATCTGTTTTTTTTTTTGGAGAGGAGGTTGGGAGGGGGAAACCCTAGGGTAGTTTTAAGACTAGGTGATACATTTTTAGTTTGTTTTGTCTTTCCTGCTGAACCTAAAGGCTTCATATCACAAGCAGAGTGTTTTTGCTGCTGTAAAAGCTGAATGAAATTCTGCCCCTAGATTTTTAACAAAAAGTTCTGAATAAGAACTCTTAGGCATGGAATGTTGCATTGGTCTTACAGGTGTTTTGGGGTCACCTTTTGATCCAAGCCACCTGGTAACACCACTTCTTCATTGAACAACTGCTCCATGTCTTTGTATATCATCCAGCACTTCTTTTTGAACCCAATTTTATTTTTTAAATTCTTCACTTTTTACTTCAGATCTAAGCCAGCATTGGCTTTATCCCAACATCCCTGTAACACCACCAGTTTCCCTTCCAGGCTGTCTGCCTTTTCTATCCATTCAACTAGTACCAATTTCAGGTTAGCTAGTACATGTTCCCGAGAGACAGAAAACTGTAATGCACTTTCATCTCTCTCCTTGGTGACACATTCAATTGTTCCTGCAATGACTACCTGCAAACTGGCTTGAAGGCTTGCCTTTTCCATTGCATTAGAAGATGAATGTTGCTTCTCCTTCAATTGTGTGACTTTCCTTCTTAGTTTAGCTGCTCTATATTCTGCAATGCAAGCTCTGGCAAAGGAGAATCTTCTGATTCTGAAGCATGGGTAATGACCTCTCCATTTCCAGGTTTAAGCATAATTATTTGTCACATAAATGTTGAACCTCCTTCTCTAAGGCACAGTTTTCCATTTGTTTCTGTTCCAATGCCAACATTACCTCTGTTCTCACCAGTTGAAACATAACTGTCTTTTCCTACATGAATGTAACTGCATTTAAAAGCTTAATTCCCCCAGCCTTGCCCTGTTCTTTTGCTTTCAAATAGTTGCTCTAAAGCATGAATCTTCTTCATCATTGCAACAAATTCAAATTCTTTCCTCATCCTAGAAATTCACATATTTGTTTCTTGTAGTGCTTGATTTTCTGTTTCCTTTTCTCTGGATGTTTCTACTGTGTGGTTTTGTGATTTTTTTTTCCTTCAAAATTCAATATTCTCTCCTTCTGGTTGGTTACTGCCTGCTTAACTTTTGCTCACATCACTAGTGAAATTTTCACTTAAAGTACTTCATCACTTTTTACTTTAATAGCTGTTTTTCCTTAAATAAGTCTTGTAAAACTTGTGTAGCTTCTCCTTTAACTGCTTAATTTCTGGGTCAGTTTGTTTATGTTTTCTTTCTAGTTCAGAGGGGGCAGCAATTGAATCAGACAATCTCTGATTATCCTTCTGGATGGTCCTAATTGTTGCTTCTTTATCCAGAGTTGATTTTGTCAGCTTTTGTACCTTTTGGAGCAATTTAGAAGACTCACTCAGTCCATCAGACTTAATTGCTGTAAAAAAGTCTGTGGATTCTGAAGTAATTAATCCAATGGAGGGGTGTAGTGAAATAAGGTCAATCTTACGATTATCCTTGGCATTTCAAAGCTGCCCTACTCTGAGCTGAATTTGTGCTAATTCCTTCTCCCTATTTTTTATTCTACATAGCTCCTTTTGATTAAAATTGTTCCCTAAGCTCAAAGTTATCCTTTTGGATGTTTAAATTATATCTTTGCAATTGATTTAGCTGAACTACTACTAAATTTTCTATTTTATCTTCAAGCTTCTGCTCGGTTAAATACAAATTATTAATAACTAATTCACTTTGAATTAACTTTTCTTTCTGCACACCTGACTCTTCAGTGGTGTTCATGTCATCATCCCCAAGTTGACAAACTCTTCATCATCTAGAGTTTGTTTTATTTTACTGATGATGCTATCTCCTTCATTTTGTTGTTTTGTTAGCTGATCTTTCATGAAAATCATATGCTTTGCAGGTTCTGTTGGGCCAACTATCCTAAGTCAGCTACTAACTATCTGATTCCATTTTTGGTCATTGGCCTTCAAGTCACATCTTAAATAATTTACTTTTGAATCCAAATTCATGTCTCTTGTAGCTGTACTTTTAATTCCTTCATATTCATTGTTCAATTTTAAAAGCGATAGTTAAAGTTCTTCCCTTTCTTAACCTAATAATGATTTTCCCCCTAAAACTTCAACTTGTTCTTTAATATTCAGGTTGTCATCAATGAGATTGTTATATTTTTCACTTCATTTTCACTATGGAACAGTGCTTGTTGCGCTCTGAACACTTCATCCACGAGAAGAGCTCTGTGGAAGAACTCTGTTCTTTTCTGTCACAGTGTCCCTTTGCTTCCTGACATCAGGCTTCAGTTCACATTCTTCTATTTTTTTTTCTTTCTTTTCCTCATTTATCCATCTCCTCAAAACATCTCTCTCATGTTCTGCAGAAGATAATTTTTATTGATGTATTTAAGTCTAACCTCAAGATCTTCGAACTTCTTTTGACTCTTCTTTTTCAGTTTGTAGAACTGAATACATTTTTGCACCTCATAAGAGCTGGAGGCTTCAGTTACTCCGATTCTTGAGCCACCCTGCTATATAACAGGTTTTCCAGTTCTTCGATTCCTTCTTCATATTCACTTATTTTATCTTGATGCTTAGGGGTTATTTCTGCCAGGTTCTGTTGATGAGCACTCTGCAATACTGCCATTTCAAGTTGATGGTCACCGATTTCCTTATTTTGCTTTTGTTAAAATTTCTTGATGGTATTTTGTAATTTGTAGATTTCATTGTGATCAAAGCTGTTTACTATGAAAGCCTGAGCAAAATACTTCCAATGGCTAACTTCAGCCTCAAGTCTTAGAACTTTATTTTATTTGAGTCTATTTCCTGTTGTAAGGAAATCAGGTCAGCAAAGTCCATGTCATTTCCATTACAAGCTGAAGTATAATGATTAATGCCATAACCCAATAAAGGTGTTGCAGGGGTTAATGGTACAAGGCCAGCTCCAGAATTTACTGAGTGGCTGAATGCAGCTTCAGCAATTTGTTCTTTAGCATTATATATCTTCTAAGTCTTCTAACTCTAAGTCTTTCTGTTATAGTTCATGTTGATAAGCAACAGTTTGCTGCTTTATTTGAAGCTCTGATATTTCATACTTCTGATCTAAATCACTGCAAAGAGTTTTAAGTCTATCACTCTCTGATCTTAAGGTTATCTGATTTAAACCTGTTTTCTCTTAAGAGTCTAATGACTCTACTTCCTTTCAGATCCCTTCATCAGCACATCTTTTGTAAAGTTAGAAAGATGGTCTGTGAAGGAAGCCACATTGCCGCACACTTGGGTCCAAGGAATGGCCTATGCCAGAGCCAAGGCCACCAAATCAAGAGGCTATCACTGCCAGTCATAGGCCTGGCCTGGTCCACTCCACCAAGAGCTGGCCAAAATCGTCCAGCACCATGGATCAACCGGGCCAAGTGTCCCAGAATGGTTGCATGGGTGGGACTAAGAATCAAATCAAAATTATCCTGTTGCAAGGCAAACACAGAGTGGCAGGACTTAGATGGGGAGGGGAGAACACCTGGCTACTGAGGCCTGGTCTGGGCCTGACAAGGGGCTCTTCTCCAGTGACAACACCCTGATAGGCCTCTTCGGTGTCCTCTGTCTCTTTGACTAACCCCACGATGCACTGCCTGGGCACTGTCACCATAAAGGCCCCTCAGAAGGCACCATCTCCGAACATTGTCCCATGCGCACAGCATTCTGAAGGCCAGGACCTTCTCCAGCTGCTCTCCTGAATGTTCTGGCTGCAAGAGGTGGGCCCTGCACTCTGATCTAGCCCCTCAGGTAGGGGGCATGGAGGTGCCTCCATCCACCTCCCAGGCTCCCAGGACAGTCTCCTCAGTGTGGTCCTTGAGGAATAGGCAGTGGTGGCTGCTGCAGTGGCTACTTGCGCCTGGCCTCCACCAAAACTGTAGTGGCCTGAGGGCCCCTCAAGTCCATATTTAAAACTTTAGAAATCTATATATGATTTCAGATATATTAATCTAATTCAATAACAATTCCCTCATGAATTATAAAGGGCTTGAATAAACCAACAGTTATATGAAATTAGTCTTTCCTGCTTCTCAGATCCCTTAAGTTTTAGAGTCTAGAGTACTTTGAATATAATAACTGATTATACTTCCATTCCTGGAAAAAATACTGGGTATGCCAGTCACGGTTCTGTTTACCCTTCAGGGAGAAATATTTTATCTTATCATTTCCTGAAACATATCTCTTTTTAATTTACAAATAGCTAAGCTTTAACTTCAGGGATTTGATGATGTCCCTACTTAGGAATAGAGATCTATTCTTTGATTATCTGCTTTCCCATTAATAAAACACTTTACTTTCACTAAAATAAATATGACACATGAGTACAAGATTGATATAATTCATTTAGTGAATACAATGAAACTGCAATTTGCCTGTTACTATTAGTTATTTCCTTCCATGTTTTAAAAATCTGCTTCCTAAGTAGTAAGAGAAAGAGTGAAATTAACACTTTAAGCCAACTTTTGTATCATCCAGTTTATGATTTTTATATATTTAAGTATCAAACTCATTATTATCTTGTGAGCTTCCTGTATTTATAAAAATATCTTATTATTATCTTGTGAGCTTCCTGTATTTATAAAAATATCTCAAATTATATATATTTTAAACTTGCTTTTGTTATAAGTTTTTCCTTTTTGAGATGTCATAATATTATAATTTTAAAAATGATAATTTTAAATTTACCTTAAATATGAGTAAGAATGTTAATGTTTTTAAATAATCTAATCTAATAATAGACAAATATGCAAATTGACCGCACCTTCGCTACACCTAAGCCACGCCCACCAGCCAAGCCACACCCACCAACCAATCAGGACGAGTATGCAAATTGCCCCAACAAAGATGGCGGCTAATTTGCATATCAAGACAGTGTCGAAAGAAGCCAAGAGCTGCAAAGGGGAGTAAAGCTTCGAAGAAGCAAGCAAGCCAGGGGGGCGGGGGGAGGAGAAGGGAGGAGCGAAGTCAGGGCCATAGGCGAAGGGAAACGAAGGCGGGCTGGAGGAGAAGGCGGGGCCGGCGGCAAGGGCGGAGCGGAGGCGGGGCCGGGGCGGAAGGGAAACGCGGGCAGGCTGGAGGAGAAGGCGGGGCCGGTGACAAGGGCGGGGCGGAGGCGGGGCCGGGGGTGAAGGGAAACGCGTGCAGGCTGGAGGAGAAGGCAGGGCGGGCGGCAAGGGCGGGGCGGAGGCGGGGCCGGGGTCGAAGGGAAACGCGGGTGGGCTGGAGGAGAAGGCAGGGCCGCGGCAAGGGCGGGGCGGAGGCGGGGCCGGGGGCGAAGGGAAACGCGGGTGGGCCGGAGGAGAAGGCGAGGCGGGCGCGGCAAGGGAGGAACGGAGGCGGGGTAGAGTGCAGCAGGAAATCCCATTGCAGGAATTTTCCTGCAACGGGAAAGCTAGTATTGATATAAAAGGGAATGGCTCTGTAATTTTCTTAAGTGTGTTGGACTATCACAAGGAGTTGAGTTCTCAGAAGAATCCTAAGATCAGACTGTTCATTGTTATGCTAAGGGTTGGTTAATTTAATTAATCAATTATGTGAAAATATTTTGTCTTTCAAATAGGATACAGTCATAGGCTGATTAAGGAAAGGATACATTCTGAGAAACGCCTCATTAAGCAATATCATCCTTGTGTGAACATCATTGGGTACTTACACAACCCTAGATGGTATCACGTACTAGACACCTAGACTACATTGTATAGCTTATTGCTCCAGGCTACAAGTCAGTTACTTAAGAAAACAATTTGAGGTTAAATCAATCACAGAAGAAAAAGATGATCTAGAGAAACAGTAAACATGAGACATATGAGGCTGCTGAAGGCATAACACAACACAGCATACACTTTTACAGCAATTTTTTTATAAGTAGCAAAAGTACATTCTAAAATAATAATAAAATATAATATAGTAAATACATAAACCAGTAGCATAGTCATTTATTATCATTAGAAGTATTATATATTGTACCTAACTATATTTTTAAAATTGACTTTCAGAAAGGAAAGGAGAGAGAGAGAGAGAGAGAGAGAGAGAGAGAGAGAGAGAGATGGCCCCTACTGGGTACCAAGCTGGAAACCAGGCATGTGTCAGCATGGTAGGTTTGTTGATACCAGCATCACCACAAACGTGTGAGTAATGCATTGCACTACAATGTCACAATGACCAAGAAGTCACTAGGCAATAGGAAATTTTCAGCTTCCTTATAATCTTGTGGGGCCATCCTTGAACAAATCATTATATGGTGCATGATTGTTTGTTCATTTGAGATATTTCTAAATTTTACTTCAGTGATTCTCAGTCCTGGATTTCTACCATACCCCCAAATGCTACCAACACAAATGTCCATACTTTCTAAAATGAAAAAGAGCTTCCTTGGCCAACCTAGTTGGTTCAAGAATCATCCCTTACACTGAAATGTCTCGGGTTCAATTCCCACTCAGGGCACATACCTAGGTTGCAGTTTTGTCCCTGGTCAGGGCGTGTGCAGGAAGCAACCTAGCAATGTTTTCATCTCACATTAATGTTTCTCTCTCTCTCCCTCTCTCCTTTTCTCTCTAAAATCAATATATATAAATATATATTCTTTTTTAAAGAGCCTACACTGATATGGTACATTTATTAGTATTTGTAAATACTCATTCACACACTCTTGTACCCCTCGCAATTGGAGTACACTTTCCATCCTATTGATATTGGGTTCAATTATTGACACATTTTGATCAATGGAATGTAAGTGAATTTGATATACTAGTACACTTCAACTGAGCAGAAGCTTTAAATGTACCTGTAGGGTTTCTCTTGCTAATTCACACTGCCAAAAGAATGGGCATGTCTGAAATAGTGTCCTCTGTTTCAAACTTAGGTCTTACAATATAAGATTTGTTGAAGGAATCAGAGTCAATACAGCCACAGATAGTCCTGTCACTAACTCTTACAGAGATAAGGATTAAGTATCTGCTATTGTAAAACATTAAGAGTGTGGGCTAGTTTTTAGCAGCAAAGCTAAACATTGGATAAATAGATGAATAGATATATCTTTTAAAAGTGTAATTTAATAATAAAACACAAAAATAAATATGCAGCCCTAGCTGGTTTGACTCAGTGGATAGAGCATTTGCCTGAGGACTGAAGGGCCCTGGCTTCGATTCTGATCAAGGGCACATGCCTGGGTTGTGGGCTCAATCCCCAGAGTGGGGCATGCAGGAGGCAGCCGATCAGTGATTCTCTCTCATCATTGGTGTTTCTCTCTCTCTCTCCCTCTCTGAAATCAATAAAAATTATTTTTAAAAATACATATGCATTAACTATTGTTATTTTTATATTTTATTTTGTTTAGTTCTAGTAATTATTTTTCTTACATTAAAACTCCTGAATAATGGTTTTTCCAATTACAATTGTAAAGAGAATTTTAATTTTAATAAAATAGGGATGCTATTCAAATAGTGGCCAATTTTCCATAGATATTGTGGTTCAGTCATGAATAGCAATGCAAAACATAATATTTACAGAGAGAAATCATCCAGCAACTCGTTCATTACAAAATTAATGAAATAGGAATAAATGCTATGATAATATTGGCCTTATCTCCAATATTTATCCACCTACATGACTTCCAATTAGCTTTGAAACTCAAAGTTGAATAAATGTCCTTCAGGAGAGTGATGAACATATGCAGATTAATATTAACATTGTTCATTAGTTAACAACTTAATTCAAGTCACCTCCAGGCTGGCTATACAAAAACTTCAAGTATGTTTTATTACTAAAATTTATAAATATAAACACTGAATACCTAATTCAAATTATATAATGATTTTTAGATTAAATGTTTAGAAAGATATTAATGAAATCCAATCAAAATTCAATATAAATTATAAGAACATGTAAAATTCAAGTAATTGGCATTAATCTGAACAAGGCCTCAGATTTTTGTTTCCAGTTTCATTATTTGCATAAATTATGCATTGGCAGTTTATTTTTTATGCATGAGAACTGAGAGATACCAATCCAATTGTATTTCATAATTATACTTTAAGAAGCAAAAACATTTCACAGAAAATATTTTGAATGATTAGGGGGGTCACTTTATCTTTTTACTTGTATGCTTGTGTTTATCTCATTTTTCCACATGCACTGCTGAACTGATATGCAATACTATTTTTTTATAAATACTAATTTTCAATTTGTTCAATGAAGATGATGCTATGCACACTGAAATTGGCTTCCTATTATCCAGAAAGTTTTTTAGACTTATGATTCATTTATTTTCAAAAATGAATACGTTTCTAGGTGTCATTGTCTTCAGACATAAGATGACAATATTTTAAATGTCATTAAAATGAATCCTACCTGATTTGTACAGGGAATAAATATTCAAAGACTTTATCCATGTAATCCTATTAAATCAGAATTTGCAAGGAAACATTTAGCATGCTCTTGAATCTTTGAAGCTCATGATGGTTGTAAGCCATACTATAGCTCTGTTGTTAAATTTTCCCAAAGCAGTTAAAGCTAATGGCAGTAACAAATGAAATGCTGTAAATCCAGGAAAGCATCAAGCCTCCTTAATTCCTGAGGCATAAATTTTAATCATTGAAATAGAATTTGTTTTTGGTTTCCTTAGCTAATCTCACCTTCTTTTGTTTTCCCCCAAGACGATTTGATGTTTTCTTAAGAATGAAATCAATTACAGTACAACTGCAATTTATAAGGGATTTAGCCCTAGTAACATGAGAAAAAGTTGTTTCACTCTGTTTTTTAAGAAAATAAGCCCCCCCCCCATATCTCTATCTATCTGTATCTGTATCTGTATCTGTATCTGTATCTGTATCTGTGTCTGTATCTGTATCTGTATCTCTATCTCTATCTCTATCTATCTCTATCTCTATCTCTATCTCTATCTCTATCTCTGGATATTTTTCCTTGTAGGTTCATTGAGGGACTTTTGGCAAATAAAGCACAAAAATTAAAAATTCAGTTAAGAAGTTATTTCCTGAATGTTCCTGCTCCCTCCTTAGGAAGTTAAAAGACTACATTAGGTAAGTCACAGAATTTCACTGGAGTTCATATGTGGATTACGTAGATTCATTTTGACTGATATAATATTTGAATTATCTCTATCAGAATGTTTATAAACAATTCAGACTCCTAGGCTTTAACTATAACTAAGTCAGAATGTTCACAACACATGCATCTGAATATTTAACAAGGTCCTCAAGTAACTGAAGTTTGAGAACCAGTGTTATAAATGAAGAAGTAACAGAATATATAGAATTACTGACATTTTTAACCCTTTCTCCTTTTCATTTGGCTTTTTTTACTTTTCTTTTTTGAACTTGGTTTGTTATAAGTATAGTTTCAAAGTTGAGCTTCACGTTTGATCAAAAGAATTACAGCACTGATGGTAAATATAAGTAAATTCAATTTGTGCCCTAAGTTATTAAGCCTTATTTTTCTTATGGCATTAAATTTGTTAGGTTTGTTATATTTCCAAAGAGAAGATTCATTTTTTATGTATTAGCATACTTTTACTTATAGGATATCATATTTTAGTGATTAAAGAAATTGTCTGTACTTACAGGCCTTGAAGAATTTAAGGCCCTTCCTTCTAAGAGAATGAAGATAATGCAGTGAGAGTTTAATAGAGATATCTGAAATAATCAATATCTGGAAAGAAAAAAATATTTTTCAAAGGTGAACTTGTTTCATATTGTAAAGAAAACTATATTCAAGTCAGAGTACCATAAAAGAAAAAGTACAAGGCAATAGAATAGTAATAAAACAATGGGTGCAGGGACACAATTCCCTAGAGCAGAAATGGGCAAAATCTTCAAACTACACTGTATTTCAGCCCAGGAATAAATGACTCATATGCACACGCATAACTCAATTCAAGTTAAACTGGTGTTCATTTAATACAGTACACATATACTAGATTAAAATAATATTTCCTAAATTTTTATCTAAATTACAATAAATGAAAAGCTTATACATTATGCTGACAAATCTGTTTCAATAAAGAGAATAAACTCAAGAAAACACAAAATTAGGTAAATATGCCTTAGAGTATATATTGTATTAATCATGCTACACACCCAGCGAATTTTCTAAAATATAAAGCCTAGAATTGACTTTTCAATGACTAAGAAAAATAACAGAATATCAATTTTGTGTAGACCTAAGCAAAAAATATGAGTAAAAGATGACTGAAAAATTATCATTTTATTTTAATTCTCAGTTATAGTAAACAATAATAATAGACCTTGCCAAGACCACTCTCCGTCACCATAGCTGGTATTTTTTTTTTTTTTTGTAATCCTTTATTACTATCATTGAAAAATGGCCATTGTATGTTTATAAATACTTAAGTGACAGTGATTTCATTTCTTAATTTACTACTAATTAGTATATGGAAGTCATTAAAAAATCTGGATCTTAGTTTCTTTACTCCTAAAATAAAGGCTTATCTCTTTCATCTCTTAGTTTCCTTCCACCTCAAAAATTATATAATTCTATGTGTCAGTTTGTACCATGACTGAAACAACATTGATTGTCAGAAATGTCTTCCTTATATTAAGAATAAAGCTGGTCAACCATGATTCTTTTTCTTTCTGGAGCAGTACTCAATTGGATTATTTTCAGGCATAAGTTAGAAGAATCCAAGTCAAACTGATTTTAGCAAAAAGGGAATAGCTCAAGCCAGGTGCTCAAATGATATAATTAGAGTTATCTCTCTTTCCACCTACTTTATTTTGAGAAAGATGTCTCCAAATAATGACAATGATGCCAAGCAGTAGTTCCAGCCAAATAGGCTAGTGCAGTGGTCGACAAACTCATTAGTCAACAGAGCCAAATATCAACAGTACAAAGATTGAAATTTCTTTTGAGAGGCAAATTTTTTAAACTTAAACTTCTTCTAATGCCACTTTCTTCAAAATAGACTCGCCCAGGCCATGGTATTTTGCGGAAGAGCCACACTCAAGGGGCCAAAGAGCCGCATGTGGCTTGTGAGCCGCAGTTTGCTGACCACAGGGCTAGTGGTTTATTAACCCCTACAAAAGAGACTGCCTCTTTTCCCAATCTTCCTCGAGAAGTCGGAGAATTGAGTCTCATTGGTTTGTACCCATTTTTTTATTAATACTCTGGCTATGAAATGAGATAAAGCTTATAAAAATGTACTTATTGACTATACCTAGGTAGAATATCTACCCGTACAGCTGGGAATTAAAATAAGCCCCAATTAAAACCCAGGAGCAGTATAAAAGCTCAAAGGGAAAATGGTGTGCTTTTATCAGAAAAACAGGACATGGATGCTGAGCAAGTACAACAAAAAATGTCCAAAGTATTTTCTCAAATACTTAATGACAGCTACCATACTGTCTCATAAGTCTTACTAAAACAAGTACTTCTCAAGTGTTTTAGTCTCAGGACTGCTTAAAACTCCTAAAATTGTTGAGAACCTCCAATAACTATTGTGTATGTACTTTATTGATATTTACCATGATAGAAATTAAAACATTTAAAAGCTTTATTAATTCCTAAAAAAATAACAATTAGAAACCTATTATCTATCAATAAGTAGTTTACTTTTAATTAAAAATAACTACATACCAAAAAAATGTCATGAGAATAATGATTTAATATTTTCAGATTTCTTTAATGTCTCCAGATGGCTGGATTCTCCTATCATTTCAGCCTTCAATCTGTTTTGATAAAAATCTAGATTTACAAAAAAAGTAGCTGAAAAGGAAAAGTGTATTTTAACAGCTTTTTCAGGTAATTGAGGATATTAATCCTTGATGCTACTTCCCAAATTGACAAATAGTTTCTTAAAGGTCATAACATGAAATCCAAAACTGTACCAATTTATTTTTTTAGTTCCATTAAAATCTATATGTTTAACTCTCACTATAAATGGAACTTCTACCCATGCATAATTTTGAAATTTTGAAAAATCATGCATTGCTCATTGGGAAAATATTAGTTCACTTTGGTATGCAGCAGAAATGCCTTATGAGTGAAATCAAGGTCCAAAGGTTATGGCATAAAATCTATATTAATAAAAGCCTAGGTGGCCCTCCTACCCTCGCGTCATCCCAAGATGGCTGCCACACGATGGCCATCACAAGATGGCCAGCAGGGGAGGGCAGTTGGGGGCAATCGGGCCAACAAGGGAGGGCAGTTGGGGACAATCAGGCCAGCAGGGGAGGGCTTGGGGCAATCGGGCCAGCAGGGGAGCAGTTAGACATCAATCAGGTTGGCAGGGGAGAAGTTAGGCTTCAATCAGGCAGGCAGGGGAGCAGTTAGGGGGTGATCAGGCATGGAGGCAGAAGTGGTTAGGGGCAATCAGGCAGGCAGGCAGGCAAGTGGTTAGGACCCAGACGTCCCAGATTGTGAGGGGGATGTCCAACTGCCGGTTTTGGCCCGATCCCACAGGGGACATCCCCTGAGGGGGTCCTAGATTGGAGAGGGTGCAGGCTGGGCTGAGGGACACCCCCCTCCAGTGCACGAATTTCATGCATCGGGCCTCTAGTTTAGATATAAAATTATAGAATTGTGAAGGATAGTTCCTAAATTATGGTGGTTGTATCTAAAAATATATAAGAAAATTCAAATATAATTGAAATGTATTTACTGAATTTATCTATACTAATAAGAGAGAAATATGGTAATTGACCGTCACTCTGCAATGCCCACAGCCAATCAGGAGGGAATATGCAAATTAATGGGACAAAGACAGCAGTGGCCACAGAGCCAGCTGGAGCAGGCAGGAGGCTTGGGTCACTTCCGGCGACAGAGGAAACCAAACTTTCTGCCCGCCTGGCCCGGCCACCAAAGGAGGGGCCTTTGGGCGACGTCCACAGAGCAGGCCTGAGCACGCAGAAGACTTGGGTAGCCTGGGCCAGCTGCTGAGGGAGGGGCCTGCAAACGGCCCTCAGCCCCTCACCCAGGCTGGCCACACCACCATCGGGGTGAGGGTCCCTGCTGGGGGGTGTGGCCAGCCTGCAAACAGCCATCAGCTCCGCACCCAGCCTGGCCAGGCACTCCAGTGGGGACCCCTACCCTGAAGGGGTGTGGCCAACCTGAAAACAGCCCTCAGCCCCTCACCCAGGCTGGCCAGGCCCCCAGCAGCGTCCCCCACCCTGAAGGGGATGTGGCCAGCCTGAAAATGGCCCTCAGCCCCTCACGCAGGCTGGCCAGGCATCCCAGCGGAGACCCCGACCCTGAAAGAGGTGTGGTCAACCTGAAAACAGCCCTCAGCCCCTTACCCAGGCTGGCCACATCCCCCAGCAGGGACCCTCACCCTATGGGGGTGTGGCTGGACTGCAAACTGCCCCAGCCCCTCGCCCAGTCCAGCACCATCCCCAGTGGGGACCCTCACCCCAATAGGGGCGTGGCTGGCCTGAAAACCACCACAGGACCCTCGCCCAGGCTGCCCTGCCCCAAGGGAACCCCCACTCTGATTTGGGACACCCTTCAGGGCAAACTAGCCAGCCCCCACCCATGCACCAGGCCTCTATCTATACTAATAAAAGGATAATATGCTAATTAGACTGGGAAACCTTCTAGGAGACCTTCCAGACATTCTTCTGGACAAAGCCATGGTGGCGGGGCCAAGGTAGAGGTGGTTAGGAGCCAAGAGGGGAGGGCAGTTGTGGGTGATCAGGCAGGTGGGTGGGGGGCATTGGGGGTGAGCAGGCCAGCAGGCAGAGTGGTTAGGGGCAATCAGGCAGGCAGGCAGGCAGGTGAGCAGTTAGGAGCCAGGAGTCCTGGATTGCGAGAGGGATGTCTGACTGCCAGTTTAGGCCCACAGGGATCAGGCCTAAACTGGCAGTCAGACATCCCCAGAGGGGTCCCAGTTTGGAGAGGGTGCAGGCCGGGCTGAGAGTCTCCCCCACCTCCCCCACCCCAGTGCACAAATTTCATGCACCGGACCACTAGTGTTTAATGAAATCCATAGGTCATCTATTAGGAATATCCTGTGGAAATTGTGCTTTCCATTGAAGGGAACACATAAGATAATTGTAAAAGTGCCTCATGGATTGAATGATTGACCTTTTCACAGCCAATAGACTTGATAGCTGGTCTTCTTTAATGTCTAATAATCGTATGGTACTATAGACAAGATGTGTGAAAGATAACTAATTTTCTTTTCTAAATTGAAGACTTCATACTTAACTTCAATGGGAGTTAATTCTGTTAACACTTTGTTTTTTGAAAAATAAAAGTATTTGATCATTTGGTTCTTTACAAATACAATATACAAAAAAAGATTTCCCCTAAGTCAACCTCCAGCAAATAGGTTAAATGATAACAGGGACAAAGAAAATTAAATAAACTCTGTGAATCAAGGTATTATCATTGTCATCCTTTTTTTTTTTTTTTTGTCTTTTATACCTAGAGTATGATTGAGAGAGGAAGTACTGAATATCAGGGATCACCTTATATTGTCTCTAGATTCTTTCAGAGGCCTGTTAATTAAACATTATAAATATTTTTAAATGGTTATGTTTGTGCTTTTTTTTTATGAAAATGAGTACTTTAATTTTGACATTTAGACTTAATTGGTATTTTATCAATGGCTTCCATTAATCTGTTGAGGACTATTTTTCTATGGGAAGCAGGAACGTGAGGAGTAGGCATTCCTTTCGAATTTTTCTTCCCCCAATATGATTGCACAAAAGAAAAAAGAGGAGAACCAATAATTTAGAGCACATTAAGATTTGATTTATGACTAGTAAATAACTGGAAAACACAGGATAAAAGAAGGCAATTATTTTAAGGCAAAATACATGAAAACTACAAATAAAAAATAAACTATCTCATCAGCTCTAGCATATGGAAGAAAATATCTTCAGTTGTAAAGTGCATTATTAATTGTCTTTAACACTAATCGTTGTTGGTTTTGCAAATGCAGCTATTCTTCCAATACTAATTCTTTAAGTAAATAGTCCAATATGTATTAACAAAGCCATTAAAAACTGAGACCACTAAAGAATGAATCCTGGTAACTAATATTTAGGTATAACAAAATTAAATAAATTAGGGGAAGTAATGTTAGATGCTGTAATAGATCAACTGCCAAGTTTCAGTGGATTAACTCATAGAAGCTTATTTCTCACTCACATGAAGTGCAATCATGCTTCCTGGTTGGTATATAGACTTTTATTGCAGTCATTTATGGTCCCTGGCTCTACATTCTTTTAAGCGAGGGTTCATAGGCATTTCATTTGGCTTCAATAGAAAACAAAAATACATAATCACATGTGGAAAAGTAATATGGCCCAGTCCTAGACATGGCACACATCATTCTTATTCAGATTATTAGAACACAGTCACATGATCATACCTAACCTCAAGGAAGGCTGAGATATTTAGTCTAGTTGTTAATCTGAGAAGGAGGAGATTCAGGTATTCTCATACTTTCAATACAAATAAAGAAAAAAATAATTGAGGTCAAATAAAGAAATATTTGAGGTCAATTATTCTTCTCTCACTATCTATACCCTTGCAATGCAATTGGGTAGCTTTTCCCATTAAGATGTGAACATATATCTCAACTGACTAAATCTTTCTTGGCCAACAGAATGTGGAGGAAGTGACAATGTGCCAGTTCTGACCCTATTCCTCAAAATACCTGGCACGTTTCTGCTAATCCTTTCGGAAACCTGCCCAGTCACTATGAAAGGAAGCCCAGGTTGGCCTGCTGGATGAGAGAACTTGTAGAGGAGAACCAAGGTGCCTTAGTCAAAAGCCAGCTAACCTCCAGAAGCTTAGCTTCCTAACTAACTTAGCAGATGGCAGCAGATGCCTGAAGAAATCCAGATAAGGCCAGAATATCCTCCCAGATGAGACCATTTTAAATTGTTGACTGGCTGGCAAAGTCACTAGCAAACCTGATAATTTGGATATTGTTTGCTAGACAGCAATGGATAACTACTACATATAAATACTGAAATATAAATATTAACTCACACATAAACATAGTCATAAAATTGTTTTGTTGAAATATTTAGAAAAGTGTATAATATTGAATTATAAGAATATAAAAATAAATATTTAATATTCTTTTTCAAGTGAATGAAGTTGATTCTTATTTTCAACCTAATAATTTTTCCCTTCATAATCTTGCAAGGTATGGTCAATCAATCAAGGAAAAATATATTTGCACTAATATAGCTATGTTCTTCAAAGAAAATAGTTTATTTATTATTTTACATTTTTCATTATTCTATACATCTTCATTAAATATATGACAAATATATTGCCTCCTATTAATCTTTTAAAATGAAAAGGCATTGAAAGTGAGCTGCCTAATTTTTTAAATTAAAGATTAATTAAAAAAAGCAAATCGGCAAAATAAAATGAGCTTCCTGGTTCCTAGTTAAGTATGTTAGCAGTTATTCTTATCTTGGAAGTTTGCTATTGTCCATTTTTCCCTTAAATACCCATTTGGACATATCCATTACAAGCTACTTTAGAATACTAGTAACATCATACTGTGATAACCTGTGCCTTTAAATTGGAAGAATTATAAAAGAGAAGCCAGATTTTTTAAGTTACATAACTTTGGCAATGTTTTGCTTTGTTCTCACATATTACACTCTGCCTCATATTCCAGGATACACAGGCTAACTTAGAAGTTCAACATCTGACCAACAATAAGAAATGCATGGGATCCCTGTGGTGTTCCATGATTCCCTCTGGGCCATTCATTGCTCAGAGAATTGTAATGTCCTTTGACAAAAGAATATAGCATTTCTTCCTTCACTATGATTTTTTTTTTTCTTTTTGGAAGTGGAGAAGATGTTGACTGTTTTCAAAATGAAATCAAATTAAAAATGCATGACCCAGCTGGTATGGCTCAGTGGTTGAGTGTCCATCCCTGAACCAGGAGGTAAGGGTTCTATTCCCAGTGAGGGCACATGCCTGGGTTGTGGGCTCAGTCCCCAGTAGGGGACCTGCAGGAGGCAGCCAATCAATGATTTTCTCTCATTGATGTTTCTGTCTCTTTCTCTCCCTCTCCCTTTCTCTCTCTGAAATCAATAAAAGCATATTTTAAAAATACTTAATGCATGAAAATTCTGAATAAATCATAATGAAAGGTTAATATTTCTCAAGTTGTATACATATTTCAAAAGATAGATAATGGCAGGTTTCTTTCTTTTTCAGTTTTTTCCCTCAAATTGCTCTTCAACATTTTGTAATTCACATGAACACATAAAAATCCTTTATTTTTTTCTACAATGAGATGTACAATTGTTAAGTTTTGTATGGGGAATCTACTATATTACAGTTGAGATAGAAGGAGATGGAAAAGAGGTGATGACAACAGCGGATATCACTAATCAATATTAGCTTCCCTAAATCATAAGTTCTACAACTTATGATGTTAAAAAAAGGAAGACAGACATAGTGCCATCAATAAGTGTATAAGCTCATTAAAAGATAGAAACAAAATCAAATAAATATATCATAAACACAAATCATAGCACTATTTTGTATCTGGCAAGTAGAGTTATTGGCTTAAAGACTACTTCCTTTGTCCCAGTTAAGACTGCTGAATATAGACACAAAATTCTATTGAACAAACCAGAACTGCATCTAATAATTCCCAATAGTAGTATAGCATTCCTATAAATACAAAATTAAAACACAAAGACTTGCTAAATAATACTGCCTTGGGGATCGGTTTAGCAGCAATTCTGCCTTATTAAAGTAACTTTAAAAATCAATTTAAGAATCCCAACATGCAATTTTATTAAATATCCAATATAGTAGAAATAAAACCTATTTTTACTCATAGTATTAGCTACTATGTGGGTTTATGTGATTAAATGCTGGCTTATATTGACAAAATATAGAAATATTTTCTTTTCACATGAATATTTGAGTTATGGAAAGTTACATTCCCCTAATTTCCAATAGCATAAACAAAAACAATTTTCTCCTTATACCAACCAGCATGTTAATAATGTCTAATAGCTTTATTCTGTTACAACATATAAACATCAACATCAAACAACACAAGTGAGAGGATCACAAAGGGGAATTTTAGGAGTCATCTATTTAAGTGATAGACTTGGGAAAAACTTATTTCATTTGTGCAAAACAAACACCCTATTTGCCAAATCAAACCACATTAGATGAAACAGAATAGGTTAATCAGTCAGCAAGCGTATGCTGATGTAAATATTTCTTTCTTTTCTGCGTCCAGTGTGGTTAGAGAATGGTCTGGTTCCTGAGTAGGGGCTGCTGGGGATTGAGAAAATGAAAGAAAGAGACAGACACAAATACAGTAGGGAAAGCTGGGACTGGGTGGGACCATGTCCTCTGATGGAGAGACAGGGATCCAGAGCCAATATAGTGTGTTTATTTTATACAGAAAAAAAACAGGGAGTTTTACTAAAGCCCAAGATAAAGGAGATTATGTGCATTCTTGTGGCTTCTTTGTATAGTCACTTTGTATAGTGACTTTGTATAGTCACCCGGATAATTGTGTTTGTTCCTGGTGCTTGGCTGGATTTAGATAATGAAACCCACTCCCTGGCACCTGAGCTGAAGGTCAGGCTGACAACACTCCTGCCTCTGGCAAGGTGTGTTTCCAGGACCTGGCTCTGCCAACGCCACTGGATTCAGCTGACAATAATTAAAGAAATGCTCATGCACCTTCCCAGGCGCTCTCTACATGCTGAATTCTCACAACATGTTCTATTTAGCATTCTGCCAAATGCATTGTGTGAGAGAGAACCATTAAATGGTCCTGCCTTTAAGTTCTGTGTGATCTTATGAATAAGAAAAATCAATGGAACTATTTGATTGCCATATCATAAAGCATTAAAATTATATATGTGTGGGGTCTAGAATTTCAGCTAGTCTTTAGAAACGTTTTTTTTTTTTTTTTCCATTTTGATTCTACAAAAAATAAAAAAAGGCACTGTATCAGTCAGAAAATAGATTGGAAGAAAACTAATCGTGATACCCAACACAGTATTTGAGTAGAATTCAGTGAAGGGTCTATTTATAATGTATGAGCAGGATTAATGGTAAACAAAAAACAATGCAATACAGTACTCTAGAGCTAGAAATGGGAGTAACGTTACAACTCCCAATGGCAAGGAGAGGGAGCAACAGTTAACTAGCAAGAGGAAAAGTGGAAACAGTTATAAAAGAGAACTACATATTAGGAGCCTGGCATCATAAAAGACAGGGGGACAAGTAGCATGACATTGCCCTTATTCCTGCTGGAACCTATCATTGGTCAAAACCACAGGAAGCTAGAAGACAAGAGAGATTGTTATTGATCCATAAAGGTCAGCATCCCAGGATGAAGAAAGGTAAAGAGTGGTTAAAGAGGAGAAAACAGAGAATATTTAATATAAATACCAACATGGATTATACAAATACCATTAAATTAGTAGTTCTCCTAATCTAAAATTATATAAAACATCACCTTGAGTACCTTATCATAAACAAAACAAGATAAATGTGAGATTATTTACCAATGGGAAAAAAAATGGTATTGCCAGCATCTTAGAAGCCTTTGTGTACCACTTGTTGATCATGACCATAGCCATAATCCTTCTTTTAAAATAATTTCTTTGTTCTTCTTTCACTTTTTATTATTTACGTGCCTATCCCCATATAAGACAGTTTAGCTTTGCTTGTTCTGGAAATGCTTATGAAGTAAATGATACCATTTATATTCTTTTGTGCCTTGCTTTTTGTGCTCAATATTTTGCTTATAAAATTAATCTATGTTATTGCATGCAGTAATAGTTTAGCCATTTTCATTTTTGTAAATTATTCAGTATTCTTTAATTTATATGTTTCTTAATAGACATCTGAGTTGTTTCTGGCTTTAAGCTATCATGAAAAATGCCACTCTGAACTTTTTTGCACATACATCTTAATGAATATTTGTTTAATTTTCCCAGAAAAACACATAGAATATAAACCCCAGGTTTATACTTTGTTAGTTGATGCAAACTATTTTGTAAAGAAGTTGGCAGTATATCAAGAATATATACGAGTTCCCATTACTCTACATCCACATCAATGTGCTATTGTCCAACCTAAAATGTTTGTCAATTCAGTAGATGTACATAGAGTTATCTCATCTTTTAATAAACATAACCTCCTAATTTTTATGTAATGGAATTTTTCAATGCATTATGTTGTGGTAAATTCTTCCTGTATAGTATTTTGTTTGAGAAATTGTTCTATACCTCCAAAGTCATAAAAATGTTATTCAATATTGTTTCTAAAAAGTATTGGGTTTTATTTTTTTCATGAAAGTGTTTAATCTATCTGTAATTGTGTTTTGTGTATGGTATAAAACCAGTGTCCAATTTCCTTTGTTCTCTCTTTTTAAACATTCATTTATTTCCCTACTGATCTGCAGTGCTACCTCTGTCACATATCAACAATTAAAGCATGCCTCTTGTAATGAAGGACTTCACACCCAAAAATCCATGATCTATTGTTACTCCATGGTAGAACTGAGGAAACAGATTCATAGAGTAGGCATCTTCCTGGCATCAAACTATGAATAATTGTCAGTATTCAAAACCATGGTCTATGAATCCAAAAGCAAAGCTCTTACCATGACACTCTGATGGGAGATAGGAAAGCCACTCCATTTTAGGCAAGATTTCATCACACTTATCTTGTTCTCTCCTGAATTTAGGTCTGGCATATACATCTGTCTTGCTTTTTCTCATCTGACCTTCTGAGTCTTAATACCCACTTGTAATAATCTATTAATTTCAAAAATCACTTTTTCCACACACAAACTTCCACAACACCCTAACTTTCTCAAGCCCTTTTTGTTATACAACAGAAAGACTTCACCCATCTGGCTCTAGCAGAGCCAAAGGCTAAACACTGAGAATTGTAGTGCAGGAATATTGGCTATTTTATTATGAATGACGTCATCTGGGAGGATGAGAACCAATGCTCAAAAGCCTAAACTCCCCAATGGTATGTAGGTTACAGACTTTATAGAGCAAAATCACAAGACATCATGAGTTAGAGGTTCAGGGTCAGGTTCTGAGCTCATTGGTTGGAGAGTGAGTTAAGGGTAATGATTCATTTCTTTGAGTCTTGAGGACAATTCTGAGTGAGGTCTTTTCCAGCCTCCCACGTCCAGTCTAACGGGAAAGTAGCCGGGGGTTGTTCCACCTTAAGGCTCAGGAGCTGGAACATAACAGGTCAAAATGTTACCATTAGCCTATCTGAGGTTCCAACCCTGTGACCATTAGTTAGGGCTATTGTCTGGGCTATTGTCTTCCAATGCCTCGGGGGTTGCTGGTCGTCCAGGGGAAAGGCAAGGTCTCTGAGGGGTATGTATATTAATAGAGTGATATGATTCCTAGAGCTAGGATTTAAAACTAAATGTAATCACAGTCATAAAGTACCCTTGGTTTCACTTTTCTCTAAAACTGCTCTGTGTTTTTGTTTTTTTTTTCCATTTTTGAGCTAATTCTTTAAAGTCAGTATGATACCTGATATAATTACCGTATTTTCCGGCGCATAAGACGACTGGGCGTATAGAAGATTTTCCTGGGTTAAAAAGTCGTCTTATATGCCAGAAAATATGGTATATAAGTAGTGAATTTATATTCAATTGTTTCCCACCATTCTTTTCCATTATCTCTATTTCTCTAGAACTCTATAGATACCCCACCAGACCCACTTATCCATTCCTAAATGTCAAAGACAATGTATATCACATAGTCAGGCTTGCCCTCCTTATGCAGTTCATCCAGTTGTACTCAAGTAGTTGCCTCAACTCACAAAAAAAGCTCCTCTGAGGCCAATCTTGTACTACCTCTACCATCCATACTACTTAGGTGGAAAAAATAACTAACTTATTCTATTTTCAAATCATACTCTCTAAAGGTAAGCACTTGAGCCAAATGCTTCACACTGAGGAGGCTAAACGGGCTAATTCCAATGTAACCCTGATATTTGGGGCTAGTGATCTGAATCCAAGCCAGTAAGCTCAGTGTACATTCCTGATAACCTATAATTAAGTCACTACCTCTTTCCCAGACACTGGTCTTGCAGAACCGGTTACAGAGGCCATTGGACTGTGGACAGTACACTACCCAGAGGGAGGGCTCCTAACTCTGACGCCAGGCCAGACCACCAGAAATGGCCTGGAGACCTCCAACACCTGGGGGCCTTCTTGCAAGGCCCGAGAAAAGGACCGGAAGCATAATCCATGCTTGTGGGACAAAGAGCACAGGGAGGGAGATAAGAGGGACGGCCCCATGCGTGTTCCTTCACTCAGATTTGGAAGGCTGTTCCGAGTCCGCTGGCGTTATTAAACAGTGTCCCTCCTACTTCCTCAGAAGCGTCCTTGGTCTTCTTGGTCTTCTGCAACAGCATTACCACTAAATGTTATGATTAGACTGAGGAGTGTGCAAGATATCTAGTCAAGTCTGTGGCTTTGCCTAGAGTTTTAAAAACTAGAACTGGTAGATTATCTTTATCTTCTAATAAAGAAACTCTAAGAATGCAAATTATAGCCATAGGTGGCCACATGCCATAAAGTGCAAAGAATTGTATCAGCAGGAGACTGAAAGAAACTAATCTGAAAAGAGAAGTAGAAATCAAGCAGAAAAAGTGAATCCTATATGTTGATTCCCTAGTTTCAGTTGCTGTGGTTCCAGAACTGTCCTGGTTCCTGCTCTTTCAGGTACTTGTTTTGTCACCTTTTCTATATATTCCAGCAGCTTCCCTACAACCTTAAGCTAGTTTATGTTAACTTTCAGATACTTGCAGCCAAAAGTCCTGATAAACATACCAGTGTTCAGGTCTTCTCTATCTTCTCCATTCTAATACTCTGTCATCATTATTTGTCATATCTAACTTCCCTGCACTTCTTCTTCATTTGAAAAAATATATATATTTAGATAATTCATGCTATTAACCCTTTGCACTCGCTTGCTTTTTTTCTCGATTCCTTTATTCTAATGCTAACCGTGTCGAGTCACACTCGACATCCAAGTGCAAAAGGTTAATGTATTTAATATATTTATTATTTTAAGGTTGATTTGCTTTTTAACACAGATGACTTAAATCTAAAATTTCATGATTTTTTTTTTAGTATAATAAAAAGAGCTTTTGGAATCACATGGCCTGTTATTAGAGTTCAGCTTTTCCCTTACTAGCTACATATTCTTGAAAACTGACTTGCTTCTCAGATAAAAAATGATTCCAATAATAATGTCCTGCTTACTTTTTCAGTTTTGAAATACTTGTAAAATTTTAAGACTCCAAATATATGAGATCTATTATTTTAAATTTCTATATTATGGTAATTATATACTGGATTTCAGATATTGATAAATGATGAGGAACATATTTTAGAAACAGTACTTTTTCGTTTTTCTCTAAATGTCACAATAGAAGTGACTAAGTCATCTTCCATTTTTCAAAGTTCACACTGGGTACAGAAACTGATTTTGGTCCCACTGAAGAGCCCAGAAAATCTGAGATCCTAGGTAGATTGTTATTGGCATTGCATCAAGGTCTGTGATCTGAATTTACAGGACAGTAACACAGATATAAATATCTTGCAAATTTAATTTTCTATTTCGGCCAAGAAATATTTATTTTATTATATTTAGATGATAAGAGAGATGCATAAATTATGCATAGTAAGAAAAGAAAATAATGTAACACTAATTATTGAGTGTACTAAAATGTAATACTCCTAAAATTAAAGGAAAACCAAACACATATTTAGATAGATAAGTTGTGATAAGGTTTTCAGAGGTCATTTCAGTCTACAATTTTTCAAATGTCTAATTTTTCCTTGAGGTCACAAGTATGTTCCATCTTGTGAGTGAAATAGTAAGAATGACCTGTCCTGACATTGTCATAATATTAAAGGTTTCATAAGTTGAACTCCCAAAGCCTCTTGTGACTTCATTAGCACGTTTTGTTCTCTTCTGTCAAAAACTCAAAGAGGTAATTCATGCGAGTGTGTCATTCCAGGTTACCCCCAGGACACAGAATTATGCTTTCTTTGTGTTTGTAATAGTGCTTTTGAGTGTCATTAGCCTTTCTTTTCCTTTTCTGCTGCATTGGTGGTGATTTGGTGTTTTTTTATTGTTTGAATGCCAGGTGGAAATAAGGCAGGTAAAGACAGAGGAAATGAGAGTAGAAAATAAAAACAGCACCACTTTTTCATAGGAGTCTATTGTCCAGTTGCAAGTGAAGAACAAACCCTCTAGCTGCAAGAGAACAAAGAGCTATCACATAGACTCTCAGTAAAGAGCTCTTCTTTCCCCTTAGATTCACCAAGCAAGCTCTTAAGGTCCATTGTAGCTCTATCATCATTATGATGAAAGCTTTAATAGGTTTGGCCTAAGGGGACATCAATGGTTGTTCATGGAAACAAAGACACAGTATCTATGTTTACATTTTTAAGTAGGTTTGAAAAATGTCCTTTTGTTAAGTTCCCACAGATCTCAGGATCAGAGACATTTCAGAGATGTCAATTTTCTTTCATACATGCTGATCGATCACTTCAACAATTTTAACAATTGATACTGATGACTGTGACAGCAATTGACATCACAGCAAAAGAATAGCTCCCCAAAAAATAAATGTATTATGCCACAGTCCAAATATTCATTGTGCCTATATGAAAGTGTGATAGATAGAAATATATATATATATATTTATTTTATATATAATATGTAGCATATTTTCTATCTATATATGTATATATAGAATATTTATTATATGTTAATACAGCTAAATTGTTAAGAACTTTACTTAAAGACAATAAATAAGAAAATATAATTGAAAAATAAAGACATTTAAAATTTTTTATATCAGTGATTACACTGTCATGTAAATATTTTGCATACTGAAAGAAATTATGGACTGTATACTTAAATATACTTCATAGAGACCAATGTATACAGGCAAATTGGAGAAGAGAGAAAAAAAATGTGTCTCGAAGTGGAAATCAACATGACACATTTAAAAACTTGAAGGAATCTGTGTGTGTTGAAATAAAGGTCAAGGTGAAGGGAGTGTCAAGAGATGAGGTTAAAAATATTCTTGGAAGGCAAATTATTCAGGACATGGTAAACATGTGAATAATTTATAGTTTTAATTTTATCTGGAAAGCAATGCTATGGGGAATACTAAACTGAAGAGGGTGAGATTTTTAGTAAAAAGAGAAATCTGGCTGCAATATAAAAAATGGATAGGAGACAGACATAACTGAAGATAAAGAAAGATTTAAAGAAACTTAATCAGTGTTCCTTTCAGGGATTTTTAATGAACAGGAGGGACAGGTAATCACCAATGATAACTACAAAAATAAATGTGAGCAAAGTTAAAACAAAGTGGATCATATATCTGAGAGCTGTAATCAAACAAAAAAAGAAAGGGTGTGCTGAGGAAAGGTGATGATATCAGAGCTTTTGGAACCAATTTTTAGCCTCAGACAAGATGGAAGTAGAATTTTATGAGATAGAGAAGAAGGAGAAGGAGGGAGGAAAAGTAAGTATTTTAATTAAAGCAAACAAAAAGAACGATAATTAGTTCAGCAACAGAAGTCTTAATACCATCAATGGAAGCCAGAAAAATACCTTCTAAGTGCAAAGAGGAGAAAATAATAAAGATGATCAAATTAGACTTATAAATTCCCGAAATAGAGCAAAATAAGTTTATTTACTTTTAGATATACAAGCACAGATTTTATCATCAACATATCCTCACCATGGCAAACTTATGAGGTGTATATTATGAATAAATATTATCCCAAAAGGTTAGCTGAATGCAGAAAAGAATAATGAGCCAAGAAATAGGTAAACATGTAGATAAATGCATTTGTTTCTTCAAAATACATATTGAATATCTACTATGTACCAGGCACAATTCTAAGATAATAAGAATAAAGAGCAAAAACAAAACATACCATTTTGGAGCTGCATTCCAGTGATGAGAGACAGAAGATAAATAATAAACATTGTAAATATAAAACTTATACAGTTTGTATTAAGTAAAACAAATATTATCCATATAAAATAATAATGTCAAATTTGTAAGTTTAAAATGAAGCTAAAATAATATACCAATATAATATATATGTCAGGAAGGGATTCAAAGAGATTTAAATTTTCTAAGGCTCTTACATCTTCCAGAGGGTAGATTTATTTTCAAATTTAAGTATACATGATAAGCTATCAAGTTTAACTGTGAAGAGATTATATTAAGTGTAAAATTGCCAAACCATCCAAGGGAAAAGTAGGATAAGAGACTACAAGAAAACAAAAAACAAAGAAACTATAACTGAGATCCAGGTGAAAAACTATCTTAATCTCAGGTCATAATAGCCAGTAGGAAGAAAATGGAACAAATTCTGGGAATATGTAGGTAGAAGAATGATGAGATAGAGTGATGGACTATCACGTGAATAGGGAGGAAGAGGAAAGCGTCAAGGAAAAAACCCAAGTTTCTGTGCTGATGTTTGAAGTGGATTCTGGTGCCATTTGTTAAAATTAAATAAGCAATTAGAAGAGAAAGCTGGTGTTTATCATTTTGTTTTGGATAGTCCACTTTCACTGTCAATGAGATGGTCACATAAATTGCATGCATTAAATGTACAAATACCATGTCTGAAACTCATGAAAATATGGAGAATTTAAGAATTTGGTATCTAAATTCATGCATTTCTTACCTTAATCCTCCCAACTGCCTCAATTTTTTTTTTTTTGTACTGTTTGCTTCCATATTTTCCTACCTTTTCCTGTTTATTACCTTCTTATCTGCCTATTTGCTTCCATATTTTCCTACCTTTTCCTGTTTATTACCTTCTCTTTTAAACTCATTTCCTTAATATCACCTCAGCAAAGTAGTAGTTATAGGGGTACCTCTGTTAAAATGGGGTGAAATGTTCATTATTGAGTTTGGTAAAAATATAAAATGCAGATGTCTTCAAGATCCAGTAAGTACACTTCTAAGAAACCATCTAAAATATTCATACATGTAAGCAAATGTGCATGCATAAAAATTTTCATGTTAGATTTTTATTTTATAATTGGTTAAATGCTTTGAGCACTTTTGTGAAGTAGCTATTTAAATAACTGAGAAGCAACTTCAGAATTTCAGAATTTATTGGCCACATATCTGCTACCAATCATGCTAAGGCAGCAAAAATAAAATTTTAAATCTATTCATTGAAAATGTGTCTTTATGTTTTTATACTTAGAGATAGTTTTTGGCTTATTCATTTGAAACACTGGAACATTTTCTAACTAGTTATCCCATGCTTTGTTTTTATTTGGCCTTCAGGGGTTAATCAAAGTACAAAAGCCCTACTTATTCATGGGCACTCTTTGAATGAACTACTAATGGAAATTGTTATAAATTGTTTATAATTTTATAAGTGTATTGTTGGCTCTATCACTTCATCATACTTAATTCACCATCTCTAATAAAGTCACCACCCTGGCTTTCTCCAATTTTGCCATTAAAGAAAAAAAGCATTTTTTATATATTTTCTATACATTGTAACTCAGAATGGCTTACTATCAGATTACAAAAGGCATTATTTTGTAATAGCTCCTTGTATTTCATTTGAATATTATAGAATAAATAATTGTGTGATCAAGAGGAAAAGCATCCAGTATTACTCACTCTTTACCACTTGAAATGTATACCCCTTTTTTTCTCTCCCTTTCACCTATCCTCCTAGATAGCAGTGCTAGAGAATAGAGTCTACTGACATCCAAAGTCCTTCCTGAATGCCAGACAAAAGAATATCTGGAGCTCAGAGCAGGGGTCATATGAGGGTGGCTCAGGCATATGGTATAAGTCAGTGGAGCACTAGATTTCTTACATCCAAATCACCTAGCCTTTCCTGTTCTCTGTCCATAAGATACAGTCAGCTGGGAATAGAAACTTCCATTCCATTATCAAAGACAATGTTTATAATAATAGAAAGGCTCTATAGAGAGGAAGCACATACCTTAAACCTAAAGGGCAAAGATCATCTTAGAGGGCTGCGAGTTGTCATACTGAGAAAGGAAAAGGCATGGGAACATAAATTTGTCTTCATCATTTTGTGCTGCTCTAGTAGGAGTCAACCAACAAACATGGGGCTGTGGACTTGGCTTAGAAGAATAGGGAACTTAAGATGAGAAACTTACCTAGCAGAAAACAAACAAATTAAACTTTAAAGCACCTGGGCTTTAGATGAGCTTACAGGGACAAAAAATGAAAAGTGCTCAAGTGAAGACACTGAAACTATTGGGCAGTTAAGTCTCAATCACAAATGAATTTGCACAAGGAATATTGTATGAATTACATTTCTTCACCATTATGTTCCCAGTTCTCTGTTCTCTTTCTTAACCTCTGCTTCCAAGTAATAGCATTTAATGTAATTCTAATAGGAACTCAATTGTAATTTTTGAAGACTATCTAAATATCACTTTATGCCAAGATATAAAGGAGTAGTAATTTAGTGTCTAGTAATAAAGGAAATATTTAATATAGAGAGGATAACTTTTAAGAAATAAATATTGATTTCAATTCCATGATAAATATTTCTAACACTATTCCCTTTGCTTAGAAGAAGGCTTTCCTTTTGTTCTACTGTCAGTTAATCTTTTAAGCCCTCCTTGACCTCCTAATTGGAATTCAGTATCTCTCATCTCTTTTCCATACCTTTAATAGCTCTCACCATAATGAACTTTCACAAGTCTGTCTCACCACTTGACTACAAGGTCCATTTAGGGCAATGATTGTGTCTTATGTTTTCACATGTGTTTTTTCTCTCACCACCCAGAACTTTTCTGTAACATAATTCTAAGTATTGGTTGAATATTATTGCTATTATGTTGTTTTGCCTATTTTTTCTTAGTGTATTTTATTAAGACTTGTGCTCCCTAATTTTAAAATTGTTGGATTAGGCTTCATAAACTCTAATTTTCTTCCTAGTTTGGTACTTTTCCATCTTCAATGGCTAATTAGAAATATGGCTACTTTAATTTTGCATGGTTTAGGAAAAAACAATGTTGTTCTCACCTAATTAGCAAAGAGGGTTGTGAGATTTGAATAGGAATACATGAGTGATTACTAAAGGGAGATTCTCAAGCATGCACTCAGCAGTTAGATGACAATGGATGTTTAATGTCATAAATATTAGGATGTCTGGAATTCCTTTTTCCTCATTAATTTCATTACTATTTATTGAAGGTTATATTTTGGAAGAAAAGGTGATGGGTAAAAACCTGGGAGAATTATAATATACTAGAGGCCCGCTGCACAAAGATTCATGCAATAGGCCTTCCTTCACCTGGCTGCTGGCACTGGTTTTCCTCCAGCACCCAGGACCCAGACCTTTGCTCTGGCCGCTGCCTTCCACCTATGCTCCAGCCAGAGTCTTCACTCCGGCTGGAGTCTTCAGGCTTCTTGCTGACTCCAACCAGAGTCTCTGCTTCTCTCTGGCCGGAGCGCCGCTCCTGCAGCTCCCTCTGGCCCCCACCGTCCCCCTCATAGCAGGCGTCCTGCCCTGCCCGGCCACTCTGCACCTGGAGCGGCTGGGGGGCGGGGCCACCACCATCTTTGTCCTGCTAATTTGCATATTCCCTCCTGATTGGCTGGTGGACGTCATGGAGGTATGGTTAATTTACATATTTCTCTTTTATTAGTGTAGCTTTTTGAGGTTGTGCAGAAGGTATAGAAAAAAACAAAAACATATGTGATCAACTTGGCAGAAAATACCAATAACATAAATGATGGGAATCAGGTATCTTCTGGCCCCAACACTCTTTTCCCTCTTCCTTTCCTTCTTATTCCCAAAGTAAGAGGTCATTATTGACATGATAATGACTACAAGGACATGGCTACATCCTGGGGAACATTCATGCTGGAGGCAGGACTAATTAGCTCTGAGTCTATTCCTGAATATTGATTCCCTGCTTCCCCATCCAAAACTTCTGTCCCTGAATATTCAGTGGTTCTCTCAATGACAGCTGAAAGTGAATTTGAGGGGGATGAGAAAAAATATAGTTGAGCCTTGGAAAAGCAGTCACCATAACAAGATGAGTAGATTGAAGATCTGCTATTCCAGATGTAACTTAGAGAAATACTAAACCAAAGGATTTTGGATCTTTAATAAAGCAGCCATGTCTATAACTACTTCTATTGCATTTCTCCAACACTCATTATTCCCTCCCTCTTACTTTTTACCTAGGGTTTCCATATACCTATTAGCAGTAACTAAATCAGGCAACTCTACCACCACAATAACATTGGTATTTATGTAGAGAATTCATGTGGCTTCCCTCTTGTGTGAGCAGAAAGTAGACCATGGCAATACTAAGACTAGTGATGATGACCTAACCCCTAGGAAAGCTATCCGTTGGATAAATATTTACATAAGGTTATTTGCCGCACCATTAATAATTGATTTTTAAAATAATCCTGCAAGTCTGTTTCTACCTTTTTTTAGCCTGCTGTCTCTTAGGTTGAAAGATGATCAGGGTTGTGATTTTTCACCTTGTGTCTCACTTGATTGAAGTGGCTCTTATGCATAATTTGTGCTGCTATGCTTGATTGCTGTATTTACTACTAAAAGTATATTGCTTTAGTGCTTATATTTAGCTTGAGTCTTGAGGCTGCTATGACTACAGCGTCAGTGTGTAAAAAGTAACCTTTATTATTTGTGGAGTAGTTATAATACATAAGATTTTACATGGGGAATTTTTTTTTTGTGCCATTTTTTTCTTCCTAGTAACAACAGTGTGTCCTTCTTTTCTTGCATGTTGATGGACTAGTTTTTTGGTATGTTTACTTTTACACTTATTTTCTTCAACTCTGTGAGTGCTAGGCAACCTCATAATAATATAGTATGATTCAGAAGGTTGCGATTACATGGACATGTAATTCTTTTCAAAATTCTATTTTCTTCCAAGGATGTCATAACAATATGCTTTTAATGGTGGAAATGTATAGTTTTGAAAATATTTAGAGCATTTGTTTCCATAATTTGAAGTCTCTTCCTCTCTCAAAAAATGTTTTAGGCTTATTTTTCAACCCATTAAAAAAAGTTATGGTATAGAATAAAATGTAGGTGATTCTTCATTTGAACTAATAGTCCTAATATTCATATTTTTATATTTCCAAATCACCAGATATTGTCTCTAATATTAGCAATACTAATACTTTTGCCATTTTATATTATAAAAGTAGTACATCTGTCTGTGTAGAACATACAGAAAATACTAAAAAGCATAAGGGAAGCAAAGTTTACAACACAAAGACAGTTGCTATTTTTTTATGTTTTCTCAATTGTTATTCTTTATGTTTATGTGCATATTTGCAAATCCTCATGCACAAGACAAAATTAATTCTATATAGACAGTTTTGCATTCTGCATTTCTCAATCAACATTATGCTGTGGATTTTTCGAAATCATTTCATGTTTTCTGGTAACATGACTTTAACCTTTTGCACTTGGATGTTGAGTGTGACTCGACACGGTTAGCATTAGAATAAAGGAATCGAGAAAAAAGCAAGTGAGTGCAAAGGGTTAAGAGTCTGCAAAAGTTATTATTATGAAGATAACATAGTTTATTTAATAAATATCCTACAGCTAGATATATAGGTTGTTTTTCCAAATTTCCTATCAGATAATATTGTACATTATCTACACAAATAAAAGAGTAAGATGCAAATTGACTGTACCTTCGTGATGCCCACCAGCCAATCAGGAGTATGCAAATTAACCCAACAAAGATAGTGGGTTAATTTGCATACACAGGCGCTGAGTGGCCGGGGATGGGGCGGGATGTTTGCGCCGTTGCCATGGCCACGACACAGGTATTCCCACACCGCCCCAGCCTCTCAGGGCCTCTGGGCAGTGTGAGAAGGTGGAAAGGCGGCTCCGGGCTGGAGCGAAGGCGATGCCAGCAGCCAGGGGAAGGAAGGCCCATTCTTGCATGAATCTTCATGCATCAGGCCTCTAGTTTGTATATATAAATTTTTTACATCTCTTATTTCTTCATTAGAAATATATTTCTGGTTAAAAGGACATCAACTATTTAAATTCTTTTGATACATATAAATTATTTACCAATAAAATGGAGGCCAATATTGTGTCTTAGAGTGTTTAAGACACATTACATATAATTCTGAGTAGTCATTGAAGGTAAGTGAGTGCTGAGGATAAATAAATTTTCCTCTGCCCCTCTGGGTTCTTCTGGCTGGTCTGAGGATTAAATTGACATAAAACTAATTAATGAGAGAAATAACCAGATTTATTATATATATACATATGGGGGTTCCATAAGAATATGGCATCCAAAGACTGGTGGGCAATTAAGGATTATAGGCCAACTTGAGCTAAGGAGAAGAGGGTAGTCGTTTGGGACTTCAAAGGGGAGGAAGGCAATTCACATGGTAATGGAAAAACAAATGTTTAATTAAAACATTTTTTGCTAAGACATGCAGAGACAATGGGACATGGAGTGCACTTCCATTTCTATGTCCTGCTAATAAGTCTCCCTCATCACACCTAGCTCATATTTTTTATGGATATCTCTAGTGATACCTCTGTTTCCTGGAATAGGTCCTCTATATACTAGTAAAATATTTTAGGTAGTAAGGGAACAGGTAAAAGGTTCTTCCTGAGTCTTTAACCAGCTTATATTTTAACGAGCTTCATATTTTATGATCTAGCCTAACTAGAAGAACTTATTCAAATGTTTAGCACAATTGTAGATATATATTAAGCATTAAATATATTTAAATTTTATGAAGACTATGATGATGATGACTATGATGATGATGATGACAGTGATGATTTCTATTCACAAGGCTATCATTTACTGAACTAGTAGTGACTGGTACTATATTAAGCACCACATGAACCAAATACTTCACATAATCTTCTAACAATCCGATTTGCAAAGCACCATAGAAAGGACTCAGAGATACTAAGCATTACAAAATCAGTAATAAAGCCAGGATATTAAACAGGGTGTTTAGAAAGACCCATGTCCTAAACTGCTTATGATACTTCCATCATAATTTTGTTTTTCAACCACAAAGTATTATGAATATTTTGGTGCTACTCAATTTTTTTGTGGCTCTCTCTCACCCACAGTTTACAACTTGGTTCCTGAGACACCAAAAATGTCAAGAATATTTATTGTAGGCCCAAATTCAGTCCCAGTTTTCTGTAGGCTAATTCCTCCTAATTAGCCTACTATGTGCCTACAATGTGTCACCTAATTCCTCCAAAACCAAACACCTGGCATTCTGCATTGGGAAATCATGGGATACTAAAACATAGGTTTATGAAGTTTTATAATTTACTAGAGGCCCAGTGTGAGTAGCTCGCTTCCACTTGCCTCACAGCTGGCCACCTCGCCCATTACCACTGGTAGCTTGCGCCCTGGCCCACCCGCTGCGAGAGCCGCAGGACTTTTATGATATAGAGTTTTAGTGTTTTATTAAGAAAAAGATTACCTTAAATATTATCTCTTAACAAATTTTCTGAATATACAAAGATGAAAGATGAGGGCAAATCTTCCACATAACATTACTTTGGTCCCCAAAATATTACATTATATTCCAAAATAGTATCATGTTAATGATGGCATTACAATTTTTTAAAATTGAGTCATGACTTGTAAAGTTCACAGAGACCTAGGTCTATGTTTCAGAATTTACTGCTGAGCCTCATATTAAAAAATGCTACCTCATTTTTCACAAAAATAGCCTGAAATTTACACAGGGTAAAAATGGGATATACCTTTTGAGTTAAAAGGGAAGACGTTAATTGAGTATATTTTCTATTTCTAAAACTAACAAAGGAGGGAAAATATTTCCAATACATAAGAAGAAATTAAAATAAGCAGCTGGATAATTCAAACTGTGATTGAGAGGCTTATATCCTTAGAAGCATAAGAAACTATATTAAACTCCTATAGATATTACCCTGAACTTGCAATTATATTAGCACATTTTTGCTTTCTTTTGGGATTATCACAGCATGAAAGAAAGAAGAAGTGGAGTAGGAAATATAGAATTCATTACATAATTAAAAATGACTACCCATACAGTAAACAAACTGATGATCAGAAAGCTATTCAGATAAGAACTTTTCCCATTTATAATTATGTGGTCTTAGAAACTTATCAAAGGCAATTGAAAGACTTAGACATCAAGAGTATTTTGAAAAGTACAAATCCTCTTAATAAAATAAAAAAAATACTTAAAAACAAAATTCAGAAAAAGCTTATAACCAAGCTTTTAGCTCTTGACTTTGCATTTTGGTTTCATTATAAAAAACAACCTTGAAGCTAATCATATCAAAACCTTCTAACACTCCCTATCATAAAAGGTATTTACATAAAATAATAACAATATAAAACACCAAAGCTTTATTCCCGGCCAAAACAATATGCAATTCTAATCATCTTGGCTTTAAAGATAAATCTTAATAAAGGTCAGGCATAAGGTTTTCAATATACTTTCACTGCACTATTTTAGAAAAAACAAATAGATAATGCCACACTTGGGGGAGATAGTAAGAAATTATATTTAGATATTAACTGGTATAATACATACATAAAATTTTAGTTCAAATTCTTCCTAAAAATTTAATTATCTTTATTAATCTGTATAAACTTCCCACTATAAATTAGAGTTATTTTTATTTTCATGCAAGTAAGTGACATACAGAAAAGTTAAGCAGTTTTCCTAGTACCACCCAAAAAGACGTAATCACAGTTATTGATTGAGTGGCCATTATGTATGTGTATATCTGTATGTGTATGAATATTCATATATATACACTAACCTATATATAATAACTATATTGTATGAATGCATCTACATATATATGACTATATAGGAATGTATGTATACATTTAGATATTGATGTGTATATGGATATTTGTGTATATATATGTGTGTGTGTGTATATATATATTCTGAACCTACAATAATTGACATGTAATTAATCACAATTATTAAAATTGTTAAGATTTCACTTGGATTGGAATAGCACAGCACTGATATTCATTCACCTATCTCAATTAAGTTCTTAATCAGAACCACAAGCATATAAATTATCTATAATAGTAAAGGTATAATATGCTAATTAGACCAGAAGCCCTTTTGGATGTCCTTCCGGATGAAGCCGGGGCTGCAAGGGAAGCCCAGGTCCCAGGTGCCAGAGGGAACCGGTGCCAGCAGCCAGGGGAAGGAAGGCCTACTCTTGCATGAATTTCGTGCATCGGGCCTCTAGTATCAACATACTAATAAATGTGAAACTTCTAGTACTAAAAAAGAAAAATCCAAGAGGTGTAGAATGCTGGGCATGTACTTGGCCTGTAATACTGAATAATTGGATAAGTGACTACAAAGTCAATGAACCGAGGTTAATTATATCACCCTTTACTATAAGCAAACAAATGGAAAGCAAATTTCAAAAACATACCACACAACTTTTCTATCTGTAATAGCACCAAAATTCATAAAATATCTCAGGATTATTTTAATTAAAGCTTTCTAATATCTCTACACAGAAAACACTAAAACTTTACTAAGATAAATTCATGAAAATTAGATAAATTGAATGATATTTAAATTCACAGATTAGAAGACTCAATATTCTTAAATTGACAACTATCTATATATATAAAAGCCAGTGAACGGAATGCCACAATGACCTGAACTACCAGCTGCTATGACGCCCACTGCAGCCAGCAAACCAGCCCGATCGGGGATGGGGTGGGGCCAGCTGGCCAAACTCCCGTGGTCCCTCCCCCCAGCCAGCCCAGCCCCAGATGGGCCCCCACCACCCCAATTGGCCCAAAGCCCTTCCCCCCAGACTACCCCACCCCTGATCACCCCCCTACCCCAATAGGAAGTGGGGCTGGCCAGCCAATTTCCTGCAGCCCCTTCCCTGAGCTGGCCCCACCCCAGATTGGCCCCCCCACCCCAATGAGTGGCAGGGTCAGCCGGCCAACTGCCTGTAGCCCCTTCCTCTGTCCGGCCCCACCCAAAATGGGCCCCCACCACTCCAATCAGATCTCGGACCCTTCCCCCAGTCAGATCTGCCCCCAATAGGTCCCCCCACTTTGATCAGGGGCAGGGCTGGCCAGCCAAACACCAGTGGCCCCTCCCCCAGGTTGCTGGCCCCGATCAGCCTCCTCCATGCCATTCGGGGGCAGGTCCAACTGGCCCACCACCCACAGCCCCTACCCATGGCCGGCCCCACCCCCGATCAGCCCCAGCCCCCACCATCCCATCAGCCCACAGCCCCTCCCCCCAGCCAGCTCCACCCCAATCAGCCCCCTGACACCAACCAGGGGTGGGGCTGGCCATCCAACCTCCCAAGGCCCCTCCCCTGGCCACTAGCCCCCGATAGCCCCCCCACCCCAATCGGGGGTGGGGCTGGCCATCCAACCTCCCAAGGCCCCTCCCCTGGCCACTAGCCCCCAATAGCCCCCCCACCCCAATCAGGGGTGGGGCCCACCGGCCAATTGCCCTCAGCCCCTCCCCATAGCCAGCAAGGCCCTGATTGGGCCCCGATCAGGGTGGACCCGCTGTCGAACCTCCCACCATCTCCTCCTCCTGACAAGTCCAGCCTCAATCCACCCCGGGGGGTCCAGCCGGCCCAGCCCCCACCCATGCACGTATTTGTGCACTGGGCCTCTAGTCTTCAAATAAAGCTATATATATTCAATGCAACCCCAACCATAATCCCAGTATATTTTTAAACAGCAATTTACAAGCCATTTCTAAAATATAAATTGAATTGCAAAGGTCCTCTAAAGTCAGAGACAATCTTGAAAAACAGCAAATAATAAATTTTAAGGTAAATAGTATCTGACTTTAAGGCTTACTATAAAGCTTACTATAAAGACAATAAGAGCTTGACATAGGATAAGCAAATAAGCAATAGAGTGTCAATTCCCCTATTGAATAGAAGATGGAGAATATTTTCAACAATTGATGTTGGATATCAATTTATTTTTAAAAAGAACTTTGACATTTACCTCACACCATACAGAAAATATTAACTGAAGACGTATCTTGCCCTAAGATATAAACTCAAACTGTTAAAGCTTCTAGATGAAAACATCATAGAAATCCTTGTGACATGATAATACACAAATATATTTTTAGTTCACAGAAAGCAATAATTTTAAAAGAAAAAAAGTGAAAATAGATTTCATGAAAAACAAACTTGTCTTAATCAAAAAACATTGCTACGAAGTATAAATGGATACCAGATACTATAAGAAAATATCTGCAAACATATATGTAACAAAGAAAACTCGTATCCAAAATACATAATTATTTACTAAATCTAAAAGAAACAAACACTTCTCAAGGAAGATTTGAATGGCTCATAAGCACATGAAAAATTACAAAGCATCACTAATCATTAGGAAAATACAAATTAAGACCACTGGAATAGCTAATGCTAAAAAGAAAATGATGATACCAAATGTTCATAAATATATGAACAACTACAACCCTCTAAAACATTGCAGCTTGAAGTGTAAAATATTAAAACCACTTTGGAGAGTTGCTTTTTATCAGCTCAGTTATTGTCAGTTATTTCTACAGTCACTTACTCCATGACTCAGCAGTTCCACAAAGGGAGGGAAAATAGTCTCCCCAAAAGAAATATGCCCAAAGTATATTTAAAATAAAAATATATGTCCAGAAAACGGCTTCTGTAAGGCTAGTTAAAACAGCTTAGTCAGTAGCCAAATTCCAGAAACAACCAGAATGTCTACGGCAGGACAGTGGCGCTGCCTCAGGCAGGTGAAAATTGTTGGAGAAGAGGTAATGTTGGAGGGAAGTGCTCCTGACCTTGCTAAACTTGGTGTGGATTACTTGGATGTACGTGTATGTCAAAACCCATACAACTCAACACAAGATTTTTGTAATTTAATAGATATAAAGGTATCTAAAATGTAAACAGAAGGCAAAAATGTAGAAATTCTACAAATATAAAAAGGTAAATAATCAAATTAATATAGATTTGTATAAATAAATGAGTGAAATTTCCCCAAACCTTTCCTCCACTGTCCCTCATGTATAACTGCTAAGGTAAAGTAACCACCATTAACAGTTTGGATGTATCTTTCCAGTACTCTCCCCCTTCACCCCGATTTTCTATGCACATGCAAAATAATTTACTGAAATAGCGTCATACGCTGCATACTTTTCTTCATCTGGTACCTCTTTCCTGGGGCAGGGAGAGTTGGGCTTGCGGGTGCTCTGTATCACCAGCGGCGGCTGCGCAGTTGTGACCGCTCTTTCCAGAGGAAGCTCAAGCGGGAGCTCAATCTCGCGGGATCTGGGAGCCTGCGTCCTTTGGAGGCCAGCAAGGGAGTCCTGCCGTGAGACTTTACTTTTTACAGTGATTCATACTTTCATTCTTTCGAAGAGCTGAAAACCACTGCATATGACAGGGATGCCACAATTTATTTGACTCTTATTGGTTGCTTAAGCTATTTTCACTCTTTTACTTTGCATGTACAGTTAACCATTTTGAACAATTATTTCCTTAGCATAATACTAGGTCATAAATACACATGTTTAAAATTGCAATACCTCTTGCTCAGTGCCCACCAATTGTCATACCCACCAGCAGAATTCGAGTGTATCATATCCCATGTAGTCATCGCATTTATTAGGATGAGTGAAATTTGTGTACCTCGGGAAGAACTGATGAATACTGTAAGATACCTGGAATGGGTTGGAAGGAGCACTTGTTTTAAATTCCTTCCAACTTGCTTATTACATAGACTTTGATGAAAAAGAAAATAAAAATTTAAAAAACTGGATCATAACAAAATAATTGCCAGAATTTCAGTGCTTAGGACCGTCCCTTTTAAAAGCTGTGAAGATGCATTCTTAGAAAAATTGTGCCTCCAGATCTTTCAGTGATATATTCTAACTATTCAGTGTTTATATATTTCATAATTCCTGACTCAGTGTGTTTCAATAAAATTTACACAGACTGCCTCATAGAAGTAATTATACATTTAAAAAAAATTGAAGTCAATTGTAAATGGTCTGAAATAATTTGTTTTTGTAACATATTTTGCTATCTTCTCACATAACCTGCTATTTATTTATTAGTCATGTGTGAATGGTAACTTTGTCGGCTGATTTGTTTGTTTTAATTATGGATAAATAATTTAACTTACAGCTTTTCAGACAAACACAGCCGGTCCTCCTTTTCAAATTTTATGTAAACCAAAGCAGTAAGTTTTATACTGATACTCTTAAAATTCATTTTGTGTCTAAAAGAGAGTCTTTTTAGTTCTTCAGCTACTGAAGGAACATTTCAAACTGTTTCTATCAGGACATGCTCTATAGTGTCATCCATAATGTTTCTTCTGGATTAATTCATATAATGTGACAGGACCCCTCACCCCCATGATCGTTATGGACTTGCCTGATTCTTTGATACTTAGATATATGGATTTCTAATCCTACCTCTCCAAATCATTGAGTAATCTGTATTTCTCCTTTCACCCTGTGTGGCCTTTACCCAAATTTTAACAGGTTTGTGCTTTTTTCCTATATAATATTCCCCTTAAGGGGAATGTATTTACAGCTTCAAAATATCACTTCCCTGGAGAGTATTTCAAATATATACATACCATAATTTCCCATTTTAAAATGCAGTAAGAGACATCCAAATGCCTACAAGTAAGTCCTTTTAAATATTCTGGTTCTGTCACCTCCAAAAACATATGCTGCACTAGCAAGTTTAGCTCAGTGGATAGAGCTTCGGCCTGCAGACCAAAGGGTCCTGGGTTTGATTCTGGTCAAGGCCACCTTGGTTGCAGGCTCCTCTAAAATGAATGGAAAATATCTTGGGGTGAGGATTTAAAACACACACACACACACACACACACACATACACACTCACTCACATACACACACTCAAATTTGAATAAAACATTCTCCTAAAACAATTTCACCTTCTTTTTTTTCTGTCAATAGCACTGCATATCATAGTTTTCATGATATCTTCTACATGTTTCTTTCATTTCACTCTTTCTGCCATCACTCTGCCCTGGCACAATCTGTTATCAATTTTACAATCTCATCTTTATTTTATCGCCACTACATAAACTGCCTTCCCACTTGCTCTCTCCCTGCCCAAGTCTTATCGTGGACGCCCTTGTTTCATCCACACATTCCTCATGAAAGACTTCCTTGATCATGCTAGCTCATACTGATCCCATTCTCCTCTCAACACTGATAGCCCTTGTTATAATAGATAGGTCCTTCATGACCTAAAAAGACAAAGCATAATCTGGCTCCTACAGCCACTGAATCATGTGGATGCAGAATCTCACAATCCAAGTTCACGTCATTTACTTTCAAAGATGTTTTGACTGCCTGTCTCTTTAGGGGCAGCCAGGGAGACTATAAGCACCTGGCTCATTTTTAATATGTTTATAACATTAGCCTCTCAAGTGAATAATCCTGAACTTTAAAAAGAGTTATTTCATATTATGTTTACCTACCATTTTGCCATGAGTGGAGTTAAGAATATGGATTGTTTTCACTACAGTAAATAGTCTGCTTGAATTAAATTTCTAAATGATTATTCTAAGAAAACACTCTTTTTTAATTTTTATTTTTATTTAGTTTATTAAATGACACCAATTAACAATATTATGTAGGTTTTAGGTGTACAATTAACAATATTAATTGTTAATTAACACCAATTAACAATATTATGTAGGTTTTAGGTGTACAATTCCAAAACACATAATCTGTACACTGTATTGTGTGTTCACCACCCCAAGTCAAGTCTCCTTCCATCACCACTTATCTCCCCTTTACCTACCTTTACCTCACATCACCTTCACCCCCGACAATCTCCACACTGAGTTGTAAGAAAACACTCTTGAGAGACTGAATATACAAATGGGTAATTGTCAATATCACAAATGACAATAGAGTTCCAACACATAGCCTCTGCTGGAACCAGTCCAAGAAGCCAAACCACATCCTTGGCATCAATTAGCCCAGATTGTTCATTGACTTCCAGCTTCCCTACTGTTTGCCACTTCTTCAGACTCAGGACAAACCAGAGAAAGCCAAATAGTCTCCTAGTCAATCGCACAGGATTAGCCTACCTCTAGCTTCCACATGCCAATGTCCTACAACTGGAGCACACTTGAAGCCTTTCTTTTACCCTTCCTCACTATAAAGCTTTTCCATTTCCTGGCCTGCCTTGGAGTCTCTGCCAACCACAAAGCATGGTGACTGACTCCCTTGCTATAGCTAGCTCACAATAAATGGCCTCTGTTTTCCTCCTTGGGGTGGTCTTTATTTCTACACTCTTAAATTACTTGTTTTTGACCTTCACTCAAGTATAATTGAAATCCCTTGCAAGTAAGTGATGGCGACTCCACCTGTATTTACCTTACTTGGAGAACCTTTGAATTATTGAAGTTATCAGTGCTTATTTGTTACCAAAGTTATGGGCTGGCTGACAGGCCTCTGCATTCTATCTCTTGATCAGACTGTATGTAGAACAGTCATTATTATGGATGCAACCGTATTTGCAAGTCTTAAGTACATATATGGAAGAGGTATTAAGCCTTAATACAACACTTTTGATGAGGAAGAATGGACACAGTTGTACCGATCACCTCCAGGAAGTGTAACATCCTCTCATGATCAGTCATTGTCTTTAAAGGTTTCTGGAAATTTCCAGGTGCCAAGGCTAGAAACACATACTTTTTTCCTTCTAAATGTTCAATTCTAGAATCACAGAACCACTCCAGGCCTGGGAAGAGCTGCAGTCAATACCCTTTTCAATCTGCACACGGTGAACACAATTTAGCAAGGGTACACAAGTAAAGCATTTTCGGATCCAAAAACAATAAGGAACACAGAGCTATAAGCCTGTATCTGTGTCTCCGCTGATATCCTGATAGAGCAATTTAATTTTGCAGCCAGCCATGTGTAATTTGAGTGTGACACATTAACAAATGGATGGCTGGTCCATCTTCCTGGCTTCCTGTCAGGAGCTGGCTCTCTGATGCCTTTGGGCATGTCAGAGGGAGATTCAGCCCATTGAGAGCTCCATCTGAAGGAATTAAGGGACATAAATGGGGACTGATGAGGACAGGGGCTGTGAGGCAAGAAAATTAATAGTCTTATAGAAAACAATATGCAGTGTAGTAACAAATCAGGGGGAAATTGACATTTTACTTAGTTCCCCAGAACTATTTTAAATATAATATAGTGAATTTAAAATATTGTTGAGTTTATTGAACCTGTTGTACATCTGGCAGAATTTAAAAATAGGTAAATCAAATGGAATGTTAAACTATAATTGGATTTCTACTGTATGTATTCTTTATCACATTGGGTTGCCCTGGGAATATTAGATCTGTTGTAATTAACCTGAGCTTGTCCTAAGCGGCTTCCAAGAGAGAAGCTGCAGAGTGGAGAGAATGTACCAGTAGGATTGATTAGGATATACAATGGAATATAAGCTTTTCTCAAGAAATCCACTTTAACCAGGATCCCAAGTGGATACATATGACTCTTCATACCACAATCTGGTCTTCAAGTTCTCTCCCAGACTCACCTTTCCTAACTGCAAAGAACAATAATTCAGCAGGGATTTCATGGTTTGGAAAAGAGGAAACAAGAGATGAGGTTCCAGACTGCAGCAGAACTTACCATTAGTTATGCTGGTCAATGGTTATTGCTAGTTTCTCAGCATTGAAGAATCACCTATTGGTATTAGAACCATCCTATCTAATAAAAGAGTATTATGTAAATTGACCTTCACTCCAACACACAAGATGGCTGCCCCCGTGTGGTCAAAGATGGCTGCCCCCATGTGGACACAAGATGGCCACCACAAGATGGCCAGCAGGACAGGGCAGTTGGGAGGGACCAGGCCTGCAAGGGAGGGCAGTTGGGGGCGATCAAACCTTCAGGGGAGGGGAGTTAGGGGTGACCAGGCCAGCAGAGGAGGGAAGTTGGGGTGACCGGGCCTGCAGGGAAGGACAGTTGTGGGGGACCCAGGCCTGCAGGAGAGAGCAGTTGGGGGAGACCAGGACTGCAGGGGAAGGCAGTTGGGAGGGACCAGGCCTGCAGGGGTGGGAAGTTGGGGGCGATCAAGCCTGAAGGGGAGGGCAGTTAGGGGTGACCAGGCCAGCAGAGGAGGGAAGTTGGGGGCAACTGGGCCTGCATGGAAGGGCAATTGGGGGGGACCCAGGCCTGTAGGGGAGAGCAGTTGGGGGGGACCAGGCCTGCAAGGGAGGGCAGTTGGAGGGGGACCAGGCCTGCAGGGGAGGGCAGTTGGGGGGGACCAGGCCTTCAGGGGAGGGCAGTTAGGGGTGACCAGGTCTTCAGGGGAGGGCAGTTAGGGGTGACCAGGCCTGCAAGGGAAGGCAGTTAGGGGCAATCAGGCTGGCATGGGAACAGTTAGGCATCAATCAGGCTGGCAGGGAAGCAGTTAGGCATCAATCAGGCTGGCAGGGGAGTGAGCAGTTAGGCATCAATCAGGCTGGTTAGGGGGTGATCAGGCTGGCAGGCAGAAGCGGTTAAGGGCAATCAGGAAGGCAGGCAGGCGAGCGGTTGGGAGCCAGCAGTCCTGGATTGTGAGAGGGATGTCCGACTGCCCGTTTGGGCCTGTAGGATTGGGACTAAACACGCAGTCGGACATCCCTCGAGGGGTCCCAGATTGGAGAGGGTACAGGTTGGGCTGAGGGACACCCCCCCTTCTAGTGTTTATAGTTAGTGATTGTTTACAATGTGCTCAGTAAACAGAGTATACTTCTCTTATAAGTTGCTGGCATGCCATTTCTTACAAAATGTAAAGATAATTTTTAGACATTTTAAAAATAGTTCTTCAGATGTTGCCAAATATAGATATTGAAACCAGCTACAACTTAACCTCACTTATTTGCAAGATTTGCTAACTAGAATTAGGTGAAAATAAAGTTTTTGCAGAGTTGTGTTTTGAAGAAAATTATTTTCCTTTGAATATGCTACAAATAGCAATTGGATCATGCATTAAATTCTTATTGCCAGCACCCTGTTTTAGTCATCAGTAAATTTTTTATGCACAGGGTAGTTTTTGATATATGACAGGCCTTTAAAAAAAGATTTGGTTAATGAAATTCACAAAAAGGAATACAAAATAACTGAACATACAAACTTTAGGAAAAATCTTAAAATATTACATCTGAAAGGGTATAATGTACAGCAGTTACTTATGACAGTGGGTAATGGAATGTACAGAAAGATTAAATTTGATCATATATGTACAATAGGTGGACATTTACCAAAAAAAGGTAGAAGTAGATTCAGGTTTGAAATTTTCTAATTGATGTAAAATGATCGATCATATACTTGTTTTTACTACTTGAGGTCCACAGAATGAAGAATTTTCTAAGAACCCCAAATAACTAAGAACCTGAATTAAATTAGTCCTCTTAGAGTTAAACTAAACTATTAATTTTAGATGGAAAAGTTGGCCTACTTTAAAAATTCCAGCCTTAAACAACAAGCTTTAAATTGGAAGGTATAGTTTTTTTGTAATTCAGAAATCAGAGTAGAGATACAAGTCATTACATTTAAAACTTTAGTTGGGTAAATAAATATCATTTGAGGAGTCTTTAAAGTGCAGATTCCCAGGCATCTTTCCAGGTGGTTCTGCTTTAGTGGGTCTGGGGCAGGAGCTGGAAGCTGAATTATTTAAAATCCCTGGTGATTTTGATGCAGGTACTGATCTAAGCAAATTAAGTTGTATTTATTGAGATAAACCTGTGACTTTGAAAAGTATATAGGCGTATCTACAGAGGAAGTAAATTAATGTGTAAACAAAACATAGCACAGCCCAACGGTAAATGGCAAAAAGATACAAAATTGTATTATGTGACCATACAATGGTCCTATGGAGATCCAAAGGAGTTTGACCAAACTGATCTTCGGTGTTTCCGGCCCCACTATCCAAAGCAATCCAAGTGAAAGAACTTTCCTTCAACTACCTAATTGCCATGTTATCTACTTTCCTTTGTGGAAGATCTGGTATTTACAAACATTTTTAAAAATACATAAATTGGCTTTGTATTCAACTGGACTGACCTTGCCTACATGAAGATGATGGCGTTATTTCTCATTGTAAAACAATAAATAAATTGACATTCTGTTTTCTTTCTTCATATTATGTGTGTGTTGGTTACTCAAAACTTGAACACTCTGGACATTAAAGATCTCCCACAAGGTGATCTTTAATAAAATCAAACCTAAATATATTCTTCTTTAATATTGACAGAATTTTTACATGAAGAGAAATAGACAAACCTCAGAGCTTCATTATTTGGTTCTTAGAAGCCCAATATGCTCTCAATCAGCCCAATTATTTACCACAATTTCACTGCCAGGACCTTAGGGAGCTGCTTCTGCTGAACAGGGACCTTTTCTTTCATTATCTGTATAAGATTTGAGAGATGATATGAAATTTAAATCAGATTTTTTTTAAAGTCTCAGGAATTTTAAAAAAGTGGATCTATAGAGTAACATACTAGTTAATTCCATAATAATATAACTCATCTTTATCTCGTGATGCTCCTCAAATTTTAATTCACATATGAATAACTTGTAGATGATGTTATATGCAAATTCTGAATCATTAGGGCTTAGGGCCTGGAATTCTGCACTTATAAGATATGATCTTATTATATCATGAACCACAGTTCTGTGTAGCAAGGGTCCAGGATAACTTCTCTCTCCTATCTTTCATCTCCATCTCTGACTCTGTCTTTCTATCTCTGACTTCCTCCCTCCCTATACTTAAAAGCAGGGTCCAGAGAGTGTTAGACATTCTCTTTCCTGCTCATCTAAACACTGGCTTTAAGTTTTCTAGTCTCTAGTACATTCTTTTCCCCTGATAATTTGCAGCATGTGGAGATATGGCCTTAACCATGTAATAGCCCAATGATATTAGAATGAAATGTAATAAGCTTAGTATTCATACAAGAAGGATGGATACACAATAGCAGTGACAGTATTTTCTTTACAGGCACTAAAAAACATGGCAATCACGACAATCTAGTTATGTACTGCTTTCTGAGTTCATTTCTTCTTTTTATTTTATTCTTCATTTTTAGTAAATTGTTATTTAAGTTTCCTAACCAAAGCATGATTTGATGAGGTTCAGCTCCAGCCTCATTCACTGTATGTCTAAATATGTAGAGTTTTTCTCTTCAATGTGTAACTATCAGGAAGCACTGTGATCCATGAAGTGTATACACAAAGAACATTTACAAACTAAATCATTTGGTTTCATGCTTTTGTGTTTCCAAGACATTTTAAGTTGCTTCAGACCATTTATAGAGAATCGGGGAAAAGATTCTGTGGTTAAAAAGTCAAAACTCTCTAATTCATATAAACTGCTTAAAAGAGCCCGTTCTGACTTTGGGGTGGGCCAAGAAGCCAAGAACACTTCTCCTTCATCATTTTCTAATTTCAAACATCAGATCGAAGATCAGCCCCCAGGAAGTGAAGGGAGACGGGCAGATATGGGATAATTCAAGGAAGACTCCTTAGGAAATTAAAAAAAAAAAAAAAAAAAAGGAGAAAGTCTGAATCTAGTCAATGTTTCAACAAATTCATTGCTTTATTTCCTGGTTCAAGAGGTTTCAATGCTTGAATAATGACACGATGAGCCAGGTATATATGCCTTGATAGAAATCTGGATTAGTGTGTGTTGAAGATCACTATTATCTACTTGAATTTTCTCTTTTAAGTAATCCACAGCCTTGAAAGAGCTTTTAAAGGGGAGAATTCAGAGAAAACTGCCAGAATATTCCTCTGGAAAAATACCAGCAGAACTGTCTGCTCCTGAGGCTCCCTAGAACATGCTTCTAATGGAGGAGACACCAGGTCTGAGGGACTGAGGCAGGCAGCCTACCCAAGGGGCTCTTCCATAGGAGAATACATTTTATATCTTGCCTAATCGTTCCTGACAGGCTAAGGTGGGGAGCAGGAAAGCAGCACTGGCACATTCTGCATTTGAAAACCCTGCCTGGGACTCTGAGCCAGGACCTCAGGCAGAGGTTACCAGAGGTGACCTGGAAGAAGAGGATTCAAAATGCTACACAAGCTCGGCCAGCTCTACTATTTTGTGATTTTAAAACAAAGACTGAACTTTTGTCAAAAAAACTATGAACTTATGTTTACTATCTTAGAGGAGGGTGCTGAAAATATAAATCAGGTCTTTTGATTTTGTTTTGTTTAATGTGTGAAATGCACTAGCACATGGTTTCAGTAAGTACTGCTTGTTTCCCGGGATGCTGAGAAAGAATAAGTGAAGGGCACTAGGCTCTTACATTTCCTATGAAATAAGCGAGGTCAGACCAACTGGCCTGTAGAAAGGATCAACTTTTTCCTTTTGCAATTTTATGGAAAAATTTAAAAGGTACGATTCCTCCTCATCAGTTAATATTTTTCACAAACTTATGAAGTTCTGGGCTTTGTAATAGATTTTGAAATAAAGAACATAACAGACATTCATTTATATCAGAATCAATGAAAATGGAGAAGCAAATAAGTAGAAAAGCAGACTTTAGAAGATTTGGCTGGAGACTAGGAAGGATTTAGAGTGAAATTGGGGGAAAATGAAATTGTGGGTTTTTTCTTTAAGTTTTAAAAATTAATCCACTAGTTTAATTTGAAGGTTATTCCATGTTGGGTATCTCAGAAATAGTTGGGAACAGCTGAACTAAATAAATTAAGCTTTCAATGGTTGTCAGGATATATATTTTTAAGTGAGGGAAATGATTCAGAAATTCTCAGTAGTGATGATGATGATGATAAATTTATTATAAAGTATTGAATATTTATAAGAAACTCACAAAGTAATTTTTGAGAATATGTTATTTGATTATTAACAAAAACAATAACAAAAACTGATTATTCTCATCTTATAATTAATGAAACAGAGACCACATACATTAAGAAGTGATATTGAGGAGGCTATTCTTTCAACTTCAAAATTAGTAGTTGATAAAATTTTATAATTATTTCACTGTTAGTCTTGCTTTCTTTTCTTTCCTTGCCCAATATCACTAGTCATCTTCTGTGTTCTCTCCCTTTTATGAAATGCATTTCCATACCCACTTTTTGAAATTCCACCTGGGATGCCTGCATAATTATACATATGACACAATTGATCTGTTATTTACCACAGTGATTCTAATTACTGAAATTGTAATAAGCTATTGTAATATTTAAATGTATAAATTAATACATTGATATGGGCTAGGTAAATAAGAAAATCAATGAACAACTAAATGACAGAGACTCTAATAACTTAATTTTATATTACTTCTCATGTTAAACCTTATTAATATTTTCAGAATTTCTGTATTTGTTAGAATCTAGGAACAAATGCAGTCTATAAAATATGAGCTACATATGGTTCTATAGTATTATATGTAGGTCCTATCTACACTAATAAAAGAGAAATATGCAAATTGACCGTACCTCCATGATGCCCACCAGCCAATCAGGCGTGAGCATGCAAATTAACCCAACAAAGGTGGTGGGTTAATTTGCATACACATGTACAGAGCGAAGACTGAAGGCTCCAGCCCAAGCAAAGACTGAAGACTGAAGATGACTGAAGACTGAAGAGGCTTGGCTTCTCCGCTGCAACTGGAGCGAAGGCCAGGGTCCCGGGTGCTAGAGGAAAACTGGTGCCGGCAGCCAGGGGAAGGAAGGCCTATTGCACGAATCTTCATTTATATGACCAGATTGCAGGTCAACACTAAATAATTAACCCTTAATGAGAGAAATTATAACATCTGGCAATTAGATAAAATATATTTCAACTTTAAGCTACTCTGATTAAAAAATTCACTGTTTAGAAGTTATCTTATTTCCAGTATTTTATTTTATTTTTATTTACTAAGAACTTGGTCTCTGCAGTTACATTGTACAAAGCATATGGCATATATTATTTTGAAGATCAAGAAAATCTTTAATATGTTACATTAAAAAAATCAAGAATGATTCCTTTTTTGTTTTGCTCTTTTGTTTTCAGATTTAGTTCATGCCTATTTGTTTATCATTTAAATGCATTCAACTGAAAAAAAAATCATATTCCTGCTGAATATAGGAACCATCAAAGATAAAGATGGGCTGATGGTTTTTGAGCCTGCTAACATTGGATCTAGATTTATCTATCTTAAGAGACATGCCATTTGTCAAAGGCTTCTTTAGCACAGAAAATCCTCTATGGCCAGTATTAGTCAACTTCAGTCATTCTTGTTTCTTGTTTAAACATGGGCAGAGGAAAGGAAGGAATCTCCAATGATCTAATCACATTCTTAGTTGAATGGCATCTTTATAGCTTCTCACAAAATATGATTTTATAGACATTTGTACATTAATTTGGGTTAAAAATCTTTTCTGTGCTTAAAACATCATAAGTATGTGTGTTTGTACATGTACTTTGGTTGGAAGAAGAATATTCAAATTTTTCTCACATTATTTAAATAGCTTGTGAAATTCCACCATTTCCATTCAGCTACTCCAATTGATGAGCCCATTTTCCACTGCCTTGCCAAGTCAGAGTTTACATTGCCCTAACATTTTCCCTGAAATCCATTGCATATATGCTCTTTCACTGTTTGTCACACACAAAAAATGCAGTTATTGTTTACTCTTTTCTTCCTGACTTGTGTATATGCTTCATTTAATTTTGTATTTATATCATGACAATACAGCAGTCACTTGTAAGAAAAAAAACTTTTAAACTGATAACAAAGAATACTCTAGAATCTCCCTCTTGCCTTCAAACCTAGTCTCACTGATGACAGAGAAAAATAATTTTTTATACATCAGTGTACAAATGTGTATATTTGCACATGCAGAGTTTCAAGATAAATTCTAATTATGAATTGTTATATCAAAAGTTTGACTGTTATAGATACTTACCAGAGGCTTTAGATTCCTTTTTTATTACCACCTAGAGCATACACACATTGTTTATTAATATTTATAAGGTATTATAATCTTTGTCAATTGGACAAATAAAATTTACTAGTCTTGTGATTTTAAGTTGCATTTTAAAATTATGACTAAATTAGGTTTATTTTTATATATTTATAAGCCATTCCTATTTTCTTACTCATGAACTGCTTGCTTATATTATTTTCTCATTATTTAATTTGTATGTTGATTTTCTTATTACTTAAAAGACCTTATATAAAACATTTGTGTATTACATTAATATCTCCTAGTTTGCCATTTGTGTTTATCTTTATGCTCACCTTTATTGATTTTTTTAGAGAGAGAGTCAGGGAAACATCAATGTGAGAGAAAATTTTATCAGTTGCCTCCTGACGGGGATTGAACCCACAACCTAAGTATGTACCAAGATGAGGAATCAAACTCGAAATCTTTTGGTGTACTAGACGATGTCCCAACCAACTGAGCAACCCAGCCAGGATTTCATTTGTGTTTTGATTTTATTTATGTATGTATGTATTTAAATATTTCATTTAAAAACTTTTTGTTTCAATGTAGCTAAAATTCTTTTTATCCTTAACTTTCTGAATTTTGATTCTTACTTGGAAAAGGTTTTCTAAAACAACAACAACAAAAAAATCCTTTTGAATTATAATGTGTTTAATATAAATTTTATACACATAAAAAGTTAGGTTTTGATAGTCTTCTTAATCCAAACATAGCTTAAATGATAGAGATTATGTTCATCCTAAACTATATGTTAATTTTGTTTGTTTATTTTTGTACTAGGGGCCCAGTGTATGAATTTGTGCACCTTGAAAGGAACTGTGGGCCGCGAGGCTGCAGTGGGCATAAGGGCGGGTCTTGGCCCATCCTCCATGCCCCTGCCCAGCCCCTCCTGCCGTGGCCCCAGTCCCCAGTCTGCTGGCAGCCCCCTCCCGCTGCCAGTGCTCCCACACGCTGACAGCACCAGCCCCACTTGTACCAGCTGACAGTGTGGAGCAATTGGGGCTGGTGCCAGCAGCAGGTGTGAGCAACAGCTGCTGGCCCTGATCGCCCCTCAGGAGCAGGGGGAGGTGGAGAAACCCTGAGGGGCGATCAGGGCCGGCAACCACCGCTCACACCTGCTGACAGCACTGAGCGATCAGGGCCAGCACTGGCAGCAGGTGCAAGCAGTGGCTCTGGCACCAGCAGCAAAGAATTTTCAGTACCACCAGAGGCTCGCCCCGATGACAGTGACCGGTGCCCTGCCTTGGTCTGGCGCGCCCCCCTCCTCACCTGCTCCACCATCCCACCACAGCTGATGCCGGCCATTTTCTGCAATCTGCCACCTGCTGCCGACACCTGCCATGTTCCGTGCACGGCCCCTGGTGGTCAGTGCACATCATAGCAACCGGTTGTTCGGTTGTTCCACTGTTCGGTCTATTTGCATATTAGGGTTATATATATATATTTATATATATAGAGAGATTTCTGTTATTCATTTTGTTTCATTGAATTTTATCAGAAAACATGTCTCTGTGTTGGACTTTGACTTGGTAGTTTTCCTGTGGCCTGCTATATGGTAACATTATAATATTCCAAAGCTACTTGAAAAGAAGGGTTCATATTTGATTTTAAGATAAGAAATATATCACCAGTAAGAATGTTCACTACTATGGAGATTTTGTCTACTTTTCCTTCAAGTTGATTAAGTTGTATAAATTATTAACCTTTTGCACTCGGATGTTGAGTGTGACTCGACACGGTTAGCATCAGTAGCAGCTCGTATGTCGAATTGTATTGAATGTATCAATAATTTGAAATATAAAAAAATCCAAATAAATAAGTTTGTATGAAAAGAAACTCCAGTTTTTTATTCTACTGACGCGCTTTGTAAAATCTGGGGTATTTAAAAAATTAAATCCTGAGTAGAATAAAGGAATCGAGAAAAAAGCAAGCGAGTGCAAAGGGTTAACTTTGATTCCAAATTACTTGTTTTCCAAATTTCTGTCTTTTGCTTTGTGCATGAACAGATATCTGGGTGCTCATACTCAAGCTCTGTAGGTCATAGCTGTGTGTTAGTTTATGTGTGTACATATGTGTGCATGTGTGTGTGTGTGTGTGTGTGTGTTGATTTAGCATTCACTTCTCTTCAGCCTACTGTAGTCATAAGCTGCAAACATGATGGCCATCAACTATTTCTCCATTCCTTTTCCACTATTCAAAGAACATGGGAGAATCAAACATGTAAAATCCCTGATCTTGTAGAATTTTTATTCAAGAGAATATCGCTAAATAGAAAATTTTCATAATAGCACATTTGAATTATAAAATCATATTCTTTTTAAAAGTTTTTTAACAGGTATCATTAATACATAGAAAAGAAAATCTATTGTAAGCTGATGTAGTGATGCCATGTGACTCCTTTCTGAGTTATAAAGGACTTTTGAAAGACTAATCAAACTATTGTGCACTTCTGCTTCTCATAATGCTCCATGTGTGAGAGATTGCTTTATTTATTCCATTGTTTTCTTATAAATTACCATGTCTTCAGAAAACCAAATGGGGGAAAAAGAGTAAAAAGAAGCAGCTGACAATTACATGCTAGGAAAGATGAAAATAAATATTTAATGGTGTGACTAAGTGTAAGGGCATGGGGTTATTAGAAAAATGTTGATTTGAGAGTTTTTCAGGGGGTATTTTAAGTGTTTCTGTTCTTTTTGTTCATGCCAAGCAACCTCAGGCAATTGAGACTCAAGAGGTTTCATGGTATGAACTGTTAGGCCATAACTTAGTGAACTAAAACACGGCATATGGCAATTAGTGGCGTGTGGTTTCCTTTAAGCTATTCATTTGCCCAGTGTAACAGGAGCACCTAAATTCTTTCACCTTATCATAATTTGGCACAATGGAGGGGGTCCAAGGGAAAGAAGGGCATTGCAGGAGAGAAGTATGCCAAAATGCACTGGTACTCAGATAATGAAGGATGAGGAGCAAGCACTAGGTGCACAGAACACAATGCAAATTAGACACAGAAAAGCAAGAACCAGGAACAATATATGATTCACAGAAATGAAAGTCCTCAGGCATCAGAAACTCTTCAAAAGTTCTTTGACCCATTACCCTTCGCCATTTCACATTTTCTCTTTATGAAGTGTAAAAGGTATTACAGTTGAATAACTATCAATTGTTCTCCTATATTTAAATTCTAGAGAATTGTTTTATTTTTTTAATTGAATCATATAAAAAAACACTATACATTAGAAACTAAAAAGAAATCCTGAGGGTATTGGGACAGACTCCCCAGTGGAATAATTACCTAAGAGAGATACTATCCTGTGATCTTTAGTTGACAAAGTTATATTCTTTTCATAAAATCTATCATAGTATCACAATTTTCTCTAATGTTTATGCAGATTTAAGATTTATGTGTCCCTTGTTCAGTTATCAATCTGATCCTGATGATTAGGTTTCTACTTCAATATTACAGATTAATCATAATAAAACACAAATCTACAGCAAATCACATTTGTATTCTGTAACATTGATTCTATAACCAAAACTCTAGTAGTTACAAAAAAAAAAAAAAATGGAAGACTTGCACTCCAAATGTTTTTTTTTTCCTTTTCTTATTATTAATTCATGAAAATTATAATAATGTTATTTAAGTGCTAAATACTGTGCTAAGTGATTTAGAATCTTACTTCTTTTTCCACTCGACAGTGACCTTGCTAGGTAGGCAATGTTATATTCACTTTATAAGAAAAGACTCTCTTCCATCATCTAAAGCTGAGAGCCTGGATGATGGACTATGTGCTCAACATTTACAGATCTAATTATTCAAAGGAATTATGAAATCTGCATTTATTTAAAGTAAAATGTTCTGTTTTAAAGTGTTTTCATGTAGCTCATTTTTAAAAACCATGCATACTGTAGGAAATGGACCTCTGTGATCTATAGCCAGCATGGTACACTTTTGATGGAATTTGCTGAATTTCCCCCAGGGCAAACAGAATGTAGGGAGGAGGGAAGAAGAACAAAGAACTGTGCACTGTGTACCAGCATCATGGCGGAAACCCCTGAGATGTCTACCTCAGCTAGACAGGGGAGGTAGAGGCCTCAGCCCAATTTTTTAAATGGCCCAATGGGAGGCAGCAAGACCTAGGCAACATATGAGGAAACAGGTGACCCCATAATACTCAGCCAATGAGGAACCAGAGGAGAGACTAAATAAATAGGCTATGTTCCCTGCCCCAGGTGTGCCTGTACAATGGGACAGACACCTGCTCTCAAGAGTGTATTAAACGTCTCATTTTCGCCATACTTCTGTCTCTGAATCCATCATTTGAATTTGGACAGGCGAGCATTTTCTCACACATACCAAAAGTAAATAAATAAATAAGCTCTCTAAGTCTGCCTTAAGCTCTCAACATTTTAAAATTCATAATCATCCTTTATGAAGAACCTTCTATAACTCAAAACTTCTATCCTACACTATCCACTTCAGAATAAGGCATTCTGTGTAGAAGAGAATCCTAAGATCATCCATTCTAATGGATTCATCTTATGGATGAAGAAACTGAGTCTCAAAGAGGGAAAATTACTATCCCAAGGTCACACAGTTAAGAACAAAGATTAAATTAGGATATAATTCTCCTCTGGATCCACTTGCATTTTTCTTACACTCTACTAGACTGCCTCAAAATCAAACTAGATTTGTAAGATGCAACATGTCACTAACGACACATTTGTTTTCCATTTTCCTAAGTTATAGCTAATCATCATTGCATAAAATCATTTTTAAAAACTATACAAATCTATAAACTTACAAAACTTATTAATTTTACTCTTTAATTTAGTAATTCAAAATATGATACCAACACAATGTATAAAATGTGATGGCAAATATAGCTTGATATAAGTTACTGCTTATAACTTGCTGATGGCTTTATTTTATAACAGTAGTCAGAGAAATGAAATTACTTAACATACCTCAAATAAAATAAACACAAAATTTTATTTATATTTTGTAGAACTCACAAAGATTTTGCGTATGGTTCTTATTTTATTCCATTTCTTAGTTTCAGAAGCTGACTTGCATACTAATGATATTATGAATGCTGTCATCTAATGCCTTTTGGTTCTCATTATTCATTGTTGATGTAATATTTTTTCTGTTTTTCTTTTATTCTCAATGTTTATGACACACAAAGAGCTGTACTTTAAATGCCCAACAATGTAATTGTATGATTATATCTATCGACTCTGAAATGCCTGTACAGTCATTAGTCTTTTAAGGGTTTAGAGTTTTATGATATCTGTTTAGATTCTTCCTCATTACTTAATGTATATTTATGATCTACTTCTTTGAATTCAGTTATAAATCAAAATATTCTAGTATGGACATGAATTTGGTTTATAATCTCTAAGAAAAATGAATCCCATTTTTACTGTATTTCAGTGAAAACGTGTATTGTATTGAAAGGAATTTTAGAGACAAAACAGGCAGATTTAGGGAATAAAGAGGGTCCATGGGAGAGGAATGAATAGATGGGGGTTTGGAGACACCAAAATGCTTATCTTACTTGTACAAAGGATAGAGAAATGCCACAGGATAAGGGGGGAGGAAGACATACATTCACAGAGGATAAAGAAAAGTCACAGGATATCAGGGAGAGGGAAACATATTTTCACAGAGTATAGAGGAATGTTGCAAGATAAGTGGGGGGAAGAGGGGGCCACCACATGAGCTTTGGACTTTAAAACGGTTACTATATAGCAGAGTGACCAATGAGGAAAGCACAGGGGTCCTAAGTAAGGAAGGGGCCAATTAGAAAGGTTCAGGTTCAAACAAAGAACTCCAGCATATATAAACTGGAGACAAAGGGACACAAGAGAGATCATAGATTTTTTTGGATTTAGGTTTTTTTTCCCATTAGAAAGGGAGAGAGCAGGCTTTTCCCATTTGAGGACCTCCACTGCCCAAATGGCATTTGTATATGCTTCCAATAAACTTCCAAATTTATACTAAAGAATACTTTAATCCATGAGTTAATTCTTTAAACTGTGTAGGGCAAGAACCCACTAGAAGAAGTCTGCACCCTAAAACCCACATATCAGTATTTTGGGGTGAGATATATTTATTTTTAAGTGAAAATGGTAATAAAAAGTGATTGAAAAGGAAAAATCTTAAATGGGAATGTATAATTAAATATTGACATATATGATATATATTCTATAATGTGTTTATATATATGTGTGTGTGTGTGTGTGTGTGTGTGTTCTTATATATGTATATTTTTATAACAAATACTTAATTTTATTTCTTTAGGAAATTAGACGTCACCTCCATTAGGTCTTTAAATTTTATACTCTAGAGGATTGAAAAAATTAATCACATTTAAATTCAGCTAATTAGATCCCTTTATAACAATAAGAAATTGAAAACAAATAAACTTCTATTATGTGCTCAGTAAGAAACCATAGTGGTAAAATATAAGACATGACCTCAGGCAACAAATCAGTGGGGGAAACAAGCCTACAACAATCAAAGTCCTTTTAGCACTTCTCTGAGGAAAAATAAAAGCTAGCCTTAATTAAATGCTTTCTATGTGACAAGCTCATTGCTAAGCAGGTTGCTTCTATTGTCCCATAGAAGTCTCATAAAGTCAAAATGTCACAAGAACTTAAGGGACAAAGAGGAGACCTCTTGCTAAGGAGTACTGAGATGGGGAAGATTGGAAAGGAAAATGGGGAAGATGAAGGCCTGTGGGGGATTTGCACCTGGTGCCTGGGATAGACTCTATTAGCTTTATGTTCAGGAAAATAAACAGTTAATTAGAGGGTTAGTCTGTCCTTTTGAGATCCATTTGGAATGCCTAGAGACTAAAAGCCATAAAGTTGTTTCTCTAACCAAAGGGATCTCATGGTAGGTTAATGCAGAATAGTGGTGATGGGAAGAGACACACAAACACACACACACACACACACACAAAAAAAAATCCAATTAAATCATTGCTTTATTTGGTTCCTTTTAGGAAAGAAGGACAAGAAAATGTTTGAGATTTTTTTCTTAAACGTATAATAATTTTAAAAACATTGAAATAGATATGTTTCTAATGGCATATGTGTAGTAGATAGTTGATTATGGGCAGGATGGGGGATAAGGAAAGCAAAAACCTGAAGTAAATTGTGGAAATGTACAAATTATTTTAATAGTAAAATACTCAAATGCAAATCTCCAATGGTTATTTAGATCACAAGGAGCATGTGTGTGTGTGTGTGTGTGTGTGTGTGTGTGTGTGTGTGTGTGTGTAATTGTAATGATGGAAGCTGTAAAAATATGTACCAAAGATAATATATAAAGAGCAGAGGAAGAACAACCATAGAAACTTAAAGAATGCCCACGTGAGTTTGGGATGGAAAAAAAAAATCAGGAAAGTCAACAATGGAATCAAATTCACAGCCCAAGATGATGGAGCAGAAAATATATTCCTTTGATTGTTGCCTTTTCCTATTTTCTTCATAGATTTAAACACACATTGATTCACTTAACATTGGCTTAGAGTATTTTCTTTGAGTCAGTCATTGTGTAGTAAGCATTTGTAAACATTTTATAAAGTAAGCAATTTTATTAGGTGCTACTGATTTTAATAGAATGGAAATAGGCAACTCCATGTTTTGTGAGTACACTTCTTTACTTTATTTCTTGTATGTACTATTTACAAACTTACTACACAAAGCAGTTCTGCCGCACTCTGCTCTAGTTACAAATAGAAAGCACCTTCTTATCTCCCTTGGGAACCTCCTGTAAATATTGAATGTTAGAATTTGGCCTGAATAGCATGTCCCATAAATAAGAAGATAATCTAACTAGAATGTTGGCTCAAAAAATCTTTTGCTATAGACTTGAAGAATGTATTTCTTCTTCCCAGATTTATGAGATGCCATGCACTGTCCTTCCCAAAATTCTTTGGATTTCTCTGATGAGATATCCCTTGGATAAAGGCTCAATCATTCTGGTGTCTAAGATAGTTCTTTAAAGAGTGGCTCTGCAGAACTTGAATAAGTACACTTATTTTCACAATTTTATTTTTCTTCCTAGTTAAGTAATCTGTTCCTTTTCTTCCTGCCAGAGTACTTATAAGATATTTTATTTCCTGAAATTTTAAAACTGTCAACATAGGTATATATATTTCATATAACATAGGTAAACTTAATAAAGACACACCTTTATTAATATTTAGTTTACCTCATGTATGATAAGTCCTTGTGATCTACATATTTAGATGTTTCTTCAGTTCAGCCAACCCCTTTTCTATTGTATCTCTGAATATTGTTTCTATGCCATATCACCTGTTCTGTTACCTCACTAAAATAATTATTAGAATATCAAATCTCAATTTGATCCTTCCAAAACTCTCATCTTTTCTCTATATTCTACAAGAGCCTTTCACAAACCTCTTCAGCACTGATTTGATAAGTATGGCTTTTCATATTTTAAACTTTGTGTTCAAACCTGTTAATTATCTCTGTCAGCTTAAATTTTGGCTCTCAATAAAATCTTTGTGTTTTTATCTTTGGATTGGTTCTGTGATAGTTAATTTTATATGTCAACTTGATTGGGCAAATGGATACCCAGATAGCTGGTAAAACATTATTTCTGTCTTAAAGTAGGCCGGATAAAGAGATCTGTCCTTACCGATGTGGTGGGCACCATCTAATCTGTTGCAGGCTTAAAAAGAACAAAAAGGCTGGGGAAGGACAATTTTCTCTCTCTCTCTCTCTCTCTCTCTCTCTCTCTCTCTCTCTCTCTCTCTCTCTCTCTCTCTTCCGGGATGTTATCTTCTGCCCTTATTCGGACTTCAGAACATCAGGATTAGTGGGTCTCAGGCTTTCAGAGATTTATATCAGCTGAGCCATGGTTCTCGGGCCTTTAGCCTTGGATCGCATTATACTACAAGCTTCCCTGGTTATCTTGCTTGCAGAAGACAGATTGTGAGATTTTGCCTCCATAATCATGTAAGTCAGTTCCTATAATTAATTTCCTGGTTCTGTTTGTCTGGAGAACCCTGACTAATAAAGAGATTTTTCTTTCATTGGGTTCATGTTTTCATTTATTCTTCTCCCACTTCACTACCAAAAACTGTTTGAAATCTACTACAATCTATCATGTACTCTACCCCCCCCCCCCACATGCACATTTTGTTTTCTTACTTTTGCTTGGATGCCCTTTGAACCTTCCCCAGTAAGACATTTTCTGATATTGGTGTAGAGTATGAGCTCAGGACAGACCACTGGATTCAGTGTCTTATTCTACCATTAACTATCTATGTGGCTATATATGTTTACTGAATTGTTCTCTGCCTCAGTTTTCACTTCTATCAAATAGGAATCATAATACTGATTTCCTCGTAGCATTGTCTTGAGGAGCAAAACAGATAAGGTACTTCAAACACTGCCAAGTAAATGTCAATTATTGTTTCAGTTATTAATCTGAAAGTTCGATTGATATAGATTTGCATATATCAGCTCTGTGATCTATTAGTCTGAAAGACAATCTCAAGAAGAGAATTTCATTTCTATAGAGTTCTTTCCTGTGTCTAAGTTGTCATGCAAAAAGCCTACTTTACTGGGCACCATCTCTGTTCAATCTTATCACAACTCCACTCACATGATGAGCTGTAGCTGGTTGCAACGCCTCTTTGTAGAGTCCTGATGCACTGGGGGCAGGGAAAAGAGGTGAGAAGAAAGGTTGCCCCTACTTGGGAGAAAGTCCTCACATTTAGGAGAGATGCTTGGCAACTTGCAGACAGAGAACTCTCCGTACTAGAAAGAAGCAACGCAAAGTTCTTACAACTTTAGACTTTCTGCTTTGGTTGAAGTGACAAATCTTGGTGACTAATATTATTTTTTTTTTCAAAGGAGCTCTAATGCATTTGTAAATGTATTGCCTCTGTTAACATAAGAAAACATTGAAACCTGTACAGAATTTTTGTGAGTTTATTTGAGCCAAACTGTTGATAATTGCCAGTAAGCAGAATCTCAACATATTGGGATAATGCTCCAGTGAATGGTGGTCTTTCGCCTATTTTTATAAATTACCATCAAAGGAGGAGAGGTAAGTGAGTTACATGAAATCCATTGGTGATAGATTAGGGGAGTGGGAGAAAGCAAAATGAAAAAACCTCTGGGATTAGATAAAAAGTAAAATGCTTCTTTTACATAAGTGAGCATAAGATAGTTAACAGCCAACAATGAACAAATAACAATAACAATGAGAGATTTTGTGGTCTGCATCCTGGCATCATTTGTTGTGCCCCAGAAGGTCTGGGAAAAAAGAAGTTTTAAGTTATCCTGACATTCCACAGATATGTTATCTTAGATGCAAAAAGACAATAGGCTCAGTAAACATCGAAGCTGATCTCTGTCAGGGAAGATACTGGCCTAGGACATGACTACCCACTATAAACTGCTTTTTAATTAAAAGGTTTTAATTTCAGACCATCCTTTGTGGTTACTTAAAGTCTTTGTGCTTGCAAAGCCGCCATGCAGGCCTACCCTGATTAGTCAGGTTAGCATGTGGCCCCTTTTCATCCACAGCTCTAACATCAGTTTTCACCTCCATCCCACATAAAAATTAGTAGAAAAAGGAACATAGAAGTGAAAAGTTACTTATAAATGAAAATTTGGAGTAAGCCACCCATGATTTTAAAAATATATCATTCCATATTCATATTATCTTAAGTAAGTACTTCAAAATTTGTAGTAAGTATATGTCACATTTTACTAATTTTATTGCATTAAAATTTATTTTTTTATTTTTAGGGATTTTTTGTAATTTTTGTTTTGTTTTGTTGCATGTATTCCAGGAAGAAAATTTTAATTTTATTCATGAGGCCAGTTTTGTCAAAAAAGTACAATATAGATTAAAAATAAATTTCTTTCAATCCTTTTTTATGTTTGTTCTTATTTATTTTTTATTCTTAGGAAATCTCATTTTTGACTGGACTCTGATTTAGAAGTAGAAGCTCTCTGAGAGGACAGCCTCATCTCTTGGCAATCTGTAACTGTTTTTATCCTTTGCCCTCCTTTATTCTCTTAGCCAAAAGTTTAGCATATTCTGTGGCCTCTTCCTTATTTTTTGTAGTAAAGTTGTTTCTTCAGAGCAATAATGCCAACATTTGTGTTGCAGGACACATGGAATAATAGGATGATGAACCTCAGGTCCTAAACTTATTGCCCTCTTTGTTTAAGGGCTTTCTCACAACATATTGACAGGCAACATCTTCTCTAGATAGATGGAAAAGTTTGCCGATTCTGCTAGATCTTTGGGGCCCCAGACCACAAGGCACAGTAATATCAGTGAAGCCAGGAATATATTTTCCTCCTAATTTTACAATGACCAACTTGAGAACACTTAGATTGGCATCCACAATGCAACCCCGAAGAGATTTGTACTTTTTCTCTCCAGTGCTTCTTGGATATAACAGGAATGCCCCTTACTCAGCAATGAGTGACATGGCCATATAGATCAAGACATTGGGATCCATGGGGAACCCTTGTTTGCCATTCCCACTACTGACTGGAAACACACAACCCTTCCATTCTTTACCCAGAGCATCAGCAGCAACTTCTGTGGCCATACGCTTCTCATAAAAGGTATGAAGTTGTGTTCATCATTCACTTCAATGAGTTTCTGGCAGCCAGTGGCTGGGAAAGAGATCTTCAGCTTCATCCTGAAGCAGGCAACCACCTCCAAAATGCCACACACACAAAAAAAGAATTCTTTCAATCCTTCTTGATTAACCCCCTCTCCTAGTTTAAAATAGCATCACCGCTCATGTATACTATTACCGGAGGCACCTAGCTAGTCTCCTCACTTACACTTGTGCCCTCATTGAAAACAAAGATGTCAGAGTGATTTTTAAACATGAAATCTGACTCTGCCGCTCATCCTGCTTATAACTCTTTCCAAACTCTTAAGATTCTCCAGATGATTTGAACACAGATCCCTTATAAATAGAGGCCGTGTGTATATGCTTTCCCTTTGCCGAAAAGTTTTCTTGATCACTCTGCCTTTCCTCATCCCTCTCTCCCCTTCGCCTTAAAATTACTGTTTCCTCAGCCAAGATGAGTTTCTATGTCCTATGTTTTTCTAGCACTTGAAGTTTTTCTCTATAGCCTAATCACAATTTTTAATATTTAATTATCTACATGATTATTTGTTTTATTCGTTCAATCCAAAAAGACTTCAAGCTCCATATCCAATTTTGGAAGAGTGATATTAACATCTAATGGTTAATGACACCAAAATATTTGAATGAACAAATTTAAATCTTCTAGGATTCTTATTTAACTTAGTACTATTATTAAACTCAGAGTGTTCAGCAGTTAGTGATAGCTTTGATGAGTTTCAAGATTTTCCTCCCACCTAAACCTTTCTAAATTTTGTTACTTATAAAGTTCCCATAGGACTTTGAAAGGTGGCAAGAGGAACAAGAAGCATTTTGACATCCTAAAAATAATGAGGAGCTTTATCCTATGTTTATCACATACTGTATTTCCTTTGCTTTTCCAAATTTGATTCATGTTTCACGCTCACTCAAGGTAAATAAGAATTCTAAAACATTTCAGTTAAAAATATTATGTAACTACTGATTCTTTTTCTCATCTTTATTGAACCTTTACTTAAGCCACTTCATTCTGTGAAACCAGCCCGGGGTAAGTCATCTCCTTGTAAACTCCACCCAGCTCTGGACCTATTTCTTGCCAGCATCTTGATACACGCAAAAAGTTGACATCTAATCTCTTAGTTGCAATAAAATTGTTATTATTTGTTTTTTAAATAAAGCATACAGGTAATATACTGTATAAAAAGAGAGATGGGTGCTATTTTATTTTGTCTTTACAGTGAAATACAGATGAAATAGTAAAGGGTTATTAACATGCTATCTTTAAATTAACATAAATGTTTGATTTACTATTAGTTGAAAACAAACTCAATTTTGTTAAAATTAAATACTTATAAAGCATCACATAACTTTAATGATATATATGCAGAGGACAATTGTGCAGTTTTATGTGACCAAGATGTTCAAATACTATTTTGCATTGTTAGTCATCTTTTTGTGCTGTTTCAGTATCTGCTATAACCACAGATTGTTGTTGTTTCCCCTTAAATCATTTGTTTGTAAATGAGAGACAATGCTTAGAGAGGCACTTATCTTCTCATCATTTTTATTAAATTATGAACTTACAGGGTTAATTTTCTATAAAATATTTAGTTTTAGCTTATTTTTAGTTTTCCATCAGTCTCAACTGCTGGGGGATTAGATTAAGCATTGTCTGAACTGGTGCCTGTTTCTTCCAAAGTCATTCTTGTACAGAATTACAGCAAAGATGTACATGGCCTTGGGCAAGTCATTTAGCTTCTCTATACTCTTTTTCTTTTTTCGGTTATAAAATGGGGATTAAATGACCTTTCTATACCTACCTATCAGAAGTGCTTTACATAAAATTAGATAATAGACTTGAAAGTACATGGGAAGTAAAAGTGTTGTAATAAAGCATGATAATCTATTATGAGGAATTCAAGTAGAAAAATGAGTGTATAAAGGCTTTTAAAAGCAGATTTGTGTGTGTGTGACTAATTGCATTTAAGGATCAATTTGCTATAGAATGATTAAAAATATCAATTTGAGAGTATAAGGAAAAACCATTTTCTATTTCTATTGTAAAAATGTTTAATACCTAGTGGATATGGATTTTTAAAAGTTATAGTTTAAAGTGATTTTCCATAACTTTATATTTTTATATTAGAAAAGAATTTTACTCATAGGCCAGACTAGAAATTTATGTGACTTACAGAGGGACAGACTTTAGGTGGAGAAAACCATTAGGTAGCCATCCTATATAATAAAAGTCTATTATGCAAATCGACCAAACGGAGGAATGAATGGTCGCTAGGACATGCACTGACCATCAGGGGGCAGATGCTCAACACAGGAGCTGCCCCTGGTGGTCAGTGCGCTCCCACAGCGGGAGCACCACTCAGCCAGAAGCTGGGCTCATGGCTGGTGAACACATCGGCAGTGGCAGGAACCTCTCCCGCCTCTGAGGCAGCACTAAGGATGTCCCCTGAGGGCTCCCAGACTGCGAGAGGGTGCAGGCCAGGCTGAGGGGACCCTAGTTTAACAATTTCGTGCACCGGGCCTCTAGTTCTCTATAATAGAGAAAGAAAGAAAAGAGAGAGATCTGACAAAATGCTCCTAAAACAGAAAACTCAACTCCCAAGATCAATTCATAGGACACGTTCATTGGTAGGAGGGAAGCATCCGATTTTTCAACAACAATGCTGCCACACTACCATATGGCTTTTGTTTCTTTATTCTTTTGCAATGTACTGGCAAAGGAGAACGTAGAGAAAAGCAGAGTAATTCCAAGGACACATGTGATCTTCACCAAAGAGATTGTAAACATTTAATGGTCTTCTTTTTCAGATCAAGATCAAAGGTTGAGTTGAAGCCTATAGCAAGGACTTTTAAGACCAAGTTCACTGGATACACTGAAGCATACTGGATTCATTATACTAGTAGAGGCTCACTTAATGAGAATTAGGGTGAGTTAAATCCACCGTAGCCTGGGAGAAAACCAAGGTTAAGTTAAGCAATAAATGATAGTAATTAAAGATAATGAAATGGAAACACAATTATATATAGGTATGTATACACAGTGTAAAGCCAAATTCTGTAGAATTTAAGTATGATGTTCTTTATTATTAATTTTCAGTTGTTAAGGAGTTCAACTTTTTATATATATATATATATATATATATATATATATTTTTTTTTTTTATTGATTTCAGTGAAGAAGGGAGAGGGAGAGAGAGATAGAAATCACAATGATGAGAGAGAACCATTGATTGCTTCCTGCACACCCCTTACTGGGGATGGAGCTAGCAACCTGAGCATGTGCCCTGACGGGAAACCTACTTGTGACCTCCTGGTTCATAGGTTTACATTCAACCCATGAGCCACACTGGAGTTCAACTTGTATTAAATAAGCATGGAGATATGACAATGATGCTTTGATATCTGATTAACCATACTTAGAGGAATTAGTTCAGTTTTTTCTCTAAGTCGGCATAAGGTGACTCAAGCCTGTGGTTGGCTGCCTGCTTGGAATGCTATAGTCTTTCTCGTCATATAAAGGGAAGCCCAGAAGGTGGATGCAATGGACAACTTTACCAAGACAGGAGTGATCTCATGGAGATTTAGAAAGAGTGAACATATACTACTAGTATTTTGTAATTCTAATAATAGAATTCTGAAATCTTCTTTAGACATTTATTTTTGGTATATTTATTTTTTATCTATCTTTTCTTTTTTAATGTCATTGCCCATTTCAGTAGGCCAACTAACACTACTGAATTTTATTTAAAATCATTTCTTAGAACCTGTTTCATTTTTCTGAAAAATGTCTCCAATTTTATTTCAATGCCTTATTTTTATACATGAAGTTCTTGTTCACTATAAGTACCAACAAACAAAAAATAAAAATAACTATAACATAAAATTGATAATCTTGTATGATTAATATGTGTGTGCTTATTTCCTGCAACTTTGAAAGTTAATTTCTAGAGAGCAGAGGTCATAATTTACATATTTCTTTTATTAAAATAAACAATGCGCACTGAAGACTCTATTTGCAAAGCAAATGAAACAAATATTAAAAAGCCTTCAGATATTATGTATTGAATAAAATATGCTTTAGAGGCAAAATAAAAGGGATTTCTGACTTTGGTTTTAATCATTTAACATAAGAGTGGAGCATCTTTTGTATATGCCAATTATTGTTGGATTCCTAAAAGAGGCGACATTTTAAATTTGATACATATAGATATATACTATGAATTACTACACAGTTTATAAGTGATGCAAAATATATGGATGAACACTTTTTAAATATATTTTATATTCATTGAAAATATTTAGTTGTGATTACACTTATTAATTTTTATTGAGATATTTTATGTCAGAGAGCCAGGTTATGATTATGAATTGTTATGATTTGGGAAAATTTTCAGGTTATGTTGCCATTCCATTTAGAAAATAGAAAGCAAAAGAATGAACCATGATGCATAACAAAGACAGAACATTCCAAAATTTAAAAAAGTAAAAAAGCATCAGGATGAATACTTTTAACCATATATAACTGAAAATTTCTTATATGACAAGTTTGCAAAATTATTTCTGACACAATTTTTCTTTAACATTACTGAATTTTTTACTCCTACTTTATTTCTTTTTGCTAAAACACACTTAATTTTCAATAAGAATTATGATACATTTAAAATCTTTTTTTGTTGATTTTGCAGAAATTTCTCCTCCTTGAGCTTCCTACTGACAACATCATTGACAATCACTAAGGATAAAGTTTACAAATTTCAGCCTAACTTTTGAATCCTTTATGAACATAGGTTTGTAATTGAGCCAACTTATGACCAAAAAAAAAAAAAAGTAGGTAGGAGATTTGTGAAGTAAATTAACTGGGAGCCAAATTCAGCCTTCTAAACTCATTTCATTTGCACCTCAGCTTGGACTTAAGCCATTAGCACAGCAGGAAAAAGCAATGGTTATGCACCAGGCCACCAGCACTTCCATGCATAAGATTTTGCAGAATGACAGAAATAATGAATGTAATTAAAACAGCATGTAGCCAAGAAAAAATAATTAGTATACAAGTCGGATGGCTCTGGGTGGCCCATGACATGACAAAACATTTTAAAGAATTTTAATAATATCCTAAACTACTTCAGTTTCCAAATAAGAGCTCATGTATTATATTTGATAAATGAAAGTTTTTAATAACTATTTACAAACTTTAGACTTAAGGTGTTCCAATTTTAGTACTTCAATTTTAGTAAGTTCAGATTTTTCTAACTTACTCTTTATATGACCTAAAATTACTTTATTATATTCAGGAGGAAGGAGTCATATAAATGCCCTTTGGTCATAAAATTATAAAAGTTAGTTCAGACTTTGGGGAGTTGTCACTAAGAAATTTGAAAGCCTATTTATTAAACAATTCCAAATTCTAAATTATTCATTTCTAATCATACAAGCTATATTTTAAAAAAATGATTTGAGAAATGTAGAAAGGAATCAAAATTTCCTCAAGAAAGATTGTTTGGGGGAAATTAAGTCAAGCACCACTAATAACAATGCTAATTCTTTAAAATCATGGAAATGTAGTAAGATCATGAAACTGTAGCTTATTCTGGGAAGCACAAGTCCTTAAAGATAGAAGAGATGCAAATGTTATTGACAATTCTTTCCACATCTTAAAATTTTTAAAAATACTAATGTTTAAAATTAATTTTAAAGATATATATTTACAATGTAGGATATCTTTTATTCTCTAACTTAAATATTAATACAAACTCCAAACAGTTTTTTATTATTTAATTTTCCCCCATTCATTATCTAATTTTTTTCATTTCTCTTTTTATAGGAAAACTAAAATGACTTCTAGCCATTTCATTTTTTTGACACAGTTTTTAGAAGTCTCAAAAATTACAATTAGAAAATAAGGCCACGTAAATAGTGAATATGAAAAAATATGCCATGGTAGATAGAATTTGATCTGTTTTTAAGTATGAATAAATAGAGAAAATGCAAAGCAGAGGGAGAGTTTGTGAAGTGCTTGAATAAGGGATTGGGGAAGATAAAGGAAAACTTATGATTTGGGCCTTAGCTGTCTAAAAGAATAATAATGCTAGTGATAGATGTATATATAGAACATTGTATTTGTTGAGAAAATAATGAAATCAAGATGTTGAGGTTGAAGCAAACAGGAGGCATTGAAGGTGAAATGTTAATAGATATTTGATCATAAAATAATGTATAAAGTGAAGCTCTCAGCAATGGCAGTTGATTGCTTAAAGGTATTACTTAATGATTTACTAATGTGGTTGAGTGCATTCTGGTATTTCAAATGATCAACACTGAATTTCTTTTTATTTATTTATTTATTTATTTATTTATTTATTTATTTATTTTTAATATATTTTTATTGATTTCAGAAAGGAAGGGAGAGGGAGAGAGAGATAGAAACATCAATGATGAGAGAGAATCATTGATTGGCTGCCTCCTGCACACCCCGACCAGGGATGGAGCCCACAACCCGGGCATGTGTCCTTGACTGGAATCGAACCTGGGACCTTTCAGTTCACAGGCTGACTCTCTATCCACTGAGCCAAACCTGCTAGGGCGGAATTTCTTCTTAAAAGAGAAAATTATGTACAAGGGAAGGTTTTAAAAGCATAACATACAAACATATATTGAGTTATTGTTATTATAACTATTACATTTTATATACTTCTAAACAAAACAGTAGAATTGTTTCACTTGGAACAAAATGGCCAACTTAATATTTACAAATAAAATTTAAGATTCAATTCAGAATGCTTATTTGTAATTATGTCAATTGTAATTGTTGAAATATCTTTAATCTTAAGGTAAGTAAAATCCAAATTTTCTCAAAAATGATTTTGGAAAACAAGTTAAAGATCACAGAAAATGAACTTCAAGGAGTGCAACATGGACCTATTTCACTGGTTCTTCCCAAATTGTACGTAGGATGTAGGAAACATGGTGGATTCTGCTCTCAGAATGTAGTTGCATGTCATTCTATCTTTAAACAATGAATGCTGTAAAACCTATTTTTGGAGTCCTGCCCTCTACAACTTGACAGTCTACTGAGAGAGATTGGCATGCTGCGTTGCAGTCACATTGTTTTTTAATTAAAAATCTTGGTAGTCTCGGGATCCTATGTAACCCATGCATGTATGGTTTTAGCTCACAAGGTTCTGCCTCATATTTGGCAACATAATTTATTGCATTTTATTCTATGCTTGTATTTAGTTTATGTGAGAGAGGCTTTCTTCAGGCTGTATCTGACAGGAGACATTTTTTTGTGTGATTGTATTCCTTTATAGTAAATAATAAAGTGACTATTTGTGGCTTTTAGTAGTTTTCCCTTATGAATCATTCTCTTAATGTTTACTTGCTACCAAGGATTTCCGACTTTGAGTAATGAGGTTATTTTTTATTACACGGTTTCTTGTTATTTAACCTTGAAATTTAGTCAATATCTGTAAGAACAGAAATAGGCGAAGTAGGGGAATTAGTCCGCATGAGCACAGGTACCAGAGCACCTAAAAAACATGTTATTACTGTGTCTTGTTGGAACCAGTCATTTATTGTAAGTAGAGGTTTTAAATGAAACAAATTATCAGTGGCTAATGGTCTATTTGGCAGAGCTCATGGCCAGCTTTATTTTGGCCATTCTTGATTAGGATGTTGTCCATAAAAAGCCAAGGGACTCTTAATTGATCGTTACTAACAGTCTGCACTGTGTGTAATAATGAATAAAACTGGACCAGGAAAATGTTTTGAAAAAAATATGAGCTAAAGAGAATTAGAGTTGTCAACTCTTCTACTATGTACTGGATAAATGTGATCTAAATAGCACTTGAGGCTCTATATTCCTTATTTCAACTCTATTTCTCAAATGTCTTAGGAAAAAGGAAACTGGCTTTTAAAATGAGAGCTCTAAGAACTTATTTAGGATATTAGTAGCTACATTGCAAATATAAGGGGTAGAACGCCCTGGAGTTCATCAATTGATCAATTATATACTTGATACAACTTTGAACATGCTTTTTAGAATCTATGGCTTTACTGAACTAACTACATGTTACAGTAACTTAACAAATAAGAAGAAACATCTAGACATTATGGACAGTACAGTTACAAGTACTTCTGAATATAGATACAGACATGGCATTAAGATTAATATTTGGCTCTAAAATTAGTCTTAACTCTGACTGACAAAAGTGCTCATTCACTAAATGCTAATATTCCTTAAATTTTTGAGAAAAGAAAAGGAAAGGAGAGGAAAGAAAAGGACAGGGTAGGACAAGAAGGGAAAGGAGGGAGAGGGGAAAAAAGACTAGAGCCATCTTATTAAAAGTAGTTTAGGAGCTTGGTATGAAATAGTGGAAATCATGAATACATAAACATGCTGTTTATCTTATTAGCAGAGTTTTCCTGTTATACAAAACACCTAAAACAACAGGGAATAAGAGATTAGATATAATTTTCTCAGTTTGGCTAACCACTAGTAAAAATCCATTAAATAATTTCTCATCAGTCTGTGAATAAGAAGGGATGGGTATTTATGTTACTCCACCAGGTAGAAAACTTTGCCTTAGAAATAATATATCCATTAATTATTGGCGAAAATCCAACAAAACCCTTCACATGAAAATAAATGACTTTATTTGTCAAATGTCAAAAGTACAGGTTGGTATATACCATGTTTCTATACCTGCTTCTAATTAAAGATGCAGATGATTTAGTAAGCTAAATGATAAGCTTAAACTCAAAGAAAATTATTATAATGAATGCACTCATACTTATCAAATTAATTTCATCTATAAGGAAAATTATAAAAAAATATAAGGACACTAAGTAAGCAAATAGACCTTTCTCAAAATAAAGAGAAATCCAATTGAACATGTTGACCTCTGTTCTTTGTAAATCCAATTGCTACTTTTAAAATGCTACTTTCATTTTTTTCACTAGTTCTTAAATAATTAACTTGACTTAGATAAATTTTAAATATTGATGTTAACATTTTAATATTCTTATTTCTTTATTTTCCACTTTAATTTCAGTGAAAATAAGCATTTTTATATATTGAATGGTACCCTACATATGGATAAAATATAACCCTAGGAATCTAATTTATTTGTAAAATTACAATAATGTGAAATTAACACAATTTTATTTTCAAACCTCTCAGATCAAAACCAACCCAAATGACCTCAACATAATAAAAGCCATATTTGACAAACCTACAGTCAACATCATACTCAGTGGGCAAAAACTAAAACCATTTCACCTAAGAACAGGAACGAGACAGGGATGCCCACTTTCACCACTCCTGTTTGACATAGTACTGAAAGTGCTAGCCATAGCAATTAGACAAGAAGAAGATATAAAAGGTATCTAAATTGGAAAAGAAGACGTAAAATTGTCATTCACAGATGACATGATACTGTACATAGAAAACCCTAAAGACTCCATCAAAAAATTATTAGACTTAATAAATGAATTTGGCAATGTAGGAGGATACAAAATTAACAAGAAACCGATGGCATTTTTATACACCAATAGTGAACTTACAGAAAGAGAGATTAAAAAAACAATCCTATTTACCATTGCAACAAAAAAATTAAGATACCTAGGAATAAACTTAACTAAGGAGGTAAAAGACCTGTATTTGGAAACTACAAGACACTGAAAAAAGAGATAGAGGAAGACATAAACAGATGGAAGAACATACTGTGTTCATGGATTGGTAGAATCAACATCATTGAAATGTCCAAAGCAATCTATAGATTCAATGCACTCCCCATTAAAATACAAACAGCATATTTCACAAACGTAGAACAAACTCTCCAAAAATTCATCTGTAATAAAAAAGACCCTGAATAGCCACAGCAATCCTGAGAAAGAAGAACAAAGTAGGAGGGATCTCAATACCAGATATCAAGCTGTATTGCAAAGCCACTGTTCTCAAAACTGCTTGGTACTGGCACAAGAACAGACATATAGACCAATGGAATAGATTAGAGAACCCAGAAATCAATCCAAACCACTATGCTCAATTAGTATTTGACAAAGGAGGCAAGAACATACAATGGAGTCAAGATAGTTTGTTCAATAAATGGTGTTGGGAAAATTGGACAGATACATGCAAAAAAATGAAACTAGACCACCAACTTACACCATACACAAAAATAAACTCAAAATGATAAAAGACTTAAAAATAAGACAGGAAACCATAAAAATATTAGAGGAATCCACAGGCAGCAAAATCTCAGACATATGCTGAAGCAATATCTTCACCGGTACAGCTTCTAATCTAGGGCAATGGAAACTAAAGAGAAAATAAACAAATGGGACTACATCAAAATAAAAAGCTTCTGCACAGCAAAAGAAACCATCAACAAAAAACAAGAAAGCCCACTGCATGGAAGAACATATTTGCCAATGTTATCACCGATAAGGGTTTAATCTCCAACATTTACAGGGGACTCATACAATTTAACAAAAGGAAGACTAACAACCCAATAAAAAAATGGGCAAAGGACCTCAATAGATACTTTTCAAAAGAAGACATAAGGAAGGCCAAGAGACATATGAAAACATGCTCAAAGTCACTAATCATCCGAGAGATGAAAATCAAAATGACAATGAGGTACCATCTCACACCTGTCACAGTGGCTATCATCAACAAATAACAAATGACAAGTGCTTTCGAGGACCCTCATGCACTAGTGGCTGGTGGGAATGCAGACTGGTGCAGCCACTGTGGAGAATAGTATGGAGTTTCCTCAAAAAACTAAAAATGGAACTCCCATTTGACCCAGTGATCCCACTTCTAGGAATATATCCCAAGAAACTAGAAACACCACTCAGAAAGGATATATGCAGCGCAATTTACAATAGCTAAGATTTGGAAGCAGACTAAGTGCCCATCAGCAGATGAGTGGATTAAAAAACTATGGTACATCTACACAATGGAATACTAGGCTGAGGTAAAAAAGAAGAAATTCTTACCATTTGCAACAGCATGGATGGAACTGGAGAGCATTATGCTAAGCGAAATAAGCCAGTCAGAGAAAGATAAATATCATATGATATCACTCATATGTGGAATATAATGAACAACATAAACTGATGAACAAAAACAGATCCAGAGACAGAGAAGCATCTATCAGACCGTCAAACCTCAGAGGGAAGGTAGGGGAGGCCGGGGGTAAGGGGAAGAGATCAACCAAAGGACTTGTATGCATGCATATAAGCCTAACCAATGGACACAGACACCAGGGAGGTGAGGGCATGAGTTGGGGGTGTGGGAGGGCAATAGGGGAATAAGGACACATATGTAATACCTTAATCAATAAAAAAAAAACCCAAATGAAAGATGTCATGAAATATCTTGGGTTTGTATACCAAATTTTGTAATAAATATTATAATGACTTGGCACTTAAGTGAGGATATTTGATGAAGAGTGTTGGTTATGACGTGATATTTTATAGACATAAAATTCTTATTAATATTGGAAAGTTTCTTTGGAATAATTTATCTTAAAATTCTATCATACTCTTGCGTTATATTGTCAACATAAAAAGCATTCAAACCTGTAAAATAATTTTTGTGAGTTTATTTGAGCCAAACTGTCCACAATTGCTGGGAAGCAGAATCTCAATGGATAGGGATAGTACTTCAGAGAATGGCAGTTTTTCATCTATTTTTATACATTGCAATCAAAGTAGGAGACGTAGATGGGTTACATGAAATCCAGTGGAGATAGATTAGAAAGGCAGGAGAAAGCAAAGTGGGGAAACCTCTGGGATTGGATAAAGAGTAAAATGATAGACTCATACTTCTTTTACTTAGGTGGGTACAGGATAATTAACAGTCAACCATTAACATGAGAACAATAACAATCTCTGAAATCATTGTTTCTTTGAGTAAGCCAAGCTCTGTTCTTCATAGGTAAAAATCCCACATCCCGGCCTGGCACTTAAAATGATGGTGGCCTGACCTCACACTATCTTTCCAACTGAAACCCTCAATTCTCATATGAACAGAATCTTTTTGTACAGACTAAAATTAGATTATATTTCTTTTTTTTATATTATCCATGTCCTTGTACAAAGAATGTACTAATCACCTATTTGTTAATTTATTGACTTTATCCAGATTTCAGAATAACATAAGTTGGGGTGCAAAAGTTACTTTTAATGTCTCTTTAAAAATTTATAAGCATCAGGTCTTACATTTAGAAGAAACTTGAATTATTTAACTTAAAGTTACTAAACTATGAAATGCTCCGCAGAAGCCAAAGGTGTAAGTGCAGCCATGTATAATGTCACTGCAGGTTAACGATGAAATAGATCTTTTCCAGATTTTCAGTGAAAGCATTTGTGAAAAGATCTATTGCTTCAAGTTGGAAATCTATATTCTGTGACAGCTGCTGACTAGTAATGAGATCTAATGAGCTGTCTCTTTATCAGAAAAAATAACATTTGCAATAACAGTCCCTTTGCAAATTGTAAAAGAGTATGGGAGTGCAGATATACCCCAAGTTGATAAGGGTATATTCATGTCAATGTCATTTCAATTCAAATCTAAGTTTCTGTTTTAATTTAGAATAAGATACTGTACACTTAAATGTGAAAATCATCTCTTTTCCCCTCAATAGCCTGTGGCTAAAAATTTAGTTTCTTTCATGTAATATTAACATAACACTGATGCCAATACTATCATCATAAACATAAGACAATTAAGTTTAAATAATGGTAAGCTTTTCAGATTTTATTTTCAAGTTTAACAGAAAGCTATTGTTCTTTTTTAATTGCTGTATTCAGCTAATATTAAGGGTTCATTATTTGAAATTATTATACCGACATATGAATGGCCTCCTCCTTCCATCACTCTACAACCCCCTAAACATAGACACAAAGAGACAACTGTGATAAGTACTATAGTAAAATATTTGAAAACTGATGGTGGTTTACATTATCTTGGAATGCCTCAAGGCTCAAGTTAAAATCATTTGAAAGGAGCTGTGGCAGCAAAGATATAATTGATTTGGGAAATCTAAAAAAGTCTAATATCTCACATAATAAAAATAGAGGTGTTATCAAAACATGTCAATAAAATACAATTTCTTTTTTTAAAAAAATCACTTTACCCCTGACTCACATTTAAATCATAGAAATTTTTATGGCTTTCAAAGTACAACAGCATCTTTTATGTATTGGAAATGAATTCCTACATCTAATATATCCTTTCCTTTTTCTATCCTGTTACAGGAGAAAGGGCTGCATTATTCATATTTCAGTTCTCCAATTCCCATCAAATCAACATTTTGGGGGGAATCTTTCTCTAAACCCCTTCATTCTCCTGAATTTTCAACATGAGTATATCTATTTGCTCTCAGATCAATTCTTAATTATATTTAAATATCTCATGTTAAACAAAACATAACTTCTACTCCGTCCTTCCAAATTACAAATGAACCTTTTGGAGGAAAAAATATATATAGCTCCTGTTTCCATATCCGTCCTTCCCATTCATTCTTCAGTCTACTCCTCAATATGTTGATATTCCTTTCTCCAAGAAAACCATCTCTCAGATTGCTTTGTGTGTTTTTTAACATATTTTTATTGATTTCAGAGAGGAAGGAAGAGGGAGAGAGAGAGAGATAGAAACATCAATGATGAAAGAGAATCATTGATTGGCTGCCTCCTGAACACCCCTATTGGGGATCAAGCCCACAACCCAGGCATGGGCCCTTGACTGAAATTGAACCCAGTGCCCTTCAGTCTGCAGGCTAATGCTCTATCCACTGAGCCAAATCGTCTAAGGCACTCTCAGATTATTTTAAATACATAACTTTTGGTATTCTTCAGCAACATTAAACATTCTTGATCACTCTCTGACTTGTCTTCCATATTGGTATCCTCTCCTAATTAGTTTTCTCCTTTAATTTTTTACCTTTGTCAGTTGTGCTGTCAGAGTCCTTATTGTTCCACCACCTAAATGTTGTTGCTTTTCAGGATCCTATTCCAAGCACTGTTTTCCTCGTAATTCTTCAAGTGCTTCCCAGAATTACTTCATGAATTCTCACTAATTACTATCCAAGTACTGATGAACTCCATCTGCCCAGATAAGATGTGTCTTCAGAGCATCAGGATCATCCAAAGCCTGCCAGGCATATAGGCACTTTCATACTCAATATATTCAACTCTTTACTTTGTTTATAGACATCCTCCAAGTTTTTCTATCTTAATGAATGCCTCCACAATCCAATTACTTTCTCAATCCAGAAGACCTGACTATTTTTTCACCACAATACTTTCCCATCCTATATAATAAAGAGCTAATATGCTAATTAGACCGAACAGCAGAATAACTGTCCAAATGACTTTTCGGACGACCTTCCGGATGAAGCCAGGGCTGGGAGGGCTGGCCGAGGTTGCAAGGGACTGCAAGGGCCAGCTGAGGCAGCTGGGGCTGCGAGGGCGGAGCCCCTTGCACAAATTTCGTGCATTGGGCCTCTAGTATCCAATAAAATCACTAAACTCTGCAAATTTAACCTCCCCTATATCTTCTCATATTTGTCAGCTCTTTTGTTTATTCCACTATCCCAGTGGTCGGCAAACTGTGGCTCGTGAGCCACATGAGGCTATTTGGCCCCTTGAGTGTGGCTCTTCCACAAAATACCACGTGTGGGTGCACATGTACAGTGCGATTGAAACTTCGTGGCCCATGCGCAAAAGTCGGTTTTCAGCTCTCAAAAGAAATTTCAATCGTTGTATTGTTGATATTTGGCTCTGTTGACTAATGAGTTTGCCGACCACTGCACTATCCTAATTGAACGGAACAACAAAGCACCTCTTATCCAAGTTTGTGAATCATCATGATAATTACATCTTCCTCTGACCCAGTGACCACATGCAACCAAAGTGATCTATCTAAACACAGACTTGGTGAAGTCATTTACCACCTTAAAATTATTCTATTATTTTTGTGGATTTTAAATTAAAGCCCAGATTTTTAATTTGGCTTTGTACTTCTTCAGCCTTCTCTATAGCTCACTCCTTTATTTCCTGGAAGATAACATACTATCTTTGGAAATCTCCATGTGAATTCCTTTCACTTAAGCTTGATTTGTCCCTTCATATTCACTCAGAAAAATTAAAGAAAAGTAATTACCAAAAAAAAGTTTAGTATGTGTCCACTGTACCAGGCTACATCTGTTATATCATTTCATCAGGACAACTGTGAGAGAGCTATTATTTCACCATCCTACACATAATAACGCTGAGAATACAATGAATAACATGCCTAAGTACACCTGGCTAGTATTTGAACAGGAATTTGAACCTAGTTCTTGCCTGACTTCAAATTCAGAACAATGTCACTTTCTTTAGAAAGCATTTCTATTAGACTTCATAATTGGTATTATGTGTCCTCTCTGTGTTTATCCAATACTTTCATTAACATAGCACTTACCACTTTGTACTATATTAAGTTATTTATATTTTGTGTCCTTGCATGATGCCCTAAGATCTTCAATGCCTATTTTACTTGCCATTGTACTTCTATAGAACAGTGTTGAAAGAAGCATAGTCACAGAATAATCAAGCTCTGAGAGATCCAGGAAGAAGCACCAAGTCAGCCAGCCTTGTAGGCTCCACTGCCCCCTCTCTAAATTCCCCACTTGATCCTTAAGAGTAAGGGAAAATGTTAAATGATTAATTGGCCATTTTCATCATCAGGCACTATGCTGTATGTGTGTTGTTCAGTATTCCTTTTCCCATTCTTCTAGAAAGCATCCCTCTCTCATTTGTATAATTGCCTCTCTTCATTATATGTGATTCTTGTGTAGCTGCCAATCATAATACTCAATCTCCCCAACCACAAGGGCAAGGAAGTGACCAAAATCTAGCCAATCATATTACTTATTATCCTGACCACCCATTTTGGCTCTGGGTGTGCATATAACTTATGCCAGTCTAATCAAAAATCTAATAGCAGAATAATGAAATAGAAAAGCTCTCTGCATCATTCAGAGCTCTAATAGAAACACTGTAATTCCCTTAAGGGGAAAATAAATATTTTAAGTATATATTTTAGGGCCAAAGAGTTTGGTTTGGAGGACATACAGCCAAGAAAAATGCCCAAACAATGTCACAAGACTACCCCTGCAGAGACCTCACAGACACCTCCGTTTCATTTCCCTAGAACAGGCTTGAAAAAGAGTTGGCACTCAGTACATAATGACTGTGTCCATGACCTAATGGATGCCATAATCTAACATATTTCCCCTAGACAGCCAAAATCTATGGTTCCCACTATAACCAGAAACAGATTCTAAGACCTGTTTCTTCAGATCACTCCACTCTGAAGCAATTTTTATTGTTGTCTGTTTGTTTTTTGTAAGAGTGTACATTCTTGATAAAACCTAACTTCAAGGAAGGCTGAGAAAGTGAGTCTTCCGCTTAAAGGTCAGAGTGGTAGGACTTAAGACATAGAATACAGACATGAGAAGAGTACTAAGAATAGACCAGGTACAGGGGGTCACCCCTGGCAGAGGGGCCTGGATGCCTAACAATAGACAATAGGCACAGTGAAACCTCATCCCCAGGGTGATCTTTCATCCCCTAGCATATTGCTGGTCATGCATTTTGGAACTGCCCTGACCTTTTCTCCCCTAGCATGTAGCTAGTCATGCTATAAACCACCTTAGAGAAGGAACAAGGAAGCCATAGAATAGCCCATAGTACTCCTGCATAAGCCCTTGCGTGACCAATCCCTTAAGCATTAAGCCATCAGGATAATGAGGTTCTTGACTTCATTAAATAATCTTAATCCTGAAACACCAGTGCAAAAGGATATATGCACCTCTCTGTTCATAGCTGTGTTATTTACAATAGATAAGATATGGAAACAGCCCAACTACCCATCAGTAGATGAGTGGGTAAAAGAGCCGTGGTATATTTATACAATGGAATACTACAAAGCTATAAAAAAGAAGGAAATCTTACCTTTTGTGACAACATGGATGGGCCTGGAGATTATTATGCTAAGTGAAATGAGCCAATCAGAGAAAGACAAATACCATATGATCTCACTTACATGTGGAATCTGATGAACAAAATAGAAACAGAGATATGGATACATTGAACAGACTGACAATTGTCAGAGTGGAACAGGGAGGGAGGGACTGGATAAAAGAAGATGAAGGAATTAGCCAAAGAACATATGTGTATAACCCATTGACACAAACAACAGTGTGGTAATGACCAGAGGGAAGGGGCGGGTGGGGACTGGGTGGAGGTGGGTAAAGGGGGGTGAGGGGCAGATGGGGACATATGTAATAGTGTCAACAATAAAAATAAAGGAAAAAAAAATCTTAGGAACAAAGCCTTGGGTCTGTTGACCAGAGAGACAGATTTTTGATCAAGCTAGAGATAATATCTAGGCCTCAGTTGGGTTTCAGCTCCAGGCCAAGAAAAGTAGCAGGCCAGGTGGGACAACCCCATGGCCCCATGGCTGCCATCATCAGGACCAGATGCAATGATTAATGACACCCTCTCCTAGTGCTGACCCATCAGTATAGACCAGGATCCTGAAAGGACACACCTGAAAAAGCTGATGAATAGTCTACTGAGATCCTCCTGGGACCTCCCCTAAGATCTCCACCTTAAAGAAGGGATACAATCCCTCAGGATGGAGTTTCCCTCCAACTCTTTCTCTCTTGAGCTCTCCCCTGTATTTCCCCATCTCCTTCTCTCCCAGGTTGAGCACTGTTCTCTCTCTGGAGCATGCCCCTGCCATTCTCTCCCCTTCTTCCCCCTCGGCCTTTCTTTTTCCTAAGCATCAAGGGCCCATCTTCTACCTCTGTAACTTGTTTCCTGAGCCCACACAACCCAGCTAGCTCCGTTTTCTCATGGCTCATTTCTTTTACCTCTGTGACATTCCAAGTAAACTTTTGCTTGTATTTGAGTTTTGACTCTGAGTTCTTTCTTAGCCAGAATTCAAGGATCAAGGTTGCTGAACTGAAGTCCAGTACCATTTTGGTGCTGTTTCGCAGCTAACATTTCCAGTGGTGGTTGGTATTATCTCTTGATTCTGAATGCCATTTGAAGCTGAAAGGGTACAATGGAAGAAAACACTTCTTTCTCTTGAATGGAGATTCAGAAAATTGCACTTGGAAATTCTTTCCTTCCTTTACCTCCACAAGTATGTTCCTAGGAGAAACTTGATTTAAAACAAAACAACAACAAAAACAAACAAAAAATGTAGGAATGCAGAGATTTCCATGTATGGGGTAGTCATTAGTTTTCAACTGAATTTAAATCCCAGTGTAGAGAATAACCAAAGGGAAAGAACTATTTAGAAAATTTAGTTAGCTCCCTTATCAGGATATGGCATTAACTATACTTTGGAAATTTTTGTTATTCTATTTAATGTAACTTCTGGACAATTTGAATAAAACCAATAGAATAGGGACACATGAATTTGTCGATTCTTCCCATATGTTGGGGCTAAGGTCTAGTGTCATAGAGATAGATAAATCACTAATCCTTCCTAATGAGTTTATGGAATGATGAGAGAGTTAAGGGCATAAATAATTGTAGAATAACATTATTATGTGCTAGAAGGTTTGAAAATTATAGTTAAAGCCTGATGCAAGGAAGAACTTACTTTGATTGAGGTGTTGGGCTTTAGTGGAACTGAGAGGTAACATAATCAAGACCTGTCTGATATGTGTCCTCAATTGTATAAACTCAAGGTTTAGAGTGAAAGGCATAATAAACATTTATGAATAGAACTTTCATTTATTCCATTACCTACTTACATTATTCATGTAACCTTCTTTCTGCTGATAAAAATAGTTAGAGAGAAAAATATACAGGACCTTTGGGTACTTGATTTTGACTGAGTAATTTTTCATTAATTCACTTAAATATTTAATTCCTAGTTTATGCAAATATGTTATTATAGGAATTGATAATAGATCAATAAACAACAAAAGCAACAGCAACAAAACTCTTCCATCCCTTATGCTTCCCTTTGTGGAACTACATTCTAATAACCAAAAATTTAATATATTAATATATGGTGTGATAAAATAAAATGATTATTTCTATGAAGAAAACTGTAGCAGAAAAGAGCATAGTGTAAATACTGATGATTATGTGAAAGTTATTTTATTTTATATAATATTATTTTATATTAAGTGATATTTGAGTAGAGGCCTGAGGGAAATAAATAACTTAATATTAGGAAATCTGGGGAAGGGCATTTTAAAGAAGGGGAAAAGCATGTGTAAAGGCCATGAGTGGGAAAAGTTCTCCTTTGTTCCAAGAACAGCTAGGCCATTAGTGTGGCTTTGAGAGAACTATAGGGTGAGTTGTTGGAAATAAGGCTAAGGATATGAAGGTTAAGGTCATACTAGGTCACCTTAAGGGGAAAGGTCATTTAGAGACTTTGGTTATTATTCTAAGTAGGATGTTAGTAGTATAACACTTTAATGATTAAAAACTGCGAATTATCCTGTAAATGCTTTGCACAAAAAGCAACTGAAACTCTTTAATCATCTTTATGGAAAGCTTTTCTTTTAGATTGATTGGTTACAAATCTGATAACAGGAGGCAATCTCCAGAGTAAGCTATTCTCATTGAAATCAGTAAGAAACACTTTTAATTTTACTACCTGAAGCTATTATACTGAATATTTAAAGGACAGATTCAAACCCAATAAATAGGTAATTAGTAATTAATTGGGTTATAAAAACATAAACACCAAGATCATCAGCTCAAAGTTGTGGAGATATAGCTTTAACATCTGAAAGCACTTCACTGGAAATATGGAATGGAGGACATGACATTCTCAATTTTTTTTTTCTTGTCAAGAAGAATTCATATGCATAAGGCAAGAATGACCCTGCTTTTGATATTCAATGGCATGCCTGCAAGGAAGCTTTCTGTAGGAGCTAAAGTTAAATGAATCTGGAAATTAGCCTATTGGGTCAGGGAAAACACTTTAGCACAACACATAATCAAACATTTTCTAAAATGGCATTAGAGTGTGTGCTCCCTAGTTGATTCTAACCCTCATTATGCAAAATGTGCTGAAAAATGTAATGCAGAACATGATGATTTGATTATGTAACAAAACCAGTTAAATGTTTTCATTAGCGGCATGATATTTTTGCACAATAAAGATAATTGAGTGTTGAAAATGTACTAATTCATTTAATCCCATGAGGCAAAAAATAATACTGAGGGAAATAATATATTGTTAGGGACTCTGATTAGTAGAGCACAAATTGCAAATTGTTCTTGATAATAAGCATAATTTCAATTTAGAGTACACTATGGAAAAAATTTAGGCATTTTACTTGTTGAATTATTTAAAGTTTAAAAAGTGGTTAAACTTTGCCTTTTATAAAGTTTAAACAGTCTTACTAATTAGGTAGAGCAGCAGGAAACATTCTCTTTTTCTTTGTCCACATGGGGAAGTAATACATAAGTTATATATGTGTTTGTGTGCATGTGTGTATACAAAACTTGAGATATTCTAAGTCTCAGGCCCATCTGGAGGAGAACAGAAGAGTGGACTGCTTGAAGTAAACAGTTATCAGTGAACAATTTAATCCAATAAATTAAATATGATTTTTGGATAGATATTTATCTGATCTGAGTATATTGTCTAATTTTATATAAAAAAGAAGTGAATAAAGATATTAAAAATCTTGAGAAAATCAGTTGAAATTATTTTTTCATTTCCAGTAAGTACTAAAATGTAAATAATTGGGCAATCATTATAAAAGTAATAATTGATCAGTTGAGTAAAATACTTATATTTTATTCTACTAAAAAGACTAGGATTTATACTGCTACTTTTGTTAATAATGAGGCTAAAATATATTGTAAAAGATCTCTTGTTTGCAAATTGATGTGAGAAACATCAATCAGTTGTCTCCTGCATGCCCCCTAGTGGGGATTGAACCCACAACTCTGGCATGTGCCCTGACCAGAATCCAACCGGTGACCCTTGGGTGCATAGGATGACACTCAGCCAACTGAGCCACACCAGCCAGGGCTACTTCATATATTTATTTATTTTGATTCTATGCTAGATATTGCATGAAAAAAATTGAATAAATTACATTTGCTCAGAAACTTAGTGTTTCATATGTGAACTTCAAGCCATTTGCTCAGAAACTTAATGTTTCATTCTTGAACTTTTAGCCATCTAACATGTAGTTGAGATGATTCTGTTGTTATATTAGTTAAATTCAGTTTACATTAACTTCTCTTGGCCTGGTATGGGAGCACAAGGGAGAGTTCAGTGACCTCTTGGTGCTTTATAGTCCAGCCATCAGCTTTCAAACTGTTTGGAACCTCATTTCTTATTTATAGAGGAGCATCCAGGTTTGTTTGGTTGGTTCACTAGTGATTTATCTTTGCTCTCACTATTGCTCCTAGTTCTCCGTTACCCAGGGGCTGTCTCTCTCTCCTGCTTTCCTGAAAGCAGAGGAATTTGGCAATGTGTACAGTAAAGGTCTAGATCATCTATAGCGGTTTTACCTCAGGTCCCCCACCCCTCTCTTAACAGGCAACAGCAGTGAATCCTGAGGTGGTTCAGAGGGGTTTCTCTTAATTTTTCCTGTTTGCGGTCTGTCTTTCACAGGCCTTTTATGCCTTTACCTCAGGGATCTTCTCTCCACTCCAAGTTCATCATGTGAATATTCAGTGAGAATCTATGGGAAAAAGTTAGTAGGTGGGTGCAGAATCTCTTGGTGGCTGTGGATCCTCAGTTTTCAAAACCACTTTACCAGCCAAGGCTTCGCCTATAAAATTCATAAAAAATGTTTAGCCAATTTCTTCTTGCTCGCCACTGATTGCTCCCTTGCCCTGCTTTTCAATAAGAAATGAAGGCCACTCTAGGTCTCTTTACTCCCAGAAGTATCTTGTCACTTTCCATTTTGTAATCATTTTTATTTCTTTGTGTTCTCCCCTGTCTGATAAATTAAAAAAAACAACAACACAACTTTACTTTTATAAATTATTCATCTGTCTTTGTTGCTAAAATGGGAATGACATTATGTTGTTATTTTCTTCATCTTCAGCAGAAGCAGAAATTCTAAAGTTATTTTTAATAGAAAAAAGATATCTAACATTATAGGTTTAAATACATTATGGTTATTTCCATAGATTGGAGTATATTTGAACCCCAAAATGATTTAAAATTATTATTGTCATAAAAAGATTTTATATTATATTTTAAGTGACAAATGTGAATTATAAAATTTTAATTAATGAATTTTTATATTATAGTTATCTCTGGTGGAATTATGTACTCCTTAGCTAAGGATCATTTTGTTGCAAGGGATATAATCCTTCTTTCTAGCCCAAGTAAAGGTATTTTTTTCTTTTAATGTCAAGTTACAGTATTGCCACTGAGAATATAGAATGATCCACAGGCAGCTCTTAGATTTAATAACCTCTCCTATCTGCTTTTTTCTGCTCAAAGTGCCACACTGTATCTAAAGTGATTCTCCAAGTCTCACTTGCAAATATTTTGGAAGGAGAATCTGGTTTGGCAACTCATGGAAAGTTCTGTCTCAGGTTCAACCAGTTGTGACAGCAGATGGGTCATGATATACTAACATGGTGTTTGGGAGCCGTTATTTTTGAGTGTTGTTTTAAACATGTTTATGGTCTTGCTTTTGCTGTTAATGTACAGCTCTCTTGAGATCAAGGACCTAACTGGCTTATTCTGTGTTACATTCCCAGTAAGGAAGAAAGTGTGTAAGCCCTTTTTCTGCCACATAAATGTTATTTTAGTATAATTTTTTTCTGTTATTTGTGAAATAAAGATACTATCTAATGCAATGATTATCATGAAGTTTAGCTAAAATAATATATATGACCCAGCCAGTGTTGCTCAGTGGTTAAGTATCAACCTATGAACCAGGAGGTCATGGTTCGATTCCCTGTCAAGGCACATGCTCGAGTTGCAGGCTCGATCCCCAGTAAGGGGGAATGCAGGAGACAGATGATCAATGATTCTCTCTCATCATTGATTTTTCTACCTCTCGCTACCTCTCCCTTCCTCTTTAAAATGAATTAAAATATATTTTAAAATTATAATGTATATGAAGTTGAAATATTAATTTAAAGTGTTATACAAATACTACTACCTAAAATATTTTATAAAATATGCATAGAAAATGGACCTGCTGAATCACAATTAAAAACTGAGTTGAGATTTAAAAAAAATATGACTGCAGTATGAGAACAGATTTGAGATAAAGGGTTATCAATTCATCGATAAGTAACAGGTTAAAGGATGAACACAAAATAGAGTAATAGAATGAGCATTTATAAAATTCTGGTATAGAGATTTCTTTTGAGGTGAATTTTGATTGTTGAATATGTTTCATCATGCAAATGAATGGAAAGGTTGGAGAACATTTGAAATCTCATTATGGAGTACTAATAACACATTTTTTCTTTTGTTCTTTTCCTCCATCTTTCCTCTATAAAATTGTACCGAATGCCTGCTAGATATTGGGCTAGGCACTCCTTTTTCAGAGCTACTGAGAGGAAGAACAAAACAAATCCCATTTTTTTTCAGAGCTTGCATTTTATCAGAGAAAGCATCAGTGAACAAATAGATCTCTAAATGTGTGTATGAAAGAGAGTAAGCAATGGTAAGTGCAAGGATGAGCAGTTAAATGTATCGGAATACTAGTATCTGCGGCTTAGAGAGGCTGTCCCCTGGTCAAAGGCTACCTCTTTGTACTTGAATGAAGAGAGAGAAAGAGCTATACAGATGTGGGAAGAGTGGATTGGGTACAGTATATATCAGGCGATAACACTTGGAAAAATATGCGCCTACTTGTTATGTTCACCTAAGTGCAAGGATGCCCGAACAGCTGGAGTTGAATGAAGAGGAGACTAAATAGTGGAAGATGAATTTGGAGTGGCAACTGGGAGCAAGATGATAAAAAAAAAAAAATCACAGGCCTTTAAGAACTGTGATTTTATTCTAACCTTAAAAGGATCCCTCTGGCTACTGTGTAAAAAGAATAATCTATATAGGACCAATAGGGCCTGTGGGAGGACTATTTAGGGTAAAGATATATATATATTTACTTTTCGAAATAGTGTTGGAAGTATATGAATATTTTCTATTATAGATTTATGTGTCATTAGAGTATTATAGATAGGACACATTTTTAAGACTTTTGTCAGCCAACAAAAGTAAATTTGTTTTACTGTTGACACTAGGACATTCAAATAGAAAGAAAATAAAAATAGCATGATGTATTTTAATCCTTTAAATAGTTGAGCACATTAATAAGCTGAGTGTACCTTTTGTGATCATACAAGAGCATGCAGCAGTTAGCATAGTTGAATGTCAAAAATTATAATTTTAAAGCATTAGTCAAAGTATCAAAAATATAAAATCATTCATATAATCACATTAATATAAATGTGTATCAGGAAAATATTAATTTTCCATAATTTGTCAGAGACCATTATCAAAAGAGAAGATTTGCAAAAATAAATGTGAAATATATTTTTAAAGACATCATTAATAATTACATAAAGTTAAGAGAATTCCAAGAAGGCCTAGATTACAAAATATGGGGATCTATCTGGGAGCTGTTTATGCACTTACGAAGTGATTTCATTTCAAATCAAATGTGATATAATGGTTACCATTTTTGGACTGCCTATTCTCTGCCAGTCACTGTGCTAAGCATATTGCAAGCATGAATTCTTTGCTAGGGAGAATAAATTGTGGTCATCCGCTACTGAAAAATAAGGCCATTTGTTGCATATCTATTTTAGGTATGTCGCCAATTCTTAATTGGCAAAGTAAAAATATGATTTCATCAAGTTCATATTGAGTTCATTGAGGAAATAATATCTCAGCTTCCTGTTATCCTGGAGAGAAAGAGCTGGAAAATATTTAGCTGTGATGGTAAAAAAATAACTAATACATTACAGCTTTATGTTCCCTTTGTTTATTTCCTGCAGCTGCCTTGCAGGAAATATGTGTATCTATCTAATTGGGAAGGTGTCCACCAGCAATTATATCAGATGGAATCCATGGGATCCAGCAATTATAACAGATTGGATTGAGTAAACGGATGCTTAATAAGTACTTCTTAATGATGATGACGACGATGGTGATGATGATGATGACCGCACTAAGAATATTTATGTGACAGTGATGGTGAATAAAAGACCATAAGACTATTTTCACTCTTTTTTTAAAAAAAATTACATATTTAATAGGCCTATTTACATCTCAATTTTGCAGTGAGAAGACATCTTTCTCAAGGTGTCTCATATAACAATATGTTAGATATTTACAACGGAACTAAACAAGTTATAAGAACATACTGTAGCTAGATGTCAGATGGCCTTTAAGAACTGTGATTTTATTCTAACCTTAAAAGGATCCCTCTGGCTACTTTGTAAAAAGAATAATCTATATAGGACCAATAGGGATGTCCGATATTTTTATATCTAAAATGAAATTATAAACATTGAATAACTTCACCTCCTAGAGTCAAAGAAAAGGTCATTATCTCCAAAACTGAACTTCAACTGCATCTTACACAATAAACATTTAGTTGTTCAGCTTAACCTTAATGGAGAGTGGGAAAAGAATCATCAGTTTACAATGAAGCAAATCAAAAGCTTATTTAAATGAGATTTTAAATATTTCTCTTAGAAAGCAAAAGATAACTTGCCACTTTAAATTTAAAATGACCCACTTAATTACAAATTCAATTGCAAATAATTTCTCAAGTGTCATTCTTTTGATATGATAATTTGGCTATGATTAATACAATCATGTACACTTCTAGTAAGCAGGAATCATATGTAGAATAATGTATGGAAACTAACCTTGTACTAAGTGCTGCAGAGAGAAAAAGGAACTGGTACTTCAAAATTGATACTGTAAATAAAATACTAAATTTAACAAGAAATTCTCGTTGAATTGAAAAGTGATCAGATTAAAATAATATAGTGGAGTTCAGGCTTTTTTCAAGTTTCAAAATAAAGTATGGAAAAACATACTTTCCATAGTTAGTATCCATAGCTCCAGAGTTAATATCTAGTAAAAATGACTAGTAACTTGATCTCTTTTTAGTTGGAATGCAAAGTTTTAGATGTCTAAGTAGGCCCTATGGAAATGGACATTTACAATTCGTGTGTATGTAAGGCTGTCTTTGTGTTTCTTTGAATTTTTATTTGAAATGCTAGTATCCTTTATGTATTTTGGAATATGCTTTTGCAAAAAAATTATTTTGCATTCCAGTCAATAGGGAATAAAAATCTCCAATATTTAAACATAGCCAGATTAGGAAATAGGGGCCCAAGAGACTCCCAAATTTTGGAGATAACAATCTATTGTATTTACTTCTCTAAGCACTTCACTTTTTGTGAATTCATGAAATAACCTAATACGTGAACTCTCTGTAAACTTATCTTTTTAAAAAAATAATTAGTAGTAATTTATAATTAGTGGTAATTTTATTTCTAATTTCAAAATTATTGCTATGTACATTATAACATTATAGAGAGCAGGATTTAGCACTGATGGCCATTTTTTTCATTCATTTCTTTAATCTCTCATAGGAGTTGCTGGCTCTGCATATGCATGTATTCTTTCTTAACATTCCTACTATAAACATAACCTTTATGGTTTGTAACATTTATTTTGCTTTAAAAACTGAAGTAAACCCCAGGGATCTTTAAGACCATAGATGAGGTCTCATATGTTATCACTTTGATTAAATCTCAACTCCTGATTATGCTAACAGGGCACTTATTGCATTCTGGCCTATGGAGCTGCATAAATCTCATTTATTTTATGTCATTATGACACCAGTTAGTTTTGCCATTGAACTGGACAGTGTAAGGTTTTCAGTACTAAAGCCATACTATGAACAACCTTTATTTAGTCTTATATTTGGGGAAAGAATGCATTCTATGAAACTAACTTTTCAGCCAATGAGAGAGAAAGACAAGTGAAAAAGTGAAGAAGATGAAGCAGAGCCTGGGACAGTCTGTGAACTTTGAAAAGGCACATTCAAATGATAATATTTCTATGCATATAACAATATAAGATGAGGGTCATTGTTTCATAATGCAATTTACAGGAAGTAATGGGCAACTAGAATTCTGGATTACTAGGGATAAAAATGAAGAAAAAATTTATGTTCCATGATTCAGAAGTTTCTCAATGGGAGGATATCAGCATCTGGACACAGGCTTACCATTTTATTATTATTACTAGAGGCCTGGTGCACGAAATTCGTGCACAGGGCGAGGGGTGTCTCTCAGCCCAGCCTGCACTCTCTCCAATCTGGGACCCCTTGAGGGATGTCCAACTGCCCGTTTAGGCCCGATTCCGGTAGGATCGAGCCTAAACGGGCAGTCGGACATCCCTCTCACAATCCAGGACTGCTGGCTCCCAACTGCTCACCTGCCTGCCTTCCTGATTGTCCCTAACCGCTTCTGCCTGCCAGCCTGATCACCCTCTAACCACTCCCCTGCCAGTCTGTTTGCCCCTAACTGCCCTCCCCTGCAGGCCTGGTCACCCCTAACTGCCCTCCCCTGCAGGCCTGGGTCCCACGCAACTACCCTTCCCTGCAGGCCTGGGTCCCCCGCAACTGCCCTTCCCTGCGGCCTGGTCACCCCCAACTTCCCTCCTCTGCCAGCCTGGTCACCCCTAACTGCCCTCTCCTGCTGGCCTGATTGCCCACAACTGTCCTCCCTTGCAGACCTGGTCCCTCCCCACTGTCCTCCCCTGCTGACCATCTTGTGGCAGCCATCTTGTGTCCACATGGGGGCAGGATCTTTGACCACATGGGGGCAGCCATCTTGTGTGTTGGAGTGATGGTCAATTTTCATATTATCCTTTTATTAGATAGGATTAGGTAGGATAGAGGCCTGGTGACCAGGTGGGGCCCAGCTGGTTTGCCCTGAAGGGTGTCCCGGATCAGGGAGGGGGTTCCCTTGGGGCTTGGGATGGCCTGGGTAAGGGGCCTGTGGTGGTTTGCAGGCTGGCCACATGCCCCAGCAACCCAAGTGTAGGCCCTGGTATCTGGGATTTATTTATCTTCTATAATTGAAACTTTGTAGCCTTGAGCGGAGGCCTAGGCCAACCAGGGCAGGCAGAAAGCTTGGCTTTCTCCATCACCAGGGAAACCCAAGCCTCCTGCTCTCTCCGTGGCCCCAGCCATCTTGGTTGGGTTAATTTGCATACTTTCTCCTGATTGGCTAGTGGGCGTGGCTTGTGGGCGTAGCAGGGGTGTGGTCAATTTGCATATTACTCTTTTATTAGATAGGATTGTTATTATTATTAAAAGAAGACTTGGGTTTGAAAGATTACAGGTTACTAATGGAATTAGTACTAGGCTACAATAGAGAGCATAGACTAATATCTAGGCTCTGTGTCAGACTAGTAGAAAAATGTCACTAAGTATATTTATGTTCCCAGTTCATAGATTGTAGACATACATTTGGGAGCACCTCACATAATGTTTGTTGCACCTGACTGTATGACCTCCCAAGACAGGTTTCTTCTGGAAAGTATGTAGTTATGAGAAATGCACTATCTACCAAGGCAGCCCATTCTATATTGGAAATTGCTCCAACTATTTTATTTATTAAGCTTAATTTGTTTCCCTACAGTTTCTCTCCACTAGTTCCAAGTCTTCCCTCTGGATCTACACAAAATTATCTAATCCTTCTTGTCTATGACACTTTTGACATAGCTGAAAATAGCTCTCATGTCTTCCTATTTTATTTTCCAGGCTATTTACCCATCACAAAAATAAAATTAACTATCCTCATCTCAGAATGGTGATAAGAATGAGGTAACAGATATAAAAGTATGTCAAGAATACAAATAAAAAATACAGGAAATTTATCATTGTTATATGTTAAAACTAGCAGGTAGGAAATTCTAAATAAACCCTTAGCTAAAATATCTTTCATCATGATGTTTTTAAAAATTCAGTTTTTTATACTTCTGCATTCTTAGATTGAACTAAATTAGTGCTTATAAAAGAGTCAGCCAAAGAATTTCAGAAATCAGAATAAGTAATAATTAAAGACAGTTGAAGCAAGTTAGTGCAATCTTCAGAAAGGTTAGATTATGTTCATGAGGAGACTCTTCCAAATTTTCAAGCCCAGAGAGGTAGAGGAACTGAGCTGAGGAGGCCTCTCTGTTTGGGACAATGTCTGGTACAATATGAGAACTCCAACCACAGTCACCCTGAAATAGATTCCTCATGTCCCAACAATTTTGGGGTTAAGTGCACCTTTGCACTTAACTATACAGACCTTGGACTCAAAAGCCTGACTAAGTTTAAATCAGTCTGTGCCACTTGTTAACTGTGTGAACTGAGGCATGTTCTTTAACTATGTGGCCTCAAATCTTTTACTGGCAAGATTTGTTTGACTAGAGAAGGACATGAGGGAATTCCCTGTGGTAATGTAAATGTGCATAACAATAGCAATCTACATTTCAGATTATTGTAAGAATTGCATGAGTTAAGATATAGGGTATATATAGAGCAGTGGCTACCACCTGGTTCAATAAATGCCAGCTGTGACGATGACAATGAATTCCTCAGCATTGGGGCCAGAATGAGTATCCTCAACTACACAATTACCTTAACTTATGCATAAATTTTTTGCTACATATTTAACCCACAAACTAAAAAGCAAACAAACAAAACCAAGTTGGTTTTCCTATTCTTCCTGCCATTTTCAGACTCTGTCACAGAGATCTGAAATATCATGCACTGAAAATGACTTATTCATTGGAAAATGCATATTCAGTAATTCATTTAAAGGGTTGCATTATAGATAATGTTGACTACTTGTTACAATTACACTACTCAATCTAAGCAGGCCCATTCTTCCTATACCCGATCAAGGAGTAGAGAAATCACTATTCCAATTGCTCCAATTCAAAGCCAAGTAACCAGGGTCAGTCATAACACAGTCAAAAGAACATTCCAAGCCGTGATGTCAATGAACTGAAAGGAGAGACAAAATGTAAATGCAATGACCAGGTTATTATCCTCATTAAAGCTAAACAAAAGTCAAAGGGAAAAATAGGACAAATGTGCCAAATGTATAAGTTTTTTTAAGTACATGGGCTCAAGTTAGAATTTTTATTAATGATTATCTTATTTCCTTTTTCAAAATATATGTTTTTACTAATTTCAGAGAGAAAGAAAGAGGGAGAGGGAAACATCAATAATGAGAATCATTGATTAGCTACCTCTGCACGCCCCCCACTGGGGGTTGAGCCCACAACTCAGGCATGTGCCCTAACCAGGAATCAAACCATGACCTCCTGGGTCATAGGGAGACACTCAACTATGGAGCCATACCCAGATTGGCCTTTAATTTCCTTTTGACCTCACCTTTTGCTGTACAAAGCTCTTCCAAACATCTTTCTGCAGTAGAAGAAGCAAATCAGACCACCAGAAATTCTGCTCCTGAATACTTTTACTTAATTTTCCTATGTATTTCTTATTTCAGTAGGATCAGAAAGAGGGAGGGGTCCTCTTTGCAGGCCACACCGGAGCTGTTTGTTCATTGCAGCCCTTTCTCTAAAAGCAATAGGCTACTTGGCTTAGCTGCTGTGTATTGTTGGCCACAGGACCACACTAGTTTTGCAGTGTTTCCATTTTTATTCTGTTTTTTTTTTTTTTCAGAAGGTTTTCCTGACTGATACAATTTCTTCTGAATTTTCAACTTGTATTATTCTCTTTTTCCTATATTCTGTTGCCTTTCTAATTTATTCTCTGATCTACTTTTCTAATCAATACTTCCCACTCAAAATATAATAGAACCTGGGAAGCACACTCTTGAATTTTTATGTATTGTTTTATTTTCTCTCCTCTCTTTGACTAATGTGAAAGTTTTCTCCCTCATATTTCTGTATGTCTTATCATCCTGCTCCCCTGCAAATGTGGAAGCGCCATGCTGTTATTCAACCTAGCTGCCAGCTCCTGGACATCTAGATGACAGAAGAGAAGTTCACTGTCATTTCGTCTCGCCCAGTGCAGAATGTCCAGGGGAGCACAGGTCAGTCCCAGCTGGCCCTTCCTCCTCACATTCTCCCAGGGGAGTGGACATTTCTTACCACTTCTCACTGTTCCTTTCCCTCATTTGGTCTCTTTTCAATTCAAGCTTCAGGGGCTTTTTCAAGTCTAGGGGTGAATAAGGTGGTGGAGTAGATTTGGCATATTATGTCTTATTTCAAATGTATGCATTGTCAATGCAAACCCATCTTCAACTGTGTTAAACTGACTGCAGAGGATGGTGGTGTTTCTTTATACCGAGAGAAAAAAGAAGTTCTCACAGGCACAGAATGTTGAGCTTGAGTGAAATGTAATACACAGGTTAGAGAGTAATGGGAATAAAATCAGAAAAGTTACCAGGACTCAAATAGGTATGGTCTTAGAGATCATACTAAGGAATTTGGATTGCCTTCTGATTAAAATGGTAAACAATAACGAGTTTCTTGCTGGGGAAGGGCATGATCTATGTTGCTGAAAATGTAGACTCTAAAGACAAAAGAAGAAGCAGGAAGACCTCTTAGGATATTGCTAAACAAACCCAGGTAAGAAATGAGATGGTGGTTAGGTCCAAAGTTGTTACAGTGGACATGATGAGGATTAGACCTGAAATGAACAGAATATGAGAAGAATCAAGGGTGAGTCCTCTGTTATCGACCTAAGAAACTAACTAGTTAGAATGGCTATTTAATGAAATGGGGCGTTCATCCTGCTCCAGGCTTTGAGATGTGTGGAGTAAGGAAGAAAAAAAAAAGTTTCCTTTTGAGAATGATGTACTCAGGGAGGTGAAGGTAACCTTCAGAGATGAGAGTGAAAATTCAGGGAAGTTACTAATCACAGACTATTCATTGCCTCTGGCGGGGGCAAGACTTGTTTGACTAGAGAAGGACAGGAGGGAATTTCCTGTGGTAATGGAAATGTTCTATAACTTGGTACATATGGCTGTATGCATTTGTCAAAACTAGCAAAACTATATGTACACTTAAGATCTGTTCATTTCACTGCATATAGATTACACGTCAAAAATAGAAACTTATGAGTTAGAAAACCAAAAGTCATTTTGCTTGCATAGAGAGAGGAATGGTGAGAATAAAAAGTCAAGTAAAGCTGCTGTCCACTCAGTTAAGTGTGCAAAATGTCTTTAAGTCTCTGTGTAAACTCAGCCAATTGTAAACAGAAGATTGACAGCCTGGACTGTAAAGAATCAATCACAGTTACTTGAAGAATTAAGTTGTGAAGAACTCCCTCTGCAATAATGATATCTTGTCAGTTAACTTTCCTCATGTGATCAAAAATACTAGTATAATGGCTTGTGTCAGCACCTGACCCTAACTTTCTCAATGATTCATGGATATTTGTGTTCCTGTCCAGTGAGACCTTCTGAGCAATGGGTATGTTTGAGTATCAGACATGCCTTGGGAACTAAAAAAGTGTCTTCCTAAAAATAGATTCACTCAGAGACATTTTAGGACAGTGAAGTGTGATTGTTACTTTTATACATCAACTGAAATCTCCTTATCTTTGCTGGAGACATTTCCTGACTTTCCAGGGCGAGTAACCATTTTCTGTCTGGAGAGAAGGGTAAGCATATGTACAGATAGCAATAAAAGATTAAAGTCTTCTAATTTGGGGGTTCCTCGGCTATGATGTGAACACACTGTATGTTGAAGTAAATATCTTTCCCTCAACATGTTGCTCTCTAGAGTTTGGGAGCTTGGGATCCATTATTGCTCTGGCTACTGTTTTCACTGGGAGTAACAAACCATCTGAGTCTCTGGGGTAGGCTCTTGTGTTCTTCTGTCAACACATGTATGTAAGAAGCAAATTTACTTGTTGGGTTTTTAGTAGGGTAGCCTCAGATCCTTCACACTATTAAAACTAACCTGGACATTTTATAATAATCAGGTTATAGTTTCTCATGATGGATTTCAGATCCCTGGATCAAGGCCTTAGCTCTGAAGTCAGCAGGTTCACAGAATCCAGAAAATATGGGGGGATAATTCTAGCCGATATAATGGGACTTAGGAAAATTTAGAGCTTCATGACTTTGGGGGAGAAATATACAACTCTGAAATAGTCTTTACATTGCCTCCAATTTTCAAATATATCTATGAGTTACCTATATTATACAAAGCCTAGTTTTTTTTTTCATCAATTGCCACTGTGACTCTGTTTTCTAAGATCAGGGCACACACAGTAAACAATATCTACTTTTTTCCCCATGGGAGAAAATTTTGTATTTAACTTGCATTCAAACTAAGAAAGTTGATTTATATTTCTGTTACTTCTCATTCCTTGTTTTCAAACATATGCACTTAAGTCTTCTAACAGAAGGCTCAGTTCTTACTTTTTTGAAAATGGGATATACAGACAATTTAACAATGGACTACTATTCGAATGTACCACCACTACCTTCCTTGAGATAGATCAAAACAATATGAACATTTATTAATAGCATTCTATATGAAGATCAGAAAATGTGAAGCCTACTAAACTATAATACATCTTTTGATACTACATATTCCTAGGATAGAGAGGTCTCTCTTCAAGTTCCCTTCTTCTTGCATAACTTCCTTACTTCAAGGCCCACCTCTGTTCTGAGGAGAACTCTTACCTATATATACCACCCCTTGGGTCCCTCTTCAAAAGCATTAAACTAGTCCTTCAGCCTTATTGTTAGCCAGCAATGGATATAATTCCAGTACATACTACCATATTGTCAATCTCTGGAACTCAACTCCTGTAGTTTATGATTCCATAGGCTAAATAAAACATTAATTTACTGAATCAGCCTGTAGCAAAAACTCCTCTGTAGCTTACAGGAGTTGGTAGCATATAGAGATACCTGGAAAATTCTATGAATATCTTAAAATGTAGGTAAATTTAACTTTAGTCCTGATGATATTATCATACCATTTATGCTTATTTTATTAATGAGTAAATAGTGGCAGTAAGGACAAATGTTCAATATACTATTTAAGCCATTACTTTATTTGTGTGATTGACAACCCTAACCAGGTTTTATGCCTTATTAAGAGATAGAATCTGATAGGGTGTCTGCTATACCTTAGTGGGTTATTTCTTTTTAGGTACTAACCATTCATTATGCATTATATAGGACTTTAGATTAGGTTTTGATCAATTAGCCCATGCTAAATTTCCAGTCTTTTTGCTTTGCTAGTGAGAAACTTTAAGTGAAGTTTCATATCTATTGTGTATTTTTGAGGATATTAAAAACAAATGATATCCCTTACAGAGAGACCACTCCATATATTTTTTTATTAATGTCAATTAATTCTCCACCTATCTGAAATTATCACATATCTCCTAGAAAACGCTGATCTTTTATGAAAGAGTGAAGTGTGAGCACAATCTATTTCTAAAAACAAAACCACTAAATATCTTTCTTTTCAGAAAGGTAAATAATCTTAAATTGCATTAAATCTGAGTGATATTATTAGGACTGGAACATAAAGATAATGTCATTGTGTCCTTTATACCATTCACCAATCCACACTCTGGGACTAATTATATAAAGGATTCATAAAGTTATGAGATAATAAAATAAAAAATATTTTTTTCACTTATCTTAATTCATGTATCTATATATACACTTCAAACACCTAAAACAAATCAACCTATCATCAACTATAAATATCAGTGAGATATTGAATTACCTTTAAGCCTCCAAGATTATACACAGAAATATGGGTGCTATATTGCTCTTTTCTTAAAACCCACTAGAAAGTCTGCAACTCAGTAAATTGTTCCAAAACCAGAGCAAATTTTTCCATAGAAACAACCTGCAAAAAAGTGTTAGATCACCACATTGTTCCCATGAAACTGTTAAGCTCACAGTGTCCTCAAGTTGAATATTCTATCAATGCTGCAAAGAACCTAATCACCATGTTTATTAACATGTCTGTGTAAAAATTAATTCAGAGTCTTCAATTCTCCAAGGAAGCCAGGGCACTACTTGCCCTGGCAGTGGAACAATGTATTTTTCCTCTTGGTGACCGGATAGTGCGACATGCCCTTTTTGCCTCCAGTAATTGGCCTTGGTGTGACAGCCATGATGTTGAGCTGGGACGTTAGCCATAGGAAAAAAAAAGTAGGGTGGGATGAATAAACTGAATATACTGACTTGATAGGTCTGCAAAGATGGTTCTTGGTCTGGCTGAATGCATTACACCTTTTTGAAGTTTCCTTATTAGGGTCCTAGGAGCCAACTTTCATGCCTTAAGTTCCTCCTCACCCATCACTTCTGATGAGTTCCACCCCTCACCTTGATTCATAGCAGAATAGAACAAACTCTCAGTATTTCTTCCCTATCTACTCCGTCCTTTAATAAAGCGTACAGTAGTTCTGGGGGTTTTCTCCACTTACATGCATCCCATCTGAACACCCTTCTTTTATAATATGGGCCACACCTGGGAAGATGTATGTGGCAAAATACTGACTTCTGAAATCTCTCTTCCTCCCTAAACCTCACTTGGTCCTTTAAGGTGAAGGTGCTGTCCAGGCATGCTCAGCAGTCCAGGCATGATTCGAAGTATATGCCCTGCTTGATTGCCGTTAGTGAGGCTCAGACTAGAAAGATACCCTTCCCTTTTAAATATTCATTAAATATACAATATCAATATTATCAAATGTTGAAAATTAATTTTATAAATTCTCCAATTAGATTGCCACACCAAAACCAAACAACATCCATAGCCTAATACTGCCTACAGGGCTATCAGCTTATGATCTCTACACACAAAAGGTGATACGGACTGACTCTTCTTTGTCTATAACATAGTTGAATCTGGGGTCATCTACTTTGGAATGTATTACCAGAGTCAGGTACAAAGGTTTTCACATATTGTGGGGCATAATTAGCATCAAATTTCTTTACTTCCCTAAAAGTAATTAGACTGGTTATTTTTCCACAAGTCAAATTCTTAGGGGGTTCATCATCACACTCTTAGGGCTTTTCCCTATACTTCAAATTATTTAAAACATTCACGGAACTAAGACTTAAAAAAAAAACAGAGGTCCACTTGTTATTCATTGCCAAATGGGGAAAAAAGCACAGGCATCTCTGCTTTGCTACTGCCATCGGTCCTCTGTGGTTACTCACTGCCTCACTCTGCTTACCAGGAGGGTGATGCAGGACAGCCCCTCTGAGCAGCTTCCACACCACCAGCCAGCCTCACGGCCCCTTGCCATTGTGCCTCCTTTCTTAGTGCCCATCCTATTTGGGAGAGACCTTGGCCAGATGGATCAGCTTAGCGTCCTTGACATTGCCCTTCCCTTTATCTGATACATGCCCCCCTTTACACATGCTTGGTCTTGTTTCCTCACCTACTACACGTTTATTTTCCTTTATCGTTTTATTTAAAAGTACAACTTTCCCCAAGACCCACATTGGAGTTTCCTGTTTTATTTCATGCTTTACTGTGCTACATGACCTGCACACCATCTGGCCCATGCGGTATTTGGTGCACATTTATTTTCAGTCACCGCATTTTGGTATGTAAGCTGCAGGATGGCAGGAAGTTCTGTCTGTTTTTCTCACTGACATGCCCTTGATCTACCGAAGGTACTTTTGAAAAAACGAACATAGCAGTGAGTGAATGAAAGTGTATATATGAGTCATGACACTGGTCATTTGAAAAATACTTTTTTTTTTTCACACTAGACTGAAAGATTCACATTGAAGAAGTTAAAAAAAAAAAAAAGACAGGAAAAGCCCATTACTAGATATGAATTAAAGCCTGTCTGCTTTGATGTATTGAAAACCCCAACCAACGCAGAACAGTAGTCAGAAGCTGGACCTAATTTCTAGGAAGGAAATTAAAAGCTTATTTTCTGTCTTTCCATTGCTTTTGAGTCCGTGTCCTGATACAAGCCAAATGTTGTCTGTCAGCCTGTTACAGCATGTGCTCTCATGTGCTGCCACACTTTTCATTGCCGTTTCCCTGCTTTAAGCTGCTCTGTTCTGCTGCCTTGCTATCTAGGGCTCGAGATAAAAAGGCTCAGTTGCTGCTGCCATGATGTCTGTCTCCAGGGTTTAAATGCTCTTGTATCGTGGTGTTTGCATCTGACCACATCTTGGCAGCTTCCAAATAAGACTGAGCGAAACCAAGCTACCACTGTGATGATGACTAATCATTTTGCAGAACAGTGTGAGGAAAGGAAAGGTATGGCCCTATGGCTCTGGGTTTTCCTTCTGACCAAGTGGCACTGCCACACAGAGGGGACAGATTACCACTGCAGCTGGTTAACACATGCAGCTCTACTACTATGAGCATTCCACAAGGGTACAGATGTGGATGAAATAAAAACCAAAAATAAAAAGATTGCGCTCCTCCATGAGATGTGTGTAGAAGCCAAAAAGCCTTCCTGGTCTTTGTTTTCTACCTTTCCAAGGAGTAGCAGATGCTGTGAATTCCACAAAATGTTAAGAAATGTTAATGTCCACCAAAGCCCAAATGGCCTTTAACGCAAAACTGCAGGAATGTTGAAATTCAGAATTTCCAGCATTATGTTTATTAATATAAGTCACAATATGTATACTTATTTGGTGTTTTTATTCTTTGCCATTTTTGTTAGTTTTTTAAAAATTGATTTTTAGAAAGAGAGGGAGAGGAGAAAGATGGATGTACGAATGAAGCATGATGGGAGTCAAACCAGCAACCTTTCAGGTGCACAGGACACCCAACCCACTGAGCTACCCCAGCCAGCGCTAATTTTTGTCTTTAGGGTACACTTTGATGTAAGTCCAAGACCAAGTGGTTGTACAGGGGTTTGAAGAGCAATGTCTGTGATACTCTTATTCAATGAAAGGGAAATTTTAGTACCAGATAAATGCCAGTAGTCATTAGCTTAGAAACTTTGTCCCAGGGAAGATTTTAGTAGCATTAAATATCATAAAATGTACCCCTTTTTTGGATTATATATATCTACCATTTATGTAAATTACCCTGCCATAAGTATGGCCACCTTTTAAATTTCTTTCGTACTGTTCTGAAATTCAATGGCATTCAGAACATTTTTTCAACCATGCCACCGTAGTTTATTTTTTTTTTCCATATATCCTTACAAAGTTTATAAACTTAGAGGACAAAGAGAGAAATTTTCTATTTATGACAATATTTATTAGGGTTATATTTATTTATAACATAGAAATTATGTTATCTTGAAACATAAACAGGACTCTTAGCAGGGGTATTTGAATAATGCTCTGAACTTGAGAATACTCATAAATATTATCACTCTTAGAGAATAAAACCCCCCTAAACTTGGATTTCCGGTTTTAGTGTTTAAATATAGAAGAAAACATTGAAGGACAGAAATCATATGATCTTTGCTTCCCTCTCAATAGGAAACAAGGTAAACTAGAGATTGCAATTATGTTACAGGAACTTGGTTGTCTTTGCTGGTTATTGTGAAGAGGCATTGTGACTAGCAATCTTAATTGTAAGTTAATATTTGAACACAACAGTGATGCCAATTTCACATTGCATTTGAAGAAAAAATGTCAAACTTTGCAGAATAATTTGAGCTTTGAAGAAAGTATTTCTCCATGTTTTTTTTTGTTTTGTTTTTTTCATCATTGAGAATAGCAATCTGATCCCACATTGCAGTCCTGCCTTCCCAGTGCCCTCTACTGGAGACTAAAGCTGATGAATATGTGTCTCTGTACTTCACAGTAGCCTGATTTTATTTCTGATTCATAGACTAAAAAAAAAGAAATTTGAGAATTCCATCCCTGCTTTCTGCTGGGGTCATATCCAAGTCACCTGAGAGATGAAAATCTTTTCTGTTTTTCAAGACTGTTAGAAAAGCAAAGTGGCTAAAAACTCCTTTTGCTTGGTCTTTTTACCTCATACCTCGGTTGCCTTAGTGAGCGCTTAGGTGACTTAAATCACCGCACCTGTCACAAGGGCCTTCAGGGTACAGTAATCTATAACACTATCTTTATCCCTTAAAGACAAAAGATGGGACGTTCATTCAGCCCGGTGGAATTTATCAGTGCCACGTAAAAATTACAAGTGTATTTATCTTCATCATTTCTTTTCTGGACATAAAAATGGGTGCATATGCACAATGGAGATGACATGTTGTTTCTGTTTTTTAAATGTTCATTTCTAGAAAATATCTAGAAGAGAATACTCTCACAAGTAAACAGATCATGTTGCCTTCTAATGGAATTCATTTTGTTACATTTTAATGTGAAGGACATGTTATTATTTATTAATATACCAGAATTTAGTATTTATCAATATTTAGCATTTGTCTATAATGCAACCTTTATGATGTTTTGGGGTGTGCGACTGATCTCCAAATGAGTAAAATATTCTGTCTCAAGGGAAGCTACATGGTCTCCCTGCTCTTCCTTTCCTTCTTTGTTTAGTAACAACTGGTAGAAGTTGTTAATTGGAAGCACTAAAAGGAATTACATTTAAGTGCTGCTTTTGATTGAGCTTTGACACCTTGGATATTAAATGCATATGAATTTTTTTAAATTTATCTTTATTGTTTAAAATATTACAGATGTCCCCTTTGTTTTTTCCCCATTGACTCCCTCCACCCCATATCCACCCAAGACCTTCACCACGCTATTGTCTGTGTCCATGGGCTATGTATATCTTATATTATAAAAGCCTAATATGCTAAGTGTCTGGTTGTCCAGTCGTCTGTTCAACCAATCAAAGCGTAATATGCTAACGATATGCTAAGGCCACTCAACTGCTTACTATGACGTGGACTGACCACCAGAGGTCAGACAGTCGACTGGTCGACCAGTTGCTATGATGTGCACTGACCACAAGGGGCAGATGCTCTGACTGGTAGGTTAGTTTGCTGCTGGGGTCCAGCCGATCAGGACTGAGCAAGACGAGCCAGACATGCCCTGAAGCCCTCCCACGGTTCCTCCCCAGCTGGCCAACCTCCTGTGTCCTTCCCCAGCCCCAATCGTGCACTGGCGGGATCCCTCAGCCTGGCCTGCACCCTCTCACAATCTGGGACCCCTCAGGTAATGTCAGAGAGCTGGTTTCGGCCCGATCCCGCAGGCCAGCCTGAGGGACCCCACTGGTGCACAAATTTGTGCACCAGGCCTCCAGTATGCATATAAGTTCCCTGGTTGATCTCTCCCGCCTTGAATTTTTAAACTATACCTATACGTGACAAATATATTCTGTCTCTTCTATGACATAAATTTGTTGTGGCTGCTTGGTGTTCTCCTGACTATGGTCAAAGAATGAAATCACCACTGCCCCCAACAACCTTCCAGTGGGCTCCTAACTGCAATTTCCTAGGAGCATAAGCTTCCTGAGAGACGGAACATCTTCAGTTTTCTGAAGTTACTCTATTATTTCTTATAGGTTGAAGCTAATCAACTGCTACAATGGTGACTAAAAAGTGCCACAGCAGTCACAATAAATTATCCACCCACAGTATTTAAAAATAGTTTTAAAGAGGCCAACAAAATGGCTCCATATTTCTGTAGTCATATGTGTGTTGTCATATGTAAATATATATGTGCTTTACTTCATTCTCTGTAGTCATTTTTTGACAAATATTCTATTGAAAAATGAAACTAATGCAGAGGAAAAATACAGGGACCTTTAACTTTAAAAAAATCGAAACGTGTTCAAAGCTAGTGGAAGACCAATACACCGATCATATTTTTCAAAACCTCTTGAAGTGTAAATTTAGTCACAGTGCCAAGTATAGGTAGCTGATCTCAACCAAATCTTCAAATGGACAAAACATTCTCTTGGACTCAGCAAGGACTGAGTCAGCTGCCAGGTGATAGGTGAGCAGGAGGAGGTGAGAGCCTGCTTCAGTGTCTGTGCTTCAAGGTAGCAAAGTCTCAACATTAGACCCTTTATTAGAGCTCTAAAACAGTGTTGGGCGGGGGGACCAATACAACTTCCCAAATTATTCTATAGATAGCAATATTTCTGACAATCATGTTTATAAATTCTGTGATAATATAATGAACAACAAAGACCTCAAGCTGAAATCTTTGTCGCCCACTGCTAGACCCAGAAGTGTGGTTATTTACATTTTTGTTGCATTAGGCTACCTACTGCTGTTTTACTAACTGCATGTGTAACTGAAAAAAGCCTGAAGAAAGTCTGGTATTATAATGGAAAAAGTATTGAATTGGGAGTCAAAAGAACTGAGTTTTTTTTTTGTTTTGTTTTGTTTATTCTATTGCTGTCTTTACTTATTTCAGTGTCCTTGAAAGCAAAGTATTTTATTTTATATCTTAAACAAAGCTTCTAAAAAATATTTTCTCATCTGTAATAAGTATTGATTGGACTAAGATGATTAAATGTTTTGCAGCTATAAATTTTCATAAGCCAAACTCACATATCCAAGTGCTTTGTCAATATCTTTGCTTAGAAATCTAACCAGATCTCAAAGGTAACATGTTAACATGTCAAAAAACAAACTTTTAAATTGCCTCCACACATCTGCTTCTCACTCAGACTTCTAAATGTCAGAATGTAGAAATTGGTTAGGTCAAAAATCCTAGTCTTCCTTTCTGCCTTCTATTCTTCATACCCCACACCCAATTAATCAGAAAAATCTGTTGGTTCTATCTTCATTTAAGTTGACCACTTCTCTCCAGGGTTTATGCGCTGGTATGAACCACTATCATCTCTAGCCTGAACTATTCCCACTGGTATGAGTTGAATTGTTTCCCTAAAAGCAGATGTTGACATCTCAACCCCAGAACCTCAGAATGTGACCTTATATTATATAATAAAAGGCTAATATGCAAATTAACCAAACAATAGAACAACCAGTCGCTACAATGCACACTGACCACCAGGGGGCAGATGCTCAACACAGGACTGGTGGTCAGTGCACTCCCACAGCAGGAGCACCACTCAGCTAGAAGCAGCAGTGGCAGGAGCCTCTCCCGCCTCCACAGCAGTGCTAATGATGTCTGACTGCCAGCGGACATCCCCTGAGGACTCCCGGACTGCAAGAGGGCACAGGCCAAGCTGAGGGACCCCTCCCCAAGTGCACGGATTTTGTGCACTGGGCCTCTAGTTTGGAAATAGAGTTTTTGTAAATGTAGTTGAATTTAGATGAGGTCATGAAGGTGGGCCCTAATCCAATATGACTAGAGTCCCTATAAAAAGAGAACTTTAGATACAGAATCAGACAAGTACAGAGGGAGAAGACCATCTGAAGACAGAGGTAAAGATCTTGGGGTTGTATCTACCAGCCAGAGAACACCAAAATATTGCAAAAAAAATAAATAAATAACCATAAGCTAGGAGGGGTGTGACATTTCTCCTCTATAACCAGTGGACAGAAACTACCCTGCAAAAACCTTGATCACAGACTTCTAGCCTCCAGAACTTAGAGATAATAAATTCTGTTTTAAGCCGCTCATACTGGGGTACTTGTTACAGCAGCCCTAGCAAACTAATGCATATATTTAATGGTCTTTCTGCTTTCCAGCCTCTGCTATGGCCTATTCTCCCATGTGGCAGCTAGAAACAAGTCTTTTCTAAAATGTCAGCGCAATCATATTGCTCTGTTATTAAATACCATCCCGTAGCTCCTCACATGCTGTTGTTCTATAATAACAGTCTCTCCAATGTTTCTACTCTGATGTCATCTGCTACCACTATCCTCCAAAACCAGCTTTCTTCAGTCAGACTGGTCTCCTTGCTTTACTTAGAATGCATCAATCACTTCCTATTTTGGGGCATTTACACTTGTTTCCACTTTTCAGTATGTTCTTTCTCAATGTACCCATCTAACTCTGGCTCTCACTTTCAGTTTCTGCTCAGCTGTCATCTTTGTAATGAGTTCTTCTCTGACCTTTTAGATGAGATAACACTTTCCTCCTCTATTCCTGCTGCTTTATTCCTTCAGTTTTGACAGCACCTATCATTGGTTGAAATACAATATATTTTTGTGACTATTTGTATATTTTTATGTGTTTCAAGAGAGCATGGTTGTTGTTTGTCTGGTTGTTTGTTTTTAATTGCTGGTACTCCCAGTTTCTAGAAGAGTTCCTGGCATATACTAAGTGCCTTATTAGCATATGTTGGTTGATAGAATAATTGCATTATGACTCAGCAAAAATATTTTATGATATTTAAAAAGATTTTAAAATGGAGGGAATACGACCAAGTATATAAGGGCTAAGTATATATAAACTGGTGTGAACCTTCAATACTTCAATCATATAATCAACACATGTTAATACCTGGTGTAAGCCAAGTGCAATTCTAGGCACTGGAATTTCTAATATGTAGAAGACATGACCCCAAACATCTGGCGTGGATGAATGGTTGACTACAATGTGTAAAGATAGATTCTATACTAGAAGTGATAACAAACTCCTAAGGTATCACAAGTGGAGGATCAATTAACTTTTTCCCAAAGCAGTTAAGGGAGGTTTCACAAAGACTAGGACACAAGCCAGGCAGTTTGGAAAGTTTGGTGGTGGTGGGGAGTATGGTGGTGGCAGGTGGCATGTAGGGAGATCAATATTTCAATTGGTGAACACAGCATGTGCAAACACATGGTAGAATCATGCCTCTGGAAGAGATGACATTTGTTAGCAGGCATCCTTAAAGCTGTGCATTCCTGGCTACCTACTTCACCGCTCAGAAGCCAAACCTCTACAGAGTGCCACAGATACACTGGATTCTCTGACATCCAAGAAGCAAACCAAAGGAGACTTCTACTTTTGAGAAAGACCCAATCTACTGTTATTTAAATGTTCCACAGTCTAATAAGACAGGAGGCCAGTGAAGTAGGAACAGTATTTTGTTTGTCTTTAGCAGCTGAGTTGTATATGCTGTTGGACACTGCTGTGAGCTACTTCTATTTGACCGAATCCCAGCTTCCTCTGCCAGCAGAAGACAGATGAGAGTAGAGTCTGAACTCTACATGTAAGATGTGACATACATATTTCAGTGTTTTTTCTTCCTATTATTGTAATCCCAAATATTTCACAATATTAATATTTTTGCCCCCTTTTTTGTTGTGAGTATATGAGGCAGAAATGCAGAGAGAGCTAGTGTGTTTTGATAAACGACCCATTGTGAGGTTTTTAGACATCTCTTGGTTGATATTCAATGTAATGTTAGCCTTCACAACTACTCTGACTGCACTGGTAAGATTGAGTTTAACATATTCAATAAACTAGGGAATTGTATGGTTTCTGTGTTCTAACCCCAGTTCTATAATTAATCATTGTGTATTTTAAAACAAGGCATTTAAACTTTTTCTTAGTGTCCACATCTACTCACCAAGGAACTTGGATTTGAGATTCAAAATCCCCTTATTCTAAAAAGAAAAAAAAAAGGCTTCAAATGCAATTGGAAATCATTTACAATCACCACCAGCAGTTTTTATTTTTGTCCATTTATTTTAAATATTGACTTTTCAGATGTGTGAATCCTTCTTATGCCTTCTGATCTCTGTGTCTGTGTACTCAGCAACCATCCCATCACAGTCAGAATGCTGAATTCAAAACAATTATTATTTTACATAAGAGTTAATGGCATTTGTGTTGGTACATGTGTTTATGTCTGTGTATATGGGTCTGTTGTATTTATCTTCCTAAATCTCTTAGGCTGGGATTATTTCAATCAACTATGGATTGCAATCAATCAATGTAGGCTTTGTTCTTTCACCATAACTGTTATGAGTATGACTTAAATGAGAGGCTGGCCCTGGCTGGTATGGCTCAGTTGTTTGGAGCATCATCTAGGATACCAAAAGATTGCAGATTCCATGCCCAGTTGGGGCTCATATGGAAGGCAACCAATTGATCTCTCTCTCTCTCTCTCTCTCCTCTCTCTCTCTCTCTCTCTCTCTCTCTCTCTCTCTCTCTCTTTCTCTCTCTCTCTCTCTCTCTCTCTCTCTCTCTCTCTCTCTCTCCCTACTTTCTCTCCCATCCACTTACTAGTAGTTGCTTGTACAGATCTTTGAAAGTGTTTTTAAAAATCAATGTGCACGACACACCACTTTCTTCTCTGTCTGAAATGATAGGCAATACTAACTAAAAACTTTTATTTCTTTGATGGAAGGAATCTTGTGCTTCTGGATTCCATTTTGATCTCAAAAAGCCTACATGATGGCTTAGATCACAAGAGAGAAAAATATTTATTCCCTCACAACACTCCCGTAGTGCACTCACTTCCCACATAGCATATTTAAGTCTTAGAATAATTTAAGATGTATTTCTATGTGTTGTATGAGTTCTTTATATATTTTGGATATATCAACTACTAATCAGATATATTGTTTTAAAATATTTTCTCCAAGGTAGGCTGATTTCTTATTTTATTGATGGTATTCTTTGCTGTGAAAAAGTTTTTTAGTTTGATGTAGTCCCATGTGTTTATTTTTGTTTTTTTGCCCATACCCATGGAGATATATTAAAAAGATATTTGCTAAGACTGATGTCAAAAAGCTTACTGCTTTTGCTTTCTTCTAGGTGTTTTATGCTTTCACAATTTACATTTAAGTGTTTAATCCATTTTGAGTTTTCTTTTTATGGTGTAAGAAAGTGGTCCAGTTTCATTCTTTGCATGTAGCTGTCCATTTTCCCAACACCGTTTATTAAAAGGACTGTTTTTCCACATTCTATATTTTTGCCTCCTTAATCATATATATAGGTGTTAGCTTATTTCTGGGCTCTCTGTTATGTTCCATTGATTCATATATCTATTTTGGGGCTAGTACCATACTCTTTTGATTACTATCTATAATAACAGAAGGGTAATATGCTAATTAGACCAGACAACCTTCTGGGCATCATTCCGGATGTCCTTCCAGATGAAGCCGGGGCCAGAGGGAAGCCTGGGTCTCAGGTGTCGGAGGGAAGCTGGTGCCAGCAGCAGGAGGAAGGAAGGCCTACTCTTGCATGAATTTTCATGCATCGGGCCTCTAGTAACCTTATAATATAGTTTCAAATCATAGAGTGTGATATCTCCTGCTTTGTTCTTTTTTGAGATTGCTTTGGTTGTTCAGGGTCTTTCATGGTTCCATATAAATTATAGGGTTATTTGTTTTAGTTCTATGAAAAAAAATGCCTTTGAATATATTGGCATATATATTATTATTGAATATGTTGAATAATATGAAATGCATTGAATTTGTAGATTGTTTTGGTTGTATTGATATTTTAGTAATATTCCTTCTTCCCATCCATGAGCACAGTGTATCTTTCAATTTATTTGTGTCATTTTTAATTTCTTTCATCAATGTCTTCTGGTTTTAAGAGTACATGTCTATCATCTCCTTGGTTAAATTTATTTGTAGGTATTTTGTTCTTTTTGGTGCAATTGTAAATTAGATTGTTTTCATTATTTATCTTTCTGATAGTTCATTATTGCTCTATCGAAATGAAACAGATTTCATTTATTAATTTTATATTCTTTACTGAATTCATTTGTTAGTCTTTGATTGAGTCATTGGGATTTTCTATATATACAGGGCAGACAAAACTAGGTTTACAGTTGATCATATGAAAAATTATACAATAATTAATGAATAATAATACAAGAAAAAATGTGTTTTGTGTACTCACAACTGTAAAACTACTTTTGCCCCACCCTGTAAGATCATTTAATCTGCAAATAATGAGTGATACTTATTTCTTTCAAATTTGGATGCCTTTTATTTTTTCTTGCCTAATTGTTGTGTATAGGGCTTTCAATACTATGCTGAACAAAAAGGTAGAGAGAGGGGATCCTTGTCCTATTCCTGATCTTAGAGGAAAAGCTTTTTTCTTTTCACCATTGAGTATGATGTTAACTGTGGGTTTCTCATACGTGCCCTTTATTATGTTGAGGCAATTTTTTTCTATGCTCACTTTGTTAAGAGTGTTATCAATAATTGATGATAGTTTTGTCAAATGCTTTCTTTGCATATATGGAGCTAATCATGACTTTTATCTTTTGTATTGTTAATTTGATTATCACATTAATTTATATGAGGATATTGAACCATCCTTGCATCCATGGTCAAATCTCACTCGATCATAGAGAATGATCCTTTTAATGTGCTGCTGAATTCAGTTTGATAATATTGTGTTGAAGATGTTTGCATCTATGTTCATTAGGGATATTGTAATTTCCTTTTTTTTTTTTTTGTAGTGTGTTTGCTGTGGTTGATAGATATCAGGGTAATGTTAACCTTGTAATATGAATTTGGAAGTGTACCAAACTAATTTTATAAATTAAGTCTAAATTGTGAATATTCTCATTTGATGACATTTTTATGTATGTTATATTCATCTTCACATAATCTGGAAATCTCATTGCTATTAGAGTAAAACCTAGTTTACATGATTTTAGGGCATTTATCTGTATTCTTACCTTTTTTATTTTTTTTATTTGTACAACTGAATCCTATCTCTGATAATATTAATTTTCTTGGTTTCTATTCATATTTTAAAGATATTTTAGAAAATATAATTATTACAAGCATTTAAAGCACACATATAATCACGATGAGCCAGATATTGTAGCTGTATGTGAAGGGATTAAGTAGCTTAAAATACATTGTCACAGATCCTGGAATTTATGCTCTTTCCTGACAACCAAGGTCACGATTTTCTGGCTGCAACTATGAAGACTGTTTTCAAGCAGTTTTGCAGACCCAGTCCTGCACACTTCAATTAATATATCCTCTTGGTTTGGGGGGTCGACACCACTTCTGTAATGATGTTTATGTTAAAACACAGAAATAACACTTTTATATTCTGCAAAACAGCTGCATTTATTTGCAGCTGTTGATGACAAAAATACCTCTGAGAACAGCTTGCTTCTATTTCTGCTTAGTTGACAATAAGTCTAGGCACAATTAAGATGGCAGAACATGCTATGCTATTTAGCTAGAGTCCCACTTCTGCTGCCACAGCTTCTTAATGGCTGCATTCTGCCATCTTCTGCTGTAAGAATGTAGTGCCCCCCCTCCCATTTCCTACTTTCAGTTCACAGATTTAATGCCTGTGAGGACACTTTTGAATTGATCAAGGTATTGCCCTTTACATGAAAGGATTTCAAGTGTGCTCCTAATCCAGCCTTAGAATCTTGAGCCTTTTATCCCTAATTGTGAAATAAATGTTATAAATTCATGAGCAGGTGTCTCACAGAGTTGTTCAAATTACAAAATACAGTCAGTTCTGCTGCAATACTTGATTTAAGAACAAAATTTTTTTCAATGTGATTGGTATATTAGGGAACAGTTTCAACATAATGCAAATTTCACATTTGTTGATGTGCAATTTCCTTTTCCAGAGCCACCAGGTGAACAAAGAAAATCGATCCCAGTGAATGAGCTACATAGGGATACACAAAATTAACACACACACACACACACACACACACACACCTCAAATAACTGCCAGCTACATCAGTTTACCATGTGCACTATAAGCTAAATTCATCCACATCTGGTTTTACAAATTTTGTCCCATTGATGAGAACCCTCACATTACAATCTAACAATAACTTACAAGGTATTATTCTTTTGTTGGTCACTTTCACAAGCAAAGTCTGATTTTTAAAGTAAAATTCAAAATATATTATAGTATTTATGTATTTCTAAAGTAGTTAATATGTATAAAAGTGTGCGATTATTTTTATTAAGTTCCTAATTTATAAGGTACCATTGACAAAGTTTTTAAAGCATTAGCATCTGTGATGTTTGTTGCATTATTTTGCATAAAGTGATGATATTTGGAACATATATTTACTATGATAAAAGAACTGACTCTATGAATCTTCTACTATTCTCAACAGTGTCCCCTATTTCTCTAGGGGTATATCTAACAATATATTCTTTGGACCTATTTTGAGAACTGTTTCACATACTTGACTGTTGTTGATGTTAACTTTCTGTTGCCACCCAAAAACTTTTTCTTTTTTGAACTTGAGAACAGATATGAAATGTCTTGAATATTACTATAAAGTATTTGCTTTTTAAAGGGAAAATTTTTGAGCTGGAGAATGCCCAAGGTAATAAAGCAAATCAAACCCATGCAGGTGAGGGTTCTGTGTAAAAGTTTCTTGAAGGAGACTTTGACTGTGGCTCAATAGTCGATGGACTCCTGTAAGACAAACATCCTATCTAATAAAAGAGTAATGTGCAAATTAACCATCACTCCGCTACACTCACAAGCCACACCTACCAGCTAATCAGGAGTGAGTATGCAAATTAATCCTACCAAGATGGCTGCGGCCATGGAGCAAACAGGAGGCTTGGGTTTCCCCTGGCGATGGAGGAAGCCAAGCATTCTGCACCCTGGCTGGCCAAGGCCTCCACTCAAGGCTACAAAGTTTCAATTATAGAAGATCAATTAATCCCAGCAAAAATGGCTGCAGCCACAGAGCAAACAGGAGGCTTGGGTTTCCCTGGTGATGGAGGAAGCCAAGCTTTCCGCACATCCTGGCTGGCCAAGGCCTCCACTCAAGGCTACAAAGTTTCAATTATAGAATATTAATAAATCCCAGATACCAGGGCCTCCGCTTGGGTCACCGGGAGGTGTGGCTGGCCTGCAAACCACCACAGGTCCCTTGCTCAGGCCACCCCACACCCCAAGGGAACCCCCACCCTGATCCAGGACACCCTTCAGGGCAAACCAGCTGGCCCCTACCTGTGCACCAGGCCTCTATCCTATCTAATAAAAGAGTAATATGCAAATTGACCATCACTCCAACACACAAGATGGCTGCCCCCATGTGGTCAAAAATGGCTGCCCCCATGTGGACACAAGATGGCCACTTCAAAATGGCCAGCAGGGGAGGGCAGTTGGGAGGGACCAAGCCTGCAAGAGAGGGCAGTTGGGGGCAATCAAGCCTGCAGGGGAGGGCAGTTAGGGGCAATCAGGCTGGCAGGGGAGCAGTTAGGCATCAATCAGGCTGGCAGGGGAGTGGTTAGGGGGTGATCAGGCTGGCAGGCAGAAGCAGGTTAGGGGCAATCAGGAAGGCAGGCAGGTGAGCAGTTGGGAGCCAGTAGTCTTGGGTCCCAGATTGGAGAGGGTGCAGGCTGGGCTGAGGGACACACACACCCCCGTGCACAAATTTCATGCACCAGGCCTTTAGTTGTCTTATCATCTTTGAAGCTTCAATGCTGGGTATCCTGCCTGACTTGGAATGGCTCAACGTGTTCACTGAACTGAATTTCAGCAGTTCAGATGTGGATTGGTCCTCAAAATGGTCACCAAGAGACACTTTAGAAGTTTAAATAATGGTGCAGAAATAAATTTCTCCACTTAGGGAAGAAATCATTCTTAAGCATTTGGGGGGAAAAATGTTTGATGTTAAGAATGGAAACAAAATTGATTTTTAATTTATCCTAACTAAATATTATACACATTGAGCTCCTGCTTTATGCTTAATAATGCTAGGCATAGTGACTTTCCTCTAAGGATATGATTAATAATCATTCAATCCATCAGAAAACCAATTAATCAGAACATCCCACTTCCTCATAAGCAATCTATCTAAGTGTCTGTTTTGCATAGTTTAACAACATTTCACACTTTGGATATTTTACTTTTTTAAATAATTTTTGGAAGGATTATAATTATTATAGAAATAGAAATATGGAAAAGTCAATCTTATGCAATGTTTATACAGTTAAAACTAAGAAAAAGAATGAAAAGCAGAAGTAAAACCATAGAGACTCTGGAATTGTGAATATGGCTTACTCTAAATGTAGTCTCTGCTGCGTAACTCTGACTTCATTTCAATTAAGTGCATATCACAGCTTCCCAGGCGGGTAGCCCATCTGCTCCTCATGGAAGGCAATGCGACCCCAGCTTCTGGCTCTCTTCCCTAACAATTAGTCTCTTATATGCATATTATATGAGTGTTGCGGAGCCTTAAATAGGTGTGAAGATTTGAACCTTCTATAGTTTTGCTGAGATCTGGCTTAACCATACACTGTCAAAGAAATGGAGAGAGTAAATATCAATATGAGAAGTTAGGAATTTTTATAAATGTTGTACATTTTTATTCCCTCCGTGGTTATATGAATTTGAGATGATATCCTTCCAGGCTTAAAATAAGTGAGTCACCTAATAATAAATTCATTTTAAGTGATAATGTCATCCTTCTCTATCCTACTTCACACTGAAACTCAAATATAAGGGAGTTTTCCAAACACAGTTTAAACACATCTAACTAACCACAGTCCTGCTGTGTACTGACCTCTCTATGTGTTCTACATGTTTTCCAGTTATTCTAAGTGATCGCATTTGACCCCAACTATTTTTTACTTTTGCCTTATAGCATTATTCTGAGCAGCAAAAATAAAACTAAACTAGAATTATTTAGGCCAAATGATACAGAAAGAAAGCCTAAGGCAGATTGGCTGTTTTGCATTCAGAAGAAGCCATTGGAGAGTGACAATTCAAGTCAAATATTGTTGTGAAATAGTTGAATGGGGAAAAAGAATTTGGGAAAGCTCAGCTTAACACATTAAGATGCTATGTAATATGTCTCAAAAATAGATATCCTGGAAATAGTCTGTCACCTTTAATATATGTACCCTAGTTTCTACCTGAAAGTTTAGTTGTCCTGGAATAGACATAACCTAAATTTAAGGTACAATGTTATTGAATAATAACCTAACAATTTAAGAAAATGAAAACTGAAATTGTAAGATTTATTACTATCAGTGTTGTATTAAAGTTAGTAATGAAGTTCAATATCAATAATTATTTCTATCTTAATTTTTCAGAAAATGTATTTTAGGTTACTGTTATAACTATAGTAGTTCCCCTTCATCTATGGGGGTATACTTCCAAGACACCCCTGGATAGTATTGAACTTTATATATATTATGGTGTGTGTGTGTGTGTGTGTGTGTGTGTGTGTGTGTGTGTGTGTGTGTTTCCCTATAGATGCATACTTTTCCACTTAAAGGAGCACTTCACAGCTTCTCTTTGGTATATCCGAATTGCCAGCATCACTACCTTGTGCTTTGAGGCCATTATTAGTAAAATAAGGGTTACTGGAATAAGCACTGCATTACCTCAACCATAAACAGCATGAATACACTGGACAAAGGAATGATTTATGCCCCAGGCATGACAAACAAGATGGTGTGAAATTTCATCATGCTACTCAAAACAGCATGCAATTTAAAATGTATTGTTTATTTTTGGAATTTTCCATTTAATATTTTTGAATCACAGTTTTCCATAGGTTACTAAAACTTTGGAAAGGGATGAGGGAGGACTGCTCTACAGATTAACCTGTTGTCACAAAAAGATAAAAAATAGTAGTGATTTGATAAAAACAACAGAACTATGTCTCTTGCCTGTGACAATCCACAGGTAAGCAAGAGTTACAGGTCAGGAAGGCAATTCTGATCTTAGTGATCATACAGGGATCAGATTTATTTCTCTGCACCATTTCAGAGGAAGTTTTCCTTGCCTACAGGGTTGAAGCTGGCCACACAAATCCTTGTATTTCTATCATTAAGAGATAAATGAGGAGATGGAACACAATTTCCTTTTTAAAAAATATGTTTTATTGATTTTATTGATTTAAAATGTATTGTTTATTTTTGGAATTTTCCATTTAATATTTTTGAATCACAGTTTTCAATAGGTTACCAAAACTTTGGAAAGGGATGAAGAAGGACTGCTCTACAGATTAACCTCTCTCTCTCTCTCTCTCTCTCTCTCTCTCTCTCTCTCTCTCTCTCATATGGAAAGAGAGAGAGAGAGAGAGAGAGAGAGAGAGACATTGACAGTGCCTACTGCACACCTTCTACTAGGGTTTGAGCCCACAACCAGTCATTGAACCAGACCAAACCAATGACCTCTAGGTACACGGACGATGCCCAATCCACTTAGCCACATTGGCCAGGCAACAATTCCCTTTTAAAAAGATGTGATCTAATAGTTGTATGTGTAATTTCCCATACTTACTTGCAAGTGAGGCTGTGAAATACAGCATTCTGTTATGCAAAGGAAGAAGAGGACAACGATACTGGACAATCTCTCCATACCTACTAGTTAGCTGTTTGATAATTTTGTTTGTTACTAATTTAATAATAAAATATTATCCCACTGATATAACAGAGAAGTTTTGTTTATTTTAAATCATATCAAGTTATCTTCTGTTTAGAAACATTCAGTGATACACTATATTTTATTTTCTACACACTCCAAAGATCACAAGGCCCCACAGGCTCTGTCGCTTGCCTACAACTCCAGCACTATATGTTCTCTTCATGATTTCCTATTTTTCAACTGCAAAGACCTACTTTCCCTCTGGTGAACATCCCAGCCTTCCATTTCTGTTTCGTAGCTCTTGTTACTCTTTCATTAAGGAATGTTTTTCTTATAATTCTATGTATAACTGTTTCCTCCTTGTCCTTGGGAGTGCAGCTTAAGTGTCACTTTTTTCAGAGATACTTTCATTACTCTACCTGGTTTCTCCATATTTCTTCACCATTTTTATACTATTGATTATTCCTTATTCACTTTTTTGTGTTTACTATCTGATTTCACTTGTAGAATACAAGCTGTATGAGGGTATAGATCTTATTTGTTTTCTTTCTGATGTAAGCCAATTCCAGAATAGTTATAGTCACTGAAACACAGTAAATACTAAGAGATGTTTTTGGAATTAGCAAATAAATACATAATTATTAACTCATACTATGCATATCCTATCTAATAAAAGAGTAATATGCAAATTGACTGTCACTCCAAGACACAAGATGGCCACCCCCATGTGGTCAAAGATGGCTGACCCCATGTGGACACAAGATGGTCACCACAAGATGGCCTGCAGGGGAAAGCAGTTGTGGGCAGTTAGGGGTGACCAAGCCAGCAGAGGAGGGCAGTTGGGGGAGACCAGGACTGCAGGGGAGGGCAGTTGTGGGGGAATCAGGCCTGCAGGGGAGGGCAGTTAGGAGTGACCAGGCCAGCAGTGGTTGGCAGTTAGGGGTGACCAGGCCAGCAGGGGAGGGAAGTTGGGGGCGACCAGTCCTGCAGGGGAGGGCAGTTGGGGACAACCAGGCATGCAGGGGAGGACAGTTAGGGACAACCAGACTGGCAGGGGAGGGCAGTTAAGGATGACCAGGCCAGCAGGGGAGGGCAGCTAGGGGCAATCGGGCCGGCCAGGGAGCAGTCAGTGTCGATTAGGCTGGCAGGGGAGTGGTTAGGGGGTGATCAGGCTGTCAGCAAGAAGCGGTTAGGGGTAATCAGGCAGAGGCAGGCAAGCTGTTGGGAGCCAGCAGTCCTGGATTGTGAGAGGGATGTCCGACCGCCCTTTTAGGCCTGATCCCAGTGTGATTGGGCCTCAATGGTCGGTTGGACATCCCTCAAGGGGTCCCAGATTGGAGAGGGTGCAGGCTGGGCTGGGCCTCTAGTACATATATAATACAGTATTTTTTTTGAATGTTGTTTTATCAACTAAATGTCTTCTGTCTTCTTAATATATTATTATGAATTAAAAAGAAAATATAAAATGTTGAGGTACAGTACATACTTACCACATCTAAATTATGAGCAGCCAGCTTACCATATCTGATCTTATGTAATAATATGCTTACTGGTAGCTTCAACATAACATTGTATTTTTTGTTAAGATTGTGGTACCAATGCATTTTCATTTGCTTTATACAGTAGCCCTAGAACTCTATTGACTAAATCCTAAAAAAAACATTCTGAAATAGAGTCAAATATTTGTAGGTCTGCAAACAAAAGACCAATCTATAATATTGATCAGAAATAAATAGCTACTCCTGAGTCATAATAAATAACCTTCTCATCACAAAAGCAAACAAACTATTTTAGGAGAAATGTAATAAATATAGTCACAAAATTTTAGAAACAACATATCAGGTTGACATTATTTACACATATGCTTACAGAATTTTTAAAAAGGGCTATATTAAATTTTGTTCTTCATTCTCTGAAGAGTCATATAAAATGACCCAATGTAGTGGAACTGAATACTTATTTCCTTCTGTTTTTCATCATTTAAAATAATCTTACTTTATATTATTTGCAAAACCTCACAGAAGAAAAGATAATCCTACCTAATAAAACAGTAATATGCAAATTGACCACACCTTTGCTACGCCTAAGCCCCGCCCACCAGCCAAGCCATGCCCACCATCCAATCAGAGCGAGTATGCAAATAAACCCAACCAAGATGGCGGGTAATTTGCATACATAGGCGCCCAGAGCCGACCCCTGCCATCGGAGGCGGGAGCTGGGTGTCCTCTCCGGCTCCAGGCCAAAAGCCGCAGGCTGCGGCTTTTGGCCTGGTGCAAGAGCGGACCCCCTGCCATCAATTGCAGGGAGCTGGGGGTTTCTTCGGCCTGGTGCATGAGCGGACCCCCTGCAATCGATCCCAGAAAGCTGGACGTTGCTTTGGCCTGGTACACCAGCGGACCCCCTGCGATTGATCCCCTGAGCAGGGAGCTGGGGGTCTGCTTTTGGCCTGGGCAGGAGCGGACCCCCTGCGATTGATTGTAGGGAGCTGGGGGTCTGCTCCTGCCCAAGAGGCTTTCAGTCTGGGCAGGCCTGGGCAGGGGCTGAGCTGGTGATCAGAGGGAGCTGGAGGTCCCCTTCCCAGGCCTAAAGCTTCGGCCAGAGGCTTTAGGCCTGGGCAGGGCCCAGCCCACCATTGGTGTGAACTATAGAGGAAACACCTTTTCTGACTGCACATTGGCTAAGCTTCCTGTATGCCACTGGTAATATTCTTAGTAACTTGGGTAATAAGAATCCAAAAAGGTGATCTAGGGTTTTTCCACCACACTTCTGGAGAAAAAAAACGAAAGTCCACTGCTAGAAGGGCTAAGAAATATCATATCCTGCCCTAGCCGGTTTGACTCAGTGGATAGAGCCTCAGCCTGCAGACAGCAGGGTCTGGGTTTGATTCTGATCAAAGGCATGTACCTAGGTTGCAGACTCCTCCCTGGCTGGGGCCCAGATCAGGGTTCATGCAGGAGGCAACCAATCAAAGTGTTTCTCTCTGTCTTTCCCTTTCTCTTCCACATTCTCTAAAAGTCATTGGAAACATACCCTCAGGTGAGGATAAAAAATAAATAAAGAAATCCATATCCTATCAAAGACACATCTTGAAAATGCCTAAAGAAAGTTGTCATTTTTTCTTGGTGAAGGGACTGGAGTCTGTGTTGATGAAAATACCTTGGTGGCTGCGGTGACTAGCAGTGGCTGCAGCAGTGGGGTGATGGGGCTGGTGCCTTCCCCTGACCAGCCCAGTTGCCTCCCACAAAGGGAGGCCAGACTGCGGCTTAGGTACGCTCCCTATGGGGCACGGGCCTAAGCGTCAGTAGGACATCCCCTGAAGGCTCCCAGTATGTGAGAGGGAGCAGGTTGGGCTGAGGGACCCCCGACCCCCAGTGCACGAATTTCGTGCACCGGGCCCCTAGTCACTATATAATGATGCAAATGACCTCTAGGCCTTCTCAGAACCAGTTGACTGGACTAAAATAGAGAAGCTCAAAGTTTTCTAACATATAGTTCAAGGTCATCCATTTAACCTGAAAAATGATAAGCTTAGAGGATTTCCTTTGACTTATTTCTCAGTTGGCCAACTCATGGTAGAATAGCAGAGTCAACAGTAGATAGAACTTCCTAATACCATCTCCAAATTAAACAGATTTCCAAAGTAAAAACCTTGGGATAAATAAACAGGGGATCTCTATGAATCCTTTTATAAACCCAGTGATTCTCCCAGAGGCTCAATGATGATTCCATTCAAAACAGTAGCAACTCCATTGTTATTATATTAATATTAGTAACAGCATGCCAACTTTATAAAAATAGCAACCTTTTCTTTCTGATATCCTAACATGTGACAAAAATATTTTATAATGACTTGAATGTGAATTCAAATAAGGAGATACTCTTGAAATTTAACTGTTAATTTCTATTACTAAAAAATGTACTTTAATACTTTGCACTCGCTTGCTTTTTTCTTGATTCCTTTATTCTACTCGGGATTTAATTTTTTAAATACCCCAGATTTTACAAAGCGTGGCAGTAGAATAAAAAACTGGAGTTTCTTTTCATACAAACTTATTTATTTGGATTTTTTTATATTTCAAATTATTGATACATTCAAAGAATATAAAAAGAGCTGCTACCGATGCTAACCATGTCGAGTCACACTCGACATCCGAGTGCAAAAGGTTAATTCACATGAAGCATCCAAAAATTGGTCTACATATTTTATCCCTATAAAGACCTGTTTTACATGTTAAAGTAAGTGAATATTGATCACAGTGAAAAGTCTATCATATCAGCAGCCATCTTCTGAAAAAAACAACTTGGACTATTTCTTGAGCATAAGTGGCTGTGCTTTATGTTCTATTCCTTAAAACCTTGGCTATGGCTGATTGGATCTGATCAGATGTTATTCTCACTGAAAGCTTTGATTGTGCAACAGACAAAGGGGAATTAATCTAAAGAAGTTGTAGCAGAGCCCTAGCTGGTTTGGCTCAGTGGATAGAGCAGAGGCCTGTGGACTGAGGGGTCATGGGTTCGATTCCGGTCAAGGGCACATGTCCAGGTTTGCGGGCTTGATTCCCAGTAGGAGTCATGCAGGAGGCAGCCAATCAATGATTCTCTCTCATCATTGATGTTTCTGTTCCTCTCTCCCTCTTCTTTCCTCTCTAAAATAAAAAATAAAAATATATTAAAAATATATTTAAAAAAAAGAAGTAGCAGAGAAATATAAGCTGATGAGTTGAGAGAGGGTGAAATGCAGTGAGGGATAATAATAAGGAAAACTGGAGGCAAAGGCATGATGGATTCACTAAGGCATGGTTATTAAACTTGATTGTGCCTTAGAATCACTTTGTTGGGAGTTTTAAAAATGCCAAGTCCCAGGATGTATGCTATATCAATTAAATCAGAATGTCTGGGATGTTTTCTGCTGTCAGCAGTATTTTATTAAGCTTCCCAGGAGGTTGGAACGTGCAGCCAGTACTGAGAAGCACATGTTGGAGCAATGGGGAAACCTTTCCAAAGGTGAAAGAGGCCAGGCACCAGGGTTGCTGTTGTATCACTAGAATGGCTATTCCATTTTGGATCCAGTTGGGATATAGTTTCATTCTCAGTGAAGCTTAAAAATGTAACTTCTGTGCTTATCAGTCCGTCAGGTAGCCTTTATAATTATAAAGTAACTGAGGTAACTTGAGTTTGTATTAATCTTCACAAACTTCAAGGACAAATAATATGACCATTTTCAACCAAATTTGAACACTGTATCATTACATTAAATAAATAAAAGCCAAATAGGAGAACAAGGAATTATTGTGCTTAACCAACTGGCAGGCCCATTGCAACTTTTCCAAACGTAATGTGACGGTAGAAAATATTATTCTTAGAATTGTTAAAAGGTGCTTGCACAAACACTAAATCTAAGACTGAAGTACCAAATAAAATCATAGCAGGCGTATTTTCCCCCTATACAAAATCAGAGGTGCACTTCAAAAAAAAAAAGCATTTGTGACACAGAAGACATGACTCAGAACTTAAACAAGGATGTGAGAAACTGCAAATATTGAAATTATTTTGAACGTTAATAAATACACTACTGAGTTTACACTGAAGAATTGAATGATACCTGGTTTGGTTAAAAAAAATACACTTGCTAATTTTTAAATACCAGATGAATTTTGTGTGCACCTAAATCCATGCATTCTGCTCTGTATAGATGGAAGACATACTTTTGTATTTCAATTAAATATAGAATGTGTAACCAGTCTTTGTGTGTTCAACATTAATGGCAAGAGTATGACTTAAGTGCATATTTATTTTTGTAATAAATGTAGACCTTAGACTGGAGTTGTATGTTGACATCATAAAGGATTTTTTCTTAAGTTTTTATTAATGTTTTTTCAACCTGTTTTTTATTTTCCCAAGAAATTATGCTTCCACTTGCATAAACTAGTCAGACTTTCAACTTAGTTAAAGGTAAACATATTAATGGTGCATCAATGCTGAAAAAAAAACATGCAAATAGTAACTGCTGAAATCTTAAGACAAGTGCATTTGTTCAGACTTTACTTTTAACTCCATTGCAGCTTTTAACTAATTTTAATATTTGTTTTCTTCCTCACTCTTAAAATTGTGAGAAAGAAATGAAATATTCCAGATGTGTTTAAAATGTTAGTGACATACATTATTCTCTCCTACTGATTTCTGTCTTACTTTTGAGGTTAGTTATAAAAGTGCATAAATAAAAGTGTTGAAAAAAGAAATCTGTGTAAAATGACAGTATAACCATTAACAGTGTTACCAGTGCTTTTATTATTTTATTTTATTGTAAATACACATGTCATATAAAATCTAGAACTTTTTCAGAGTATATTTCTTATATGACCAACATTCCATTCTACTTTAAAATAAAAATATTTTTTAAAGTAGCAAAATCTCTGAGTCTTAGGATCATAATATATCTCACATACTCCCAACATAAGCAAATAATTATTGCCAAACAGAATGTGGTGGTGAAGGAGGACTCATGATAGAATAAAACCACTAACAAAATGAATCTAACCAAATTTAAAAAATGAATAACAAAAATATACTGAAAGAGATACAGGGATATTAGAACTAAACTAATTAACTGGAAAACAGGAGGATATTGTAAGGCTAAAGACAAATAAAAACTCTACATATATGCTGAACTATAGTTTATGAATATATTTTTGCTGCCCTGTGGAGACAAACATTTTAGTTCTTAAAAAACTTAATAAAAATGAGAAAATTAATTTATTTTATAAGTATATTAACTACATAAAAACAATATGACTATGATCTTTGTAGAATATTGGGAATTATTGTTTACATTTGGAAAGCTATTTTTTAATCAAAATATATTGTGTCTGCAGTTCTAATGATTCCTAAGAAAAGAGCATAATTGCCTCCACATAAACAAATTAGTCATGAGACAGTCTTTATGATCTTTTCCAGTTATGCAGAAAATGGATTTTTATGATAATGACTGGGTCAAACCCCAAGATGCCATTAATCTTAGGTTAAGATAGAAGAGAAACCAGATATACTTCAACATGATCTAATTTTTTTACCCTGATGGTAGAAGTAGCTAAAGTTAAGCACGTTAGAGAATAATAATTTATCTTCTTATTCTCCTGGAAAGAACCTTTTAGGATAACTGAAGGCAGGATTGTCTATATGGCTTGACAGAAATGTCTTTTATAAGCACTTGGAAAAGTGTATTAACTGGAAATCTCCTACCTACTAAGCATCTAACTATTTTAGTGAAAACCTTGCATTCCTCTCAAGAGAGGCATTTAGCTTACTCTGAAATGGACACTAAGTAGTCAGGCATTTCTTAATATTGGGCTAAGACAGATCAATGAGGAAGGAGCTTTGCCTTTGAAGTTATTATTAAAAGTTTTATTCTCTCCATTACAGTGTAGACTTCTGAATCTTGTAGATTGTGTATTTCCAGGCATGATGACAGTTATAATTTCCTTTTATGACAGATTCCTGATATTTGACAATGTAAATATATTAGGACAGCATTTTTCTGTCCTAATATAATAATAAATATATTAGAAAATATGGATTTTTAAAAGTACCTGAAATGACAAGCAATTTTAGACTGAACCATGTGTAATTCTTTGTCTAAAAACTTTTTTCTCCAAATTGCATAATAAATTTAGATAAATTTAAAAAAAAGAAAAGAAGAAAAGCACATGGCCATTTTTCCTCTCACTGTGGCTTTTTATCATTGCTTTGGAAGTCCTAGTTAATGCAATAAGACAAGAAAATTAAATTATAGGCATAGAGATTGGGAAGGAAGAAATGAAACTGTCTTGTTTCACAGAAAATCCAAATGAATCAATAAAGCAACTCCTGGAACTAATCAGTAATTATAGTAAGGTTGAAAAATACAAGGTTAATATACAGTCAATCATTTTCCTATAAACTGGTAACAAACAATTGCAATTTGAAATTAAAAACACAGTGGCATTTATATTTGCATAAATGAATAACAAATATAAATCTAACAAAATAAATACAAGATCTGCAATAAGGAAAACTAAAAAAAAATTGGTAAATTAAATCAAAGAAAAACTAAATAAATGGAGAGATATTTCATGTTATGGATAGGAAGACTCAATATTGTCAAGATGTCAGTTTTTCCTTATAGGATCTATAGATTCATTGTAATTCTAATCAGCATCTCAGCAAATTATTTGGTAGATATTGGCAAACTGACTCTAAAGATTATATGGATAAGTTAAACTCAGAATAGCCAATGCAATACTGAAGAAGTAGGACAAAGTTCAAGGACTAACACTATCCAACTTCAAGACTTACTGTATAGCTACAGAAAGCAAGACATTAATTGGTGAAGGGAAAACAAATAGATCAATGGAACAGAATAGAGAGCCTCAAAATAGGCCCACATAAATATAGTCAACTGATCTTTTACAGAGGACTAAAGGCAATGCAATAGCACAAGGAACATTTTTTCTACAAGCAATGTAGGAACTACTGGGCAAGCATGTTAAAAAACAATAATGTAAGCACTTTATAGCTTTAACAAATATTAACTAAAAATGCCTCATAGACTTAAATGTAAAACACAAAACTATAAAACTTCCAGAAGGTAGCATAGGGGAAACCTAGATAACATTGGTTTTTAAAATACAACACAAAAGGCATGATGTATAAAAGAAATCACTGATAATGTAGATTTCATTGAAGTTAAAAACATGTGCTCTAAGAAAGTCAATAGAAAGAGAATGAGAAGACAAGCCACAGACTGGGAGAAACTATTTGCAAAGACATACCTGATAAAAGACTGTTATCCAAAATATACCAAGAACTCTTAAAATGTAACAACAACAAACACAACCCTATTAAAAAATGGTTCAAAACCTAAATAGACATTCTACCAAAGAAGATGTATAAGTGATAAATTAAAACAATGAATTACCACCACAAGGATAGCCAAAATCGGGAACACTGACAACATAAAATTAAGGTGAGGATCTGGAGTAATAGAAACTCTTATTTATTGCTAACAGGAATGCAATTAGGATTAAACATACTCTTAGCACACAATCTAGCAATGGTGGTTCTTGGTATTTATCTAAAGGAGTTGAAACTTTTATTCACACAGACAAAAAAAAACATGTACACAGATGGTGACAGAAGTTTTATTCATAAGTCCTAAACTTGGAATAAACCAAGATCCCCTCTGGTAGATGAATAAATAAATAAAAATTTGATACATCCAGATAACAGAATATTATTCAGCACTAAAAAGAAAGGAGCTATCAAGATATGACAAGACATGATGGAACCTTAAATGCACATTACTAAGTGAAAGATGTCAATCTGAAAAGGCTATATACTTTTTAATTCCAAGTATATGGCATTCCAGAAAAGGCAAAACCATGGAGACAGTAAAAAGATCAGTGGTGGTCAGGGGTTGGGAGGATGGAGAGATGAATAGGCAGATCACAGAGGATTTTTAAGACAGAGAAACTATTTGATAAAACTACACTGATGGATACATTATATTATATGTTTGTCCAAACCTATAGAATGTACAATAACATGGGTAAATTCTAATGTAAACTCTGAGCTTTAGGTGATTATGATGTGTTCATTGAAGTACCACTCTGGTGAGTGAGGTTGATAATGAGGATGCTTTTCATGCATGAGGCAGGGCATATATAGTAGATCTCTTCACCTTCCTTTCAATTTTGTAGTGAATCTCAAATTGCTCTACAAAAATAGTCTTCAAAATATGATGGAGATATTGATATAATATTTTGTGAATGCTTAATGTTTGCTGAAATGACTAATACAGTGCTTGGCATGAATTAAGCAATATGTATTGGTTAAATTTAGATTCATGCTACAACAGGGTGTGAGAACAAAAACACCAGCATATGCAACACTCAGGAGCCAAAAACACATATACTCACATACAAACACAGACAAGCACACAAACACATAGACATAGTCATGGCCTGCAATATTTAAGTCTTTATGTAAACAAGAAGAACCAAATATAAACCTGAGAATCTCAAGTAGGTGTATTAGTTTGCTAGGACTTCCATAGTAAAATACCACTGAGTGGTTGGTAAACAAAATACATTTCCTCACTGTTCTGGTGGCTAGAAGACCAAATTCATGCCAGGAAGTTGGGTGTCTAATAAGACTTCACTCCTTGGCTTGTACATAGTCACCTTTTTGCTGGGTCCTCACATAGTCTCCTCTGTGTGTATGTTCTCCTAGCATGTCCATGTGTGTCCAAATTACTCTCTAAGAACAACAGTTAGATTGCATTAAGACCACTAATACCCTCATTTTAACCTATTTCCCTTTTTAAAAGCCCTATCTCCAAATATAGTCACATTCTGAAGTACCAGGGGTTAAGCTTCAACTTGTGAATTGAAGTGGTACAATTTAGTCCATAACAGTAGTGATGAATAATTTACATTGAACTATTTTCTATCAGTTACTGCCATTAAAAAAAATCAGTTTTACATTTCATAGATTTTTCCATACAATTTCAAACTCCATATTTCATTCTAGAGACATTAGTCACAAAAAGCCAGAAAAGCCTTCACAGACTGTAGCATTGGACATAGCCTTGGGTGTAACTGTGCCTGCAGTATAATCTTGCAATGTATTTTACAGTTTTAAAGTTATCCTCTAAATTTTGTCTTTATATTACACTGACACATATCTGACGTTCAATTATTTTTATCATTAATCTTATTATTGTTATGAGTAACTAAACATATACAAAAATAGAAATATTGCTTTTAAGTTTGTGAATCTCCTTTAGTTTCATATTTTAATTTGACAATTTTCTTAGTTAAATATAAAAATAAACTTTTCAATCAATTTCATTAAGAGCATGCATGTTTTGGAAAAGTGTTTGATATTTAGTAATATTTATTCTTTGCACAATCATTCACAAAGTGAACTATTTAAGAAATTCTGGTAATGATGATTAGAAAACAAAAGCCTATTGGCAATGTCTGTTAGTAAAAATAGCTAGATGTTTCCCTTGTTAAATCATTTTTGTGTGTATGTTATATAACACTCAGAAGAAAAACCATGTGGTGCTTATTTTTCATTTTACTAGACACTGTTTACATTGTTTGTTTAAAAAACACATTTTAAGCTGTCTCTATGTGAAGTTGTTTACTGCTATTTATTTTCTTTTTCACTTCAGACGTCATAATTTTCTTTTTAAAAATCTGAAATAAATATATCTAACTTTTCAAAAGTTTTATGGAGTTGCACCTTCCAGGGGAGATCGTAGTTTTAAAGAACCTCCACAATATAAAATAATACTTCAATAACTGATGACCAATGAGATTAACACAAATGCATACAAGAATTTTCTTAATTAATGACTAAATATACAATTATATCAATAGCGAGCTTTTCCGTGCTTAAAAGTACCCTTTAATCAGAACTCTTTAGGGAATAGGAAAATTAATCAAACCATTAAGATTTTTATTTTATATATTACTAGGATTTTTCTTAAAAGTTCAATAATTTTTTTGCCACATAAATTTACACTTTATACGGCAATGTAGCTGATGCTGCAGGTTTAATTAATTTTCTTACTTTTATTACCTTTTTCATAATTAACTATTTTTTAATGAAAGCCTTGAGATTACTATGCTCAAATATTATGTGCTCATTAATTTCGTGCAGGCCATCACCTAAAAATTCTTTAGAGACAACATCAAATAGCTTGGTAGCCTCAAATGGATGTGGGGCGTAGACTCTATACTGAAATGAAGGAGACATTTTCCAATAACTTGCTCTTCTTCCCACTCCCTGCTGAGCAGCCTTTGTGTGTGGTGTTCATTGGGCAGTTCTTACATATGATCATTCAGTAGCCCTTTGTGTGTGGTGTTCATTGGGCAGTTCTTACATATGATCATTCAGTAGCCCTTTGGTCTTTGGTCATATAGTAAGAAGAGCAAAAAGGTAAAGATAAGACTAAATTGGAGGAGAAGGACACCATGTAGGAATGTCAGCCTGACAGAGGAGTGCATGGCTCTGCAGAGGATGAAAGGTCAGTGTGTGGCAGTGGGTAGAGGTGAATAAAACACCCGTACAGGTGGGAAAGGACGTAGTCCGTGTACTTGCATGCTTCTGACAGGATGCTCATGCAGGTCAATCAGAATAGCAAATCTGCATTTGCTGCTGGCGTCACCTCCAGAAGTCAACCCTAGAGAAGCTATAGAAGAAGAAAACATGTACTGAGATAAACCAAATAAAATCTTTGTGAAACCTGTCATTGACTGGGATAATGGGTCTCAGCGAGGGCAGAGGTGGCCAGAAGGCAGTGGCAGAATAGGTTGAGAAGAGCTTATAAATTCTACTTTGTCTTCCTCACAACATTGCTTGGGCAAAACTGTTTTCCCCTCCTTTACCATATAAATCAATAGCAACAGTCAGGACCACCAGTGGGCAGGAGGTTGCTGTTATAATTTGAGGGCTGCACAAAAGCCTTACTGGATTGAGAATCTAGTGATAAGAGATGCAGTTTATCCTTGTGTCTGCAGCCAAACCTCCAGGGCTGGTAGGCTGCTCTTGACTTACTGCTTCTTTGTAAAAATGTTACAGGCAAAGCTTTGCCTACAGTATTTGCTTTGTGCTATGCCAGCAAATGGGGTTGTCTAACATTTTGGTGACTGACTTTTCTGCCCTGAAGGTGATTTTTACTTCCTCTTACACTCCTAAGAAGTGACAGAGATAGTCTCATTTTCACCAGTCTCCAGTGCACATCAGACAAGATAGCCTTTAACCCAAGGAAAAAGAAAGCACAGGGCAATTAATTACATACACGAGTTACATATATACCGTAGAAGAAAAACAAACAATAACATGTCAAAGACAAAAAGAGACAAAGATTGGATTCAACAACAACAAAGCAAAACTAAGATCCAATAAGATGTTGGAGAGAAGTATATGAGACAAAAGAAGGTGGGTGTTATAAGCTGGTAAGATTTTTAAAAAGCTGAAATATCCATGGCAAAATCCATCTATCAAACATTTGAGCTGCTAAATTTACAGTTATGACTGACACTGAGACAAAATGACTCACTACATAAAAGAGAAATAAGCCTGGCTGGTGTGGCTCAATGGCTGAACATCCACCTATGAACCAGAAGGTCACAGTTCAATTCCCAGTCAGGGCATATGCCCTGATTGTGGGCTCCATCCCCAGTGTGGGACGTGCAGGAGGCAGCCAATCAATGATTCTCTCTCATCATTGGTGTTTCTATCTCTCTCTCTCCCTCTCCCTTCCTCTCTGAAATCAATACAAATATATTTTAAAAAGAGAGAGAATTAAAAGCAGATTAATTCCTAAAACTGTATATATGGTGAGCTGGACACCAGATACATCTAAATGGGAAAAATAAAATTATAACATTAATGGAAAATGAGGGGTTCTTTTTAAACACAAATATATATAAAAACAAATATATATATGTGTATATGTGTGTGTGTGTGTGTGTGTGTGTGTGTGTGTGTGTGTATGTACTAGTGGCCCGGTGCATGAAATTCATGCACAGGGGGGAGGGGGGGGAGTCCCTCAGCCCAGCCTGCACCCTCTCCAATCGGGGACTCCTTGAGGGATGTTCAACTGCTGGTTTAGGCCCACAGAGATCAGGCCTAAACCATCAGTTGGACATCCCTCTCACAATCTGGGACTGCTGGCTCCTAACCCCTCACCTGCCTGCCTGCCTGATTGGCCCTAACTGCCTCTGCCTGCCTTCCTGATTTCCCCTAACCCCTCTGCCTCCCTGTTTGCCTGATCACCCCTAACCTCTCTGCCTGTCTGCCTACCTGCCTGATAGCCCCTAACTGCCCTCCCCTGCTGGCCTGATCTCGCCCCCCAAATCCCCTCCCCTGCTGGCTTGGTTGCCACCAACTGCCCTCCCTTTCCAGCCTGATCTCACCCCTAACTGCCTCTGCCTCAACCCCCACCACCATAGCTTTGTCCAGAAGGAAGTTGGACATCCAGAAGATGGCTGGTTGACCCAGTCTAATTCACATATTACTCGTGTATTAGTATAGATATCTGTCTACACCAAAATTAAGTATTTCTGCTCAATAAATTATACCATATGCTCTTCCCCAAGTAAATGGGCAGATGATAATATCCAGTACAAACCTATTTCTCAATGTCTAAAATTGATAAGCTGTTAACATCTATTGTGACCATAGACCAACAGAAAAATACAGATGAACAGAAGCTATGAAAAGAAATGAAAGCCCAAACAGTTAATAAACATATAAAGAGCTATACATGCTAATTAATGATTAGAAAAATGCAAGTAAAGTGAGATATCACCTTAAATTAATTAGATTGACAAATATTAGAAATATGGATAATCTTAAGTGTTGCTAAATGTGTAGATATAGGAGCTTTCATGCATCGTAAGAAAGTCTGTAAGTAAAGAATTTCACTCCTGGGTATGAATCCCAGTAAAATGAACATTCAGTTCTATGAGGGACCAGGCATAAGGATTTAATATAGTGATTTTGTTGTGATATATGAAATTTGGTCAATCTAGGTGTTTATTGCTGGGTGATTATATATACTAATGTCAATATAAAGAAATACTAAAGACATATTACTTAACAAAAAAGTAAGAATCAGATTAAGATGTGTAGTAAAATACTATTCACATAAATTAAAAATTCATGTATAAAAATACAAATAAACATTTTTAAGAATGCATACTCATCAAACACATTAAAATGGTGACAGTTTCCAAGCCTGCATGGCTCAGTACATTAGTGTCGACCTATGAACCAGGGGGTCAGGGTTCAATTCCCAGTCAGGGCACATGCCTGGGTTGTGAGCTAGATTCCCAGGAGGGGGTGTGGAGGAGGCAGCTGATCAATGATTCTCTCTCATCATTGATGTTTCTATCTCTCTCTCCCTCTCCCTTCCTCTCTGAAATCAATAAAAAAATATATATATATATTTTTTAAATGGTGGCAGTGACGTAGAGATAAAGGAGTTTTGCCTGGGTGTTAGCAATGAGAATGGAGTGGGTTGAATTAAACACACACACACACACACACACACACACACACACACAAAAGAACTTGTTGCGACAAAATGGCTTAAAATAAAAAGTATGATTAATTTAACCATCTGAAACTAAAAGAAAAAAGTGTAAAGCATATTAAGGAAAAGACAAGAGAATAATGTAAGAACTAAGTAAGTGTGCAGAGGTTTGCTACTCTTAAACAACTTACATTATCTACTTTGTTAAAAAAAAGTCTTCTCCACACAATTGAATTTAATAATAGCGAGGTATGATTATTGACATTATTAACATTGTTTTATTTCTTCTCAAGTGTAATTTCTTATCATCATATAAATATGACTACTGAACAGTATACTTATTACCTCTGTTCTTATTGTTTTAATACCATTAAAATAGACTTTCATCTATTTTCTCTAATTGAAGTTCATTTTATATTGATATATATATATATAATGCAAATTTAAGAACATATTACAAAAATTACCAAGACTAGGAAATTAGTGTATCTAAAATTTTCATTTAATTTTATTAGAGAAATTTAATTTCAAGAAGTTTTCAATGAATAAATCAAAGTCAGTGACTTTTTTGTTTTTAATAACTTTTTAAAAATCCATCTATCAGTAGATATAACATTGCAATTAATTTTGAGAACATTTTCATTTACAGCCTCAAATTCTATATCTTGCATCCCAATTTAAAAATCTAATATACCAATTTATATTAATGAAGATTCTTGGGACAAAAATACATCCTCATGCTTGTTATATATAAAGCATTGACATTTTGGTCTCTATTATTCTGATTCTCAAAATGGCTTCCAAGAGACAAATCATTCACTTTCTGATTATGATCAGAAATACTTTTCTTGCTTCATATTTTGAATAATGTCCTGATTCTTTACAAGTTCTATAGCAGAAGCAAAAAAAAGAATGTCAATATCATTGGAGGTAGATTTTTAAAATCATTTTTATAGGTAGATTTTGCTGTTTGAAAGTAAAAATTATGAAACAGCAACACAATAACTTTATCCCAACTGTCTATAGATATTCCACTTAGAACAAGATCTAAGGGTCTAGGTTTTATGTACTTTTCTCTCTCTCTTCCTCATGCCATTTTTTCATTTCTATTCTATTTTTTTCCACGTCCTTGATTTTATGATTATGTTTATAATAGCATATATGTAAATCAGATAATATACACTTTTATATACTTCCTTCTCTTGCAAACTTTTAAGTCACATTAAAATAATCTGTGTCTTGAAGAATGAAATTCAGAGGAAGAACACTTTACTTCTAATGTGCAGGCCACTGTAGAATACAATTAATCATATATTCTAACAACTAACAAAATAATTTCTTAAGTAGTTTCTTTCTCATTAACTAAATTAATTAGATGATTTTTAAAAAATCATATAGTATGAGTCACATAAAAGAGGTAGAGAATTACAAACTGAGGATATGAGTTTCATTTCTATTTCTGGGACAGCATTCGTGAGGAAATATATTAAATCTATCTCTTTTTTTTTAACATTCATTCAACAGTTGTGTAAACCTTAGCAATAGTGCTAGCCATCAGGTGTACAATTGTCTCCCACTGATGAAAGTTAAAAGTCAAAGACAAGCCCTAATGGGTTTGGCTCAGTGGATAGAGCGTCGGCCTGTGGACTCAAGGGTCCAAGGTTCAATTCCGGTCAAGGGCAGGTGCCTTGGTTGCGAGCACATACCCAGTGGGAGTGTGAAGGAGGCAGCTGATCGATGTTTCTCTCTCATCGAAGTTTCTAACTCTCTATCCCGCTCCCTTCCTCTCTGTAAAAAATCAATAAAATATTTTTTTAAAAAGTCAAAGACAAAAATAATAAGGGATATACACTAATCAGTGTAATACTAAAAATATTCTGAGAAACAAATGGCCAGTTTAGGATAGCATTTAAAAAAATTGATGGCTTTCTGAGCGATCCTGACATGAGATTGTGTAGGTGAAAGTAGAAAGGTCAGCTTCATCCACTCCATCTCTTCTCCACTCTCTCCTCTATTCTGTGGCCAAATAAATCTACTTAAAATTCACATGAAATGCCATGTTTATAGGCCCTAAAATTTTCAACTTAAAATCCTTTGATGCTCAATTCTTAATATTGCCTGAAAGGGTCTCTGTGGATTATATATAATCTCACCTCAGAGAAGAATAGCCTTTCTATTTGTTGTTTCTAATGCCTGGCAATTCTTCCCATATTGTCTTCCCCATGCAGTTAATTCATTTAGAACCCCCTCAATAGAAATGAGGGAGGCATAGCTGTTCCAACAATTTTTTGAGCTTCCTTGAAGTGAGAGACCCTCTCTAGTTAGATACACATTTCAAGAACACTAGTACATTCTTAACTTATTGATACATAACTTACTTCATTAATATCTATAATTTGCTTATACAAGATATCAAACTGAGCCTTCCCAATAAATATTTGCTCATACATACCCCAGAGATAACAATGAGACTAGTTTTCATCTAAAACTTTAATCTATAAAATATGCAATGAGATGGGAAATTGTCTTTTTCAGCTGGCAGTGCTTATTTCGCTGGGAAGTAAAATTTCAAAGTCCTTTAACTTCTTTCAATATGGAAGTATCCTGTACATTAGTTTACTAGTTCAAAATGAAGTGTAAGGTAAAAGTTATTCATGTTGGGCATTCTATTTGTGCTTTTTTACCAGTGACCATTTGCCAATTTCATTCACCAAATACTATAGTACTATACAGTCTTAGGAAAATCAATGAGTTAAAATACATAAAAGCACTTTGCAATGATTAACAAGTTTGAAACTCTAAAATGCAGTATTTTGGGAGTAGTATTTCTGTCCTCAGTAAAGGACTGGTGTTATTCTTCTGAGACATAACATCCATAGTTACATTTTCTTAGTTGTGAAAAATCTATACAAGCAAGCTAAGCTTCCAGTGTGAATCTGAATTATTCTTACTTCTATCATTTGATTGCCAAAACTGTGAATAAGCAATTATGAAAAATAAAAGACTGCTATAAATTGTTTTCTTTTGCTTTCCTGTTTGCAAATTCACCCTCTTCTATCTATCCTGAAAAATTATGTTTTTGCAGTTTTACATTTGATAAAATCTTACAAGGATTTAAAAGATCAATAACTGGAATATATGTAGTTGAAATTAATGGCTTGCTTTCAAATATTATCCCACAGGACTGAGAAGAAACCTATTTTTTAAATGAATTAAATAATGTTTTCTAGACACCCCTTCATTAAATGCCCTTGAAGTACCACATGTATGAAGAGACCCAGTGGATACGATGACTTCCAAAGTGTGTATTTGGAGGACTTCTGTGAGTTGAACATATATGTGTGAACACATAATTTTGCATGAGATTGATTTCTCCTTGGCATCTTCTGGGTAAAATTTATAAGTTTCTGGCTGTTAAAAATCAAGTTGATTTAAATAATCATAATTACTTATTAACAATGATGTCTGCTAATTACACAAATGATAACAATACAAAACTAACTTAAACATGTACAGTAACTCTATGAGCACATACAAGCCAGCATGAAAAAAGATTCATCCCACAGACTTTCTCTTTCCTCTTTTTCCACTTCACTCTAAGTAAAGGGAACATTCTTGATAGAAATTGCTCTTTGTTTGTTTTTCTCCAGAGACTTAAGCAAACATTAATCATTTTCATTTTGAAATAGGATATTTTTCTTTGTATAATTGCAAAGCCTAAAATAATGCAATGGTCTCACCTTTAGGAACTGATTAAAGAAATTACTACATTTCATTATAATTAAATACCATGACAACAATTTTAAAAGAGATACAAAACACTTGGTAAAATATGTTTTTCTTTAAACAATGAATATTAATGTATATCTGAACAGAAAATTTCCAATGGATTTTATATCTAATTCTCTTTATGTCAATTTAAGGACTTCTATTAGTACGTAGTTAGTTGGGATGTGAGTAATATTGTTCTATATTTTTTGTATTTTTCTAATTTTCTATAATAAATGTCTATTTTATATATGTTATAGTAATTACTGGTGTTTTAGATGAAATGCTTATTAGTATGGATTATATAAAAGCTTTCCTAACCATAATGCACATACATGTTGTGTTCACCAGCTGTGAGGTTTTTGAGAACTCACCACAAGATAATTTCCTGCATCAGACAGACTGGGACACAATCTAATCAGAAACCTGTGAACATATTCTTTCGGGTAAAGAGGAAGCTTTGTGTCTACTTATTTACTCAAGAAATCTAATAGTCAGCACCCAACCTCATTACATAAAACTATGTAAAAGCATTCTTAATAAGAAGAAATAATGTGATTGATGGCTTTCAAAAAGAAAGTGGTATTCAGTTGTTTTGATAAACCTAAGCATTTTCAGGCAAGGAAAAATAGTGTTTTGCACCTACTTCTGCATCAGCACTTTAAAACTGACAGGGATAGAGAAGCTGGAGCTCTTGAGAGAAATGATCACAATGATAAGAGGACTTTCAAACCTGCCACATGAGGTAGTGTTGTGATCTTTAGCAAGAATAGTAGACTTGAAAGAGAAACAATAGCTATCCTGAGATGCTAGAGAACGCGTCAAGAGAAAGACACATGGTACATTGCCAGATTGCGCAGCTGTTGCCAAATAGAGGGAAGTACTTGATGACTGATTAAAACAAAGAAAGAACTTTTGAAATAATTGGAACAATTTGAAAATTAACGAGATCACCACTGAATAAAGTATAATCCATGTAACTAAATAAATTCAAGCTGATCTTGGATGTGAATTACTAGAAATATTTAAAAATATTGATGGGTCAAGAAGAGATTGCATATCTTTTATTCTAAGATTTGATCATCCCAAGGTAAGCCAGAAATAAAAAGCATTGGTCCACTTTCAGCATGTGCATGTGATGGAGGATTTTGCAGGTAGTAAAAGAGGCGATGACAGAAATAAAAATTATTTTAAAAGTTATGTAAAAAAATAACACATATCAACACAGTGATTCCAAATCAACTGACTACTGTCAAAAATGTGAACACTATAATGAACAGACTCACACTCTATTAATGTGGATGTGAAAAAATGTTTCTTTAAAAATTAATTAGCTTAGAATCTTTATGCCCTGTTTCTTATTCAAGTTTCCCTCTCTCCAGGCTCAGGTCAAAATTCTGGAATACTTACGCATGCCAAGACATTTAGGGATGGGTTTCCTGCAACTGTCCATGAACATGAACCTGGAAGGTTTCCATCCCAGGAGGCCTGACTTCGTCTGTTCCAGGGGTTCTTCCCCTTGTGGGCAGTGCCCAGGAAACAGAAAGCTACTCCTGGGATGTCCAGACATTCTGGAGTCTTTCTGCACCCAGTACAGCACTGCAGGAAAACAGACATAGATGTAATCCCAAAGGAGTATCTTTCTAGTTGGGCAAGAGAAACTCCTTTTCCCTTCTGCTTTTGGATATATAACCCTGCAATCCTCTTCCCAAGATTTTAGACAATATGTTTTGTCTGTAGTAGCGAATCCTTTCCTCTGCCTGGGGCTTGTGCTTTTTGAAAGTGAAGCCAAGATGCCTTACAGGAATTTCCTGCCCTGCTACATGCATTCCCAAGGCAGTAAATGCAAACTTAGCACTTGCTTAAATAAAGATGAGAAAGTGAGAGATGTAACTATTATCAAAAATACTAATTATCAAAATATCACATTCTTTTCAAAATGAAAAACATACATACATTTTTTTCTTTGATATTCCAATGATTATTTTTAAAAATTTTTATTGAATTTATTGGGTTGATATTGTCTAATATATTTATACTAGAGGCCCAATGCACAAAATTTATGCAGGAGTAGGCCTTCCTTCCCCCAGCTGCTGGCACTGGCTTCCCTCTGGCACCTGGGACCCAGGCTTTCCTCACAGCCTTGGCTTCATCCAAATGGTTGTCTGGAAGGACGTCCAGAACGATGTCCAGAAGGATGTCCGGTATAATTAGCATATTATGCTTTTATTATTATAGATGGGTTTCAGGTGTACAATTCTATAACACATCATTTGTATATTTATATTGTGTGTTCACCACCCAAAGTCAAAATGTCATCTGTTTTTAAGTGGAAGACAGGTGAGATAGGAGACTGGAGCAAGGAGCTTAAGAAAATACCAGGAGACAGTTTCTTAAATGGAAATTTCAAGGAAAAGGATTAACAGTGAATTATACAATGATAGAAGGATAGCTTTTACAACAAAGATCAGTTCCATCATGTTAAGATAATGGGGCTAAGAAGAGATTGAACGCATCTTTAGGTGGCGATTGAGACCTCATCAGCAAACTCTCCAGAAAGGCTACAGCAGGAGTGAAATGTTTTCACCATTAGCGCATCCTCCACTTCACTCTTTGCTCTCTAATTCACATGTGGACCAGCCTTCCTTTGCTGTGTCTTCATCGACATGCCTTCACTATGGCTGGTTGTGTTTTTCCAGCACATATCAGCAACAGAAGGACGTGTCAGAACTTTGTTCACACAGCAGATACTGATGAGGCAGGGTCAGCGGGAAGTCACTGATAAGCATTTTGAAAACTGCCACTGCCTTCGATAATAATTCTGTCATAGTAATAGCTACAAAATCCCTACAAGTGTGCAGTTCTCACGGTTGAGGAGATTCTTGCAATGTAAATTGGGCTGTTTTCGTTAGCAGGAAAAAGGGTATTGTAATCATAATAAAAATCCACATTCCTCTCCCAAATCCACATTCCTCTTCTTCTATATAAAAGACACAATCTGATTTTAATAGATTGCTACTAGTTAATAGATAGGTATAGATTACATTTCTTAGACTCCTTTGCAGCCAAACAAGCTCAGGTTCTCAGAGCAGAATGTAACTCTACTTGATGTGTACAGATTCTGGTAGGTGTCCTAAAATGAAAGGCATGTTTATTTCTCTGATTTTCTTTTTCTTTCCTGGTGGTTAGAATGTAGATGGAATGGCTGGAATTAAAACAGTTATCTTGAACTATGAGGTCCTTTGAAGATGATAGAGCAATAAGAATAAAGGAACCTGCCGAAACCGGTTTGGCTCAATGGATAGAGCGTCGGCCTGCGGACTCAAGGGTCCCAGGTTCGATTCCGGTCAGGGGCATGTGCCTTGGTTGCAGGCACATCCCCAGTGGGGGTGTGCAGGAGGCTAGCTGATCGATGTTTCTCTCTCATCGTTGTTTCTACTCTCTGTCCCTCTCTCTTCCTCTCTGTAAAAAATCAATAAAATATATTTAAAAAAAAAAAAGAATAAAGGAACCTGCCGAAACTGATTTGGCTCAGTGGATAGAGTGTCAGTCTGCGGACTGGGGGGTCCCGGGTTCGATTCCGGTCAAGAGCATGTACATTGGTTGCGGGCACATCCCCAGTAGGGGCGTGTGCAAGAGGCAGCTGGTCGATGTTTCCCTCTCATCGATGTTTCTAGCTCTCTGTCCCTCTCCTTTCCTCTCTGTAAAAAATCAATAAAATATATTTTAAAAAAAAAAGAATAAAGGAACCTGTGCTATTGATATTGTAGAGTTATTATTTCAACCCTAGAGTTATTATTTTTTACTAGAGTCCCAGTGCACGAAATTTGTGCACTGGGGGGGGGGGGGGGTTGTTCCTCAGCCTGGCCTGTACCCTCTAGCAGTCTGGGACCCCTTGGGGGATGTCCACCTGCGAGCTTAGGCCCGCTTCCGGGGATTGGGCCTAAGTCAGCAGTTGGACATCCCTCTTGCAATCCGGGACCCCTTGTTCCTTACTGTTCACCTGCTCGCTGCTCCTTATCACTCAGCTCGCTGCTCCTTAGGGCTGCTGCAGAGGCAGGAGAGGCTCCCATCACCGCCACTGTGCTCACCAGCCATGAGCCCAGCTTCTAGCTGAGCAGTGCTCCCCCTGTGGGAGCGCACTGACCACCAGGTGGCAGCTCCTGCATTGAGCGTCTGCTCCCTGGTGGTCAGTGAGCATCATAGCGACCAGTTGTTCTGGTCGTTCTGCCATAACGGTCGCTTAGGCTTTTATTACATAGATGTGATGAGTAAACATCTATTTGGTTTAAGCTACTCTACTTTTTTTAAACCTCAAAGTCAAATCTAGAATATTGAACAATCTATTCATGTTTTTGTTAATATTCAGATCCCAAACTGTTATGAAGCTTTCATGCTCATTAACTCCTTTAGAAATAATCTGCATAATAAAATAGTGTTGGATTTAAGATACTTTTATAACCACTTAAATGATATTCAGTTGCCATAAAAAGATTTATATGCTATCTTAAGCATTTGTATCAGGAAGTAATTGGTGTGTTTTTAATTAATTATTTAAATTTATAGTTACGATATAATTAAGAAAAAAAAAATACACAGACTTCAATTAGCTCTCAAAGGTATTCAAAATACCTCTGGAGGGAAAACAACAACAATTAAACTCCTTAACATTAGCCAAAACATGTTTCATACTTGAAAACAAAACTTTGTTTGCTATGGAAATTCTATGGTTAAAGAAGCAAATATTTTCCAAATAACAAATAGTATATCTACACTTAGTATTTTAGAGTTTGAGAGACACTCCTTTAGAGTTTAGAGCTGCTTAGACGACCCATGACAAAATGCTCAAGTACTTAAAACCTTATAAAACTCTTTTTCCAGCCTTACTAAAACATGAGAACTCAAGCTGGCAAGCCATGAATGTATGGCTGTGTGAACAAAATAGCACCCCAAGAAGACCAATTATGGTTCAACACTTTTCCTAAACAAAATAATATGTCTCAGTATTTATAAGGAAAGAAAACATTTATTCTCTGATTTAAAAAATGGCACATCAATGGATACTGTTTGTTGTTCAGTAACCATTGTGCAACCAGATTCAGGCAGAATGAAATCCTAACCATATAAGTCATGAGCCACGGAGCAATATTTTGGTCAATGTCAGACCATGTAAAAGACCATGGTCACATCCTATATAATAAAAGCCTAGGTGGTGTCATGACCTTGCGCAACGCCCTCACACGACATCATCACAAGATGGCCACCACAAGATGTCCGCACACACAACGGCGATGGGACCTGGCAGCTGCTCCGCAGAGTATGGCCTAGGGTCTTGCAGTTCTGCACAGCATGGAGAGGGCTGGTCCCCAGTGTCTCTGCTGCCTCATGCGGAGGAAGCAGGTCCCAGCAGAGGAGGTGGGTCATGGCAGGGTAGGGCAGTTGTGGGTGATCAGGCCTGCAGGGGAGGGCAGTAGGGGGCGATCAGCCAGCAGGGGAGGGCAGTTGTGGGTGATCAGGCAGGCAGGGAAGCAGTTAGGCATCAATCAGGCTGGCAGGGGAGTGGTTTGGGAGCTATCAGGCTAGCAGGAGAGTGGTTAGGAGCCAGTGGTCCCGGATTATGAGAGGGATGTCCCAAATTGAAGAGGGTGCAGGCCGGTTAAGGCACACCCCCCACCCCCTTGCACAAATTTTGTGCACTGGGCCTCTAGTGAGATTACAATGGAGCTGTGGCATTTTAGCTGTGGTAATGTCTTGGTGCAACACTACTCATGTGTTTGTGGCGATGCTGGTAGAAACAAACCTGTGCTGCAAGTCATATAAAAGCAAAACACATACAATTATGTATACTACATAATACTCAATAATAAATGACTATGTTACTGGCTTATGAATTTATCATATGATAATTTTTATTGTGATTTTAGAGTATACTTTTTTCTACTTATAACAAAAAGTTTGCTGTAAAACAGTATGTCCTATTATGCCAGCAAGCCTTATATATCTCCTGTTTAGTAAGTCTCTTGATTGAATCATTTTCTGTTTCACTTGATCTAATCTCTTGTTCTATAAATTGAGTGCAGCCTATGTGTACAGTGTCTATAAAATCAACAGTAGTATAGAGCGATATCCTAGGCCTTCACATTCAGTCACCACTCACACAGTGACTCACTGAATGCAACCTCAGTCCTGCAATCTACATTCACAGTAAGTGTACCATTATAGAGGTACACTTTTTAAAATCTTTAATATCATATTTTTACTCTACCTTTTCCTTTTTGAGATATGTTTAAATACACAAATACCATCACGTTACAAATTGCCTATAGTCTGTTCAGTACAGTGACATGTTGCACAGTTTTGTAGCTTAGGAACAAGAAGCTATATCCGCACAGCCTAGATGTGTGTAGTAAACTATACCATCAGGGTTTGTGTAAATGCACTCTATGATGTCCACACGTGGAGATCACCTAATGGTGCATTTCTCATACAGTATCCCTGTCTTTAAGCAGTGCATGACTGTATAGGGACACAATTGCCATCAACTTCAAGTATTGCTTTCTCTTGTGGAAGGACTTACCCTACCCTCAGTTTAAGCCATGTTCACTAATTGTATCTAGCAACTTAAAGCTATTTCCCCACATTCTTTTACATGTATAGCTATTTGTCCATTAACAGGGAAAGGCCCAGTTATAAAACACGTCCTGGAAAGAATATATTGGGCGAACTTGAATGACATAGGATGCTGTTAAGGGTTTAACAATACTGTTAACATGCCTGGGTTTTACAATTATGGTTCTGTATTTCTCCTATCTTCCTTGTTTGTTTGAAATCCTGGCATAATTTAAAAATTGTTTTGTGTGTGTATGAGAAAGAAAAGAACATTTAAAAATCCTGTGAGGGAGAGAAATGTACTCCTTTCAGACTCATCATATATCACATAGCCAACATATTTATGCCTCTACTTAAACCTAATGGTTACATTTAGTACTTCAAGTTTTAAAGTTACTTTAGCCTTATTTCTGGCCACACATACGTTCTTGTGTTTAAAATTATCTTAAAATGATGGTTGTACTTTATTTTGGTGTCACTAGCCTCTATGTGAAAGAATGAGTATAATCTGCTTGTGTTTAACATGGGACATGGTGGGGTAGAGAAGGAGTTTCTTAGGAATAGTGTATAGTAGCAAAGAGACCATGACCAGTAAGAAGCTAGTCCTTTAAAAAGTGAAGCCAGTTTTAGATGCCTGTAGAAAATAAAATGTAACACTGGAGAGAGGGATAGATGCATTTGAAAACCACACAGAAACAACCTCCTATTTGTTTAAAAGTATTATAATTTATTCCTGAATGTAGGTTCTAATTTATACCCTTTTTCTTTTGTTCCTGCTTCTGAATTTAAAGACACAATTGTGGGCTACACTAACATTTGCTTTAGGGCAACCTTGAGTTGAGATAATCACCATTTGTTTTATCATTGTGTAATCCTGGGCTGCTGTTATTTAGGATGAAGTAAGAAGAGTGGTTCATTCTATACTTAAAATGCTCTTTACATTTAGTTCTCCTAAATGGGTTTCTAAACCCTCAAGGTTTATTGTGTTTTATTTTGGAAGAAGGGGTCCATTAACTTGCTAAGAACTTTTCACAGAAACTTATGGCTGCCCTTGATAATAGTCTCTGTAACTGGCAATATAGAGACAGGATGAAAATGAGTACAACTGTTTTGTCAGCAGGCTAGGTTCATGGTAGATATTGTTTAAATATTATGAAGACTTGCCAAAAATATCCTTCCTGGGCCATACATTTGGATATAATTCTTTTGATAATTTCAAATCATAATTTCTGGATGACATTAAATTACAGAACAGTTGGGGTCATTTTTCCTCTTGCTCTTATTAATTCCACAAATGGGTGATACCTGTACACTTGAATGCAGATTGGTGTCTTTAAATTTTATGAGGAATCTCCATAGTGTTTTCCAAAGTGGTAGCACCATTTTACATTCCCACCAATAGTGCCCAAGGCTCCCAATTTCTCCTCATCAACACCAGCACATCTTTCTTTATAATGGTCATCCTAAGATGTATGAGGTGATGTCTTATTGTGGTTTTGATTTGCATTTATTTACTTGATGAGTACGGATGCTAAGCATCTTTTCACGCACCTGTTGTATGTCTTTTCAGAAACACCTATTCAGATCCTTTGCCCATTTTTTAATTAATTTCTTTTTTACTATTGACTTATAGGAATTCCTTATAAACTTTAAAGGTTAATTCCATATTATATATATGATTTGAAAATATTTTCTCCCATTGCTTGGCTTGCTTTTTCACTGTAATTGTTTTCTTTGCTGTTAGATTATTTTTAAACTTCACCATCATCATTATTTTGCTATCTTATAATACACTGCTCCCAGACACATAATGTGGATTAACACAGCTTCTTCTCTAAGAGAAAATCTGCATTAGAGATATTATACAATATAAAGTATTTGATTATTGTAAGGAGGTTTGAAGTATTTTGCATCTGTCATACTTTTAGTATTAAAGAGAAATTTAAAAAATAAAGTTCTTTATCTGTATGAAATGTACAATTGTTATTATATTCATTTTAATTAACACAAGGCATAAAGTATCAATGTCATAACTATCTTGTCAGTTACTTAATTCTCTTAAAAATTTTTAAACATATTTTTGTTTAGTATTTTCAGTTAGTTTTTTGGGAACCCTACTCAACTTATTTTGTCATATTGCTGAAAAAGGAATTTCAATAGGAGCTCTTATGTCTTTAAGTGTGAATGAATTACTAATGCTCTGAAAATAGTTGAGCATTATTTTATAATTTCAAGTATGATTATATCCTGTGATTAAACAATTTTACAGGGAGATATGTACAATAGTATACACTTACTATATAATGTATAATAATATACATTATAATGGGCACAGTTATATTCACAATTGCACCATTTGTTAGAGTATAAAAGGTAAACATTTAATGTCTAGTGTCACAGTAATACCATTTTGCAGAAGCCCTGCATTGAGAAGTAAATGAATAAATAAATTTTTGCAATAGTCACACAATGGTATATTTTGCAGCAATGAAAATGAGCAAACTATTAATGCATTCAATAAAGTGGATAAATCTCAGAAATATGATGGCTCTAGTAGAAGCAAATCTGAAAAGCCTAAAGTAAGTAAAAACAATATTTATAAAGCTCATAAGCAAGCAAAACAAAAGGATATATTACATAGAAATACATAAATAATAAAACATTAAAATAGCAATGCTGACAATCACAAAATTCAGAATATTGGCTATTCTTGAAAAGAACAGAAGCATGGAATATGGGAGAAATACATAGATAGCTTTATGATATTGATCATGAATATCTTCATTTTGAGTTTAAGTAATGATTTCAGTGTATTTATTTTATTTTTATATTTCATAACTGATGTATTTTAACTTACATGTGCAACTTATATAACAAACTGACAAAAACACACATAATACTGTAAATATTCAAACTCCATAAGTCTTACTAAAAACTATTAGAAACTGTAGTGTTGCTTTTGTGGTGGGGGGAGGGTTGCCTCTCTATGGCACCAAATAATTAAGACTGTGATGTAGTGACTTGATAATTATGGTTTTAAATAACCCTAATAGAATCTTATTCCCCTTAACCTGAGGATCTGGTTGTGTGTCCACACTGTTTTGGACTGCAGTTTCAATCCATTCTCTAATCATTTTGTAACGCTGGTGGTCTTGATCTGGCATCTAGAAGGGTTCAGCAATCTGGAGAAAGGCTGTGCGTAAATTAAATAAGAGTCCAGAGACGAAACATAATTTTGAAAATCATTATATGGAGTCAGAGAAGACTTAGCTAAAGGAACTAAGTTCTCCTTGCTCAGGACCCCTTGCTTTTTATTAACACAATTTGTCCTCAGGCAAGGTGGAGATATACACATCAAAGGCCAGGGTTTAGTACACAAATCCTTTGTCAGATTGGTGGAGTTACCTCCAGCTGTTCAGGTTTTTGGCCAGGAGGAGGCAATAACATGTAGATTAAGATGCCCTGAGCTGTCTGGCATTAAACAATCAATTTATGTATCCTTTTCAGGTTTGGGGAAATGCCCTTTAGCCATTCTCCAGATGGTTCAGCCCTGCTGACATGCTGGAATTGGCTTCTGGCAATTTTAGATATTACACATTGCTCCATTCAGATGTCTGAATTTACAAGATATAGTCTTTATCAGTCTGATAATTTTAGTCTGATTATTTCATAATATAGTCTATTTTAGTCTGATTATGGCCACACAGAGGAAGGAGAAAAAAGATTTGATAGCTAGCTATCTCTTTAAACAATGTTTTATTATATATATACGTTCCAAGTAATTTTTTAAAAATCACTTCTGTAGACTTTATTATGTATGTCAGTTAACTAGAGTAAACATGTTAATGAAAGTGTCTTCATTTGGATTTTAGTTATTTTCTTACTACACAAATATGTTTTTTTAAATTTATCAAGAGGTGAACTTTGTTAATATAAGTTGGTGGTTTGTCTAAAATGATGGACAATTTTTTAGAAAATCTTCATGCAAGTAAATGCAAAATGTCCTGAAAATTTTGTCTATAAAAGGGCACAGCAGCGCAGATCAAAATTGTGCTACCCATTACCCTAATTTGCTTCAAGCAGAGGATTAAGGAGAGAGGCAATCAGAGTCTTTTCTCTAGGCATCTCTGAAAAACTTATTTTAAACATTTCAGAAATAGAAGAGGAGAATCCACGTCTAGGAAGAATATGTATATTTTTTGCTTTTAGAAAATAATCATTGCATTAAAATATTTCTTTCTAAAACGGGTTAATAATGTATTTTTGTTTTCTTTAGGATTATAAGAATGACAGAAAAAGCACAAAGTGTTTAGTCTTCACACAAAGTAGTTTTAAAATTGTATTTGTCTCATAAAAAATAATCACTGATCTTGCTCTACTTTGCTTTTATAATATACTAGAGGCCCGATGCACAAAAATTCATGCAAGAGTAGGCCTTCCTTCTTCCGGCTGCCGGCACTGGCTTTTCTCCAGCACCCAGGACTCCAGCTGGCTTCCCCCAGGGTGCCTGCAGGCACCCAGGACGTGACTGGCTTCCCTCTGCCCCAGCTTTGTCAGGAAGGACGTCTGGAAGACATCTGGTCTAATTAGCATATAGCTCTTTTATTATTATAGATAAACATATCCTGAGTCCACAATAAGTGCCCAACATTTCATAGAATTTTATTTACATTTTTTTCCTATCTGCATTTCTATAGAAGTTGTAGTATATGTTATGTTTGTCCAAATTGGTTAGATCATATCTGAGATGACTGGGAAAAAAAAAAATCAAAAGGCAATATAAAGCACTCACATGTCAAGTTCTTCTGTCAAACTAAAACCTCACTTACTACTGCAGGAAGTATTGACCATTTCACAGGTGACCCATTGCCTTTGGTAGTCAATTCTCATTTTCGAGTGAGCAAGTCTCCTAAATGGACCCCTAAATGGAATTGGTGTGAGGTGCCTCAATCTCCTGGCTGCCTTTGAAAACAGACCTGCAGGGGAGCAGTGGCAGTGTGGCTGTATCACAGACTGAAACATTCCAATTCACTTTCCTCTTTCGATCTGCACAGAGAATGATTCCACATCAAATTGCTGTGATCAAGGAAGATATTCCTTGTAATGGTCTTTCTTAGCTTAAAAATGTCTTCACTGGGATTGGAAGGGAGTAAACACATCAAACATAAAGGACATATAGGAGTAGCTGAAATGACACTAAATGAATTTTATATTACTTTGGTTATAACTGAGAAAACTAAATTAACAATAGAAATGTAGTAAACAAAATAAAAAAAGTATGTGTGTGCTTGTGGGAAGAGTAATATAAAATTTAGTGAATATGCCAAATTTCTCAAAATTCTGTCAGAATTGATTTCTCCATTTTGGTAGCCTTATTTTAAAAGCATATGAAGATAAAGAATTTATACAACTAGTAACAATTCTGTGTATTCTAGGTAAACCACACGGAGTCTGGAATCTGAACAGGTCAATTTACTGAAATACTGCAGACTTCTTTTGACATTTAAATATATGATTTTGGCAAAAACACTTTCTACTTACAAAAATAAAGCTTAATTCATCTAATTAAAAAAAGGTTGATAGAGACAAGTTCATTTAGATAGTTGGTTCTTCCTGAGCACTTTCTCTAGCATAATTAAACAAAAAACACATGGCATATTTTTTTAAAGTTGACCAAAAAAGCCTAAACATTACCCTCATCTTGACTGAACTCCAGTCCAGCTTCTTTCTTACGAAAGGCCCCTGGCCTCCATTTTCTTAGTACATTTTCTTTAGAATATATTCCAACTGTAAATTACCTCTCTACAATTTGAGATGGAAATCTATATAAGCCAAGGATGTCTTTTTCCCAGGACCTGGAAGCCATCTCTGCAGTGCAGTCATCTAGAGAGATAGGACCCCTGTCTCCCAGTCTCTGTGGAAGGGCAGATGCCTCACTTCTTTCATAAGCACCAATTAGCAAACACAGATGGCCTAATCACATCGATCAACCTCCCCTCCCCAGTATCCTTCAGTATATTCCCATCAGCTTGCTCCAGTGTTTAAAAATCCTCCTGTCTTTTGTTTCAGCAAGCTGAATTTAATCTCCCCTATTGCAATAATCTTGACCCCTATTGCATTAGTCTTAAATAAAATATTCCTTGCCATTTTCAATAGGGTCTGGTGTGTTTTTTCTTCGACAGCTCATGAACATTAAATGCAAACATCACATACATTTTAAAAAAAGAATTGAAATTAAAAATATTATATCCTTAGATTAATTATATTTTTATTTGCAATAGTCACAATGCTATTTCTATATCATTTTTACATGTTGCAAAATATTTCCAAGGCATTACTTAATATTCACAACACTTCAGTGAGGTTGGTAAAGACAGTATCATTGGGCTAACATTTAGCTATCTGAGACTTGAATTAATTGTCCTGCCCAAGATTACGCCATAAGGGGACCCTATAGAGTGGCACTAGGAGTGAACATCCTCTGGCTTCCTTAGTGCTTTTTTATCCATAATCTCAAGATCCTATATGATATCCTCCTTACATGCATCATTTACACAAATGGTGATTTACCTTAATCTCAAGATCTTATACCATATCCTCCTTACATGCATCATTTACACAAATGGTGATTTACCTAGAGTTCTACTACCACAAGAAGGTGGCAAGATAATAAATTAACTATAAGTTTTATTTTACTTCAGTTATTCTGTTTTATACATTGCCTTAAGAAGCCATGCTTTTTATTCACATGTAAATTTATGTTAACTCTATGTTAATTCATTTTAACAAAGACTAAACTGTGAAGTATATTAGCTTCCAACACAGAGTTCAGAGCCTGACAGAATTTTTAAAACAGCAGGCATTCAATATTTGTTGAGTGGATATATTAATGAAGTCAGATGTTTGAGGAAATTATATATATATATATATATATATATATATATATATATATATATATATATATTTGGGACAGGATTCACACACAATTGATAACCAAAAGCCAATAAATTTTGATACAAGAGAAAAATAATAATGCTTGTTCAGATCCATGTTACCAAAGGTGTGAATGCAGCTTTCCTTTTCCTTCCTGATGAAAACCCATACCTACACTGAGATATTAAGATGGACTTTGGGACAAGAATCCCCTATCTTCTCATGTAGCTGACAGTTTAATAAACCTCTTTTCTTCTCATCAGCACCTGTGAGCAGCAGCTGAACCTGCTTTCAATTACATTACTACACGCACACACACACACACACACACACACACACGGACAATTTAAATCTTCTGTCCAGTTATTTCATTGAGACAGAGAATAATTTCACACAAGCAGACCACTCAGAGAATAAAGGTAGGTTGTAGACATTTAAATTATTTAAAGAGGAAGAAATAAATATGTGTTGAATATAAGCACATGTATGGAAATTTTTATATGTATATAATAAAAGCCTAAGTGACTATTCTAGCGTAACGACCAGACCAACCGGTCACTATGATGCGCACTGATCACCAGGGGGCAGACACTCAGCCAGAAGCCGGGCTCATGGCTGGCAGCTCAGCAGGGATGGTTGGAGCCTCTCCTGCCTCTGCAGCAGAACTAAGGAACAGCGAGCAGGCAGGTGGTAAGGAGTGAAGGGTCCTGGACTGTGAGCGGGTGCAGGTCAGGCTGAGGGACCTCCCCTCAGTGCACAGATTTCATGCACCAGGCTCTAGTATGTATTATAAAGAAAAAACTATTGTTTTCCTTTGCACTGCATACAACTCTACTATAACAATACTTTACTTCTGTTCACAAAGTGTGGTAGTGTAAGGAATTTTAGAGACAGGACAAGCAGTTTTAGAGAAAATGTCTTCAACCTTTCAAACCCAAGCAGGATGCCCAGGGCCAGAAAGAGATAGCAAAAATGGGGAGACAAAAAAACAATCCCCTAAGGAAAGAAAAAAAAAAAGAATCACCAGGAAAGGAACTAAATGAAATGGAGGCATGCAATATGTCAGAAAAAGAATTCAGAGTAAGGGTCATACAGTTCATAAACCAAATGGATGAGAAAATCAACAACTTATGTAAGAACCAAGATGAAATAAAGAGTGATATAGCTACAATAAAAAACACTATGAGAGGTTTCAACAGTACACTAGAGGAAGTGGAGGACCAAATGAGTGAGTTAGAAGATAGGGAAGAAAAACACACTCAATCTGAAGAGCAATTAGAGAAGGAAAAAAAAAAAAAAAAGCAGGAGGAGAGCCTAAGGGAGCCTTGGGACAACATGAAATACATGAAATGAAGTAACATACATATTATACAAGAAGATAAACAAGAATTAGAACACCTATTAGAAGAAATAATGACAGAAAACTTCCCTAATTTGGGGAAGAAAAGTCACACAAGCACAGAGAGTCCCAAACAAGCTGAACCCAAAAAGACCCACACCAAGACACATCATAATTACAATGGCAAATGTTAATGACAAAGAGAGAATCTTAAAGGCTGCAAGAGAGAATGAAAGAGTTGCCTACAAAGGATCTACCATTAGATTATCAAATGATTTCCCATCAGAAACACATCAGGCCAGAAGGGAATGGAATGAATTATACAAAGTGATGCAAAACAAGGTACTGAATCTAAGAATACTCTATCTGGAAAGGCTATCATTCAAAATTGAAGGAGAAATAAGGAGCTTCGCAGACAAAAAAAAAAAAAAAAAAAAGGCTAAGGGAGTTTATCACTACCAAGCCATCAATGAAAGAAATGCTAAAGGGACTGGTGTAAAAAGAAGAAATAGGAAGGGAAGAAGAAACACAGGCATAAAGAAGAGAAATGGCTACAAACAGGTACTTATCAATAATAACCTTAAACGTAAATGGACTAAATGCTCCAATCAAAAGACATAGAGTGGATGAATGGATAAGAAATGTATCCATTCCAGGATACATTCCAGGCCCAATGTATATGCTGTCTACAAGAGACCCACCTCAGGACAAGGGACTCAAACAGACTGAAAGCGAAGGTTGGAAAATATTTTTCAGTCAAATAGAAAAGAAAATAAGCTGGGGTGGAAATACTTATAGCTGACAAAATATACTTCAAAGTGAATGCCACAAGAAGAGATAAGGAAGGCCACTTGATAATACTAAAGGAATCGATACAACAAGATGATATAACTCTGGTAAACCTATGGAAGTGCACCCAAATACATGAAAAAACTTTCAGAAGATATCAAGAGAGAGATTGACAGCAATACAATCATAGGAGGGGACTTTAATACCCCACTGACATCACTGGATAAACCTCTAGATAAAAAATTAACAATGCAACAGCAATCCTAAACAACTCACTAGATCAGATGGACTTAATAGATATCTTCAGAACATTTCACCCCAAAGCTACACAACATATATTCTTCCCAAATGCACATGGGACATTTTCAAAGATAGACCACATATTGGGTCACAGGCAAAGTATCTCCAAATTCAAGAAGATTGAAATCATATCATATCAAGCATCTTCTCAGATCACAATGGCATAATATTAGAAATAAACTACAATAAAAACAATAAAAAATTTAAACACTTGGAGGCTAAATTGCATGTTATTAAGCAATGACTGGGTTACCAAAGAGATCAAAGAAGAAATTAAAAACATCCTGGAAACAAATGATAATGAAAACACAACAATCCAAAAACTATGGAACACAGTGAAAGCAATCCTGAGAGGCCTTACAGCATTACAGTCCTACCTCAAAAAATAAGAAAAACTGGTAATAAATTATCTAACTCTACAACTTAAAGCATTAGAAAGAGAGCAACAAGAAAAGCCCAGAGTGAGCAGAAGGAATAAAATAATAAACATTAGAGCAGAAATAAATGACATAGAGACCAAAAAAAAAACAATACAAAAGATCAATGAAACTAAGAGCTGGTTCTTTGAAAGGATAAACAAGATTGATGAACCTCTAGCCAGTCTCACCAAGAAGCAAAGAGAGAGGACCCAAATAAATAAAATCAGAAATGAGAGAGGTGAAATAACAACAGACCCCACGGAAATACTAAGGATTGTAAAAAAATACTATGACCAACTCTATTTCAAAAAACTTGTTAACCTAGAAGAAATGAACATATTCCTAGAAAAATATGACTTTCCAAAACTCAATCAGGAAGAATAAAAAAATCTGAATAGGCCCATAACTATGTAGGAAATTGAAACAGTCATCAAAAAACTTCCAGCAAACAAAAGCACTGGGCCAGATGGCTTCACAGGGGAGTTTTACCAAACATTAAAAGAAGAACTAAAATCAATCCTCCTCAGACTAGTCCAAAAACTTCAAGAGGAAGGAACACTTCCAAGCTCTTTCTATGAAGCAGAAATTACCCTAATCCCCAAATCAGATAATGACACTACAAAGAAAGAGAATTACAGGCCAACATCTCTGATGAATATAGATGCTAAAATCCTCAACAAAATCCTAGCAAATCAGATCCAGCATTACATTAGAAAGATCATACACCATGACCAAGTGGGATTTATTCTGGGGATCTAAGGATGGTACAATGTCCTCAAATAAATAAATGTAATATATCACATAAACAAATTGAGAGACAAAAATCACATAATCATATAAATTGATGCATAAAAATCATTTGACAAAATCCAACACCTTTTCTTGATAAACAATTTCAGCAAAGTGAGAATAGAGGGATCATACCTCAACATAATAAAAGCCTTATATGACAAACCCATAGCCAACATCATATTCAATGGGCAACAACTAAAACCATTTCCCCTAAGAATAGGAGCAAGACAGGATGTCCACTCTCACCACTCCTGTTCCACATGGTACTGCAAGTGCTAGCCATAGTGATCAGAAAAGAAGAATAAAAAAAGGGCATCCACATTGGAAAAAATAATTAAAACTATCATTATTCGCAGATGATGTGATATTGTACATAGAAAACCCTAAAGACTCTATCAAAAACTACTCGATTTAATAAATGAATTTGGCAATGTACCAGGATACAAAATTAACAACTATGAATCTATGGCTTTTTTTTATACACCAATATTGAACTCACAGAAAGAGAAATGAAAAACAAAACAAAACAAAAAAGTCCCATTTACCATTGCACCAAAAAAATTAAGATGCCCAGGAATAAATGTACCTAAAGAGGTAAAAGACCTGTACTCAAAAAACTACAGGGCATTGAAAAAGGAGATAGAGGAAGACTTTAAAAAAATGGAAGAATATACTGTGTTCATGGATTGGTAGAATCAACATCATTAAAATGTCCATACCACCCAAAGCAATCTATAGATTTAATGCAAACCCCACTAAAATAGCAATGGAATATTTCACAGGCCTAGAACAAACTCTCTGAAAATTCATATGGAGTAAAAAAAAAACCCGAATAGCCACAGCAATCCTGAGAAAGAAGAAGAAAGTTGGAGGGCTCACAATACCAGATGTCAAGCTATATTACAAAGCCATGGTTCTCAAAACTGCCTGGCGCTGCACAAGAATATCCATATAGACCAATGGAACAGAACAGAGAACCCAGAAATCAAACCAAGCTATTATGTTCAATTAATATTTGACAAAGGAGGCAAGAGCATACAATGGAGTCAAGACAGTCTCTTCAATAAATGATGCTGGGAAAACTGGACAGATACATGCAACAAAAAGAAACTAGATGGCCAACTTACACCATACACAAAAATAAACTCAAAATGAATAAAAGACTTAAATGTAAGATGGGAAACTATAAAAATCTTAGAAGAATCCATAGGCAGCAAAATATCAGACATATGTCGTGGCAATATCTTTACCGATACAGCTCCTAGGGTAATGGAAACTAAGGAGAAAATATATAAATGGGACTACATCAAAATATAAAGCTTCTGCACAGCAAAAGAAACCACCAACAAAACAACAAGAAAGCCCACTGCATGTGAGAACATATTTGCCAATGCTATTTCAGATAAGGATTTAATCTACAAAAATTTATAGGGAACTCCTTCTACTTAACAAAAGGAAGATAAACAATCCAATCAAAAAATGCACAAAGAACTTAGACACTTTTCAAAAGAGGACACACAAAAGGCCAAGAGACATATGAAAACATGCTCAAAGTCACTAATCATTTGAGGAATGCAAATCAAAATGACAATGAGATACCATCTCATACCTGTCAGAATGGCTATCATAAACAAATTGAAATAATAAGTGCTGGGGAGGATGTGAAGAAAAAGGAACCCTCATACACTGCTGGTGGGAATGGAGACTGGTACAGCCACTGTGGAAAACGGTATGGAGTTTCCTCAAAAAATTAAAAATGGAACTCCCATTTGATCCAGTAATCCCACTTCTGGGAATATATATCCCAAGAAATCAGAAACACCAATCAAAAAGAATATATGCACCCCAATGTTCATAGCAGCACAATTTACAATAGCTAAGATTTGGAAATAGCCTAAGTGCCCATCAGCAGATGAGTGGATTAGAAAACTGTGGTATATCTATACAACGGAACACTATGCTGCTGTAAAAAATAAAGAACTCTTACCATTCGCAAAAGCTTGGATGGAACTGGAGAGCATTATGCTAAGTGAAATAAGCCAAGTGGAGAAAGATAAATAACACATGATCTCACTCATTTTTGGAATATAATAAACAACATAAACTGATGAACAAAAATAGACCCAGAGACAGAGAAGCATCAACCAGAACATTAAAATTCAAAGGGAAGGCAAGGAAAGGAGTGGCTGTAAGAGATCAACCAAAGGATTTGTATGCATGCATGTAAGCATAACCAATGGACACAGACACTACGGGGCTGGGGAGGGGGGCGGTGAGGGCATGTGCTGGAGGATGGGGGTGGCCAGGGAAAGGTCAATGGGTGAAAAAGGAGACATATGTAATACTATATGTAATACTTTAAACAATAAATAATTTTTTTAAAAGACCCTGGAATTAGATGGAGAAAGAGGAGTAGAAGAAGAGGAGCATTTTCTGACAGTCACTTAGAAATAAAGTTTAAAAAAAAAAAAAAACAAAAAAATTCAACTGAGGTAATTTTATGAACAAAAAAGTATATGTATTAAATTAGATAAGATCTGATTTATAATCAGATTGCAAGGGTTATCTTATCTAATAAAAGAGTAATATGCAAATTGACCATCACTCCAAGACACAAGATGGCCGCCCCCATGTGGTCAAAGATGGCTGCCCCCATGTGGACACAAGATGGCCACCACAAGATGGTCAGCAGGGGAGGGCAGTTGTGGACAGTTAGGGGTGACCAAGCCAGCAGAGGAGGGCAGTTGGAGGTGACCAGGCTGGCAGAGGAGGGCAGTTGGGGGAGACCAGGCCAGCAAGGGAGGGCATTTGGACCCAGGACTGCAGGGGAGGGCAGTGGGGAGGGACCAGGCCAGCAGGGGAGGGCAGTTGGGGGGGACCCAGGACTGCAAGGGAGGGCAGTTGGGGGGACCAGGCCAGCAGGGGAGGACAGTTAGGAGTGACCGGGCCAGCAGGGGAGGACAGTAAGGGGCAACCAGACTGTCAGGGGACGGCAGTTAGGAGTGACCAGGCTGGCAGGAGAGGGCAGTTAGGGGCAATCAGGCTGGCCGGGGAGCAGTTAGACATCGATCAGGCTGGCAGGGGAGTGGTTAGGGGGTGATCAGGCTGGCAGGCAGAAGCGGTTAGGTGCATTCAGGCAGAGGCAGGCGAACGGTTGGGAGCCAGCAGTCCTAGATTGTGAGAGGGATATCCAACATCCCTTAAGGGGTCCCAGATTGGAGAGGGTGCAGGCTGGGCTGAGGCACACCCCCACCCCCGGGAACGAATTTTGTGTACTGGGCCTCTAGTCTGATTATAAATTCCTTATTAGGCATGTCATTGTGGGTAATCACACTACAAGACTATAACTTTTTTTTAAATATATTTTTATTGATTTCAGAGAGGAAAAGAGAGGTAGAGAGAGATAGAAACATCAATGATGAGAGAGAACTGCCTCCTGCATGCCCCCTACTGGGGATTGAGCTTACAACCTGGGCATGTGCCCTTGACCAGAATCTAACTAAGGACCCTTCATTCACAGGCCCAAGCTCTACCCACTGAGCCAAACCAGCTAGGGCTAATCCTAAAACTTTTAAAAAGTTTTTTTATTTATTGATTTGAGAGAGAGAGGAAGGGAAGAGAGAAAGAGAGAGAGAGAGAGAGAGAGAGAGAGAGAGAGAGAGATTTATTGTTCCACTTATTTATGCATTTGTTGGTTGATTATTGTATGTGTCCTGCCTGGGGATTAAACCCACAAACTTGGCATATCAGGCCAATGCTTCAACCAATTGAACTACTCAGGCAGGGTCTATACCTTCCTAAATAAAGTTTATCTTTACCTTAAGCAAGCTCTACCCATTGTTCTTGTACACTTAAGTTAACACGTCTTTGAATTATACAATAATTTTCTATTTGAGAGCCCTTAGAGGTCTAGCAACCCTTCAGAGAGCACATGATCTTGTCACCTGTATACCACCTCAATTCACTGTAAATGTAAAATGTTATCTTTCTTGTACTCACCAATGTATAAGAAGTATATCTCTCCATTACAGTTTTTATCCCATCATAGGGATTTCCCTGCCTCCTTGATCTACCTCCAATGGATTTCATAAAATCTTTCTTACTCCCTGCTTTGTTTCCAAATGTATAAAAGCAATGGCAAAACTGCAATCTCTGGTACATTTTGAGACCTTGCTTCCAGGTACATCCTTAATTTGGTTCAAATAAAATCTTATAAAACTTTCTATGGGTTTGGATGATCTTGTATTGACAATTTTAAAGATCTTATTGGCTTTATTTAATAATTCATGAATTGGGCAACATCCTATCTAGCAGATAGAAAGGAGCTCCGAGAAGGAGCACTATAGGATAAAAGTATTTTATAGGGAGAAGGGTCAGAAATAAGAAGTTATACTAGATAAAAAAGCCAATTGGTTTTGTCAAGGTGGCTTTCCTTTAGGGGATGACAGGGGTCTTTCAGCTAGATTACCTAACCAGTGCTGATAAGCCCATTCCTGATTAACTAGTTTAAGATTATATTTCTGGGAGAGCCAAAGCTGATTAATTCTCCATTTTGTGACTTGGGGTTTAGCATAAGCAACTCTATTTTGGGCCATTTGTCTTATTTTTAACAGCAGTCTCTGCCATAGTCTGCCTCAACATCCCCAAAAAAATTTCAAGTGAAAGATAAGCTCAAAATATTATATTTTATGAAAATATTTTAAACTTAGGCATGTTTCTAAGTGATAATTTGTATGTCAATATTTCAGGCATACCCCAGTTTTAAGCAAAGTGCTTGTGTATAATGATAAAAACAATGTAAAATTACTGTTGACACCTCAAAAAGAAACTTGTGCAGTTTAAGAAGAAAGTTCTGATTGACTGGATTTATTTTCCCTTAACTTTTTGTATTGCCTTACCATTGGCAAGGGTTATAGTTTGTTATGGTATGGGAAACAGAATAAAACAGAAAGAAACTGTGAAGTATTGTAAAGGAAGAATCATAAAAACAGTAAATTTTTCTAATCCTATCTAATAAAAGAGTAATATGCAAATTGACCATCACTCCAAGACACAGTATGGCCGCCCCCATGTGGTCAAAGATGGCTGCCCCCATGTGGACACAAGATGGCCACCACAAAATGGCTGGCAAGGGAAGGCAGTAGTGGGTAGTTGTGGGTGACCAGGCTTGCAAGGGAGGGCAGTTGGGGGGGGCTCAGGCCTGCAGGGGAGCATAGCTGGGAGGGGACCAGACCTGCAGGGGAGGACAGTTGAGGGGGATCCAGGCCTGCAGGGGAGGGCAGTTAGGGGTGACCAGGTCAGCAGGGTAGGGCAGTTAGGGGTGACCGGGCCAGCAGGGGAGGGCCGTTAGGGGCAACCAGACTGGCAGGGGAGGACAGTTAGGGGTGACCAGGCTGGCAGGGGATGGCAGTTAGGGGCAATCGGGCCAGCTGGGGAGCAGTTAGGCATCGATCAGGTTGGCAGTGGAGTGGTTAGGGGGTGATCAAGCTCGCAGGCAGAAGCAGTTAGGGCAATCAGGCAGAGGCAGGCAAAGGGTTGGGAGCCAGCAGTCCTGGATTGTGAGAGGGATGTCCAACTGCCCGTTTAGGCCAGATACCGGTGCACGAATTTCATGCACTGGGCCTCCAGTATTCTATAAGCTTGGAATTTTCTTATGTTAGCTGCCCACAAAGGTTAAAAGGGAGAGGATTTCTGGTAGTGGTAACATTGTCCTTTGATAATAAATATAGGTAAAATATGATAGGCATCACTTGTAAGTACACACACATACAGGTGGGTGCACACATGTGCACACACACACACACACACAACAGAGAAAAGGAAATGCTTTCTTGATGTTTCAAAGGAAGAGCACACTGCCATAAATTATTTATTATAAAATCCAGAAGAAAAACATAGAAAATATATCAGTACAATATAAGACCACATAGCCACAGAGAACCAGAAAGAGAAAGTCTTATGGGAAAAATAGTTTATGATAAAAGGAAAATATAAAGAGCAGCAAAGATGAGAAAAGACTTGAGTGAGACACTGAGATATTGCAAGGAAACTAAAATAGCAATAGCAGAATTAAATTTGTAATTGAGATGATAAAGAAAAGCATTAATCATTCCAGAAAATTGAATTAATAATCTGGAGAAGAATGTTTTTAAAAATCCGTTAAAGTCCAAGAAAATTAAAAAGATATGATCAATGAAAACAAGCATGATTGATTTGAATGGAGAACAGAATGGGAACATTTTACTTGCATAAAACTGTTTTCCTTAAAAAATAGTGCAAGTAAATATATAGAAAAGTCCAAACTGAATATAAATGATAAAACATTATGATTTCAATTTGGTAATAAGGATATGGAGTGTGTGTGTACATAAATATATTTATTGACAATAGATATGTTTCTAGTTTTCTCTTTTGTGGATGATTTTATTTCTAAATAGTTTTCATTCTTCTATTTATAACAAGTAGGTACTTGTTATCATAAAAAGACTAAATAAAATAGTGATGGTATTGAAAAACATGGAATATATTATCTAGAGTGGGTAAAATTGAGAGAGCATTACCATGTAGAAATTGTTATTTTAATAAGATTTTTGTCTATATGTGTTACACCTTACTACTTCACTATATGTGTATTCCTATGGTCTAAATAAAGTACATTGTAGCAGTACTGTGGGTATATTTTACCATGGTCTTTTAGTTCTATCCATATGAATATATAGGAGCCTGCACATTCCCTTGCTAATCTGTAATTTTTTCTCAGAGGAAACTCTTATATCTTACAAAAGTAGGAAGTAGAAATAGATAAGGGAGCAATGTGCTAAATATTCTTGAAGTTATGTATTTTATATTTATTGTGAGAGGTAATGAAATGGGGGAGGAGGGGTGGAATGCCTCAAGCTTAGAATACTTAACTTACTAGAAGGTTTCCTGTCCACATCATTCCAAAAAGGAGGGAGGGATGGAGGGATGGAAGGAGGAAAGGAGGGAGGAAAGATGGAGAGAAAGACATCTACCAATCTACACACACACAAACACACACACAACTATAAAGTATTTAAAAGCATTGGTCATTTATGCTATTAAGTCAATTGCTTTTTGAGATAATGACCCAATTAAGATCAAACTAAGTGTTATTGAGCTTGGGGAAGAGACATTAGAAAGTAATGGAAATATGAAAGTGGGAAAATTGTAGTCCAGTATGCTTCAAACTTCTATATTCACAGAGCTTTCTTTACCTAAGCATTCACTGTGCATTTATTCCATTTTTGATAATATATACAATTGAGAGGACTTTTATCATCTCAGGTCCTTGAATAACATAGACTTTCTAAAGCATCCATATAATTCACCATACACTATTCTGAATTGATTTTAAAGCATCCACCAGAAAGCTTAATTGTATTTCTGGGCCATATTATGGACCTCTTTACTTATTGCCTATATGTAAATTATTTTTTTGAAAGACAGTAGCATTTTATATGTGTGTGTTTTGCCATCAAGATGATAAGTGCAATTTTGTACAATAAAAGAAATTGGTTTGAGGCAGTTGAGATTTAATTAAACTCACTGAGCTTTGTGATTAAGAAAAAAATGCTATTCCTAAAACTAGAATGCACATAACACATTCTAACATTTTGGAAGTGGCATTAGACTTTTCTCATACTTTATTACAAGTTATGACAGATGATTAGAAAGAAAATCTAACTTGCAAAAAGTGTATTGATTTTGACAATAGTTCAGAAATCATAGTTGGCATCAATATTGTGGATTATTCAACTAAGTATGTACATTAATACTTACAATTAAATGTTTTAACTAATTCTCAAGTTAAGATTACTATGTTATATACTTTGATCTTGTACTTAGCACTATCAATTAAATAAACAAATATTCAAACATGTGCTATCCATTTGAGATATATATGACTTACCACTTCACTTCGTTGTAAACTTCTAAAGGCCCAAGACCATACCTTATATTCTTATATTTCTTACTTTATCTTACTTGATGCTTATCATAGTATAGTCCACATGGCATATACTCAATGATTAATTGATTGCTATCAAGTTTTTGTTAATTATTTATCAAATTTCAATGGTATTTTCCTCAAAAAGATCCAAGATTTCTGCAGGAAACTGCTTATCTATAGCATTGAGCACTATAGAAATCCAGACCGGTTAGGGCAGAGAAAAAAAAATCAGAAGGTTGAGGAAGGACAAATGGTAAAATCAATTCAACACTTATCAGTCACTTAATTTTATGCATTTTATTGCATTTCCAAAACATTTTAATATCAAAGATGATTTCATTACACTCTACAAAAATAGAAAAGCTCTATATTGCATATGCCTCCTCGGTTTTCTGCCTGGAGCAGCATGGGTGTATTTGGTTTCCAGCTTTAAGCCTTATTTCAGTTTTTCAGATTGTGATGCAATAGGTCAGAGACATACTATGGCTGCCACATGGTAAACGTAGAGAGTAGGATATATTGGGTTGGGGCAGGGGGGCTTACAAGCATGGGCTCACTTGAGTACATGGCAGACCCTGAACTCTCAATATCCCATGATTTAGGCCAGGATAGATGGTCTAATGTTCCAGTAAAGAGACTCCATCCTCATAATGTTAGACAATGTATGTGATTGAGGAGGAACAGCAGAGAGAAATAAACTTCTCTTCAACTATGTAATAACAGAAATTTCCTGTTCAAAAGAGTGTCCTGTGGCATTAGTCCGTCTTTCTAGTCAGCTAGCTCAGACCTGCAGATATAGCTCTCTGCAAGCTAATAGCACAAAAGGTGTGGGTAGAAAATGAGCCTCTTGAGTTATCCAGGGATAAAAGAGTTTAGAAACCAATATTAAGTCACCAAGCTAAACCTTCTAAAGTAATGGGGTACTACAGTAGCCACTATACTACATTTCTGGAAAGGTCTGTTCAGATAGGGTTTTAACAGCATGTGATATTGAGTGGCACAGTATCGAAGCCCAGCTACTAGTTTGTCTGCCCGTGAGTAAAAAGGCATTTATATTACAGTTCAAACAATCAGAAACCATTTTTGATTATATTCCTTCCAGCTTTTATAATAGCACATTTTCCTGTGAGAAAAAGAACTGGGAATATTATTTCCTATAGAAAATATCTCTCTTGTTTGTGTATGAACATCATTTACAGATTTAAAAATTTATTTTTAAAAATATTTATTTGAAATAATTATGTTGGTTATAATAAATATACTAATTTAATCTCAAAATTATCTTTACAGTTATGTTATCTAATACATTATAGGAGCCACCTAATCATCTAATCTCTAAAACAGTAGTGTTTTGATTTTATAATTTACACTAGGGGCCCGGTGCACGAAATTCATGCACTGGGGTTGGGGGTCCCTCAGCCCAACCTGCCCCCTCTCACATACTGGGTGCCCTCAGGGGATGTCCTACCGATGGCTTAGGCCCGCTCCCCACGCTCCTTTGTGGGAGGCAACCGGGCTGATCAGGGGAAGACACCAGCCCCATCACCCCACTGCTGTAGCCACTGCCAGTCACCACAGCCACCAAGGTGTTTTCATCAACATGGACTCCAGCCCCTTCACCAAGAAAAAAATTACAACTTTTTTTAGGCATTTTCAAGATGTGTCTTTCATAGGATATGCATTTTTTTTTAATCCTCACCTGAGGGTATGTTCCCATTGATTTTTAGAGAGTGTGGAAGAGAGAGGGAGAGACAGAGAGAAACATCAATGTGAGAGGGACACTTTGATTGGTTGTCTCCTGTATGAGCCCTGACCATGGGCGCCAGGCTGGGGGGGCATGCAGGGACCCCTGGGCCGCACGCAGCGGTGGCCGCTGGGGGTCTCCACACGCCCCAGAGGCCAGCAGCCAGCCCCCCATCATGTGCGCCAGGCTGGGGGCATGGACCCAAACTGCCTCTTGGTACTGGAGCATTCCCAAGCGGCTGGGAGCACTATGGTGACACGGGATGTTCCCGCCCCCCCCCCAGCCCCTTGGTGCCTGCACCTATAGGCTCAAAGTGGCCAGGGGGCATTCTGGGACCCCTGCCACTCAGGACGTAAGCAAGGGGCCTACAGGCTCAGACTGGCCTGGGTCCTGAGGATGTTTGCGGGACCCAGGCTGAGTTCTGGGGCCCCTGCCATGTTCTGGGGCCCCTGCCACATTCTGGGGCCCCTGCAGCTCAGGACCTAAGCGCAGGCCTACAGGCTCTGAGCGGCTTGGGTCTGGAGGATGTTTCCCAGACACCAGTCCTCTGCAAGTGTTTGGGGGTGGGAACATTCCCGTGTCGCCATAGCGACGGGAATGTTCCCGCCCCACCAAGGCTCCCAGTGGCCAGGGGGCGTTCGGGGCCCCTGCCGCTCAGGACCTAAGCGCGGGCCTACAGGCTCTGAGTGGCCTGGGTCCGGAGGATGTTTATAGGACCCAGTCCGCTCAGCGCCCGCATATGCAAATTAACCACCATCTTGTTCACTCTGATTGGCTGTGGGCGTAGCAGAGGTGCAGTCAATTTGCATGTTTGTCTATTATTAGGTTAGATCTGCCATGTAATTTATAATTTTTTTACCTGTTTACATTATTTAGGTTCAATTTTACATGTCTAAAATGTTTTTTGGGGTATTTGGTATATTAGTTTATTTATAGAAATAATATTCTTTCTCTTCCTCATAAGTTCATAAACACATTATACTTGCTTTCTCTTTTACTACCTTTTCAGTTTTTTTCTTTACTACTGCTTTTATCTATGTTTTCTTGGAGAACAAAGGTTATTGTCATTGTCACCATTCCATATGCTACATGGCAATAGGAAATGAGCACTTAGGAGTTGGACAGGAGTCCTCAAGGGGAGAAAAATAGATCAAGAAAAGTTAGTACCATGTGTTCTATTCTGCAGTGAGATTTCTGACTAATTCATTTGTTTTTGCATTGGATGACTCTCACTTACAAAGGAAATTATGAAGGGATGAATGGTGAAAGTTTCTTACTTGACCTCTCAGCATCTCATACTACATCATTGCAGGGCATGGAAACAATTTAGGGTAGAATAAAGAAATATTGGTATAAACAACTTAGTAAATGGAAACAATCATTTTATTTATACTTCACTTAATTTTCTCCTATGGTGTGTTTATAATTGTTTAAAGAACAGAATTTAAAAATAAAAAAGTTGAAGCCTTTGCTATACCTAAGTTAGTGAAAGTAGATTTACATTTCAAAGCAAACCTTCCGAGGGCCAGTACCCACACAATAGTTCTCATTAAATTCCTCCTCTTATGGTGCAGGGTCAGTGAGGTCTTAAATTGTGACAGTTGAAATGGTTGTTTATTTATTTATTTGTTCAACAATGCCCTTGTCATCCTAGACCCACAAACAGAATATCCACCAGGACTATTTTAAAGCAATTTCAAGTGTGTAATAAATGTTAACAATTGTAGATTTGTTACATGTTTTCAAAAAGCAATAAAAATAATCAGTAAAGGTAGTAGAATCGCTAAGGCGAAAAATTAGGAAAATCCATTTTGTCTTGTTTTCACAAGTCTAAAATAAAGAAATTGGATAAGCTCTTTTATTAGGTGACTTGCAGGTGCATATTCTATTATATGAGATGCATGATATGGAAGATATTGATGAGACTACAATTGCTATGCTGCTTAGAATTGGGAACTTTCATTTTGCAACTGGGAACTGCAAGGGGAAAATGACAAAAGTAGTTGAAACATTGATGTCTAGTTCATTAGCCACTCCCATCCCTATAAAAACATTAAAAAAATACGTAATCAAATAATCATCAAGCAAAATTCATAGAACATACAATCTAGGGGGAAAACAAAGCCCCTTCTTTTTGCTGTGAAAATTTGTTCTTTACAATTCCTTGGCAAAACAGTAAATATTAAAAATAATTTTAAGTATGTGTATATCATCTTATAAGGCTTTTGAGGACTTACATTTAATGCATTTAAATATTCAGAAAATATGTTTATTAAATTAATATTGTATTACCATAAATTGAAATAAAGGACATATAAAGGAGATATGTCAGTTAAAGGAATAACTTATACCCAGAAGGGCTGGGTTTCCAGCTACAGTTAATCATAATGCTCATAATTTGTACCATCAAAAACACTCAGGGTTCATCTATAAAGACACAGGGTTAACCCCATGTGCAAGTCCCCTGAGATGAATTTAATGTTTGAGAACCTGAAAGCAGCTTGCCAGTTAAGGTCCATATAATTGCTTCAATGCAAATGGATGCATAATTTATGACACAACAATCTCAGACAAATACAAAGATGAGAAAGTTTTTCTCTTAACTGTGGCTTAGATAGTCTTGAAAGGTGGACAAAGAAAGGGAAAACATGGTCATTTCATGAGTGTTAAGCTCTAAGGAAAAGCAACAGTGTAACATGAACTTAATGTCCTTAAATCAGTGGTGCAGGTTGAGACACGAGTCCACATCTGTCATTTTCTTCCCATCTCTTAATATGTAAGTTCTATTTTAATATCAATAATAAAAGGACTGATGAGAAAAGTCTAGAAAATGTGTAAAATATATTGAAATGCATATACTTACTTTAATATCCTTTATTTTTCCAGAGTTTATTTTCTTTATATATATATTTTTTTCTTCTTTATATTTTTTATTGTTGATAGTATTACAGATATCTCCCACCCACCCCCAAGTCTTCACTACCCTACTGCCTGTGTCCATGGGTTATCTTTTATTTTACAAAATGCATATTTGTAAAATATTTAGAACATACAGAAAATAAAACTAGTAATAAAAATTATCTCATTTTTATTAGAAAATTATTTTAATCACTTTGATATATTATTGCCAGTTTCTAAGTTCATGTATTATGTATTTAAAATCTTAACCAAATATTTATGCACAAAATATAGATCCAATAAAAATGATACAGAATTGTATTCTTACCTTTAACCTAACTGAAAATTGTAAGCATTATCTCATGCCATTATATGTTATTTAAAAATCTGTTAAATTACACCACGTGTTCTATCTTATAGCTATACTAACATATCCTATATAATAAAAGCCTAATATGCTAAGTGTCCAGTCATCCAGTTGTCCATTCAACCAATCTTATCTAATAAAAGAGAAACATGGAAATTGACCATACCTCCACTATGCCCACAAGCCATGCCCACCAACCAATCGGGAGTGAGTATGCAAATTAACCCAACAAATATGGCCGCAGACATGGAGCTGGAGAGAGCAGGAGGCTTGGGTTTCCCCCTGCGATGGAGGAAGCCAAGCTTCCCGCCCGCCCTGGCCTGCCCTTGCCTCCGCTCAAGGCTACAAAGTTTCATTTATAGAAGATAAATAAATATCAGATACCAGGGCCTCTACTTGGGTTGCCGGGGGGCGTGGCTGGCCTGCAAACCACCACAGGCCCCTCGCCCAGGCTGCCCCACACCTCAAGTGAACCCCCACCCTGATCCGGGAAACCTTTCAGGGAAAACCAGCTGGCCCCCACCCATGCACCAGGCCTCTATCCTATCTAATAAATGAGTAATATGCAAATTGACCGTCACTCCAACACAGAAGATGGCTGCCACCATGTGGTGAAAGATGGTTGCCCCCATGTGGACACAAGATGGCCACCATAAGATAGTCAGCAGGGAGGGCAGGTGGGAGGGACCAGGCCTGCAAGGGAGGGCAGTTGGGGGCGATCAAGCCTGCAGGGGAGAGTAGCTAGGGGTGACCAGGCTGGCAGAGGAGGGAAGTTGGGGGCGACCAGGCCTGTAGGGAAGGGCAGTTTCGGGGGACCCAGGCCTCCAGGGGAGAGCAGTTGGTGGGGACCAGAACTGCAGAGGAGGGCAGTTAGGGGCAATCAGGCTGGCAGGGGAGTGGTTATGGGGTGATCAGGCTGGCAGGAAGAAGCGGTTAGGGGCAATCAGGAAGGCAGACAGGCCAGCAGTTGGAAGCCAGCAGTCCTGGATTGTGAGAGGGATGTCCAACTGCCCATTTAGGCCTGGTCCCAGTAGGATCGGGCCTAAACGGGCAGTTGGACATCCCTCGAGGGTCCCAGATTGGAGAAGGTGCAGGCTGAGCTGAGGTACACATGCCTTCGTGCACGAATTTTGTGCACCGGGCCTCTAGTCAAAGCATAATATGCTCATGATATGCTAAGGCCACTCAACTGCTCACTATGACATGCACTGACCACCAGGGGGCAGACAGTTGACTGGTCACCCAGTCGCTATGACATGCACTGACCACCTGGGGGCAGATGCTCCAACTGGTAGGTTAGCTTGCTGCTAGGGTCCAGCCGATCAGAACTGAGTGATATGGACTGGACATGCCCTGGAGCCTTCCCAAGGTCCCCCCCCCCCCACTGGCCAATCTCCCACATCCCTTCCTGGCCCTGATCATGCACTGGTGGGGTCCCTCAGCCTGGCCTGCACCCTCTTGCAATCTGGAACCCCTTGGGGGATGTTGAAGAGCCGGTTTCAGCCCGATGGTGGCATGACCAGTCACTATGACATGCACTGACCACCAGGGGGCAACACTCAATGCAGGAGCTGCCCCCCCTGCTGGTCAGTGCACTCCCACAGGTGGAGCGCCACTCAGCCAGAAGCTGGGCTCACAGCTGGCAAGCACAGTGGTGGGAGCCTCTCCCGCCTCTGTGGCAGCACTAAGGATGTCCGTGGGGAGCGGGCCTAAGCTCTCAGTCGGACATCCCCTGAGGGCTCCCAGACTGCGAGAGGGAACACACTAGGCTGAGGGACACCCACCCCCTGAGTGCACGAATTTTGTGCACCCGGCGTCTAGTATTTTATAACGTTTCAAACATTAGACATTTAGGTTGCTCGTAGGTTTTAACTGTTTATAAATGTAATGTTTCTTATCTTTGTCCTAAAGGTCTGGATTTGTGAGAGTTCTTGAGGCTAGAGTTCTAGAAGAGAAATTACTATACTAAAGAATATGAACTTTTACAGACCTGGATTATATTGACAAATGGCTTTCCAGAAGGGTTGTACCAATTTACACAATATACCATTTTGTATATCGAGTATATACAAGGTGGGGCAAAAGTAGGTTTACAATTGGTCTTATGGAAAAATCATATAATAATTTCCTGGCCAGCATGGCTCAGTGTTTGAGCATCGACCTATGAACCAGGAGGTCACAGTTCCTTTCCTGGTCAGGACATATGCCTGGGTTGTGGACTTGATCCCCAGTGTGAGATGTGCAGGAGACAGCTGATCAATGATTCTCTCTCAACATTGATGTTTCTAGCTCTCTCTCCCTCTCCCTTCCTCTCTGAAATCAATCAAAATATATTTAAAAATTAATAATAATACACCACTGTGGAAAACATTATGGCGTTTCCTCAAAAAAGTAAAAATGGAACTCCCATTTAACCTGTAATCCCACGTCTAGGAATATATCCTAAGAAAATAAAAATACCAATCAGAAAGGATATATGCACCCCTATGTTCATAGCAGCCAATTTACAATAGCTAAGATTTGGAAACAGTTTAAGTGCCCATCAACAGATGAGTGGATTAGAAAACTGTGGTACAGCTACACAATGGAATACTACGCTGCTGTAAAAAAGAAGGAACTCTTACCATTTGCAACAGCATGGATGGAACTGGAGAGCATTATGCTAAGTGAAATAAGCCAGTCAGAGAAAGATAAATATCACATGATCTCGTTCATTTTGGAATATAATGAACAACACAAACAATATAATGAACAAAAATAGAACCAGAGTCATAGAAGCATTGAACAGACTGTCCAAACTAGAAGGGAAGGCGGGGGGAGAGGGGGTTGGGGGGTTGGGAAAGGGGTTAAGAGACCAACCAAAGGACTTGTATGCATGCATATGAGCATAACCAATGGACACAGACAGGAGGGTGGGGGGTGAGGGCATGTGCTGGGGAGTGGGGACGATTGGGGAGTGGTCAATGAGGGAAAAAGGAGACTTACATAAAACATTAAACAATAAAGAATTTAAATTAAAAAATAATAATAATGCAAGAATACAGTGTTTTGTGTACTTACAACTGTTACCCCTACTTTTTCCCCAGACTCTATATGAGTCTTGAAGTGCACACATATTAAATATGACTTTAAATGTATTTAACAATTTGTTATTTAATAATATTAACTGTTGGTTATTTTAATCTAAAAAATACTGACTAATAGAAAGATTGAAATATTTTTCATGGGTTTATATATTATTTGCATTTATTTTTTTATGAAATACGACATTTTTATGTTGCTCTATTGGTATTTAAGTGGTTATTATAACTTGCATTAAAAGTTTGTAATTAAGGTGATCAATTGTTTTAGTTTGTTCCTTAAAAATATTTCATAATTATTCTTTGCCTTTTAAATTTTTTTATGAATTTCATTATATATACCAACCTTTTGCTTTCTTCATCATTCCCCAACATAACTTTAATTAGAAAGTGCCTTCTGATTTAATAATTGGACAAATATGAAACCTCAAATTTTTATAGATTAATAGTAACCAATTATAAAAATGATGATACATTGTTCAACAAATAAAACATCAGATTTAAAATACTTTATATTCATTGTCAGTTATTTATTACATAGCATGTAGCACTTTTTAAGGTATGACTAGTAGTTCATTTAAATTTCTAGGGAAATTTAAACCTATTGTAATTCAGTGTTTGAGATCTGTCAGAATTCCTTTAACATGTCACAGATTTTGATATGTTATAATAATATTGATACATTTTAAAAGAAAACGACACCATATTCCCAGAATGAGAGTCATATAAAAAAGTGGGAGTCATCATATCGATTGTATTTTTCCCATCATTTTTCATTGCAGTACAAATCTGTTGCACTGCCATGATTTACATCATATATTTTTCTGAGGGTTTTTTGTTTGTTTTTTGTTTTTAATCCACTTGGGATTTGTATGACTTTCTTCTGTTATTTAATAAATTATTTCAGAATGGTATGGGTGATTCTTCAAATTATCATCCAAATGATAGCAATGATCAGCCTTTATTTTATTTTTAATATATTTTTATTGATTTCAGAGAAGAAAGGAGAGGGAAAGAGATATAGAAACAAAAATGATGAGAGAGAATCATTGATCAGCTGCCTCCTGCACCTCTACACTGGGGATTGAGCCCTCAACCTGGGCATGTGCCCTGACCAGGAATTGAACCCTGACCTACTGGTTCATAGATTGACACTCAAGCACTGAGCAACACCGCTGGGATGGCCTTTATTTTGTAATTTATAAAGAACCTGAACACCTGTTCCCTCTATAATTTGTTCTTTACAGCAACAGCACTACAAAATTGGTATTTTACAACTATTCCATTTTTTTTATCCGTACTAAAGAGAAAAATAAAACTCAGAGATGTTGAGTAACTTCCTTAAAATCATACAGTTAAGGTTGACAGTGTTGGGATTTGAAATTGTTCTTCTCAGTTTGGATCCCATGTTCCTAATTATCAATCTTTCTTGTGTCAACAAAGGGATATTAGAATGGAACTTTAATTTCTGTGGAGTGAGGTGCAAACTATATGTCAGAATAATAACTGTTTTGAAAGTAAACAGCTATAATAAACTACACATAAATTTTCAAATTTACTTATCCCCAAGTATCATCATAAAATCTTCAGTATAACTTTAAAAAATATGTTATAGAGCAACTTTAGGTTTGAAGTAAAATTGAGCAGAAAGTAGAGTTTCAATGTAACCCCTGCCCTATAAATGCATAGCCTCCTCCATTATCAATGTCCGCCACTGGATGTTGTTTTAAACAATGGATGAACCTTTATTTATACATCATAATCACCCTAAGTCCATAGTTTACTTTAGGGTTCACTCTTGGTAGTATGCATTCTATGGGTTTGAACAGATGTTTAATGACATGGATCCACCATTATAGTTTCACTAGACGCCTGATGCATGAAATTTGTGCAAGGGGCTCAGCCCTCGCAGCTGCAGCGGTTTGCCTATTGCTCCTAAGCTGCAGACCTGTATGACACATTACTGTACTGATTACTGTAGGCAATTGTAGAACAATAGTAAGGTTTTTTGTTTATTTAACTGTATCTAAATATAGAAAAAGTATAGTAAAAATATGGTACAGGTGTATAGAGCACTTACCATGAATGGAATTTACAGGACTGGAGATTGCCCTGGGTGAGTCAGCAAGTGAGGGGTGAGTTAATGTGAAGGTCTAGGGCATTACTGTAAATCACTGTAGGATTAAAAACACTGTACACTTAGGCTATAATAAAATTATAAAATAAAACAAAATTCAAATCAAAACAACAGAAAATGATGCAATCAGGACACAGAATAAATACAAGATGCATGAGGCTGCTGCTTGGCATAATACAACATACTACTTTCAGTAAGCATCTACATATATAAAACCCTAATATGCAAATAGACCAAACGGCGGAACAACCGAACAACAAAACAACGGAACAACCAGTCACTAAGATGTGCGCTGACCACCAGGTGGCATGCGCAGATCATGGCGGGCATCAGCAGCAAGCAGCAGAGCATGGAATATAGCCAGTGTCAGCCGCAGCGGGATGGTGGAGCAGGTGAGCAGGGGTGCCAGACCAAGGTGGGGCACCGGTCACTGTCATCAGGGCGAGCCCCTGGTGGTTACTGAAAATTCTTTGCTCCCACGTGCCATGGTCCCGCCTGGCACTCGCACCTGCTGCTTGTGCTGGTGCTGGTGCCAGCCCTACTCGCACGGCTGCTGGCGCCAGAGCCACTGCTCCCATCTGCTGCCAGTACCTGGCGCCAGCCTCAATCACTTGGCGCTGTCAGCGGGTGCGAGTGACGGCTGCTGGCCCCAATCACCCCTCAGGGCTTCTCCCCCTGCTCCTGAGGGGTGATCAGAGCTGGTGGAGGATGGGCTGAACCCACTCCTGTGCCCACTGCAGCTTCACAGCCCACAGTTCCTTTCAAGATGCACGAATTCGTGCACTGGGCCCCTAGTTTGTTATAAGAAGAAAGAGAATGCTCTAAAATAATGATGAATGGTATAGTACCATGGTCGGCAAACTGCAGCTCGCGAGCCACATGCTGCTCTTTGGCCCCTTGAGTGTGGCTCTTCCACAAAATACCACAGCCTGGGCGAGTCTATTTTGAAGAAGTTGCGTTAGAAGAAGTTTAAGTTTAAAAAATTTGGCTCTCAAAAGAAATTTCAATCATTGTACTGTTGATATTTGGCTCTGTTGATTAATGAGTTTGGTGACCACTGGTATAGTATAATAAATGCATACACCACTCATATTGTCGTTTATTATAATTCTCAAGTATTATGTACTGTACATAATTATATGTGCTATACTTAATTTTTTTAAATGTATGTTTATTGATTTTATTGAGGAAGGGAGAGGGAGAGAGAGGTAGAAACATCAATGATGAGAGAGAATCATTGACTGGCTTCCTCCTGCACACCCCCCACAGGGGATCGACCCAGAAACCCAGTTATGTGCCCTGACTGGGAATCGAACCTATGACCTCCTGGTTCATAGGTCGTTGCTCAACCACTGAACCACCATCTAGGCTGTTCTATCCCATCTAATTAAAGAGTAATATGCAAATTGACCATCACTCCAAGACACAAGATGGCCACCCCCATGTGGTCAAAGATGGCTGCCTTCATGTGGACACAAGAAGGCCACCACAAGATGGCCTGCAGGGGAAGGCAGTTGTGGACAGTAAGGGGAGATCAGGCCTACAGAGGAGGGCAGTTGGGACAGACCAGGCCAGCAAGGGAGGGCAGTTGGGGGGGACCCAGGCCTGTAATCGAGGGCAGTTGAGGGGGGGGGCAGGCCTGCAGAGGAGGACAATTGGAGGGGACCAGGCCTGGAGAGTACAGCAGTTGGGGGAGGCAGTCTTGCAGGGGAGGGCAGTTGTGGGTGATCAGGCCAGCAGGGAGGGCAGTTAGGGGAGACCAGGCCATCAGTGGAGGGCAGTTGGGGGAGACCAGGCCAACAGTGGAGGGCAGTTGGGGGGGACCAGGCCTGTAGGGGAGGCAGTTTGGGGGGCACCAGGCCTGCAGGAGAGGATAGTTGGGGGGGACCAGGACAGCAGGGGAGGGCTGTTGGGGGGTGGGGGCAGGCTTGTAGGGGAGGGCAGTTAGGGGTGACCAGGCCAGCAGGGGAGGAAAGTTATGGGTGACCGGGCCATCAGGGGAGGGCAGTTAAGGGTGATCAGGCCAGTTGGGGGCGACCAGACCTACAGGGGAGGACAGTTAGGGGTGACCAGACTGGCAGGGGAGGGCAATTAGTGTTGACCAGGCCAGCAGGGGAGGGCAGTTAGGGGCAATTGAGCCAGCCAGGGAGCAGTTAGGTGTCAATCAGGCTGGCAGGGGAGTGGTTAGGGGCAATCAGGCAGAGGCAGGCCAGCGGTTTGGAGCCAGCAGTCCTGGATTGTGAGAGGGATGTCCAACTGCCCGTACTGTGATTGGGCCTAAATGGGAGGTTGGACATCCCTCAAGGGGTCCCAGATTGGAGAGGGAGCAGGCTAGGCTGAGGGACAACCCCCCCCCCCCCCGATACACGAATTTCATGCACTTGGCCTTTAGTACTTTTATATAACTGTCAGCACAGTAGATTTGTTTACCAGCATCACCACAAATAGGTGAATAATATGTTGCATTATGAAAAACATTACAATGGCTATGATGTCACTAGGGAATGAGAATTTTTCAGCTCCATTATAACATTATGGGATCACCACTGTATATGCTGTTGGTGGGTGAGTAAAACATTCTTATGCCACCCATTATATTTAGTTTTGTAATAGATATAACTTCCTTAAAATATATTTATGCATAAAAACACATGCAAACAGATCCAAGGGACAATAATTTGGGCAATATAAATGTTCTTAAAATGGATTATTCAAATTATAGCACGATACTCAGTTTAATGTTAAATTAGATAATACATAAGAAGTTATACAGTGATTTGTATATTTATTGTGAGGATGATAATGATACTTCTACAACTCTTTGGGTACAGAGGATTTGCTTCTGAACCTGGGTGATTGTTTATAATTTATTCAATGTATTCTTAATGAGTTGGGGACAGATTAACTCAGGGTTCTTGAATTTTTCTGTGACTACAACCCAGAGGTAGTTACTATCTGAAATATTTCTGTGTCATTCAAAATTCAAAATGAGCGAACATAGGGAAGCCATAAGAGATCAATAGGAACTGGTTTCTGTAATGGCCATCAAAATGGTCTCAATTACTATCGGTACCTACTAGGAAACTATCAGTTTATTGAACACATATCTACTGAGCTAATTTACAAAAGTGAAATCATTACATAATGTTAATTTATTAACTTTTTCCCCTTAAACATAGTACCCAATCTCTGGGGAGATACATTCTTTCATGGCAAGATTTAGCATTCATTTATTTATGATTCTTGCCAGAAACAATTTTTACTGTGAAGGTGGGAAAATGGTGATTTTTCTATTATCACTATTTCTTCCAAATTCTACTGGAACAAAGAGCTTTCATTTATTTTTTTTCTAATTATGTGTGTGCATCCATGTGTATCTATCTGTCTATCTATCTACCTATCATCTATAATCTTTCTCTTGTCAGTATAGATTTATGAATTCTTATTTTATTCAATTGATTATCATCCATTTCTGTTCTTATTTATTCATACTTAAATTGTCCCAGATTTTCCCAATAGCAACTCCTTTCGTCTAGCTCTTTTTTTGCTATGCCATTACTATTATGTGCTTATTAATTATTATTATTATTATTATTATACATATTTACTTTCTGTAAAATGTTTCAATCTCAATTTCCAGTCCTAAGATGAAACCAGACAATTTTCTAAGAAGTCCTGGTTTCTTCCAGTGGGGAATCACATGTACAAATCAAGATTTAGGTTTATTTATTGTTTTGGGATATCATTACACCTCGTCCGATTCATCTTACAGAACTAAAATATCTGAATTTATGTGTATGTACATGTGTATATACACATAGCATCTACATACAATTACCTCCAACTTCAACCCACCCCCTGGGTTTTAGCTAGCCTTTCCCCAGGCTGTATTTGTATGCTCCCTGGTTCATAATTAGAACCGGAGTTTCAAATACACTTAGTCGTTTACTCAATCTGACAATACACATACAAGGGCCTCAGAATAGTTAGGTCCTCAAAACTATGAAAACACAACCTACAAGAAAGTTCAAGATTCATTTGCAGCTCTATATTTCCCTTACATTGAAAGTATACAGTTAAAATGCCATGTTCAAATACTACATGAATTAATTTGGTTTGTCTGTGTTTTTATTTGGTTTTACTTTTTCCTCCTTCGATGTGGCTGTGTCATTCCTGTGTAATATAGCAGAGTTCTTTCTGAGCTCAGCTTTTATTTTTAATTTTATATTTATTTATTTTCCCTTTTTATTAAATGTATTGGGGTGACACAGCTTAACAAAATTATACAGGTTTCAAGTGCACAATTCTAAACCCATCACCTGTGCACTGTGACTATCGAAAACAGTAACATGCAAAGGGATGCCACGCATCAGAACTCATTTGATATTGCATTTTCTTATGGTTTGGATATGCTTCTACTTAAATCTGATTACTTGGAACATGTGAAGCTGGAGTCTGACATTCTGTGTACTCATCTTTGTTTTCATCGGTAAATCGGTTTCCTCTCCTGTGTGAACTGCTGTGCTGTCGGGGGATGTTGTGAATACTGTGCTGAGAAGACTTGCACAAATAAAGTCTAGATTTAGTAGAGATTCAACTACATCATGAATACTGATGTCTTCCATGGTTGTGAGACCAGAACCTGGTAGCTGGTGTCTATTCCTTGTTCATTTGCCGGAGAAAATAACATTTTTCTTCCTTATAAACTCTTGTTTTCTGCTTTAAAAAAAATAAAAAGAAAAAATTAAAGAAGAGATGACTTATAATGTTATCTTGTTAATCTTAAAGGTTGTTCTGAGAATTTAATCGTATCATGTTTATAATCTCTTTGTAAATAATAAGTAATCTTAATATACAAGTTATTATTGAGTTTGGAACATAATAGAAGACGTGGATGTGTAGACTGTTTCTACCTTGTTTTAAGATGAGATCATTTGGGCAGTGCCTTATTTTTGGCAACTCTGCACAGTGGGAGTTAAAAGTCCCACCTCAGAGATTAAGGTGCGTAATTTTAGAGTACCTAAGAATAGCAGGATAAAAATTGACCACAGGTTAGCTCACACTGGCCCCTCCAATGAGGCCACAGGCTACCGGTGGGTCATGATGGGAAAACTTTCCAAAGCTCTGCCTTGTTCCCTTTAAAGATTACCTCCGCTGGAGTCTAAGAACTTCTGATCACAGCAGGAGGAAACTTTAGCTCTCTGCCTTTTACATTTCACCAGCCTGACTCATGACCCTCCCAGCCAGACAGGGACCCAATGACGGAGTGTACATTGATTATACATCTCAACTTTCCTAGTACATCATATAAAATAAGCGCCTTTCTCTGTAGTTTTCTAGTTCAGATGCACAGAATGCTTGTTGTCACGCCAAGGCTCCTGGACAGGACTCCCTGCGTTGGGGCTGCCTGTGCTTCTGGCACAGTGAGGCGAGGGCAGTGGCGAGGGCTTCTAAAGCTGGCAATACCTTAGAGCAGCAACAGCCACAGGGAATCAAATACTGTTCTTCTGCCATAAGGACTGATGTTTAAAATCACTCTGGAACCCCCCACAATTCGTAGATCACACTCCCATGCTATGGAGAATAAAATGCCAAGGCAGACTGATTGTTCTGCTTAACAGAATATTGGATCTATACACCTTAGACTCATCAGAAAACATAGGAACTACAAGAATGGCTTATCTAGCTGTACAGTAAATATTTTTTTTTATTTTTCTGTTTTCATCTATTTGTTGACGAGGCCAAAGGCAAAATACATTATAAAATAACAAAACAAAATACAAAGTCAGCTTTTTTGAATATTTATCTGCCTCTTTCCTGGCATCAGGTTGTTTATTCATTTATATTTTTATTTATTATTCATCAAAGCACTTTGATATTTAAAGCTTCATGTCAAGAGATGAAATGCAAATAGCTACTTCTCAGAAAGGAACCCTAGAATTTTAGCTATCTTAAAAATTCTAATGTAATTTTAACCTCATCAAATATAAATGATAATTTGATTATGATAATATTCATTTAGATTAATGGAATAAATAAATTTTTAGTTATTGCTTTTTTTTACATGCTCATTAAAATATACTCATATGCAAGATCAGGTCTCACTATGTTATGGCCAAAGTAAAGCCACAAACAAGTAAAATAATAAACTAAATACTTATAATGCCTTCATTTAAAATAATAAATGCTCAGTACAAATTTTGGAGAGGCAGGTTTACTGTATGGTCCTGTGCTATAAATCTCTGTTATTCAAAAATGATATCTGCAATACTATCAACAATAAAAATTATATTAAAAAAGTGATCATAGATGTAAAATGCATTGCCATTAAAATAATAAAATAAATAAAAGTAAAATTGATGAAAATAATAATGGTGGCTAGACTCAGACCTCACTGATAATCTGTACAAGGCAAAGAATCAGAGAATAATCATAGAAGTATTTCTTGAAATTTTAACTGCATAGGAAAAATAAAGAATGCAAACCACTATGTGGAGACCTAATAATTAGAAGCTTTTCAACAACAGCAACAGATTTTAATCAGTTGTGTTTTTGGAAGGGTTGTCAAATGTACCAGATTTTTTTTTTTTTTACAAAAATCAAATTAAGTTAATGTTGAAGTTCATTAAAAATAAATTTTATTCTAGGATTCAAAATACCTGTGGCTCAATCTTGATTAAATGCTTTAAGTCCTTCATTGTGTATTCTGGGATTTCTTAGTCCTGAGAAAATAAATTTCAAATGCTAAACGTATTGTATTTTTCACAACTAATATAATATATATGTATGAACCTTACACTTTAGATTTATTTTCACGTTCTAACCTACAAGCAAAAAATGCCAACTGTAAAGACATCTAGTAATTATTTAGTAACCATCATTAATTTTATTTTATTAGGAGACTTTGCCATATCATTGCTCTTATTTACTCAGAGAAGTCAAATTTCATTCAATCTCAGTTACAAATCTTTGATGACATGTTTAAATGCACTCTATATGGACTCATTCATTTTTAAAAATGACATTGGTTTGTTTTCCTTTTTCCAAAATAGCAAGTAGTTCATCCACATCAAATGGACAGTAGTTACACTCCACTGAAAAATGATTTTGCAAAAGCATATTGAACAGCTGAATCAAATAAACAGTAATAATAAAACACCTTTGATTACTAATTTTTATTGAGTCCCTGCCCTCCGTGCTAAAATGATAGGGTATAGTTTCTACATCAGGACTGCATGGGTCATTGCAGCTGCCAGTGGATTTTTAAACAATTGCGCTCCAACCTTTGAAAGCAAGGATTCATCACAGAAATGCTGACACAGCCGTAACTGATGCGGTGTGAATGGCATTGCTGCACTCTGCATGCTATTAGTCCTTGTAGCCAGAACTGGCCCGGCTGTGTTCTGCAAACTTTCACCAAGGAGAAGTCTTTAACATTTCAGCAAGACACAGAAGTGTCTTGCATGTTCTTATTTGTGTGGTGTGAAAAGAGGTGTGTTGTGGTATTTATTACCAGGTCAGTGTCTTGGGGTTGGCTAATCACTGGCCCAAATATAAATCCATGATCCCAGCTTTTCCAGATATTTGTATGGCAGGCAGCTACACAGCAGCAACTTCTGTAATCCCTTCTCCTGCAGTTAGAGCTACTAGAAAAGCTTAATAATATCCCAGAGGCAAAGATGAAACGGTATTTCCACAGCTACTGTTTGCTGTAGAGAGCTTTTGAAGTCAAGCCTAAGATGTCTTTATTTCCCTACCAGAAAGAAATTTTTTTTGCCCTCTTTTACTCTGGTGTTGTCATGATGATAGCTTTCTGCTTGAAAAATATTCCAAGCAGCTGCAGCTCTCCCATAAAGCATTAGGGAATGAGAACAGCTTTTCATCAGGGGCTGTTGGAATCTGTAACTACAGTTTGTCACTGCCGAAACCCACGGCTATGCTGCCAGTGATCTCAATTTAAAACTCTCAGCTTCTTTCTTATCAGGTGGAGGGCAGCCACGACTTTCATTGTCAGCTTATTGGGGACTGCCCTCGCTTTTAACTTGTGTGGTTAATTAAGTTCTAAATTGGGTGTAGTGTAGAGCTCTCAATTCAACCTTTGTTCGGTACCACCTAGAAAACAAAAAGCAGGAGGCCCAGAAAGCACTGAAAACTAAATTAATTGTAGTGGTGCGTATAAAAGTGAAATTCAGATCCAATTTACTTAATGTAAGGGAAGGGATACTAAGTGTTGGTCTAGAAAGTCTTCATTTCAGACAAACTCTGATCATTAGATCACAGTGGAAAGTTGTAAGGAAATGTAGAGCATAAAGCAGCTTTTTATTTATATAATTGGTAGCACAATTGTCAACTATAATAGGAAACAGTGAATTTTGGAGAAGAATGCAGCATATCAAATCAAGGAAAAAACAAATAAATAAAAACAGCAACATACCAATAGCACAAAGTCAGAACATCTCCAGAAAATAAAACACTGCAAAAATCTTTAGACATGAGAGGAATATAATTTGTTAAAAGTGGTTGTATTATACTGGCATTATCTACCCTAATAAAAGAGTAAGATGCAAATTGACCATACCTTCATGACGCCCACCATCCAATTAGGAGTGAGTATGCAAATTAACCCAATAAAGATGGCAGGTTAATTTGCATATGCAGGCTCTGAGTGGCTGGGGGCAGGGCGGGACTCTTGTGTTGTCGCCATGGCAATGACGCAGGCATTGCGCCCTGCCCTGGGATGCTCTGGGACTCTGGGCAGCGTGGAAAGGCAGCTTCGGGCCTGAGTGGAAAGGCGGCTCCAGCTTGAGCAAAGGCAGTGCTGGCAGCCAGGGGAAGGAAGGCATATTCTTGCATGAATTTTCGTGCATCGGGCCTCTAGTTTTACTATAAAAGTATGGATAAAACCTTATAAGCTCAGGGAAGGCCTGCATGGCAGTCTTGCAAACTCTAAGACCTAAAGTAACCACAAGGATGGTTTGAAATTAAAACTTTACCTAAAAGCAGTTATGGTGGGTAGGCATATCCTAGGCCAGTATTTTTCCTGACAAGGTCAATCTTTACTTTAACTGAACCTATTGTCTTTTTACATCGACAATAACATATCCTTGAACTATCAGGGTAACTTGTAACTTCCCTTTTTTCCAGACCCCTCAGGGCAGAACCAAATGCCCTGGGCACCAGGACAGATACCACAAATTCCTTCATTGTTATTGTTATCATGTTAATTGTTGACTGTTAACTATCCTGTACCCACCTAAATAAAATAAGTGTGTGTCTATCATTTTACCCTTTATTCATTCCTAAAGGTTCCCCCCCCCACTCCGCCCTTTGATTTTTCCTGCCTGTCTAATCTATAACCAGTGGATTTCATGTAACCCGCCTACGTCTCCTACTTTGATTGCAATGTATAAAAATAGGTGAAAAAAATGCCATAATTATCCCAATCCCTTGAGATTCTGCTTCCCGACACTTGTCCACAGTTTGGCTTAAATAAAGTCACAAAAATTCTTTACAGGTTTGAATGTTTTTACCTTAACGTAAGTTTGATACTGCTACACAAAATGATGAAGTATTTTATGAAAAGAATATTATGCTATTAACCAGATATGTTTGTGGATTTTTCAAATATATATTTTACAAACTTAAATTTTATTGTACTTACAGTTTAAACTGTAAGGAAAAGGAAAGTTAAGAGAAAATGTCCAATTCCAGAAATAGATTTTAAAAAAGGAATAGATATTTGAAGAACATGTGTCTTGTTTTGTTTTTTGAGTACATAAGCCTCTATCACAGCTATATACTGTAAAATAATGAGAATAATTTCATGAGAAACAAATGTTATCAGATAAATATTTTTGCGGATATTTTCCAATTCAGCAAAGAATTGGAAAATAATAACTGCAGTAATTAAGTATGTAATTAATAATTATCTGAACTCTAGGAATGTTTTGCTTAACTGGGCAATCTCATCAATAAACTATCTTAGCCATTTTTAAATTTTGAAATGTATTTTTCCTTATATCTTTTTTAATACCAAAAAGGATGCAAGAAAGCTGAGAGATTTACTTGTTACTACTAAATAGGTATATACTTTTTTTTTCCACAGTTGTAGTCCAAATAGTTTAATATCAAAGTTGGGAAACATGACTAATGGGGTTAGTCCTAGGATGAGTGCTACTTAATAATTCCATCAATCATCTCAAAATATGCTCATTTACTTAGTTAATAACATCAGACTGGGATGGATTATTTAGCACCTTGAAGGACAGAATTAAAATATAGTGTGACCTTGAGAATTAACAAGTCTCAGAAGTTATGAAAATCAAACTATAAAATCTTACAGAAAATACATATTAATGTAATCCTGCAGGCCTAAAATCCTGAATGGCAGATTTGAAACAGATTTATTTATTAATTTTATTAAGAAAACATATCAATGGGGGAAAAGAGGGACGTTTCTAATACTTTCAATGATAAAGATAAATAAAAAAAATAAAGCATAACTCAATCTCAGAGGAAAAAAGAATCTATAATAATAAAAGTGTAATATGCTAATTAGACCAGACATCCTTCCAGGGCTGCAAGGGAAGCCAGGGTCCCGGGTGCCAGAGGAAAGCCAGTGCTGGCAGCCGGGGGAAGGAAGGCTTACTCTTGCATGAATTTCGTGCATCAGGCCTCTATTCTTAAATATTTATCTTCCTGGGCCGAAGCCGGTTTGGCTCAGTGGATAGAGCGTAGGCCTGCGGACTGAAGGGTCCCAGGTTCGATTCCGGTCAGGGGCACTTACGTTGGTTGCGGGCACAGCCCCAGTGGGGAGCGTGCAGGAGGCAGCTGATCGATGATTCTCTCTCATCGATGTTTCTAACTCTCTCTCTCTCTCTCTCTCCCTTCCTCTCTGTAAAAAAAAAAAAAAAAAAAGGAAAAAAAATATATTTATCTTCCTGGGAGACAATATTGCATAGTGGTTAAGAGCATGGCCACTGAAATCTTCTGGCTTGGGTTTAAATTCTGCCTCTACCGATTAATGTGATCATTGTCAAGCTACTTAGTATCTCTGGATCTCAGCATTCTCATTTGCTAAGTGGTAAAAATTATAGTATCACTTTCATAGGATTTTTACAAGGATTAAACTGGAGCAATGCCTGGAATATAATAAGAGCAATACAACTATAAACACACATATTTTAATTTATCTGTCTAAAGGTCACCAGACTAAGAAATGGTTGAGCTTAGATCTGGTTTCTGAGGATGATGAGCTTCATGATTGGCCTATAAATGAGGATGTTTGTTTCAAACATTTTAAATTATTGTTAAAGCATAATCATGTCCCTTCAAAACCTTAAAACATAGTTCAGTCTATATAAAGTACTTTATCTTTTCTTGGCAATGGGAAAATATCTGTGAATTAAGAAATTGAGTGAGTTTTATTCAAGATGAACAGCTATGGAAGGTCTTATAACAATTTGGTAAATCTTGTGAATTTACAGGCCAGTACTTAGTGATTCTCACATAAAGGTGCTAAGAAAAATTGAATATTGATTTATTCACATGCAAACACAAATGAATAATATTCAATAATGAAAAATATCATCTTATTCACATTAAACAAAGTATAATAACTTTTTAGGCTAAATGATTGGAAGATATAATGTCAAGCCCTTTGGGAATTTAAAAATGTCATTCTTTCAGGTCAGTGATTCTCACTAGGGATGAGAAGTGAAGGTATCAGAATTACCTGCATGATACTTTTGCAAATTAAACCCACTCAGAACAGAGGCAAATACACGCAAATTCTAGTATGCTATGCTGGAGGATGGTACTTCTACCTCTCTATGATTTATCAACAGGTGAGTCACTGTTACAAATGAGAACATATACCAGGTAGTGCTAATCATGAGAAAATTCATGATCCTCTATTTGTTAACATGCTACACTTCACTCTATATGTCTTTCTCATAATATTAATATATAAAGATGTAATATGCAAATTAGGCTGGGACACCATAACAGGATGACCAGACAGGAGGAGGTTGCATGCACAGGTGAGGCCCGGAGTGGAGATGGAGACAGAGACAAGGGGCCTGCCCGAGCTGGTGTGGCAGCTCCAGTGGCCCAGAGCAGACACAGGCAGGGGGTCAGGGGGAGCCTGGGGTGGAAGTCAGGCACATGTCCCAGCCGCCCGCGGCACCAGTCAGGCAAGGATACCAGCTGCCCGCAGTGGCGGTCCGGCCTGACTCCCCAACAGTCCACGAGGTGCCACCTAGCACAGTGGGAGGTGGGTGCCTCCTCGTGCGATTTCACTCACTGGGCCTCTAGTTGAGTATATTAGGCTTAGACATTGTATTAGGCAGGATTACGGTAACCATTCCAGATAATTTATTTATGCCTCAGGTTTTTATCTTTAATACTAGTGGCCTGGTGCACAAAATTCATGCATGGGGCAGGGGTGTCCCTCAGCCAGGTCTGCACCCTCTCCAATCTGGGACCCCACAAGGATTGGGTCTAAACCGGCAGTTGGACATCCCTCTCACAATCCGGGACCACTGGCTCCTAACTCGGAGCGCCAGAGGGTCTTTCTTTATTTTTATTTATTTAACTTTTTTTTAGGGCAAAAGTCTACGATTTTCAATTAAAACTGAAAAACTGCCAGGGACAGGAATGACAGAGGACCCATCCTAGGTGGATGGGATCCTGGGGGTGGGGAGTAGGGAACATTGTTGACATAGTTGTCAGAATTCAAATGGGGTTGGGTGGAGAATTGTTATGTAGGAATGTCTGCTTTTTGGAAATACACAGGAGAGTATCAGGGCATCCTGTCCTGTGTAGAGCATGCTCTCAAACAGCTCAGAAAGAGACTGGGGGAAATGGGCATATATGTGTATAAATGCACACACTCACACACAGTCTAACCTTGCTATTTTCGACTCCACCTTTGTGTACCTGCCTACTTACTAAGATCCGTAACTCCAGAATCAAGGCTTGCAGAGCTTCCTAGGCCATTGGGCCATGGCCAGGGTGCAGGAACCCTGCAGACAGACCCGCAGGCACAGTCCCAGCTGAGGTCCAACAGGTGCCACTGTTTTCTTGTTTCAACTCCAGTATGTGAATGGGGGTCTGTTTCGTGACAGGTTCCGTTGGGGCTTTGGCATTTCTCTGCTTCCTGGTGGCGTCTGGCTGTGTGGGAAGCCAAGCTGATGCTCCAGTGGCTGCCGGTTCCCTGAGCCCTAGAAGACTGTACGGTAAATTATGGAGAAAAGATTGCGTCGTAAGCAAGTTCAGACTGCCCTATTTCAATCTTAAAGAATCAACAGCACCCATCACATACGGTGTCCTTTCAACAGAAACACAGAGAGTCCTGCCCTGAGCATGCACAGTGCCGGCTCACCAGGGCCCACGGACCAGCAGCGATGGCCATTTGCAGGTGATGTTGTGAAGTTGTGATGCTGAGGCAATGCCGGGGGTGAGCCCAGCTGCCAAGGCCACGTCCTGGCCCACATCTGGGCCTATGCCCCACAGTGAAGCCTGCGGTCGGGCACCAACAGGCGGCTAGGGGAACTGACATAGCCATGTCGGTACCGCCACAGTTTCTCTATGCACGTTTAAACCATCTGCATTATTCCAGAAAGAAGGGCTTTTTCTCCCACTCTGGATGGCCACAGTCCCCCGGCAGCGCCCGAGGACCTGGGGCCTACCTGGCACCCTAGCCTCGCTAACCCCCTCGCGGGCCACTGCCCTAACAGCTTTGTACCTCTGCAGCCCTCTGCACAGCCCACCGGCGCCGTCCAGTGCAGTCCGTCCAGCTCAGTCTGTCCATCTGCACGGCCCTCCAAGGCCATCCGGCCATACGCGCTTGGTCCACTCCTGCCTGGACTCTACTTTCCCTCGCCTGGGGGTGTGCCAGTGCACCTGCGCAGAGCTCCCACCTAGATTCTGCTTTCCCCCACCTGGTTGTGGGCCCAGTTCGCCTGCGCTGAGCTCCCTCCTGGACCGGTCGTCTGTCTGGTCATGACAGCCCTAGTCTATCATTAGTATAGATGGGAATATTACAAATTATTAAATTCTAATAGGAAAGGTTAAGTCAAATATGTTTTAATACTTTGCAAATGTAAGAGGGCTACGTATGTGAGAAATATAAGTCATCACTATATGCTGAAAACAGCCAGACCCAAGTGCACAACAATTTAGACTACATACAATACTGGCCCAGTTTGAATCCCGGTTAATTAGGTCAAGATAATTTGGCAGCCTTTCTAATGTCTTTCTCTGAGCACTAAGGAGTGTGGTGATGGGCATCTCCACAGTGCCTAGAGATAGACACTGAACAGAGCTGACTCAAGTGGTATAATAAAATTGGTCATGCCCTGCAAGCCTGTAGATTTGCTGCCATTCCTCATTTATTCCCCAATGCCAATTGTCATATGAATGTTCTCTCAGTAAAATTCTGTGCCCAGGTGCTTTTTTTAAAGGCATTGTACAAACATGGACTAAGCTATAATAAATCCCACTATTAAAGTTGTCACCAGAAGCCCCTGAACCTGACCATAACAGGATCCAGAGATTTTCAAGGAACTGATCTTATTCATGTTTATTTGGAGCATTATCTTCCACCACTAGAAAGCATCTCTTGTTTTCTTTAATAAACCTCTGTTTTTTCAGCTGAACATATAGGAAAGTATGTCATTTTTCATAAATGTTCTCTCTGTGTGCTTTTATTTATTTTCATAAATACTAAAAATACAGTATACCTCAGGATTTAATATATAGCCTGCTGCTAAACAATTTATGTAGAAATAATAGCTAACACATTAAGAGAAATGATATTAAAACTAAGCCCCCTGCAAGTACCTGAGAGAAACATCAAACTCTGCAAATGTTTTTTAAAGTTAAATGGAACTACTTGATTAAATTCACAGAGGCATTTCTTTAAGTTAGCCAAGAATCTTTATTCAACAGAGACGGGATTAAGGTTTTAAATTCTTGATATTAGTTGACCAGTTGAGTATCTAAAAAAAAACGAGTAAGAACCTGATGGCATTCTGCTGATTTTATTAGCAACAAATTATTTTTCTAATCGCCCTCACTGCTGCTTAATATCTACTTTCTGTTAATTACAATCTGGGGATGGAGAGAAGAGTGATGAATTTAATTTCAAAAGATCAAGTTTAAATTTGTGATCTCCACAATTAAAAAATATTAAACAAGCTCTCCCTGATGCTTCTTATGATTTAGAGGGGAAATAACATACACTTGCATCAAAGAACTCCTACTTGATAATTTGGTTTTGTTTAAATTGCTGGAATAATTTCCGTCTTTTGAATCTGTTTCTTCCTAAATGTGTGGCTGTTATTTAACTCATTGCATTCATCACTCATTCACAAACTTGATGGGCAGCAGGGTGTGACACCCAAAAAGTTGCCACTTTGGCATGTGGATTATTTTGAAATGAAGGCAATCAAGACCCAGCAGATTCAGAAAAAAACTTTTACCTCTCCCTTAACTAACTAAAATTATATGAATAGGGGCTCTGGCCCAGAAAGAAAGCTATCACTATATATATATATATATATATATATATATATATATATATATATATATGGTGCATATATACACTGAGTGGCCAGATTATTATGCTCTCTGAATGCAAAATAATCTGGCCACTCAGTGTGTGTGTGTGTGTGTGTGTGTGTGTGTGTGTGTGTGTATAATTTTTTTTTTTCCTGAAAGGCCTTCCTGCATGGCAGGGCAAACATCTGTTTACTAAACATCGACTCTTCCTATTTTCCTGTGAATCACCTTCCTTTTCTTTAAGTTCCAGGCCCCTGTCCCCCTCAGCTCAGGAAGGCACATAAACCTCAATTGCCTGTATTTGAATCTCAAGTCTTTGTGAGTTCCTATATGTACATAATTAATTTTTTTATATCCTATAAATGTCTTATCTCATTTTTATTGCTAGACCAGCCAATACACTAGAAGGGAAGAAGGAACTTTTTTCTTCCCACATATCAACAAATATTTATTGAGGACCCAGGAAGCACCAGGATATGGATAAAACACTGGAGTAACATTGTACAGCAGACAGTGATTCCTACTTTCAAGTTGACCTGAGGTTAACTAGAGAAGCAAATAGAAAATGGCAGTGCAATGTGCCATCATTCAAGTGTCATGGCAGTACATAAAAGGGTTACCTTAACCAATCTTGTTTTACAGGAAATGATGGTTTTTCCAATCAACTGAATCATGCTAGGCCTACCTTGTGATTAGGCACTAGCCACAGTCACTAGAAACAAAACAAAACAAAACAAAAACAATATAAACAAGACGTCGATAGAATCTTATAATGAGGGTACACAAAAAGTTATCGGATTTCCTTATACTTATTTATTTTGAATTGTATATAGAATTGATACAAGGTGCCTGGAGAACATGAAAAGTTCAAGAATAGAGATATGGGAAGAACAGGGGGACGGGGGTGCTAGGTTGAATATTCATGGCAAATGAAATAGCTCTTATAGACTCTAAGTGTGAAAGAAAACATGGCTTGTTCTAGATATCAATCATGATCTCCTTACTGGTTCCTTTAATGCAGGTGTCTGTACCTAGAACAGTACTTAACAATTTTTAATATCAAAGTCATCTTTGGGAATCTTGTGAAAATATATATACTTTCTCAGGAGGTCAAAAATGGGCCCAAGAGTCTACATTTCTGACAGGCTTCCATACGATGCTGACTCTGCTCATTTGAGGACCATGCAGTCTTTCAAATCTAAGGAAGACTCACAAACTATTAAGAGAAGCACAGGAGAGCTCACAACTATTGAGGAAGACAGATTCATATGTAAATAAGCTGAATAAAATCAACCTATTTTAATAAAAGTATACACTGTATACTATGGAAATTTGAAGAAGGCAGAAAGCTACTTACTGCACATGTAATTTTATGGAAGACTTCTAGAAATGCCATTTGATCAGAATCTTGATTTCTTTATTGGAATTTCAACAGAAGTGCCAAGAATTTTTGCAAAATTAGAGTCACAAAAGCTAACAGCTTTCCTGTGGATCATTAATTTTGGGTTGCTTAGGGTGCATGCAAAGAAATGACAGAAATTAGAGAGACTGAATTTCTTGCAAGGCATGCAAATTCCAACCTTACTTAAGTTCACAAGTTTAAATTCCACAGAGGGTTAATGCAGATAAAGTTGATATGGTTTGGCAAACCTTAAGTTAGTGCATATTGGCAAGCTAAATCTTTAACTCTGTTTTTTTTTAATCAATTATTTTTAAATTATTTTCTCCAAAAAACTAGGATCATAAATTTTTTTTCATAAATTTTCATGCTATTCTAATATTTAGTATGATGGTAAATCTTATGTGACAACCTTGCATTGCCAAGATACCCAGATGTTTGATCAACCATCAGTCTGAATGTTGCTCTGAAGGTATTTTCTAAATGAGATCAACATTTAAATCATTAACTGTGCTTTGAGTTAAGTGTATTATTCCCCATAATAAGCATCACCCAATTAGTTGAAGGTATTTAGAAAAAACAAATTGAGGTCTTCCAAGGAAGAGAGAATTTTCCCTTTAGTTCTTGAGACTTGAACTCTAACATCAACTCTTCTCTGTGTCTTGAAGCTATAGGATCACATAAGCCAGTAAAATCTCTGAACAGATATATGGATTCATACACACAACCTATTGGTTACGTTTGTCTGGAAAACCCTGACAAATATATTTTACTTCCACTAATTCTAGAAGCCTATTATACACCTGGGGATGTCAGTGTTTGAAAAGCACTGCAACATTTCAGAAGTTTTGAGCTCGTCTTAGGTAATTGTCTTATGTCGTTTAGTCCCTGAGAGGTATTTTGGAGAAGTATGTATCCACCCTTGACTTTAGATGCTATAATTAATGGGTTAAAATGAGTACATATGGAAAAAATATCTTATGTGTATGAATAAGTGAATGAGATACATGACCTCAGTTCAATTGATTTCAAAACATATTTGGTGAGCACCAGCTCTATGCCAGAGTTTGTGCTAGGAGCTGGGGAAGAGAAGATAAATGAGACAGAATCTCTACTCCAAGGAGAGAACATGCTCAACATTATGTGGTTAAGTGCAAAGACAGGTGAGTCTGGGGTACTCATGAGTCCACAGTCAATATCCTGCAGAGATAAATAAAGAAGCACTTTTCTACAATTATCACGGTATGGTTCATAGACTCTTCGTGGAGTAGAGTGCCCTATGACTATTTTGGGAAAATAAGCCATTAGTTGCTATGGACAACTACCTAAATTAAGAGCCCCTGAAGATTTGATCACGGGGAGGGAAAGAACTTGAGCAAATAGAAAAATAGATTTTTTACAGAATCTACCCTCAGCTTGGTAGTATTATTAAGTCATAAGTTGAGGGATTGGAGTCCTATATGTAGCAGTGAGGGGAGGCAGCAGAGCTGTTCCTACCTCTTCTGTGACCCATTGCCCCTGCTGCTCTGACTGACCTGACCATGTCAGGATATTTCCACTGCACAAGCATGTCAGCCAGTCCTGCTGTTAGTAACTTGTAGAGGGCTCAGTTCCTTCACCTCATCAGTACCCTCAAACTGAGACAGCAGACATTTGCGGCTACTCACCCATTAGCCTGCTCTCTGCAATTGCCCACAGTATTTCTTGGGTCACTCAGTTTAGACTGGGAATTTGCCTTGGGAATAGTTTCAATGGCTCTAGACAATGATTATACTGCAGTGCAGTGACTTAGGGTTAATGTGCATTTTTAGGTTTTTCTCTAGGCACAGAAGGGAGTAACCACACTCCATGGCATTGTACAAATTCAGACACTGGGTGGAATTTCCCTGCCTTCGCTAATGGAAAACCAAAGAGCTATAATTCTTTGCAAATGATTTAACAGGTGCCTGACATGACATAAGCTTCATGAAATGTAATCATGCTGATGATGTTAATGATGAGTGTTGGGTGATGAAGACAATTGCAGCTGAAAGAGAAAATCATTTCTTTCTGTTATTGCTTTTAGTGGACTTTTGTGTTTCATGTCATTTTCAGCATTTCTCAGATAGGTGCATGAAATGAAGGGGGGCCAAATAAAGTGTGCAGTTTTTCTGGGTCAGCTCAATGGTAGATAGTTGTCAAAAAAAGAATGCAAGGAGTGTGTTTGCTGGTGTGTGCTCACAGGAAGATTACTTTTTAAAGGGTGCATTTTGTTTGCTTATCCTGATTCCTATGGCACATGTGGCATTCACGGGCAAAAGCACATAGATGGCTTTCCAGGCACATAGCTGCTTCAGCAAATTGAGGGAAAAGTGGGAGGGAGAGACAGGGAAGAACAGAGGGAGAGAGAGAGAATATGAGATATTTTATTCATGTCTATTGTATTTTCTGGAGCTTATAGGGAAGACAAAATTTTTTATTTGCACCAAACAACCTAGTATTTATGAAACTGGGAAAAGCAGAAAATGAAGGCTCAATATCCAGGCAAAAGTCTAATTTTCAAATTCACAATATATTTTATTGAGGTTTGTAGACAACTAACTATAAAAGCCAGTAGAGTGCTGTCTGCATGCCACTGAGTATTCTTTAGATTGCTGGCAGCTACATCACTTGTTTTAGCAGCTGATTCAACAAGTTCGCTAAAGTGTGGTGTTTCTTGCATCTGTATGAATGTGCCTTTGACTTTCACTGGGAAAAATATATATCCTACAGTGCAGCTTCCAATGACTTTATTCTTCTTGTTACCACTTAAAAATTCTCACTGATTGAGATGTTACATATCATTTTGAGTGGTGTTAACTTAATTATTTCTTATCTGTTGAGGATTTAAACATGCTGATGTAGTTGACATTAATTATTAAATAAAGGAGAAAATGATCTGTAGAGTAGAGATGTAGATGAAACCATTTTTAATCTTGCCCTTAACTTTATTTCTATTTTTTTCAGACTTCAAAAAGTTTCATGGTACCTGCAAATTAATTTTAGATAAAATAGGAAAATTTTACGTACAGGAGCTGCACACTTAATAGTCTGTTTTATTAATGAAGGGTTTTCTTATCAGTGCTTTTAATTTTTTGAAATGCTTCCCTCCCAAGCACGGCAGGAAATACTGAAATGTCAGACCCCCATGGGAGCCACCAAAATATTCATGAGAGCCTCAGAGAAACTTATCTATGTACAAACAGAAAAAAATCTATACCTAGATATAGCTCAGGGAAAACATTTTTTTTTTCCTTACAAAATGCCTCAGAAATGAAGTAATATTTTCTGATATAGGTAAACTGACAGTAAAATCACAACCATCTAAATGCACAACATGATTACAGGGGAATAATAACAGTTAAATACTATTGACATGACATTTTATTTATTTATTTTACGGATGAAAATTACATGCCCAAATAATAAAGGAAGAAGAGCCCCACCCAGCACACAATGTTCTTGTTTCCTAGTCATAAACAACCTGATATTTCCTCTCACTTTTGCCTTCTTCTTCTCTTTACATTAAATTTGGCTGCTACAATGACTTTAAATTATTCAACCTAAATATTTAATCAGCTTCTAATATTCTCTTAGTAGAAAAGGTATATCTTTTTCACTCAGGCAGTTTTATCTTTGGCTATATGCTTATAAAACCATCTTCAACTTCAATTTAGATTCTTCCTTTCTTCCCTTCTTAGAGGATATATTTTCTAAAATCTAGTTGTTGCTTTATTATAAACTAGAGGCTGGTGCACAAAATTTGTGCAAGGGAGGGGGGTGTCCCTCAGCCCGGCCTGCACCCTCTCTAATACGGGACCCTTCGGGGGATGTCCCACTGCCGGTTTAGGCCCGATCCCTGCAGTTGGACATTCCTCTCGCAATACAGGACCACTGGCTCTTAACTGCTTGCCTGCCTGCTGGCCTGATCCCCCTAGTTGCCCTCCCCTGCCAGCCTGCTACCCCTAACTGCTCTCCTGTGCCGACCTGATCCCCCTAACTGCTCTCTCCTGCCAGCCCGATCACTCCTAACTGCCTCTGCCTTGGCTCCGCCACCATGGCTTTGTCTAGAAGGACGTCCAGTCTAATTAGCATATAAACCTTTTATTAGTATAGATAGAGGCCTGGTACATGGGTGGAGGCTGGCTGGTCTGCCCTAAAGGGGGTCCCAGATCAGGGTGAGGGTCCCCTTGGGGGACAGGGCTGGCCTCGGTGAGGGGCTGTGATGGTTTGCAGGGCAGTCACACCCCCATCAGGGTGGGGGGGTCTCTGCTGGGGATGGGGCCAGCCTGAGCGAGGGGCTGAGGGCCATTTGCAGGCTGGCCATGCCCCCATCGAGGTGAGGGTCACTGATGGGGTGTGTGGCCAGCCTGGGCGAGGGGTTGAGGACCGTTGGGGGTTGTTTGCAGGCCAGCCAAGCCCCCAGCTTTGTCCAGAAGGACGTTCAGAAGGTCTTTGGAAGGTCTCCTGGTCTAATTAGCATATTACTATTTGATTAGTATAAATTCCATTTGGGGAATGAGTGCAGGTTGAGGGGGTCAATGGGGCAAAAGGATAACATCTGTAATGCTTTAAACAACAAAGATAAATTAAAAATAAATAAATTCCATTTTGAGACATGATTTATTAGAAGCTAACTATTAGTTTGAGGTTGAAACTACTAGAAAAAAAATACTGAGAAATAGGACAGTTGGAATTGGAAAAGTTTTAAAGAGCAAAGTAAAGCTGGGTAACATATTTAAATAAAATTTCTATCAAAAGTATTTAATTATGTTTTTTAGAAGTCCCAAATGTTAAAACTATTAAAAACATTTATTTCTAACTCTCAAACAACTTTTAGAATTGATCTTAAGAAATAAGTTACAAATAAATTATTTCCTTATAAGTGGCCCTTTTATAATTTATCAATTATATAAGTCCAAATTCTCTTTTCCTGTATCTTGTTTAATCAGAATAATTATATTCAGGTTAACAATTTTATAACTTTAAGTACAATTGGCATGAATATGGTTTGATTTTTCTGATACTTAACTACCTATTATTTATACTGTTAACATTTATTATGTAGTAATAATAATTTAGGAGTTCCATGTGAAATGCAAATAGATAAACCCTTTTGCACTGAAAAGAGATTAAAATGTACTTATGCAAGTTGAAGTTGGCATACACAAAATATACAGCAAAGTATATCAAAGAACTGTTTTAGATAATTTTGGCAGAAGATGATCATCCACATAACTTCATAAGTAATTTGTTTATACTGTGTAGAGAGAGATGGAAAGAAAAGAGAAAAAAAAGAAGACCCTTAATCAAATATCAGCTGATTTTTAAATTTAGAGACCTTCTTTTGGTACTAATAATCAGTTCTCCCTATCTAAACATTCAGTGCCTTTAGAACATTATCTAAGAAATTTAAGAAAAATTACTCTTAGAGAAAAGTTTTTATTCTTTGATCTCATTTAGGTTATTAGAGTTTCCTTTCATCTTTGACACTTTTTATGAACATCATTCATATTAGTAAAATAATTTAGCATTATACTAATTATGTAGTGAAATGTATAAACATCTATTTGTGGGGCTTTTTATGTACTGCTACTAGGATTGTAAATCAGTAACTTTCTCAGAGATAATTTGGTAATGAGTCTAAATAGACTTAAAATTCACAAACTAAACTCATAGTCATATCAAGTAATTGATGCTAAAGAAATAATAAGTAATATGCCAAAATATGCATATTTATTTAGCATCATTCAGTTTAAAATACCAGAAGAGATTTGGAAATACCAAATGGCACCTAGAAAACCCCCCTATAGCAATGAAATAAATTAAGAATGATAAGCTGAATTTAAGGACACTGAAATATTTGCATCAATTCAGATGGTGTTAGAAGAATATATAATGGAATGGAAGAATAAATAAAATACTTGACTCAGAAAAGAGAGTTGCTTTGATCTCATTCTGTTTTCTCTGATCTCATTTTGTCCATGTGTTTTTAGAGGAAATAGTCCTAAAATATATACTCCAAAATTTTAAATGTAAAATTTTCAAATCATTAGCTAGTGTGAAGTTATAAAAGATAAACAATAAAATCCATTCATGTTTTTTAATCCACTGTGTATGTATAGTAAACCATTCAGAAAGCTTTACCTTTATCCTCTCATTTAAAATCTTGATCTCAATGGAAGAATAAGCTTTGGAAGCAATGAGCCCTGTGAAGCAGTCCTCAGATGGTCCCAGCTGACCCTCCTGTGCAGATGCCCACACACCATACTGTTGTCATCTTTCTGTCTCCCTTCCTCCTCTCTTCCACTCCTGTTCACCTCCTGCTGACCTTTCTTTCTCCCAGGCTCTCTCCTCCTCCTCCCACCTACTCCTCTTTTCTCCCTCTTTCTCCTTTCCTCCCCACTGCCTACACTTCTCCAGCTAGCTTCTTCCTATAACCCCTTTTCTCATTTTTCTTGTCCTTCATTGACTACTGTTTATGACCTGAAGATATTGAGGACTGAATATAAATGCCTTTCCTAAAGCACATGCTCTATTTTGCCTTTTAAATAATCACTATAATAGGATTTTAAGAAACAGACACCCACTGATTGAGAAACAAATAGATAACATTTCAGAGCGAAAGCCAGGAAGACTCATAAGAGCATCGAAGTTTCATGAAGCCTGCAATGACCATAACTTTAGCACATACTTACAGACTGTGCTATAATTCTTTTTTATGCTACCCAAGCTGAATCATTTATGACTTAATTATATATTGTACAGTATGGTAATAAAGATGCTGCCCTCATATTTTAAAATGTGGCCTTTTGTAAGAGAATGCAGGTTAAAGGCAGTGTTTAAAATGACAAAAATATCATGTACATTATTGAAAAAGTATCTAAAAACTATGTGAACAATTAAAAGTTTAGATATTCATTCTAACTTCATGAACTGCTGCTCAGAACTGCATTCTCCCCTTTATATCTCCCCCTGACTACCATCCCCGTCACTACCCAAGAACTTTCTTGGATGTCAGCTGGTGATCACAGTGCCAATTCAAAGCATAGCTCCTTGAAAACAGAACCTGTAAACATTTGCTAGTGGTAAGAATAGCTATAATTGATTACTTAGCTATTTTGCTAGCTAGGCATAGGACAGGAAACATGTCAAGATTTATGGTAAACCAGAAAGAAATATTATTTTATGCTTTTGTGAGAGGTTTCTAAGATAGAAAATGCTTCAGAAAAAAATAACAATGGAAAAATGACAAGAAACAGTATGAATACTGACTCTTTAGGGAAGTATCACCCATGACTCAAAAGGCTATGTGCCTTGGCAAGCCATGTTACCTATGTTTGTTTTCTACCTACTTTATGCAAATGAATTTTTGGACCAGATTATGTTTTATTTCCATTAGATCTCATTGTCTATATTCTGAATACTTTGTTGAAAATTGCCTCTTTCCTCTCCAAAAATAACACACACACACACACACACACACACACACACACACACGCACACACACACACTTTCCCTTTGTAATTACTGAAAACTTTTGGGGGGAAATGCTCCAAGTGTAATTAGTTCATTGAATAATCTAAACTTGATTTTTTTTAAATTCTCTGGTCACTGTTAGATATAACAATTCTTTCTAGAATGAAAACTTACTCCCATGTTCAACTTATGGCTCACCCCTTCCATGCTGGGTGTTGGCCAGAGGGATTTGCACTGGCCTTTTCTCTTCTCTTCTCCACCCTCTTGCACATGCCTTCTTCTTTGTTTAGTGGAGTGAGGACTCAGGAGCGGGGACGGGAAAGTGTCTGCTGCTGTGGTTGCTCCCTGGTTTTCACTGCTTCTCCGGTCAAGGCTGTGTTCCAGTGCCCTCTCTGTGGCAGGCGTCCAAGTGCTGGTTCTCAGGCAGGTTCCTGTGTGAGTCCTCCTGGGAGTCTTGAGGGCTCCTCTGTGCTTAAGCCACTAACAAGGGAACTCTGCCTTAACTTAAGTTTCTAGATACCATATTCCTGCTCTTGGTGGAGTAGACATGTGCCGTTGTCCTCGTACATGGTTACCAGCCCACTTGGGTGGCATAGCAGCGTGCTGGTGCAAGCTAAGCTAATTCCTGTAATGTTCACTCAAGTCTCCAGGAAATCAGGTGTCCTTTTCACCCATCTCTCTGCCCTGTTATCTCTCTCTGCAATTACCTCACTTCCCTTACTCACATAAGCACATAGGCAGATGGCCAAGTTTACTGTGTAGGCATATGCCCAACCAGAAAATTAGGTATCCGTCTCAGTTATTATAGGCTTCCTTAATCTCTATAAATAAAGTTCTTGGAAATTCCACATTTGACTTTATGAGAGGGAAGCTTAACATAGTAAAGAAAAGCAGGAAGAAACCACAACACTCACTCTTAGGCCTACACATCCTAATTCAGATCTAACTCCACACTGTCATCTCATACCAACTGGGGAAGTGATGGGAGAGGAACTATTGTTTTGTCACTTGATGGTGTGTGTGTGTGTGTTTGAAATATTTAATGAAATCTCTAGATGCCTGATAATACAATGTTTTTCTGCTCTCCTTTTGTACTTTCAAGCAACCTTTCCCTGGGTTTGGTCAAAGTGGACATTTTGAGGCAACAGGGTAAGGTGCACTTAACATGCAGCTTACTCAACACTGAGGTGAAGGTTAGTGTTTCTGTGAGATGTTATTTTATTAAGTTTCCTTGGAAAAACTTACGTCCTGATATTATTCTTCAGTTGAAGAATGAGGAGTATAAGGACTAGAATAATCCAAGGAACGGATGAACAACAAAGCAGTGGGATAGTCAGGATGCTGCCAAGCCTCTCAATTCCAAAACAAGTAAAGATTCCTCCAGGGTTCTTAGCTCATCCTCTATCTCTCTTCTCTGCATATTAATATAATTCACTCTCAGTGTAGAACAGCTTTTTCCATGTGTTGGAAAATGTGACCACCTATAGTTAGTACATGAACATTTTCAAAAACCGTAGGAAAGAGTATGATTTTTTGAAATTTTGTAAGAACTCATTTTAGAACAATTAATTATAAACAATAAGGTAGCATCATAACAATATGAAAATTCACATAATAGTAATGTGTGTGGAATAACTCAAATGTCCATGAATAGATAAATAAAATGACTGATATAATATACAATAGAACCATAGAGTTAGGCAGTATTAGAGTTGGTCCATCAGCTCAGTAATTCCTTTAGGAATCTTCTAGTATTCCACTCCACCATTCTCACTATTCTTATTATGGAAACCTCCATGATGGCTAAGTGCCTTGAGGCATCATATCCTTAAGCAATTGCCTCCAAAGTCAACACAAAAAGATGGCTCTTCTTTGTAGCAATGGCCTTTTTTTCAGAGAAGAAAATCTAAATCTTTCCTGGAAATCTCTGTCAGACACCCTTTTGTATTTCACTGGCTCCAATTGATTCTCATGATTACTTGCACACCAAACCACTGACAACAGGAAAGAAGATTGTCATGATCCCCTGAGCCTAAGAATGATTAATCCCCAAGGACTGCAAATCACCATCCAAGTAAAATGGGTGTGTTTTTCACAAAGAAGAAAAGTGGTATATCTGTCAGACAAATAGTTTTCTGCACTGATAACCTATTAGTATAGTAGTTCGTGCATATGATTTATAGGAAATAAATATGCCTATATTGGCAGTATGTACTCATTTTTATTTTTCTCTGATAACTGAAGGTTATTAAAAAAATGTATCATCATGGGTATACTTTACCTTAGTGATATTTGTAAAACAATGATATAATTTGAAGGTTTCTAATGAGTCATTTTAGAAAGTTAATAAACAGTTAATCATCAACAAGTGAAGAAAACTTTGTCTAAGGGGATTAAAAATTGGGGATGGCTGTGTATTTCAGTTTTTGTTTTCCTGTTTAATATGACCTTTGTGTCTGAAAGAAAACTACTGAGAATTCTTAACAGCTTAGATGCACTAAACCTAATGCTATCAAAAAGGATTATGAAAGTATCGATGGTAGCTGTCACTTTGGTTGAGTAAACTAAAACACCTTAAATAACAGATTTGCCAATATAAGGTATAACAGTCTTAGACAATAATGGTCCAGAAAAAAAACCCCACTGGATTTATCTTTACATTCTATTCTGACATTGGGACCTTAAAAAAAAGGGGGATTGTTATTTCATCAGATGCTTAATATAAATGTTCTATTCGTTAAATGTAAATTAATTTCAAGTGAACATTAGAGTCATGTATTTAGTAAATTAGCAACATCTGTGTAGATATTTATAAAAGATGGCTATAGTCCTTAAGAATTCAGATAATCCAGTGAAAGTAATAGGACAAATGCAAATGGAAAAGATATAACTAAGAATATATAATGGGGAAATATACAAAGTAAATGCCAAACTGTCCATCTATAAAGAACATAGTACACAAATGCTTAATTAAAGATAAGAAAATTGAATAATTGAAGCCAAAGGAAAGCAGACAGTAGAAGATTTATAAGTGATGTTAATATTTTACTCATTTATTGAAGAGGGCAGCAGACTTCTGGCTGAGAGGCAGATCATATATTCATTTAAGTTGGCCTGCAAGAGTCCCAGTTGGTGCTGACCATCTTGGCATCCTGATTTAGTTTTGTCTTAGTGTGGGGCCCTGTCTAGAGTATGCTGGATGTCTAAGGCCACTCTGAGTGTGGGAATCTAAATCAGAATGTTTAAGACTAAGATGCTATACACAGGTGCAAAGATGCAGCAATCTATGCACTGCACAAGCATGCCCTTAATAACCCAAATGACTGAGATCATTATCTGGCAAAAAGCCTCATTTATCTAAGTAGTATAAAGTACTAGAGGCCTGGTGCATGAAAATTCATGCACTGGAGCAGGGGTCCCTCAGCCTGGCCTGCTCCCTCTCACAGTCTGGGAGCCCTAAGGGGAGGGAGGCAACCTGGTGATCAGGGGAAGGCGATGCCCCATCACACCTCTGCTGCTGCCACTGCCAGCAGTGCAAGCCTTGGCTGGTCCTGGCTACCTGAGCCTCGGGCAGCCCTGGGTGGCTGGGCAGCTTGCCATCTGAGGCTTGCCTGTGCCTCAGTCCAGCCGTAGGTGGCTGTGGGACTGAGGGGACTCCATGGAGCAACCGGGCCTGCCTGGAGGTGGACCCAGCCTTGCTACAAGCCTGCCACCCCAGTGGGGCTGAGGAGACTGGGCACTGCCATCTTTTGGCTGTGGGTGCTGCCATCTTTGAGGACGGGGCAGTCAATTAGCATATTCCCTCCTTATTGGCTGTGGGAGTTGCAATCTTTGCAATGGAGTGAGGGTCAATTAGCATATTTCCTCTTTATTAGATAGGATGGCACTGACCAGCAAGTAGCTAGCTCAGATGATGGCTGGTGCGACTGCTTGGTGAGGCTGCTTGTACTAGTATGTAAGACTAGACTGCTTAGTATAAGACTACTGACCAGCAGGCTGCTGCTATGGGTACAGAGACTGCTACTACTATCTAGGAAAGATGTATTGTTACCTAGCCAGTGTGGGACTACCTATTGTAAGGAACTTTTCTTTGAAGAACTGTTTTGTCTAGTGGCTCCTTGTTAGCAATGGCTACATGGCCACTAGCTTCTACAATAAAGACTCATATACTCACAACTTCTCATGGCTTCTCTGTCTAATACCTGACGTTCTAGAAGGTCCAAACTCTGGCAGAGGGGCTAGGACTCTGCAGTTGGTGTAGTGGAGCATAGGATAAAGGAGGAACTGAGTTCCCAACAGTTAGTACAGCAAGCAGGGTTCAAGGAAGAACATTCCCTGACAATTGGCACAGTGAGCAAGGTTCAGAAGTATGTGCAGGTTCAAGGAGCGAGTATTCCCACACTTAGGTATTTCTTTTTTCTTCTTTTCTGAATTTTATTACTAACTTTGCTCTAAGATAACATGGCATAGTCTTGTTTAACCTCTGCTTTGTATTAGCTCCTCTGGTAGTGAATTGGGCACATGTAGAGTGGACACAGTTTTCATTCTAATGTGTGGATAAATATGAAAGCAACCAGTGATAACCTGCCAATATTTTTTTAACCTTTCCAGATTCAGAGTAACTTTCCTCTCCCTTCAGGACAATGACATTCAGGGCATTTGCTGATAAACCAAGGGGTTTGAGATAAGGTTCCTTTTCTGGGCACTAGGTACTGTACAAGGATGTAAAATCAGCATTGGAGACTACTACTTTTGCTGGCCACTGCCTGGGAAAGGCCTGGAAAATGCCCGAAAGCCACTAGGCCATCTGTCTAAATGGTCTGTGAGGAACATGGGCAAATATAGATGAGATATATTTGAAATATGCACTGAAAATAAAAGTTATTGAGATCATAGTGTTCCCGTGGCTTTTGCTTAAGTGCTTTTATTATTTAACATAAAATCGCAGTTCATTTTTAATTTTTATTTTTTTATAAAATCATTAATAGCAATGAATAAAATAGCTTATGAGAAATTTACCTTTTAAGTTTTTCTAATTCCTTTTTTCTCTTAACTTCTCATTTGTGTGTTCCCCCTCCCCAAGGATTTTTTTTTTTTTTTTGTCTTTCATTTTCCCTTTTAGATCTTTGCTATAATTTTCTCCTTCTTCTCCTCCTTTTCTTTGTGGTAAATACATTCTACCCAAGCGAGATTCACAAAGCAATTCTCATAGTTGAATGGTGAAGGGGAGCATAGATCCAGGTTTGAGCCAACCCAGCTTAGCAGGAGTATCTGTTCCCAGAGGAGGTGTCACCAATGACAATAGAGAGTTCTTCTAGACTAAGAATGTCCTTTATGATGTATTGGAAATGATCACTTGTTCTAAGTCATTCTATCTTAGTGAATGCCAGAGCCATATGAAAATTATGTTCTGGATTTCTGTATCACAGGAAAAAAAATAGTATGCAAACAAGAAAATAGTGAATTTTATTTATATAAAACACAGGAAAAACAAAAGAAATGGTGAGAACTCAAAATGCAGTTTATGTTAGAATTGTATTCTTGTGCTTTAAAATATTAGTGGAAAGAATATTTTGGTAGGTTTCTGTTTACATTGAATAAAATTATATTCTTTGACTGCAATGGAACTAAAAAGATCTAAGATTTTGCAGCATTTAAATTTGCTAAAATGGTCAAAAAATCATAAAGAGATATAATTTTTGGACAAGTTTTATCTTATATAAATAACTTAAATAAAAGGACTCTAAAATATAGAAATAAGCATGGATTTTAAAATAATTAAACTGATATATGTACACATTTCAGTAAAAATATATAATTGAGAATATTCTTTATTTAGCATAATTTGTTCTCAGACAAGTCAATGAAAGAAATTAACAATTACAAATGCATTAAATATAGAATGTAATTTTAAGGGGGTACCAGAAAATGTTATGAAAAAATAACAAGACAATATTGAACACACTATTTAATCGGAAAAATACCGGACATAATATTAGACACAAATACAATTTTTAAAAACCCACATTTATCTATGTATCTATCGTCTATCTAGTTAACTAATTTATAGATCAACTGATAAACCAATATTTAAAGTAATAACTTAATAACTAAGCATTTTAAAATTATTTTATTAACTTTGGTATGACCTACCATCTCAAAACTATATCAATATCATGGGTAATACTCCTCAGATATCTAACCTCCCTAAAGCTTAGTGGCTTACAACAACTTACAATTTCTTATATTTTGTGGTTGACTAAGTTCCATTGGATTCTTGCAAAGGGCCTCTCAACTTACAGTGATGATGCCTGAGAGTAGTGTCATATGAAGAGTGAATTTTTTTGAATATCCAAGATGGCTCATTCATATGGCTAGTAGTTGATGCTGGGTATTGGCTGAGGCTCAAATTAGACTACTAACTGGAGTACCTACATGTCAATTCTCCATACAGTTTGGATTTCTTGCAACATGGAAGCTGGGTACTCATCAAGTGATGCTGTTAAATAGGCTGTTGCATACAAAAGACAAGAGTAGAGTTATAAATTTAAAAAAAGAAGACTGAGCCATTTATAATATTTAGCATTTGAAAATTGAGCAAGGAATACAAAGGAAGAACTAGCAAGGACATGAAACTGAATTAGGAAACATTTTTTACAAAAGAGCATTTATTGGCTATTTTAAAATCTGCTGATATTTTAAACAGCAAACCATAAACGAACATTGGTTTTAACATTATTTATTCACTAGAGGCTTGGTGCATGAAATTCATGCATGTGTAGGGTCCCCATGCCTGGCCCGTGATCAGGGCTGATGGTGGCCTTCCAGCTGCTTGCCAGGGCCTTCCTTCATTCCATGCCGCCCCCTGGTGGTCAGCACATGTCATAGTGAGTGATGGAACTCCCGGTCTCCCAGTCGAACTCTTGAGGGGACATTTTACATATTAGCCTTTTATATATATACTAGTGACCCGGTGCACAAAATTCATGCACATTAAAAGTGGATTAATTAGAGGAAATAATTTAATATTGCTATTTGCCCTTTCTCTATGATAGAAGTATCAGAGATGAAAGAAAATTAGTAAAATCTATACGAAAACCTTCCTCCTGTCAGGGTCTGGGGCTCACCATGGGACCCAGAGTCAAGTCCCTGCCCACCCACATGCACCTCAAAATCGCCTGAGACCCAGACCCAGCCGCGCCCCCCTCCCCCCATTGGTCTAGATCCAGACCCAGCCAGTCCCACCCTCATCGAGCCCTGCCAGGCAGGGGGCATAGCCTCAGGTCCCCTGGCCTGGCGCCAGGATGGTGGGCGTGGCCTGAGGTCCCCCAGCCCAGACCTGGGCAGGGGGTGTGCCTTGAGGTCCTCTGTCAAGTCCCGCCAGGTGGGGGACACAGCCTGAGATCCCCTGTCAAGCCCCACTGTGTGTGGGGCATGGCCTGAGGTCCCCCATCAAGCCCTGCCAGGCAGGGGGGTGCAGACTCAGGTCCCCTGTCAAGCCCCGCTGGGCAGGGGAGTGGGCTGAGTTCCCCTGACCCAGCACTGGGGGTGCACCTTGAGGTCCCCCATCCAGCCCCACTGGGTTGGTGTACAGCCTGAGGTCCCCTGTCAAGCCCCGCCAGGCTGGGGGTGCAGTCTGAGGTCCCCTGGCCTGATGCTGGGGTGGGGAGCAAGGCCTGAGGTCCCCTGTCAAGCCCCGCCAGGTGGGGAGCATGGCTTGAGGTCCCCTGTCAAGCCCCGCCAGGTGGGGGGCATGGCCTGAGGTCCCCCCGGCCTGGTGCTCGGGCAGGGGGAGCAGCCTGAGGCCCCCTAGCCCAGCACCAGGATGGGAAGCACACCTTGAGGTCCCCTGTCAAGCCCTGCTGGGTGGGGGACACAGCCTGAGGTCCCCTGTCAAACCCCACAGGGGCAGGGAAGGGCGTAGCCTCAGGTCCCTACTGATTGCTCGTTAAGGCTCCTTATGGGAACTTGGCCTCAGCTGTGGGTGCAGCCATCTTTGTGATGAATGATGGTCAATTAGCATATTCCCTCTTTATTAGATAGGATACTAGGGGCCCTGTGCACAAAATTTGTGCACTTGGGGGGGGGGGGGTCGGTCAGCCTGGCCTGCACCCTCTTGCAGTCCGGGACCCCTGAGGGGATGTCCGACTGACAGCTTAGGCCCACTAAGCCATCAGTTGGACATCCTTAGCATTGCCACGGAGGCGGGAGAGGCTCCCACCACTGCCGCTGCGCTCGCCAGCCATAAGCCCAGCTTTTGGCTGAGTGGTGCTCCCCCTGTGGGAACACACTGACCACCAGGGGGAAGCTCCTGTGTTGAGTTTCTGCCCCGTGGTAGTCAGTGTGCATCATAGTGACCGGTCATTCCACCATTTGGTCATTTGCATATTAGCCTTTTATTATATAGGATACGCTGTAGATGAGGCCCCCTAGAACCATAAGAAATGCAAAAAATTCACTGTTAACTCATTCTCGAATTGCCCCCACTTAAAATCAAATAGCCCCCCTTAGGATGTGTGCTGCACCTTGGGAACCACTGGGCTTGACACTTTTCCTCTCTGAGCTTCATTTCTGAATACATACGCATATACCATGGGAATTGTAATCTCTTCTCCACCTACCTCACTGGGTTGTCATGAGGAGGCTCTGAGCTAATAAACCTAGAAATGTTTCATCAAGTAAGTGATGTCTAAACAGGAAGAGATTGTTATTTTTTAAGCCCACGGGTACCCTTGCATGTAGCAGAGGCTGATTAGGGGAAGAGGACATGATTGTTTCCTGGAACTGTAGCTATTGAAGCTTTGTAGAGGGTTCCGCAGGCCTCAGAGGAGTGGGCTCTGGCCAGCAGTCCTGTAGCGGTGGTCGTCCCTGGAGGCGCTGGCCAGGGGTTGGTAGGGGGCACTACAGGGGCAGTGAGGCCAAAGGGGGAGTAACTGTCAAACCTCTCTGCTTGGTGCCATTCTTTAAATTGTATGTGGCCATTTCGCAGCTGTACGTGCTCAGGGCAGGGCTCCAATCTCCTGGAGCGGGGCAGGGACCTGGGAGGTGGAGGGGTGAGAAGGCCCAGGCCAGGGCAGGGCCAGGCGGGCTAGGAGGGCAGGTTTAGTCATGGCCCCTGGCAAGGTTCAGTGTGCTTCCACTGCGGAGACAGTACTGCTGCTCTTGGGGGGGATGGGTCTGACCCTGGGGGGCTGCTAGGGCCTGCCTCCACCCGGGTCTGGAGTTGTATGGAGGAGAGGTGTGCCTGGCCCCAGTGGAGGGGGCCTACCAGCGGCGGGCCACAGGCCCTGGGTGCCTCGGGGGCGCTGACAGGTGGTCGCCAGCATGCTATTGTTGTGGGTGGCCCTGGCAGGGGTGGTGGGGGAAGAGATCAGGAGTCAGAGGTGCAGGCTGAGGCAACCCCCGAGGCTAGGTTTTCTCCCCGTCCAGTCAGCCTCCCCATCCTCCCCAGAGGTGCGGGGGCTGGGGTAGGGTGTTCATGCAGGAGGGTTGGAAAAGCTCCCCCTGGCCATTTCCTCTTCTTTCTTTGCAGCCTGGGCTCCTGTCAGACCCCCAGGAACTTGGCTCCAGCCGCCTCACCCCTCTGTGGCTCCCTGCCGCCCCCACCCCACTCAGCTCTCCCCAGCTGCCCGCCTGTCAGGAGGCTGCCAGGGCACTCTGCTGTGGGTAGTGTGGTCCTAGGGCAGTGGATGGGAGTGTGGGGAGCAGCTCCAGTAAACTTTAGTAAACCCCGGGTCCGCGTCGGGATTCGGCTGCGGGGTCGCAGGGGAGTCTGCCTGGGTGGGACAAAATCCCATGAGACTCGAAGTCCCGCCCCGCGGCCCCGCAGCCCCGCCCACCCTGCTGAATGGTCGTTACATGATGGCATCCCAGCCAATTTGCATATTCCTCTATTATTAGTATAGATAGATCATTGGCAATGACAACAGCTGGTTTAGTTGTGTGGTGCTAATGGAAATTCTTCAGTAAAAAAGGAAATAATTTGATAATATAAAACAGAGAACATTTGCTGGCATGTGGTCCTTGGGTAGAGGGGCATGAGGAAGCCCTCTTCCTGTCCTCTCTGTTTTCTCAGTGGAATTGGAAGCCATCTCATCAAATGAGAGTAAATATGTAAAAAGACGTTTAGAGGGTTAACCAGAAAGGAGAAGGGAATATTCATCTCAGAAAGTTATCCTAGAGAATCAAAGAGTGAATGATGTAGGGAAGTGCAGAGGTGTGATAGATTTGTCATGTCATTAATATTAAAATGAGCATTTGAAGAAAATTCAATAACTTCCATAAGCTGAAGCTGTCTTATGACATAATGTAATAATATTGTATTCACTAGAGGCCCGTTGCACGAAGTTTCATGCAATAGGCCTTTCTTCCCCTGGCTGCCGGCACCAGTTTTCCTCCAGCACCTGGGACCCGGGCCGCAGTGGAGTCAAGCCTTCAGCCTTCAGGCTTGGCTCTGGCTGCAGCGGAGCCTTCAATCTTGTCTTCAGTCTTCAGTCTTCGCTCAGGTGGAGCCTTCAGTCTTTGCTCCGTGCTTGCATATGCAAATTAACCCTCCTTTTTTTGTTGGGTTAATTTGCATACTCACTCCTGATTGGCTGGTGGGTGTCATGGAGGTACAGTCAATTTGCATCTTTCTCTTTTATTAGTGTAGATGATACAATAACTTAACGATACATTGTCCTCTGATACTATATAATAATGATAAAGTAAAAATAGCAATGAGCATGGGCTGAGTGCTAATTATATATCAGGTGGTATTCTGTTTTAAGTAATACTCAAGCAAACCTCCAAAAGTAGATGCTGTTACTATATCATGGCTTGACAGTAGAAGAAACTGAAGAAATTAAAGGTTGTGATATAATCAGATTATAACTTGTGATATAGTCAAAATTTGATTAAGATATACCAGATTCAAAGCTCTTTTTTTTCCCCATTAGGTTGAACTTTTATCTAATGGAATAAAATAGCACATTTACATTTCAACACATTTAAATATGGAATGCAATGGAATTATCTTAAATTAGAAATCACTGAATAGAAAACACAAAATTCAAACCTGAGAGTATGGGTCTTTCTATCAATATCTAATTTTTAATAATGAGGGTTGTATATTCTCTTGGCACAGCTATTTTAATTTTTTGTTTTATTTATGTTAATAACTGTTCAGTGCAATAAAAACTATAATGTAATTAGGTCTGTTTATTTACTCTAAAAAAATTCACTTTTAGTAAAAAACATAAAGTAATACAAAGATTTAACCTAATCTTCTATAATACATAAAATATAGAAAGAACGTATTTAAAATAAATACAGCAATAACGTTAAGTAATAAAAACAATATAATCAAAGAGGGCTCTATTATTTACTGCAATTTTTCATGGAACTCTAGGCAGGTATATGTATAAGACATTTCATTTTGCCTTAGGTTATCTTCCTCATATCAATCTTACTTCCAAGGTCTAATAGTCAGCATGCACCTGTAAGTCATTACAGCATCATCTCTCCAGATGAAGTACAGACTAGCATTCTTCTCTGTTCCCATTGATGAGAGCCATTTACTTTTATTGTTACCTGAGAATTTTGGGGTTACCCTCTCCATAAAAGATAATACTATGATGATGTAAATGGACAGTCTTAAAAAAAAATCTGTCATGTCTTTTACTGTTAGTATTATTTGTGGTATAGACTAAATAAATATTGAAATGTCTGTGAAGATTAAGAAGCACACACCTTGGAAAATGCAATCAACATTTTTTCAATTCATACATGGTGCTATAGCAACAATTCATGAAACTCTAAAACTTCCTATGCAGCCAAGAAAAACATTCTTAGAACAAACTGCTCCAAAGAGAATTCATCTGTTCTGTTCTAAAAATGGTGAGAATCTAATGAGAATGTATCTACTGATCAACAACCCATTTCTACCATTATCTAAGCACCATACGGCATAGCATTCGTGATAATTTTAACATTTGTGTTACCATAGTAAAGTCAGCTTATCTTCAATTTTCATTAAAAAATTGTTTTCCAAATTTGTCCACAAAAAGTAAATATTATTGAGATGAGGAGTCTTTGTATCATACCAATGTTTGTGCTCCCCTACTTGTCTATACATTTTATGTACATCAGGTAAAGTAAGAATTAGGGCATTAGCATAGTGGCATTCATTTTTGTTTATCATTAAGGAGCTAAGTATACTAACAAAAATATTGAGCAAATTTTTGAATACTTGTTCTCACACATGGGCCATTGCTGTCTATAGAAGAAGCATGATTGCATTACATTATTTCACACATATTGCACTATAGAAGCAGATCGTAACATTGCTGGAAATTCAATAAGCAAAAAAAAAAAATTATGTGGTTGTTTTGACATCCGTTATTTAAAGCCTTTGTCAATGTGGAAAAGAGAAAACTGAGGACTATTTAAAAGCAATAACTAAAATTTACTGCACATCAGAAGACATGATAGCACTTGAATTCAGCTGCCCTTTGAAGAGATAGAAGAGTTATTTTGCAGATGGCTCTCATCCTGCAAGGCTCTTCTGTTCAACAGAGCTGCAGGTGGTAGAGCAGGGCACAAGAACGGGGTGGAAAGGTTAGAGTTATATAATTCTCTCAACAGTCACTTAAGTAAAATTAGATTAAGTTCCCTGCCTACATTCCTTATCAGTACTGCCATCTAGAGTGACATGGAAAATATCATTTTGATAAGTATTAAGCTTAGTGCATGATCTCAGTTTTTCATAATTAGGCAAACCAGTCCAAAGAAAATAGTTGCATTATTCACTGTTAAAATGGATATACAATAGTAAGACTGAATTATGCAATTAATGCACTTATACAAATTTAATGACAAGTATCTCTATCCATTCATTTTATAAGCAGAACTCTTATAATTTGCTTGATCGTTAGGAATACATTAAAATTGGAGTATGGATTAGTCAAGATAAGTCAGATAGCAACCAATCTCAAATATCAGTGATTTACAACAATAAAAGTTAATTTCTTGATTAAACTAGATGTAAAATGTAGGTTTAGAGAAGATTTTCTTTTTATCAAAGTCACCCAAGGTCCAGACAGAGGCATATGACAATCATGATTATCAGTGGAAGGGAAGAGAAACTGAGAGTCTTGCATTAGCAATTAAACACTTCGACTCAGAAATGACACATGCTGCACAACTCTTCTGATCATCTCTTAATAGCATCTTTTAAGCATGTCCATGCTTAACTTCATAGGTGTGAGTAAGTGGAATTCTCCTATGTGCCTGGAGGGAGAACAGAACCTGAAATTATAGTGATCAGTATTCGTGGTCAGTTACTACAGAAGTTACTACAGTTACTATAAATGAAACATTGCCCAAGCCATGACATTTTAATAATATTTTTGATATTTTATAATCTTTTCTTAAAAGTCTTTACAAAGTTCTTCCTAAAGGTATCACCATACTAGAGCGCACAGGTCAAGTTTGAGAAAATAGTCAAAGAGGGAAGGAAATAATGACAAAATTTCAGAGAAAAACTGTGAACACTGAGATTTGAGATAACATTTTAGAATCCTACTATATAAACAGTTGTTGAGAGTAGAGGAAAAGGGACAGATTATGTCACTGTCATAACTAGACATCTTGAACAAATTATTGAATAGATTTTGCTAAATTTTGGCTCACATTCTTGTTTTATCTATACAATGTCTTTAATGAAAAAGTTACAAAAAGAATGACAAAGTTATAGGAAAGTTTTATACTTGTTTTGGGACTGAAGTTCTAAAGTATCTATTACCAAAATCCTTGCTATGACTTTTGAACTCTATTCCCTTGCTTGATTAGGTTAGCTAGAAAAAATTAAAAATTTTGTCCAGAAATGTGGATAAGCTAAGAAAAAACATGTACAAAACTATCAAAGAAGCCGTTAAACATACACTGTCACTGACCTATCCTAGCAAAGTTGGCTTTTATTAAATGGCAGATGTGCCTGATTAAAAAATTATAGGTCCCCTCAGGAATCATGAGGGTCATTAAACACCAAGTCATAAAATCCTCTACTCCCTGAAGGAACATTAACAGAGAACACTTCCCATTTCTTTACTGTAATTTAACTTTAACTACTATAATAGCCAACATGTATTTAAAAGATTTTTAAAAATTGTCATTTTATTCTTTATACACCTACCTCAAATTATTAAATAATTATATTAAGTTAGTATTTGAAAAATACAAATGACCTTAATTATAAATGTGGTCTGATAAGTGAGTCATTTTACATAATCTTTTTTCCTCAGATTTGTCAGTGAATTCTTAACTTATTTACTTTAAACTGTGTATATGTATATATATATATTTATATTCATATTCATATTCATATTTGAAAAGAGATTGGATAAGAAAACAAAAGACTACCTGTGGGAAAACAATCTATGAAAATTCATGGATTTATCAAAAGTTAAGAGATAGAAGAATTTGCAAATATTTTCCTAATTCTGAATTTATAGATAATACTTTGCAAACTTAAATATGTATATTCTCTATCAGGGAAGATTCTTCACTTTTTATTTCTTATTATGTTAACCCTCCTATCTGACATCTCCCAGAGGTTGGTCTTTTCCAACTCCATTTGCAGTTAAGGTTGACAATTTGGCCAGGATTACTAGATAATTTACAGAAAGCTAATGTGGTTAGTGTACCGGACCAAAAATTTCCTAGTAGCCATTCTTCTAATATCAGTGCAGGCTTTCTACAGTATAGTCCTTTTTATTGTAAAAATACAGATTTACAAGTTTTGGCTCCAATCTACTTTGCTGGTATGGAAGGAGGTGAATGTTCTCTGAGGCCTCTTTTATTACCACACTAATCCTAATCATGAGGGCTCCCCCCTCATGACCTGAGTACCTCCCAATGACCCCATATCCAAACATCATCACCTTGGGAGGTAGGACTTTAACATGTAAATTGGAGATGGAGGGCAAATTCAATTATAGCATCTAGGAGGCATAGAAACAATGGGGATGCATGCTAGAATGGCCCGGTGATTTCTTCAGCTCATCATTTGGCCTTTACCATGTGTATTCATCTGCTGGGGCTGCTATAAGAAAATGCCAGAGACTCTAACAACAGAAACTTATTTTCTCCCAGTTCTGGAGCCAGGGGAGTCCAAGATCAAGGTTCCAACTAATTGGGTTTCTGGTGAGAGTTTTTCTGGCTTGCACACAGCTGCCTTTTTCCTATGATCTAACATGATCTTTCCTCTGCCTACATTCAGAGAGACCTCTGGTCTTTCTTCTTATAAGCATATGACCACATCCTTGTGATCTCATTTATATTCTAAAAGCCTTATCTCTAAATATAGTCACATTGAGGGTTATAGCTTCAACATACACATTTTTGGAGATCAAGACATCTAGTCCATGATACATGGCAACTAGCAATGTCTTTTTAAGAGTCTTTGTTTGCCTTCACACCTGCCCCCCACAAAAAAATCAAACATTTAAGGATCTATTACACTTTTATGTATTCTATATTTACTTGAATATATATTTTCAGCCTGTCTATAACCCTTTGGGATTATACATTCCATGAGCTTATTATTTTTTATGCCAAGTAGTATATCTTTGTATTTATTCTATAGTTAAGACTAAAGGAGGAGTCTAGTTTATATTAGTTAGGTATTTACTGATTGATTTTATTTTCATTATGCATATATCTTTTAAGAATCAGAAAACATTAATTATATTTCTCCTTACTTTCATCTTAATATTAGTTTTTATTATTAAAATTTTTCATTCAGATCCTGTTCTCTTGACCATTTTAATATTAATTTCTAGAACTTTTCTAGTTTTACATTGACATATCTTTCTTAATTTAAAGACATCTTGCTTCAACAGCACATTCCTGATATCGCAAAAACTTGCTTACTTATAAGGCTAAGCAGGTGTTTGCTGATTCTCTTTTTTAATATAATTTTGATAGTTCAATATAAAAAGTATCCAAAAGATTTATAAAAGTTGATGCTGTTTTATTCCTACTTTAATCAGTCATGTTTAATTAGGTAAGTCTATTAAACTCTTTGATCTTTAGCTTATTAAAAAATAAACTAAGTGAAATCAATATGGCTTTCACTGCTTCAAGTTTTCAAAGCTATAATTCTTTAGGTAAACAAAAGGAAAAAAATTTAAATTGTCTAGTATAAATGGTGATGAAAGGACACTTGACTTTTGGTGGTGAGTACATAATACAATATACAGATGATGTATTATAGAATTGTACACCCCTGAAACCTATATATTTTATTAACCAATGTCACCCCAATAAATTCAATAAAAGTTTAAAAACTTTAAAAAAAAAGTCATAATATTGAGCCATAATTTAGTTGCCAAGTACTATGGAGTGGAGGCTAAAATAATTCAAATATTGCTTTGGTATTTAATTTGCAAAATAATTGTGAAAAAAAAATTTAAAGCTTTCAAGACAGAAAGAAATAATGTTAGAGATCCTCAAAAAAACAGTAACATTTGACTATTAAATAGAATATTATATAAAAATAACAACAGAGGAGTATAAATTAGTGCATTGATTCTTGCAGTATATTTGGTATAAAATAATGAACATTTTGAAGTATATTAATTTTTTTATTCTCATGTATTAAGTGATTTAATTATCCAAAAGCCATTCTGAGATAGATCATGTACTTATTTCTGTCTTACAGATGAGAAAATGGAGGCATAGGATGATTAAGTAACTTAGGTTATGACATAGCAAGTGTTAAATCCAATTTTATTCAAGACTTCTGACTCTAAAGCCCATGTGCTTAACATTTAATTAAAACTGCTTCAAATATCTATAATAATAAAAACATAATATGCTAAATAGACCGGACAGCCAAACCACCTTACGGACGACCTTCTGGATGAAGCTGTCTCTGCGAGGGAAGCCCGGGTCCTGGGTGCCACAGGGAAGCCAGTGCCAGCAGCCGGGGGAAAGAAGGCCTTCACTTGCACGAATTCCATGCATCAGGCCTCTAGTAAATAATAAAAGCAAAAAAAGAACTTGTTTGAGTGTGGAATTCTTTAAAAAAAATAGACAAATGCATGAACACTAATGTAAAAATATGGTGATGGGATATCATTTGAAAGAGCAAGCAATTAAAAACAACGTAGATAAGTCACAAATGAAAATGGTTAAAAAGAAACATACATTATTGAAATAAAATGCATTGGAAATGAAACAGGAACTTTAGGGGTAAAATAAGACAGGTTTTAGGAAATTTTAGAAATTAAGGGGACCATGGAGGAAACACAGGGCTGCAGAATGAGGGAGCTGGGAACAGCAAAAGGTCTATATTTACAAAATAAAGAGAAGAAAGCCCTTCATCCAGAAGAAGAAAAAACCCCAAAGGGAACAGGAAAACAATAAGGAAGGAGGGGAGGACCTTTTAGCCCAGGAGTTACTATAGTAACCTGTCTAAGGGAATAGTGACCAATCAGAGGGGATATCAAGGCATCAAGATCTGCAGCCTTTATAAGCCATAGGGAAAAAGAACTCAATGGGACCCTTTCCCCCTCCCTATGTGGGAGTCCGTTCTGGGGGACTCTTTCCCCCTCCCCAAGTGGGAGTCTGTACTTGTTCTTTAATAAATCTCTACCTTTGCTATACCACCCTCTGTCCGTGGGTTCATTCTTTGACTCCGGTGAACAAAGAATCCGGGTTCCAGTCCAAAAATTTCGTATCAGAAATATTAAATGTTATTCCATAATACAATAACAAAGAATATAGAGATATGTTTATGATTTGCTTTTAAGACAGAATAGCAGGTTACTTGCAGTAGGTACAGTGTAAACCTAATTTTATATGTATCTGCACCCAAATGTTAACTGTGATCATCTTGGCAAGCTAGAATTTCAAGTGATATTTTTTATTTTTGTGTTGCTATAGTTTTGAAATTTTTAAAATGACAATTACAGCTTTACTGTATATCACCATGAAATATTAATTGAATTTTTTCAATAAAGGCAACTTAAATCTTCCAATTTTGGGTCAGAAGCCCAAGAAAGAGTAATGCTTATGTGCCCATAGTTATGACCTTCTCAATTAATTTTTAAACAGATTAACAAATTATGGGCAAGATATATTATAGCCAAGTTAAAAACAAACATTCTGTTCAATGAAAACTTAGAACCGACACATGATAGAGAGCTGACAGTTTTCTGGTTTATTGTTTCTTTAATAATGTTGACCCTACCAGATTGTGAGTTTTCTATGTGCGTTTGGGAAACATAACATAACAACATCATTTTGAATAGAATCAATGTGGAGAAATACAGTGAATAAAGCTAAATATTGCTGGTTTCATTTTATGCTTCTGGAAAAACTTAGGAGTTGAGATTGAAACACTATTAATTTTAGTAATAATGTGAATCAAAAATAGTTCTCTGTATATCACTGTTCAAAACCAGCAATAAATTGTACAAATGATTCTTGAAGGATTAATATATGTTGCTATAGCAACTTACTATACTACAAGCTGTTAATATAAATAAAATAGTCCAGTTATGGGTTAGAAATTATCTCTGTGATAAAAACAAAAGTGTAATTTTTTTTGGGGGGAGGGCATTTTAGGATCAATGTGTTGCAGATATTTTATAACATTAAAATGTTAAAGAGAAAAAAGTATTTAATATTTTGTTGTAGTTCTGGAGTTCTTAAAATGTTTATTTATCTTTAATTTTGTCCAATAAGTGCAATGGCACAGTGCCTTGCAAATAAATTATATTGAATGAAAGAATAAACACATTAGGGAGGGTTAACTATGAAATGTACTTTAAGTCTAATAAACAATTTGGTTTTTCTATTCATTGTTATTTATAATATTAAATACGGAGTCAACTTCAAGTTCCCCCATCACATCTATTACTAGGACAAGGGACTACTTAAATCTCAGTCCCTTCCTTTCCCTATTTATTCCCTTGGTCTTTATTTAATTCTTTCTTCTAGTACTATCTACCTAAGCATGAATTCCATGGATTTCATAGAAATCAAGAGGATAGAAAGAGTTGAAAAGAAATGCTACCTAAATCACATACATCTAAGAAGTGGAGTAATGTGAAGGCAGAAAAAAAAAATCTCTGGAATGTGCAACAATTATGAATCTAATAATTGCAATCTTATTAAAATGGTACAAGAAAAAAATGCACTGAAAATTCATGCAAGGAGAGAAAAGTAGAGAACAAAAAGTTTATGTAAAGTTTTGTGAGATTTGTTTTTATAGGAAAGGGAGAAATGACAGCATAATTTAGGAGTGATAGAAATTAGGATGGAATATAGAAGAAAATGTTTGAATAAATGTTAATAGAAATACAGTAGAGTGAAACAGATTGATGATATAGAAAAATGAAGAAATACATGGGAAATTACATGCCTTGAGAAGATTATAGGGGAGAGGATTAATAACATATTTGCAAGGAGTAGCCTTTGAAAATAAGATTTTTTTCCTTAATCAATACTTTAATCTGAAAAATCTTCTTAAAAAGCTACACTGGTTTGGTTTAGCTATCATACCCTGCTCCTAAGTTCTGAGGTAGCTTGCCTGCTGTTGAGCAACCTAACTTTTCTTCTGGGTAAGATTGTTGGAAGTAATTCTACCTCTTCTTTTAAACTTTTTTCCTAGTTCCCTTGTCAAAGATCCTATATAATAAAAGCATAATATGCAAATTGACTGAACAGCAGAAGGACCAATGGAAAGACCAGTCACTATGACACACACTGACCACCAGGGGGCAGACACTCAATGTAGGAGCTGCCCCCAGCCTGCAGGCCCCAGGCCAGCCAAGGCAGGTGACAGCGCCCCCCCCCCCCTCACCCCCCACTTCCCCACCCCCGATCGCCCCACCGGTTGCCCCACAGATTGGCCCTTATCGCCAGACAGGCCTAAGGACCCTACCCATGCATGAATTCCGTGCATCAGGCCTCTAGTTTTAACATAAATCTACAGGTTGCAGCATCAGCTTTCTTATTCATCAACCACAGTATAGCTACATTTATATTGTTCTTTATTTATAGAGGAAATTAATTCTTGTAAAGAGATTTATCTTTTTCAGTTAGATGAAAAATTATTTTGCAACATAATTGCCCTTGAGTGCTTACAATATAATTCTACATTGAATTCTTCATTTTGTAAATCATAATCAGGGAATTGTTTCATACTATGAGGGATAGAACAAACTTCATCAGAGCCCAAACACTTTATTTTCTGTGGTAATTTTGGCAAGGCCTGCATCTAAATAGCATGTGAGGGCCCACAATGACCATCAGAGTTTCCACACTATCTTCATCTCTGGTTGTGTCCACTTGTCCTACATTGACCTTGTCTATGAAAATGTTCAAAAAGCCTATGGGCCAGACACAAGCCAGTGAGATTGATGCTGCATAATTTGTCATATAATTCTTACTCTGTACTTCGGAAGGTAATCAGTTGTGCACACTGTCATACCTCCTTTATACAGGCATATGCAACCTAACAAATAACATCTCTTTCGGTAATACAAATTCTCATCTTAAATTTTGGTGTGCGTTACAACCTTATTCCAGACAACTGAGGGTTTCTAAGCATAAAAACAGTTTTATTCTCTCCTCTTCTCTTAAACTCCTTGGTATTTCTAAATATAGCCTTATTGTTCACAAATTTAATCATATCTTGCAAAACAGACACCCACATCTGACAAAACTCTAGTGAGATGTGTTATAACAAGAGAAATAGAGAAAACAAGTACAGATATAGTTAGGTTTGTAGATTTATTGAAGAGTATATGGTTAGGGTTCCTTCTGATGACAATTTCTAAATTGTCCTACTTGGATTACAAGACAAAAATTGATCTGCCATGGAGTGCCCTTAAATAGTCCTTAACTAAGTGCCCTTAACTATTAAGGAACATTAATTCAGAAATTGTCTGGGGTGAAAATTTAGCCACTTCAATCCCAAAATTTCAAAGAAACTTGACCATTTCTGGAGGAAATAAATTTTTAAACAAGGAATTTTAACTCAAAAGAAAAAACAATAACCAAAGCATTATACAAACTAATGAATTTTAGTTAATGGTATGCATATCAATATATTTTGGGATGAAATTATAATGATGTCTGTAACTTTGAAATGTACCAAAAAAATAAGACAGATTGGTAGAGGTTAGAGTCCTCAAAAAAACAGACGAGTAATAAAGCAAGTGTATTATAATGTTAGTTATAGAATTTGAATAGTGGGAATTTGGCTGTTCACAGCAAAGCTCTTTAAACGTTTATTTGTGTTTGTATTGTTTCTTAGTAAAATGTTAGAAAAATAAAGCAAACCTGCACTCTAACAGAAATAAAGAGATTTACATAGACAGAGACTTATGTGATTGATCATATTTATTGATAAACATTACTATTCTTTCTTATGCCTAGATACAAACTTCTTACCTTTGCTCCAGTGACTACCACTGATTTAACTCATCTCTGTAACTTGACAAATCTAATGATTCTCTAAATCCATTTCTTCTAAAACTTAGAGAAAAGCAGTAAATAAAAAGAAGAAAAGAGGCTTTGGATTTTCTCGATCAATAAAGTCTTATACATTGATTGATTAACACATGAACACATGCAGTCAATTTGATTTGACTTGTCTGTAACTTGGAAGAAAAGGTAGCTGTCCATTTTTCTCTATTCTCAGGAAAAAAGGTTGAGATTTGACCACTGCTGGAAAAAAGGTTAATAAATAGTGGTGCCTATATAATGGCTGAAAAATAAGGCTCTAACTTAAAACTTTACAGGCTAATACAGAGACAAAACCATGAATTTGGTAAATTATCTTATTCTCTTTTTAAAAATAAACTCATTTTCTTCATTTTTATGATCCCCACCTTTTATCTACAAAGCAGCCACTCTGTCTTCATAAAAAATCAAAATCAGCATGTCCTGTTATATTAGATTATATATATATATGTATATATATATATATATATATACACATATATATATATTCTTTCTATAACAATTTATAAATATAGAGAAGTAAAACTGAAGCAAAATATAATTTCACTAAAGTCTATCATTATTTTCTCATTTTTAAGTGATTTGTCCACATTGTATTTATGCATTTATAAATAACTTAATTTATTGTATCCTAACATTTTAAATTAATTAATAACAGATAAAATGCAGAAATTGGATAGTTTTGCAGATGGAAATTATAAATGGAGTGAAAAGAATCTACTAACCTCAATTAAACAATAATGTTCATAAAGCCAGTTTATTCCAAAAACCAAATGTGAAAGTTATATCTAAAATTTGAAGTAATTTTTAATTTTTGCAACATATATTTAATCTTCTAGGAATTCCCTCCCTTTATGTAACATGTAGCTCATTAATGACTTTCATATATCTGATTGTTTAAACAATCTTTTAGATATACATTATGAGAGCAATTGATGGAGTCTCTATGGATAATTCAATAAACAGTCATGCACATATATCTTTGACTACTTTTTCAATCATTTGTTTACTACACACTCCTTAATAAATGCCAAACCGAAGAGAATGTATGTTTGTAAAAATCTCTATGCTTGCACAAATTTAACTACACTAAAAATGAACATTAGTTTCTACTACTTCACTCCATAGCCAGCTCTGGATAGTACCCTTGATTCTGTCTGCACCGAAAGACAATGCTCTTCAAAATCCTTGAAGTAAAATAGTTATATGTATATTTTTTCCTGTTAGAATTTACGTGCAAAATATTGAGGTAATCTTACTTTTAGTATCTGGCACTCTCTTTCTTGGTCCATGCAAATTCCTTCATTCTCTTCTTTTAATTAAATTTAAATTAAGTCTTTATCCTCCCTCTCCCCATTCTTAAACCCTCTTATTTTTCTAATTAGACAACTCTTCTAATGTGTTTATTTTGTTCTTTTTTATTTGTTTTTGCATGCTATTTTAATATAGATTCTGTTTCTTTTCCACTTAGCATAATGTTATTAAGACCTATGAATATTTGTACATGTGTATATTCTCTACTCATCTAACTGCTAAGCTCCATAGTGAAATTACATTCCCTTCTATCCACAGAGTTTCTTCTGTTGGAACCAAGGTCACATCTACAACCTGGCACTTCAAGAAATGTGATGAGCATCTTCACACAGGCCCTGCTATGAACTTTTGTGAGAATTCCTTGGATGCATATACCCAGGAGGAGATGTGCTACGCCCTAAGCTGGGGTCAGTGGCAGCATCCATATTCCCACCAGAGGAAGCCCCAATCCACCCTTCTCATCATTGTAAACTGCCATTCTCATGAACGTAGGAAGGCAGTACAGTGCACTGCTTCTTATGACAAATCAAGAAAATAATAGCAGTCTTACTCCTACCTAATAAAGAGGTAATATGCACATTGACCATCACTCCAACACACAAGATGGCTGCCACCATGTGGCCAAAGATTGTCACCCCCATGTGGACACAAGATGGCCACCACAAGATGGCCAGAAGGGGAGGGCATTTGTGGGCAATCAGGCCAGCAGGGGAGGGCAGTTGGGAGGGACCAGGCCTGAAAGGGAGGGCAGTGGGAGGTGGTCAGGCCTGCAGGGGAGGGAAGTTGGGGGTGACCAGACTGGCAAGGGAGGGCAATTGGAGGCAATCGGGCCAGCAGGGGAGCAGTTAGGCATCAATCAGGCTGGCAGGGGAATGGTTAGGGGGTGATCAGGTTGGCAGGTAGAAGCAGTTAGGGGCAATCAGGCAGGCAGGCAGGCAAGCAGGCGGTTGGGAGCCAGCAGTCCTGGATTGTGAGAGGGATGTCAGATTGGAGAGGGTGCAGGCTGGGTTGAGGGACACCCCCTGTACCATGCATGAATTTTGTGCACAGGGCCTCTAGTGAGTTAATAAAAAGAAAATACTTACCAGAGTGCCTGGCCCACAGTAAATCCTCAAAAAATTAGCTATCACTACTAATATTTTGGCCCTCATTGTCACATACAATTAAAAAGATAAGCAGAAAAACTTGCAGCAGAAATAACAAAAAATAAAGCAAGTTCTCTGTCCCTTCTCATTAAAATTAAAAATGATTTTGTTTATGTCAGCATTTCCTGTTGATCAAGTTTTAACCTTCTGAATATTTCATATTACCCATATCCCATTTTAAACTGCTCATTAAGGTCTTTTCTGACATTATTACCAGATTCAAATAAACTTTACATCTGCATTTGAAACACTGACTCTAATGCCACAGTCTCTTATGTAGACATTGAAAAGGCCAAATTAATATATTTGGAAAAATGCCCACTGGAAACAGATTTAGAAATAGATAAATGGTTCTGACACAATTATTAAAATGCCTAACGTCACCTTTTCATGTGGCATATAAAATGGTAGCTCTTATATTATTTTGCTCAAGGCTACAAACATTTTACATAATATTTAAGTTAATATTGAATGTGTTGCATTTAATAGAATTGTTCACTATAGATTTAAGTTATAAGAAATAGTGAGAAAATGTTAACATATTTATCTAATTTTTTTGAAATTTGCTTTTCCACCTTTTTTTCTTATTACTGCAAATCTCAAATTTTTAGCTTTGAGTTTCCATTTCTCCGTTAAAGAATCAGATAGGAATTAATTCAGTGTAGTGACTCAATAAAGGGTGACAACTGAACTGTGATTTGAGTGAATTTGAGAGCTAGAGTTGAGGAAGCAATACATTTTAAGTTAAAATGCCTCTCTCAGAAACAATATGAATGTATTTAAAATTATTTGCATCCTTTTATATTAAATCCCAACCATCCACCTATTACTCTTTGTGGAATATTTTCACTGCATAACCAGGGCAGAGGGTATCCGATTTGGTCTCCCTCATCATGGAAAGAGGAGGGGAATAGATTTGCTGCTGCAGAGTCTATCTAATGGACAAATGCCTACTTTCTTTGGGGCCAATTCTGTGATTTTCTGACCACAAGAAGGAAATTTCAGATAATAATGGAGAGCTATTGACCAGAGAATTAAACAGGAAAGTTTACTTTCCCATAAAATATAAAATTATACAAGGATAAGGAGGTTTTTTTATTGTTGTTTTCTTTTACCAGTTTTTCTAGTTTCAAAAGTCTGCATCCTATTTCTATTCTAGCAGATTCCCCAAAATATTAATTAACATACTTAAACTTATATTTCCTCTTAATTGTAGAACACTTAATTTAGACTTTATTTTTCTCTACTCTTTGGGATTCTTCCTATCTGTCATGTTTAAAACATCTGGAATTCAATTGCATATTCTCATTTTAAAATATAAATTTTGCAATCAATAGTTATTTGATAAAAGTGCATTAATGGTTTCTTTGTTTTAGTGATTATTTTGAGAGATTTTAGTGAGCTAGATTTCCTGCATCCTTCTCTGTCTGAATATTTTTTCTCTCTCACTTTTGAATGATCTTTGACCAGGTTGTGAATTCTTGATTTAGCACTTTGAAGGTGCTGTTCCTTTATCTTTCTACATCCACATTGCTATTAAAGTCTGTGGTCAGTGAGCCTTTTTCCTCTGGAGTTGACCTGCTTTATTTTTCTTGGACAGAGGAATTTTCTGAAATTTCTCTTTCTATTTTTGTCTTGGAAATTTATTACACATCTACTCAATTGTGTTAACATTTTGCTATTATTTTCTCAGCTCTTACGTACATTTTCTCTCTCCCTCTCCCCACATTTCTATTAAACATTCAAGATGCTTTGACTCTTGTCTCCATGTACCCATTTTTCTCTCATGCTTCCCATCTCTTCATTCTTTGTGCCAGCTATTTTGGGACATTTCTCCAGCTTAATATCAAAGCTTAGACTTCTTAGTTCACCAAAAACTTTATATGTGAAACTGGCTTTGTATTGGGTTTTTGAAAATGATCTCCAGAATTGTCAACATTCGGTGATGGGGGAAACTGCCCTGTATGCCCAATCAGCTTTCTTAAATCCAGTGTCATTGCCTGATGTTTTCTATCTTTCACGTTGTTAAGATATAACTGGAGTTGAATAGAGAAAATAAAAATGATTTTATTGTCAAAATACAGTATATTGAAAATTTTGACTGATGTAGCAACATTCAACAAATGACAGTCACCTAAAAAATGTCAGACACTATTCTAGGCATTTAGGATACATAAGAGAACAAAACAGGAGAAAAAATATTCTTGCCTCCTAAAGGCATTCTAGTATATTCCTATGCATTTGCTGAGGCAGGAAACTACTTTAATAATATGGAAGCTTTATAATGACATTAATATAAAACTACTCATTTTATATATTTATTGATTAGCAGTGTTTGCTGCATATCCATATAATATGTCACTGTACAATATTTTTAGATTACAGAGATCATAAAGGGAACATAAGAGTCCTTACTAGAAACTCATGAACAGTATATCCTAAACCTGTAGTAAAATAAAATAAAATGTATTCTCAATTATGTGCATATTGATTTAGAAATTTTATTTATTATAAATTTACATATGAAATCTTAGTTATATTACACTATCATATGCTTAATAAGCATAAATTATAAACTTTATAAGCATAATAAAAGTATAGTGAATAAAATGTGCTTTTAAAAATTATTAATGGTATAAAATAGGCTCAAACCTTAAAAGTTTTTCATGTTCTTGGGTTTTAATAATCTTTCTAATACAGTGCTTTACAATAACCATTGAATATTTTGAGATTTATTCTTGGTTTGTGACACCCACCCCAGCTCTCAAAATCTTTGTTGCCCTGTACCCCTCTAATGGTGCCATTTCTGAGAACCTGTCCTTCCTGGCCCAAAGCCCACAGGTTGACTTCTACCATCTGGAGTTTGTTGCTTGCATGCTCCAGGTCTACTGAAATATATGCCATGTCCTCTACACTCTTAGTGTCAGCATTCTGATATTGCAAATTATTAACTATCAAATATGATAAACTAATTGATAATGATGTGATAGGGTTAAAAGAGCAACTCCTGAATAATACTAATATAGAGCTTCCAGATACAGTGCCCTAGTCTTTCAGATCTATGGTCTAAGAGTGAGAATTTAAGGGAAAGATTGAATCGTGCTGTTCTTCCCAGTCAATGGAAAATATATTTTTAGAACAAAACAAAATGACATTGTGTGTGTTTTTTAATTATTGATTTTGAATAATCCTTTTTTCAACACACTTTGAATGCTATTCAACATTTCTTTAGTACCTAGTAAGACAGGTATTAATTACTTTGCCTAGTTTAAAATCAAATTTTCACAAAAATTCATTAACTATATACTAAAATATGTTTTCTGATAAGACATTGAAGGAAAATTAAATTATTTAAGTCTATACCATAACATATTAGTTAGGGTTCATTCAGAGAAGCAGAACCACTAGGATATCTATCTATCATCTATCAATCTACCATCTATCTATCTATATCTATCATCTATCTATCTATCTATCTATCTATCTATCTATCTATCATCTATCATCTATCATCTATCATTTATCTATCATCTATCTATGATTTGTTATTTGTAAGAGGTATGTGACCTCACAAAGTTGGTTAAGCAGTCTCTGCAAATGTGTTGTCTTGGTGGTTGATGGTGGAGCTTGATTCAGGGCAGGTAGAGGAGAAGGGAAGATAGATATAATGTGCCAAAAAGCAGGAAAAGCTGGAACCTACAAGAATGCTCTGAAGCCCAATAAGATAGACTAACATCATTTTAGTGTTTTCTTGCTGGAGGCTAGGAACAGTAGTTAGCATATTAAATGCAGGAGGTCCATCAAAAGGTTGATGGACACCTTCAGCAGGGCTGAAGATTTTCATATATTATTGCCTGCTGCCAGACAGCTGAGGGAAGTTCCACCAACCTGATAATCTTACTGTTTACCAAACCTTACCTTTGATATGTATACCTGCTTTGCTTGAGGGCAAAATGTGTGAATAAAAAGCCCTGGGTGCGGAGATTCAAGGAGCTTAGTCACTAGAACTAAGTTTCCGTCTGGCCCTCCAAAATGCCTTCCAAATTCATATTTCTTCTCTAGTCTCTTTAATCTATTTATACACAGCCCCTTTTCCAGATTCCTGAACCCTTGTAGATGCTGAGAAAGACCCCAGCATTTGCTGCCTCCAACCTTGATGGTACTGGGGTCCTTCAGAAGCTCAGGCTGTTTATCAATGAACTAAGCATGCACACACCAGACCCAGGTGTCAAAGAAGCTGAAGGTCAAGGTTGAGTAGCTGCAGGCCCAGACACTGCCAAGGAGACAACAAAGTAGCCATAATACATGAGCTCTGAAATGACTGCTGTTTCCTCTCTTCTCTATAAATTTCTTACAAGAATCCATTTTTTATGGTCAATATTAGTTGGTAGGGCATAGTAAAGGAAATTATGAAAAGTAAGTTCAGACTAGCCAAATTTACACATGACAAAGTCACCACACATAGGACTCTTCATTGAACCACATTATGCTAGTATTCCTGAAATCCTCCTATCTAATAAAAGAGTAATATGCAAATTGACTGTCACTCCAACACACAAGATGGCTGCCCCCATGTGGTCAAAGATGGCTGACCCCATGTGGACACAAGATGGCCACCACAAGATGGCCAGCAGAAGAGGGAAGTTGGGGCGGACCAGACCTGCAAGGGAGGGCAGTTGTGGGCGATCAAGCCTGCAGGGAAGGGCAGTTAGGGGTGACCAGGCCTGCAGGGGAAGGAAATTAGGGGCAATCAGGCTGGCAGGGGAGCAGTTAGGCATCAATCAGGCTGGCAGGGGAGTGGTTACAGGTGATCAGGCTGGCAGGCAGAAATAGTTAGGGGCAATCAGGAAGGCAGGCAGGTGAGCAGTTGGGAGTCAGCAGTCCTGGATTGTGAGAGGGATGTCCGACTGCCCGTTTATCCCAGTAGGATTGGGCCTAAAGAGGCAGTCAGACATCCCTCAAGGGGTCCCAGATTGGAGAAGGTGCAGGCTGGGCTGAGGGATACCCTCCTCCCCCGTGCACGAATTTCATGTACCAGGCCTCTAGTTTTCCTATATGAGGCTACAAAGTAACATTACTTCATGCAGTTTTTAATCTTCCATTCACTTTATTTTTATTGTGGTAAAATATACTTAACACTAGAAACCCAATGCACAAAATTCATGCACTGGTGGGGGGTCCCTTAGCCCGACCTGAAACCTCTCCAATCTGGGAGCTCTCAGGGAATGTCCTACTGACAGCTTAGGCCCACTCCCTGTGGTTCTCTGCTTTCTGCAGACCTGCCTGCTGGACGCTGCCACAGGCCCTGATGTCTGCTCTCTGCGGGGGCCCTGTTGTCTGCTCTCTGGCTCGCCACCGCAATGAGGGGCAAGCAGGGCCTGCTGTCTGCTCTCTGTGGAGGCCTGCGGACCTTTGAGGTCCGTGTGCTCTACTCATTTGTCGGGGAGCTGGGGTTCCATTGTTGACATGGCCGACTCTGATCCCCGCTACCCCCACTCCTCCATTGAGGGTGATTTCAACTATGGCAGCTGCGTGGCCTCTGGGTAGGTTGCACTCTCCACAGCTCACCAGGCCTGGCTGCTGCGCAGGCACCATGGGAGGTGGATTTCCAGGTTCCCAGGGAGAGCGCCCGCCGCACCGGGCTCCCAGGGAGAGCGGAGTCTCAGAGGGAAAGCAGTTTGCTCTGCCTCCCCTCGGGGCTCCTGGGCCAGAGTGAGCCCCCATCCTGCTCAGGGCTCAGAGGGGAGAGCCGCCCCAGGGAGTCCTCCTAGCTGGATGTGAGAAACGAAACTAGAGCCCTTCCTCCTTGAACCCTCCTTGAGCCATTCCTCCTTCGGGCATGTGAACCCATTTTATTTTATTTGATGCAGCCTCACCTGCCCGGCCTGTGTGGCAGGCAGCCACACCCACCCACTACTGCTGGATGTTACTCATGAGGGTGTCCTGGCTAATTAGTATATTCATCTCTTATTATATAGGATAAGCCAGCAGATGAGAGCAGCCATCAAAATGGTTAATTAGATTTAGTAATCAAATTAGTTTCAGTTGTTACTGAATTGATTATCAGAATGGGTGATTTAATCATGAATATAGGTAAGCTTAAACATTTTTGAAATTTTCATGCTAATTTTAATAGCAGGTAGTTTTAAATCAGGTTTTAAAACATATTTTTTGATAGTTCAAGAAAACACTAAAAGCATAGCATATCTGGAATTTTATCCTCACAGTATTCACAAAGGTAAATTGCCTGTCATTTCTGATTGCAGTGTTTTATTTGGTCATTATTTATAGTGTCATTTAAAAAATTACATTTGTCATCAGTACCCAAACAACCAGTAAAATTAGCATTTTCTAGAGTGAACTCAAGAGGAGTAGTTGGAAATAGATTATTTACTTCCATAATAGAATTAGATCTGTGATCCTCTCAGCCACTTAAGAAACATAGCTATCTAATTTAGTGGGATTTTCTTTATCTTAGACATTAAAATTACCGCTATAGTTAAAAAATAATTGAGAAATAACTTTGGATTCTTACATTTAATTTCAGAAGAAAATTAAAGCAATATAAAAAGCATTAGCAAAATAGTATATTTGAATTAAAAACTAGAAATAAGAATCTATAAAAGCTGTGGTGCTAGGTGCTAGTTTTTCAGTTCAAAGTCAAAGGGAAGTGAACAAAGGCTTAAATACATAGCCACTTCTCAGCTACTTTTCTGCTTGCAAATATTCCAAATACATTGAAAACACAAAGAATAAAGTATGATTTATCAATAAGCCCTCCAAATAATAAATATGGATGGATTGATAGGTAGGTAGAGAGTTAGATACATCAATAGATGATAGATATATAGATGAATGATGGAAAGATGATAGATAGATGGATACATAGATACATAGATTAGAAGTGGGTATTAATCTCCCACCCCTCTAATTACACCCTTTAGAAGTAACAAATTGCTGTATCTTCAGGATATGTTTTATCTACCTGGGTCTTTAAGGTTGCATGCACACATGAGTACACACATACACAGTTTTTGTTTTTGTTTTTTTAACAAAAATGAGATTAGGTTTTACGAAATTTTTCCTCTTACTATGCCATGGATATGTTTCCTAGTCAGCACATAAGTCATATTATGTGTTTTGCTGATGCTTCTATAGTATCGCATTACAGGAGCACAGCACAATTCACTTAGTTTCCTCATTTTGCATATTTAGCTTGTTTCCTTTCTGTTGTTGCTTGTTTTACTATGGAATAATTCTGCAGTGAAAAACCTTAGTAAGATAATTTTTTAAGATAATTCCTTAATTACTACAGAATAGATTTCATAAGTGGAATTGCTTGATCACATGTTTTGCCCATTTTCAACCTACATAGAGATCCCACCTACAGTTTAAAGAAATTGTCTTTGTCCCAACATTTTCAAAAGCCTGGAAAAATATCCATCTATTAAAATTTGCACTGACTTTCTTTTTTAAAAAGATTAATGAGCATTTGAAATGATTAGTGAAGGTAAGCATCTTATCATAAATTTAGTGGCCTTAGCTCTTTACCCAATTGACCTATTTAAAAAAAAAACTTGGGCTCTTAATCTTTTCCTTAGTGATTTTTAAGTACATTACATATATTTGGGCTATTAGTCCTTTTTTGTATTTGTTTTAACATGTTTTTTTTTTTTTTTACTTTTGATATTATGGAATTGAACATACATAAAATGAAATTTAACAAATAATTATAAATCATATATCTATTCCATTGTAGAAAGCATACTAACACTGATATCAGAAAACAGCAATCACTCCTGAAGTTCCTTTCATGTGCCCATCTGACCACAATCCTCTTTCACCCATAAGGCACACTTGACCTTCACATCAATTACCTTCTAATTGCTCTTATTTTCTTCATCGTTTTACTTCCTACTTTTGTTTCCCACTAGTATATAGTTTTGTTTTATCATTCCTTCCTCTACCCAGCACAAAGGGTGTGTGTTGAGTCACTGCTGTTTTTCTTTCTCTTCACCTGTAGTCACTGTTGTTTTCTTTCTCTTCACTATCAAGTCTCCCTGAACTCTGGATACTCCAAAGAGGCACTGACTCTCATTTTAAACAAAGCAAACTTTCTTTGGCTCCCCATTGCCTTCCAGGCCCTTTTCACTTCTCCCCTTTTTATCAAAACCTTCTTTATGTGGTTTCTCATCTTCCATTCACTTTACTTTTATTGTGATTAAAATATACATAATATAAAATATACCATCTTATCCATTTTTAAGTATAATTTTGTGGCATTAAGTACATTCACATTGTTGTATAACTGTCATCACTAATGATCTCCAGAACTTTTTGTCTGTATCATTTAAATAATCACTCCACAACTTCCTCCCCTATTAGCCCCTGGTAACTAACATTCCATGCTCTGTATCTATGAATTTGACAATTCTAGGTAACATGTAAGTAGAATCATTTATTATTTGTGCTTTTATGCCTGACATATTTCACTTACTATAATGTCTTCAAGGTTTGTCCATGTTGAAGCATGTATTAGAATTTCATTCCTAATTAATGCTTGCTGATATACCATTGTATGTATGTGCAACATTTTATTTATCCATCAATGAACACTTGGGTTCCTTCTACCTTTTGACACTTGTGAATACTGCTTATATGAACACGGATGTACAAATATCTGTTTGAATCCCTGCTTCTATTATTTTGGGTATATTTCTAAAAGTATAACTGCTGTATCACATGGTAATTCTATGTTTTATTTTCTGAGGAATCATCATACTGTTTCCACAGCAACTATACCTTTTTACAACAAAGTTATGTGTGCATACTTTCTGTCTGACTTATCTAGACTAATAAAAGAGTAATATGCTAATTAAATCGAGTTGGGGGCAAGAAGGCTAGCGGGGGGTCCAGTTGGGGGTGAGCAGGCCAACAGGTTGAGCAGTTGGGGGCTAGCAGGCTGGTGTGGGGGGCAGTTGGGGGCAATCAGGCCAGGATGGGAGGGCAGTTGGGGGTGATCAGGCCAGCAAGGGGGGGGCAGTTGGGGGGCGAGAAGGCTGGCGAGGGGGGGGGGGAAATTGGGGGCAAGCAGGCCAGCAGGCAGAGTGGTTAGGGGAGATCAGGAAGGCAGGCAGGTGAGCGGTTAGAAGCCAGTGGTCCCGGATTGTGAGAGGGATGTCCGACTGCCGGTTTAGGCCCGAACCTGGATCGGGCCTAAACCGGCAGTAGGACATCTTCCGAGGGGTCCCAGATTGGAGAGGGTACAGGCCAGGCTGAGGGACACCGCTCACCCCCCATGCACAAATTTCGTGCACTGGGCAACTGGTATAATATATATGGTTTGGGGATTGTAAAGTTTTATGTAATGAAATCTATTACAATGTCTATTGATGGCTTCTCTGCTACCTATTACTTTACATATTGTCAGCATTTTTCTTTTTATCAACCATTATTATACTTTATATGAAATGAAGAAGACACATTTTGCAGAAATATTTGCCCTCACATATCATTATTTATGTTAATAAATATGTTCCTAAAACTGTTTGGTGCTACAATAAGCAGATTTCTAGAATAATATCCAACAAGATAAGGTACTATGAAAAGCAATGTAAGTTCCATGTGCCTAGATTTCATCTTATTATTTCCTGTATTCTTGGATCCTAGAATACAATGTTGCACAAAGAAGATGCTCAGTAAATACCTGTTAAATTTGAATTAGTTAATTCTGTATTTTATGCTTCATTATCAGTGGTTTAGCTATGGGTGCATGAAAATCAAACCAGAGCATTTTGGATGAGTTTAGTCACAATATTTTCATTAGCTTTTTTTCCTTTGGGATAGGAAAGACAAGATTAATACTTCCCAAAATGTGGCATGTGTCAAATTCTTTCCTATGGCAGGTATTTGAAGAAGATCCCTGTGATACTTTACCCCGTTCTCATAAAAGAACTTAGAAAAAATGTCACTATTCAATTGTATTCTTCAGGGGAGGTATTTTGGGTAGTCATTATAATAGTTAAAGGCTAGTTTTATCTAGAAATGTATTGTAAAAATATTTTAACAATGCATGCCCATAAACTGAATCATATCAGGTTTTATAGATCCTAAAATGTGTAATTTACAATCTTAGTAGTATGGTTTTGATGTGGGGAATGAAACTTCATTTTATAAATTTAAAAATTACCACTGAAATAATAAACATTTAAGTGTCTTTAGACATAATTAAATACAGAGGAGGAAGTGACTAATTAAAATATTATAATAATAATCTTAAAAAGATATAGAGGTAACCTTAATATGAAAGTAATGTGACTGGTTTTACTCAGTGAAGTGAAAATAAAAGTTTGATTATAACCTCTTGAAAGCTTTAAAACAATTGTGAATTTATTAAATTCTTTGGTCTAGGCTTTGTGGTCATGGAAGTACATATGTACACCATTTTAAAAATTAGTCTTTCTAATCTAGCAATATAGTGCAATTAATATAAAATGAATAATCCCCCACTATATATAATCCCCCACTATACATCATCCATAATTTTTTATTAAATGAAGCAAAGAAATATATACACATGTGCTACAAAATATGTTTAAGAATATCCACAGCAGCATTGTTAAAAATAACCTAAATTTATATAAATAGAAGAATGGATATATAATGTGTAATAATCATACCATGGAATACCATACAATAATGAAAATGAGTAAAACAATGTTACATGTATCCATTCATCTAAATAGATAAGTCATATATAGAAAACATTGAGGAAAATTAAAGAATAACTTGTAGAAAAATACATATAGTTTAAAATTTTAAAAACATGCAAAAGTATGCATACTATATGTACATGTATGTATATCTATGTGTGCATCTACATATGTATATACATTTGTGTATAATATATATATGCAGCTATATCAGGAAGAGTTAATAAATATTGGAAGAAAAAATATCAAATTCAGATTAGTTCAAATTTTAAATTAGTGGAATTAGTTATTACCTTGGCATGAAGAGTGAAGGAAATGCTACCAAGGAGGAATAAAGCAGGGGCTTACATTATATTATATTTATAATATAATTTCTCATATTTAATGTCATATTGTTTTCATATTTCTACAAATGTCTTGTATATTTCATAATAATTTTAAATAAAAATTTAAATAATGAATAAAATTTCTTGAAAAGTGGGCTTTCCCTTCTTAACTATAATCATCAAGATAGGAAATACAAATTTTGTGGTCCATACTTATAAAATTTAATTGATTACAGGAGGGAAAAAACATAGCCAGAATATAATATTTGACCTTAAGTAGACTGTGGTCAATTTTTCTAGTTCAGAATAAGCTTGTAAATGTAACATAGAAGAGATCTTTCACTTTTTAGCCTTATCTGACTCTTCAGTCACTTTCTTCACATACCCAATATTGCATCAAATTATCCTTGTCTTCAAATCACAAATCACAACATATACTTTGTAATTTTACACAAGATAGTCCATGGGGTTGAGATAGCTTGCTCTCCTTGGCTAAAATAGTCCTACATATTTCAAAAGACATATTTTGGGGGTGAGGGGTAGGTGTAAATTTTATTCCTGAGACCCCAAGAATGGCTACTCTTTCCTTTGAGCACCAACTGCCTATGATTTATGTCTCTGTTCCAGAGGTCACACACTGTCCTGCCCTCATTTTCTCTAATGTCTAGTTTTTCTAACTTAAATGTGAACATATAAAGAACAGAAGAGGTGATTCAGACTCTCTAGTTCTAGGAATCTGAGAACATAATTATCATAGGATCTAATAGTACATTCTCACAGCTGATTATTGTGTCATGGCATTCTGAGAATGGACCCTAATATTTCTAAATATTTGATGCCTAGAAGAGTACTTATTTTGAATACATAAGTAGTTTTTCATTTTATCTTAGGGCAAAACCTATAGTTCTTTAGAAAAAATTTACTCTTTTGCAAAACAAATAAAATAAGTTTTCTTGGTAAAAAAACAAACAAACAAAACTTCCTTCTGGACTGAAAGGTAACAGACTTGCTTGTGCATGTTGGTGGATTGGGAGCCAGACCTGTGCTCTATAAACACTAACCTTGGTCAGGTTTTAGATTGCTCTTCTGGGCTGTAATTAATGTTTAAGTCAATTGGTAAATTCAAAAATAATACAGCCTGACCTTATTTGCACTTGGGGTAATAAGTAAGATCTATTTGAAACATATCAGTAAGCAGAACCTCTGGAAGAGTTGATAATAAAACTGATGGCAACTTTTTAAAATTTCTAGAAGTGTTTCTAGAATATGCTTGCAAAATTGAAAACCAACCACCATATAGATGGGTGAAAAACATAAGTGTTCCTCTGTGTTTTCCAAAACTTGGATGGGAAAGAGAAACTAGTAGAAGAATGAACTTTCCACAACCCAGGAAATGGGGAAGATAATGGCAAAGGTGACCTTATTTTATACTCTCAGCTTGTGAGGTCTGAGAAAAAATATGAGTTTACGATTGAATAATTGAATGGAGAAAAGAATTAAACACTCTTTTTAAAATGGTAGCAAGAAGTCTTGGAATAAACTTTAAAAGACCCTCATAAGGACAGTAATTTGTTCGTTCTGTATCTATCTGTGCAATTCATTCCTTCCAGTAGTTACAGCCTTGAAGATGGGTACTTATTTTTTTACTCTTGTTCCCCTATAGCAGTGGATTCATACATGTTATCTTTAATTTAAGATATAAAATAAACAAACGTTAGCACAAATAGAGAAGACTATAACATGTTATTTCTTACATGTGCTTTCAAAAGAGGTATGTGTGTTGGTTATGTCTACTTTCATTTATGAGAAAAATTAAACTTAGAGAGATTAAATTACATGCCCAAAAGCATCATGCCCCCTTTGAAGGCAGCTGGGAGTTGATTTTATGTCTTCTCTAGACTCCATCCTCTATCCTTTGTATCACACCATGCCCACTTTCTAGGTACAAAGAGGAAAACTTTATATGCGACGTCCCTTCAGCCACCCAATTCATGCTTACTTCTGGCCCCTCTTTATGTGAAGCATTTGTATTGTAGCTCTCAATTTACCAACGTTTAAAGTTGATCCAAGCAGACATTTCTTGAAATCCTTCAGCCACAGAGGAAATAAAAGCTTTTATGTTTTAAAAGGATTGCTTCCCACTCCAAGGCAGGTTGACCTGTATCCTAGCCCCACACTGAAGACCCAACAGCAGGAGTTTTGACTCCTGCAGAACTCCCCAGCTTACAACCTCGCTCTCTTGACTCTTTCTTCCTCTTAACCCAAACCTTGACCTTGTTTTTTTATTTATTTTTTTGAACATTATCTGCTCATATTAACTCTTAGCTCTTTGAAAAAATTTACTTGTAGCAATGACTTGAGACCTTAAGCTAAAAGTTATGTTTTGTTTTCTTCTGCACCCTCTAGCCTGACTTCTAAGAGGACAGACACTAAGTTACACTACAATAAGCCCTGTCAAGCTAGAGTCTGGTGCAGGACATACTTATTTGAGTAAACAAGGTGGATGTGTTCATTGTGCCTTTGTTGTAGTACATCTACAAAGCAAACTATGAATGAAGCCTTCTGAGAAAGAAGATTTCTCAAAGATGAAATGCAGATAGGAATAGCTCCCTCTTCCACAACCTGCCTGTGGAGAATGGCTTTGATAAATGTTTCTCCAATAAAGATGAGGCCCCTAAAATGTTCTTTGAAGTTTGGTCATTTTTCTAAGGTCTGGGGACACTTCTTGTTTGGAATTCCTGAATGGCTGGAGTACGAGGAACTGTCTCACAGTGTGTTGTGCTTATGTATGGTCGAGGCTCAAGGCAGGCAAAAAAAATAAGTTATGGGAAATTCACATTATGCAATGCAGCAGACATAAATTTTATTAAAGAGAAGCACTGAAAGAAATTACAACACCAGAAATGTATCAAATTAAAGGCACTTCAAAAATGACACAGAGTGGCAGGAGCCCAGGGTGAATGTGACAGCCCGTCCTTGGAACTGAAGCCGAGGGATGGACTCCTGGAGGGTGAGCCCTGTGACAGCAGAAGCTCTTGTTTGGTATCACTTATGAAGACTGGAGATGTTGCCACAGTCAGGCAGGAAGCATGCTCTGGTGACTAAAGGGAAGCCTTTACTCCTGTTTGTATAGCACTTAGGCAATCTTGTCAGCTGGTCATCACACGTTCTCTTTTACCACTTTGGACTACCCCATCAAGTGAAGGTTCGGGAGAGAGAAGACATTCCAAATCTCTTTCCACTCTCCAAGTGGTGCTCTGATTGCCATACAGCTCTACCCAAATGGTGATAAAAAACTGTTAGCTGGACAGCAACAGATTATCTACACTAATAAAAGAGAAACATGCAAATTGACCGTCACTCCGCTATGCCCACCAGCCAATCAGAGTGAGTATACAAATTAACCCAACTAAGATGGCAGCCGCCACGGAGCTGGAGTGAGCAGGAGGCTTAGATTGCCCCCGGTGATGGAGGAAGCCAAGCTTCTCTCCTGCCCTGGCTGAACCTGGCCTCCGTTCAAGGCTACAAAGTTTCAATTATAGAAGATAAATAAATCCCAACAAAGATGGCAGCGGCCACGGAGCTGGAGCCAGCAGGAGGCTTGGGTTGCCCCCAGCAATGGAGGAAGCCAAGCTTCCTGCCTGCCCTGGCTGGCCCTGGCCTCCGCTCAAGGCTACAAAGTTTCAATTATAGAAAATAAATAAATCCCAGATACCTGCTTCCAGCCAGCCCTGGCCTATGCTTGGGTCACTGGGGGGCGTGGCTGGCCTGTAAACTGCCACAGTCCCCTTGCCCAGGCCACCCCAACCCCCAAGGGAACCCTCACCCTGATCTAGGACACCCTTCAGGGAAAACCAGCCGGCCCCCACCCGTGCAACAGGCCTCTATCCTATCTAATAGAAGAGTAATATGCAAATTGTCACTCCAACACACAAGATGTCTGCCCCCATGTGGTCAAAGATTGCTGCCCCAATGTGGGCACAAGATGGCCACCACAAGATGGCCAGCAGGGGAGGGCAGTTGGGAGGGACCAGGCCTGCAAGAGAGGGCAGTTGGGGGTGATCAAGCCTGCAGGGGAGGGCAGTTAAGGGTGACCAGGCTGGCAGAGGAGAGAAGTTGGGGGCCACTGGGCCTGCAGGGAAGGGCAATAGGGGGGGACCCAGGCCTGCAGGGGAGAGCAGTTGGGGGGGGATGCAGGGGAGGGCAGTTGTGGGGACAAGGCCTGCAGGGGAGGGCAGTTAGGGGTGACCAGGCCTGCAGGGGAGGGCAGTTGAGGGGGGAGGACCAGACCAGCAAGGGAGAGCAGTTAGGGGTGATGAGGCTGGCAGGGGAGGGCAGTTAGGGGTGATCAGGCCAGCAGGGGAGGACAGTTAGGGGCAATCAGGCTGGCAGGGGAGCAGTTAGGCATCAATCAGGCTGGCAGAGGAGTGGTTAGGGGGTGATCAGGCTGGCAGGCAGAAGTGGTTAGGGGCAATCAGGAAGGCAGGCAGGCGAGCAGTTGGGAGCCAGCAGACCTGGATTGTGAGAGGGATGTCTGACTGCCCGTTTAAGCCCGATCCCAGTAGTATCGGGCTTAAATGGGCAGTCAGACATCCCTCTCAGGGTCCCAGATTGGAGAGGGTGCAGGCTGGGCTGAGGGACACACCCCCCATGCACAAATTTCATGCACTGGGCCTCTAGTAATGAATATTCTTAGTTTGAATATTTACCAAAGAGAGATCCAGTTTTAAACTGAACATCATGTGGTGGAAAAAATAATAGGGCTTTTAATATCAATCTGATTCATTTTTCATAGTGGAGGAGGAACAAGAAATTGTCAAATGACAACAAAACCCTCAGATTTATGTAAGCAAGGCACATTTAACATTTATATTTTAACATAATCCCATTAGACTAAAAGTGTCATATGGATAGGATTTTTGTCTGCTTTTCTGACTATTGAATTCTCAATGTTTAGACTAACACTGGGTCCATATTAAATTTTCAATAGATATTTTTCAAAAAAAATTATGAATTTAATGTATCTGGCTCTGACTAACTGATATGCATGACAAGGGATATTACCACAACTTTTGCAAGATTGTTAGTGAAGAAGCTAAATGTCTTGAACACCTTTATTGTAATAAATTTTATAATCTAGACAAAATAAACAAATTGCTTGAAAACACAAACTTCTAAGTTTGACACAAGAAATGCAAACTCTGAATTCTCCAGTATCTAGTAAAATATTAAATCTGTAGTTAAAAATCTTTACACACAGAAAACTTCAGACCTATGTGATACCACTGATAAATTTGTTCAAATATTTAAAGAAGGACAAAAGTTATACCAATCATAAATGACTTATTTCAGAAAATAGAGAAAGAGGTAATAATTTTCAATTAATTTAATTAAACTATCATAATGATGAAATTTGTTTTACCATCAGTTCTTTGAATAGTATTGTATACAGTCAATTAATAAAAATCACTCTAGTTTAAAAGCGATGCAGTTAGCCAATGTTCAACTCGGACACATTCTGCTGTGTTACATAATGTGAAGATGAGACTTTTATATTTCAGGCATCATGGGCTTGGTATTCTAAGAAACACAATGACACACTTGAGGTATCATCCCACTTTATTATTACTATGTTTATATCTCAGAGAGCGTAAAGACCGAGTTTTTCATCTGTGTACTTTCATTATGTATCAGAGTGATTGGACCTTAATTGGTCTTCAGTAAATATTTGTTGAACATTTCTTTAAAAAGTGTGCTAGAAAGTAGTGAGACTGGTTTTTACAAAAATCTATAAGTGCAAGAAAATGATCAATATTTGTCTGGTAAAATGCCATCCCTGTTTCTGAATGCCTAAAGATTCTGAAAGTGACACATAAAATGGCAAAGTTGCACGCACCATCTGAAATGCTGCCTATAATTCTTCAATCAGTATCTAGGTACCATAGTCCTGGGGAATAAGGCTGCTTTGAACAATTTCTGCCTAGGATAATAATACAGTTTGGCTCTTCTTATCACTGGATCAGCACAGTAGCAACTAAGAGCAAACGAAAGGAAATGTTACTAACTTAGATATATTCTATATTTTTCAGATATTCTCAAGAACACATATTCCTTTGTTAGACACCTTTTCAGATTCAGATACATGAAACACCTTTCATGGCCACAGAAGCTTCTCTACTAGGAGCATCACATTAGCTCACAGACATACATGGTTGTGTGTGTATATGCACATGTGTGTATATATGTGTGTACAGGTGTATACATACCTTCCTAAGTGTTACTCATGGTTTTAAGTACTTCCGATATATTGTAATTTATTCCTTAGAACACCCTTACAAGGTAGATTCCATTGTTAGTCTCAGTTGAGGAAACAGGCACATAAAGGTTAAGTAGCTTCTCTTTCTCCAGGACCAATACATGCCAGAGTCAAACTCAAACAGAGTCTGATGTCAAAGTCCGAGCTCTCAACACTGGCCATCCACCTCTCGCAGTGTGATAAACCCTCTGGCTGGTATTTGACTCTAACTCGTCCCCCAGAGTGAGGAGGGGAAGGAGCAGTCCAATCATGGAACGCATTTCCGTACTGGCTTCTCAAGTCATGACTTTTTTCTTTGTAACAAAGTGTGTAATTGAAACACCCCTTTTCAGCAGTGGCATTACCATTTTGAAACCATTCAAACTGGTGTGTTTTGTTCCATGAATATGCCTTGGAACCATGTACCTTGCTTATTTTATTTTATTTATTATTTTTTTCCAATTTTTTTTATTAAGGTATTATATGTGTACATATCTTACCATTGCCACCCCCCACCCCACTCCCATATATGCCCTCACCCCCTAGAGTTTTGCATCCATTGGTTATGCTTATATGCATGCATACAAGTCCTTTGATTGATCTCTTATCTCCCCCACCTCTCCCTAACTTTCCCCCTATAATTTGACAGTCTGTTTGATGCTTTACTGTCTCTGTATCTGTCTTTTTGTTCAAGTTTATAATGTTCTTTATTATCCATAAATGAGTGAGATCATGTGGTATTTTTCTTTCATTGACTGGCTTATTTCACTTAACATAATGTTCTCCAATTCCATCCAGGTTGCTGCAAATGATGAGAATTCCTTCTTTTTTATGGCAGCATAGTATTCCATTGTGTAGATGTACCACAGTTTTCTGATCCAGTCATCTGCTGACGGGCACCTAGGCTGTTTCCAAATCTTAGCTATGGTGAATTTGGACAGATACATGCAAAAAAATGAAGCTTGATCACCAACTTACGCTATACACAAAAATAAACTCAAAATGGATACAGGACTTAAACATAAGACGGGAAACCATAAAAATACTAGAGCAATCCACAGGCAGCAAAATCTCAGACATATGCCAAAAGAAATTCTTCACTGACACTGCCCCTAGGGCAATGGAAGCTAAAGAGAAAATTAACAAATGGGACTACATCAAAATAAAAAGCTTTTTCACAGCAAAAGAAATCATCAACAAAACAACAAGAAAGCCTACTGCATGGGAGAACATATTTGCAAATGGCATCACTGATAAAGGTTTAATCTCCAACATCTACAGGCAGCTTATACAACTTAATAAAAGGAAGATAAATGATCCAATAAAAAAAATGGGCAACAGACCTAAATAGAATATTTTCAAAAGAAGACAGAAGGAAGGCCAAGAGACACATGAAAACATGCTCAACATCACTAATTATCCGAGAGATGCAAATCAAAACAACAATGCGGTACCATCTCACACCTGTCAGAATGGCTATCATCAACAAATCAACAAACGACAGGTGTTGGCGAGGATGCGGAGAAAAAGGAACCCTCGTGCACTGCTGGTGGGAATGCAGACTGGTGCAGCCACTGTGGAGAACAGTATGGAGTTTCCTCAAAAAACTGAAAATGGAACTCCCATTTGACTCAGTAATCCCACTCCTGGGAATATATCCGAAGAAACTAGAAACACCAATCAGTAAGGATATATGCACCCCTATGTTCATAGCAGCACAATTCACCATAGCTAAGTACCTTGCTTATTTTATCAAGCTTCCTGATTTTTTAATATGACTTTTTCCAATCCTTGGAGGGGAAAAAAAAAAATCTGCCTTGCACTTATGTAGTGCTTGCATTTCAAAGTCCTCCTTATTGCCGCTCTCCTCTAGATTTGCTATCAGGGAAATCAGGAAACAGGAAGTAAATGTTAGTGTATGTATCTGTATTATGTTTATACATCATGCTCTGTGAATCTAAGCTTAAACTTACAAAGTAGGCAAGAAAAGTAGTTTTATGCTAAGAAATAAATATAGATTCATAAAAATTAAAATTTATGTGTAAGAGGTACAATATTTAAATATTTAGTGCCGCTTATGTCTACTTCCTCACTTCTTTCCAGTGTAGAATATCTATCTTATTTTATTATGTAACTATCATTTTCTCATAAAAAGGTAAAGGAGTGTTTTGAACAGGAGTCTCATTTACTGGAAAGTCTTAAACCATTTTTTACTCATTTATACTTCCCTGCTCTCTTACCTCCACCCAATGTGGATACATTGAAGTCTACCTGCCTTTGCTTTTAAAAATTCGGATTCTTGTCAGCACTCAACTCGGTCTATACATAATTTATTATAATTACTAACAGAACTTTTAGTGCCACGCTCAATTATCCCTGGAGCATAGAAAAGGGTTATGGATTGTTGGATACTTTTAGGCACATGAAACTGTCATAAGAGGGTATACCCATTAGTTCTAGTGAATGGCCACAGACTCCAGAAGAACAGAATAGCTTTACGCTGCACAGACGCTGTACTCCCACCTACCAAAGCAAGAAATGTTTTAGTACAAGATCACATGGGAAAATTCAGAAGCTTATATTGGAGCTTACAGCAACAAGGATTGAAATTGTATTATGTTTATAACCAATACTTTTGGAGAGAAGAATCCAGCTATCATCATTTCATAATACCTGTGTATCTCGTAGTTTGGTTGGGAAGGCACTACTTTCACCAGGAGTTAGGACTTTGTGCATGAAAATGAAACCATAAGGAATTTGGAAAGAGAATAATGATGCTGGCAATGCTTGCAAGTTCTCCTGGGTATGTGGGAGAGTAAAAGTTTAGAGAGTGACTAGGGGTTTCTTAGACCCGGAGGAGAAATGAGTGTTTCCATCATTGTGTGTCTGTTTGGTGAGAGGAAGCAAGGGCTTAGAGTTATACACAGATTTACTGCCTTTGTGGATAGCCTCTCCATAACTCAATAAAAGTCGTCTGATTTCCTTAACTTTCTTCTTCAAGGGCTCAGGCCTGCTTTATTTTTAAAGAGTGGAAATACACATTTGGACTCGGCATATATTTCATGTTTCTGAGACTGTTCAGGATTTGGTTGAATCTTGCTTTTTTGCCCTTAGCATTTCCAGGCCCACTAGGGTTGTTTTCCTTCCATTCTTTTCTCCTGGGTGTGCAGATGCGCCACAGGCCTGCCATGTGTCCATCAGGGATGCAGAGGTTGTCAAAAGCCCTCCAGACAGAAACCTATTTGACTTTTGCTGAAAGGGAGGAAAAAAAAAAACACAGTTTCCTTAATAGAACTCGAACTTTTCCTTTAAAATAAGGCATCACCATAAATTAGTTTAAAAACCCTCATGGAATGCTTAGAAAACCAGAGGTATTTGAGGGTCATGATAAAGAAAAAGGTGTTTTTAGAACCAACATGCCAGAGCAACACATTCTAATGAGCATTGCCCTCTGCAAAGCCTTTACCTGAGGAGGCTCTTCTTCATTTAGCAGTGCTGCCACAGCTCAAAACTGTGCGGAAGCTCCTGGCATTGCCTTCAGAGCTAGTTTATGAACCAATAAGAAAATCATTACTTTATGGTGATACCTCCTAAAGTTCCATGAGGGAAATAAGAAAGCAAAGAGAAACAAATGAGTGTGGTTTTGTCCATCCTTAAAACCAGCTAAAAAGATGAGCTTTGTATCCTACCCAGAATATGAACAGCTGAATGTACTTTGGATATACAGTAGCAAGAAAAAAATAGGTGAGTCTTAAAGTATATGTACCTAACTCTACAGGTTTCCGTAAAATCTGGCAACATAGAAAAATGTTTTTATTGATTGCAGGTGAGTTTGATATTACATATATTCACCTGTGTTTCATGACTGGATGGATGCCTTTTTAGAATCATTAGTGGGTGTGCAAATCATTCTATAATGAAGGTGATCTATTCCCATGTAAACAACTCTAATGGCTTATCATTACCCACTTACTACCATAGTTTAGGCCATTATCAGCCCTTGCCTTCTTTCCTACTAGTAGTAGCCTCTTACCAGATCTCGGTGTCTCTAATCCATTGCCTAAAAGTGTACATCTGAATATGGCACTCCTGTTAAAACCTTGCAATGACTACCCATTACCTTCAAGATGAATCTCCCTACTTAGTACATTTAAATCCATCACAATTGATCCCCTTATAAAACTTAGATTGATTAATCTACTCTTGCCACATTTCCATTTTTCCTAATTGCCCTCTAGGCTGATGGACTTGCTTCCAGGAAGCACTATTCTCTGCCTAGTTTCTAGAACTTCATGTGTGCTTCACAATGCCTGCTACGCGAATTATCTGCAAAGCATACCGCCTGAAATGTCTATCCTTGATGTTCATGTACAGAGCAACTATTACTCCCCAGCAGTCTCCTCTCATTCTAGATAAAGACATAGAAATGTATCTTTCTAGTGATTCTCATTATAGATACCTAGTGTGCATTATTTAAAACGCCAGTTTCTTAGACCATCCTAAATTAGGTAACATTGTGCCCCAAAATGTATATGATTTAAAAAGCATTTTCGGGGACTCAAATGTAGGTTTGGCTATCACATTTTGAGAAATCCTTTTGGGATATTCCCCCATGGTCCTTAATTATAGTAGGAGAAAATTTTGATCCTCCTCTAAAACTCCTACTATGAATAGATGATTAAGCATAACATTAACAAAATAGTAGAAACTTGAGAAAGAATTGTTGAATAATTAATTCTCATGAAATATCAACAAGCCTTTTTTTTAAATCTTATTTTGGTAGTTGGAGCACAAAGATGGTTGCAAATAATTATATCCTTTTTTGTGCATGCATGCATGCTGCATCTCCTACCTATAGAAGAAGCATTATATTCTCTATAAATCCAGGCTGATCTTGTTACTGTTTTTGAACAAAGCAATGCAAAGTAAGTAACATGTAAATACTTCTGAGTGTAAGCAAGCATTATGGAAGTCTGGCCACTTCAATGTCTTCTCTTTTCGGATACTGTTGAAACCCAGATGCCATGCAATGAGAAGCCCAAGCCACAGGGAGGGGCTATGCATGTGCACTCAGGTCAACAGCTCCAAATGAGTTCCCAACTGACAGCCAACATCAGCTGCCTGCCACGTGATAGGGTGACCACTGCAGCTGGATCAAGCCTTCAGAAGACTGCAGCCCTAGCAAACATCAGGAGGCACAGAGACCTTCCAGCTGAGTCCATTAGTGCAGAATCATGAGAGATAACAAAATAGTTGTTCCTTTTAGCCAGCATGCAGTAATAGGAAACTGAAACACACATACATTTTTTTTTATAGCACTGCCACCTCACATGGGAAACCATCCTCCAATTTTAAAGGGCAATCTAATTTTTTACTGTACTCCTTAAATGAATCTAATATATCGCGTTTTACAAAACACTTTATTTCCTGCTCGTTTGTATTTGAACAAAGATTAATACTATACAGATGCCTCTTCTCCTCATGTCACAGTTTTTTGGGCCCACTTCTGACATCAGCTGAAGCACAGGCGGTGGTTCCAGCTCCTACCGTAGATCTCAGATCCTATGCCTTTCCTCATTCTGTGCCCAGTTCTTCTCTACTTAGAGAGATCTTGCTTATCTAGTACATGAGTGCATTTTTAACTTTCCTAGGTTGGTTCTTCAACCAATGGGCAGCCTAGAATGGACAGATGTTCCAGTCTCCCATTTTTCAGATGGAAAATTCTGGATTATTTCATAGGGTTTGTATATATCTTGGCAGAAAGAAGATTCTTGCCCACAGCAGCATCCTACATCCTAATGCACTCTTTCATTGACTTCCTGCTTCACTCTCCCCATTCTCACAGTGCCGCTTCCTGAGCTCCTCACAAATCCTTGTCTCAGACACTACTTTCAGGCCAAATGAATATAGTTACTTAGAAGCAAATGTTATGGACTGAATATTTGTGTTTACTCCAGATTTATGTTAAAGTTCTAAGCCACAATATGGCTGCATTTGGAGATGGGATCTCTAAGAAGGTTGATTAAGGTTAAACGAAATGCTAAGGGTGGGGCTCCAATGTAACAGAACAAGGGTTCTTATAAGAAGACAAACACCAAAGATCTCTCTCTCCACACTCATACACCAAAGATGTGGGGATGTAGCATTCTATTTTTCTCTTCCTGAGTCCCTGTAGATTTGTCTTGATAGTTTTGACCAGAGTATTTTTTTCCTTGGACCTCTGTTAGACAGAAAGTTGTTTCATAGCCTCTCTTTGTTATCTTATACCTGAGGAAAGCACATAATACCCATGAGGCTTTCTCAGTGATTTTGCTGCAAGCAACAGTCATAACTTTAAGATACAAGATTCATTTCACTGAATTTTTACTTTATAACCAGTAGTGTGTTTATGGAATTTCTAAGGCTAGTCCCAGTTCACTTTTATTCTTCATCAGCTTTGCACTCATTACTTTGTTTCTCTTCCAAAAAGGTGAAAGTTGTTCTATGAGTTCTTTATTCTCATGGGAGATGTTTTCTTACTCACTGTTATAGCTATTAAGGAAACTCTGAGATCATTGCATGGTGAGACTTAAGTCAAATAAAATATCAGGAAGTCCTGACCTTTATTTCATCCCATGGCCATTATTTTGTTTCTCATAAACTCAATGAGCCTAAAGCAGCCCCTCAATATTTCTCCAGTTATGAGTGCCACCAGATGTAAATTTAATGGCAGATGCTTTATTTTAATATTTCTAGCATCATTCTCCACATCAAGGGTTAAAGTTTAGATATTCTATAATTTCAGGTTCTTTTGATTAGATGAAGATCTTTAGATAAGTAATTTCTTGGACACATTCAGGGTAAGAATCGCATGATATATTTTTAACATTGTCATACACAACTTTTGCATGTTAACATGTAAACTTAAAATAATAATGCAAAATACTGGCAAATAGATAAATAAAAGTATACATTATCAATTGTCTATGTTGGCTATGTTAAGGATTTCACTTACGTTAAATGTAATATTCAAAATAATATTTTGCAATAGGTATTTCATCATTTCTAGTTTACAGTGAAAAAACTGAAGCTCAGGCATGTAGAGTACTCTTTGTATCATCTCAGAAACAGTAAATGGTAAAACTGGGATCTAAGTCTATGACCATTTTGATAAAGGATGTTGTCCTCATACTTATAACAAAATAGTATATTGGTTGATGTTTCAGGCAAGCACATGGTAAAAATATTTAAGTCAAGAAATCACTAGGTGATCTCCATTCACAGAAGTTATTGATTCTGTGAGTAGAACCTAAGCTTCTGCAAAATGGGAGGCAGAGCGCCTACATCATCTAGTTGTGACGCAAGTATGTGTCTTAACAGAGAGAGCAAGTCTCTGAGAGTTGATCTCAGATTTCTTATCTGTAAAATAAATTTTATCCTTTTATAATTTCAAAGTAGAATAAGAAGTTTATGAAACAGATGAAATCTTATCTCTTCATTGTGATTTTATTTTCATTGTACAGATATTGAAAATGAGACTTCTAAATGGTGTCTGATTACAAACTTCAGAAAGTTCTTAACATTCACATTTTCTACTTTATTTCTAAACTAGAGACCCGGTGCATGAAATTCATGCACGGGTGGAGTCCCTAGGCCTGGCAGGTGATCAGGGCAGATCAGGTTCCTCACATCCCCGCCTCCACCCCTCCTCCTTCCCTTGCCGCCTGCATCTTCCACCACCCACCCCAGTTCCTCATCCTAGCCTGGGGCCCAGCCCCAACTGGGCAATTGGGGCCTGCCGACCAGGGAGAGGGGTAAGGGGAGGGACCTGAGAGGTTGGCCACCAGCCATGAGGAGGGAGCCGGCCCTCAGTCCCCTGGAAAAGGGCCATGTCTGCTGCCACCCACCCCCGGTTCTCCATCCCAGCCCGGGGGCCTGGCCCCGATTGGGTGATTGGGGCCTGCCACTCCAGAGGAAGAACCAGGAGGTTGGCCGGCAGCTCCTGCGTTGAACATCTGCCTTCTGGTGGTCAGTGTGCTTCATACTGACCAGTCATTCTGGTTGTTCTGGTTGTTCCAGTCATTCCGGTCATTCTGTCTTAATGGTCACTTAGGCTTATAGATATAGAGATAGATGATTTACATAGACACTTCCCTTTTTCCCCTCCATTGCTAGAAGTTGAGCTTTCCCTCCCTGCCTTTTTTCTCTCCCTGACTTTGGTCTTTTTCATATTTAATGACACATCATTAACACTTTCGCAGGATTTTGTCTCATTTTGTTTTCTTTTCCCCCTGAAGGGTTTCAAGTGAAAGAAGGAAGGTGTCAGGGCCAGGGAGGAGCCAAACTTCTTGTATCATAGAGCATATTTGGTGGCCTTGGGGAGCAAAGATATTGCTAGATGATCAACAAAAAAAGTGGGTTTCCTCTTTCTAAAAAGAACATCTTCCTCAAAATACATCTTGGGGCTGGGCACACAAAAAGGCAGTACAGGTATTCATCCAGACAGCTAGAGAAACTACATAAACTTGTCAGCAAATGGAATGACAAATATCACAAAGTTCTGGCACATTCTGGAGAAGAATGCAAGGGCACTAAATCCTGGTAATAAAAGCTTCTAAGAGGGACCAGGTTAGGGCCTCAATAAAAATAACAAAAAGTTGGTACTTACTTTATTCATATTTCAGCGAGTAGAATTATGGGCTTGGGAGTACTTTTAAAAATATTTATCTGGTCAAATCCCTTTTTAAAATAAACGCTTAAATAAATACTATGCCCCTAATCATAAAGAAAATTAGAAGAGCAGAGACCACTTTTGCAGTTAGATCTCTTGGCAGTTTTATGCTTCCCCTTTGCATGTACCATTTCTCTTGCCTATGTTTGCTAGCAGCCACATCTCTTAGAAAGGCTCATGATGGTTTAGATGCTTTCCTCAGGTACAAGAGGACAGGGAGGGACTATAAAGCAACTTTCTGTCCAGCAGTGGCCCAGGGAAATGTGAAACCCTGTACAAAGCCATCAAGACAAACCTATAGAAACTCAGGAAGACAAAAAGTGAATGGTTTCATGTGTTTAAATTGAGATGAACCAAGAGTGATGGAAAATTGGGCTTTTATTCCCCTCATTGGACTTAATCTGATTGTTTCAATGTTATTTTTTATAGTGAACATGCAATGCTTATATAACAAAAAAGGAAGGTTGAAGAGAAAATATTTCCATTTTTATGCCATATAAAAAATTACTACTCCTGAATGTTTTTAGAGTGAAAAGTGGGAGTTCCCATTACTACCTTCCCAAGAGACCTACAAACCTCATGTCTAAGCCTTTGTCTCTCTAGTCCCCTGGATTTTGGTCTCTTCTCCAGGAAGCTGGTATCAGGGGAGGCCTGGGAAGGCAGCTTCTAACCTAACCACAGATGATGTTTTCTCACCTCTAAATCAATACTCACAATATAGTTCCTAATTAGAGACTTATGGTGTTCTCTACTTTACAGGTCTCTCTAGTCTGTACCATTTACCCATTCTGCCTGAATTTCATGACACATATCTTACTGCATGCATTCTAGTAGTATATTTGTTTTCTCCACCAAACTATTCACTTGGAAGTTAAACTGACTTTTATTATCTCTGTATTCTCATCATAATTCAGTGAACAACCCAGACTAAATCAGTTATTCTATTTGAAAGAGAAACTGGAAGAAAGGGAGATAAGAAATGGGAAGAAAGAAACAGATGAGAGCCTGGCTGGCATGGCTCAGTGGCTGAGCATCAACCTCTGAACTAGAAGGTCACGATTCAATTTCCAGGTAGGGCACATGCCTGGGTTGAGGGCTCGATTCCCAGTGTGGGGCATGCAGGAGGCAGCCAATCAATGATTATCTGTCATCATTGACATTTCTATCTCTCTCACACTCCCTTCCTCTCTGAAATCAATAAAAATATATTTGAAAATAAACAAATGAGAGAGAATAAGCATTGTTATATTTGTAGTTATAGATTATTTTATAGCTTGATTAAACCCTACCAAAGACTATTACATTAAAAAATACACAAACATTATACCAACATATAGAAATGAATTTATGAGAAACCCATCGCCACATTACAAAACATACATATGCAACAGAGCTCATGAAACCAGACCTGCCTATACTTTTGGGTGTGCTAACTGGATTAAATTTAAATATAGTTTTTAATAATAATTAACATGAACTATATTTTTTATAGATTCTAAAGTTTTTTGAAAATATCATTGCCATTTAATGGAAATTAAAAATAACTTACTAAAATGCAATTTTCTGCCCGCATGCTAGAAGGTAGCATATCAAACCAGAGTAGTCTCACTAGTCACTTTATATTACCCTATATCATGAATAAATTATTGTTTCCATCAATTTTATGATAAAACTAGTTAAATATTATATTAATATGCTTGATATCTGATAGATTCTATTGATATTAAATATTAAAGCAAAAGAGAAGGAGAAAGGGAGAGAGAGAATGTTTTTTGGAAATGAAATAAATTTCTGTATTTCATCCAGTTGCTGGTTCTTGCATTTTATTACTTAACTAGAGGCCCGATGCATGAAATTCATGCAAGGGGCTCAGCCCTCACAGCCATGGTAGCTTGCCTCGGCCCTTGCAGCCCCAGCTTCATCCAGAAGGTCATCTGGAAGGTCGTTTGGCTATCCAGTCTAATTAGCATATTACGCTTTTATTATTATAGATTTGCTACTTTGACAATTGTGTTATATTTAGATTTAATTCTTCTCACTGCAACTTAAGCCTTTTCATTTTGTTCTCTCATTGATGAAGACCTGTTATTTACCCTCAATCTTTCCTCAAAACATTACAAAGCACAATTCTCTTTCATCTTCATCTGATTCAATGGTTTTCCCAAGTCACTAGAAAGTGTAGTATAAAAAAAAATGGAAGATAAATTGCACAGTATTTTTAAGTATAGTTAATAATAGAATATTATATTAGTTTCAGGTGTACAACATAGTGATTCAATATTTATATACCCCAATGGATTACCACACTATATCTAGTACCTATCTCTCACTGTACAAAATTATCATAATATTATTAATTTATTCCCAGTGCTGTATGCTACACTCCCAGGACTTATTTATTTTAAACCTGAAGCTCGTACGCCTCATCCCCTTTCACTTTTTTCATCCATCCCCCCCAAACCGCTTTACTTCACAACCATTTGTTTGTTCTCTGTATTTATAAGTTAGTTTCTGTTTTGTTTATTCCTTTTCATTTGTTTTGTTTTGTTTTAGATACCACATGTAAGTAATAACATTTTACTTTCTCTCACTTATTTCACTTAGGAAAATACCCTCTAGGTACATTCATGTTGTCACAAATGGCAATTTCATTATTTTTTATTGCTGAGTAATATTCCATTGCATATATATCACATTTTCTTTACCCATTAATCTATTGATTGGCATCTAGGTTGCTACTATATCTTGGCTATTGAGAATAGTGCTGAAATGAATATAAGGGTGTGTATAAATAACCAGAAGTAGAATTTCTGGGTTGTATGGTAATCCTACTTTTAAATTTTTGAGAACCCTCCATATTACCTTCCATAGTGGCTGCATCAATTTACATTCCCACAAAGAGTGCACAAGTGTTTCTTTTTCTCCATATCCTTACCAATACTTGTTATTTGTTGTCTTTTTTATAACAGTCACTGTTACAGATGTGAGGTAGTATAACATTGTGGTTGTGATTTGCATTGTTCTGATGATTAGTAATGTTGAGCATCTTTTCATATGTTTGTTGGCATTTGTATGTCTTCTTTGGGAAAATGTTTTTTCAGGTCCCCTGCCTATTTTTAATTAGATATTTTTTATATTGCGTTGTATGAGTTATTTATATATTTTGGATATTAACACTATAATATGTTTCATTCACAAATATCTTCTCCAATTCAGTAGGTTTTCTTTTTGTCTTCTTGAAGCTCTCCTTTGCTGTGCAAAAGCTTTTCATTTTGACGTAGTCCCATTTGTTTATATCTGCTTTTGTTTGCAATGCCTAGGGAGATACATTCAAAAACATATTGCTAAGAACGATGTTCAAGTTTTCTGCCAATGTTTTCATCTAGAAGTTTTATGATTTTAGGTCTCTAGCCCAGAATTACTATGGCATCAAAACCAGACACATACACTACAAGAAAAGAAAACTACAGGTCAATATCCTCAATGAGTTTAGATGCAAAAGTTCTTAACAAAATATTAGCAAACCAAATTCATTAAAAAAATTATACACCATGATCAAGTAGAATTTATGCCAGGAATTGCAAGGATCCACCAATCAAAAAATATGATACACATTAGCATAACCAAGTATAACAATAATGTGATCATCTCAATAGAGGCAGAAAAAGCATTTGAATAAATTCACATCAATTTATGATAAAAACTTTCAACAAAGTGAGTATCAGGTCGACATAATTCAACATGATAAAAGCTATAGATGATAAGCCCACAGGTAACAACATATCAATGGCGAAAAGATAAAAGCTTTTTCTCTAAAATGAAAAGTAAAAAAAGGATGCCCACTCTCATTCTTTTTATTCAGCATGTTATTGGACATCCTAGACACAACAATCAAACAAAAATAAATAAATAAATAAAAGTCATCCAAATTGGAAAGAAGTAAAACTGTCACTATTTGCAAATGACATGATACTATATGTAGAAAAACCCAAAGACTCCACCAAAAACTATTAGACTAATAAGTAAATTAAATAAAATTACAGAAAACAAAATTAATATACAGAAATAGGTTGAATTTTATACACTAATAACAAACTATTTAAAAGAGAAATCATAAAACACTTTCATTTACAGTGCATCAAAAAAAATAAAATACCTGGGAATAATTTTAACCAAGAGCTTTAAAAACTAGTACTCTGCAAATTATAAGACATTGCTGAAAAAAATTGAAGATACAAATAAATGGGAAGATATACAGTGCTCAGGAATCAAAAGAATTTATATGTTCATATTACCAAAGCAATCTGCAGACTCAATGTATTCCCTAACAAAATTCCTAAGATATTTTTCATAGAAACAAAACAGCAATTCTCAAATTTTTATAGAACCACAAGAGACCCAGAGAGCCAAAGCAATTTTGTGACAGAAGAACAAAGCTAGAGGTATCATGCTTCCTGATTTCTAAATATACTACAAAGTTTTAGTAATCAAAACAGTATGTTACTGGCCAAAAACAGACACATAGATGAATGGAACAGAATTGGAGCTCAGAAATAAACCCATGCTTAGATGGCCAACTAATCTTTGACAAAATAGTCCAGAACATACAATGGGGAAATGGCAGTATCTATATATATAAAAGCCTAAGCAACTGGCCCACTGGCCAGTAGCTATGACCCACACTGACCACCAGGGTGCAGATGCTCAACTCAGGAGCTACAGAGCTGTGGTCACTTGGCAGTGGCAGGTCTAAGGTGATGCACCCGGAACCATAGAAGAGGGAGCCTGATTTCAGGGTGTGTCACCCCAGAACCATCTTCTCGCAATCTGGGACCCCTCTGGGAATGTTGGAGAGCTGGTTTCAGCCCAATCCCCACAGGTCAGGCCAAGGGACCCCACTAGTGCATGAATCCATGCACTGGGCTTCTAGTCTTCAATAAATGGTGATGGGAAAACTGGAAAGATACATGCAAGTAATAAAACTATACCACTTTCTTATACCATATATAAAAATAAATTAAAAATGAATTAAAAATTTAAATGTAAGACTGGAAATTGTACAGTCTTTTAATCAGTCAACCACATTTATGTACTTCTTTTTATTAAGTAGTTTAATAATTTAAGCTATTGGGAATACAGAAACTGATACACATAATTTTATAAAGAGAGAAGCAATTCATAGGCATGTATCTATACCCTATTTTTATTTATTTTATTTATAATAACTGTAGCTATAGTTTTAATTTGAGAAAAAAATTGAAAAACAACCCTTGTGAGGTTTCTTAGTGATCACTTGTATAAACTTAAACATCTTCTCATTGGTGAGAAGAAAGAGGAATTAAGAATTGAGAAATCTCAATATTCTAATAAAATGTCAGTAATTCAGGTCCATTAATTCCTCAATCTAGCTCTCATGACATATGACCAAAAAATGTGTACATTAAAATTTGTGAAATTAACAGAATCCTTTATTTGTAGCAATTATTTTAAAAGTAATCTTTTGAAAAATGACAATAGTCATATATTAAAATAAATTACTTAACGCAACTATGGAATATGACTGTTCATTTGAATATGAAAAAGTGTTGTCCTGTTTCATCAGATGTGAAGTATTCTCTGGGGTTATTTTTATTTTTAATGTTTTACCATCATTAGCTTGATGTCATTGTCCTATACCTGGGCTCTTTCACTAGCTTAGATACCAGCATTTACTAGAGAGTTCTAACCAGATGCAGCAAGTAGCAAAGATGTCACATGCCATGTGGGACTGTAATACAGCGCACCTGACAACTGGCAGAGCCCTTGGAATGAGGTTTAATGGTTAAATGAGTGCAATTAAGTGAGCTGTTACATCTCTGCTGTCCCAGAGTATGAGAATGCTTAATGTGATTCATCAGCCTCATTCCAAGTTACAGACACTTAGAAACTGAATGAGCATAAACAGCAAAAGCCACAGTAAATCAGTTTCACAAAAAATTATAAATATAAAAAATGATAGGCAATTTTGATCACTCGTTTCTTTTCAGTAATACAGCTTAACATTATACAGTATAGTGATGCTAGAATCATTTCCTATTTAACTTTGCTATATTGCTTACAAGCTCATAAAAATATCATCTCCCTTTGGTAGAGCAAACTAACAATTTGTAAGCCATCCCTACGGTCCCAAGGAGGCCAGGGATGCTTTCAATTCCACTGCCAAACTCAAAACAGGATTGCTAAATTCAGGTTAAGGAATAGTTCTGCACTGACCTATGTTGCAGCTTCTATCCAAAGTCATTTTGAAACAATCTATAGTACAGAGAGCCAGAGGTCCAAGATTACAGAAATTGCGTATTTGGACAATCAGGCCAAAAAAAAGCTAGAACATTATATTGTTCTTCTCTGATGAATTTTTGTCCTGGGGTGGAGGTGGGGTGGGGAGAGGGACCAGAGAGAAAAAATATAAAATAAACCTACTCAAGTCACCAACAATAAAGCCATAATTTTAACTTTTGCAGGAAAAAATATTCCAATTTGGTAAACAGAAAGGAAGATTTCAGACAGAGGGCCACGTGAACAACCTTGAAAAGGTTTGAAGAAAATATTTAAGATAATCTGTGCTAAAGAAAGTAAGTAGAGACAAAATTAAAAATAAAAGTGATTAGCATGATGAGTTCAAGCTTTTCTATTACAGAACATAGAAAGTGTTCTCTTGCTCTATTTTTTTTTTTCACAACAGAAAATTACTTCTTTATTAGGAAAGGAAAGAATGAGTGTTTATCATGATTTTTAGGTTTTTTTTTTAAATATATTTTATTGATTTTTTACAGAGAGGAAGGAAGAGGGACAGAGAGTTAGAAACATCGATGAGAGAGCAACATCGATCAGCTGCCTCCTGCACACCCCCCACTGGGGATGTGCCCGCAACCAAGGCACACGCCCTTGACTGGAATTGAACCTGGGACCCTTCAGTCCGCAGGCCAACACTCTACTCACAGAGCCAAACCGGTCAGGGCATGACTTTTAGTTTTAAAAAATTAAAAAAACAAAAACAAATATGTTATATAAATGAAATAATATGAATGGGCCAAATCAACACTGCTAAGTTTGGCATAGATATTTTAGATTTGACTAGGTTTGACCTGAAAGTTTATTTGACTGTAAAATTATACTAGTACATATGATTAAAAAAGCTAAATTAAAAATAAAGGTAAGAAAGTAATGCTATTTATTAGCTCTAAGTTTGATAAATTTAATTACAGTAATATTTTTACATATTGTCCAGATTTTTCTGCCATTCTACAGTCTGTCCTACAAGAAAAATTAGCCATAAGCAAAAATTAAAAGAACATAGTTTTATGCATATCTGATATATGACAATGGAAACAAAGCACACTCAATGAGGTTGATCAGATGCAAGCATGTGTGGTGTCTGCTGGAGCAGATGGCCCCGTTGATGAGAATTTCAGAGAGTTTACAGCCAGAGTTTAGGCCCAACACCAGCTCATTGAAAGAGAGAGAGAAAAAAAAAAGACATAAACACCGACCTGAGAAAGCTCAACTAAAAGAAAAATATGTATTAAATTCTCGCCATTGGCTCATTTAGTTCAGAGACAATCTTTTTTTTTTTTTTTTAAACTTGAGGTATCATCTTTTTATTTCTGAAAATAGCCTGAAAAGTAAGATCATGATGAAGAATATGATAATTTAAAGATTTAAGTTCAGTACAATGATCAACCCTACTTTTCATTTGTGAAAAGTGATTTGGTCACTTAACAAACATAGCACTGCACAAAGTTCATATGCATATTATTAAGCGAGAGAGCTGACTTTTCTTTCTTGTTACACATTCACTAATGAAAGGGTTAACATTTGGCATATGGCACAGGGGGCTCCTGTCACATCACTGTAAGCCATGCCACAGAATGCTACATCACCCTTCTAAGACTTTTTCTTCCCCTTCTTTCCCATATGGCATTCAAGTCTAAAATAGATTTTTCTGCGTACACTCACTATCTCTGTTTAATATTCTTCAGTTGGGAATCAAGTGTGACCGAAAGAGGAGAGCAAGTTCCCGTAAACCTTCAGTTCCCTTTGGGTCTATGCGAATCTCGTCTATAGGTATGCATTTCACAGAATGTGGGAGTTCCAGAGAAGTCAACTAAAAACTAAACTTACCCATTTGTATTAATATCTAATACCCCATAACAGCAGGACTTTAAGATTAAATTATTTAGGTCTAATCAATCTACTTTGTTCAACTTACCTATCTATGCAGATATTTGACCTTATAAATGCAACAGAGGCAGGTCAAAGTTTAACATAGGGAATTTTGCCATGACTTCTAACATATAACTAGATTTCAAACTCTAAGACTCCATTGTATCCTATATAATGAAGAGCTAATATGCTAATTAGACCCAACAGCAGAACGTCCGTCAGGAGAATCTTCCGGACAACTGTCCGGATGAACTTCCATATGAAGCTGGGGCTGCGAGGGCCGATCCCCTTGCACAAATTTTGTGAATAAGTGCATCAGGCCTCTAGTAGATTTATAAAGTGAATTAAACAATTGTGCCATTAGTTCTGACTGGCAGCCTCATATTCCTAAGACATAATACTTGATTGAAGACATGTTCGGTTAAATATATCTGTTTAAGTTATACAGTAAAATGTGCTTTATCCTTAAACATGAAGATTAAAATTTATCTCAATTCTAAAATTTAGAGAAAAGATTTTGCCTGAAAATTCCCCACTTCTGAGGTCTCAAGTTCATGATTATTGGGAGATGGATTATTGAGGTTATTGTCACCTCCTCTAGTTGACTACATCTACCAAGCCGTTTTATAAACATCCTTTGCCCTATTTAAAAATGTAATAATAAATTTCCCTTTAAATAAACAAATTAACTATAAGGCATTTATTTTTTTAAATATATTTTTATTGATTTCAGAGAGGAAGGGTGAGGGAGAGACAGATAGAAACATCAATGATGAGAGAGAATTGTTGATCGGCTACCTCCTGCACAGCCCACACTGGGGATTGAGCCCACAAACTGGGCATGTGCCCTGACTGGGAATTAAACCCAGGCGCCGGAGACTTCACCTCCATGTGTGTGCGCCAGGCTGGCCACTGATGGAATGTGCTGCCCACTCAGGGCCACTCATGCCAGGGTGGGTAGGTCACAGGCATGCCCTGCAGCTTCAGTCAACGCCTCAAGCCCCAGCTGCAGCAGCAGCGGTGGCAACGGCTGTGGCGGCGCCCGTGTGAATGGCCCCGAGTGGGCAGCACATTCCATCAGCGGCCAGCCTGGTGCACATGCATGGAGGTGAAGTTGCTGGCACCTGCTTTCCCACAGGCCTGAGCCCCTGAGCAGCTGGGGATGAGCTGGTGATCCCAACGGCCTGACAGCCCTGCGGCGGAGGCGGCATTCCGCCTGAGGACTGGCGAACGGGCAGAAGATGGCCCTGATCACAGGGGGCTAGGCCCTAGGGACCCTACCCACATGATTTCATGTGCTGGGCCTCTAGTTTGTACATAATTCTTCATCCTTATCATATTAAATCAATATTATTTATTTATAATAATTCTGTTTTTCCTAGAAGATTATGCACTCTAAAAGTTGGAAAATTATATTTACTTTTGTATCCCCACTGTAGTACACAATCAGTGCTCAATGAACACTTTTGAATGAATAAACACACATTATTGATGTACATATTAGTGATAATATAGAAAGTTTTATAAATATACATATTATAAAAAGAAAAGTGTTTTAAACTAAAAATTTTCTCACTTGTTTTCCATTATTTATTCTTATTATGACTGCATGTTAAAACGTACAAGGAAGAAAGATGACATAAGATGCAAAATAAATTTCCTGGCAATTTCACATTACATGTTAAGATGTAGTAAATGCAGTTATTAAGATGATATGTTATCTTAATGTGAGTACCAATAAAATGATAACAAACCTCAAAATGAAATTCTTTTAAAAAGTTAGAATATTGTTATGAATTAGTATGGCCTTTAGAAAGAAAGACACAATTTATTCATTGATGTATTCATTTATTTATTGTGCAAAATAATATGGGGAGAATAAAATAGAAAATACATTACAGCCAATGTTCCTATCATTTTTAAAACTTAGCAGTTGAGCTAAAAACTGAAGACACTAAATGGAAGTTGAATAAAGAAAGGTAACTTTCGGCTCGGTAGAGCATGGAAGGCGTCACAGAAAGCAGCAGAAGCATTCTGTGTCCTTGGAGTTGTCTCTTTGCTTCTGGTGAAAAGTGATACTGTTTACTTGCAGTTTTTTGGGTTTTGTGGGGTTGTTTTTGTTGTTGTTGTTGTTTTGTTTTTTGGTTTTGTTTTTGCTATGTGACTATGTTATTCCTTGAAATGTCATTCTAAAAATAAAATGAAAACACCAAGGGTTTAAAATAACTTTAATTAAGAAATAAGCTTGGCAAGTAACAACTCAGCTTCTTTTAGGAAAAATGTAACCTGCTCTTATAGGAAGTGGTTAATAGCATATGTTAAATCAGTATACCTATATCAGGAGAATGACGTCTGTCCTAGAGAGCTAAAGAAGGTCAAATTCTTCCTAATTTAATGAAATGAAGCAATGAAAATTGAATATAAAAGGCATCTCATTTGAGCATATAGTGATTATACATTTGGTAAATGAATTTGGATTTTATTAGTAAATACTTTCAGGAACTAAACTATGCATACGATGATAATTATATAACCTTGTGATGATAGTCAAAGTGTTTAACAAATAACGTCAAAGCACTGAATGGGAATTTTATTTAGTTTAATGATTTAGTTCAAAGATTTAGTCCATTATCATTTGGAGTTTTCTAAATCTATCCTTGACTGCATTTTTAGGCATTATCCTAATCTGTGTTGGTTCCTTCCTCACTTTGTTTCAGATTTACTTGAGGTAATGGCAATAATTGAATGCAAAATAAAAATATTTATAATCAGAAAATGAGAATATCTATGAAAGGGAAAATCAAAGTAGAAAAAGTATATGATGGATTAGGATAAAGAAAATACATCAAATGCAAGCCATAAAGTCTTATGAAACAGCAAGATGTGGGCTATTAATTTGCTTTTGAGCTTCATAGCTGCCAACACAAAAGTGCTGCGTGAATTATTTATGTGACTCACAGTATCAATAAAAAAAAATTTGTAATTCAAACAAAAATCACTGGTAATCTTGGTAATGAGACCAGATCATGTTTCTTCCCTACATTCTGATCTCTATGTGATATAACACAGTTTGCTGAAACATTTCTATAATTCACAGTAATATTTTTCATGAAGTTATTATGCATTTTTCAATGTATACTGATTATATAATGCTAAGTGTTCAGACAGAAAGTGAAATTTGAACCCAGTAGGAAATTTTTCATTGAATAAATTCAATCTAAGAATAAAATTAGATTTTCTACAAAAAATGATTTTTAACTGTGCATTCTTCTGGTATATTCTATGATTGTTAGTTCTTACACTTGCACTTTTGAGAACTACTGGGCATTAAAGAGTTTGAGATTATGTTCACTGTTAAATTCCAGAACAATTCCAAATGATTTGAATGCTAGCTGAGTGGTAAGTAGAGCAAAGTTATGTTGTGTAAATTGAGAAGACAAATCTGGATTCCAAACCTCTATCAAAAAGTAAGTAAAAGAAACATTCATCGTCCTGGTCAATATTTCCCCCCTAAAATGTAGGGTTTTCTCCAACAAGATAAAAATAGGTAATCAAGGCTCTAAAACTCTATACCTGTATGCATAAACAGAATATTTTTAATTTGGAAAACAATTTGAACATTACAAATTTTACTTATAACCACAATAGAATCCTATTAAATATATCAAATTATTTAGTGGTGACAATAACAAGAGTTTTCAGACCATCATCACCCTATTTAATGATTTAATTTGCCAAATGATTTCAACTTTAAAGTATCAGAGGGATGACTTTGGTTTTGTCAACTTGTTTACTGAAATATTTTATTTATATCAATAAAGTTATTTTCTCTGCATACAAAATGCTTAAAACATATATATTTAGCATTCAGGGCATAAATATTCATAGAATGAAAATAGTAATATTAGTAGCTACCATTTTGTTAATCATGTGCCAGACAGGTTCTATTCTAAGCACTTTGCAAGTATTAAATAATTTAATCTTCACAGCCATTGTATAAGTGGTTACTATTTTAACCTCGATTTAAAGATGAGGAAACTAAGGCAGAGATGATCTAAGCCATTTGGCCATGCTCACAAAATTGCTAAGTGGCTGAGCCAGGATTTAAATGCAGGCAGTCTAAATCCAGAGCATATGTTTAGAACCAATTTGAACCACACCAGCAGGTGCTGAAGATATCATGATGAGCAGGACAGTCATGAACTTTACCTTCACAGAATTAAGGGGAAAGAAATTGTATTTAGCAACTAACTTCAATGAAGATGTCTTTGATGTGGGAACTCACACTAGGGGAACAAAGTTAATCTTTTTAAAAAAAGAAGAAGAAAAGAAGGAGGAAAGTGTGGAATGGAAAAAAAATCTTCCAGCAAGAGAAAATTGAATTTGCAAAATCCTATGATTCTATGAATTTACATTTAATAGTACAGTGTTATCTTTTTCAGTCCTGTAAATATCAGATAGTGATCTCTATACTAACTGAGTTAATACATTTATCACTTTATCTTTTACTTCCTACTTCTTCCAAATATAAAGTTTATGCCTGTAGAGTTTTAAAATTATATAGTTTTGCTTGAAAATACTATAGAATATACAGCAGCATAAATTATCTCATAGCAAATTTGGTTCTTTCTGAAATTATCATTAGCATTACAATGCTTAAATGATGAAGCATAAACTGTATAAATGCGTGGCACACTTATTTAATCAGAAAATATGTAAGATAAAATTTTCCTTCAAAATATAGACTCATCTATCACCTAATACAGTTGGAAGACCTAGGCTGCAAAGATATGAAATAATATTTTCAATCCAAGTTGAACACAAAGAATGAGAATTAGTCTCAAAAGCAGGTGACCTTGTCCACTGGGAGAGCATTTTATGCAACACAGTGCAAGCTGCACAGTTATAAAGCGAGGGATGTCATTTCTTCATCCTTGAAAGTAAAGGGCGTTTTAAAGTCACACCCATAAAGCCCCCTTGTCTGCCATACTCCAGAGAGCTCAGCAGTATAGAATCAATAATCTGCACTAATACCTCAAATCATTGGTATGAGAAGAAAAATACAAACTCAGAGACCTCAAGGCTTTGTAGTTGTAAATAATAGCACCAATAAAGGAGAAAAACAACAGCAAAAAGTACAGATTTTACAGGTAATTTTTCTGTCTTCACAAAATGAGTATCTGCATTTTAGGATTCCTAGTTAATATAAGGCTCAAGTAAATTACTCAGTTTTATCCATGTTAGCATTTAGAAATGTTTAATAGCAAGTGTTTTGCATTTTCTTAGAAATTTACTATTTAAAAATAAAAACAAGAAATTAATCTTATTTCTGTGTCTTCCACCTGAGAATTCAGTAGATATAATTTTACTCTAATATAAATTAAGTGCATTACACAATGTCATTCCAAATAAAAATTAGCCTTTCTAACTGGATGGAATTCTAGATTTTACTGGCTGCATTTTAAGTTTTTTAAAATAAATTATTCTTGATAGAGCAAAATATTTTTATACTTCATTAACTCATATTTATACTTATAAAATACTGAAATATAGTCTTTCCACAACTAAAGTCAAATTTCTCACAAGAGGCATTGAGATATGATTTAATGAAACATGCTTTATTTTTCAATGTGTGAAGGGTGGAAGTCTTCTATTCTGTCTTTCCTTCCTAATCCTATGCTTCACTTGATATTACACATTGATGATTATCTAATGAATGATATTAAGCAATACTAAAATAGAATTGAGAAAGAAATGGAAAGAAACAGGCAACATCATTCCCCTGAAAATGCTGCAGCTTAAATTTTGCCCATTGCAGCCAAAATGATCAGCCCTGAGCCCTCAATTGTATGACCTCTGTTTTGTCATCATAGAAATGAACAAAATCATGACTCAATATTTGGCTAACTATGGAGGAATTATTTGCAGTCAGAAAATATTCATTATTATTAAGCACTATTATCATAACAAGTATTATTTAAGGGAAAAACTGTAAAATCGTGAATAATGAGAGGAGACAAAACACAAGCTATCATTTGGCCAATCCAACAATTTACAATGTTAATGCATCAATTCTAATGAAGAAAGTGATTATCAGAAGTGACAGGCAGATAGAAATGTGTGTTGATTGATTGATAGGTGCTGTGATAGATGAAAGCGATAATATCAAAGATTATGAAGTAAATATTTTGAATGGCAATTTATCAATACATTGTAAAAATAAATTATTTCAACCGTTATTCTGAGAAATCTTTCATTTTGTCATCAAGGAAAAATTTAAAAGAAGCAATTAAAGTAATTTATATTAAATATGCTTTTTACACTGTTTTATAATAACAATGATTTTTAAAAATTAACTTTAAAAAATGGACACATTAGGTCATAGTTATATGATAGATTGAGCATCCATGAGTATCATAAATACTGTGACTATAAAAAGCAATTAGACATTTTATGAAAACTTAAATAAAATAATTAAAATTATGATTTTATAGACACTATAACTGCAACTATGAAAATATATATATTTTTCATAATATATAAAAAGGAGATAGAAATCAGAATAAGGCACAGATAAGTATAAATTAGTGGGTTGATAGGAGTAATTTTTTATTGTTAAATATTTATGAAATATTGATTTAATATTTCATTGGTAACTATAGAAAAAAAGTTATATTATCAGTTTTTAAATATTAAAGAACATTTCTGTTCAAAGTTTTTTTATATTCTTTATTTAGCAGGTGATCAACATGAAATATTTTTCTTTTAGTTTAAATTGATTTTGCTTTATGTAATTATTTATATAAACATATGTGTATGTATATATTTATAGACCAATATAAACTTTCATTCTTATAAATTCCCACAGTGAGAATTCTCATCTGTGTTGTTAATTGACCTAGCTAAAGCATCAAGAATAATATCTGGCACATATTAAATTTTAGTAAATATCCATTTGATGAATGAATAGATCACTTTAAGAAGTTATGAACAGCTCTGCCAGGTTTCATATGTTCATATGTATATATGCTATTTTCAGAGTAATAATCCACTTCCCCCTTTTTAATGAATAGGTTGGATTTTATTGTATTCTGTGAAAAAGGAAAAACATGTGGGTACAGTTGGATTCTTTGACAACACAGTTATTAAATACTATACTGATAAAATTTGTATGGCAAGTAGAAAATTTAAAACTATGTACCATGTATATAGAACATTAGCCAAAATATTTCCAAATATTTAGTATCAATTTGACTAATATCAAATATTAGAAGAAACCACACAAAAATATGACTGGAACCAGATAGGACTTTTTTGTTCTCTGTAGTTTTCCAAGAGAGGACAAATAGAGTGAACTCCTAAACAGAATAACAAGTGAGCATTTAATTTAATACCCCTGCCCGTTTTGAAATATGATTCCTATATTAATACTATAATGCTATAACAGGAATTACATATACAAAAATAATAATATAAAGGGAATATATTAACAGAAAAAAAAAAAACACACACACCTAAATGAAGGTAGGCCTGTGAGTAATGATATTCTACCTAAAGTTTACTGGAAATCTCATTAACTACATGTCTTGGGTCATTTATTCACAGGCAATAAAGAATTCAGTCCAGAAGATGCCAGATACACTTGCAGCCAAGCTTATCATTAGACAATTTCTTTGCCACAATATATACAGATGCTTCTCTGGGCTATTAATTTTATACTATTTTTCATATATTTTTGCTTAATGCAAAAACTATAATTGTAGGTCTTAATCATTTTATTAATGTTATCTTCATTATTGAAACTATTACAGATGTCCCTTTTTCCTCCCTTTGACCTCCATCAACCTCCACTGCAGGCCTACAACACTATTATCTGTGTCCATGTGTTATTCATACATGCATATAAATTCTTTGGTTAACCTGTTTCCCGCACCCCCTTCTCTCTGAGGATCCTCAGTCTGTTCTATGCTTCTATGTCTTTGGATCTATTTTGTTTGTCAGTTTCTTTTGTTCATTAGATTCCACATATAAGTGAGATCATGTGATACTTATATTTTTATGACTGACTTATTTAACTTACCATAATACTCTCCAGGTTCGTCCATGGTGTCTCAAAGGGTAAGAGATCTTTGTTATTTACATCTGCATAGTATTGCACTACAGGTTGTTTTTTTAAAAATTTTACATATTTTATTGATTTTTTACAGAGAGGAAGAGAGAGGGATAGAGAGCTAGAAACATCGATCAGCTGCCTCCTGCACACCCCCTACTGGGGATGTGCCCAAAACCAAGGTACATGCCCTTGACCGGAATCGAACCTGGGACCTTACAGTCCACAGGCCAACGCTCTATCCACTGAGCCAAACCGGTTTCGGCAACATTACAGGTTTTTTATCCATTCATCTACTGATGAACACTTGAACTGCTTCCAGATCTTAGATTTTGTAAATAGCGGTGCTATTAACATAGGGGTGCATCCATTCTTTCTGATTGGTGTTTTAGGATTCTTAGAATATATTCCAGAGCTGTGGGAGAAAAGGAAGTATGTTTTTTTATGATCTTCAGAGGGAACAGGGCCCTGTTGATTCCTTAATTTCAGACATTTAGCCTCCAGAACTGTGAAAGAATACATTTTTATATTTTTAAGTCATCCAGTTTGTGTTACTTTGTTATGGCAGGAACTTAATACAGCCCTAGGAATCCAACAAATTGGATAATGACATATAAACAACATTTAAGTTAAAGGCATATGTTTTAATCTTGGGTTACCATACTTCATAATGAGCAATTATAGTGGGATACTGAACCAAAATGTCTTAATCTGACAGTGAAAATGTTATCTGCATCATAGTAACGTTTGCCTCTCTTCTTTCCTCCTTCCTCCATTGAGCTACTGTGTACTGAGTGCTTCCATAAGAGGGAAAGAGCACATCAAACCTTTCCTGGAGTTCCCCTTATACTTATAAAATCACACCAGGTTCTACAGTGGTTTGTATTTGGTACAAATAAAATGTAAACGGATCTCAGTGAATTAAGGTGCACTGAAAGCAGGGTGAGTTACAACTTCTTAATGCTGACTAAATTTCCCTGTTCATGCTAGTTCAAAGAAAACCAACCGTATCTCTTGAATGCAGATATATGTGAAGAGCAAACATGCTACACACAGATAAAAGTAGCAGGGGAAATCCAAATAGGAATACAAGAAAACATAACGGGCATTTCCTTAGTAACATAGCACTTGCAGTCCATGGAAATGAGAATTTTAACTGAACCGGTAAGACTAGCTGTCCATTGGGAACCACAATCACTGACCTGAGACTGTCAGTTCCCCAAAAAGTTACTGTCAGTACTTTGTTTTAAAAGTCAATAAATTAAATGCTTCTCCTTTTGCACCCCATGCCCCAGAGTTGCCTAACAAACTTGACAACAAGGGAATCTCTTAAACAATCCTTTACTGTTTTGGTCCAAGTGTATTGACAGCCTGTATTAATTTATTGGATAGCCCAGGAGAGCAATACATGGACTAACCACAGAAAAAGTAAAGTATTTCAGAAATGTCAACCCAGTATCTGAAGATAGAAATTGAGATAATTATGTTGAACTTTCTCTTGGAGGTTCTGGGGAGAAATGAGATCTTTAGAAAATGTATATTAATGTATCTAAAATACAACCAAAAATCTTGAAATGTTTTGTCAACCTGAAAATTACACAGTTTCCCAAACTTGCTAGAATTATGACACTGACATAACCAGATATGTGTAAACTTTTAAATTGCAATTTCTACCTTTATTCATTATCTACAAATTTAGTTTATTTTCATACCCTTTCCTGGTGAGTTTATTTTAATTAGCATGGTTACTGAAAATGTTAATAACTTAATTAAATTATAGGGAGTGTATGTTAGGTAGTACATGCTTATGTGTATGTGTGTAATGCTTTCATATGATAGTCTAGGGGATTTTTTGACCTTAATAAACACTAATTCTGATTTTCACAAAGTTGCAAAAACTACGGTGAATTTTAACTGTACTAGTTACTTTCCACAAGGAGAGAATATGTTATGATTTGTGAGGACACTGAGCAACATTAAACTATTTCTTTGTTTACATTGAAACAATTCTGTTAATTGGTGTTTTCTATAGAGGTGTTCCCTTTTTATGGCACTTTCAAAATACTCCCAAATTAGTCAAATTTTGAGGAATAAGGTAAAGATTTTTTGAAAAAACAATGGTTGAATGAAGACTTCACATCTAAATTTTGAATTGGGATAATCATCTACTTTCTTTGTTATGCTTCCTGCCTGAAGCATTTATTTAATCAACTGCCTCTGACTTTTCTAATAATGCAAAGTTTATTTGAGAAACAAGAGAAGGCTAACACATAATTAGACAATAGTAGTAACAAAGATTAGTAGTGCCCCACTAAGCTTGCTCTCAAAAATCTATACTCATAGGGTTTTCTATGAGTCAACACCCAACCATACATATGTGCATTAAAGTGTGCTTGATTATTCTATCATCTCTGGTAATGTTTTCTCTTTGAAATTGATAAACATTAGATTAGGATATGAAAATTATGATCATAATTTATATGTTCAAGTGTTAAACCACTACAATGTCTCCAACACAGTGTTGTTTATATGAAATTTATTTGATGGTTAAATTTTGAATCCAATGACTTCTCATAAAAATTCTTTTATACTTTAAAATGTTTTCAAGTAACAATATATCACACACACAAACATACACACATACACACACGACATCTTTAATGAAATGCAAATCAAGAGATTTATTAGACTTAAAAAAATCCCTGAAGTGACTAAAGTCTCAAGAAACACTCTAAAAGCTATTACAAAATTAAAAAGAAAATTTTGATCATTAGTGATAACTTTATGGAGAACTAAGATGCTTAGTAGAGGCAATGAAGATATGAGAAGGAAATAAATTTGAGAGAGGGAAAGACAAAGTGTGAGGGAAAAGAGAACAGTCTTGCATTACATCATTTTATATTTATACTAGAGGCCCGGTGCACAAATTCGGGCACAGGTGGGGTCCCTCAGGTGGTCTGCAGGGATCAGGCTGAAACCCACAGTCCAACGCCACCTGCAACTCCTACCTGCCTCTCCCGCTTATCCTGGCCCCACAGCGCCTGCTGCGGGCTCACACCCAATCAGTCCCTATTGGGAGAGGCTTGTGCCACTACAGCAGCACTCACCAGCCATGAGCCCTGCATCTGGTGCCCTCCCAAGAGGAGTGGTCTGCAGGATCAGGACGAAAACTGGTTCTCCAACATCCGCCGAGGGGTTCCACACTGCGAGAGGGCACAGGCCAGGCCGAGGGACCCCACTGGTACACAATCGGGGCCAGGGAGGGACCATGGGAGGGTTCCAGGGCATGCCCAGCCCATCTCGCTCAGTCCTTATCATCCAGAACCCTGCAGCAAGCTAAACTACTGGTTGGAGTGTCTGTCCCCTGGTGGTCAGTGCACATCATAACAAGCGGTTGAGAGACCTTAGCATATCATTAGAATATTTCGCTTTGATTGGTTGAACGGTAGACTGGTCACTGGACACTTAGCATATTAAGCTTTTATTATATAGTATATTCTATAGCTCATATATTTTGCATTAAAAACAAATCTCACGGTGGCATGAAATATCCACTATAGGCCCTATCACATGTCCACACACTTCCAATTCTGTCTTCTGAGCCTGGGCTGCTCTGAAGCTGATCTAGATATGCTTCCCTGAGGCAACTTGTATCAGGGCATCAGGAAAGATACTTAACAACACCGTTTTCTTCAGAGCACAAAATAGAACTAAGTGCTAGAGCTCCTTTATGGTGTTTATCACATTGATACTATTATCTGGCTGTCTTCTTTTTGCGGTCTGGCCAATACTTACTTCCCCCATAGCACTGCTACTGTGATGCCTTTTCATATGCATAGATTTTCTAGATGCCATGGTCAAATAAATCTAGATGCCTTGGTAGGCTTCTGTATACTTTCACTTGCTCCTTGGGTGTGATCAAGTTTTACACTTTGTCAAACGACATGAGGACTGGTGGTGCTATTTTTTTCTGTTTCCAACGTGTGTACACATACAGGGCTGCTAGTATAACTCTTCTGCTCTCTACAGGAGGCAGCTCCCTCTGCAGTTCACTTTTTTTTATCATTGTCTTGGAGAAATAACATTAGTTGCCACTGCTCACACGAAAGAGGTGGGGAAAAGAAAGCCTCCCTTATTGTCTGGTAGTGTCTTTTCCTTCCCGCGTTTCCAGGTCGTGGTTATGTATTTTCTCTTCTCCTCTGAACTTTTGGTGAGGGTTTGTCCTCCTCACTGTTCTCATTTGTATCCATTTTGTTTCCTAGTTTTCTCTTTTCCATTAGGATCTTTATTTCATAATTGTCGTATTCACCACATCTCACATCTCAACATTAGAGTTTCCAGTCACAGACGTCCCACTTGTCTCTCCACTCTGCAGGCTTCACTGGATGGTCAAATTTTGACAATTTCAAAGCGTTTTTAAACCAGTATATCTGTTTTCATACTACACATATTCTGTACCTAGGATCCCTGGCTGTTAGGATTACGTTCTATAATTTATGGGGCATAGGTGTGAAGCTTTTGCTGAGACCCAAATTTAGAGGTGGCTTTTTCTTCTAAGCAAATGAATGATGATAACTAACTCTCAGAGAACCAAAATTTGGAACAGAAGAGGCTTTTTTTCTTTTCACATGAGCAACTTAAGACAAAAAGGAGAAAAAACTAACATAATGCCTGACACCCAAGAAACATTTAGTTTCAATTTTTATTGATTTTAGAGAGGAAGAGAGAGAAAAAGAGAGAAAGAGAGAGAGAGTGAAAGAAACATCAATTTGTTGTTCCACTTATTTATGCTTTCATTTTGAATCATTGGTCATTTCTTGTATGTGCCATGACCAGGGATAGAATCTGCAACCTTGGCATATAGGAACGATTCTCTAACAAAGTAAGCTACCCAACCTGGGCCATTTAATTTTTTTTTAAATTATTGATTTTAGAGAGAGGGAAAGAGATAAAGAGATAGAGGGAGAGAAGAATCAATGTGAGATAGATTGATGTGGTTGCCTCTCTCAGGTCACATACCCAGATTTTGGATCAAATCCCAAATCTGGGTATGTGCCCTGACCTTGAATCTAACCCATGTCCTTTCCATGTACAGGGCAATGCTCCAACCAACTGAGCCACGCTGGCAAGTTCAGGGCTGTTTAATTTCAACAAAATTTAAGGTAGTACAACAGGATCAAGTCCACCCCAAATCATGATGTCTGTTACATGTATATAATGATATACATGCAGTCCTTACATAAGTTCAATGTCTTCTGGCACAACGTGTTGCTGTCCACTGGAACACGTTTTCTGTTTATGTCTCCCACCCACAAATTCAATGTCTTTTCCATCTTTACTAAGCACTTACCATGCACTGTAACAATAACCTTTGTAGTTTGAGGTACGACAGTAAAACTAGCAGAAATTTATTTTTTCTTCTTCACAATTTCATGGGCACAAGAGTCATCCTTATTGTGAATCTTAGCAACCTCTGCATGCTATTTTTTTTTCTTCTTTTCTTATTAAATTGAGAACTTTTACCTTTTCATTTAAAGGAAGTGTTTTATGGCTCTTTGGCATATCTGAATTGCCGGTACCACTACTCTTGTGCTTTGGGAGCCATTGTTGGTAAAATAAGGGCTACTTGAATACAAGCCCTGCAAAAGCATGACAGTCAGGCTGATAAAACCCACACAGCTATTAAGTGACCTCTGGGCAATAGCAGGTAGCATGTAGAGCAATGAAATGCTGGACAAAGAGATGGATTAATGTCTCAGGAGTGAGGGAACAGTTTAGCACAAGACTTCATCACAATACCCAGAATGGCTTGCAAATTAAGATTCATAAATTGTTTATTTCTTGAATTTTTCATTTGATATTTCAGACTATGATTGACTGCAGGTAACTGAAACCACAGAAAGAGAAACCATGGATAAAGGGGGCACTGCTGTGTGTGTGTGTGTGTGTCTGTGTGTAGTAGGTAGATTATGCTTTAACATCAGCTCCAAATCAATATGTTTGACCAGCAATTTTATTTTCTAGTTTGGACTTTAACATATATGTTTTAAAATCCTAAATGACACAGCCATCTTTTCAATGAGAAAAATAGAATAATCTTCATACCTAAAATGTTAGTTTTTTTCATTTCTTCAACTATTGAAATTTTCATTGCTCTTAAAATTTCAAATTGATAAAATGATTAAAATATGGCTTTTGGTACAATTATATATTTCTGAAATGAAATCCACTCAGCTTGTATTTTTATAACAGCAAATTTTAAAGAATAATAAATGAAGGTACCAATATGAGTTTTATTCATACCAGAAAGAAGTTGGCCATAGCTCACCCTGAGCAGATGGCTAATGGATGCTTTTACTTGAGGGCTGCATGGTTAGTCTCACTCAAAGTGATGGCTGCTTCTTATTTTTGCATATGACTATCAGCTACCATGGGACAGTGACAATTAGAAGCAGCAGGACCTCCAGGTGTTTCTCAGTAATTATCCAATTGTGGAGTGTTTACATGGGCAGTACATGGAGGTGTCTTTTTTTATCCAATAATAAATATTTATGAAGATTACTTCTAAATAAAGAAACATAATAGCAAATGAGAATAAAAGAGGTATTTGAAAGGAAAAAAAATCCATTTTAAAATCTTCAAAAGAAGCATCAGAGGACTTTTCTGTTAAACACCACAAAATCTGAAAAACTGTGGAAATAGGCCCAGAAAAGGCAATGGGCCATGAGGAGTGATGGTCAAAACTTCAAGCAGGGAACAGCTGGCAAATGAACTCACAAGGGACAGGGCCAGAGTTTATTTTTCACTCTCTTTCAGTTTTAGGTACTTCTGACCAATAAGGAACATAAAGAACATAAAACTGAAAATATTTTGGTTTGTTTTATTATTTCTTAGAAACCAGGCATATTGGAGAGGACTATTGTCTCCATGTTGGTCTTCATGAGCATATTGTTGATAGAAAATGCACTCCTCAACCCAGGGCTAAGAGGTGTGGCCCATGGTAAAAATGGAGTCCAAAAAGGGATTTGGCTTTTGACAAATCTAATAAATATTCAAGATCATTCAATGCAGTGTTTGATTCCATCATATGAAAAGGCACAAACATTACCTAAAGCGGTGTAGATCTAAACCCTAATTGAGTACTTTAATTCATATTCCAGCTTAACTATGGCATTTGAAGATATAGGACTGATAAGTAGTATCTTCATATGAACATTAACATCTCAGAGGATTCACTATTAGTAGATATATTTGTAGAATCTTTTAGATAAATAATTTCAAGATATTTAATTGGGGTACAATTAGGCCTCCTTGTTTGGAGCAGGCACTGTAACCAGGCATGATCAACACACCTCTTTGAAATAGATAGCATATCAATTTTGAAGATGAAGAAACAGTGAAATTAAATAACTACCTCCCATTTACATAGCCAGAGGTTTTCATTTGCATAGTAAACAAATAAGGAACAATGATATTAGAGCTAGATTAACTCCTGGATGGAAGAAGATGATATGTTCATTTTTGTGTTGTGAGTCCCACCTCTTCAACTTGCAGCAAATACTTTGTGTTGTAAGTCACACCTCTTCAACTTGCAGCAAATATATTTGAAAAATAACCCTAGCTAAAGCACTTATATGGAAGTTGTAAATATATTCACTACTTCCTCTCAATAAACCATCTGAGCTTTCTTCCCCGCCATGTCACTTATATATGTAACTGAAGTTGTCTAGCATTATAACAATGATTTCAATGGCATAATTAAGATAACTTTTGACAATTCTGGTCACATTTTTTATTTATTAAACTCTAAATTACTCTATGAAGCTTATACTTCTAATTAAAAGGAAAACAATTTTTAAAATATTTGTTGTTGTGTTTAGTAAAGTTTAATCCCCTTTTAACAGAACTGACTGAAGAGGATTAAACACATGTGAAATGAAATTAATATTAAACACTTAGGGAAAAAAATAAATAGCTTTGTCATTGGAGAGCACAGGGAATCCAGGAGTCAATACACTAAAAATGGCAAAAAATAGAGTGGCATTTTATACATCCTTTCCAGTTCAACATCAGATAAAAACAAGAAGTTTACAATGTGATTTTGAGGAAAAATATTACAGATAAATATTTTAGGTGAATGATGTTCTGATTACCTGTGAGAAAAAAATTAAACACTCTCAAGTAATTTAACTCAATTAATGGAGAAAGTTACATGTCAAATTCTATCTGTGGCTGAATTTACTGGTTGACTGACTTTATTACCCAAAGCTGGCAAAAGAACAGATATAATTTCCTTGTATTGATAGTTATTTCTTTAGTAAATTAAGAATGTCTCAAGATAAAACCACTATTAACAATTCTGTTTCTATTACCATGATCACTAACATGTATATTACCTTGTGATAAGCCAGTGAAGAATTTTATATAGATTTATCTTTGAATCTTTATACTGTATACAAATAATAGTTACTATTATTATTCCCCCTTTAAATATGAGAAAACTGAGGTGAAGGTTGATTTGGACTCAAGATTATGTCAGTTTCCTTGATGCCAGTGACGCTGCTCAGCTAAGACAGTGACAGCAAATTAATAATATTATATCATGCTATAGACTGAATTGTTCATACAGTATTGGTTATAGAGTGATAGTTACATCTTCTTTTAGAAGTGACACATAGTGTGCACTCCATGAGCTTTGCTGTCAAAAAATTCACATTTAGTTCCTAGCTCTGTCATCTACTATCTGTGTGATTCTAGCAAAAAAAAATTAAGCATTCTTAGCCTCATCAATAAACACTTGCTACCAACCTTAGTACAAGGGAGAAGTTTCATAAACATTTATTGAATAAATTATTTAAAATTTTTATATTCCCTTAGGGAGGTGAGAATAAAGTTAATCAATTCTGTAGCCAATATCTCTACAACCATTTCAGTTTTTACAGGTATTAAGTATAACCAGTAAGGTTAAAAACTAACATTTAGTGTTTAATGTATTATTTATAACTATAGAAGTAGTTACTATTATTAAGAATTGTGGAAGAACTGTGGTTTTTCCAATTTCAGTGTCAAAGACAAGTAGTCTATATCCACTCATGTCACAAGCACCCTTTTCTGCCCCTTCTACCCAACAATACAATAGACCAATGGAATAACTGAGGTAGAGAGAAATGACATGATTGCCATTTTTTTCCATATTATTTTCGTTCTTTTTAAGAATGCTGAGTCCTCTACAAGAGTTTACTTACTCCCAACTCTCTCATGTGTGACTCAACACAAAATCTCTTTTCCATTCCCACATCTTCACAAAAATTACTGTTGTCAAGAGGAACCTCATTGATTCCAAAGCCATGGCATGCTTGTGTCTTCATATATCACTTATATTCTCTTGGCATTTGACTCTCTTTTCACTTAGTTTCTGAGCCCTGATAATCAAGTAGAAAACTCAAGAAGCATCCTTGAATCACACCTTCAGAATCTTTACCCAAATCAATAAAAACACACCATCTTCCTGCATAATTATTAACTCTGAAATCTAACTGTTTGGATATCTTTGATAACCTTAATTCTAACCCCACCTTTCTTACCTGCAAAACTCTTTAGGAAGCTCAGCTGCCTCCTGTACACCCCACACTGGGGATTGAGCCCACCACCTGGGCATGTGCCCTGACCTGGAATTACTGTGAACTCTTGTTTCATAGGTTGATACTCAACCACTAAGCCAAGCTGGCTGGGTGAACCATTGTGTGTTTTGTAGCCATATTAATCTTCTAAAACACAATTTTTACATATCACAATTTTTGTGTAAACTAAATGGCTGACATATTCTTAAAGATGAATTCCTAACCCATTTGAATGCTAGTTATTGTTGTATTATTTTTCAGTTTAATTTGAACTAAAAAAGAAACTCATTGTATCTACTTCATTAACTGGAATTTGTGACACTCATTACATTAGCACATTTTCTACTCTCCTGTCACCCAGAATGACTTGTTGATTCACAAATTATTCATGCTCACAGCATAGGTCCTCTCTCTAGTTATAGACTGCTCTTTTACCCAGCAATGCCTGCTCCTTAACTAACTTCTTTCATTGGCTAAGCTCTTCTGAGCTTCAGAGCTCAATGGGTTCACTTTATTGCTTCTTCTCTGAGGGCTTTTCTGGCTCTTTTCTCCATAACCAGGAGCAGTACTGCTCTGCTGTGCACTAAGCCACTGCCTCTCAGAGTACTCATCACATGGTATTGGAATTATCTACTCATGTTTCTGCCTCTGGCCTGCAAGCTCAGGGGCAGGGCATTAATGCTGTGGTTCTTAGTATCCCAAGAATTGAATAGCATGTATGGCATAGAACTTGACTGAATAAATATTTGTGTAATTAATGAAAGAATAAATGTGCTAGAGAGGTTACCAAGTGACATCTGAATAAGTACAACTTGTGTAGAGATCTAGAAGTGGCACTGTTTAAGGGATCAGCCTGATTGAATGACAAAGCAAGAATAGTTTTTTGGAAGAATTTTATACCATGTCAGAGTAGAAGGGGAAATAACTGATAACAGGACAAATAATGGCTGAAATAAAGGCACATGGAAAAAAAGGGAGACACTGGTTTAGCAGTAGTGTTCAAGATGCTCACAATTACAAAGACATCAAAAGACTTGGAAAATATATTTGTTTTAGATTAATTCCTATGAAATATAATTCATTGTACTATGCTTTCCAACATACAACCTCCACCCTCAGCTTTGTAAAAGAGATTCTTAATAAATATTAAGCTTTGAATCTTTTGAAGATCTCTAGCCACACATTCCTGCTGTGAAAGCTGTTAGCGTGTAATATTTCCTAAAGATGACTTGTTAAATATTACACTCTAACCCAATGGAATGAATAATGTGGGTATTTAAAACATCGGAGTTTGCTATTTTTACTCAATTCCTGTGTTACTTTTGCCTCATACCCAGCTTGCAGACATTAACATCCAAAGAGAAAAAGCACAAAACCTATTCTGAGACTCTTCATTATTAGAAGGTACGTCAACTAGTCTCTATAATGAATGCATTTCCTGTTACTACAAAAGGGTTCTCCTTTTCCATCATCAATTTTCAATCTTAGAAACACTTCCCAACTTTATGTGAGAGGTACTCAAATAAAAGTTGTAAAAACAGCCTCTCCTCAATGTCTCCACTCTATTTGATTATTTTAGGGAAAAGAAAGTCCATGTAATGCCCCCTTTTCTTAATTTTTTTGGCTGACCTCCAAAGTGTAGCTGTCAGCTAGTGTTAGCTAAGTAAGTATGAACCATGGCCCATGGCCCATTTACTGTCAGTCACTTGGGTGATAATATGTCCCCTGTTTTAGCATTGCTTAACACCAGGAGTAGGGACCATCAATATAATTCTCTTCAGTCTGATGCCCAGACATCAAGAACTGTTATATAAACAGACACAAAAGCAGTCCATGGATACTCTCTAAGTTTAAGAAGTATTTTATTTAAGCACAATTAAATCCCATCTTTTCAAGAAAGTATTTTATGATTAACCTCACCTGCAATCTCTTACTTGACCTCCTCAACCTACATTCTCATGCTTAATATTTGAATTGTCATTGTTTAATAAATTCCTCTGTAAATATAGTCTTTATTTGTGTATGTGTGTTTGTGATTCTGTGTTCTGTCTCCTCATTTAGACTGTCATAATATTAGTGATGAGATTTCCACCTTATATTTTGGTATTTTTTTAGCTCTTTCTGAAGTATCTCATCTACATTAATTTTCTGAATATATACAGAATATAAATGGAAAAACAATCCTGCTTGTAATTCACAGATGCACTTAGTTTTATAAATTATCATCACAATGTTTTCTTCCATTTGCAAAGTAAAAAGAGCCTAAGGAAGAAAATATCACAAAATTTCCCATACATTATAGATTATCCTATTGAAATACTCTGAATCTATTATCTTTATTTGTAGCTATAAAAACACGGGAGAACGTATAGATATATTTTTAGCAAAAACAAGATCATATCCACATTTAATTTTATAAAATTATTTTTGCCATCTAATATACAATATTTTATTATTAACAATTAAATCTTTTATTCTAAAATGTGATTAAATGTTGATAGACTGAAACTTAAGCCTTTCTGGATTTTCTCTCCATCAAAATACTACACATAGTACTGTGTTACAGAGGAGTCAATTCGCAACAACAAAACAATAAAAACCATAGGAAACTAGGAATTTATGTAAAAAAAATCAATCTCTAAGAGAAAAAAAAAAAAAACAACTAAAAGTTTTATCTTGGATATCATTTAAGGTGAGGCAAGGTTATGTTTCCCTAGACTCTTTAAAAATAACATTAGAACAGAAAAAAAATAGCTTGATGCAATCTTTTTAATATATAAAGACAGAAACATCTTAACTGTAATGATTTTTTACTGCAAACTTATTTTTATGATATAAGGTTATCACACAACCCAGATGGCTATGGCCATTCTTAAGAGTTTTTAATATTTGTTCTAGATTTTTCATTTTTCACTTAAGTATTATTGTTATTGTTTCTGCTGCCAATGTTGCTGTTGTTAATTGTTGTGTGAAAAGTGAACAGAGACCTCATTTTCATACTTGTTCTCTTTTTACCCTCCTCTGATGCAACATGGTGATGCCGGATGCTTGCTAATAAGATAAAGTATATCCCTCCCTAAAGTGTGTCTAGGGACTCTTCACTCCATGTGATCTCTGAAGGAAGTGGGAGAGATGTGTGATGTTGCTGACCCCGCTGGCCATGGGATGAACCATCTAGTTGTGCCTGGGCTGGGGCCACTGGCAAGGAGGGAAAGTTGCTGCCAGAATGCCAGTCAGAAGGAAAAGTGAAAAATGGTAGATTAAAATTCATGTGATATGTATGGGGGAAAACTAGAAGCTGAGAAGTAAAAGTTGTGTTTTAAGTCTTACAAAGAGCAATTTCTTATCACATTTGTATATTTTTGAAGCTATATTCATTTATTATGTTAATGATTATGATTTTTTAATCATTTCCCAAGCATCTTGGATTTTGAATCTCTGTTTTCAAAAACAAAAAACACAATGATGAACAAAATACCTGTGGTTTTTTTTTTTTAAAATAAATCTTTATTGTTCAGATTATTACAATTGTTTCTCCTTTTTTTACCCCATATCTCCCCATCACCCGGTTCCCTACCCCCCGTTGTCCTTATCCATAGGTGTATGATTTTTGTCCAGTCTCTTCCCATACCCCCCACACAGACACCCCTTTCCCCCTGAGAATTATCAATCCACTCCCATTCTTTGCCTCTGATTCTATTATGTTCACCAGTTTATTCTGTTCCTCAGATTTTTAATTCACTTGATTTTTAGAATCACTTGTTGATAGATATTTGTTGTTCATAATTTTTATCTTTACTTTTTTCTTCTTTTTCCTCTTTTTAAAGAATACCTTTCAGCATTTCATATAATACTGCTTTGGTAGTGATGAACTCCTTTAGCTTTTTCTTATCTGTGAAGCTCTTTATCTTCCCTTCAATTCTGAATGATAACTTTTCTGGGTAGAGTAGTCTTGGTTGTAGGTTCTTGCTATTCATCACTTTGAATATTTCTTGCCATTCCCGTCTGGCCTGCATAGTTTCTGTTGAGAAATCAGCTGGCAGTCGTATGGGTGCTCCCTTGTAGGTAACTAACTGTTTTTCTCTTGCTGCTTGTAAGATTCTCTCTTTGTCTTTTGACCTTGGCATTTTAAGTATGATGTGTCTTGGTGTGGTCCTCTTTGGATTCCTCTTGTTTGGAATCCAAAGAGGACCACAAGCTTCCTGAACTTGTACGTCCATTTCTTTCACCAGGTGGGGGAAGTTTTCTGTCATTATTTCTTCAAATAGGTTTTCAGTATCTTGCTCTCTCTCTTCTGGCACCCCCAAAATTTGGATATTGGTACGCTTAAAGCCATCCCGGAGGCTCCTTATGCTATCCTCACACTTTTGGATTCTTCTTTCTTTCCGCCTCTCTGGTTGGGTGTTTTTTTTCTTCCTCATATTCCAGCTCTTTGGTTTGACTCTTAGGGTGCGGTGGTCTACTCTGTATATTCTTTATTTCAGACAGTGTATGCATAATTTCTGACTGGTCCTTTTCCATTTTTTTGGTATTCTCATTAAGGTCCTTGAAGGTCTCTTCAAGTTTCTCAGCGGTTTTTAGAAGATTCTTGAGTAACCTTATAAATATGGTTCTGAACACTGTGTCGTCCATTAGTTTGCTTTCATCTATTTCTCCTACTTGTGACATACTTCGATGTCTCCACATTTTGGCTGCCTCCCTGTGTTAATGGAGTGGCTTTGTGTGGTCGGTGACCTATAGAGGCCGGTAGCTCAGCTTCCCCAATCACCCTAGGTGGTCTCTCTTGGTACTCCCCTTTGTGGGCTGAGTGGAAAGTCTTGGTGTAGTTAAAAGCCCTGATTGCTGTTGGTACACTGGGAGGAATTGACCTCCGGTCCAATTGGCTGTGAGGGCCTACTGTGTATATAACGGAAGAATTGCTGTGCTGGAGACACAGTAGGGCTTTGGTGCTCACTGAAGTCTGCCTCTTGAATGTGTCCCTTATGAGAGTGGTTGAAATCTGGTGTCGTCCACACTGACAGAAAAGTCACTCTCACTCTCCGACCGGCCGAGAGTCCCGTAGGCGTCTGGGTCCCCCGCGTGTCCCCAGAAACTGGAGTTCATAGTGGTTGGGATTGTTGGTATCACTGGCGGGAATTGATCTCCAAGCCAGTTGGCTGTGAGGATCAGCAGTGTCTCCACTGGGAGAGCTTCTGTGCTCAGCTTGGATGGGGTGGAGTCTCAGGGTGGCGCAGACAAGCTTTGGTTTCCCGTCTGCTCCGCCCTAAGAGGGGCGGTTTCTCCGTGCCCAAATTAATGGCTGCGCGCCTCTGAGAGAAGGCAGCTTTCGAGCCTCTCCCACTGCCTAACAGACCAGTTTCTCCCCAGCTGGGGCTGGAATTCAGTGCAGACCGGAGGTTTTGTTTTTCTCCCGAACGAGAAATCCAGTCCCTGGGAGGGCTGTGCTCAGCTTGGATGGGGCAGAGTCTCAGAATGGCGCAGACAAACTTGGTTTCCCTCAGCACCGCCCTAAGAGGGCCGGTTCCTCCATGCCCGAATTAACGGCTGCGCGCCTCTGAGAGAAGGCTGTTCTCAAGCCTCGTCCGCTGCCAAACAGCCCAGTTTCTCCCCGACCGCAGCTGGATTTCAGTGTAGTCAGGCGGTTTTGTTTTTCTCCCAAACGAGAAAGCTAGCCACGTGTCTGCTGCCCTCCCTCTCCGCGCGCTGCAAGCAAGCCTGCCGCGTATTCAGCTGCCAGCCCTTTCAGCGCTCATGGATCTCCGCACCTCCACAGCTCCTGAGGCTCAGTGTCCCCCTCTCTGTTTTTCTCTAGTTGTAGGTTTTCCACTCTGCCAGCTTTCTGGTGGTTCTGGATGGTGTGCGCTCTGTTTTCCAGTTGTAGTTTCAAAATTGTTGTGGTAGGCAACAGTTAGGTGTTTACCTTATGCCACCATCTTGGTTTCTCCCAAAATACCTGTTTTATCAAATTTGGAAAATATTTGCTTACTAATTTTTTAAGTAATTAAGAGATTCCATTACTTGTATATGAAGTCACTTGAAATTATATGATATCACTTAAAAGTAGGATATGAAAGAGATCAAGTCATACAAAGAGATACTAGAATGATAGTTACTAGGGGCTGAATGCTACAGAGAGAGAATGGGGAGATGTTGCTCAAAGGGTTCTAACTTCCAGTTATAAGTTGAGTACGTTCTGGGAATCTAATGTATAGTATGGTGACTAGAGTTAATAGTACTGTGCTATATACTTGAAAGTAGCTAAAATAGTAGATATTAAATATTCTCAGCACAAAAATGAAATCATAATTATGTGACATAATAGAGGTATCGGCTAATGCTATGGTGATAATCATTTTGTAATATATGAGTGTATCATATTAACATATTGTACACCTTAAATTTACAAATTGTTATATGTTAACTGTATCTTAATTAAGCTGGAAAATAAAGACAGATGCACAATTGTAAATTAAGTAATAAGTGTTTCAATTTTTTTAACTTATGATTGTACTTTGGAAATCCTAACTTTTCAGAAGAAATTTGTGATGAGATATTTAATTGGATGAATTTATACTCAACATTGAAATAGAATAAAATTAGCAGGGTTTACAATTTGCATCAACTGGAATTGGTGAAGTTTTCAAATGAATCACAAAAAATTCATTTGATGAGTTTTGTCATGTAAAAATATTTGTCAAAGGAAAGTATTTTGAAGGAACTCAAAAAGACAGTATATATGAAAATACTTGGTATGAAATAGTCACACATTTCTGAACAGAAACAAGAAAATTAAGATGTTCCATATTTAGTAGTATTTTCTCTGAGCATATGAAGCATCTTAACATCTAAAGAGTATTTGTTATTTTAAAAATACTGTGATCCACAAAGAAAAGTCAATTAGAGTTGTAAAGAACTTCAAATTATTATTACTAAAAAGCAACTGAAAAACGTGAGGATTATATATAGAAAAGATTCTTGCAAAAACACTGCTTATATCTAGCAATGACATGTTATGACAGATATGGTTAAGAAAGTGGGTTAGTGTATGGAATATTTACTAAAATTATTTTATCTTAATTATTGATATTCAATAGCTAACATATTTTCTTAAAATTGCTTTATTGTACTTGGATATATATTTTTACAAATAATTTTAGTTTTGAAGTGGTTTTTTATTTAGAACTAGAGGCCCAGTTCATGAAATTCATGCACTGGGGGTTGGGGGTGGATCCCTCAGCCTGGCCTGCACCTTCTCACAGTCCGGGACCCCATGGGAACAGGCAGGCCTACACCAACAGTTGGAAACGCCTCTCACAGTCCAGGACCCCTCACTCCTTACCGCCTGCTCGCTGCTCCTTAGCACTTCCCCGGAGGCAGGAGAGGCTCCCGCCACTGCCATTGCGCTCGTCAGCTGTGAGCCCTATCCTGTAGTTGTCTGTGGGCCAACTGTTCTCTTCCTTCTCATTTAGGGCGAGCAGCATGTAAGGGCAGAGCGTGCTGTCGTGGAACGCAGAGGGCTGCCTGGAGCTGAGGGGAGTGGCTGGGCCCATGGGGTAAGAGGTGGACACAGAGGACGCTATCTCACCCAATTGTGGGGAGGGCTGGTCAGCCTTCATCTGCCTGACCCCACCCAGGGAGGGACCGAGCAGGGTGTCTGCCTCTCCATTCTCCATCCTTCTATCTGTGACACCTGTCACCCTTGCCAGGCCTCCCCCAAAGTGAGTTCAGCTCAATCCCTGAATGTAAAAGGACACGGGGGGGGGGGGGGCTCCACTCCAGTGCCCCCTGATTCCCAGTGACAGGACCTGGTCTCAGGATGGTGGCTCCAGCTGCAGAACATAGATCTGTTTCAAGAAAAGTTGGGAATGCAGACTTTCATATGAGCCCAATTCCAAAAGGTGGCAGTTTATTCACATTGTGGCAAAGACACCTTCAAGAGTATCATAAATGGGTAAAGTCAGGGCCAAACTGGGCCATTTCCTCATCCAATCTCTCTGAGGCGTGTGGACAGAACCAAGTCTCAGCTCTTCACAGGACACTTCCAGGGGTTTTTTAAGCCTAAAGGACAGTAGTCTGTCTCCATTCTTATTCTTTGGGATTTTTTCATTGTCAGATAAAAAGATACGTACATTGGGGCAATTCTCTCGAGATACAATATTCCAGTTGCACCCATTTGATGATGACAGCGCCCCTCAGAGGGTGGGAGCCAACAGATGGGGAGCAGGGAATTCTGAAAACCAAAGCAAAGGTTCAGAACACAGAAGAAGTCCTTGGTGTTCTGCTGAGAAACTTGGAGTCCTTCCTCTGCGGTCACACAACTGTCACATGCCAGGCAGTCACTCAGAAATAGCTTGGCCAACTTATGGAATTCTCCCTTCTCTCCGTTCTCCTGAGCTGGACTCCAGACATTGACTGCGGCATTCTCTTGGTCATTGTTTTTGTTTTTGTTTTTTTCCAAAACGTTATAAAGTTTATATGAATATAACATACAAAGATGCAGCCTCCTTTGTAGGAACAGGGAAGGAAGGGGTGGTTAAGTAAGGCACATGGAGCTGCAGCAAGCACCAGCTGTGAAGAGGGCCAAGGAGGAGAGGAGGTTGGCACTGAGGCCGAGGCCCTAGAGCTGTTGCTGGGGAAGTAGGGATCCTCTCTGAGTGCCATGTTCTGAGGCTGAACTAATTGAACAAGCTGAGGCAGAGGCAGGTGGCCATATCAGCCATCTTTGGTGCTGTTTACCCTTCCCCACCCCAGCTCTGTTGTAAAACCCCAGAGCCCTGGATTCCAAAGGCCCCATCCAGAGCAGAGGCCCTGGAAGGGGGTGAGAGGAAGTGAGTAGGGCAAGTTTGAAAGCTGATATGCCTGTGTGCTGAGGGATGGGCAGAGACAGAGGTGAGAGGTAGCAGGGGAAGGGCTCTCATACACACCCTTCCGTGGGGGCCACAGGTGAAGGAAGCCAGTGGAGCAGGGTAGGAATGAGGCACCATGGCCCCAGCCTCTTAGGCATCCTTCTCTGTCATCTACAGTGCACATGGAGGAAAGGGGCTGCCTCTGAGGAGGGGCCAGGCCAGGCCAGGTGACCATCTTGAGTTCTGGCTGAAGTGATGGTCCTCACCCTGAGATGCCTTCTAACTGGTGATGGACCCAGGCCTGACTCCTGCTGCTGCTGCTGCTGCCGCAGCCACCAAGACCCAGGTGTTCGGTCATCTGTCTGGTTGTGACGGCCCTAGGCTATTATTAGTATAGATTATTTTATAGGATATTTGATAAATAAATATTTTAAAATGATATAATTTTGATTATTTTCAATATTCTCTGTTACTCATGTAGTCACATGGTTCAAACAATGAAGTACATGGACATTCTCACTCTCAGACCTACATGTGCAGCTTCAGGAGCCCCAGTGAATACACTCCGCTGCCCCTTTCTGTTTCCACCTGGGTTACTCCCACTCCCAGGAGACAGCCAGGGGGCAAAGCAGAGAAGAGCAGCCTTCTGTCTTAATCTATGATATCAGAGCTGAGCCCTCTGAGAACCACAGATTTTCATGGTGACTTTAGAGCCACCCTGAAATATATGATCACATTTCTGGGAAAACAGTTGATATCTTAGGATGAGGGGACTAAGCAACAGGGGCAAGACTAAATCCTAAAGACACACAATAGGTAAATGCTTACTAAACATTGTAACTTTAAGCTATGACCATTGATTTATATTTTTGTTTAATATCTGAAAGAAGACTTGAAGTATCCAGGAAAATGGTGATATAGGGGGATCTTTTTTTTAAAATATATTTTTATTGATTCCAGAGAGGAAGGGAGAGGGAGAGAGAGATAGAAACATCAATGATGAGAGAGAATCAATGATTGGCTGCCTCCTGCATGCTTCACACTGGGGATCGAGACTGAAACCTGGGCATGTGCTGTTGACTGGAATCAAACCCAGGACCCTTCAGTCTGCAAGCCAACACTCTATCCACTGTACCAAGCCAGCTGGGGCTACAACTACTTTTTAAATTTGCAAGCATTGTCTTTATTATTTAAAAAAATGTGTTTAATACTTAATGCTGTCAAACAGACACATGTACACACACCAAGTGTCTTCTTTTATGTTGTATATAGATGAGAAAATCCTAAATGGTAGATAAGTGAAGTAAAATAATTCCTAAAAGCAGTTAACCATCTTTATCAAACAAGGTTTATCTTTAAACATTTTCAAATATAGCTTAAGATTGTTTTCCTCCTTAATTCTTTGACTCCATCATCTTCTGCCATCTAAGTATGAGCCTTAGCTTCAATGAATAAAGCCTCATTCTGAAGTAAAGAAGTCCACTGAGTTGCTGGACAAAGTTTCTAAATTTACTCTCCTCCACTCCAACAATAATTAAGTAATTTCTTAGGATAGTTTTTGGAACATCCTGAGTCAAAGTCAGAAGGAACAGAACATCCTATCTAATAAAGGGGAATATGCAAATTGACCGTCACATCATCACAAAAAAATATGGCAGCGCCCATGGCCACAATATGGCAGCGCCCAGTCTCCTCAGCCCTGTTGGAATCCCCCATTCCTTTCAGCCCCACAGGGGACTGGCAGGCATGTGGTGCAGCCGGACCAGCCCTCAGCCCCCCAGCCACCCAGGGCCAGCCTGAGGCGCAGGCCAAGCCTCGGATGCCAGCTGCCCACCCGCCCAGGGTGGGCCTGAGGCACAGGCAAGTCTCAGATGGCAGCTTCCCAGCTGCCTAAGGCCTCCCAAGGCTCAGGTAACCAGGGCCGGCCAAGGCTTGCGCTGCTGGCAGTGGCGGCAGCAGAGGTGTGATGGGGGTGTTGCCTTCCCCTGATCGCCAGGTCACCTCCCACCCCTGAGGGCTCCCAGACTGTGAGAGGGGGCAGGCTGGGCTGAGGGATGCCCCTTCCAGTGCATGAATTTTCATGCACTGGGCCTCTAGTAAAGAATATAAAATCAACCAAAAACATCAGAAATAAAGCAAAGTAAGTCATAAGCAGAATTGTTTTCCCATCACTTGGAAATACACTAACTTTTCAACCAGATGGTGAGAGAGAGGGCAAATCTTGGGTTATGTGTCCAAAGTTTAAATACTGTCTGAGACTCTGAGTTAAGATTTTGAGCCCTGTCCTCGGGGTTCTTGAGGGCATGTTACAGGCATTATGAAAAATTTCCTGGCAGAAACCCTTAAACAATTTAAGGGATATTTAAGAAGAGTTTATAGTTTGTTACCCTGAATGTGGCCTGCAGTTGGCTTCCAGCCTCTAGGTGCAGACATTTAGTCTGCATGGCTGTGGGTCATGTTCCAGAGGGAGTGTCTCTGCAGAGGGGCTGGGGCAGCCCAGAGAAGCCTGCTTATCTGAATGTGGTTCTGGGATTGCCTAAACCAGCAATGGCTCAGGGAGAAAGGGGTGAATTTAAATCAGTGTTGAGATAGGAACTAGTGGTTAAGACACTGGAGAGGGTGCAGATCCAAGGGGTCTAGATTTACTGATCATGTGACTAGAGGCAGAATAGGAAGCCAGACACAGGTGCCACAAAACAAGACCCTGGGGAACTGAAGAGTCGAGTCATTTGTTCAAACACCCATCCACTGGGAGTCTTGTATGTCTTCCAAATAACTTAAATTACCTCCCAGGAGGAAGAGAAGCAAGAAACCTAAATCTATATCGATATTTATATTTAAAAAGACCTTATTTCTGAAGTAGAAATGAATGACTTGCCTTGACTTATGTGATTGTTTTTTTTTTCCCCTCTCGCTGTAAAAAGGGTTTTGCAAGTTCCATTGATTTCAGATTTAGAAAAATTGTTAAACCTTCACTCTGTTAAGTTCAAAATTTGTATGCCTGAGATTTATGAGCCTTCTAGCTTTTAAAGCCATACTCACTGAAGAGCATGTGTTGGTGAGGCACTGTGATGATTTATAAAATATTAAAACTTTTAGAAATTTTGCTTCATGTAATGTTAAAAAGAAAAGTTTAGAGACATGTACAAGGATGTTCATTGCAGAATTCATTTAATAGAGAAAAATCACTAACAACTTAAATAAACATGACTGAGGAATGAGTAATATTCTAGTGCAGTTTCTGTTATGTTTTATAAAAATATTTAATGCAATAAAAATCTAACAATATAATATTAAGTATATGCAGAATATAAAAAATGTTGGTTGGAGGGAATATAATTTTGTATTTTTAAAATATTTTAATATTTAAAATTTAGATATGCTATATGATAATATTTTTCAAAAATAAAAGATGAATAAGGTGTGTATTCCCCAAGAGATTATATTCATTTGGTGATAACAAAATATGGTATAATGTGTGGTTTCTGTGACCCTGGATTCTGCATATAAAACATATTTCCAAAGTTGCTTTTTAAAATAAAATGATTTAATACAAATTTACTAAATCCCAGAAAAATTCCCAGATTTGCACAGGTGAAGTCTATTATTATGTTCTCTTTCCTGAATTCACTCAGTATTCCTTGCCTATTTCACTCAGTCTGGCATTGAACCACAGACAATGGACTGCCTTTTACTGACCTTGGTCAAATATGAACAGTTTTTCTCCTCTTCTCAATTGCAGGCTCCTGGAGAGCAGACTAGAGCAAAGCCTGGAACAAAAGAAAGATTGTAATTTTTGAGCTCTCTTTTCCCCACCTCCAAGCTATGTCTAACATTATGGGCCAGATAGTAAATACTTAATGCTAATGGTATGTTATATATATAGCAATTGTTTCTACCTGCTTCTCTCTATTTTCATAAAATTCAGGGTTAAATATCCTAAAACTTTTTTTTCCTTGACTTACAAATAAATGTCATAAAGAATTACTTGTACTCTTCAGAAATCCATAGAGTGCTCCCCTGACAGCATAAAGTTCTCCTTTCTGAGGTACAACATCAGCTCATCGTCTTTTTCAACCACTTATTCCAGAACATTGTCTGTGAGGCCCTCCAATTAAGACATTCTACACCTCAGATAAAATGGGGCATTACAATTTTTTTTTTATTACAGTTTGCATTTAACACTTTTTTTTGTATTAGTATCAGGTGTTTAGCCGAGTGGATAGACATTCATATGGGTTACAAAGTATTCCCTCTGATAATTCCAGTGCCTGCCTGGCACCATAGATAGTTATTTCAGTATTGTTATCTATATTTCCTATAGTTTATCTTACAACTCCATGCCTATTTTATAACTACCAATTAGTACTTTTTAGTCCTATTACCTTATTTTACCCTGTTCCCCAAAACCCCTCTCCTCTGGCCTCCATCAGTTTGCTCTCTGTATCTATAAGTCTGTTTCTATTTCATTCATTTATTTCATTCTTTAGATTCCACATATAAGTAATTTCACATGGTATTTGTCTCTGTCTGGCTTATTTCACTTGGCATAATAACTTCTAGGCCCATCCATGCTGTTTCAAATGGTAAGATTTCACTCCTTTTTTTTTTTTTTAATGGGCAATTAGTAGGCCATTGTTTCTATGTACCACAACTTTTTTTATCCACTTGTCTAATGATGGGCACTTGGGTTGCTGCTGTATCTTGTTGTAGTAACCCTGCAATAAACATGGTGGTGCATATATTCTTTCAAACTAGTGTTTTGTTTTGCTTTGGAGGTATGCCCAGAAGTAGAATTGCTGGGTCATAAGGCAGTGCTTTTCTTTATTTTTTGAGGAACCTCCACATTGTTTTCCCTAGTCGCTGGACCAATTTGCATTCCAACCAACAAGGGTTTGAAGAGGTCATTTAATTTTTGTTGTTGTTGTATGAGCTCAAAGTTATTCTGGACTTCAATGTACAATCAATTTCTACAAATATTGTCCACTGATTAAGGGCTCCATCACTGAAACCTCCTGTCTACTTCCAGGATTGTGTATTGTTTAGATGTAGCGTAAAGTCTCCTTTCAGGTTGTTTAATGGCATATCCCTTTAGAAAGATAAGACTATTTTGGAAGAATAAAATCATTCTTCTTGTCTCTCTAGCTATCTATCATTATCGCCAGCCCCCCCCCCCCGAACCATTTGAGAGTAAGTTTAAAATGATTCCCTTTTACCTCCTAAATACTTGTGTTTATTTTTTTAAGACTAAGAGCATTTTCTTGTATTTCTTACATAACAAAAAGACAAATATAAAATTTAGAATATTAACATTGATTAAAAAGTATCATCTAATCTACTATATATATATTTAAATTTTACCAATTTTACCAATCTTACCCTTGTGTATTCATGATTATGTGCATGTATGTATGTATTTATTGGTCGAGAGCCCAGTCTAAGACATTACATTTAGTGTCATGTACTTTGGTCAGATTTATGTGGAATAGTTCTGTGTCTTTCTGTCTTCCAAGACTTTGATATTTATGTAGAGAAGATTTACTCTGAAATTACACAATCTCTTAATAAAGTGTGTTATGTTACTCACATGAAGTTTATGAAGAGGCCTCAGTTACTAGTACAATTTCAGAAGGTAAGATATCATGGCCTTGAGTTTAAAATTTCCTGGTATCATCTTCTAGATTCATTTTGATCTGTCCTTCAGAGAGTGGAACCAATTTGAATTTCCATGTGAACGCGTATGTCTACAGTCAATTCTTTGGTAGCGTCAGGGTGGGGGTGCATAGAAAAGTAAGGCAAGAAGTGAAAAAGAAGACTAACAGATGGAGGAGGGAGGGGGTTAGGAGAAGTAGGAGCAGGAGGAAGAGAAAAAAAAGAGAAGAAATAGTATCATTTTCTTTAAAATACTTCAGAAAGGACTATCATACTTATCAGAGACTTAGCCTAAAAAGTTTTCCACTTTCAAAGATATATTCAGCCAACATATTGTAAGATCTTCCTTTTTCCTCCAAATAAATAAGTCAGTAAATTACAATCCTTCAGGTCTTCCCAAAATACTGCAGGAGAGAATATTTCTCTTGGATAGCCAATTTAATTACTTCAGGAGTGCTCGTTGCTATAATATTTTATGGTAAATGCAAGTGCTCTAGAGATTTACAAACCTGCTGGGGGGGAAAATTGGTGAGGACGCCTTAGTTACTTTTCATAAGTTTTGTGGAATACTAATGATACTATAGCTGTGCTTTGAAAATGTAAAGTCCCCATGCAATAACACCAGGTAAAAATGGATTTAGGAAACACTGGAACTTAAAAGACCCCAATGGTATATTGGAAAATATTGCTGTGTATATTATTAAAATACATATATTAAACAATAATATTGGTATTCTGTAAGTCACTAGAAAGCATGGTAAAGCATCTTAACAAACCAAATTAGTTAAATTCATGTCAGTGGCACAGTTCTTTATTTTTTTTACAAAAGATAATTAAAACATTCTTTTGACTGTTGGGACAACAGAGAGAACAAAATATCTTTAATAACTTAGAAATGAGTTATGAAATACATTTAATTTTGCTCTCTCTTGAGTTTAAAATTTCCTTTTGCTTTCCCTCATTACACTATGAATCTCTTAATCAGGGTCAAGACCAGGCCAGTAATTCAATTCTTTATTTCAAAGATTAAACATTTTCCAATAATTACTGAGAAAATTTAATTTTATTCTGAGAATGGTTCTGAAAAAAATATTTTCTTTCTTGTTCTGCTTACATTTATTAACTGTTTTAAAAGGTACTTAGCCAGTGAATAGTGATTTTGTTAATATGTGCTATTTCTCAGCTGAGTATCTCCTGAGAACTGCACTTAAGATGCAGTAATTATTTCTGTTATTCTTATATAAATTAGTAAAATATATATTTAGCTTTACCAACATAGTGCTGTGGGCAATTAAAAAGACAAACATTGTTGATAACTGTATTTTGAAAACACTTTTTAAAATCCTGCACTGTTTACAATGTTTCCCTGTGTTCACAGTATTCCTGATGTGCAACTGTAAAAGCATTGGCTTAAAACCTCCTTAAGAATTGCTTTGTGGATCCCACTGGTGGGTATCATGACCTCTTTTACCTTGTCAAAAGGGCAAACTTGTCAAGCTCACAGTAGTCAATACTCTGAAGAGCATCCCTTCAGCCCAGAAACATGGACCAAGCGGGGACTGCAGAATGCAGGTGTGAGATGTGCAGACCTGACAGAGACAAATAGTTCCACGACTCACCAGCTGATCAAGGACAAAGGGACACTCTGCCACTGAAGCGGAAGCCCACTTAGATTTCTCCTGCATCACTTAACGATGTGAACAGACTTAATTCTTTGAAGTGCCTGATTTAAGGAGCTGAAGAGCAAAGGAAGCCTTTTGCTTGATCTGATCCTTGTTATTAAAAGAAGCAGATGAGATAAAACACTTTCTATTTTTATCTATTGATGTATTTTGAGGTCATTATTTGAGTCTGTTCATCTATATTTTGCCCTCTGCCCTCATTTCAAAGTTTTTTTTTTTTTTGTCTGCTTCTGCTTAAGTGTCAATTAATTTGTTGATATATCCTTTAGCTGGTTACAGATAACTTTTTCAAATTTGAAAAATAGTTTGTCTTATTTCAATTGACTTATAATCATTCATTTTGCACTCCAACTTAATTAAAAGTCCCCACTGAAAATATCAGAAAATTTACTGAAATACATTAATATGTTTTGATGTACTTTCCAAAGTTAAGTATACAAACAGGACATATGGATCTTATTCTTCTCCAGACATAGTTCTCCCACTAATGTCTCTCAGAAAAAGGTTTTAAGAGATAAAATTATTTTCCTTTTTTCCCTTGACAATCCAGATTCACTTTATGCCATCAAAGTTCTAGATAGTATTGATTAAAATGCTACCCCACATTATAGAATTTCAGATACCTTCCGAATATTTTTGCAAATTCCCAAAGCCAGAAAGAGTTGTGGCTTATGATCCTCTGTCTTTGAACTGCTGCTCCTGCTTAATCATTTTAGTTTATGGATCTTATTGCTGCCCAGTGCACGATGCTCCTGTTCTTAAGGGTGTCAATAGAAATGCATCATTCAAGCCTCCTCTACAAATACTTCACTCTCACACCACACTCTGTGAAGGCCCTCCATTTCCTGAAGGTTTTGGAGAGCTGGGGAGATTTACAACACAAGTATGCTAATAGCATCATGACATTAGACACCATGTTTTAAAACTACTACATCCATAGCCCTGCACTTCTCTGAAATTAATTCCCTCACCCTTCTCATGTTTCTTATGACTCTAACCTGTCTCTAAACAACTATTCATTTTTAATACAGAAAAAATTTATGGATCATTTTTAGTTAGTTCCAGCCTATCCGTTTCCACAGAGGCTTTATCTATTATCCCAAATGGCTTATTATCATTATCATTAATGAACAATGACATTTTCTTAAATAAGAATACCTTCATCCTTAAAAAGGTAACAAATGCTAACTGTGAAGATAATTTTAAAAAAATAACCATTTACCATACTTCACCGCCTGTGGTCAGAGACCCTGATCACCCATATGAACGTGGTTCCCTTTCACTATACACTTTATGTTTAGGTTAGCTATAATAGAAGTAAAGCCTTAAAAGAGCAGTAGCTTATAATTTTTAATCTTTCCTCTGACTTTCAGCCTGAAGGACAGTGGCAGCTTTCATTCCCAGCATTGTCACTGAGCTCACATTCAGTTGTAGTGACGGTACAACTATGAGCATCAGTATCCATATCCTCCCTGGGAGTTCAACCTTGGTGCCTGTCACGTTTATAAAGTTAAAATAAATGCTGTGGGACAAGCTACAGATTCAGGAAGCAAACCTGTCTTCTTGAGGTGAAGACAATCAACATAGGTTATCTGCTTTTAGATTATACCTGATTTCCCCTATCCCCGTTTATTAGTATGTTTACTTCTGTTGTTGTGTCCCAGCATAGCTTATATTTTCCACTGAAACATGACTTGCTACTGCAACTGACAGTATTCACATTTTAGGACATTATGAAGCAGTGACTACTGATAAACCACCCATGGTGTGTAGACTATCTTTATGGAAACACTCATTCGTTTTTTTCCTCCATAAAGTGTAAGCACATAACTAAGCCATATCCCCAGATTTTGATACTGGTCATGGTTTCCCATAGCCACGTCTTAAGAGTTGGAGTCAATATCAAATGTAACTGTGTCTGTCCATCAGCTGGAATCAAATTTATTATGGTAAAAGCTTCCATTACTCCACTTAATTTTCAACTTTTAGCTAAAACTTCTGGAAATTAGTGATTTTATTTTAAAAATTAAAGTCTGCTGGATAGATTAATAGAGCTGTATTAGAAAACTACTTAGCCCCTAGTTTTTTCCTCTATAAAACTGGACTAGTAAAGAAGGATTCTAAGGAATGTTGTACATGTGAAATCATAGCAAGGGTCACTAACTCAGTTGTCCCTAGGCAATTAGTAAATCAAACAGGAGTAAGAGAGTAGGAATTTGAAGGACTTTTGAGATCTGCAATAGACAAAGGTATTCAAATAAAACTTTATCAGCCACACAAAACTGTAGCCACAATCTACACTAATAAAAGAGAAACATGCAAATTGACCATACCTCTGCTAAGCCCACAAGCCACGCCCACAAGCCAATCAGGAGCAGGTATGCAAATTAACCCAACCAGGATGGCTGTGGCCACAGAGCAAGCAGGAGGCTTGGGTTTCCCCAGCGATGGAGGAAGCCAAGCTTCCTGGCCGGGCCTGGCATCCGCTCAAGGCTACAAAGTTTCAATTATAGAAGATAAATAAATCCCAACAAAAATGGAAGAGGCCACAGAGCTGAAGCAAGCAGGAGGCTTGGGTTGCCCCCAGCAATGGAGGAAGCCAAGCTTCCTGGCAGGCCCTGGCCTCCACTCAAGGTTACAAAGTTTCAGTTATAGAAGATAAATAAAGCCCAGATATCAGGGCCTCCGCTTGGGTCACCGGGGTGTGTGGCTGGCCTGCAAACCACCACAGGCCCCTCACCCAGGCTGCCCCATGCCCCAAGGGAACCTCCACCTGATCCGGGACACACTTCAGGGAAAACCAGCCGGCCCCCACCCGTGCACCAGGCCTCTATCCTATCTAATAAAAGAGTAATATGCAAATTGACCGTCACTCCAACACAAAAGATGGCTGCCCCCATGTGGTCAAAGATGGCTGCCCCCATGTGCACACAAGATGGCCGCCACAAGATGGCCAGCAGGGGAGGGCAGTTAAGAGGGACCAGGCATGCAAGGAAGGGCAGTTGAAGGTGATCAAGCCTGCAGGGGAGGGCAGTTAGGGGTGACCAGGCCGGCAGAGGAGGGAAGTTGGGGTTGACCAAGCTTGCAGTGGAGAGCAGTTGAGGGGACCAGGCCTGCAGGGGAGGGCAGTTAGGGGTGCCAGGCCTGCAGGGGAGGGCAGTTAAGGGTAATCAGGCTGGCAGGGGAGTGGTTAGGGGGTGATCAGGCTGGCAGGCAGAAGCATTTAGGGGCAATCAGGAAAGCAGGCAGGCGAGCAGTTGGGAGCCAACAGTCCTGGATTGTGAGAGGGATCCCAGATTGGAGAGGGTGCATGCTGGGCTGAGGGACACACCCCCTGTGCACGAATTTCGTTCATGCACCGGGCCTCTAGTTTACTTATAACTTAGAAGAATATTTAGTACGCAGGAGGTTCAAAATGTTAGTTCTCCCTTTCACTTCAATTTTCCCTCTACCGGCTATTCTTACATATTTGTAACCTCAGGCTTATGAGTGGTAATCAAAGTGAAAAATAAAGATGACTAAAGCTTTTTCTATGTTCTTAAAGATCAGTGAAACTCTTGGGAGGCATGTAGCAAGTAAAATATAACGAGGCAAAAGCACAAATGGAAATTGAAGAGTAGCAGAATATGCCACTCCAAAAGATGATTGTAGAAGTTTGCAATATGCCATCCAAAAATATGTTGCTTTAGTATGTTGATTGTTTTGAGCTGTAGATCCTTGGAAAACAGCAGATACAGGAAGAGGCTTTTTTCTGAACTCATAAGGCAAAATCTCCAAAAGGAACTCAGAAGCTATAAATACCCTCCCTGGGAGTTTCCTCAACCAGGGAAGATTGACTCTGATCACAGAAGAGGAGACTAAAAGTCACCATCACACCCAGACAAACTTTGTAACAAATCATCATACTTCCCATTATTCTTCATAGAACCCACTCATCATTACTCTCCCTTAAGAGACCTACATTCTTTTGCCTCTTTCTCTCTTAAGGTCATATGTAATCCTGAATTCTAAAGCCATCTCTTTGAGTTATTCATTTTTTCCTGGGTATCTCCCATGTATCTATGAGGTATATATGTTAATAGGCTTCTGTTTGTTTTGCTTTCATTAATCTGTCTCTTATTACAGGGGTCTCAGCTAAAAACTTAGACAGGTAGAGGGAAAACTATTTTTCCTCCCCTACAAAATACAAGCCAATGCCCTATATATAATAAAATCACCAAAGTGTTTACTTATTGAAGTGTTCAGGGTGGATTTCATAGGGAAACTGAAATTTGAGCTGGCTCTTGCAGTAAAATAATGTAGCCTATGAAATAAAGGGTTGTCCAGGGCATTCATAATAGCCAGAACCATTTGTGCAAAAATAAATATTGAATATACACGGCAACAATTCACTACCTTAGATTCTTACATTCAACTAATTAGACAACTTTAGAATGTATTCTGCAAGCCGACAAGTAAACTCAATAAATGCTCACCTGGAATCTTTAATTATTCAGCAATACTTTGAACTCATTTTTTTTACTAAAGATTTATTTCCTGTACCTAATATAATTGAATGAAGGTTTCATTATATTATGTATTAAATTAAAAAACTTAAATTCAGCATATTTTAATAGGTTTCAACAACAAAATAATTTTGAGATAATCATTTAAGGGTAGACTATAATTACTGTTGGCATTCCTTATCTTCTTACTCAGGGAAGAGGGCACCAACATTCAATGTTTGCTGTTTTATTCATTTCACTCCCTAATGCTCTACTGCTTTATGTCAGGACCTTGTTACCCCTGATCTGGACTATGTGATGTCCTGCTACACCCAGCCTCTCTTACCCCCTCAACCTACTTTTAGTTAATCTTTCTAGAACACAGTTTTTATATTAATTCTTCTCTGCTCAACAACCTTTAGTGATACCTCATTACCAATTATTAAAAATAATCTACACTAATAAAAGGGAAAGATGCAAATGGACTATACCTCTGTGACACCCACCAGCCAATCAGGAGTTAGTATGTAAATTAACCCAACAAAGATGGCGGGTTAATTTGCATACACAGCACCCAGTAGGGTCTGCTTGCCCATCACCATGGTGTGGAGCAGGCAGGCCCCACAGAGAGCAGAGAACCATGGGGAGCGGGCCTAAGCCATAAGTAGGACATTCCCTGAGGGGTCCCATATTGGAGAAGGTGCAGGTCGGGCTGAGGGACCCCCCCCCCCCGTTGCACAAATTTTGTGCACGGGGCATCTAGTTACATAATAAATGCTGATTATTCAGCTTGGTTCAAATTGTGTTGTCAGAAGAACCAGAATAGGGTTGAAAAAGATATATCGAATACACAGTGTTGATTTGGGTAACTTTCACCTTCTGGATTTAAATCATAGTTTAAAGTCACTTTTTATGACTTTATATTATAAAATCTTGTTTTCTATAACTAATCAATCATGTGTTCTTAAAAGTTGTTATGAAGGGTTGTTGTGACAATTAGAGACAATATAGTAGATGTTTTAGTACTTGTAGGAATGAACATAACTGGACCTGGTTAAATTGAAAAGCTCTGGCAGCCTAAATATAAGATTTTCAGACAAATATTCCATGAGAGATGAGGAGACCCAGCATTATTGCGGGAGAAGGCATCTGGGAGGTAAATAGGGCATCAGGAGAGATTTACAGAAGGTAATAGGAGCAAAATAAGAAAGTCAGGGAATTGATACCAGGCGGATATCCTGTAAGGAACAGGTCTAGGGAGTCCATTAACAGGAATAAATGATGAAGAGAATAAATTAATTGAGATCAGAAGTTTTATACAGCAGATAGATAGCACCTAGTCTCAGCAAATGGAATTGCCTGGGCATAACTCAAGTACCATGAAGATACAACAGAACATAAAAACAAGCAACAAGATTCAGCTGATGCCAAGCCCCTAATATATGAATATGGGCAGCTTTTGATTTCCCCTACTTATGAGACAGATCTGCTTTTGAGCCCAGAAACGGTGGAAACTATAGAGCAATGAAATTGGAATAAATAATTTAACCCTTGAAGTGATGATGTCTGGACCAGAACAGAGGTTCCAATTCAGACATTTATGCAATTTTCTCATTAAATATGAACTGGACACAGTAAGGGTTGTTAGTGGTTGGCTTTATAAGTATTATTTCATATATGAAAGATATTTTCACTATAACAATATACTCTAAGTAGAGTCAATAAGTCACATGTATTCTCAAATAGGACATTGTAAAGAAATGGTCCATAATAGAGAAGAAGATAAGTGTATTTCTAAGCTTCTAAACTTGAGATCACTGGCAGAAATAAAGAAATATGCTTTCCCCAATTAAGAAGATTTAGACCAAATTTGTTTAACAAATCCCTTACTATGTTTCAGGCACTTTTATTAACTTCATTTTATAGATGTGGAAACATAGAAAAGCAAGTTTAAATAATTTACCTCAGGTGATATTAACAGAAAGTGGTAAAGTCAAAATTTAAACTTATTTTTGGCTGATTGTCCTATATAATAAAATCCTAATATGCAAATTGACCAAATGACTGGTGGAACGACAGGTCGCTATGATGCGCATTGACCACCAGGGGGCAGATGCTCAACACAGGAGCTGCCTCCAGCCCGCAGGACCCAGGCCAGCCAAGGCGGGTGCCAGCAAGCCTCCCCCATCAATCACCCTGCCGGTTGCCACACAGAGGGTGGCAAGTGGTGGTGGTGGCAGCGGGGGAGGCCGGCCGGTGAGAAGGCAGGGCCAGCCAGCGGGTGGGTGGGGCCAGCTGGTGAGCAGGTGGCACCGCCCCCCAATCACCCCACCAGTCTCCTCCCACTGCGGGAGGCGACTGGCCGCAGCGGTGGCAGGGGTTGGGGCCAGTGAGCAGGCAGCGCCAGGCTGGCCAAGGCAGGTGTGAGAGGGGCCCTCTGATCTTCCCACAGATCAGCCCTGATCGCTGTCCAGGCCTAGGGACCCTACTCGTGCTCGAATTTCATGCACCAGGCCTATATATGCTAATAACTGATTGAGTAGTGTCCATCAGATAAAAACCAGACACCATTGAAAGCTAAATAAAGATAATTTCTAATATATGCAATTTAGAATTGATATACAATGAACTACCTTAAAACTTAGACCTAAAACAACAATTGTTTATTTAGCTCATGATTTCTGTGGGTCAGCTGAGTGGTTTTTTACATGTCTGGATCAGCTCAACTGATCTCTGTGGGGTACACTCAGTCAGATGGTCAAAAATTGCCCGTCAGGTGTCTGGAAGCTGACAGGCTTTTGGGCATCGTGCCTTTATTCTCTTTCACATAGTTTGATCTTCCACCAGATTAGGTCAGGCTTACTCACATGGTAATTTCAGGATTCTAGAATGACTCCAGGATTGCAACATGAGTGGGCAAACCCCAATATGAAAACTGCTTCAAAGTTTTATAATAGTTGTTAACCAGGGACAATATCCCCTACCCTCAGGGGTGGTTGGCAATGTCTAGAGATACATTTTTTATTGGCATAGTCTGAAGGTTGTTATTGGCATGTGTGGGTAGTGACCAGAGATGTTGATAAATATCCTACAATGATCAGTACAACCCTCTTCAACAAAGAATTATCCAATCCAAAATGGGAACAGTGCTGAGGTCAGGAAACCCTGATCAATTTAGATCACATTTGTTAATATCCCCTTAGCCAAAAAGGCTAACATGGTCTACCCTATTTCAAGAGGTAAAATAAATAGATTCCATTTCCTGATGAAAAAAGAAAAATTTGTGGTTATTTTTGCAGCCTGCCATTGCAATGATAATGTTATTTGGGAAAAAGAAGAAAAAAGAAAAAAAAAAGACAACAATGCAGCCACAGCAGCAAGTAACAGCAGAAGCTGAAGGAACAGTTTAGAGGGGGTTGAAGGGTTAAAGAGTATTCAACAGGGCAACAAAGAAAACAGGGAGGTTTTCTTTAATATTTTGCTTTCATTTAATCAGACTTTATGCACTTATATATATAATTAGGTATAAATTTTTCATAGCTTTTAAGAGTTGTCTGTCTTTCAAATGGGGTTCCATATATTTGAAGCACTAAAATCATCTATACCAATAGGACATTAGCCTATATATACAAAGTATTTCATAATGTGGTATGAAAAACAATTATAATTAACCAATAAACCTGTCTATAGTAATTACTGAGGCATTCATATAGTTCATTAGTGATAAAACTTTTTTATATTTTTCTCTGCCCATAAATGTAATTATTGATAAAGGATAAATTAAAATCAATGTGTCTTACTAAAAGATCAATAATTACTGACCAAATCATAAATAGAGACTTTCCTGAGGGAACTGGTTTGTTATGTCCTTTGTCCTATGAAGGAGTTCTTTAAATCTTAGTCTTTTGAGTAAAGAAGAAAATAGAGAAACAATAAAGAGAATTTAGATATTTAAACTAATATTTAAGAGATTCCTTGCACACAAATTGTATTTAGAGTTTTTTTATATTTTTATACCAGGGGCCCAGTGTACAAATTGATGCACCTTGAAAAGAACTGTGGGCCATAGGCTGTGGTGGCACAGGGGCGGGTCTCAGCCCACCCTCGGTGCTCCCCACCCGGCCCCTCCTGCCGTAGCCTCAGGTCCCCTGTCTGAAGGCAGCCCTGCTCCCGCCGTTCCCACGCACTGAAGGTGCAGGCCCTGCTCACACCCGCTGACAGTGTGGAGAGATTGGGGCCGGTGCCAGCAGCAGGTGCAAGCAGTGGCTCTGGTGCCGGCTGCAGGTGCGAATGGGGCTGGCGCTGGCAGTTGGTGCGATCGCTGGACTGAACTGCAGTTCATAGGAGCAAGGAATTTTCAGTAACCACCAGAGGCTCTCCCCGATGACAGTGACCAGTGCCCCACCTTGGTCTGGTGCCCCAGCTCACCTGCTCCACCATCCCACTGCAGCCAAGGCCTTCCATGTTCCACATGTGCTCCCTGGTGGTCAGCGCACGTCATAGCGACCAGTTGTTCAGTTGTTCAGTTTTTGTTGTTGTTCCGCTGTTCAGTCTATTTGCATATTAGGTTTCATATACGTAGATTTAAAAATCTAGCTATAACTATCTGATGTAAGATACCTCATAATAATGACAATATTTTTGTCAATTTTTATGTTTCCATATATGGGGGTTAAAGTCAACTATATAAAAAAGTATCTAGTATTTGATAATTATTATCTTCATTATTATTACTGATAGAGTTTACCCATAAGCAGCTAATACTTACATAGAATATTACATGGATGAAGTATATAAAACTGCTGATAGCCATTTTATGCCTTTATAAATTGCAATAATATATGGTTCAACTTAATAACATCAGCTAACTCAAATTAAGATAATCTTATAATTTTTAAAAGGTTTGACAAATATAAATGTATTGCCTAAAAATTCTTGCTGATGATATGGACATCCTAAAAGGACAACTTCTTTAAATCTTTATTATGCCAAACATATGTAATCATGTCCTATGCAAAATTAAGATTTCAAAAAAGATGTTACACAGATACCACTGAAAATTAAAAACTAAAAAGCCGCTGTAGGAAACACTCTTATAATTTTAGCCCATAAACTTAGCAACACAAAATTGTAAATATATATATATATATATATATATATATATATACCTCTCAACCTCCAATACATGCATATGTATGTTTTAATACAGGATGCATTTGCTCATAGAAGTGTAAATATTATTTTTCTAAAAGAGATAAAAGTTTCTCCTTATGACATCTTTGCTTCAAAACTTTAATGAGAAGCAGTGCAGTTTAGTGAGAAGAAGACAGTATCTGGGGTCCCACAGACCCCCCTCATTTTTCATCTTAGTTCTGCTGTGTCTTAGCACTAGTCTAGATCTTTATCATTGTTAAGTACATCCTCAGAGGTTTAGCTTTCTAGTGTATAAAATGCAATAATAATCCTGAAGCATCTATCTTATATAAAAACTGCTGTTTGGAATTTTAACCCTGCTATTTTGGCTTCTGTAAATGCTTGCTTGCTTGCTTAAATATTAAGGAAAATAAGACTACTCCCATTCCAGAGAGGCCATAAACCTTCCCCAGACGAAGTTATTAGTGCTGGCGCCAGGCCAAGCCTTTGGTTGAGGTCTCAAAGCCCCAGCACATAGGGGCTCTTTAAGAACTTGCAAAGGGGGCTGGAAACATCCCATATTTGGGAGACAAAGAAGGTAAAAAGATATAAATAGGGAAACTTCCTCCATGTTGGGGCCCAGAATTTGAAATACAGTTTTCTCTCGGCCCACGCATAATAATAATAATAATAATAATAATAATAAAGTGTAACTCCATCTCTCTAAGCATTGCTTGGTTCTTCTCCGGTCTTCTGTAACAATCCTACCCTACATGTTTGTTATAAAAGATAAAGAAGACAGTGTAAATAAAGTAATTTTCACTGTGTTAACATATAGTAAGTATATGTCAATTAATACAATTAGTTTATTAGTTTCTATTATTTTTGCAAACATTTTTGTATTTGAAGTAAATATTTATCTGATTCTAATTAAGTTTTCTATACTGGACTTTATCTTAGCTCCTTTATAGATCCCAATATTTCTAAATTCTTATAGTATAAATTGAGAAAAGTCTCGAGATTTTACCAATGTTAATTTGCCTAATTATCCCACTCCTTTCACTTCTCTCATCTCACTTTTTCCACTCTAAAATGTTCTTCCTCGCTTACCTGTGTACGTAACATACCCTTTGATTAAATACATTTTAAAAATTAGAAAATAATTTAATATCTTTAATTTTTACCTTTAAAAATAAAATATTAAAGTTACACAATGAAAAATTCATTTAAGAAAAGTTATCTAGATGGTAAAACTGTCTGAGTTCCTGACTGAAACATTCTGTATGTTTCAGCACTGATGTCTGAAAAACAATGTAGCCTCTTTGGCTAGCACTTGGGAATATACTTGCTCTGTTTTCACAATGTCAAAGTAATTTTCAGTTTATCTCAGATGTGAGAGAGAGCCAAAATGATCTTTACTAAATTGCCTTGTTCATTATTTCTATCCCTAATGGAAATATGATGAATAACTGATATTCTTTTCATTGATTACTTATAGTGTGTTAAATAGTCACATTATAAAACTCGAGGGACAGAATCATAGATATTTGCAGACAACTAATAACCACCAAATAAAATATTTCTGCACAAATCTTTGGTGACTGGCTATGGTAAGAAGGCAATATGGATTGATAGGCTCATTTATCTCCACCTCTTCAGAGACTAGTTTATATTTTTCACCAACTACATTAATATATTCTGCATGTTTGACTATGAATAGTCACTGCTATGAGATACCTTTCAACAGCCCAGAACAGTTTAATATCATCAAGGTTACAGCTGTACTTGTTCATAAATAATTCATTTAAAATGCATTTTTTAATTAAAAAATAGGTCATATGATTCATTTTGAAGTCCTATGGGTGGTTAGAAGATCATCTGGGAATGATTCATTAATACCTTTTCCAAAATCTACAGTTTGCAATCCCACATTTGTTCATAAATGAACTGAGTAATACCACGTACAATTCCCAGGCTTTCATTATAAAATTCGCAGAGGTACCTTTGACTAGCACCTCCGTGGATTTAAAAACAATATGGGCTCATCATACTCCAATACACAGATATCAGCCAAGTGGTGCTTGGAAACCTTTGCCCATTTGTCAGGCTAAATTGTAGTTCAGACTTGGCAGCAAAGAAAATAAGGCATTGTATTTTTACTTGCATATAACATTACTGGTAACTATAAACTGACACAATAAAATAGAAAATAGTTTAGGATATCTGTGGTTACACATATCTATTGCTGCACTTGAGGTCTTTGGGGGACATGATTTTAAAATGGAGTAGCTATTGCAAAGCCTATTTTCGCTCTGTTTTGAAAGATTACTGGATAATGGTCAATAACCTGACAGGTGAATAAGATTCTCCTAAGATTTGGCATTAGAGGGCTCACATAAACTATTTAGGAATCACTATAGCTCCATGGAGTCCACTGCAGAGCTGGTGGCATTCTAGTGGCATCCACGGTTAATGCACCTTTAAAAGTACAAGTCATCTGAGCAATTAGTTCCCCAAGCGGGGATGCTGAGAACATGGGTTTGAACCCTATAAAAGTCCCTTTTCTTTGCAGAAAAAAACACACAAAACAACGACAATGCTTAGTTCAAGCCCAGAAACATATATATAAATTTATTTCACAAGATAACCTGGCTTAGGTAATATGGCTTGTACCATCTCACCTGTATTTTAAAACTCTCCCTTTGTGCTGTTTTTTTTTTTTTTTTTCATCTCAACATATGAAAACCTCTAAGTCTTGCTCATCTTTAAAATATTAATTATATAAATACAAACTACCAATGACTTTGCATTTATTTCTGTATACTAAGTACATAACTATGTTCATGCCTTTTTAAGACAAGTTGATCTCCACTTCCTTGCTTATTCTTCAGCCGAGAGCAGTCTAATGTCTATACCACATCACTCCAAAAATATTGCATGCTACGGTCAATCAATTATAGATTTAAAATTCACCGAAAATTCACCGAAAGCTTAGAGGATTTTCTCTCGTCCCAGTGCCCTTGTTTTTTTTGTTTTTTTTGTTTTTTTTTTTCCAATTTTTTTTATTAAGGTATTATATGTGTACATATTTTACCATTGCCACCCCCCACCCCACTCCCATATATGCCCTCACCCCCCAGAGTTTTGCATCCATTGGTTATGCTTATATGCATGCATACAAGTCCTTTGATTGATCTCTTATCTCCCCCACCTCTCCCTAACTTTCCCCCTGTAATTTGACAGTCTGTTTGATGCTTTACTGTCTCTGTATCTATCTTTTTGTTCAAGTTTATAATGTTCTTTATTACCCATAAATGAGTGAGATCATGTGATATTTTTCTTTCATTGACTGACTTATTTCACTTAACATAATGTTCTCCAATTCCATCCAGGTTGCTGCAAATGATGAGAATTCCTTCTTTTTTATGGCAGCATAGTATTCCATTGTGTAGATGTACCACAGTTTTCTGATCCAGTCATCTGCTGACGGGCACCTAGGCTGTTTCCAAATCTTAGCTATGGTGAATTGTGCTGCTATGAACATAGGGGTGCATATATCCTTTCTGATTGGTGTTTCTAGTTTCTTCGGATATATTCCCAGGAGTGGGATTACTGGGTCAAATGGGAGTTCCATTTTCAGTTTTTTGAGGAAACTCCATACTGTTCTCCATAGTGGCTGCACCAGTCTGCATTCCCACCAGCAGTGCACGAGGGTTCCTTTTTCTCCGCATCCTCGCCAACACTTGTCGTTTGTTGATTTGTTGATGATAGCCATTCTGACAGGTGTGAGATGGTACCGCATTGTTGTTTTGATTTGCATCTCTCGGATAATTAGTGACGTTGAGCATGTTTTCATGTGTCTCTTGGCCTTCCTTCTGTCTTCTTTTGAAAAGCTTCTATTTAGGTCTGTTGCCCATTTCTTTATTGGATCATTTATCTTCCTTTTATTAAGTTGTATAAGCTGCATGTAGATGTTGGAGATCAAACCTTTATCAGTGATGCCATTTGCAAATATGTTCTCCCATGCAGTAGGCCTTCTTGTTGTTTTGTTAATGGTTTCTTTTGCTGTGAAAAAGCTTTTTATTTTGATGTAGTCCCATTTGTTAATTCTCTCTTTAGCTTCCATTGCCCTAGGGGCAGTGTCAGTGAAGAATTTCTTTTGGCATATGTCTGAGATTTTGCTACCTGTGGATTGCTCTAGTATTTTTATGGTTTCCCGTCTTATGCTTAAGTCCTGTATCCATTTTGAGTTTATTTTTGTGTATGGCGTAAGTTGGTGATCAAGCTTCATTTTTTTGCATGTATCTGTCCAATTTTCCCAACACCATTTATTGAAGAGACTGTCTTGACTCCATTGTATGTTCATGCCTCCTTTGTCAAATATTAATTGAGCATAGTGGTTTGGGTCAATATCTGGATTCTCTATTCTGTTCCACTGATCTATATGTCTGTTCTTGTGCCAGTACCAGGCTGTTTTGAGAACAGTGGCTTTGTAATACAGCTTGAAATCTGGTATTGAGATCCCTCCTACTTTATTCTTCTTTCGCAGGATTGCTGTGGCTATTCGGGGTCTTTTTTTATTCCAGATGAATTTTTGGAGAGTTCTTTCAAGGTCGGTGAAATATACCATTGGTATTTTAATGGGGAGTGCATTGAATCTATAGATTGCTTTGGGTAGTATGGACATTTTAATGATGTTGATTCTACCAATCCATGAACATGGTATGTTCTTCCATCTGTTTACGTCTTCCTCTATCTCTTTTTTCAGTGTCCTGTAGTTTTCCGTGTATAGGTCTTTTACCTCCTTAGTTAAGTTTATTCCTAGGTATCTTAATTTTTTTGGTGCGATGGTAAATGGAATTGCCTTTTTAGTCTCTCTGTCTGTAAGTTCACTATTGGTGTATAGAAAGGCCATAGATTTCTTGGCGTTAATTTTGTATCCTGCTACCTTGCCGAATTCATTTATTAAGTCTATTAGTTTTTTGACGGAGTCTTTTGGATTTTTTATGTACAATATCATGTCGTCTGCAAATAAAGACAGCTTTACTTGTTCTTTTCCAATTTGGATGCCTTTTATTTCTTCTTCTTGTCTAATTGCAATGGCTAATACTTCCAGTACTATGTCAAACAGGAGTGGTGAGAGTGGGCATCCCTGTCTTGTTCCTGTTCTTAGGTGAAATGTTTTTAGTTTTTGTCCATTGAGTATGATGTTTGCTGTGGGTTTATCATATATAGCTTTTATTATGTTGAGGTATGAGCCTTCTATTCCCACCTTGTTGAGAGTTTTTATCAAGAAAGGGTGTTGGATTTTGTCAAATGCTTTTTCTGCATCAATTGATATGACTATGTGATTTTTATCTCTCAATTTGTTTATGTGATGTATCACGTTTATTGATTTGCGGATATTATACCATCCTTGCATTCCTGGGATAAATCCTACTTGGTCATGGTGTATGATCTTTCTGATGTACTGCTGGAGCCGATTTGCTAGAATTTTGTTGAGGATTTTGGCATCTATGTTCATGAGGGATATTGGTCTGTAATTCTCTTTCATTGTGTTGTCTTTATCTGGTTTTGGTATTAGAGTGATGCTGGCTTCATAGAAGGAGCTTGGAAGTGTTCCTTCCTCTTGAATTTTTTGGAATAGTCTGAGGAGGATAGGTTTTAGTTCTTCCTTGAATGTTTGGTAAAACTCTCCTGTGAAGCCATCAGGCCCCGGGCTTTTGTTTGCCGGAAGCTTCTTGATGACTGCTTCAATTTCGTCCATAGTTATTGGCCTATTGAGCTCTTTAGATTCTTCTTGATTGATTTTTGGAAGGTTATATTTTTCTAGGAATATGTCCATTTCCTCCAGGTTGTCCAGTTTGTTGGAATAGAGTTGTTCGTAGTATTTTGTAACAATCCTTTGTATCTCAGCGGGGTCTGTTGTTATTTCACCTCTTTCATTTCTGATTTTGTTTATTTGGGTCCTCTCTCTTTGCTTCTTGGTGAGCCTGGCTAGAGGTCCATCAATCTTGTTTATCCTTTCAAAGAACCAGCTCTTGGTTTTGTTGATCTTTTGTATTGTTTCTTTGGTCTCTATGTCATTTATCTCCGCTCTGATCTTTGTTATTTCCTTCCTTCTGGTTACACTGGGCTTTTCTTGCTGCTCTTTTTCTAGCTCTTTGAGTTGTAGGGTTAAGTAATTTATTACCATTGATTCTTGTTTTTTGCAATAGGCTTGTAGAGCTATGAACTTCCCTCTCAAGACTGCTTTCACTGTGTCCCATAGATTTTGGATTGTTGTGTTTTCATTGTCATTTGTTGCCATGATGTTTTTTATTTCTTCCTTGATCTCTCTGGTGACCCAGTCATGGTTTAATAGCATGCTGTTTAGTCTCCAAGTGTTTGATTTCTTTGGATTGTATTTATTGTAGTTGATTTCCAGTTTTATGCCACTGTGATCTGAGAAGACGCTTGATATAATTTCTATCTTCTTGAATTTGAAGAGACTTTGCCTGTGACCCAGCATATGGTCTATCTTTGAAAATGACCCATGTGCACTTGAGAAGAATGTATATTCTGTGGCTTTGGGGTGAAATGTTCTAAAGATGTCAATTAATTCCATCTGGTCTAGTGATTCATTTAGGATTGCTGTTTCTTTGCTGATTTTTTGTTTAGAGGATTTGTCCAGTGGTGATAGTGGGGTATTAAAGTCTCCTACTATGATTGTATTGCTATTAATCTCTCCCTTGAAATCTTCCAGGAGTTTTTTTATGTATTTGGGTGCTCCTATATTGGGAGCGTATATGTTTACCAGAATTATTTCTTCTTGTTGGATTTCTCCCTTTAGTATTATGAAGTGGCCTTCTTTATCTCTTGTTATGGCATTTACTTTGAGGTCTATTTTGTCAGATATAAGTATTGCTACCCCAGCTTTTTTTTCATTTCCATTTGCCTGAAAGATATTTTTCCATCCCTTCACTTTCAATCTGTGTGAGTCTCTTGTTCTGAGGTGGGTCTCTTGTAGACAGCATATATATGGGTCGTGTTTTTTTATCCATTCAGCTACTCGATATCTTTTGATTGGAGCATTTAGTCCATTTACATTTAAAGATATTACTGAAAGGTATTTGTTTGTGGTCATATCTATTTTTGTGTCTATATTCCTTCTTACCTGTTTATTTCTTCTTTTTACAGTATTCCCTTTAGCAATTCTTGCATTGCTGGTTTGGTGGTGATAAACTCCTTAAGCCTTTTTTTATCTGCAAAGCTCCTGATTTCCCCTTCAATTTTGATTGATAGTCTTGCTGGATATAGTATTCTTGGATTCAGTCCTTTGCTTTGCAACACTTTGTATACCTCCGTCCATTCACTTCTAGCTTGTTGTGTTTCTGTTGAGTAATCATTTGACAATCTGATGGGTGTTCCTTTGTAGGTAACTCTCTGTCTCTCTCTTGCCGCCTTTAAGATTCTCTCTTTATCATTTATATTTGCCATTGAAATTATGACATGTCTTGGTGTGGGTCTTTTGGGGTTGATCCTGCTTGGGACTCTCTGTACTTGCGTAACTTTTATCTTTCCCATATCCGGGAAGTTTTCTGTCATTATTTCTTCAAATAGATTTTCTAATCCCTGCTGCTCTTCTTGTCCTTCTGGCAGCCCTATTATACGCATGTTACTTCGTTTCATGTTGTCCCGAAGCTCCCTTAGGCTTTCCTCCTGCTTTTTAATTTTTTTCTCCAATTGCTGTTGAGATTGAGCTTGTTTCTGTACCTGATCTTCTAACTCACTAATTCGGTCCTCTGCTTCTTGTAGTCTACTGTTGAAACTTTCCATGGTGTTTTTGATTGTAGCTATATCACTTTTCATTTCTTCCTGATTCTTGCATAAGTTGTTTATTTTCTCATCCATCCGATGTATAAATTCCACGACCAGTACTCTAAACTCCTTTTCGGTCATGTTGCAAGCTTCGGTTTCACTGATTTCCTTTCTTGGCGACTCCACATTTTCTTTCCTCTGTGAGTTATTTCGTTTCCCCATTCTGGCTATCACCAGAAAGCTCAAGCTTCCGTTTGCGTGGACCTGGGCCGTGTGCTGTGGGGACTTCACTCCACCCGAGTTTCACTGAAGTGCTCTGACACTAGGACGTGTGGCTGCCTTTGGTTGGTGGGAACCAGACTTGCCCAGGGTCAGTGATCCCAGTGTTCCGTGTGGTCTCGTGTGCACACTTAGATTCAGGGGCCCTGTCTGCACCACACTGTTGGTATGTGCCGTAAATGAGAACCTTAGCATGTGCCAGGAGTCAGAGTTTCCCTGTGTCTGCACCAAGACTAGAGTGTCAGAGTCTCTGTTGCCTTGTGCGGTTTCTCGTTGAGACTCAGGGTCCCTATGTGTGCATGCACCAACAATTGGGGTCGCTGGCTCTTAGTGTGAATGCGCTGTGAGTCAGGGATCCCAGGCAGCTGTGTCCGGCGTGCCAAATTCCCTGAAGTGGAGCTGCGACCTGTGTGTGCTCTCTCTACTGAGCCAAACTGGCTAGGGCGCACACTCTTGATTTCCTGAAGGTGAGCTGGCTCTGTGCACTCTCCCAGATTCCCGGAAGGGGGGCGGAGTCTGTCCTGCGCGCCAAATTCCCCAAAGGGAAAGCCCCTCTGTGCAAGCACTAAGATTCCCTGAAGGGAGAGCTGTGACCCGCAAGCCAAATTCCCCCAAATTCTCCGAAGAGGAGCCCTCTGTGCGCACTGACAGATTTCCCCAACAGGGAGCTGATTCTCTCCTGTGCGCTCGCGCGCGCGCGCGCGCGCGCCAAATTCCCTGAGGGGGAGTGAGTCCCTGCGCAAAGCTCTGCGGCTTGGGCGAGAGGCGGATCTATCAGTTAAAATGGCGCTGTCTGCGCGCCTGCGGGGAGGGGGTAGGCTCTTTGACTCACGGAATTCTGCCCGGACGTCTGGATTCTTGTTGTTTGTTGGTCTGAAGCTGTGATAGCAGTTCTCTGTCCCCAGTGGCTGCAGGGTCCTGGTTTGTGTCAGAAGCCAGAATCCGAGTCTCAGGCAGCTCTGTTTCTCAAGATGGCGTGGTCTCCGCGTCCGCAACAGCCACGGAGATGTGTCCGCTTTGTGCGCGGGGCTCCGCTGTCTAGGACTGCCCAGTTAGGCAGCCCCTTGGAAGACCTGCAGAATCTAACTGACCCTAGCTCACACACACACACACACCACACACGTCTACACTCTTCTCTATGGGTTCCTCACTCACACTCTCTCTCTCCCTACCTTCCTGCCGGTCGCCATCTTTCCTGAGGTCCCAGTGCCCTTGTACATGACACTCTGACGTTACATACTCCTTTGCTTATATGACATTACTTTATCCTTCTACCACTTTGGTAGCTCCTTTTTAGTCTTTCCTGTGAAATATTACATATTCTTTAAATGTCTGTTTTCTCTTTTCTATATTATCTCCTCTACTCACTGTATATCCTGGACAGCTATCCATATACAAATTTCTTCAGAAATAACTGAATACACATCTCCAAATCATAGACCCTATTAAAGATCCCAATCCATTTATCCAAGAGCTTATTGCAGTCTCCTCTTAGTTCCAGAAACAACTCAAAGTAATGCTTAAAATAGATATTATGTTTATTTCCTCAAATTCTTCCCTCTCTCTCAGTAAATGACATTATCACTTATGCTCGCCCAAGCCACAGAGAAAGTGGAGTTGTGTTAGCTATTGTCTGAGTACAGGCTGCTTTTAGTCCTCTCTAAATACAGCTGTGCCAGCTCCTCCTTCCAACAATCCTACCAGGGACCAGAAATATAGCCCTTTTCTTGAGGCTTATAGAAGTCTATTCTGTTACGACTGTGGGAAAATTCCACAAGAGATAAACTAGACAGAGACAAAAAACAACTTCATTTAATGAAGAGCTATAGATGGGCCTCTCTCCAGCTGGGTGGACATTAATCTGGGTGCTAGCTCCTGAACAAAGGAAGATTTCATCAGATACCCATGACAAGGGGAGCTAATATAGATCTGGGCACAGAGAGAACAGTAGCAAATGATGTTTCAATTTCCAAATGGCTCTGACAACTGAAACAAGGATCTTCAAAGAGATCATTTACCAAAAAGTTGTCTATATGACTCATCACCTCTAACCTTATCTCTAAGGACTATTAAACATCTTCACCCCCTTTTTACCCTTCCTTATTTCTTCATTACGGTATGAAACCAAACCAGACCAAAATCTGAGCTGCCTTCTGTTATCCTTCACACGATTTCTCTGATAAAGAAATACAGAACTATCTACTAGGATTGGAGAAAAGGGAATAACAGGAAGGAAAGAATCAGATAGTACATGTAAATAATTTCCTGCCACACTAATAAGTATCATCCTAACCATTCTTCTCTCTTCATACACAATTGCTATCTTGCCCTTTTACCTGCTGAGTGCTAACAAGCTACTAACTTCCAAATCCCTCTGTCATTACTGACAATATTACACTCAGATGGCTGTGCTCATCTTACCACTAATCCTAACTCTTAATATAATCCTAGACTCAGCAGTTGAGTGTCAACCTATGAACCAGGAGGTCACAGTTCCATTCCCAGTCAGGCACATGCCTGGGTTGAGGGCTCGATCCCTAGTGTGGGGCATTCAGGAGTCAGCCAATCAATGATTCTCTCTCATCATTGATGTTTCTATCTCTGTATCCCTCTCCCTTCCTCTTTCTCTAGAAAAAAATCAATAAAAACATATATATTTTTTAAAAAGTAGTGTCATGAATGAATCACAATAATCTAGGTTTAGAAGATATGTTTATAAATTATGAATAGTACACAAATCTGTTCACTACACTCCTGGATGATTAAGGACCTCAAATGGACTTGAGGATAAAATAAAAAGATAGAAATAAATACAACATGTGAAATCTTGAGTTTTAATTAAAACAAATAATTTACACAAATATAAACAGAAGTAGCAGGAAGAATTTATCACTCCAAAAACTCTAAGAGTTTGGCTAATGAAATCAACATTTCAGTAAAAGCTAGCATGTTTCCAAAAAAACAAAAAAAAAATGACCTAATTAATTTAATAAAATGAATCCAAAGTACAGAAATAGCAATGATAACATAAATGGGATTCATAGAGGCAAAACTTGGTGGTGTGTACTCACTACTTCATAGAGAAGAGAAAACCTGAATTGGGAGCAAATGGTAATCGTATTATTCTGGGAGATAATTTCTATTACTGATCAGGGCTTGCTCATTAGATTTCTTGTCTTGGATGAAAGAGCTGTCAAGATTTTCTTCTACCCTGTTGTTTGAGTCAAAGCTCATGCACTTACTTTCTGATATCTAATTCAGTGTTCTTGACATAAAAATACCAGCAAAGTGGGTGACTTCATTAGAAGGCAGACATAATCTAGTTTTCTAAGTTTATTCAAAATGTGTGTTATTTATTGTACATGAAGAAATTGGCTTTTATATGCTACTAGAGGCCCAGTGCATGATTGAATCATGCACGTGTAGGGTCCCCTACACGCTTTCGCTTTCGATCACGGGGGAGCTGGGTGCCTGTCTGCTGGTGCACCCGCGGCGGAGGCTTCTGAAAGGCCTGGTGCCGGAGCAGACAGGCACCCAGCTCCCCTGCTTTTGATGGTCCGCGGTGGGACGTGAGCTCGCTGCCCCAGAGGCCCCTTCTGTGCTGCAGCACAGCCATGGTGCAGACGCTGAGCTCACGCCGCTGCTGGCGACTGAAGCTCAGCGTCCCGCTGGCCCAATTGGCTACCCCGGCCACCCCGAGTCCCACCCCCTGTGCCTCCCGCTGGCCCAATCGTGGGCGTAGCGGAGTGATGGTAATTTACATATTACCATTTTATCAGGTAGGATAATAATCTTTGGCATTTAATAAAAACATGAGTGAAACAAATTATGTGGAACTGAAAATATTGTTTCTCAATATGTCAAGTTGAAAACAAAAGATCTCAAACTGTGGCAAATTCTTCTAAAAACCTCACTGACTGGGATAATAAATTTGGGTCACCTTTCTTAACAAACATGTCAATCTTGGTGTACACATTTGCAACAACAATGTAGAAGACTTGGATTCAATGGAATGCATGTGAAAAAAATTACCAAATTGTGAAAATTAATTAGTGACTTCTAAAGTAATTACATGTAGTACCAAAAGGAAAAGAAATAGCCATCAGAAACACCACACCCGGAGTCCTGTATGGAATTCTAAAGTTACTGGTGTAACATTTAGAAGAGAATTACTGTGGTACCTATTTGTAAATATTAGAAGGGGCATCAATTGTTCTATGTGAATCTAAAGTGATGAACCAAGAATTATAAGTGCAAGCAAAAGGGGAATAGATTTTACTTGTCTCAATGAAATGGGCTACCTTGCAGGGTGGGAGTTTCCAAGATGGGAGCCAGATTAAGGGGTCCCTTTCAGATATATTTTAAACAATCCTTACATTGAATAAAAGTTGAACTAAATGATTTCTATGTGACATTCCAACTTAGGAGATTCTGTTTTTAATGTGTTTGGTGAAATATCATAAAGAAGCCTATATATTCTGTCTCCTGGTTTAACTTTTTCTCCATTATTTTCTCCTCTTGTCATTAGCAGTTGATTTTTTTTTCCTTTCTCTTTATTTTAGGACATGGAAAAGATACTCACTTCCCTGTTGGCTTGCTGTAGATTTCTTTACATAATTGTGTTCTGATTTGAGTTGCATGACAAAGAAAGAAACAACTTCAAACAACATCAAATCTTTACTTTCCACAAAAAACAATCACTTACATACCAGATAAGGAAAATGTCCCTGAGTGTATCTTCTTTTCTTAGTTCTATGCAGTAGTGTTCCGTGGCTGGTAATTGCACATTTGAAAAATAACTCACACAAAATGTGAGACAGCCAGTACTAACTGTTCACTCAAAGATTTTTTATGAATCTGCCACAAGCAACTCCATTCCTGATATGGCAATTAGGGGATAAGGGATAATTCATTAATCATACACTCAGGAGGAAATGGCTTATGCGGTCTGCTTTTGTCTGTATCAAACAAAACAGCAAACACGAAAATGTTTATTGTAAAGTACTATGCCTCATGAGGATGAAGAAAATGGGACGTAAACTTAGCAGTTTAATTTCTGCAGAGCCCTGTTGCATTTGAAACCATCGTTTTTGTTATCATTACTTCATGATACACAAATCTTGAGTCCCCGGGTGAGAGACTAATAGTGGGGGAGCACTGATCGTGGAGGCACAGGCGATCAAAGCGCAGAAGCCAGAGCTGGTGCAGAACAAGTCACTGAAGGCACGATATGCTGGCAGGCTATATGCAACAAATCCAAAGATCTGGAAGCAAAACTCCAGTAACAAAAATGGTACATGTGATTTCTGCATGATTTAACAAACTATAAACAAACAAGAATAAACCTAGGCTTCTTTTTAATACGCAAATGCGACAATTAATTTTTTTATTCTAAATGAAGAAAACGTATAAGCCCCCAAAGATTATATGTATATCTTGCCTTATAATTTAGTATCTTTCCACTATGCCATCTTGAATTTATTAATTTAAAATTCAAAACATAACATGTTTGTTTAAAATGCTATAGATAATTTCCTTTTGTTTTGGAATTAAAATACCCAATTATTTATAAAAGTATTATTTTGGTTAACATTTTTTAATATTTATGCTATCCTTAAAGTTGGGTCAAATGTATTATTTTACTCTAATACCCCAAAACCTAAATATTAAGTAATTATTGCTGTTGTTCAGAAGAGCACACTCGTAGAATCTTTTAAATGCAGCAGACATGAGCAGAGTTCAGGGTTACTGTGTAATTTATAAAATTGGATTTGTAATTGTTTTCCCTACACTACTTTAAATGATCCACTTTTCCTTATTCTGTTTCTCCCTTCTTCCCACATTCTACTTCCAGCTTTGGGGAACAGAAGCAACCTAACTTCAGAGTATTCACAGTCTCAAAGATGCTCTTAATTACAAGTGCAAACTTCCAGCCCACAGCCTCTGCCCCCGCCTCCACCCCTTCACCACTGCAGGCCAGAATGGAGAGTGGCTGGACAGTTCTGAGCTTACTGCTCCTACCCCTGACTTGAGCCTTCTCCTGCCACCTACTCCTAGTATTGGAGACTGTCAAATGCATACACAATCTTGGTGTTTGAGTGGGGAGCAGTGAAGTAACAACACTGAAGGATAAATGTGATCATAATTGTACACTTTATCCTGTGGGTTTCAAGGATCTAGTGAAGGTTTTAAAGCATATAAGTTAATGATAAAAGTGGCATTTGGGAAGGATACATTTTCAGTGGGTTGCAGAAAGAAATGAGTATGAAATGAGAATGTATAAACAGAGATACCAGCATACAAAGAACTAGTGTGTTATAGAGAAAATGTAGAAGGATTATGATTTCTGCCACGAAGTAGCTTGTACAGTAGCCCCACTTCCCCATTCATGGTTTCTGTCTCCATGGTTTCAACCACAAATGGAATTATTAAATGGAAAATTTCAGAAATAAACAATTCACATTTTAAATTGCACACAGTTCTGAGGAGTATGATGAAATTCCACACCATGCCACATCATCCCTCCTGGGAGTGAATCATCCCTTTCCAGTGTATCCATGCTATATATGCTACCTATCCCTTAGCCACTTGGTTATCAGATCAATTGCCATATCACACTGCGTGTGCTCAAGTAAGCCTTATTTTACTTAATAATGACCAAAGAATAAGAGTAGCAATGCTGGCAATTCAGATATGCTAAACAGAAGCCTTATAAAATGCTTGTTTTAAGTGAAACAGTATGTATGTATAAGGAACACATAGTATATATAAGGTTCAGTACTATCTACTGTTTCAGGCATCCACTGGGAGTCTTAAAATGTACCCCTGTGCGTAAGGCGGAAGACTACTGTACTTTTTTGAAAGGCAGAACTGAGGCATATTAAGGCATTTCTTCTGTTCACTGGAATTAGCTGAATACTGTTGTTATAAAATAGTGGTTCCTTTCATCATGTAACAAAAATGAGAATGATACCAAAAAATGTGAATATTCTGAAATGTGTGAATGACAATATCCATGTTATTGTTAGTCAGCAAATGTAAAATGCCAAGGAATGTCACCTTACTGAACTTTTGAATCTCTATACCAAATACCAAATAAAAGGGGGGGGGGGGAATTACGGGAGACACTAAAGCCTTAGAAAAATATTGAAACTCCATTATAGAATATCAGCTGTTTTACACACCCAGACATCTGTCTGGTGATTTCCCTCTGCCTGTATTTGTTTAGGAGAAAGGAATGAGAGAACGAATGGGAAGCAGTTAGAGTTCAGGGTTAGAAAAACAAGGCAAGGGGTAGATATACAGAAGTGCCCATGTTGGACAGGGCTTCTGCTGACTGCGTTGTCGTCAGAATGTACAAGGATAACAGAAAAAATCAGCATGAGAACAGCAGCCTGGTCCACCATGCCTTTAGGGAAGAATAGCCTTGGTTTGTGAATAAGTGCTCTTTGTGTTTCTGGCTCAGATTTGCCTTGTCTGCTACCTAATTCAGCCCACATTTTACCTGCTGGCTGCCACTTTTTATATACCGGCTAGCACTCTTTATTCCTTGGCAATGCCCAGTTAGGTAGCATTATCTAAGGCACCACTACAGTGTCAGTTTAGCTGGTTAGAACAAAACGCTCAATAATCTAAAGGCACAAGGGGTGGGAGGTAGTTTAATTAGGTCATTTGGCTTCGTACAAAAACTTCTCCCCTGCAAGGCCTGAGACTGTCTTTCTCACTCTTGTCCCTTGTGCTGACACACCACCACCATCTGGGAAATCACTCAAAGGCCCTGCAGGGATATGAGGGTCATTTTAAGGGTGTCATCCTGTGGGAAGGTCACATTGTTTTTCCACTAGTCAAGTTGTCTGGAGGTTTGTCTTGTCTATATAATCCTCAGATGTGCCTATGTCAACCTATCATTTGAACAGCTACTTAGCTAACCTGCTCCAATACCCCTGCTTCATATATGGAGGACACTGAGAACCACTCTTAGCAGGTATGTAATCACACCTAACCCTCGACTCGGTTGGGATCCAATATTTGCAGAAAAGGTCAAAAGGTGATGTTCATAAGTGCCACTCCACAGGCAGCCAAGAAGCCCTACACAAGTGTTGCTGGAGATCTATTTCTCAGAGCCATAAAGAATGAAAAGGTTTGCTACTAACACCCTTGGTAGACTTTTAGTTTGGTTTCAAACTTGATGTTATATTGACATCATGTCCTGACGTGTACACAGCCACATGCAAGGTCAGAAACACTGGATTGTTTCTTTATGTCTAGTCTGAACTAATTTCATTTTCACCAATGTTATTTGATGACATTGAGGCATGTGGAAAAACTATTTTTGTATGAGGAGTCAATAAAAAATTTTAATTGTTTATATGGCATATTTATATATTATTCTAGTGGCCCACTGCATGAAATTCATGCATGGTGGGGTGTCCCTCAGCCCGGCCTGCACCCTCTCCAATCTGGGACCTCTCGGGGATGTCCAACTCGCAATCCAGGACCACTGGCTCCTAACTGCTCCCCTGCCTGCCTGCCTGATCACTCCTAACTACTCTGCCTGCTGGCCTGCTCACCCCCAACTGCCCCCCCTGCTGGCCTGAGCACCCCAACTTATCCCCCCCGAACCCGCTGGCCTGATTGCCTCCAACTGCCCTCCCCTCCTGGCCTGATCGCCCCTAACCACCTCGCCTTGGCTCCACCATCATGGCTTTGTCCTGAAGGACATTTAGAAGGCCTCCTGGTCTAATTATATTACCTTTTTATTAGTATAATTTGGAAACATAACATTTTATAAAAATGTTAATTATCTATATCAACTAAGCTAATTATAAAATTAGGAGCTCATAATTATACCTATTTTATTGAAGAAAACAGAGGTTAGGTATATTTGAACTTAGCAAGGTGGGAAAATAAGAGTCAGCTATTTTAAAGCAGATTTTATTGAATAAACACCATTATTTGCTTTGTCTTCGACCAAAGCAAATAATCCTAGTGGGTAGAAAACTGTGGAGATAAATTGGCCTCTAAATTATTATTATTTTTGTAATCCAAGAACATGATATACTGTCTAGATATAATGTGCTAGACAGTATATCATGTTCTTGGATTACAAAAATAATAATAATTTAGAGGCCAATTTATAGCCTAGATCGTATAGCCTACAAATATCAAAATATGTAGCAAATATCCTTTAAATGCACAGTTGAGTTTAAAAATATGTTTAGGAAAATCCCCAGGGGCCAAACACTAAGGATAAAACTATGGAGGAGGAGGGTAAAGGATTGTTAGTGTCAGTAATGTAGGACTGTAGTTGCTATCACAGAAACAGACAGAAGGATGATGATTTGGGCCAGCAGAGGGAATTTGATTTAAGATCCACAATAAAGCTAAGAGCAACCCAGGGTAACATCTTCAGAAACTGGTAGAGTAGGGAAGAGAAAAGAAAAAGATTACCTGCAGCGGAAGGAAATGTATCTCTCTTGGGTTGGTCCTGCCATTATTCAGATCTCCCCTTAGATCTATCCTCATTCAGAATTTTTTTGGGTGAAATGCTTTTGTGGTTAGACCAAAAGTGTTTTCTTTTTGTTTTTTTCCAATGTCAAAATGCATTTATTCATCAAGTCTTGACTGCCATGATTACATTTTTTTCAGGTTGGATTTATGAAATTAGAAAATACATGAGCAATTTAATACAAGCAACCACCACAACAGAATAAAACCTTAGTTTAATAGACCTCTCAGATAGAGACTACAAAATCAGCTTTGAAAAAAGTATAATGAATATTTTAAAATTTAAAATTATATTTTGAAATTAAACACTCAATGATTCAACTACATAGCAGGTTAGACCCCATTTAAAGAAAAATTTTGTAAACACTAAATAATTAGACCAGAATGCAACATAGGGAGATAAAAATGGGAATATACTGAGAAGAGAAGATAGAAGATGCACATGAAATCAAAGAAGAAACAGGGCCAAGTTGCAGGCTAAGTGAAAACTTTTACCTCACCTTTAGTGACATGAGAGCCATTGTTAGGTTTTAACAGGGAAGTGGCATGATCTGATACACACTTTAAAAATGATTGCAGTGAGAGTTTTGAAAACAGTCTGTTAAGAATCCAGGGTATAATTAGGGAGACAAGCGAAGAGGCTGTTATAGTAATCTGGGCTTGCACTTTGGTATTGCAACAGTGGAAGTGGTTAAAAGTGTTCGGATTCTGGGACGATTTTGAAGATATGGCCAACAAGATTTCCTGACTGATTAGTTATAGAATGTGGTAAAAAGAGAAATCAAGGATGATTTAATCATTTCTGGCTTGAGGAGCTTGAAGTATGAAATTGGCTTCAACTGCGATGAAGAGGCTGCAAGTGAAGGCCATTTGGGGAGAGAAGAGCAGTTTTGTTTTAAAGATGTTATGTTTGAGAAAAGAAGTTCTAATGTAAAAGAAGGTTGCTAGCACTGGGATGCTTAACCCGTTTTTCTGTTATTATTTAACATTGCCCTTAGGTTTGTAAATAGGCCGTTCATTAAACTATCTTCAGTTACCTTGTTTGAGATTTCTGTTTCCTGCTACAACTATGAATGATACAATTATTAAATGAATAACTAATAAATGTAATCAAACTCTTTTATCCGCATAGGTCCTTAATGTCAAAAGCTTTTCAAGTGTATATTTTGACATAAATTGATTTTCAGAACTAAAAGACAAGTTCACTAGATGTTACATGCATTTATCTTAGCCAAATTCTGAATAATGTAATTAATATGTGATATTTTAATGAAACTTTTATTAAAAGAAAATAAGAAGGCATTTAACAGATTACCTGGAGTTTCACATTAATTCACATGTCATAATCTACTGCTTTGGGAATAATTATGGACAAATTATGTGTAAGTTTGTGTGTTTTTTGTTTTGCTTTACTTTGTTTTGTTTTTCACTCAAACAGAAAGTTAGCAATGACATGTCCCAGCAAAGTCTCAGGATGCTATTGATCACATGCTTATAAAGAGAGAAAAGACTATGTTGAAAGTTATAATTAACTGACATACTCATTACATGCAGCATTGGATATTTTGAGAAAACAGATGCAAAAATGTGGAATTTGTCAATTAGCTCTATGGAAAAGAAAAAAAAATGCTTGAAGGTAATGGATGTCTAGACTCCTCCAAGGTACAGTCTTTATATTTTAAAAAATTTCACCTGTGAATTAATACACACCTCTGAGTCCTCATCCCTCTTCACTCTTTGTGGGATGAAGTATGATGAGGCAATGGGAGTGTTCCTTTATCCAAAACATATGCAACTCAAGTTTTAACACCTACTCCAACATTGCCCCTTATAGATGTCATACTCAGTAACTAATTTGCTCTCCAAAACTCAGAGAGAAAGAAATAAAAGCCATACTTTTTAGAACCACATTTATATTGAAATTTAAACACGGAAGTGAAAGAGAGTTACATAAAAGAATATGACCTACATGATATAACGTACATGAGTGAAAATTGCTTCTCAGTTCTTCATAACATTTTAGTCTGACTGGCAGGTACAATATAAAAACAATATGCATGCTCTGCTTTCATTTACATTCTCACTCTCCCATGTCACATTGGATTATATATATTTTTAGTGTTTTACCACAGCAATGATCACTTCAAAGCATATTAGTGCTGTGCCCTTACGTGATATAAACAAATATGTAGCAGAACACTGAATTTTTGCTTTAACCCTTGGTCTAGCATTGCTTGCCCTAATGTTATTGTCTCCATTTATATGTAAAATACCAGTTTTGCAGGCTACACACATATCACATCAGATAAGAACAGCACTTTATATAGACCAAGTCAACAAAGTATTATCAAATAGGTTTGATACTCTAAGAATTGGGAACTAGTGTTTTTATTTAATAATATACATTTAATTTTGACATTTGAGTTCCTAAATATTTACTAAGTGCTTAATACATGCTAAGCAATATGCTAATTAGAGGGAGAAAGAAAATGAATATATTTCATATGGTACAATGGGAAGTAAAAATATATAAATCATAAGCAAAACATTTTCATATACATGTTCAATATTAAAATGGGTATACACAGAGTGGGATAAGAGGCCATGGAGGAGGTATGCATAGCTAACCCTGAAACTTCAAAGCCAGTTTCTTGAAAGTGATGAGTTTATATTATTTGCCATACTTTCACACAAAATGTACCTAAGGTACTTTAGACTCTAGAAAAATAACACTATGCTAGAATGCAGTTTACCAGCATTTCAATTTTTTCAAATTTATTAGATAAGATTCTTTAAGAAAATTTTCTTTCTTGAATACAATAACCTTAGAATTAATGTCTAGAATTATTTTCAATGATTTATAAAATAAGCTGTTTTCTCTTTGCATTATTTTAAGAATGAAATAAAAATTTTATGGATAAGTGGATATGGTACTTCATGCATATTAGACTGGATGTTTCTAGCAAGGATTTCTATAAGAGGCTATTGGAATAATTAATATGGGAAAATGACAAGTCCTAAACTAGGGTATTAAATGTCTGTGTGGAACTCGGCTGAAGTAATCACTTATGTTTACATAATGATCGGTGCAGTTTTCAGGAGCAACTATATGGTGGGATGTGGGGACGTGAGATGAAGGGCTCTGGTGGCTCCCAGGATTTGATTTGGTGGAGGGGGAGTGTGGTAAAGAGGAATGCAGGTGGAAGAGTGGTTCTTGGCACATTGAAGTGAAAGTGGGTGTGGAAAATCCAAATATCCTTATGATCTAAAGCTCAAAACACCAGAGCTCAATAAGTATTTGAAAGTTATTTACATGTAAATGATCATTTAAACTATGAGGATACATGAGGTCTTCCAAAGAGAATCCACAAAATAAATGCTAAAACCAAAAGTAGGAATCCTAATAGTGTTTACAATAGGGGCAAGTGGATGGGAGAGTATCAGTGTCCACAGTGGGAGCGGGGGAAAACAAGAAGGAAATATTACAAAGACAAATGGAAAACCTAAAGAGACTATTGCCATGGAAATCAAATGAATAGATAGTTTTCAGAAGAAAATCAGCAATGTCCATTGCAGCAAAGATATCTAGTAACGTCAAGGACCAAAAAGGAACTATAGACATACATTTACAGGAATTGAAAACTCGGGAATTCAGGCCAACCTCCTGCTGGGGAGAACCAAAAGATAAAAGTAAGAGTTAAACTAAGCAAATAATGAAGTCATCAGAAATATAATAATATAGTGAAGAAAGTACAGAAGGTAAACACTTCATTTTATTCACTAATTTGCCTACTTTCAGTGAATTGTGAACAAACAGATAAAAGTAATATCATTTTTAGAGAAAGAATGACTCTTCTGATGAAGTATGAGAAATTTTGAGAATTGAAGAAAACTCATGCTGATCATTTACCGTAAAAATTGTGTGAACTACTGGCACATTTCAGTGTACTTCTGAGGTATTTCTTCATTCTTTATTTCTCTTAAGAGAAGTGTACTAGAAAGTAACCTAGCTCTCACAGATTGCAACTTATAGAGAAACTACTTTTAAATCTAAAAATTTGAAAGAGGAAGTTTCAGAAATAAATCCTCCCAGGGAAGAAAAAATCACACTGTTTATTTCCAGTGATATTTGTAAACAACATCAACTCCTAAAATTATTTCCAAAACATTTTGCTCCTCTTTATTGTTTTTCTGTGTCAGAAGACTGATCCAAATGGACTATTTAAAAGCATGAATGTAAGGACAGAAATAACCTGTGTGGAAAGGCCCCTCTGAGTGTATGTAGTGAATAAGCTCTCACTCTGGATAAACATAAAGGTGTTAATTTTCCATTTTACTTTCTAATATGAAATTCAATCTTTGAAAAAGACTTTGTTATCTTAAGTAATATTTTCTTCAAATTCCTTAATTATTTCTCCAATTTAATTTGATTTTCAAAATATAAATTAGGTTAAAAGCAATACATTTAAATATCCTTAAAAAGTTGCATTTTTTAAGAACAACGTGGCTAATTCCATAATTCCCCTCCAATAGTTTGTATTAATACATGTAAAAATGAGTTTACATTAGAAACAAATTTTGTGAATGCACAAATAAATGAATTTAACATCTAAAAAACAAAATTCTTGTAAAGAGAGATGAATTAGTGCAGTTATCCATACAATATAAAGTGTAAATGGTAGGAAGTGGAAAGCAGAGGCAAAATACACATGCAAACATGTAAGCTTTCATTCAATGAACTTTTCAAAAATTATCATTTGACTTAATGTCATCTTACATATTGTTTTAAACTACATATTTGTTTCACACAGAGATACATATCCTTGAGAAATGCCCTAAAACATTAAAAGTAAATCATTTTTCTAGGAAACAAGAAAAAAAAAAAGCAGAGAAAATGATGGAGAAGAAAAATGTTAGGCTTCAGTCTATCAAAGGAAAGCATTGTGTTCTTCAATTACTCTGAGTCTGAAGGGAAGAAGTGAATAAGTACAGAGTCGTTACAAAAAAATCCTCATCTCTTAACCTGCTGTCATCTCATACCTGCATCTGATAGGACCCCTCAGCTGCAAGCAGCTCTCATGAAAGCAGACAAAGAGGGCAGAAAGATCAGCACCGCAGCCCTTCTCCTTGACAGGTGACTGTAAGTGGCACTTCTAATGCTGTTACTAATTTATTAAGTATTCCAAAGTTAGAATTTAATCGGAATATTTTTGTCACATTATCCATCACTAACTCAGAAGAGATGGAATTTTCTTAAACAGCCGCACAGTGCAGTGCCTTAGGCAGGCTTTTAGTCATTTCAGTTTGTCACAATGGACTAGTTCCATTTTAATGATTTAGTTAATTGTGTGACAAGCTATGAAAAATGGAAGTGACCCAATACCTAGTCCAAGGAATATGCCAAGGTCTAGCAGTTAAGTTACTGAGAAGCACTCTCATTTGCAGATGAAAAAAAAAAAAAGTTCCCAATTTTTCCTTTATAAATTTCAGATTTCATATGTTGAGCAAAAGTCAAGTTAGGGAATTGGAGTTCATTTATATAAAGACAAGATGAACAAAAAAAAAAAAGTCACATTAGCAGTTTAAATGATGGAGTTAAATAAGATACAATTTAGGTGAAGAGATAATTAAGTGTTGAAAATGTAATGATCCATTTGACAAAGGGGGAATAGAAGGTGCAGAGAATTCCAAATACAACCTCCCTATTTAAAATCACATTTAGCATTCCTTACAAGTGAAAATATGCATCTGAGAGTACTGTGTTACTTTAAGTCTCAACCTATCATTTAATTAATTCACACATCCTAATATATAAAGAGCCAGGGTCCGTAACATCCAAAATGGTCGGAGGGACGACCAGATGCCAGGCTGCACGTGCAGCAGGCTTGGGTGGGCGGGGACTTGTGGCAGCAGAGACAGGGTAGGGGAGGTGAGTCCTGAGTCACTCTGGCAACCAGCCCTGAGGCACCCTCCCCAAGCTGTTTCCCACAAGGCCTGTGGGAAGATCTCGCCCTTGGAGCGTCCACAGTGGCAGTGAGTCCTGGGAGGGCAGTTAGGGGTGACCAGGCTGGCAGGTGAGGGCATTTGGGGGTAATCAGGCCAGCGGGGGTGGGGGGAAGTTGTGGAGATCAGGCCAGAAGGGGGAGGCAGTTGGGGGTGATCAGGCCAGCAGGGGAGAGCAGTTGGGGGTGATCAGGCCAGCAGGCAAAGGCAGTTAGGGGTGATCAGGCAAGCAGGCAGAGTGGTTAGGGGCGATTAGGCAGGAAGGTGAGCGATTAGGAGCCAGTGGTCCCGGATTGTGAGAGACAGGGATTGGGCCTAAACCGGCAGTTGTACATCCCCTGAGGGGTCCCGAATTGGAGAGAATGCAGGCAGGCTGAGGGACGCCCTCCCACCACCATGCATGAATTTTGTGTACCAGGCCTCTAGACTTATATAAAATATATACTTTATAGCCCTAACCGGTTTGGCTTAGTGGATAGAGCATTGGCCTGCGGACTCCAGGGTCCCAAGTTCGATTCTGGTCAAGGGCATGTACCTTGGTTGCAGGCACATTCCCAGTAGGGTGTGTGCAGGAGGCAGATCGATGTTTCTCTCTCATTGATGTTTCTAACTCTCTATCCTCTCCCTTTCTCTCTGTAAAAAATTAATAAAACATATTTTTAAAAATAAATAAATAAAAATAAAATATATACTTTATAATCACTGTAGAGTCAGGGACAAGGATGTTTTATGAAAATCATGCATCATAGAAATATCAATATCAATAGAAAATAATAATAACCATGTATTTACTCATCTCTAATGTTGCATAATAATTTTATTGGTACTGCTGATTCCTTCTTTCAAAGCATTACAATTTTTCATGCCATCATAGCAGAAAAGTAAGAAGAAAAAAAAAGAAATGACCATGAATAAGTCAAGATACAGGTAGTAACACATCTTCACATTGAAGTCAAAATATCATATTAATCTCTATGGTATTTTTACTATAAAACATTCTGTAGAGTAAGAAGATCTGGGTTTAAGTAACTAATTGAAGCAGTTTAGGTCATCTTCCCAAGCTGTGGTTTTCTGCATCTGTCAAGTTGGGCTAATGTTATTTACTTTGCATAATTATTGTGAAGATTAAATGTCAATTTGTGTAAAAGTAATGATATAGGTTTATGTCAATAAGGCTGTATGTTATGCTGGCAGAAATTAGGAAGTGAAGTCAGATAAAGGGCAATCTCTCTGGCACACTGAAGGAGGTCACCAGGCAAAAGAGCATCACAAGTATATTGCAACCCATTCCAGGTGTCACAAACTACGGAGTGACCATGTAATGATTCATTGCAGATACTATTGCAACATTCAGAAAAAAATAATAGCACCTATCCTACAGAAACATCAAACTATTACATAATCTAAACAAAAACAAGTTATGAGATAAATTATTGAACTGGCAGATGAATGGATTGGTGATGTATCACATCTTCTGCTTCTCTATTTTTATAATAAACTAGGAGCCCGTTGCACGAAGTTTCGTGCAATAGACTTTTCCTTCACCTGGCTGCCAGCACCAGTTATCCGCCAGCAGCAGTTTTCCTCTGGCCACCCGCCGATCAGAGCGCCTCCCTCCAGCACGATCGGCCACCCTGAGAGGAACTCCAATCAGGAGGCGCTCCGATCTGGCGGGTGGCCAGAGGAAAACTGCTGCTGGCGGAAAACTGGTGCCAGCAGCCACGCAATCGGCCACCCCAAGTTCTGCCACCAGCGTCTTCCACAGCGCCGGCCTAAGCAGCACCAGCCCTTTAAGCCAGTGGGAGGAGCGGGGGGCGGGGACTCATGATATGCTCCTACCGCCAGCCAATCAGCCACCCTGAGTCCCGCCCCCTGCGCTTCCAGCTGGCCCAATCATGGGCGTAGCGGAGTGATGGTAATTTGCATATTACCATTTTATTAGGTATGATAGAAATTCTGGGCTCCCAGCTTTTAAGTGGAATAGATATGAATTGAAAGTCAATGCTGCAATATGGACAGTGACCTGGTCACAACAATCCAAACTCATAGCAATTCTATGACAGCCAACACATCATCAGTTTATAGTTTATATTATAGAAATAGATAGTAGTATTGTATAAATGACTATCTAAAATACTGAGCAAGAGACATACATCATAACCATCTTTAACCAAATAATTTATATTTAAAAAGTGCATGATAAAAAAAAAAGAGTGCATGATGGACTCCATTTATAGTTTGTTTTTTAAAATTAGGTATATTTTTTCAATTTATAAATTACATACACCATTTTTTTATCATTAAAAAGCACCATTGAAGACAGAATTTTTATTGTTTAACTTTAAGCCATATAATTTGAACAAAAATATTTTAAACTGTATTAAAAAATGAACATGTTCCTTTAAAAAAAACAGATGTGTGTAAATATTTTTAGAGTTTACATTGTATTTCTACTATACCTGTATATACATAATAAATTAGTTCATTAGAATACCCACATCTATATATAGAATATTTTCCTAAGCTTTTGCCTACAGAGTCTCCAGTTCCATTGTTAAAATTTTGTTGAAATTTAATTCATTAGCTATTCTAAATATTGCAGCATTATCCTTATAATTTATTTACAGTTGACTTCTCTTCCAAATTAATTCAAATGGCTAACTGTGATCCGTTACTTATCAATCAATCAACTTACTATGCATCCAGAACCTTCCAGATGTGCTTATTTATGCCTCATTTATACCTCCTGACCAGGAATCATGTGTTGATGTACCAAGTGGAGCATTAGCATATAATTATTAATGATACCTTGCTTACTATTGCATAAGCCTTGACATCTTCTGAAGGTTTTAGTTGCCACTCATTGTAAATGTAAGGATATTAGGAAAAGAACTTTCTCTGTGGAGAACTTTGCATTTCAAATATATTTCTATTTTTAGGTAAAATCATTAAGATATTGGATAAAGCATTTCCTTCTGTATTTGTTTCTAGGAACTATAGCTAAACTGTTCCAATATGGTTACAACTGCTCTACATTCATCAATTAGATGAGGGAGCAGGGTAGGTGGCCTCCAAGACCTACCCAGTTAACACTCAGCCTGGAAACAATTAAAGAGCAGTGGTACAAAACTCCCCTCAAACCCTAAAGGCTTGGACCCACACTTCCTCTTTCTCTTCTCAGACCCTTGTAATTACAAACACTGACAAACACCCAGGGATAGTTTCTCACTTGGTATCCCAAATAATAGAGTGAATCATTTGGTACGCGAGCAATGTCTATAAGAAAAACAAAGAAAGATGTCAGGTAGGTAATCCGCTCCTCCCTAAGTGACATAGCATCAGGGGATGAAAGAGGTGGTAAGTGAATGCTGCTGCCACCATCAAGATAGTTCACCCTTCTTGTATTTTAGTTTGTTTCATTGATGTCTGCACATAATATCTCAAATTCTCGGTCTTCAAAACAATGTTTCATGAATGGAAAATATAAGCAAAAAAAATAACTAGAACTTTCAGAACTTGAAACCTGGATAGTACATAAAATCAGCTATGCAGATTGTAAGACAGTGTCATTCTGGCATAAAACATAAATTCTATTTTTTTCAGTGATAATGAGAACAATCAGAACATTATCAGCAAGATGGAAATAGAAACCATGAGCATCCAGTTCTAGCAAGTATCTCTTTTCCATTTCACTACGTGCTCCCTTAAATATTTTATGACCCCCATCCTCAGTCATTACTGCTTCCTTTTCTAGCATCGGTTTACCTAGTAATTTGCATCCACAAAGTCCCCTCCCCCCCCTCCTCTCTCTCTCTCTCATCTTTCTTTCTCCTTTCTCTCTCTCTCTGTCTCATCAGCCCCTCCTTTCATAACCATTTAGGAGTGTGACTCACTGGCAGTATCCAACTCTTCTTAACTCATATCCATGCATGAATGACTCCAATCTGATCTCACCACTATGAATACTAAGTCCTTTCTCATTCTTTCAGAATCTGTACTTCTGTGCTGTTGTGCCAAAGAGGCTGAGTTTTTCTCTAAAATATTTAAAGAAATATTTAAACTTGGCAGTTCTCTGAAAAAGAGATCAATATTACCCCAGTCTTTTGAGTATATCATAGCCACCATCACCGCCTTAATTCAGCTGTACATTTTCCTTCATAAAAATTTTTACCTCCTGAAAGCTTTAAATATTTACTAGAAAATTTTACACTACCTCCAAACGTTTTTGCAAGAAAGAATATGAAGATAGAGATAAACTACATAACTGTTTTCTAGTTCACAATGTATAAAGAAAGTGATAAACCTTGGTGAAAATTGTCAGGTAGTTGATGAGGAAAATAGTACACATAGGCCAAACCCTGGGAAACCAGAATTTAAAAAGAAGAAAAAAAGAAAAGATTAACTCATAAACTAGAAACCTAGCCCCATAGCTTTTGCAGCTCACTGCTCCCATTTTGCTTTCGCTTCCCTTTTCCATATTCTGCCAGCACCACACCTCTTCTAAATTAGAGTTAAATAAGTCCTCCGAATTTCCCCATTATTGGAGCTAAAGATGAGAACTGAATAGTACTGAGTGAAGAATTCCCAAATTCTCTTAGCAGAAAGTGAGCAGAGGAAAATATTTTCCAAGAATCTCTAATTGAACTTTCTGATCCATAATCCTGCAGAAATATCATGATACATACTAGATGATACATGGGGTGTCACTCATATTGAACTATACTTCAGTTATATGCATGTAGGCATATTTAGTTTAATCTGAGATCCAAATGCCAAATTTTGTTTCTGGGTTCCAAACAACCAACCTCCAAATGACTTTTGAGAATCCAAACTATTGACAAATTTGGGGTTGCTCCTACCTGTATTCATTATAGGATTATCAAGAAGACTAATGAAGTAGTATATTTGGAAGAATTTTGAGGAACTACTTAAGAAAGCATTACATAAGTGCAAAGTATTGTAAAGAGGCAGTGGAAGAATATGTGCTGGCTGAGAAAATCATTGGCAACAAGAAGGCAGCATTTCTTGCAGCTGGACAGAAAATGTGGTGAGGCAACACTGAGCTAGATGAATGGAAAAGGGATTTAAGTTTATTGGAGGAGGATAAGAAATGCCAGCAACTTGGAAACAAGTGGAAAGCAGATTTGCTGTGTCGAGAACATACTTCGAGAATACCTGATGAGATTTCCAGATTGTCAGCTGGACAATTCACCCTAAATCTTCTAAGTGCCAACTCCTTGCTCTTGAATTTCAATAAAAATGTGTTATTAAGGGATATGCAGGTGAGTATTTATGTCTACATGTGTATGTGTGCATGTATAATCATTTATAAAAGCTAAGAATCATGATTGAAATTATCCAGAAAATATACAGAGTTTACAAAGAAAATACTACTCAGAGAAGCAAGAAAACATTATTTTAAATAACACTGAAAACATTAAGTAATTTAAATTATATTTTCTTACTGACTAAAATGACATTCAAAGGGGTTATTTTTTCAGATATATTTAAAGGTCTTTATGTGTTTAAAGCTGATAACATAAATTGCTATCTGAAGTTTTATCTATACCTGTGATAATTTACTTTTAATTATTAATTATATCAAACACCAAAATACTCCAGGTACCAAAAGAAGACATGGTCCATAGTCAGTAAATATAGATGAGATGAATTTTCTTAGGGGCTATAAAACACAAAATAAGTATGGGCTTTTTGGTAAAACTGGAATGATGAATCGATATATTCATTTGTTTATTTAATTTGTATTTATATTAAACAATATTACACAATTCTTTTTACTCCACTTTATATCATCACATCAAAAATCTTCTCAGTTCCAATAATCAAGATGTGGGGGAATATGAAGTGGTAAATAAATAATTGAAATGTAGGATATCCATGGTGTTGAATACTAAACAGTAATAAAAAAGAATGAAACATAGATACAGGTTACAACATGGATAAGACTCAAAGGTAAAATTCTATGGAAAATAAGCCAGATGCAAAATACTAGTTATTAATCTAGAGTCTTCTCAGAAGTGTTTTTAAAATTCAGCTTTTTATAATCATATGAGGAAGAAAAAGTTGATAATATGAAGTACTTCCTACTTAGAATACTACAGTTTACCACATAATCTTTCCTATTATAAAATTAATGAAAATTAATAGTGATAATATGAAAAAGCCGTCATTTTTAAGTCCAAAAGATAAATTATTATGGTGGAATAACATGTTACAATGAAGAGATAGTGCTATAACTCAAACTACTCTGTTTTCCTGCAGTGTTAAAACTGTTAGAGAAGGTGATAGACATTAATTTCCCTTACTATCATAGGTAGGCTATACTTTCGAAGGAAATACAAAATTTAAAAAAAAATTATGGATGAACAATTTATTCAGATGAGGATACATTTGATTTCCAAAGTGATAGTGAATTGTGAAGGGAGAAATAAATGATTAATAGATGACACTGATATTGCTTTCAGGGAAAACACATCATGAAAAGAAAGAAGAGAAGAGAAGAGAAGAGAAGAGAAGAGAAGAGAAGAGAAGAGAAGAGAAGAGAAGAGAAGAGAAGAGAAGAGAAGAGAAGAGAAGAGAGGAGGGAAGGGGAGAAGAGGAGAGGGGAGGAGAGGGGAGGGGAGGGGAGGGGAAGGGAAGGGAAGGGAAGGGAAGGGAAGGGAAGGGAAGGGAAGGGAAGGGAAGGGAAGGAAAGGGAAGGGAAGGGAAGGGAAGGGAAGAAAAAAAGAAAAGAGAGAAAAGGGAGGGGGAGGAGAGAGAGGTGACTTAAAGATAATAGTAGGAATACAAGCTCTTGCCATTTTTAAGGAGTATATCTATTTTAACTATAACAGGAAGGAAGTGATAGATTTTAAGATGCATATGAAAACAGAGATTCTTTATTGTCTATACTGTTTAATAGAGAAATTATTACATTTAAATGAATAAACTTTAAATAAAGGATTCTAGAATATTTCAAATCATGTTACATTCAACCTCAGATATATTCAACCTAGGAGAGATTATTTTTCAAATTATATCTGTAAATATGAAAACAGGGATATATCTGAGAACAGGAAGCATCATTTATATTATAGATTATCTAAATACTTCCCTATTCACCAATGCTCTGTAAGTTCTAATGAATTAGTTATCTACATTTTCACTTCATAATGATCATAAATTCCAAGTCAGTTGCAGGGCTAATTTAGAGTACCTGTTCCTTCCTTTGAGAAAGCACAGATTGGCCACAGATCTGTGATGCATGTATAAAACCTTCATCATGCTCAAGGAGGCTGTTTGTGAAAATATGTAACTGAGTCCATTCTTTAATTTGGCAAGAGTGGCCTGTCTAATAAAGACACATGGCCATTCAATGAGCCTCCTCAGAGAGGTAAAATTTATGCCAAGAAAACTACATCCAGTTCAGTTACAGAGATGCAGTGAGTAAACAATACAAATTGGCTTCATTCATTTTGTTCTCCAAAAATACTGCAGGTCCAAGAAGAAAGCCTTCTCTCTGCTTTGTTAATTCCCTCACATCTATCTCAAGTAGTAGAAACATAGTCTTTGATAAAGGACCCTCCTTTCCATATCCCTGTGGATGGTGTGAGGTTCTGTTTAAAATTGCCATGATTAGTTTAAAAATATCCCAGACACTTGCCTGAACATGTGGGGGCTTCATTCTTCTTTATAGACAGGCAGTCAGTTCCCCCTTTGAGGCATATTAGCTTTCTCTTGGTTCCTTGACATAATCTTACTTGTCAAAGTGGAAACTTCTCTACTTCTTTTAGAAGTGCTTTTCTGAATCTCTCTGCCTCAATGACTCTCCCATTTCAAATGTCAACTTAATGCATTCTATTTTTTTATTTCCTGTGATTTTAGATTCTTTTTCTTCCTGCTATATCTGTTTTTCTTGCAGGTTATACCTTACCTGCAAGAATTTAGGAAACCCTGTTTTTCCTAATAATATAAATGAATTTTAAGAAGCAAGAGCCTGGCCAGTGTTGCTTAGTGGGTGAGCATCAACCTATGAACCAGGAGGTCACCGTTTGATTCCCAGCCAGGGAATATGCTCAAGTTGTGGGCTCTATCCTCAGTAGGGGCCTTATACAGAAGGCAGCCAATCAATGATTCTCTCTCATCATTGATGTTTTTGTCTCTCCCTCTCCCTTCCTCTAAGAAGCCAACAAAAATATTTTTTTTAAAAAGCAGTAAACAAAGAAACAAACAAAAGAACTCTAAAATACACCACTGACACTTTTAGCTTTCACATGTAGCTTCAACCAATATGCGACCAGGAAAGATGTGACATTCAATAAATCTTATATTCAAGACATGAATTGAAATTCTCTCAGTATAAAGTAACTGAAGTGAAGCGTGAAATCAAGAAAAACCTGAGTTTTTAAATATGTCTTAAAGAATTGCATTGTTTTTGACCCCTTACTTTGATATGAGCTTTGCAATGAACTACCAGGCGCACACAATTGTCCATCTCTAAGATAAGTCTTTCTAATAGCAAGGATGAACCACATTATGAAAGGTAAATTCTCTGAACAAACATGTAGAATTACTGAACAATGTTTGAATTCTTGTACTAAGAGAAACTTAAGCTTTATAATTTTCTTTCTGATGAAATATTTTTGTTGACCAAATATGAAATATATTTGTTTCAAATGTGTGAGGAAAAAATGTATTTAACATAAAAACTCATATTTAAATATATATTAGAAATGGAATCCTAGTGAAAAATAGTTTGCATTCCAATTCTATAATTTGCTGTAATATTCTCAGCCTAAGGAGCTGTTCCTCTAGAAGTTAAATCTCATTGCAGATATATGATGTGCTGCTTGGATTTATCTTTCAAAATATGTCTAAATTTCTTAAGAGATATTCATGTATCTTGATAATTACTGCTCCACAAGCATGCATTGCATACTTTGACAATAATTGAAGCATAGATATTTATACATTTCAACTGTTATAACCTCATAAAGGGATGAAAAATAAATTCTGGCATAAAGAATGAGAAGATGATGATGGTAATAGAAAAGATAAATACAAAATTGCTAAGAAATTATGAAGCTTAATTCTAATCAAACACATAAAATATGTTGTTTCTAGTATACTAGCCCCAAGCATACCTTAGTTTAATCCCTTCCAAAATGAAATATAGATATATTTCAATCTACTACAGAAATCTCATAGAAATTATTTCTGTTTTTCAAATGAAAGTTTAAAGGCCAGACTCACATTATAGAATCTACTTGACAGTCAACCTTGCTGGATAACCATTACTTCTTCAAAAAGGGAAACCTGTCATTCCATATTTTTACAAGATAAACAAAAGAATAAATAATAACCATGATCTGCTGATTCTAAACATGAAACAGTCTTAAAGTTAACCAGGCTTACTTAGTTGTATGACATTGTTGATAAGAAATATTAAAATGCCAAATATCACTATACTTAGAAGATATATCTTTTTACTAGGCAGGGAAAATCACCATGTTTATACATTAGCCATGATTCAAAAATGAATATATGATATATTGAAAATGCAGTAATGACTACCTGTGTTTTGCTTTTTGAGCTCCCTCAAAGAAATATTATCAGAGAAAATTACTTGGAGAATATATGATATTGCATTGTATATTTGCCTGTATTTAAATTCCAGTAATGCTCATTGTAATCAAAGCATCATTTTTATGGAGTTACGCTAATTGAAATGCAGTGCATATTTATTTTAACAAACTCTGTATTAACCTGTGCATTCTTTCAAAATAATGATATTAATGATGACAAGCATTTCCAATATAGAGATAGCACCAGCACTATTTTTTACATGTGTTTTCTATTACAGGTGCAATGATGTTAAAATTTGATATTGCTAAGGAACTTATTTCTTTTAGGAGACTTGTGGAGCTACATGAAGATATACAATATCAAGCAATCTTCCATTAATGAAGCAATTACTGGGACAGGGTTTCACTGGTGTATAGAATCAAGCACACTACTTGCAGAACAAACTTTAACCAATATACAAAGCCAGAAAATGAAAATAAGATCTGCTTTGAAAATAACTTCTGAATGACACTCATTTGAGTGGCTCATGGTCAAGCTAGGAACACAGGTAATTCTAGTAGTAGAAAGCTCTGATACTTAGACTATGGCACTATCAATGTCCCATATGTGCTTTTATTGATTAGTGTGTAAGAAACACATACTTGGCGATTGTTTAGTTTTGTAGTTTCCTATGCGTTGAGATAATTGCATAGGACAGAAGTCTGGTGATTACTGATTAAAATCTAAACATTTTTTTATTACAAAGTTTAAGTAAAACAAAGCTCCTGGAATCACCATTTCAATTAATTAAGAGAAATATTAGAAACAAACAATAAATGAGATTAGTGTAGTGCTGCAATGTCTGTCATGTGTCCTCTCATATATCATTTAGTTCCTATACCTGTTGAGATTTCTTTTTCTTTGAGAGTTGAATAAATTGGAATCAACCCCCATTCAAGGCAGTCGGCAGTCCTATAAATTTCCAGGGGGAAGAGAAAAACTTAAATTTATATGGTCACTTTTTGCTGTACGTTTCAGTCTCCCTTCCTTAACTTTTTTTTGAAATTAGACATTTGTATATAGGTTTGGGGCCTGAGAATGAAATCTAGAACTAGTACAAGTTCCCTGTTCTAAAATCCCCTGCTGCCAGACCACTGGTACTGTCTCAGCCACTTTTCTTCTACTCATGTTGCTTATCTCCCAGCATTCAAGGCCCTCCTGTCATCTCTCTTTAACTGGATGCCCCATTGATTCTGAGGCTAACATTGCGTATCCAAAATCTCATTCACTTGCTCTGCTGTCTAGTCTGTTCTCACAGAAAGGCTGGCAGAGTCACTGGAAGTGATTACCTGCCCACTGACAGAATAGGATGCCACTTTTTAAAGGTAGAAACAACTACCACATTGCTGATAAGGTTGATGTAACCACTAAATATTAGAACATCCCTGTAATACTGGTATTGCCATTCCTATTCCTATTTTGTAGATGAGGAAACTGAGCCTAACAGGTTTTTGAAAATAGAGAGAATTTAATACAGGCAAAATTTGGATAAATTAGATGTGCAAGTGAAGAAAGACTGAGAATCCAATTGGGTAATTTAAAGAAATTTAAATAGCAGCAGTAGGCAGCTGGAAAAACCCAATGGTGAAAGAAAAAAAGGGAGGCAGTGGGGTAGCCAGAATCTGAAAGCCAGGCCATGTGGCTGGGCAACCCAGTAGGACCTGGGTCATGGGATAGGAATGGCTTCTGTAGGCTGTGAGGCAGAACAAGAAAGAGAAAATACTTCCTCCGGAATCCAATCTTCCCCCAGTGTTCCCATGATAGAACTAGTCGAAAATCCGCTGTCAAAGGAACTTGAAAAAATATTTTCCTAAAATACTGAGCAGAGCAGAAGGGTGGGAAATAGAGCAAAGTTCAAAAAAAAAAAAAAAAGGCACTCTTGTCCCAAAACATCCACAGCTATTAAACTCCTTCACATTTTGCCAGCTATAAATCCATTTAATGAGTAGCTGTAATGAATAGGGATTCTACAACTCTGATAGCCCCAAAAAGATTTCTGGATACAATAGTCATCTATTTCAGTATCAGTGTTAGTAATATTAATAATTTAACTTTATTAATATGAGTAATTTATAATTACTTATTTATTTATTGGGTAAAGTAGAACTTGGCCACGAAGATCCATTGATGTTTATGCAATAGATCCCATCTTTTCACAGATCCAATTCCTTGAGATTACAACTCAGGGGTGTTATAAATTGAATTCTTTCTCTCTTCCCTTGTGCTTGTCTAAGAGTCATCTCTCATCAAATACTTTATTCTGCCTTAAGAGGCACTGAGCTTGTGTTTAACAAGTAAAAAGTGTTTATAGAATCTTTTGTCCATAATTCTTATAGCTACATTCATATCTTAAAGGATTTATCAGTTTTGACAATTTTCAGGAGGAAAACTACAGGAAAAAATAAGAATTTACTAGATTCTATTGAGGAAATTTAAAATATGTAATATTTCCCCTCAAAGCAAGTTTTTATTAATCAAATCTGCTTAAAAGACTGTCAGATTTTAATTTTGGTATAATATATTAAATTTAAAATTGTTATCTAAACATATCACTAAATCAAGTAATTTGAGCTATGTTTGGGATCATTTGTATCTGAAGTGATGCAGGTGTTAGGTGGAAAACATTTAGGTAAATATTAGTAATATTTAACATACATCATTGTCATGCTTTCCTTCAGTCCTATTATGTTTAAGGTGGCAACTTTTCTTTTTTAATTATTTTACTGTTTTCATTAGATTTCTATTTATCTCAGTCTTCCAACATAAATAAACTCAGCAGTCTTGGCCACTTGGTCATGGTTTTATTTGGGCAAAAGGATATATTGTGATTTTTATATTTGTGGCTCACAACGTATTTATATGGTCCTTTTCCCTAAAGAGCTTAAGTTACTTTATTAAATCTGGAAATAATTCTGTCATCATTGATGTTTCTATCTCTATCCCTCTCCCTTCCTCTATCTGAAATCAATTAAATATACATATATATATATATATATATATATATATATATATATATAAATTTTTAGCCCATCAGTCTGTATATGTAGTCCATTCTAATTCCTTTTATCAGTGAGATTTTCAAACTCTAAAAATTCAACTAATCATATTTAATTTTAAAAATAAGGGAAATAGGAAGCACAAAGCAATCTGACATTAAACTAATTAGTAGGGCTATCCTACATCTTCCATCAACCTAGACTCTTAGAACAAAAGAGATTAGGAATAGTATTTTGCTAATTACAGAGATTAACTCACTCTAACTCTGATTTAATACCAATTTCCACAAATTCCAGAATATATCAAATTAACTTATTTCTAACTTTGGCCTTAGTTTCTATTTTTAAAGTAATTTTTATTGTGAAACAAGAAATTTAGAAAATTTCATAAAACAAACACTATGTAGTTTCCTAAATTGTCAAAAGGTGAATGTTGTAAATACCACTCCTGTCAGGAAATGAAACCTTACCAGCCATCCCAGAAATCCCCTATGTGGTCCGCCAATTCCAACCTCTTCTCTGTTGACTATGAATTATCTCTCCTAGTTTTATGATCTACCGCCTTAATCATCCAATTGTGCTTCTATAGATACTAAAGTTTAATTTTGTCTGTTATTTTTTAACTATTTTTTTTCAATATATAAGAACCCCTTTCATAATTTCTCTTTCCTAAAACCACTTTGGTAAATAACTTGGGTTATTCTTTTCTATTCCACAGGCAGGAGCTTGCTCATTGTATTCCTCTCTGGTTCAACATGCTGCTGTGCTTTTCCTGCAAATCTGTAGTTGAACCTAACTGTTTAACCAAACTCAGCCTAGTTTTTGTTGTTGTTGTTGTGTTTGTGTGTGTGTGATGGGACAGATAACTCCTTCAAAAAATTTTTAGGCAAATTTATTTCATTCCTTGTGGTGTTCCTCATGAAGGAACACGGGGGTTCACAGGAGGTGTTTAATGGCCACTCCTTTCTTTTTTCTTGTTCTTTTTTAATTTTATTGATCTCAGAGAGGAAGGGAGAGAGAGAGGAGAGAGAGAGAGAGAGAGAGAGAGAGAGAGAGAGAGAGAGAGAGAGAGAGAGAAACAATGAGAGAGAATCATTGATCTGCTGCCTCCTGCACACCCCACACTTGGGACCAAGCCCACAATCCAGGCATGTGCCCTGACCAGGAATTGAATCATGAACTCCTTGTTCATAGGTCAATGCTCAACCACAGAGCCAGTCTGATCAGGCTGTTTCTTTTGACAAAATGAGAAGCCTTCAATGTTCAATCCCTGATCCTTTACTTTGTTAGAATTTGAAAAATGTTAATATTGCAATTCTGTCATTCTTTCTTCATGTGTTTATTGAAATATTTTTATGAAGAGACATTTTCCTCATCCACTCTTTGGTTACCCAATTCTAAAGTTCATATAGGAAATGCAGGATAAATGCTTGTTTCATTCCTTTTATTCGTATCCAGTTTATGTTCTAAAGCTCTGTTGGCTGTAATTCTCATACACTTTGGAATACAAGTTCTATAACTCATCTTTAAATACTACAGCTGTGCCTTTCAAAAGAGAAAAATGCTTATTTCAGTTTTGGCTACATATCCGAGTTATTCAAAAATTTGCTTTTGAGATATTCCACCCTGAGACACATAATGATCCAATGCTCTGTAAACTCCACTTCATTCAAAATTCAACCTTCACCAGATGTATAGTCAGACTGCCACCCACTTTAATTCATCTTACTTATGGATGCTCTATTGTGCTTTTACTTTCCTTCATGCTCTTAGTATTAGAATTTTATTTTCTACTTATAGTAATTAGGTTGGAATTATATTAGACACTTAAAAATAGCTTATAATTAAACCAAAGCTTACTTTTCTAAAGTTTATATATTTTACATTTCAAAATGGAGGAAGTTCAATTTTGAATGATTTTGTGGGTCAGACTGAAACTTTGGTCAAGCGGATGGAATCTTGCTAGTTTCATTTTGTATGGTTAGTTTGTCTAATAGATTCCAATGTCCCAGAGAGATACATATAAAAAACTAGAGGTAATCTGAGGGTCCTCAGAGACTGTGTGTGACTTCTTGGAGAAGGTGATTCGAAGGAATGTGATTAAGTTGTTCTAACTAAATGTGGGCTCAGAAACAAGCATGTCCATTTGGAGTACAAAAACCTTGAGGCTAGAAGGCATATGGTGCATGTCTCTCAAAAATGAAGGAACAAGTCCTGACCAAGTAGCTTCATTGGTTAGATACACTAAGGTCACAGGTTCAAGTGAAGGATCAAATTTGTAACATTTTCTTGGATAACTTTCCTGAGTTCAGTGCTAACACTCTGGTAAATGGACAGTGTCATTAGTATTATACTCTCATAAATATTCAAAATAATTAGTAGGTAATTCTAATATAATTTATTTTTCTGAATGTAAAAAAGAGAGCAGAAAAGAGAAGAGTAGGGATCAGATAATGCAGTGGCATTTTAATGATAGTGCTCTTTATTTTTAAAACAATGTGTTTTAAGCAGGAGAGATGATGATCACATTTCCATTCGAGGATCACTGCAGATATAGAAAGGGGTTTAGGAGGATCAAGAGTGCATATGGAGAGACTTGTGAAGGGAATAACAAAACAATGCAAGTGATAAAGTATGATGGATTGCACCAACAGCATTAAAAAAGAGAAAGAATGGAATGAATAGATTAGAGAAATATTTATTTTTCTTAGGAAGGAAGGAGCCTTTACCTTGCCACCCAAAATCAATCAATCTCTTTCTCACTCTCTCTCTCTCTTTCTCTCTCTCTATCATTGGTCTCTTTTTAACTTCACACTTATCATCTATTTTCTCCTCACTTTCTTTGCTGCTGGTTTGAAGTATTTTTTAATCTGCCCAGAAATTTTGAAGGAGTTATCTGTCCCATTCTCACTCCATATGGTTTGATGGTGGTGACCTCACTCCACTCAAGAGGCAAACATGTGACCCAGAACTGTCCTATAGATTACAGTAATCAGTTCAGAAATGACTATGTGGAATATTGATTAAATCGCCAGATACGGTGTTAAATTGCCTTGATTCAAATCTCAGCACCAATACTCACTAGCAGTAAAAAACTGTACTACTTATTTCTTGCCTGCGATTTAGAACAGTGTCAAGTACTAGTATATTATTAACATGTTAGCAATGCTTTCCATTAAGCTAGTCAAGGACAATCAGTGTTGGAATTACATGTGGATTATCATGGATTACTGGAATTTTCGGTGATTTAGCTGAATATATGCTTAAAATTTTGGTAGCCATTTTGTCAGCATATGGACACATATGCATGAGAATTAAAATTACCTCAAGATAAACTGAGATAATGCAAGTGATAAAGTATGATGGATTGCACCAACAGCATCAAAAAAGAGAAAGAATGGAATTAATAGAATAATGACATGATGTGAGAAACCAAATTCAGCTCATTTATCTCAGGACTTGTCAGTTACTTGAGCCAATATATTCCTGTTTTGCTTAAGGCAGAATTTTTCCTCTTGCAATTATACTAACTAGTATTCTGAATCTCATTACCCAGATAATCATATACCGTATTTTCTGGCATATAAGACGACTGGACGTATAAGATTTTCCTGGGTTAAAAAGTCGTCTTATACGCCAGAAAATACGGTAGTCCAATATATCTAATCCATTATATCTAATCCCATCAATATAGTCCAATATACTGTATTTTCCAGCATATAAAACGACTTTTTAACCCAGGAAAATCTTATACGCCCAGTCGTCTTATATGCTGGAAAGTACAGTAATTATAAAAATATATAATATGTGCACTAATATGCCTGTGTGTGTATTTCTACCTAGTTACAATTTCAAATAGTAAAACAAAGAATAAAATGAGAAGGCTCACATTCAAGCCCCCAATACGCCTACCCTTGCTCCTTTATAAATTTCCAATTTAATTATTTTATTATTATAATATCTTCTCTATTTAATGCTTATGTAACATTTCTTTGATTTAACAACATTAGAGAACATAACTGATTCCCAGTTTTAAATTATTTACTGGTAAATTTATAACCTTAAGCTTCTATTTCCTCAATCCATTATTTTTAGAGATTTTCTATGAACTCCAAAGTACATGTGTAAAAAAAAGAAATTACTGCAGGCATATTTTTCTCCTCCTCACTTTATTTTATATTTCTATTCTTTTTACCTGTGTCATCACATTTACGTACTCAGGATTGTTATATCTACTTTCTGGGTTTTATTTTATTTTTCTACAATCTTTAATGCACTTTGCCTTTGAATGAATTTTGAGAGCTATTAAAAATTTATTAGTATGCAAATATTTTAATTGTACAATATGTTGTACAATTGGATCCATAAAAAAGGTTCTATAATCTATATCCCTAAACTTTGTTCTTCATCAGAGAATGTTCAGAGCATCAATGCTAGATTTATTCTCCTTTCAGTTGCTCAGAACCATATTATATTCTAGTTTGTTTTATATTATAATCATAATTGTTTTGTTGTTGTTTTGTTTTTCTTAGCTTTAATTTGCAATTGTGCCTTTGGTTGTTAATGGAAGAGATTCAAGAAGAGCTGGCTCCTTAATAAAATATTTGTTGTATGCACTCCACTTTCTTATTAAAGATATTTATTATACATGAAGCCTTTAACTTCCTTTGTTAGTGTAAGCAGAATTATTTTCTGGGAGTATGTGCACCTCTTCTCTTTGAATGTCTTTTCATTGGAATAATGACTTAACATTACTGTTTTATATATCTTTTTTTTCTTAGGATCTTCATTCAATATGCTATAGTACATATATGAGTATGTTTTCTTAAATTGTATATATATATGTATATATGTCAAGATTTTGTTTTTGTATATATTATGGTGTATTTATTTTGTTCTCATTCTTCATTAAGGAGTAGTTTAGTCAAAAAAAATCTACCTTCAAAATAATTTTTTTTCACCTTTGAATGCCTTGTTCCAATGAGTTTTCATATCTGATATTCTTAATGCTAATTTAAAGTCAATGATTTCTATTTATTTTTTAGGTGATCTGTTTGTGTGTGTATATTTACTAGTTTGTTTTGTTTTTCTTTTTTGGTGGGCTTTCCTTCTTTTGTTGTGTGGCCATTGGTTAATTATATTTTACCGGTTCTTGTTGATTTGACATAAAACATTGACATTGACAAAGATAATATAAAACTTACATGTCACTATAATAAGGATATCTAAGACACATTATTAATTCATAAATTATTTACTAGTCATTACACATGCACAAAAATTTGAAATCTTATAGTTGATATGTGAAAAAAATATTGAAAGAGGTTTTCCAAAATTTGACAAACATAAAAATTTACATGACATTTCTAGTAAGCTATAAAACAAAAAGATAATTTCTAATTATTAATAACAAAAAATTTATCAATTATTCTAAAAGAAAGATTAAATTATATTTCTTTCTTTTTTGTGTGAGAGAGTAGAAGGGAGGGAGGAGGAGAAAGAGAGAGAGAGAGAGAGAGAGAGAGAGAGAGAGAGAGAGAGAGAGAGAGAGAAACATTGATGTGAGAGACATACATCAATTAGTTGCCTCCCACACATGCCCTGACCAGGGCCAGTGATCTAACCTGGAACCCAGGTAAGTGCCCTTGACTGGGAATTGAACCCATGACCATTCAGGTGCATAGGCTGATTCTCTAACCATGGAGCCACACCAACCAGGGTTAAATTATCTTTCTATTCTTTGCTAGAAAATATTTCTTATAAATTGTCTTCATATGAAAATGCAATATGTTATTTTTCTAGTTGTAATATTTGTTTTGTGTGTCAGTTTTGTAATATTTCTATTTGTTGTAATTTTTTTACTTTATTTTTATTGTTCACACTGTTACAGATGTCCCCCACTTCCTCCCCCTTTGCCCACCTCCACTTAGACCCTGCACTCCTCTCCTTATGACCTTCACCTTCTTTCATCCAGTCAGCCCCACGCCTCTCCCCTCTGACCTCTTGTCAGTCTGTTTCATGCATCCATGCCTCTGATTCTCTTTTGTCTGTCAGTTTATTTTGTTCATTAGATTTCACACATGAGTGAGCTCATATGGTATTTGAATTTTTCTGACAGACTTATTCCTGACTTAGCATAATATTCTACAGGTTCATCCACGCTGTCACAAAAGAGTTCCTTCTTTTTCACAACCACTTGGTAATCCATTGTGTTAAATATGCCACAGCTTTTTTACCCTTAAATTTTTAAATTTTAACAATTTGTGAGTAGGTGTGTGCTTTTAATTCATTAATTCCACTTATTAAGTATTTAACTTTTAAATGGTAATGGGTAGGTATCTTTTTGAGTAGTAATGAATATATTTTCTTTTTTTTTGGTTGGTGTGGGGTCAATACTATTTCTTAGAATTACTAATAAGTGGATATTGGACATTTATAATTGTTTCTCCTTGACTCATGTTTTTTCTCAGTTATTAATGTTTTAAATAACTATTATAAATTTGTCTTTTCCCTTGTTTCAATAAGTCTTCACATTTTGATCTTTCAGATTACTTATATGGCCTTCTGAAGTTTCCATTTTATTTTTCAGCCTCCTACTGACTTAAAAAAATTAGCACTCACATTTTACATTCCCATCAATGCCTTCATGTCTGATTGCACACTTTCCACAGAAACATCTATTTATTCTATGGATAAAATAGTCTTTTGATTATATAAATAAAAGTTTACTGTCATTACGTTTTTCTTATCATAATAATAAAGGCCAAGAGGCGTCGCAACCGAAACAACAAAACGACTGGTCACCGTGAAGTGCTGGAGCACCTCTCGGTCCCTCCCTCACGGCCCACAGGCTCCTATCACAGCAAGGCTGCTGCCCAGCGGGCAGGCAGGACAGTAGGCGGGTGGGGGGGTGCGGCGAGGTGAGTGCGTCGAGGTGCACACAGGTGGACGGGGCTGCGAACACAGCAAGGCACGCGCATGCGTGTGGTGGAGCCGCGAGTGCAGCAGGGTGGTGGGTGGGTGGGCAGTGCTGTGAGCGCAGTGGGGCTGCGAACATGGCGAGGTGCACACGGTTGGGCGGGGCCACGTGATTTCACGTGATGGGCCTCTCTCTATATATATATAAAAAGCTGAGCGACCAGCTGACTGGCCAACTGGCCGGTAGGTATGACACACACTGACAACCAGGGGGCAGATGCTCAACGCAGGAGCTTCTGAGCTGCCGTGATTTGGCAGCGGTGGTTCTCTGGTGACACACCCCAGAACCAGAGAGAGGGGAGCCCGATTCTGTGATGTATCACCCGAGAACCACCCTCTCACAATCCGGGACCCCTCGGGGGATGTCGGAGAGCCAGTTTTGGCCTGATCCCAGCAGGTCAGGCCAAGGGACAACACCTGCCAGAGGGATCCGTCTCACTCTGCAGATGCCCTTCAAGCCACGGCGCCGCCCCAGGTGCAGCTGGCCAGGGAGTGAGCTCGGAAGGTTGGTTCCAGAACGTGTCTGGCCTGTCTTGCCCAGTCCTGCCCCACTGGCCACCTTCTAATTAATTTCTTTTCAATGTGCATGAATCCATGCACTGGGGCACTAGTATTAAATAATCACTTATTTGGGGGGAGGAGTCATTCATTAGATGTATTTCTCTTCATTCTTTTCTTTTGTGTTGTTTTTCATTAAATAGTTAATGATTTATTCTGAATCATTTATATCTGAAAACATGGACTAGGCTAGCTGGAGAAGGGGGTACTGCAGAGTTCTGCATTATTTTCTTAAGTTTTCTTCCCTGTGAAAAGAGGTTAACTGTGATGTGAGGGTTTGTTAAGGGGCTGTTGTGCGCATAATTCAGTTTTAGAAAATGAAGTCAAGGGGAGTGGAAGGCACACGGGCAGGCTTGGACTTGCTTCTCCTGCAGCATCACAAATAAGCAGCAGCATAGAACAGAAGCCAAGTGCATTGGCTTTGGAACTAAGGCTTTCAAATCCTGCCTCTGCCACTGATAAGTTCCATGAACTTGATCTCTTGTACCTCTTATCTGCCACATATAAATAATAGAATCTTTAACAAAGGGTTGTTGGAAGTAACCTATCAAACATTTAGACCAATATCTCATACATAGTGAACACTTAATAATTGGTAGCTTAAAAGGGAAAACATAATAAAGAACTTATTTTACTATAAAAATACTAACTATAAAGTTCATCAAAGGAAAAATAAGAGCTATGGAAGATAGCCCAGTGTGTGACTAATTTAAACAAGATGTTCTAGAGAGGAGGATAATCAATGAGGGCTAGTGGCAGCCCATGAGAGTGGCTTGTGCACATCTTTTCCCAATTGACAAAACCTTGGACAGTCAATATCATTTTTTAAATATGATTTGGTATTGGTTTCAGGTGTACAGCATAGTGGTTAGACAATCATAGAAGTTACAAAATGTTCCCCCAATATTTCCTTTTTTTTTTTTTTTTGACAATTGTATAAACCCAGGCAACCACCAGCTACAGTAAAGATACATCACCTCCACTGTGTCCCATTGCAGGACATCCCTTACTCCATTCCTGGCAACCTCTGGTCTGCTTTTTGTCCCTACAGGTTAGTGTATAGTTTACATAAATGGAATTGTACAATAAGTAGTCTTATGTGTCTAGTTTCTTTTACTCAGGATAATGCTTTTGAGGTTCATTCATGTTGTAGTGTATAGGAATAGTTCATGCTGCAGAAAGGTATTCCATTGCATGGATTTGCCACTGTTTGTCTACCCATTCACTTGTTGAGTCACACTTGAACACTTGCTTGGTTCTAGGTATTAGAAATAAAGCTGTTATGAACAATAACATATACATTTTAGTATATTTTTTCCTTATGAAAAACTACTTTAAGAGGTACTTTGTTTCTGTCTGTTATAGAGTTCTAAAATTACCCCAACTCCTTCTGAGCAGTGATTTTCAATCTTTCTCATCTCATGGCACACATATATTAATTACTAAAATTCTGTGGCACACCAACATTTACATGACATCCTTTGCTGATCTTACACACACATAAAAATAGGTATCATTTTGATTCACTCACACCAGATGGATGGCTATTGTTGTGTTGGTTGTTGTCATTTTTTGACAATCTAAGAGAAAAGAGGTCACTGCCCCTGACTAAATAGTCAGGTATAGCATGTTGTAAAAATTGTTGTGGCACACCTTTTGAAAATCTCTGCTTTAGAGTTTCTCTGGGGCTATTATCTTCAAGGAGTTATTCTCCTGATTTAGCCTTAATGCTACTGTTGCCTGCCTATTAATAGTGGTGGTAAAAAGTGAGGAAGAGGAGAGAGGGAAAAGGGCTAACTGTTTCTTTCAATAACTAAAATAATTACGAATGGCCAATACCATTCCTAATAATCATGAAGGCCCACTGATACTCTCTTTGAACTTTGAGTTTAGAATTTAAGTTCTCCCCTGAACTTTGATTATTTCCAGAGCTTAGGCTAGAAGAATGTCTTTCACTTTCACAATCTTTTCCTGGGTTGCATGTTTAGGCTACAATGTACTATATCTGTCAATGCAAACCCATTTTCTTTCCTCATTTCACATATCAGGCACAGGACACTGTTAAGTGATATCATTGCTTCTCCATTCCATGGATTCATTTGTCTCTGTATCTAATCTTTACTGTCATCTTGAGTCTGAAGCAACTATCAATTTTTCATTCTGGAATTTCCAGATTGGCTTGTCATCAATTAAATATCTTAATTCATCTTTATGTATTATAGATATACTTTTCTACATCTAATCTTTTCCCCTAGTTTCCTGAATGTTTATAATTTGCATATTTGTATCTTAAAACAAATGTTACTTTTTTTCAAAATTAATATATATTATTAAATTGAACAATAGTTAAATATGTATCTTAATGTCTATATATGTGGCTGTACATATTACTATTATTTAATTTATTAATGTAAGTATTTATGTTAATAAAAGTTTTGAATGAAATGCACTTTCATAGGGACAATCTAACTTAATATACATTCCCATTTTTTTATTAAATTTTAAAAGCATTTTTCCTGTATAACACCTCACAGACATTAAGAATTTAGAGTGGTTCTCTTTCTGTTAAAAATAACATCAGTTTACTTTGAGAACAATATATACATTCATGGACCATATTAGCCAATCAATAATTTATAGCTCTTATTTACACATAAGATATTAAACATATGCAATGTAAACCTTTAACTATGAACAAAGAAATGAATACCTAGTAATTAAAACATACCTGAGAAATTTAACTAATGGAATATTTTCACTTTTAAGGTCAAAAGGTTATGGCTTAAGTAAGAGAATAGATTTATCCATGAACAAAAAGGACCATTTACTCAGATGGTCTAAAATTTGTACTTTCTTAGCCTTCTGTCTCACTATGTGGATTGAAAGTTAAAGTGTGAATGAAGACAAATTAAGGTTCATAGTATGACAGTGAATCTGATGGCTGTAAATGATGGCGGTGCTTCAATTTTGAAATTGTTTCATTTAAAAACTAAGCATTGGATTTCTACACAATGTTATAGGATTCTCACACTTCTTTGATTCAATTTAAAGGAAACATTTATAGAAGTTAAATTGTTCCTGGCAATTCTACACTCTATAAATTTTTAAACAAATGTATTTTATACCAAACTCTTCCACATAGAGTACAGATAAATCTAAAGGTATATAATCATGAACTGATTTTAGCTTTTGGTAAGTTCAATTGTGTGTTCTCTTAGCAAAAGGATAATCAAAACTTACAAAAATAAATTTTAAATTCTCACCTGCTTGGTTCTCAAGTACAATGACTACTTAGATCTAATAAAATATAAAATTAAATATATGAACCAAAATAAATCAAGAGAGCATGAGGCTCAGATCCTGAGACTGAACACCTAGGTTTCACCTTTCTTTTCTAATCTGATATAGAGTGAGTTTAAAAAGCCATAGTTTGGCTCATCAGCTGCTTTTGATTGCCCTCTTTATTTTCTTTATAGGCATAAATGTAATAAAATCAAGTAGCCATGTCCTAATAAGGGAAAACTGGTACACTTTTATGCTACATGGATTATGCTTGACCTGTGATTTAAGTTGTTTTGTTGGTTAAGAAACTTCTTTTTTTTTTTCTTTTCTTAATCTCACCCTGTAGCATTTACAGAGTAATTATAAAATACCTATGGGGCCATGGCATTGGATAATGAATGTGTTCCCACTCATTCTAGTTGTTAGGAGATTTGGGTGACAAAATTCCCCTGGAAGTGTTTCACGATCTCCAAATTTGACACTAAGTGGTATTTATAAAGGTTATTCTGGGGATATTTAGTTGCTCCTGTGTTGATTTCCGTTTCCTCAAGGATCTTGGAGGAAATTACCTCTTCCACTTGAGGGCCTTCAAAGGTCTCCATGTCTAGCCCCAATGTGCAGTGATTGGCAGGACCTCCAATTACCCGAATTTCACTAGTCAGGTAGAGTTACCTTTTATTAGTACACTTTATGAGCTGACTGAATTAAGTTAAATCTGTACATCATTTTTCTTTCTGGAAATTAAAAAGATTTACACTCACTGTTTTGAACAAGTACATTTTCTCTTGCAGCTGTCAAAACAAGCTGTCATTTCAATTATCTAGAGTGCCTATTAGTCAATTTTTAATAAAGTTTCAACTACTTTTTCCTGGTTTTTAATGAATAGCGTCCCTTGCACACCTTTTAAATATATGTTTCATGGCCCCTATAGAATTCTGAAACTTGGTAGAAAATATTAAATAACTTAATCATAAAATGCTTTACATTTTTCTGTGTTGCCTAGAGCACACTCTTTTCCAGCAGTTTTATTTTCTTTTAAATTCCTCCTTCTTAGAAATCAATCATAGAAACAACAGAGGTTATAGTATTGATTAATTTGAGACAGTCATTTCATGTTCAATGGAGCAATTTATAAACAACACATTTCATATTTAGATTTATTTATCATCTATCATCTATCTATCCTTCTATTTTCATACCCATCATCATACTTTTATTTTCAGTTACGACTCTCTTCTGCCTTACTGTAAATTCCATAAAAAGAATAAACATTCATTATTCTTCCCCCTATTCTTCTCAATATTTAGTAAATTATGAATGTAATTTGTTTTCATTAAATTTTTCATTAAAATAACCTGAAAAACCATCACATTCAGGTACACAAAGTCATTTGAGATATCATGTCCACTTCAGAGATATGAAAGATGTGTCCCGGTGCACTAGGCTACTTGATATGGTTAGAGGACTAACTTCTGATGGCCAGAGCACTAATGCAAGGTCTAGTCCACTTCTCCATCTTGGCTGTCTTTGCTACACTATGTTCTTACTGGAATGCTCTCCTCTTTCTTATTGTATCCCTGTTAAAACCATTATTTGAGGGTCTAGTTCAATTTTCACTACTTTCATGTAAATATTCCTAAGCCAGTAGTGGGTGCTGGACAACTTTTAAAAACATTCAACTTATCATAATGGCAAAAGATGAGTCACTCCTTTGTTCACCCTTAACTATTTCTAACTTTATTTTACCATGTTTCACATTCTTCTTTTCACTATAGTTTTTTGTTTATTTTTATGGTGTTTGATTGTTTGTTTTGTCTACATTCTATCTTTACCACTAGGTGATAAGCAAACCCCTAGATGATAGAGATCAAATTTTGATCATCTGGGTCTTCAAAGCCACTTAGAAATTCAATTTTTTTCAAATGGAGTTTTAAAATACTGACCAGAATTCTAAAAATCTGAAATCTGTTGGAATTTTCTATTACATTGACTGACACCTTGAGATGAATTCTTAGTAATTTTTTTTTTTTTTTAATTAACACTGCAGAGTATTGTTGGCTCCTTTTACAAGTCTCTCCTTAGGCTCCCTACACATTTAAGCTTCATAGTTTCCCATTTTATCTTTCCAAAATTTAATGACTGCTTAGTAATCCAGGGTTAATCTCTGAGGCAAAATGACTTGAAGGTTCACCCCTGTTTTATCCTGTATCAGTATTTCATTTCTTTGTATTACCAAGTAATAGTCTATTGTATAGTTATGCCACATTTGATTATTCATTTGTGAGTTGATGTACATTTAGGTTGTTTCCACATTCATTTCTATATTCAAGAGTTATGGACCAGGTTACCACTAAAAAGAGAATCTACATGAAATAATGCTGCATGGTGAGAAATGTTTCTTGATTAGCAGAGAAAAGGAGTAGAGTTCTCCCTTTCCTTGATGTATCAGAGATATCAAGAAGCAGAGAGCACAGAGGACTCAGTGCCAGTCAGTGTAGTATTGTTCTATCAAAAGGGTCACTTTTCTTTCTATTAGAAACATGGCTAAAGAACACTTGGTTTATCATTGATTTCAGATCACAAGCAGTTTCTGTGTTTTAATATTCTTCCTGCCAATATGTAACTACTTTAAGCACTTCTAGTAGCTGCTGAGAGTAGTAATCTTACCCATCATACCTCTCTCTGTCTTCCTCTTTGCACCAGGGAAATGTCAACCAACTGTCCCAGGCTCACATCTGTGACCACCTGCACCAGAGAGGGATCGACTCACTTACTAGCCCTACATTTATAAACCCAAGATGTCTGTTATTAGACCAGAGAAGTGAAGTCAATAAAAACATTGCAGCTTTTTGAGTGATGAGGCAACATTTTCCAAATTGAAGAATGACACTTTCACATAAAATATGGGATGGAAGTTGAACAATTCAAGAACTTAATTTCCACAACAAGTAGGAAATTAGGAGTTACTTCTCCTCCTGTAAGTTTAGCCTGATGCTGCATCAATTGGCCAAAACAGCCTTTTCAGATCATAACTTTGGTGTTTTCCTGGCAGTTTAACATGCTATAAACTCCTCTCCTTCAGTATGCCTTCTTTTAGTAAGCAGCATGACAGCTACCCCTTGTCCATGCCAGATATTTGAGGCTCATTCTAAAAGCTTCCTCTCTTTCATCCGTCACACTTAATGAGTCACCAATCTTCTAAAATCTAATCCCTAAACATCTCTTGGAAGCATCTGCTTCTCTCCCTATCACCATCATCTTTGTGCAAATCATCTCTCTCCTGGACACTGCAATACCTTCGTTACTGGTTGTTAAACTTCCAGTCCTGACTCCCTACAACTCAGAGTGTACACTACACCTTCAGTGATATTTTATAAATGCACATATGACTGTCTTACTCCCCATTGGTTCAATGGTTTCCTATGGCTTATAAGAATGAAGGTCTTCAAAATTAAGGATTAATGTTTTTTCTTAACACGTTCTCAAGTTGTATGATATGGGGCCTGCACACCTACTTAGCCTCATTTCTTACTACTATTCTCCTTTTAAAAGTGTATTCTTAAGTCAGATAGACTATCTTTCAGATATATTTGTTTATGCTCTTTTAGCTCAGGTCTTTCTACATGATATTCTTTATGTCTGCAACCCTGTCCCCAAATATTTAGCCCTATTTATCCTTCTATCTCAATGTAGGCAGTTCTTCATCCAGGTAACTTTACCTAGCCATGAAGATGAGGTTTGTTCACATGTTAAATATTTCTATGGCATGCTTCAATTATTTTTAGTTATTTAGAGCTGTTGTAATTTTTTGTTTAATATTTATAAATTCCATGAGAGTATGGACCATATATTTTTTCTCTGTATTCTCAATGCCTGTACAAATGCCTGACCCACCCCCCCGCAAAGAATGAATGATCACATTGCCGTAACTTGCTGTTTACAATATTGTCACAGTGTACCACCTTTAATAGCAAGTCTTTGAAGACCAGTTCCTAGTGCAGTCTGTGCTTTAGAGCAAGCCCTAAAAATATGTTGATTAAAAGATTACTGAGGAGAATTAAAGAATTAAAAAAACACACACAAAAAAAACCCAACCAAGTCTGTTGCAATGTAAATAAAATAATAATCTATACTTCACAATTAAAAAAAAAAGATTAATGAAAGTAAATGATGTCTGCCATGCCAGATAATTTCAATTCATCCTACTTAATTCATTTCTCCTCTTTCTGAGGAGTTCTCATAGATTTTGAATTGTTATTAGCTTTCATTTTTAGTATAAAATCAGGTGACCCAAACTAAATGCCTCAGTCAAATCCCCGAATAGAACCTTTGAGTTAACCAATGAAGTAAATGATAAGATTGTGGCTACTTAATTCTGCTATAACTCTGTGGTGATGAGTAGCTCAGACCCCCCTGTTCCTATATGCAGTATTTCTAAAAACTCTATAACTACTACCTACATAACTTCTCTATCATTTCTCATTCCTTTATTGAGACTTTCATTTCTTTATTGAGGCAAAATGTTTTAGTCAATAAGGATATAGTCAAACACATGACATGGATCATGTTGAATATATTATTAGCCCTTCTTGTAGCAAGGTAAACAAGGTGAATCAATATGCACTATAGAACCTCTGATTTCATTCTCATGATCTACACAGGTAAGCTGAAAAACATATTTTTTTAATATATCTTTTTATTGATTTTTTACAGAGAGGAAAGGAGAGGGATAGAGAGCTAGAAACGTCGATGAGAGAGAAACATCGACCAGTTGCCTCCTGCACACCCCCTACCGGGGATGTGCCCGCAACCAAGGTACATGCCCTTGACCGGAATCGAACCCTGGACCTTTCAGTCTGCAGGCCGACGCTCTATCCACTGAGCCAAACCAGCTTTGGCTGAAAAACATATTTTGAGTTATTCTGAGTACCACCAAACCATGGACCAGGTGGAAGGAGGGTTAGGGTAAGGAAGAATGCTAGAGCAACTGATGATCCTGATACACACTCTAGCATAGAGGAAATACCCTGTGGGTTAATTTTTTAACTGTCCCACAAAGTGTTCATAATAAGTTGACCATTGAAAGAGAAAATAATAAATATTAAAATATAAGTCACGCAAAGTTTCATTTCTAATAAAAGCTGGTAAAATAAAAAAAATTAAAGGCATAAAAATGTCATTTTAAAAACTAACAAAATGTCATTCAAAGCATCATTTTATTCAAGTTAATAAAATGAAAGGGAGGAAAATACTATGTCATTTTCAAAACTAATAAAGTCAATAAAGGAACAGGATACATAAGCAATATACCAAAGTCTGTTGCAATTCTATAATAAGTCACTAATAACAAGTCACTAGAAAGAGGAATTAAGAAAACAATATCATTTACAACTGCATCAAAAAAAAAATACCTAGGAATAAACTTAACCAAGGAGGTAAAATACCTGTGAAGAAAGTGGAAGACTCTCATTGCACTGCAAGTGTGACTGGAGTCATAAAATACTGTATAATCACACACACACACACACACACACACACACACACACACACACACACAATTAACAGAGTTATTCTGTGTTCTATGTTTGTTATACTTTCTTCCTGTTTGCATAAATGGTTCCTATTTGGTCCTGGCTGAACTTTGCTTTCTGAATTGCAGATATGTTTTCCTTTTACTGTCTCAGTGGCCCTCTTTTAATGCCTCATCGCTGTTTAGCTTTCCAGATCTCAGAAGGACATTGGGGAATGTTGATTCAGTTGATCAGGTATTTAAAACTTTCTCTAAAAACAAAATAAAACAACACTGTTTTTACTATTTATTAATTTATTTGATCAGCCAATTATACTCACAACTGTTCCAGATAATCACATAATCAAAGCCACCACAACTCTTTTTTTTTATTGCTTAAAGTATTACAAAGAGTAGTACATATGTCTCCTTTTTTTTCCCCACTGACCTTCCCCCAGCCTCCCCTACCCCAGTATCTTGTGTCCATTGATTATGCTTATATGCATGCATTCAAGTCCTTCAGTTGATCTCTTACCTCTCCCCAACCCCCAATCCTCCCCAGCCTTCCCACTATAGTTTGACAGTCTGTTCGATGCTGCTCTGCCTCTGTATCTATTTTTGTTCATCAGTTTATAATATTCTTTATTATCCATAAATGAGTGAGGTCATGTGGTATTTTGCCACCACAACTCTTTATCATGGTATATTAGTTTACTTGGGCTGCTATAACAAAATCGTGGCTTAAAACAAACTACGTGGCCCAGCAGGCGTGGCTCAATGGTTGAGCATCAACCTATGAATCAGGATGTCATGGTTTGATTCCTGACCAGGGCACATGCCCGTGTTGCAGGGTTCGATCCCCAGTGCAGGGCATGTAGGAGACAGCCAATCAATGATTCTCTCTCATCATTGACGTTTCTATTACTGTCTCTCCCTCTCTGAAATCAATAAAAATATATATAATAAAAACTATGTCATTTAAACAAAAGGAAGTCATTCTCTCTCAGCTCTGGAGGTTAGAATTCTGAAATCAGCATGTGGGCAGTGCCATGCTCCCTTGGAAGGCTCTAGGGAAGAATCTTTCCTGCCTCTCCCAGCTCTTGGTGTCCTGGGTTTTCCTAGGCTTATAACAGCATAACTCCAATTTCTGCCTCCATCCTCTCATTATGGTTTATCTTAATCTAATATAACCTTATATTAATTAAACATCTGCAAAGGTCACATTTCGGCGTTATGGGTAGACATAAATTTTGAAGGGGATACTCTTCAAATCACTAAACATGGCTAAACATTTCCTTTACAATCCAATCCTGGATATTCTGCTTTTAGAATATCTTTTTAGTAAATGTTGGTTCCCTTCCATTAATCTGCCAGAAAAACAAACATGATTCAGTGAAAGAAAGAAACCAGCTAGTATAGCATACATGTGCTACTGTAATGCCTTCCTAGGAAAGATGTATATATTTGAAATGAAACACATCTTTGTCTATGGATAGCCAATGCAATTTGAGGAAATTTGTTTTCCTGATCAAGAACTTATCTTTCAAATAATCACAGGCTAAAAATAATTACAAAATTAATAATCTACATGTTATATAGGTTAATGACTTATATAGCAAAACTATCTATTTCTAGGAAATAGGTTTATAGTATTGTATTTACTAATTGACAAAGATAAGATGTAGAATAAAATATACATACAGCATATAAAAATAGTGTATCATAATTTTAGCTAAAAAATTAATATGAGTTTTGTTGTTTTCTCGGCATTTATAAGGACTATGAGGAGTTAGTAAAAAGCCTGAAGTTAAATTGCTGCCTTCTTTTCTCAATAAATTTATCAGTAGAAAACACAAAAATTTGAAATGTATTGAGCTTTGGCATTTTTGCTAAACATTGTATTCAGTGCTTAATAAGTGTGCGTATTGCCAGTGATGATGATGATAGCTTCTTCCACTGAGAAATGCCTTAAAGGTAAGAGACACTCCATTATTATCTCCCCCTGCTAGCCTAAATGCTGGATTTTATTCAAATGCATAAGTAAAATTTTCCATAACAAGCTAAAGAAAGAAAATTTAGAAACAAATTTAGAGCTGCATAGTACTTATTGAGTGCTATGTACAAAATACTGAATACTCATTGTAAGTAAGTTACTGCAAAATTCCAGAAAGCTGAAGATACACTTGACATCACTCTAATGGGAGATAGCAAAGGGTAAGTGGTGATGCTCTAATGGTTTACATGCTGCAATAGAGCTAGGCCGTGGTGGCCAGGAGTGCAAGTGCAGGTCACACCTGATCAAGGAGAGGCAGTCCAGAGAGAGGCTTCCTGGGGAAGGAGACAGCAAAGCTTAGAGCTGAGGGATGTTTATGGATTTAAGCAGAGGCTGGAATGGGAAAGAGGCAAAACAGGAAGAGTCAGAAATGAAAGCAGTGAAATTACACGAGCTTAATGATTCTTGTCGCTCTCTGACATGCATTTGAATGTTCTTACAGAATAATAATATCCTATAGTTTCTATAATGCTTTATAACTTTCCAAGTACTGTGATCTATTTTAGCCCAATGTTTTCTTATACCTATTGCTGGAGTTGGGAGCCATGATATAGTTATCATCCTCATTTTACAGATGGGTCAATGAATTTGGACTCATAGATGTAAAAAATAAGCTACTCTGGATGTAACACTAGAGAAAAGGTTTTTCTTTGGTTTCTTCTCTAGAATGTTTTTTCTGTTGCATACATTTTTGGTCTTCTTTAAGGGAAAAACATAAAAATAAAAGGAAATGGGCTTTAAAAATGGAAACTATCTTAAAATAAAATAGCATGAGATAACTATGCAAGCACTTACTATTGCCTTGGCCCTTGAACATTGGGAAAAGGGACTTTTAAAAGCAACACTGGACTGTAGCTATTGATATCCATGAGTTACAGAGGAGGAAGATTAGACTCAGAGAGCATCTAATCAACAAGTTAGGAGTAATTACTAGGCACAATGCTGGGCTTTATTCTTTGCTTAAAACTTCTGTGACTTACACAAAATGGTCACACAGTATATTTTTTATGAATACATGTTAAATAAATAACGGAATAGGATTGCATGGTTCATGCACTGATTCAGACACCATTTCAGGAGTCTCTGAAGCACCGAAAGGAAATGTCCAGGAAAGGAGACTGAGAACATGAGAGAAAATTTCTGGTGGCAAATTAGCCTTTACTTTGAAACCAATCATTGTCTTATCTCCTCCACAAGAAAAGCATTCCTTTCGAAGGCAAGAAACTTCAGCTTTAAAGATCCCTACAGCAGTCTATGCTCTTTCCTTTCACAGACCTTGAGTATTGTAATAATATTTTGTTTTCTGGAGAATCACCATAACTCTGGTAATTTTTACTTCTTCCAGGTTGTTGCCCAGTGTTAGACTGTGGAGACAACAACCAGGCACATTGTCTGTTTCCACCATATTTGCCTTAGTGATGAACATCCTATCATAGTACTCCATGTGAGGAGGGTCCACTTCCCTTGAAATATGGTATCAGCATGCTCACAATTTTCTGTCAAACTATAAACTTCTGTGGTACCTGGGCAGCCTAAGGACTCTCCTTGCTTTAAATTGAAACTAAACTTGGTTCAAGGCTAGAGAGTATAGCATACAGAAGAGTTCTGTACTACCAAGCAATGATTTGGATGTCCTCAGACTAGGCAACTTTTATCGGTCTCAGTGGTCTTGCTTAGGCCACCTGGGTGCCTCCTTTGAGAGGGCACCATGCCTTACATCATGTGGCAGACTTGTTAGCATAATATTTAACTGCTAAATCTAAAAGCACATAAAGTCACAGTAAAAATTATAAGTTTGATATACATTAATAATAATACTTTGAGAATTTTCTCTTTAGTTAATGATGGTAACTTATTTTTATAAGTATATATAAATTATATATATATGTAATATATATATATACATGCACATATATATATACACATATATATATACATATATATATATATATATATATATATATATATATATATATATATAATCAACTTGGTTGTCGCTCAATGTCTTAATAAACAGTCAGAATCTATATGAGATCTCTCACTTTGTATCTCAACCTGAGTCTATTCTTGGATACTCCTTTCAATTTTCCACATCTGTCCTAGGATTTCTCTAGAGCTGAATAAAGTGCTCATCTCAAAGCAATAGCGACCTTTATCCTTATAGATTGAGTCTGGTCTCTAAGCAGGATGTGGACTTAGCCTTCTGGGGTGGCCAAGAGCTGGCTCAATGTACTTAAAGGTCTTAGAGATATTCTAGCCTGTTGCAAATCAGGACTAAGTCTATCTTATGCATTGCTATGTTTTCTTGAATGCACAGTGTCTGGTGTGTAGTAGGGACTTCATACATATTATTTGAATAATGTTCAAGTTCAATGATTTGGTACTAAAAAGAGTGTTTTACTCTCTGCCTCCTTGTTTGGAGGGCAAAGTTGTGCAGTGGGCATTCCGCTCCTGCGTCAGTGAAATAACTGCAGTCCTTCTCTTTGAGTAAGGACAGTTGCCCATCAGAACAGAGCCTTTTCATTTTTGTAGTACAGCCCAGTACATTGCCATTCACCTTAGGACATGATGTCATCCTCTCTTGCAGTTGGAAAATATTTAATTAGAATTAAAGTGCTTCTCTATGTGATGTAAGATTTATTTGAGCTTAGTGTTTACCTATTTTTTATACTTTTTGATGGTGCATGTGAGAAGGACTTATACTTCTATGAATATATCCTGGGACAAGATGTAGGGAGGGTACTGATTCAGATGGCAACGTTATAAGGGATTATTGGCTGGTGCTGAATATCTTAGCATATCAAAAAAAGAAAAAGAAGTACATAGGATGAGACCTCATGGATCAATACAAGGTGGAGCAAAAGTAGGTTTTCAGTTATGAGTACACAAAACAGAGTTTTTTCTTATACTATTTATTAATGACTGTATTATTTTCCATACAAACAACTATAAATCTACTTTTTTCTATACCCTGTGTGTATATGCCTCTATAATATCCTTACTGATTATTTGGAGTATGAATTTTTATAATTATGGTGGTCTGTGTGTAGGGGGATTATAAGTTTTATTCAAATAAGAGAGAGGTTTTGAAAAGAATAATCCTTTGAAAAAGTTTATTTATGTGCCTAAGAGTTAGAAAAAAACTATCTCCTTGCTGCCAGTATGCATTTTGGGTCATAAGGGCAATAAAAATTCTGCAAATGAGACTCCTCATTTTTTATTATGGGAACCTGGAGCAATATGACTGTGCAAGGATGGGAGTTATTTGGGTCTGAACCTGGGAGCCATATGCACAGTTGTTAAAGGTAACTATGTGGCAATTATATTTTGAAAGTTGATCAAGTAGAGTGGAATTTAATCATGCATATTTTTAGCTTATATAAAAGCAACTCTCATATGCTCAGAGAGAAAAATAGCAATTCATATTTATGCAATGTTATCAATTCCTCTTACTGTGATATGTCCTGAATGAGCATGATAAGGCACATGGCGCTCAACCATCCATCCATTTCCATTCTCAAGTCATCCTAGACTGGGAACAACTTGAGTACTATATTAAAGTTTAAAATATGTGTATCTTTATTTCATAATATTTTCTAAATGTAAGCCAGCTGCTTCATCTGTTACTCAAATGAGCAGAGTATTTCAGTGCCGGGGAAAATTTTTTTCTTGTTTCCTTGTTGAACTTTTTGAAAGACATTACCTGATATGTAATGTGGTGGATTTTCTTAGCTAATTGTGAATCTACTTAATTTTGCTTACACACTGACTTCAGGATTTTACCTCCACATAAAATCATACTACCTGGACTTTCTTAGGTAATTAGATTCACACAGGGCCCACTGCTGTACACACCAGAAAGTATATTTCACATTGTACTCAACCAAAGAGATTAAGGTTGCAAAGGGCCTTACTGCTGACATCATAAATCTGCTTATCTCAGGACAGTGATATCTGAAATATAACTTTAGAATTTCTTCATTTATTCATTAAATATGTGTTAACCATCAATTATATGTCAGGACGTATTCTGAACACTGAAGATATTAAACATTTTTGAGGAGAATCTAGCAGTCATTTAATGGAGTTTCTAAGTTACAACTGAGTTTCCTGCATGAATCTTCTAGTGAACAGGAACTCACCTCCACAGCCATGAAGTTCTTTAATTGTATTATAGCATAATATTTGTTTGATTTCTAATTCTAGTCCTGCCTGTGAAGGCATAAATAATTTCTAATATCTTCTCATGATTATATACTTTTAAGTATTTGAAGAAATTTTTCTCATCATTTATCCCCTCTTCTCTATTTATCCAAAAGTATTGTCTATATTGACCTGCTAAATACATTCTTTCAGGAATATGTTATGTATTAGTTAGGGCTTCTAATCTACTCCAATGATGATCAATGTCTCCTTACAGTTTCTCATCACCCCCCACCTTAAATTTTTGGCCCAGAGTTAAACCTATTATACCTGAAACAAATTGAACCTGTTGAGTGAGACTCTCACACCACATGTTTAGGAAGCTTTAGCCAAAATGCACTGAGGACTCAAGATTACATACGCTCACTTGCAAAGAATTTGGAAATTGCCCCAGGAACCTTATGGGATATATTTATCACAATTTGATTAGCTCTCTTTTTTCTTGTCCTTTCTTTGATAATTCTTGCTTATTATATATTTATATAATCTCTCTGTGTTCAATAATATTAAGATTTGAAAGCAAATCTAATCAAATATCAGTTGCCATAGTGATCTGAAGTAGTTCCTTTTTTCTTTTTTCTTTCCTAGAACAGTGGTACAAGATATACAGGTTAATAGATACTAGTTTTATAAAAATAAACATCTGTCTTAGAGATCTGAATAGATAATTAGTAAATATATATAGGTGTGCATGAATGATTTCTATGACATATTTTTAAAAAATGAATTAGATAACTTTTATTATTACATAGAATTTAATTTGGAAGAATTTATAAAATATTTTATTATTACCTTTAAACTCCAGCTTTCAGAGGTATACCATAATTGCAGTTAGTGAGTTAATTAGAGTTAAAATTTTAAAAATCTTAAATCACAGTTTTCTGTTAAAAATTGTTAAAATATTGGAAATTTCCTTCAAATTTGATAGAATGTTTTATACTTGTCCTTTATTTTCAGAAATAAAATTTAAAGTTTTAAAATATAGCTAAGAAAGTCTATCTTTCCATGACCACCTTACTAGGGAAAAATTGTTGAGATTTATAGATGATGAGAAAATGTTGCTCCTTTAATTGCTTACATAGTGCTATTTATTTTTATGTAATTACATTCTGTAGACAATGCCACATGCTTTGTCCACACAATTCCAAAACATCTGGATGAAAAGTGGAAAGTATAGTAACAAAGGCAGATGGTTCGTAAATACAAGGCCAAACATCCAGATGGCATCAAGAAGGCAAAGCATGTGGATGACAAATATCAAATCTTTCATTCAGATGTCATGGTATCATAAAGACATAGTGCATCAATAAACTCTTTTTAGTGAAGACAATGAATGTGAAACAAGCTAGAGGTCAAAATGAAAAAAGAAAAAATTATGAAAAAAGCATACAGTTAACATAAAAAATCAATTATAACTTTTAACAAAAATAATTTCTAATTGGTTGCTTCAAAATGTAACTTGAGAATCTAAGCAAAAAAAGACTTGGCTTATTAAGTTTGCTTTTTAATTGTAATAATTTTTGCTGAGTTTTTGATTTGAGAGAGTTTTCAATACAGCTCACGTGTGCAGTAAATGGGCTCAATTAAAAATTGCATTTGATTCTGATTAAAAGTTGCTTGATCTTTATTATTTCAATATATTGCAGTCCAGAATTGCATCTAGCATGTCATATTCAATAAACAGACTTCTTTGCTATCTCTGAATAATTAACTTTATCTGTGTCACAGGGAACAAAAAAAAATGAAAGCAGCATAGACATTATTAATTTATTCTTAGCATGAGAATCTTATTATTGGTGACCTCTGGTTTGGTGTCTTGTAGACTTTACATGAAGTTATTTCTGGCAGAAGACCTCACAGTTTCAGCATGATCTCTTTGTTCTTAAGCCCTGAAAGAAATATAAGAGAGAAAGTCAACATAAATATGCAGAAATATTATACAAGTAACTATTTACTGCACATGTATTCTTTCTAAACCACTGAGATAGGTAAAATATAGAACAAACCTTTCACCTTTCACAGAGTTTCTATAATATAAAAGCAAAGTTCAGGCAAAAATCTTATTTTCATCAAGGTGGCCCCCTTGCAGGGCTACAATTGTTAAAAGTGTTGAATATTCTTAGAGATCTTTTATTGCTCTTAGCTATGGAGTTTTATAAGTTCTATGAGAAAATCAGTCCCCTCGTTTTATAATTGCTATGAACTTAACTGTGTTCCCTCCTCCAAAAAACTTTGTTGAAATCCTAACTCCCATTACCTCAGAATGCAGCCTTATTTGGAAATAGGGTTGCTCAAGATGCAATTAGTTAAGTAAGATGCAATGGTACTATAATAGAGTAGACCTCTAATCTAAGAGGACTAGTGATCTTATGAGAAGATGATTATGTGAAGATGAAATGATACTGGGAGAATGCCATGTGAAGATGGAGGTTGGAGTGATACACCTACAAGCCATGGAATGCCAAGGATTGCCAGCAAATTACCAGAAGTTAGGAAGAGACAAGGATGAATTTCCCTATCATTTCAGAGAGAGCTTGGCCTTGTCAAGACTATAATCCCATACTTCAAACCTCCTGAACTGTGAAAGAATACATCTCAGTTGTTTTAAGCCACCTCATTTGTGGTACTTTGATACTGAAAATGAATACAGTAATTAAATTTAAAGTTTGATTATGTTATTAGGATTCATAATTTTATTGTCTTCTTTAATTTTGGACCTAGAAGATTTCTAGCTTATTTACAAAATCTGAATCAATCATAAAATTTGAAGTCAAATCAGTTCTAGAAGCTAAGGATTATTGCAAAATAATAATTCCAAAAATTAAACATCTTTTATTAAAAAGGGCAATAACCTTTCCTAGATTGAAAAATTGCCCAAATTCCTGAGGGAATAAATTGGATAAAAGAGAAAGGCATTTTTAACCCTAAAGTATATATGTGATTCCCAGTAATTATATTGACACCTGTGATCTAATGGAAGATTGCTTAAAATAAATAAGCAATTATTATCAGGAACATACATTTTAAAATTTGGCTTTTAGCCCAGCCTGTGTTGCTCAGTGGTTGAGCATTGACCTATGAATTGGAGGTCACGGTTTGATTCACAGTCAGGGCACATGCCGGGTTGCAGGCTCCAACCCCTGTAGGGGATGTGCAGGAGGCAGCCAATCAATGATTCTCTCTCATCATTGATTTTTCTACCTCTCTTCCTCTCCCTTCTTCTCTGAAATCAATAAAATATACTTTAAAAATTTGGCTTTTAAAGACATTTCTCTAGATTTCTAGTACATATACTGTAAAATGCTAAGCCCTGTGAGGAAAATAAAAATTCAAATGATTTATTCTCTCTAATCTGCTGATTTAATTGGGTTTTCAATCCTTAAGGGGAGGGGTAGCTTATTATTTTCAAGCATATGCATTAGATGCTGAATTTTCTCCTTTTCTCCCAAGACTTCTAAGAATTGTCTGCCAAGGCTTTAATATTTTCTCTTTCTTCCTGTATGTTGGGATACCCTAGTATTATTCTAGGCTTCCTACAACCAATCATTAGCCTAAACTGTTGATCTGATTTTCCATCCATCTGGAATTCAGCTTCTTCTGCCAGGAATACTCCCCCGTGCTCATTTCATCAGGCCTTGGCCCCATCTTTCACGTTCTGTCTTGCAGAAAATGTCAAAGGGAAACAAAAATGTAATATTTACACCTGAAAGCAGCTCTTTCCTAGGATAACTTCCCAAGGAGGAGATATCAGCATTCTGTTTAGTTATTGTTGCTAAAATGTATGTTTTGAAACTTTCTTGCATAACTCAGAGAATGAAGAAGAGTCCTTGGGAAGATAGGCACTTGTTTCAAGAGAACAATTACCCAGAACTATTCTCTGCATGATCTACTCTCCATTTCTCTTCCTATATTGTCATAAAATTTTACTTGTTAATTTCTACCCCTGAGTTAGATATAGAAAATGTGTCTCTAAAATGAAAAAAAAAATGTAAGACAATATATATACAATAATACTGTACATATATTGCAATTCAATTAAGCAAAATAAAAACAACTATTTATTATCATTTAGAATTTAACAAATGATGGATACATATTCTGTAGTCACTATGTACCAAATAGTTTGTTATTTACTGGGTATTTTAAGGAAAAATTTAAGGACTGTCAGGAGATCAGACCTTAGGGAAGGACAGTTAATCAAACAGTTACAAAGCAGGCTGCAAGTCAATAAGATGGATGCAAAGTTGTCTTGGATAGAAAGATAGAAGAAATAAACTTCCACAGTAGCTTGAGAGAAAAAGGCAAAAATTAATTAGCTAGAGTATGGGGAAAGAATATGTATGATAGATAAACTATCATGTGGAAATGCATTGAAAGAAAGCCAGGAGTTGGCCTGTTCCTACTTCATGCGTTAGTTTATCATGCATTGACTCCATTCACTTTAATAAGGACTTATCATGTTATGTCAAACTCAATGCTAAAGAAGTATATAGTAGGAACCATGCCACGGTTTCTTTTTTGTTTTGAATAAAAATATAGCCATGGTGATAAATAGAAATTAAAAGCACTCAGAGACTTTAGTAGAGGCAACACAGAGAAGATAGTACTGGGCACAGGGCAAGGATTAATAATTTTGGAGCTAGATGGAGAAAATAAGTGCATTTCTGGCTACAGAAAGCACATTCGGGAACATTCTGGAATGTTGGGGAGAGAAGAGAGAGATGCTTACTTGTTACCTATTGAGATATTATCTACTTGAGATTAAGGAGACAAAAGCTTATCAGTTAAATGGTGAAGGAAGCAATTGACAGGGTCTATGACTGGATATAATGAATAATACAGAAATAATATTGAGCAAAGGAACAATAAATCTAGTTAGAAATATTGGTCATTTATGCACTGTTTAATGGAAAAATAGATTAAGATAAGAAGAAATGAGAAACAAGCTAGTAAGTTAAGGAAAACTCTATCTAGATGAATTTGAGTGGTGAAGCCAATGTGAGAAATATACTGAAAGAAGCTGACCCTGCAGAAGGTCAAGATGAGGGCCTTATCTTCTGGAGACAAAGTAAGCCACAGCTAAGTTGAGTCCTTGACAGGTTGCAGACTAAGGGATGTTTGTCATGAAAAATAATCTGGCCTAAGAAAAGTTGAGCTGATCTTACCTCTGTTGGACGAGTTTTCTATTGGTATAAGTTAGTTAGATAAATGTCCTATCTTCATAAGAGGCTATGAACTTGAGCAGTATGGTAGTATTAGAGCACAGGTGCAAGCAAGGCCCAAAATTATATGATAAAATGCATTAATATGGACAGAGGTTTCATCCCATCATTCATTTACTCACCCATTCATTCATTTGAGGCACATTTATTGATTAGTCTACTAACTGCAAGGACTATGATAAGTGCTACATATGTGACATAAAGGTATGTACATTTAGGAATAGTAATATACTCAAATTAACTAGATATTACTCATTAGAACTATGATTAAAATATTGATTTGACAGAATATAAGATTGATATAATGAAATGAAATCAGTGTTGGAGAGATGGATTAGAGATCAATTTGAGAGATGGATTAGAGATCAATTTTCTAAGTCATAGCAACTCTTTTGATGTTTAGAGAGAGAAAAGGGTGTTGATTCTAAGGTTTCAAGCGATAGCAAGGACACAAGAGTGCATCAAACATGCAATGAAGGCAGCAAGAGACATTGATTTCAATGTAGGAGAGGATAGTAAGTATGATTGTGGATATGTTGACCTTAAGGTTCAATGTTCATAAGAAAATTTAAATTAGAAGTCATCAAATTGCAACCAACAATTAACTGTTGGTATGGGCACTTGTAATAGAGAACTAAATAATGAAACCATTATAAAGAATGAGTAACTGAGGGCAACAATTATGTTTTTACCCTTAAACAGAATGAAGTAAAAAATACAACAGAATTAATCTATTGCTACTATATATTAAAACTAATAAATGTTCATTTATAGAGTCCAAATTAGAATAATTATATTTAAGTTTACATGCCTAAAATAAAATCACTTCTCATTCTTACCTTAATTGAGCTCATATTTAACAACTTTTTATTTACCTTAATAATTCCTTTTTATTTAGAGAAAATGTGTTATGGTCCAATAGCCTAAGCCATTCATAAATTAATCTTTCTATATCTAAATTATTAAATTTTTATTAAAAATTATTCAAGTTGTATGCCCTACCCTTTTTGCCCAGTAGATGGAGCATCAGCCTGCTGACTGAAGGGTCCTGGGTTCGATTCCAGTCAAGGGCATGTACCTCTGTTGCAGGCTCGAATCCAGGCCTTTGTCAGGGCACATGCAGGAGGTAACCAATCATTGTGTCTCTCTCATCATTGATGTTTCTATCTCTCTCTCTTCCTCCCCCTTTCTCTCAGAAATCAAAAAAAAATATTTTTTTAAAAATATTTATGCAAGTTGTAAATAATATAGATTGGTTTCCTGGTATATAATAAAATAACATGGTAAACAATTCAAAACTAAAGTCTTGAAAAATAGAAAGAAACATCATTTCAATAACTCTAAGACAAATTATAGAAATTTAGAAACATTATAGAATGCTATAATGCCAAAAATCATTGATCTCAATTGGCTATCTAGTTAATGTAGCACCTAAGTAAGTGGCCCTATGTTCTTTTATATAAATCACACTGGCAGTCTAAAATGTAGTATTTCCTTGTGCACTTAACCAAGTTCAATGAGATCAATCATTGGAAAGCACTCTATTCTCTGATTTGTGTGAATACATTAAAGTAATACTAAACCATACTTTGAAAAAAAATAAAGAAAACTCTAGAATTTTTATAGATGATTAGGATTAAGTCAAAGTTCAAAGTTGCATAGAATCATAACTCATTTATACTCTAATCTCTTTAATAGATATTTGGGAAAGATTAATAGATGCTTTTCTTAATAAAGAAAATTTCCTTGCTCTAAAACATCAAGAAGAAAATTTTTATATATTACTAATTTATCTATTAAAACTTATAGTTAAGAAAACTTTAATTTTCTTTTTAATTCAAAGAAGCCTATGAAACATGAAAAGGGCAAAAGGTATCAGAGCAGTTTTTTTTTATTTAAATACCCATAATGAGCAGAATATTAAAGACTTGAAAAGTATAATTAGGTCAAATGTCAAGTTCTATTTTATGTTAGAATAATGTGACTTTGTAATGGAGTTCACAGTGAGCTTCTTTGTTTTCAAAGATTTGGATTAATTTCTTCTTTATTCAGGTAAAAACTTAGGTGGCTTATTTTGGGATGTAAATGTGTGGAAATGTTTGTCTGTATTTATGTGTATGTACCAAGTCATTAAATTATTAGCAGAAACTTTAGTTAATACTTTTGTATAAAGATCAATAATTGACCCATTTTTAAAAATAAATATAACCAATCTGCCTAATACAGATACCTTTGTTCATTGAAAATTACATTGTAGCATGGTATCAGAAGCAAACATATTGAAACTTTCATGATTTCTAAAACCACAGAAGATAGAGAGGGCATACTAATAAAAATTATTTTATAGAATCTAATTTCCATAATTTTAAAATATCATATACTGACTTGATAGAGAAATGCTTTTGTATCAGGAAAAAATATATACAACTTTATTTACAATGCCATAATCCTAATCAAATGGTACTACTTGGAATAGCCATCACCATTAGGACAAGGCCAAAATGTTTAGGCTATAATGAGTAATGCTAATGAAATAATGTAGAATAACTTTGCATAGGAAATAATTTTTAGTTCTAAAAGCAACTCAGAAAATGAAAATAAAAACTAAGTAAATCTTATATGCTAAGGTGAAAGTTACTCAAGATTTTCTCTCCTTGAAGTTCTGTGTGTATTTTGGCAAGAAAAGAGAAAAGAATTGTCAATTCCAATAATAGGAGCTGTTCTTTCAATGAATAGAACTACAGAATTGGGACATCAACAAAATTGCATTTTTACATCCCAGTCTGACACCATATGGAGACTGTTCAGCTGTGGATTATCCAGACACTGAGCTTCTTTCACCCCTTACCCTGCTGCACCACTTGTTACCATCTTGGGCAGTCGGTCTGGGGGCAGGAGGAAATATTGGAAAAAATTAGTCAGTTAATCATTTGGTAACAATTTTTGGTAAACATTTTGGTGAAACTCCAGAACTTGACCAGATTATAATTGCAACTGCTTGATGAGGGGCATTTAATTGTTGGCAGTGTTGGTGGAGACCTGGAAATGTTAGTTTTTTTGTATAAAGATCAATAATTGACTAGACAGACGTACTCTGGGGAGGAGAGGGGAAGGTGCACTTGCTATGAACAATAATCCCATTGAATAGAGATTTCATTCAGAACAATGGGACTCATTTAATTTATAAAATTGGATCATGCAAAGATAACAAGTTCCATTTTTCATTTTATATTTCTAAATTTAGACCTGGTACTTGGTAGATATTAAATTAATATCTATTATATTAACAAATGAACCACTCCAGTTGAATAGTTTTTAATTGTATTATTTTTTAAATGATACATCAACTATTACAAAAATAGTAACATAATTCAGTAAGGAATACCCTTCCTCGAAAGGTCTTGCAGAAATTTTCCTGGGGAAAACTAGGACATAATAGATTAGATATTAAGTGTTGGTGGAAAGCAATGTATCTTGGAATAAAGCAAATGTAGAATCCTAAATCAATAAATTTTTAGAGTATATATGCAAGGAGAATTACCCTAAACTCAAGAGAGAGGAAGGTAATTTGGGGAGAGAGTCAAATATAAAGAATCAGTGAAGAAAATCTGGAATAGACAGGAAAGTTTTGACAATGGGCCTTAATCCATTTTGGGGACTTGAAAAGGAAGTGAACTTCACCAATCCTCCTCAGAGGAAAAGACATGTAAAAGGAGTTTAAAATGTGGGGGTTGTTTCCCCAAAGGTATTTCAACTTGTTGGGATGAGACATTATGTAAAAGTACAAGATAGAAGCTCAACAAGAGTTGTCTCAAACAGAAGAGCATTTAGAGTCCAGGGAAGACCCAACCATAGCCTGGGGATTCCAGGAAGTTGGACCAAAGGACTTGGACCAAACAGCACCTGTCCATGCTGGGGTAAGGTGCATGCCTAACCAACGCTATGGATTTCACAGAGTTTGGAAATTGACAAAGAGAGGTGCACATGGCAGCAGCAGTGTGGCAGTAAAAATAGTGCAACAGTATCATCAGTACTGTTTGTAGGAAGCACTCTGTGAGGGAGAAGAAATAATGCCTGTCAGAGAATTGGTAACACTGAGACTCAAGCTTAAGACATTTGGATGCATGAACCACACTAGTAAAATGGGTGTCCATTTCTCCACCACCACCTCACCCCAATTACTTGGGGTATTCTTCTGGGAATCAAAAGAACTGTGTAGAGTTGTGGTTTGCATGTCGGGGAAGTTCTGGATTTCAGCATGACTCTGACAGATACTTGGACAGGTTTGCTCCCATCATTGGGTTTCTAAATCTTACTGAAGATCTATATCCAGAGTGATGGCCAAGGAAATCCGTTGGCCAATGTATACATCTGGTTTAGAATTGCAAAGGCTGAATCTATCCATACACAGTTGTTGGAAACAAAGGTGTATTTCTTTTATTCTGTGCCCTATTCAGTCATCTATGCCTCTGTTTGTGTTTATGTTAAACTTACATGTTGAAAACAATTTATAAGGAAAAAATGGAATTATAGAAATTTTTTCTACTAAAACATCCCTACTAAGGTACTTACTAATTTAAAACCTCTAATGATGAGTATTTTCAAAGAGGCAAAATGAAAATATCATTATGATATTAATTCTATAAATACATATGCTAGAAAGGAGTCTAAAAAATTAGCTACTTTTTCCTCTAGCTTTGCTGCAATTAAAGTATCCCCAACAGCCCTGGCCAGTAGCCCAGTTACTTGGAGCACCATCCCATACACCAAAAGGTTATAGGTTCCATTCCCAGTCAAGGCACATACCCAGGTTGCAGGTTTGATCCCTAGTTGAGGAACGTATGTGAGGCAACTGATCGATGTATCCCTCTTTCACATTAATGTTTCTCTCTTTTTCTCTCTCCCTCTTCCTCTCTCTCTAAAATTAATTTTTAAAAATCCTAGGATAGGGATTAAAAAATGTTTTAAGTATTCCCAACAGATGCTGATTTACCACATGTTCCTAACTTCCAGAGAAAGTGCTTCCAAAGCTTCAGCAGATCCACCTGTACAATGTGCAGTAACCCTTTTCCTTCCTATCTTTGCGGAATTCTAAATATTTTACTGCATACATTGTCCTTCTCTTTCATAAAGTTTACAACTATAAATCTGTTTTAGAGTTCATAAGGCACTATCACTCACTTATTAATTTACCATCTTCTACAAATCATTTGTTACCGTTCTCATCTATATATATATAAATGGCAAATACACAAAGTGTATTTGCATGACTTCACTGATCCTGGGATCTGGGGCTATATCAAATGAAAACCTAGAGGCAAGAAATCAGCCTGCCAAAAACAGAGGTATCTGTCACCCATTATTTAAGAAATAAATGCACAAAACCAAAATTGAAATCGCAAAACCAAAGTGGCAAAACTCCTCAATCTCCTGCAACAGAGACAATTTTGAAACATGCTTGATTTTCTCTTTATTTATTTATTACATGCTTTCTGCCTCTATTTTCTGCTTATATATAAGTTCAAGCTCTTCCAAGCTCATTATGCTTCCTGTGCTAATTGAATAATGGTGGAGGTTTAACTTCTTGACTAATAGACCTAATTTCTTGGTAGTAAATAATTTTCTTGACTTTTTTCTAAATTCCTGGGGTTTTTTTTTATGCTTTGTGATTGTAGAGTCCTAAAACATATATGGTTCAAATAAAATCTGAGCTGGTCAGGTTCTAAATGTATGGTTCATTTCCAGGATAGTGTCAGGTTCAATACTTTTGGTGGTCAGATTGGTCATGAGATCCATACTATTTATACCATACCTACCATTTGGTTAAATAATAAACATTTGTTATTTTTATTATAAAATTGCAACTAAAAGATGTTGTTGCTAATATTAAAGAAGATATAAAATAAGTGCTGAATGTAAACTTATGTACAAGTGTACACACAGAAAACACTAGGCTGAATGACAGAGAAATGCAAAAATTATCCATCAGAAGGCAACAGAAGCACAGAATGGTAGGATGTGGGTTGTGGGGGGTTAATTGGGTGGGAAGAAACGATAGCAATATATGTAGCAATCACTCGGCTCTCAGCGTTGCGGAGCAATTTAAAAGGAAATCTTGTATGGTAGTTCCACTGACTTCATTCTGCTTGAATTATCATAGCAGGAGTCAGAGCAAGGGCTTCCAGCCCGATCAGAGACCCAGCAGCTGTTACAAATATCTAAAGCAAGTCCAAGATAAGATAGTCTTACTGGAGCACATGCTATGTAATACTCCGCAAGAACAAACCCCTTTCTCTTCAGCATCTGTACCTCCACATGATTAGTACAAATGGGAATTCCAGTTTTCTTCATCAGATTTAGATGCTCCTAATAAGATGCATTTTCAATTTAATAGTAAATTTCCAGTCTATTTAACTACAATATGAAACTTATAATTGAAAACAGCTTCTGATAGTCTAACATTACTCCTACCATACTTACAAGTTAATTATAATAATGTAAATTGAGAATGAAAGATATTCTAATCAGTTGATTTTTATGAGTAATGAGTTAATCACAAATTCCCAGAAATCCCCTATACACACCAATTATGTAAATGCAACCTATTACAAAAAATACATATACTAGTACACCTATGTTGTTTTAAAATATTTGCCTTATAATTACAATAATGACCTAGGAGTGAGATATTGCCTGAGGGTTAATGGCTGGCAAGGAAAGTACATCTGGCATTAACCCCAAATAAATTCCCTGTGCTTCCACAATTATTTCAAAAACTTTACTAAGATATATAGACTAGAAAGAAAACCTTCCACGACCTCTGGGTCAATGCCTGTTCCTCTCTTGAATATTCCCAACTTTCTTAATTATCTGAAAGAGTTGTCAAAGACGAATTATGAATTTTTGTGAATAAAATGTTTTCTAAATATGAGAGATACTGAAGGCATACTGCATTGTCAATGTTCTTCCAAAACAATGAATAGAACAATAGTCAAGGCAAAAAGGTGAAGCTGACAAATACCCAACTGAGAAGCAAATTAGCAAACTGAAAATTAGTTCTGAGGAAATCGCTCAGAATAAAGCATTAAAAATATAAGCCAATATAAAATATGAAAGATGAGTCAGGACAAATATATGATAGAAGAATGAGATGGTATAATAAAAGTCTAAGAGAATGTAAAAAGCGAAAGAACAGAGAAAAAGTGACATTTGAGGAGAAAATGTCTGAGAATTTTCTAGTAGTGATTATTGAAAAGTAAGACAAAAAAATTTAAAGGAGAAAACTGAGTCCTGAGAGGGTAGATATAAACAAATCCACACTCAAACACTTGTGAAGTTGGAGAACACCACAGACAAAGAAAAAGTATCTCAGAGGCTATTGAAGGAATGTCACATTAGTTAGCAGCAATAATAAATGCCAGAAGACAATTTAAAAATATCCTGAATATTTTGAAGTATTAAAGATCAACCTGAACCCTAAGCCCAGATAAAGTATCAAAAAGGTAAAATATATTCATTTTCAAACATAGAAGAAAGGACCTTTTACTAAGCACATATTCTCTTGGAAAGAACAAGTAAAGGAGGATGAAGCAATAAGCAAGAGTAAAATAAAATTAAGGAAAATAAATAGAATACATGAAGCAAGATTGAACAAAGAAACAGATCAACATATTTCTAAGTAAAATGTTGCCAAATATAAAAAGAAAAAATAATGACAATCTGAACTCTAAAAAATATATATTGCTGTAAGAACATGAGATCTGCCCTCTAAATAAAATTTTAAGTGAACAAAACTTTATTGTTAACTATAGGCACAATGTTGTACAGCACATTTCTAAAACATATTCATCTTATACAGTTGAAAATTTATACTCATTGAATAGCAAGATCCTATTATCCTCCACTCACATTTCCTGGAGACCACTACTCTGTTTTATGAGTTGGGCTGTTTTATATACCTCATATAAGTGGAATCATGCAGACATTTGTTCTATAGTGACTGGCTTATTTCACTTAGCATGATGAATGTCCTTCAGGTTTATCCATGTTGTCACACATATCAGGATTTCTTCCTTTTTTATTTTGAATGATATTACATTATATGTATACTAGAGGCCCGGTGCTCAAATCTGTGTATGGGTGGGGTCCGGCCGGCCTGTCCCTATCGGGGCCGATAGGGCTTGGCCAGCTGGGGGTAGGGGCTGCGAGCAGTTGGCAGGCTGGCCCTGCCTCTGATTGGGGTCCGGGGGTGATTGAGAGCAGGGCTAGCTGGGGGGAGGGGCTGAGGGCAGTTGGCTGGCTGGCCCTGCCCCTGGGTCGAACTCCTGCTCAAACTCCTGGTCTAGGGGACAATTTGTATATTAGCTTTTTATTATATAGGACTAGAGGCCCGGTGCACGAAATTCGTGCACGGAGGGGGATTGTCCCTCAGCCCAGCCTGTACCCTCTCCAATCTCGGACATCCCTCTCATAATCCAGGACTGCTGGCTCCCAACTGCTTGCCTGCCTGCCTTCCTGATTGCCCCTAACTGCTTCTGCCTGCCAGCCTGATCACCCCCTAATCACTCCCATGCCAGCCTGTTTGCCCCCAACTTCCCTCCTCTGCTGGCCTGGTCACCCCTAACTGCCCTCTCCTGCAGGGTTGATCACCTCCAACTGCCCTTTCTTGCAGGCCTGATCCCTCTCAACTGCCCTCCCTTGCAAGCCTGGTCCCTCTCAACTGCCCTCCCTTGCAGGCAGGGTGCCTCCCAACTGCCCTCTCCTGCTGGCCATCTTGTGGTGGCCATCTTGTGTCCACATGGGGGCAGGATCTTTGACCACATGGGGGCAGCTATATTGTGTGTTGCAGTGATGATCAATCTGCATAGTTCTCTTTTATTAGATAGGATAGAGCCCTGGTACAGGGGTGGGGGCCAGCTGGTTTGCCCTGAAGGGTGTCCCTGATCAGGGTGGGGTTCCCTTGGGGCGTGGGGCGGCCTGAGCGAGGGGCCTGTGGTGGTTTGCAGGTGGGCCACGCCCCCTGGGATGCAAGCGGAGACCCTGGTATCTGGAATTTATTTTCCTTCTACAATTGAAACTTTGTAGCCTGGAGCAGAGCCAAGCCTGGGGCTCCCTCCGAGGCCCGAATCCATTTGTGTTTGGGTTATAATTGAAACTTTGTTGCCTTAAGCGGGTGGGCCCGGCCAGGGTGTGCGGAAAGCTTTGCTACCCCTGTTGCTGGTGGCAACCCTGGCCTGCTCTCTCAAGCTCCATTCTGCCACCATTTGTTTGAATTTGTTTACCTTCTATAATTGAAACTTTGTAGCTTGAGTGGAGGCTTAGGCCTGCAACGGCTGGCAGAAAGCTTGGCTTCCTCTGTTACCTAGGGAACCTTGCTCTCTGTGGCTGTAGCCATCTTGGTTTGGGTTAATTTGCATACTCGCTCTGATTGGATTGTGGGCGTGGCTTGTGGGCATGGCTTCTGGGTGTGTCGGAGGTATGGTCAATTTGCATATTTGTCTATTATTAGATTAGATACTACATTTTCTTTATTCATTCCAATGCAGTAAAATTTTGGATTGATTTTATTCTTGGCTATTGTGAATTGTGCTACTATGAACATGTGGTACAAGTATCTTTTCAAGACTTTACTTTCAATGATTTGAGGTTTATACCAAAAGTGGGATTGCTGGATCATACGCAGTTTTATTTATTTATTTATTTATTTTTTTAGGAACCTCCATACTTTTTCCATAGCAGTTGCATCATTTTACTTTCCTACCAATAGTAAACAATCTATTCAAATATGTTGTCCATTTATAAAATTGAGTTACTTGATTTTTTGCTTTTAAATTGTGAGTTCTTTATATATTTTGGATTTAATTCCTTATAAGATATATGGTTTATAAATATTTTTTTCCATTTCCTTAGCTTGCTGTTCACTCTGGTGATTGTTTTCTTTGCTATGAAGATACTTTATAGTTTGATTTAAAAGTTTCAAAAAAAGTAGAAAAAATACTAGTGAAAATGAGGAGTGGATTATGGATTTTGGAGGTAATATGCTCTAGGGCTCTTATGTAGCTCATACATGATAGAGATGTAGCTACTAAAAGAATAAAAATGAAAGAAAAATCTTTCAAACCAGAAAAGGGGAAAATTAGTAATTAAAATATGATTATTCATTCCAACAATGTTGGAAAATGATAAATGAAAGAGAAAGGAAAAATTATAATAATCAGTAAACACAAAATAAAGTGACAGAAAGAAGTGAAATATACTCATAATCACAATGGGTTAATGTACTGTGTGATAAGAAGAGATGCTTGTGGAAAATACGTGTGCAGTCTTAGAGGTTATCAAAGGCTGATGATGAAGTTGTCTTATGTTACCCGAAATGTGCAATGGTTACTAATGGTCAGAATGTTTAGGGACATCATTGCTGGCTCAGGATTAGGAATAATTTTGTGACATTTGGCATTTCCTAAAGTGAGGAATCCCTTTTAAAGGAAATTCTTTAAGCCCAGGCTGGATTCAAGGGTAGATGTGGGCTTTATATGTTGATCTTATAGAGTTCTTTTTAATACTAAGCCAAGGTTTTTAGGTGAAGAAAACAAACAAAAATAAATATTTAAACATGGAATATCTTTCCCAGTTTGAAGCACCATCCAGAAAATATTTTGAGGATTTGTTTTACTTACTATGGAATACCAAGGCTTTCATATAGTGACTGATACTTAACACAACCTCAATAAATAGTTCTTGAATTGAAATGAAGACTCTGGCAGATTTAATATAACCTTAGGAAAATAATAAAACAGGTAAAAAGGATAAATATATAGTGTATGAAAGTGGAAATAGGAACAAAGTTATTAAACTTTACAAAATCTTGTACAATGAGAAACATAAAGTGCATATAGAAAGTCATAAGTATTTTGTAAAACATATTAAAAAAAGAGTAAATTTACCTGATGCATTTGGGTATAACCAGTTGTGATAGATCATAATTCTAAAACTGAAAGTATTATGTTTAGACAAATATTAACTTTTTTCAAAGAAGGAATTATTAAAATTGATATTTTCCATCTCAAGGAAGTTGGATAAGAAGTACATATTTTAAAGACAACCTATACTGTGATTAATAAATTGATTGAGTTTCTATCCAGAGAGTAGACTGAAGACTTTGGTTTTACTTTCCCATCTGGAAGAGGTCAAACAGCTTTCATTAAGAGATGAAATATCAGCCCTAGCTGGATTGGCTCAGTGGATAGAGTGTTGGCCTACAGACTGAAGAGTCCCGGGTTCGATTCTGGTCAAAGGCACATGCCTGGGTTGCAGGCTCACCTGAGCCCCAATCAATGATTCTGTCATCGTTGAAGTTTCTATCTCTCTCTCCCTTCCCTTCCTCTCTGAAATCAACAAAAATATATATGTATTTTTTAAAGAAAGGTCATATCAGAACTATGTTTATTGGAATAAATATTCTACCGTGTGGGATTGGGGTATGTGATAAGGGGTTTTCTCTATGCATCTTGCAAAATCATTTCTTAATCTTTATAAATTATTTTTGTTTTACTAAAATAAATTAGCATCATATTTTCCAAAGATGACTTTGTTTCACCTAGCCCACAGCAACAAAGGAGATAAATTTTGAGTTCTCATCATATTTGAATTAATTGCCTTTTTTAAAAATTTATAAGAGACCTACTTTCACAAACACATACTCCTCCCTCCTTAGTAGACATAGAAAACAGGATGGTTCCATATGTCAATTTCTGTGAAAGTACAATGATTGTTATTATTTACCTAGTTAATAGAATACTTGAAAGATATAAGCTTTACCTCAGTTTCAAGGTACTAAAATTCTGCTAAGATCATTAAGGCATTGTCAAATCCTTCAGATCTGAGGTGTCACTTCTAACAAGTTTTTAATTTACCTGTTAAATTTTTATTTATAAATGGTCTTTTCACAGATAGTAATTAAGGCAATTTCTCATATTTCTTTGGACAATAGTGTTTCACAAATGTGCCTGATCAATAATTAGAGAGCTTGCAAAAATTCAAATTTGTGGACACATCCTGGGAGATGATGATGTGGCAATTTGAGGAGACCTAGGAATCTGTGTTAAGTCTCCCCAAGTGACTCTTAAAATCAGACAAGGTTTAGAAACACTGATTCACAACCTGTCACTCCTTCAGCACTTCCTCTGTATGCCATATGGTATTCTGCACCCTTAAAAGATGTAACACACTCTGAGGGATGAGCTCATACTCTGTGACCCTCGCTCAGAAGTAAAAAGAGAGATCAATAGCAGGATTTGTTTGGCTTTATTCAGCCAGAATTTATCCAATAATGATATTGGAAACATCTGCTTTTTTAAAACAAATATGGATATAATAAAATAAGTGGTAAATTGCAGATGAAGAACCATGTGGAAACGTAAGAAAGGAACTTGTAACTTGTAAGGAATCACTCTTGTAAAACCAACTCTCGCAATTCAGGTTAGCCAGCTCAAGACCACCACCACAATCCTGGGCCCTTCGATATGGACCTTTGTTGAGAAACCAGGTAACATTTGCCTTGTTTGTATATCACTTTTGGATTAATATCTTTGCTTTTCAATAATGCAAACCAGTCTCAATATTGTGTCAGGCATATAGTATGATCTTAATAAATGCTTCTTGAACAAAAGGAGGGAGTGAAGAAATAAGCAGATGTTTTAGGTAAAAAAAAAAATATATATATATATATATACTAATAGTTTGGATTAAACATTTTTTTTACTTTATTTTTTATTGTTGGCACTATTACAGATGTCCCCATTTTTTCCCCCTTTCCCCCTACCCTGCCTTCCCTCTGGCCACCACCTCACTGTTATCTGTGTCTATGGATACATTTAAAAAATTTTTTCCTATTGATTTTAATTAAGTTCTTGCTGAGTTTCAAACTAAACAAGATTTTCTTTAAGGAGAAAAAATATTTTAAATCCTTCCCACAGGTTTTTTATATTCTTAATGGATAAAATCAGAATACTAAAGATTATAATGTACACCCTCAAATGATGGCTTATAAAATCAGCCAGCATGAAAAGAAAGCTCTGAGATAAAAATAATGGATTGTGTTTTAGATATGAAGAGTAGAGACCACAGCTCTTTAAGCAACAACTAAAATACATAACTTTTCTTATGACAGAATTGTTTTTATATTAGAAAAGTATTTGAGCTTGTGTCCCTCTTCAGAGATCAATTGATAAGGTCTTCGATAAACCTTAGTATCTTTGAACATACAGGTCCTTTCCAGAAGGGTCTCTTATTTAACTCAGGGGGTGGGGGGGATCAATAATATTACAGAAAAAAATTCTTATTTTCATATGGTTCTTTGAAGCTTACAGATGTTAGAATTAATATGAATACATTACATATTATCCTTCAAAATAGAAAACAGGATGACCAAATAGAAACATTTGTAATCTAGAACTTAGAAAACAACTAATGTAAAAATGTTCTTTTTGTTGCTCTCATCAGAAGTAATTAATTTTAGAATGACATTTTTCAGCCAAATATCAGAATTCCTTAAACTGTTTAGTAGAAATTCAACAGAACACATTATTCTGTCTTTATATACAAAATTAACCTTTTGCACTCAGATGTCGAGTGTGACTCGACACAGTTAGCATTAGAATAAAGGAATCGAGAAAAAAGCAAGCGAGTGCAAAGGGTTAATGCTTCAAATTAGGAAATTCCATATGTAGGTTTGGTCATTTTTCATTAAGAATCCTATATTATAAAACCCTAATATGCAAATCAACCCAATGGCAGAATGACCAGTCTCTATAACTAGCACTGACCACCAGGGGGGCAGACACTCAATGCAGGAGCTGCCCCCTGGTGGTCAGTGCACTCCCACAGGGGGAATGCCGCTCAGCCAGAAGCCAAGCTCATGGCTGGCGAGCGCAGTGGAAGTGGCAGGAGCCTCTCCTGCTTCCCTGACAGTGCTAAAGACCCTTTGGGGGTCCCAAACTGTGAGAGGGCGCAGGCCGGGCTGAGGGACGCCGCCCCCCCCCCCCCAATCAGTGCACAAATGTCGTGCACCGGGCTTCTAGTATTATAATGATACTGATAAAGTACTATTGTGTTAAACCAAACCACTGTGTTAAATGAGGGACAGGTAGAGAAGATAATTATAAATAGATGATAAAAACTGGAACACCAGGCCAATAAAGAAAATATACTATTAAAAAAGTATAGAGAATAAGCTAAACATGATCATAGCTGTCCAATCCCTAGAATTAGGTTATATATCTTGAAACTGGAAAGCAATTCAGGTCCATGGAATTTAAAAAACTGAAGGGACTTAGAAACAATTGAAAGCACAATTAAAGCAAAATAGGCCCTAGCCAGTTTTGGCTCTGTGGATAGACATTGTCCTGTGGTCTGAAGGGTCTCAGGTTTGATGCTTGTCAAGGGCACATGCCTGGGTTGCAGGCTCAATCCCCAATAGGGTGTGTGCATGAGGCAGCTGATCAATGATTCTCTCTCATTAATTGATGTTTCTATCTCTCTCTTCCTCTCTGAAATCAATAAAAATATTTAAAAAATAAAAAATAAAATTTAAAAAATAGTGGGGTGTTTTTTTTGTTTGTTTGTTTGTTTGTTTTGTTTTTTGCTAAGTGTAAATTAATGTAGCTCAATTATTCAGGAACTGGTATAATTTAGAAATTAAAAGGTGAAGGAAATAGCCCCACCAGCATGGCTCAGTGGTTGAGCATCATCAACCTGTGAACCAGGAGGTCACAGTTTGATGTCTGGGTTGCAGGCTTGATCCCCAGTGTGGAGCATGCAGGAGGCAGCCAATCAATGATTCTCTCTCATTATTGATGTTTCTACCGCTCTCTTCCTCTCTGAAATCAATAAAAATAAATATTTTTAAAAGGTGAAGAACATAGCTAAGGAACATATATGCATACCCCATGGACATGGACAATAATTTGGCAAAGACCAGTGAAAAGATTGGCACGGGTGGGTAGAGATGAGCAAAGGGGGTGTGGGGGTGTGGAGGAGGGCCCCTGCAATAACGTAAACATTTTTTAAAAATTTAAAAAATTGAGTGAGCATTGAATATCAGGACCCTGCGACTGACACATTGGAGGGATCATAGATTGGCCCATATGATTCTCTTCATCTTTTCCTGCTCATTTAATCTATCTTCAAGAAGCAAAAATGGATGCAAGCCTTGCTCATCATCACTAAACTATTAGCACCTGACATTCATTCATTCTGACCAAACATCACAGGAAAATAGTGAGCAGTTTAGAATCCATGAAAGTTTTAGGATTTCTGTGGAAATATTTAACCCAGGTAAAGATTGTTTTTTTGTTTGTTTGTTTGTTTTCTTTTTAGTAGGTTAAGTTGCTGGTGGTGGATCTGCTTAGGCTAGCATCAAAAATAAATGAAGCTACATAAGGAATTTATGTTCTAAGAAAGTACATTAGTTTCCTTAGGCCCAAAGCTAGTATCTCTCACTGAAAGAGAAATATAGGGACTTGTCTGGCCACTTGGGCGCCTCTTCTCTCTTGTCTGGAGGCATGCTTTCCTTTGATAATAGACACTCGTAAATACAAGGCCCTGAAATGGTGGGACGGGGAATACTGTGACTCCATACACTTTGAGAGGCTTTGAAATTCAATGTGATATCCTTTATGTTGGAGAATGGCTAGAAATCAAGGGCAATCAATCCTGGTGCTGTCAAATTTATAGATATTTTGGCTGGAGGGACTGGAAAATTTTATCCTTCTGGAATATTTTATGTCTGCTCTCTCTCTTCATCTCTAGGTCTACATCCTATTGGAATAGTAGAGACAGTTTTTGTAGATGGATATCAGCTACTGAGTCTATTAGCAGCTTTCGATAATAAATATTCCAAACAAAACAGACCAAAAAAAAAGTAAAAATTTCTCCATTTTTGATCTATTAATATTTTATTTTATCATGACCTTTGTTATTTTACCACCTGGAGTAAGTAATATGTACTTTACCTCTATCTTATTATAAAATCACACCACAGAGAATCTAGGTCATGTTTGTTATTATTTATATACACAGTAAAAATGCCAAGTACTTTCCATTTGACATTTTGTAACTCACCATCCTTCTTGCCACTATTCTGTCTCCTTCAGGTTGACCCAAATGTGAGAAATAAAAATCTTTATCTCGTTATAATTAATTCTTTCTTTTTATCTCATTTTTAAATGACCATGGACAGTCTTTTCTCAATAAAGAAAAATAATACGCACCCATTTTAGGCTGACACAGTCTCTTAGGCCTTTTTGTTCACTGATGTTCCTGCTTCATCTTGTCAGTTACATCCTTCTCCCCAGGAAAATGCCTCTCCTCTGCATGAGAATTCTCTCAACCAACCTTCATTCTCCTTTTTCTCTCTCCACTTCTCCTACCTCCTTTTTATTCCTGATTCCTTCCCTCCACCAATTTTTCTTTTAAAAATACCCTTTTATAATCTAAGGTAGGATTCTCTTTATACTTACAATTTAAAGAAATGGAAATTAGAACATTTCCAACATCTCTTAAAATATATATTACAACAATAGAACACTCACCCTAATCTAAAGAAGTTTAAAACATGAAATAAGATTCTTCACTTTTAAGTGACATATTTGTGATAATTATTCATAATAATAATAAATACATAATAGTAAATCCCAAAATGTATCCTTCAAAAAACAACAATAATGTGTCCAGGTACACTACTGTAATCAGGTGATGTTACACTGACTGATTAGTTAATTGATTTTTGGTAATATGTAAGATTACTCATAATTATAAGAAATAATAAAATATATCAAACCTTGTAGAAAACACATAACCAGCCAAACAACACATAAAAATAGAGAAGTTACAATATTAAATTGTATATTTTTATACCAATAATATTTTTAGAGGCAAATCAAATTTTTTCAGGAAACCCAGAGGGAAGGGTGGGGGAAGAGAGTAACCAAAGAATTTACCCGCACAAATGCATAACCCATGGACATAGACAATAGTATGGTGAAGGCCTGAGGAGGGGGCAGGAGAAGGGTTAAGGGGATCAATGGAGGGGGAAAAAAGGACATTTGTAATACTTTCAAAAAGAAAGATAAATTAGTGCGCGCAGCAGCAGGCAGCCGAGCACCGCACCGCTCCAGCTCATTCCAGCCTGGCTGCACCTGCCACTGCCGCTCAGTAGCACTGCCGTGAATCAGAAGAGGCTTACAACACCACAGCTGCACTTGCCAGCCATGAGCCCGGCTTCTGGTGCCCGTCCTTCAGCTGAGCAGCACTCCCGCTGTGGGAGCGCACTGACCACCAAGGGGCAGCTCCTATATTGAGCGTATCCCCCTGGTGGTCAGTGCACGTCACAGCAACCACTCGACTGATCATTGGGTCGCTTAGGCTTTTATATATATAGATTGCAATTTGAATAAATGAATATGTCAGTTATGGGCTGGTCCTTGTATTTTCACTAAGTTCAGCAAATGTCCCAAATAAGCTACTATGAAAAATGGTGTGATGGGGTTAGCAGCACTCTTTATAGATTTAGGTGACTTGGTGCATAAGAAGAAAAACTAGCACATATCCAGTGTTTTCTGTCATTTAGGAATGGCTAATTTTCAGAACAAATTTCTCTAGCCTTGGCCAAATGGGAAAGGAAAATAAAGTTGGAATTCAATTCCAGGAAACTATTGCAATCCCTGACATTTTAATGCAATTTAAAGGCAAAATGTATAACTTATAAAATCTCAATTCCTTAATTTTTCAAGTGGACAAGGTAACATTTATAATCACTCAAAGGAGCTTGGAGAGGTTTAATGAAGTGACACATCTAAAATGTTATCTAGGAAAAATAGTTTTAGTGTCCCTGCAGATAATATCTCAGCTTGACTGGAGAGAAAAAAAGAGATACCACAAGATATCATTGTATTATGATATAGCAATGAACTACCACCTGCAGGAAATTGGCTTCATGAAAGGCAACGACAAAGAGCACATCAGGATTACATGAAATCGATCAGAGGCAGACAGGAAGAACACAAGCCAGATGAAGTGGAGTCTTTCATGACAGACAGGAGAATATATCAAAGCCATCCTTGCTAATTTCAAAAGCCCACTCCCTTCTCTAGAGGTGAGAACATTACTTCAGACAGCATGCTGGCTCCACTGGACTTCTGTGAAGATGCTATAACCCCATTGGTGGATTTCTTAATAAATGGTTTAGAAATAAAAGGGCCAGCAAGCCTGAACACAATTCATTTAGCTCACCAGTGGAAGACAATTGAGTGCCAAGTTTCCCACATTTATTTCTCCATCAGGAACTTGCTATTTGTATCAGCTGGACCCTCAATGATGTATTTTAAGTTTGAGCTGATATTAATTTAAATGCTACTTTTCAAAGAAAATGCTACATATTTTTCTCTTGAATTTACAAAGAGACGTCTTTGCAAAACAAGACAAAATAAAACAAGCCAGTTAAAAGTAGAAGCCATCTATCCTCAAATGGCAAAATGGAAGGTAGGAGAAAGAATGATGGCCAAAATGATGGTGGTGATGGATCATAGATCATAAAAATAGCTTCATGGAGTTAAACATTTTTTCTAGAAGAGCAGATTCTGCAAGAACATCTGTGTAAGTCCTGGAATCCTGTGGGTAAGCTCAGTAAAGCATCATGTGATCCAAGCACCCTGAGTCATAGCTTATTAGTGGAACCACACTTATTAGTGGGAAAAGCATCCTGCAAAACCTCATGGTGCTCAGTGTTCATGGGCCAAGGACAAAGCCATGGGACCTAGGCATATACAGGCAATTGTAGTAATGGGATAGGACTGCATATAATTGGAATTCCCAATAGACATAAGGATTACTTCTCAGCTTTAAGTGGTTGTATCCTGTGATGTTGATAGAAAAGCAGAAGCTATCTACTGATGTGATGGTAATTTATCACCTAAGAATTATAAAATCTCCACCTTGAATGAATATCAGAGAGAAAATAGATTAACAAAATACATTACTTGCATTTTTATTGGTGCCTCCTATTTGAAGTCTTTCTGGTAACAAGGATACTTTGAATTGCCATAAAAGTCAATGGGAAATTTGGGATAGTTGAAGATTATTTTAATTCACTCACTTAACTATAAAAGTTGGACTTAAACATTTTGAGTTCCCAGCAACCCCCTTTATGAAATTGGGTAAACAGAAAATAGAAAATGCATACTCATGAAGATAGAATTAATGTAGTTTCTATGGAATATTCAAAATATGAGTTCCTCGGTGCCTTCTTTTTGTAGTGCGTTGATTGGAATGACGTTTTTCAGAAAGAGTGTCCATAACAGCCAATAAAACAAAATTACTTCATCTTTTCTATTGTCTTAGTTTAGGAAACACTTGATTCAAGTGTTTAAAGACTATATCTTTAAAATAATATGCCTTATTCTTTTCATCTATGTTCCAAGTGGCCCCTGAGCTAGGCTATGATAAGCACTTCCACTTCAAATAAAAATAGTCTTTTCAAAATACATAAGGGAAAAGAGCTAATGGATAAATGTTCACAGTTTTATCTTTTTTCCCATATCTATTTTCTTAAACACTCAGTGCCTGCTATCATTTGTCTTAGTAATATTGATACACACTGAATGGTCAAGCACCAAAATATAACTAAAAAATGAGTATGGTTTTCAATATTTAGATATTTTTGGATTTGCTTGCTTGTGGTAGTGACTTAACTTTGCTGACATAAAACAGCGTCATATTTTCTTTTGGACAAATTAACCCCTATTTAATAAAATTAACCTTACCATAGTCATAAAACATGATTTCTTAGGCCAAACATGCCAAACTCGTGGCCAGAAAGCCGCATGTGGCCCACAACAAATATTTTTCCTGCCCAGCCAATATAACAGTATGAAAGAAATGTTGTAATAAAAAGTTCGTAACTTAATTTTTTACAATATTCTGTTATACATAATTATTAAAAACGAACTACAACATTCACTAATGAATGACTACTATAATCATGTTGCATTCATTTTACTTATGCTCCTTACATGTAGGCACACCATTTCTCTCCACTAATACTAGCAGCGAATATTTTAGTAGCTGATTGCCACATCATTAGTCTTGTACTGACTTGTTTGGTGTGTGCAACAGGAAATATTTTGCTTTCAGAAAACAAGAAAAATAGGTTTATTTGTGTTACACTTATTAATCTGTGCAGTTATTCAGTGTCTGATAAGTTAATGTTCAAGAAAAAATATAATTTTTATTAAAATATTTATTATAATATGTTAATGATTACTCATTTATTTCAGCGCTTTGCATTCAGCATGTCTCTATCAGAATAAACCTATGTTTCTATGAAAATTGAGGCTTTTTTTTGTGGCCCACATAAACTTAATCCTTGTTTATTTGGCCCATGTTAGTCTTTGAGTTTGACATGCTTGTCTTAGGCTATAATATGGTTTTCAAGTATCCTGTTATCTAGGTGAATGTAAAAGCCTTGAATATGATCTAATATTGAGTTCTAGTTATATCACAGAGGTAGTAAATAGCACAATAAAACAGAAATCTTGGTCATTACTTTGAATTTAAAAATTTTTGTATTTGCTTGGTTATTTGAGTGCCAGGGATTTCATTTTTATTAGGAAAGGAAATAGCATAGCTTCATAAATAAGAAAGCATGATGAACTGGGAATCATAACAAAGAAAGCATGATGGAATAGCATAGTTTGATAACAAAGAAAGCATGACGATCAACTACCCACATGGTTGATCAAACATTATTCTGGGTGTTTCTGTGACAGTGTTTTTGGATGAGATTAACATTTAAATTGATAGACTGAGAAAAGCATATTCTCCTCCATAACGTGGGTGGGCCTCATCTATCAGTTTAAGGCCTGAGTAAAACAAAAAGTCTGACCTTCCCATGAGTGACAGATAATTATTCTTCTCCAACAGCCTTTGAACTGAAACATCAGCTTTTCCTGGGTCTTCCTGTTGGCTTTCAGACTAAAACTACATTTTCAGTTTTGGGGCGGGTCTCCAGCTTGACAACTCACCCTGCAGATTTGTCAGCCTCCATAATCTTATAAGCTAATCTTACCTTATAATAGAGAAACATGCAAATTGACCGCACCTCCGCTATGCCCATGATTGGGCCTGCGAGAGGCTGGGGGGCAGGACTCCGGGTGGCCTATCCGGCTGTTGAGAAGACCAAGATGGCAGAGCCCAATCCTCTTAGTTCTGGGGGTCCCTGGGGCGATCACCACCCTGGGGGCCCAGCCAGCCGCTCCCCGGGGTCCCCGGGGCGATCGCCACCCTGGGAGGGCATGGCCGGGCCCAGCCTGCCGCTCCCAGGGGTCCCTGGGGCGATCGCCAGCTGGGGGGGGCATGGCTGGGCCCAGCCAGCCGCTCCCAGGGTCCCTGGGGAGATCGCCACCCTGTGGGGGAGTGGTGGGACTCACCCAGTCGCTCCCAGGGTCCCTGGGAACATTGCAGGCATGTGGTTGCTGAGACCCAGACCAGGCCTCTGGCCACAGATTCATAGCTTTGCAGAGACCTAGGGCAGGGATCTGCTTCATCTACAGACTCAGAGGTTCTGCAGTGCCCCCAAGACGTGGGTGGGCCCAGCCAGGGATCAAGGGGCATGGAAGGACTCCTGGCAGAGGGGCAAGGACCCTCACCCCTGAGGCGGGGGTTGAGGTGTGGAGCCACCTCAGTGAAGGGGTGCTGCACTGCAGGGTACCTGACTGACTGATGTGATTCAGAGAAGCTCCCAGTGCTAATGGGCCTCGCTCAGGCGGCCTTCACACTTCAGAGACAGTGACTCCTGCTCCTGCCTTGACCCAAAAGCAAGCTCAGGACACCCTGCCCCATAGTAGAGCATGCCTAGGCAGTGAGTGGGAAGCCTTCCACCTGCTTCAGAGAAGGGGGGGGGCAGTAAAGAATGGGGGGAGAGGAAAGAATGTGGAGCATCCGCAATGAAGAGGTGCTTGAGAAAGAGGCTGGGAAGCCTGACTGGAAGGTTTGTTCTGTTTGCTGGGCCGCTGCCCCTTAGGAATCGCAAAGAGCATGGCTCTGAGGGCTTCCTGTGTGCTGAGTCAAGTTCCACAGCCAACTGGAATTGGCCTCAGTTTCCTGGTCTATAAAATGGATGAAGCGTGTCCCAGTGCCTTCACTGAGCTTTGATAGCCAATTGAGATACTATATAAAGAAAATGAGGGAAGAAGTGAGAAAGAAAAGGAAGGACTAGCAACACAAAAGAAAGACTGAAAGGAACCAGTAAACCCATTGTCACTTAAATAGGGAATATAGTCAGTAGTGTTGTAATGATGGTATGATGCCAGGTGGGTACTAGAAATATCGGGGAACACTTTGTAAAGTATATGATTGTCTAACCACTATTCTGTAACTAATATAAAACCTGAAACCAATACAAAATAATGTTGAATGTAAAGAAATGAAAATTGGAGTGAAATTTTTTATAAATTTCAAAGTTTAAATAAAAGCTGTAAAGGAAGGAAGGGGAGAATAAAAATAGTGTTTTTTCATTTTAAAGAGTTGTCTTTATATGGTGCTTTTATACTTTTACACTTTTCTAAGTCATTATCTCATTTTAATTTCCGGGCAACTTAAAGACAAGATAATTGTTCCCTCCACTATTCAAAGAAAGGAAATCTTGGTGTCTGGTCCTAATGATTCAATCGTCAAGCCCTTATTGTAAAGCAGGGTTAGTAAAATTTTCTGTGCAGGGTCATATCTATACTAATAAAAGCCTTGGGGTGATCAGGCCAGCAGGGGAGGGTATTTGGGGGCAATCAGGCCCACAGAGGAGCAGTTAGGGGGCAATCAGGCCAGCAAGGAAGCAGTTAGGGGGCAATCAGGCAGGTAGGTGAGTGGTTAGGAGCCAGCGGTCCCGGATTGTGAGAGGGATGTCCAACTGCAGGATTAGGGCCGATTGGAATCGGCCCTAAACCTGCAGTTGGACATCCCCCAAGGGGTCCCATATTAGAGAGGGTGCAAGCTGGGCTGAGGGATACCCTCCCCAGTGCACGAATTTCGTGTACCGGGCCTCTAGTATTTATAATAAATACCTTTGATATGTAAAATGTATATGTAAATTATACATAGACTTAATTAATATTATATACAACTAATAGTATGTAAATATGTGTACCCACAATACAATAACAAGGAAAGGATATGGTATATATACTTCCCTTCTTGTATTTGTCAGGGTCCTCCAGAGACACAGAACCAATAAGATAGTATGTATACCCTTGAACAACATGCATTTGAACTGAACAAGTCTACTCATATGCAAATTTTGTTCAATAAATATACAGGCAGGCCTCTGAATCCCTGGGTTACATTTTCCAATTCAACCAACCATGAATCAAAAACAGTATTTTTGATCAATAGTTGGAAATATGGTAATGTGGAAGGTTGACTGTATGCATTGTTCTAAGCCAGGGGTCCTCAAACTTTGTAAACAGGGAGCCAGTTCACTGTCCCTCAGACTGTTGGAGGGCCGGACTATAGTTTAAAAAAAACTATGAACAAATTCCTATGCACACTGCACATATCTTATTTTGAAGTAAAAAAACAAAATGGCAAAAACACCCGCATGTGGCCCACGGGCCATAGTTTGAGGATGCCTGTTCTAAGCCATCTTATCTAATAAAGAGGGAATAATGCTAATTGACCCTCACACCATTGCAAAGTTGGTGGTGCCTACAATCAATAAGGAGGGAATATGCTAATTGACTGTCCCGCCCTCAAAGATGGACCAAGACCCGCCCCTGTGCCCACTGTAGCCTCATAGCCCACAGTTCCTTTCAAGGTGCACGAATTTGTGCATTGGGCCCCTAGTGGCCTAATAAAAGCCAATATTTCTAGGTCTTGTCAGTTTGTTATTGTCAGTATGTTTAGCTTATACATTTTTCTAAAGTCTCAATTTTCAAAACTTTGTTTAAAGTTATACATAATTGCAATGAGTATGTCATTTTTCTTTTTTTCTTCATCTTCTGCATTCAGCCTTTATTTGGCATCATATTTCTTCTATCATTCTAAGCATCATTTCTCCAGTCTATGGCATTTTTTTCTTCCTTGTGTAAATAAAAACAAAATTGACCTTATTTGGTGAATCAATAATCTTAACTTCATTATGTTCCTCAGCTAGAAGAAGCTAGAAGAAATCTAAATTGTGCTTAGAACTTTCTAAATAATGGGACAGTAAAATGGTTTTGTCTTTATGAACATTTTGCCATTAGTTAATTCTACTTGGTTATCTTTGCAGCATACCTCCTTTATGAGTTTTGAAGAGTATTGGACAAATCATCAGCTGTCTTCTTAAGATATAGAAACCTAAAAAGAGAAAAAAACATCAACTTGTCAGCCTGCCTTAACACGAGGCAACACCACTGCAGTATTATCCTCACTGAAAATAGATGTCAAAGATTGACAATGAGATGTAGTATTTTAGGAGGATTCAAGAGAATGCAACAGTTATCAGTTAACACTCTTGGTTTTACTGAGTATCTATCCTAAAATATCCTGCAGTGAGATGGGTACTGAATTAATCTCTTAGATTATCTAATGTTAGAACATTTATTTTTACAAATACATTTTTTTTTTGGCTAATGAATCTTCCAGTTGAATGAAAAATCAGATTTCTTTGGAGTATTCCTACTGAGCATTTTCATCTTATAGAAATGGCCTTAGTCCGACATGTAGAAGACATTTAATATGTGCTTACTGGAATATTAATAGGAGAATATGGCATATTTATTTTAGGGGGTGTTTTAGTTAATTATTAAAGCTTTAGAAACATGAGATATATTTCTAATACCCCTCTTGTGTATGCCGTAGAAAGCATGGATATTCCAGGTGAAACAGGAATTTTTTGGGGTGAAAAAGACAGGTTTAGAAAATTTTAGAAATTAAGAGGACCATGAAAGAAGCACAGAGCTTTAGAGCAGCAGAAGGTATATTTCCATAGAATAGTGGAGCTGAAAAGCTGCAACAGGTACATTTCCATAGAATGAGGGAGCTGGGAACAGCAAAAGGTCTATATTTGTAAAATAAAGAGAAGGAAGCCCCTCATCCAGGAGGAGAAGAAAGCTCAAAGGGAATAGGAAAACAATAAGGAAGGAGAGGGGAGAACTTCACATGTGCCATGTGAGGTTCAACCTTTGAGCCCAGGAGTTACTATAGTAACCAACTCAAAGGGGAATATTGACCAATCAGAGGGAATATCAGGCACCAGGATCTGCAGCCTTTATAAGCATAGGGAAAGGAACCCACTGGGACTCTTCCTGCTCTATACGTGGGAGTCCATACTTGTTCTTCAATAAATCTCCATCTTTGCTATACCACTTTCTGTCCGTGGATTCATTTTTTGATTCTGGCAAAGAATCCGGGTTCCAGTCCAAAACTTCGGTATCAATAGATAGATAATAGATGGATAGATGATAGAGATAAATCAAATTTTATATATAAACAGATTTTACAACAAACAATTCTTAAAAATAATACTATTACTTGATCAGTTTTCAATTGTATTAGAAAAGAGGACACTTTCATGTCCAATTGTACTGAGTAGAGCAGCTCATTCTTCTTTTAGTAAAATGATATTGACATGTCAGTAGTTTCTGCAAACTTGAAAAATTATCAGACATGTTTGGTTTTCAAATAACAAGAAAGAATCACCTGTTATCTCTGACTTACAATTTACAAAGTCTTTACAAACAATGCTGCCTAATCAGTACTACAATAGCATAAGAGTATGGATGGGAAGTGTTTTGAGACGATAATGGAAACACTACACCTTGATTGTTCTATTAAAATTGGAGCAATTCATCACTTGGCATCATTAGGCACTGACAACTTGGACTGTGTAAAGACTTTCAGAATTTTCAGTAGCGTCAGTACACATAAAGCACTGTCCAATAAAATAGTGCATCTGTATTAAAGTATAGATATTGGTTGCTAAAAGGAATTAGCAATTTGTTAATTAATCACATTTTTAAAACTTTTTATTGAATTTATTGGGGTGACTGGCCAATAAAATTATACAACTTTTAGGTGTACAATTCTACAGCACATCATCTGTACACTGTATTGTGTGTTTACCACCCCAAGTCAAGTCTCCTTCTGTCACCATTTATCCCCCATATGCCCTCTTCTCCCCTAACTCCCCTTCTTCTCTGGTAATCACCATTCTGTTTTTTAAGATCATTAAAGTATATTAAGAAAATTGAATTATAGTGAATGGAACACATTTTTTTTTCTATTTACTGTATTTCTTAATGGCAGTGATAAATGGCAAAGGCTTTGTAACACTGTCATTTAATAATTAAAATAACTTTTATTATTTTGTTTATTGGGTTCTCATTTCAGAGACTGCAATTTTGCCTCGTGATTAGTAACAAATCTCACTCAGCAGCACCTTCTAATAGAACTCAGCATGGAAAATTTTTCACGCAGATTCAATCTCTGTCTGAATCACACTAATCCTTTGATTGGGCTCAAGGAAAGGCTTGGATCCCTGTAGAGTTCCTGATGCACTGACTATTCATAAGAACAATAACCAGGCACCAAGCAGTCAGAAATGTAGGCCTTGCACCTGCTCTTTGCCCTTAGTCAGGTCTCAGGATGAGCCTTGTTGATTCTTCACTGGGATTAGGTCTACTTTATTGACAATCTGGGGCCTAAAGGGCTTTTGAGAGGTGGTTGAGAGAGCTTTAATAGTTTTACAAGGCATAACTCTTTCTTAAAGAAGACACTGTAGAAGTTTATTTACTCTTTTAGCAAATAAAACACACACATATGTGTAAAATAGTTACAGCACTTACAAAAAATGCAAGGTGTTTGCGTATTTTGTATTGGACAAATAATGAAACAAATTTTCTGAGTGTCAATGTTTTTTGATGGTTTAGTAAACTTTTGAAGATATGTTAATACTTAGTTGTCCCAAGGGAACTATTTAGACCCTATAAACAGTCACCATGGTAGCCTTGAAAAATAAATCATTAGCTTGTACAGTATGCTCCTTTTTAATTAAGCAAACAAAGTTACTGGCTTTCCATGTCTGAAATATTTGCTCTCCTTAAATATCAACATATCGATCATTCAAGACTCACATTGTGGAATCAGATTTGTTAGTCCATAGCCAGGTCCTTAGAACACTAGCTTCTTGTTGGCAAAATGATACTCATGAAAGAATGGAGCAAATCATTTACTTTATGAAAGCTTTATTACTCATTCAGGCCTTTCAGTAAGAATAATTTAATACAGGGATAAGAAAATAGTCATAAAGATGACTATTGTTCTGATTAACATTTGCAATTCTGATTTGGGGGATTTTCACTGAGGAGGCTAAAAGGGCTGATTCCAATGTAACCCTGATATTTGGGATTGGTGATCTGAGTCCAGGCCAGTAAGCTCGGTGTACATTCCTGATGACCTATGATTAAGTCACTACCTCTTTCCCAGATACTGGTCTTGCAGAACCGGTTACAGAGGCTATTGGAATATGGACAGTGCACAGCCCAGAGGGAAGGCTCCTAACTCTGACGCCAGGCCAGACCACCAGATATGGCCTGGAGACCCCCAACACCTGGGGGCCTTCTTGCAAGGCCCGAGAAAAGGACCAGAAGCATGATCCATGCTTGTGGGACAAAGAGCACAGGGAGGGAGATATAAGGGAGGGCCCCATGCGTGTTCCTTCACTCAGATTTGGAAGGCTGTTCCCTGAGTCCGCTGGCGTTATTAAACAGTGTCCCTCCAACTTCCTCAGAAGCGTCCTTGGTCTTCTTGGTCTTCTGCAACATCACCACACCAATAAGTAATTCTCAGAAAGTAGCTGGTGTCATACAATTTAACACAATTCTGACACTATCTGCCTGGAGATAGCTTTAGATTCCACAGGTCAAGGGTTCAGTCCTATAAGACAAGTAGAGGTTGTCTGTCACCTGTGCTTCTGACTAACCAACTAGCTCCATATTGGATGTTCCAACAACCCACTCCTTGGGTTCAATTAATTTGCTAGAGTGACACACAGAACTTAGAGAAACATTTTACTTACTAGATTGCCATTTTATTATAAAACGATGTAACTCTGGAACAGCCAGATGGAAGAGGGCAAGCTATAGGGAAAGGACATGGAGCTTATGCTCTCTGAGAGTACCACTATCCATCATCACTTACCTGGAAACTGCCAACCCCAAGCCCCATTCTTCTGGAATTGTATGGAGAATTCATTACATAGGCTTGGTTGATTAAATTACTGGCCGTTAGTAATTGAATTCAATCTCTAGGCCCTTTTTCCTTCCAGGATGTCCATGGTAAGAGTAAAAATTCCCAACTCCTTATCTCACAATGGGTTGCCTGGCAATCAGCCCCATCCTTAGGTTACCTAGTTGTTTTCCTAAAGTCACTTCATTAACATAACAAAGGCACCTTTGTTGCTCTCATTACCTAGGCCATTCAAAGGGTTTTAGGAGTTCTGTGCCAGAAACTGGACAAAACCCAATATATATTTCTTATTATAAATCACAATATTACAGGATGCAGAAAGCATTGCCCATCAATTTAGAGGACTTGGAATTGTTCCAGGTTCATGCCTAACCCCTTCCAAACATTTTTCCAAGTAATATTCATTTTGGTTAATAAGTTCATTTTTAAATACATTTAAATCCCCCTGGAAGGGTAAATGGAAGAATGATTTTCATTAATCATAGAGCAGACAGCTATTTCATAGCCACCTTGTTTCTTCTAAGAATATTTTAAAAAATAGATTCAGTCTTATTCATATAGACACTGATTTTGTTTATGAAACCATAATTTTTTTAAAAGTGTTCAGTGTATTTCTTGTAATGCAAAAAGTTCACATTTTTTCCCCAATCGTATGATAGGTGTATGCTAATATTTCTTTTCAATGTTTTATTTTAAAAATAACTTCAAAATGTTGTTATCAAGCTACTTTTATAGAGGAAAATGTGATTTCCACTGCTTGAATGACAATTTTAAATGAGAAAACTAAAATACCAGTTAAAACATTATTTTAAAGACAATATTTTTTAAACAGTAAAGTGAAAATAGTAACCTTAAACAGTAAACAATTACTAAAGTAGATTTGCATCTACAGGGTTCTGGGTGATTCTAGAGACTTTCAAATCTTAATTTTAGTAACTGCAAAGCCATAACGAATAGAAAACAAAGCCTAAATCTCACATATGTTACACAGAAAGGACATTAGAGTGATTTGCCTGCATCAATTTGGTCAAGATTGGGGCTAGGCAAGCAAAGCACCTCTCTCTCTCTCTTATTAAAATTTATTGGGTGACATTAGTTAATAAAATTACATGGGTTTCAAGTGTACAACTCTATGATACATCACCTATATTTTGCATTGTGTTTACCACCCAAAGTCAAATATCCTTCCATCACCATATATTTGATCCCATTTAACCTTTACTACCCCTACCTCACATTCCCTCTGGTAACCACTGTACTGTTGTCTGTGTCTATGAGTTCTTGTTTGTTCATTTGTTGCTTTCAGTTTTATATCCCATGTAGGAGTGAAACCATGTTGTTCTTGACTTTTGCTGAACGCTTAGTATTACTGTTGCAGAAGACCGGAGAAAAACCAAAGAATGCTTAGAGAAAGTGAGTTACATTTTATTATTAAATTCTGCACAGGCCCAGAGAAAAATGTGTCTTTCAAATTCTGGGCCCCGCCCCACAACATGGAGGAAACTTTTTCTATTTATACTTTTTCTAGCTCTTTTGTCTCCCAAATTTGGAATGAGACTTCCGGGCCTTCTGAGAAAGAAGGCTTGCATGCTGGGAAGGGGCCATGAGACCATATCTCAAGGCCTGGTCTGGTGTCAGCACTGACAACTCTGTCTGAGGCATAGTTTATGACTTCTCTGAGATGGGAGTAGTCTTATTTTCCCTATTATTTAAGCAAGCAAGAGTTTACAGAAGCCAAAATAGCAGGGTTAAAATATCAAACAACAGTTTTTATATAAGATGGATGCTTCATTACAGTCTCAAGACCCATCCATGTTGTCCCAAATGGCAGTATTTCATCTTTTCTTACAGCTGAGTAGTATCCCATTGTATATATGGGCCACATCTTCTTTATCCAATCACCTATTGAGGGGCACTTCAGTTGTTTTCATGTCTTGGTCACCATGAATAATGCTGCAATAAACATAGAGGTTCATAATCTTTGAAAATAAATGTTTTCAAATTTTGGTGTAGATATCCAGAAAAGGGATTGCTGAGTCATATGGTAACTCTATTCTTAATTTTTTGAGGAATTTCCATACTGTTTTTTCATAGTGGATGTACCAGTTTATAATCCCCCATCAGTGAATGAAGGTCTCTTTTTCTCTACCACCTCTCCAACACATATTACTTGTCTTGTTTATACTAGCCATTCCAGCAGGTGTGAGATGGTAGTTTTGATTTGCATGTCCCTAATAGCTAATGAAGTGGAGCCTTTTTTCATATATCTGTTGGCTATTTGTTGGTCTTCTTGGGAGAAGTACCTCTCTTTTAAGGAGGTACTCAGCCTCATAGTTCTTTAAGTTCTTAAATTTTGTACCTGAGCTACCAAGATTGTCTCAACTAACTTCAGGCCTTGACATTGATGTCAAGTGGAAGGAAAACTTCTTTTCAAGAAAAATGAGTAGTTCATGATCAAAAATAATAAAACATACAAACCAACTATTCCCCATAAGAGAGAATCAATGGGGGAAAAAAAAATAGCAGACTGACTCCCAAATGCCACAGATATTGACATTATCAAACATAAAAACAAATTTAAAATTTAGTAAATTTAAAGAAATTTTAAAACTTGAAAAATATGAGCAGGGATCAAAATACTTTTAAAAGCAAATAAACAGATTTGAAAGGAACGAAATAAGATTTTTCAGAAGTTTTTATAATGATCATTTCAATTAGAATATGATGAATGCCTTGACCAATAAATGATGAAGGCCACTCCGTTCTTTGCTCTTGAGAGTTTTAAACTTGCGTTGAGGTGTTCCAGTTTATTCTGACTGGCTTCTTAAAGGAAGTAAATTGAAAACAGTGGAGGGATTTTCCTCTGTTTGTCATGGGAAATGAGAAGCAGAGGAATTTGTTTTATGGAAAGACAGGAAAATAAAGCAGATGAGAGAGACAGAGAGATGAAAAAAAATATATTGTCTATTCTTCTGCTGATAATTTTCCCATTTCTGTTAAATATCTGGGCTGTGTTTCTGTACTTACAATCTAGGAGACACACCTGCAGCCTTATGATTTTTAAAAATTACATCTGTTATATTTTATTCACTTGTTTGTCTTGTTTAAGCTATTGCCACTGGGTTTCCATTACTTGAAAAATGTTGATTAGTATTTGTGAATCCAAATGAACACCAATCTCCATTTAGCAAATCTTCCTTTAACCAACCATGCATTATTAAATTAAAATAATCTGAATGCTAGCTTGTTGTACTCTCTGCTAGATAGAAAACTGAAAGAATAAAGTATATTCTCTGTCTTCCAAAAAAATCACTAAGAGATATTCAACTCACCATATGGAAGGTTGATTAGCAGAGCAAAGTCATTTTTTGAGTTTCATATGAGAAGTACAAATAATAAGTGCAAAAAGTAAAAATAAAAAGGTTCTGGTTTTAAATAAAAGTATTGTTTACATCCATACTTAAACTTTTTTTTTTTCCTGTGGCATAAGACAGAAAAATTTAAATAAGTTATGAAGTTCAAATTCTCTGGAAGTACATTTAAGAGTTTTTGTTTGAAGAGTACTACATGTTAACATAATTTGTTCTGTCTAATAAGCCAATCTTTAGACCAAAAAAAAGGCGGGGGTGGGTAAAAGGTGCTGTGTAGCCAAGCAGCCATCATTTCCAGAGAACCCCAGTGTGGCTTGGAACTTTTTAAAAAAATTTTGGAATTCCAAAATGCTTTTATTTCTTTTCTTTTTTTTTTCTTTCAGTGCCCAATTTTAGTGTACAGAATTTAAATGTGTTTCCAATTACTTAATCTGTGATTGTAAGGAAAATTATCTTTCTCCTTTAGATCACATAGCCAGAAATTAGACATATAAAACAAATTATCACTTTTTCTTCATTCATTTGACTGTTTTCAGAAATATCAACTGTCCTATCACATGAGTTAACTTTTATTTAAGTAGACTCCAGTAGTGAAAGATTGTCTACTTCAGAGTATCCTAACCAATGAAATTGCATATTTGCCTAATAGATAAATCAATTTGATATTTTTAATAATATTCAGGTTACATGCCTCAATCAACTATACATTAAAAAACTCACTTAAAACAACTGATAGTCACAAAATATAATAGCACTATACATAAACAGACACTCATGCTCAGATATGTATTTCTGATTTCTTCAGATCAGTAATCTATAATTCTGCAATTGGGTCAGTTTACTGATCTAACATGCAGTGTCTGTGCCATGGGAACTTGGCCTCATTTCCCTGCTTCTTCAAACAGCTAAATGTTTAGGTCATCCCTGTAGAGTCTAAAGAAATACAGTATAATTGTATGAAAATGAGAGGACTTGAATTTTTTGAATTATGTAAGAGCGAGCTGGGACTTGAGAGCCATTGAACAAGTACCATTACTCCACAGGGATTCTGAGATGTGGGGCTATCCAGCACTTGCATCTTATTTTTTAAAGTGAGGTCATGGAGTAGAGGCTTAATAATAAGCAAAAAACTCTGCAAAAGTTATAATTCTTAACAATTTGTTTTGGCAAAGAACCAGCATATCTTCTAAAGTTCTAAACAATGTATCACCTGGTAAGAAGATATTCATTGTGGAAGCCACCACTCTGTACCTTTGGACCCAGATTGTGGTGCCCAGGTGCTGGAAATTTTCAGTACGTTTTCCCTAAGCAACACTTCCATGCCTGCTCTCCCACCCCTTGATTCTGTACATTTGAGGAAGCCCTGGAATCAAGGGATTATGAGTCCTCCAAATCCCTAGATAGCAGAGTCTCCCCAAAGCACAAGCCGACTTTGGAGTCTCTGGGTCAGGGTATGTGTGTGTGTCGTGGAGGGTCGGGGGGGAGGGGGGAGAGAAGAGGGAGGGCTGAAGTTTTGACATAGATCTGGCGAACACACAACGAACCTTCAGAACTTTCTGACTCATTAATGGCTGAACTACATTGGGAACAAAAAGATCAAATAGTTTTTGGTGAAATTTCCAAAATTTAAAGACCCATAATCCCTCAAACTGAGAAATAATGTGGACTGGCTAGACTTCATTGTGATCTGTAGCTACCTGCCAAGTGTTGGAACCAGCTGTCCAGGGCAAGAAGGGGGCTGGGTGTGCAAGATGCTGTCCTCTTCCATGGATGCCAGTCCCTCCAGAGTCACAGTTAGCCCCTGCAGCCACAATTGCAAGGAAGCCACAGCCCTGGGGTGACAGCTGCAGCAACATAAAATGTCTGATTGCACTCCCAGATGAACAAGACTTTCTTGTTCTTAATGACACCAGATGGCACATCCCACCTGGGACATGTAGGATGCCGGGTTTGCAAGTGAAACAGAATTTTAGGGCTGGAATACATGGTGTTCCCCTGGACTGGAACCTGGATTCTTTGTCCACCAGAATCAAAGAATGAATCCACGGACAGAAGGTGGTAGAGCAAAGGTGGAAATTTATTAAAGAATAAGTACAGACTCCCACGTGGGGAGGGAGAAAGAGTCTCACAGAATGGAGTCCCAAGTAGGGAGGGGGAAAGGGTCCCCCTGAGGTCTTTTCCCCTATGGCTTATAAAGGCTGCAGATCCTGGTGCCTTGATATCCCCTCTGGTCACTATTCCCTTAGACTGGTTACTGTAGTAACTCCTGGGCTCAAAGGTAGAACCTCCCCGCCCCTCCTTCCTTATTGCTTTCCTATTCCCTTTGGGCTTTCTTCTTCTTCTTCTGGAGGAAGGGCTTCCTTCTCTTTATTTTGTAAATAAAGACCTTCTGCTGTTCCCAGCTCCCTCATTCTATGGAAATGTACCTGTAGCAGCTTTTCAGCTCCCCTATTCTATGGAAATATACCTTCTGCTGCTCTGCAGCCCTGTGCTTCCTCCATGGTCCTCTTAATTTCCATAATTTCTAAGATTTCCTAAACCTGCCCTATTTTACCCCTAAAATTCCTGTTTCACAAGCATGATGATCTTATGAGGAAAACTGGGAGAAGAGAGGAGACTGAGAGTGTTTGGGAGAACCTGGAGCGAGCATTCATGGTGGAAGAAAGGAAAGGTGGGTTTTCCAATTGTGGAGATGGGATTCTTACCCAACTTTTCTATCTTCAGTTTTGAAGTTCTTTCAATTCTACTGCAGGGTTCTTTATTAATATGAGTTTGGAAGCAATTAAAAGATGTATTAGTGCAACAGGATAGTGAACAACACTGACAAACACACACAGACAGGAGGGAATTATATATACATCTTCTTCAACAAAATTGAAAAATTATTAAGGTAAGATATTATAGAAAAGTATGAATTTTAAAACAGAAAATTCTTCATCGTGTCACAAAATTCTAGAACAGAGAGATTATTCATTAAAATATGTAGTTTCATTTTCTCTCTCAAACTGTTAGGCTCCTCATTCTACCCCAGAGCGTTTTATAGATTTTTTAAAAAGGGGGTCACCAAAAAACATGATTTCCAACACTTGGGCACATGGGAATTTAAAAACCTTCCTGAGGGTTAATCCACACTATGCCAGATGGTTTTCTGATTAACTTTGTCTTTGAATTCCCCTTTAAATCTATTTTTGAATAAAAATTCTGAGGAGGCAAAAGGGCTAATTCCAATGTAACCCTGATATTTGGGGCTAGTGATCTGAATCCAAGCCAGTAAGCTCAGTGTACATTCCTGATAACCTATAATTAAGTCACTACCTCTTTCCCAGATACTGGTCTTGCAGAACCAGTTACAGAGGCCAGGCCAGACCACCAGATATGGCCTGGAGACCCCCAACACCTGGGGGCCTTCTTGCAAGGCCCAAGAAAAGGACCGGAAGCATGATCCATGCTTGTGGGACAAAGAGCACAGGGAGGGAGATATAAGGGAGGGCCCCATGCGTGTTCCTTCACTCAGATTTGGAAGGCTGTTCCCTGAGTCCGCTGGCATTATTAAACAGTGTCCCTCCAACTTCCTCAGAAGCGTCCTTGGTCTTCTTGGTCTTCTGCAACAATACAATGTAAATGATCATTGCTTGTGAAACTTCAGTGAGAAAGAAGTTACCCAACCACTCTCCACCATAGCACATGTGTGAAATGACAACTTCAGGTAGTCCAACACTTTCCATTTAGCAATGCCTGATACTAGTTTAAAGATGTAAAATTGAATAATAAAATTGTTGTATTTTAAAGTGTCTGGTGGGTAAAAGGCCCAATAACACAACTTTTTCCTTTGTAGTAACATTCATACTGTATGTCTTTGATGAATATGTGTTGGAAGTATTGACCCTTATCTCATGACCATGTCTTCTATTAGCCCCACAATAAACATTTTTATAAGTGGGGAAAGTTCTGGAGCAATGCATCAGTAGCAATGGAAATTTTAAAAAGCTACTTTCAGTGAATGGAGATTTTTTTTTTTGAAAGTCCCTATTGGTTTCTTTTTTTTCCCAAACTCTAATTTAGAATATTGTGAAGAGGAAAAGGATAAAAGTCATATTTTAAACCATTATAGAAGGGAATAATCTTGACTTGGAATGCAATCTTCTGTCATAATATGTTAAGAAAGCACACACATGGATGGTTTCATAATTATAGCATTCAGAGCCATAAATGCTAGACTGAAGATTGCAAATCCACTTTCATTATAACTACTTGTTTTCAATCACTGATAACATTTGAAAAAAAAAATTGTTCTTGGGACTAAAATTCTCACAATTTAACAAATAAAAGAAGGTGTGATGAATTTATGGATCAAAATAGAAGTAAAGGAGTGGAAGAAGATAAGGGGTGAATGCTACTTTGTTAATAATAGTATTGTCACTGAATATGAACCCTACCCCCTATGGCTGTATCTGAAAACCTGCAGTGTAGGCTGAAGCCATTCAATGACAGCATCAAGCCCATCATTTGAATAATTCATAGACCCAGTATGCTATTAAGAAGACAGGTGTAATTTTCTTCTGAATGATATGAATTGTTTGTTGTTTAAGCAATATAAATGTATCAGATAATTTTTAATCTTCCACTCCATTTTATAGTCATTTAAGTGGTAAAAGTAAGATAATTATAAGCTTGAATAAAAAATGCTCTAAACTTTTATAGCAATACATGTTGTCACTTGCGATATAACTTTTAATTTCAGTATTCTGTTCCTCTGACTTAATAAATGCAAAGGATGATTATTAGAATGTTACATACATTTTAAGGATCAGCATATGCATGAATGAAAAAAAGAGTCATTGGAAAATATTAAAATGCAAGGATGTAAGATATAAAATGCTGAAGAAGTATGCACACAGGATTTCCTTTGAGTTTATAAATCTTCCTTGCAATTTTTTGAATAATTTTCAATCTTTCTAGAATACCTAAATAAAAAAGTATCAAAACATATTCCAGCTGTATTGAAAAGATGCAATACAATCATAAATATAGTCAATGTAACTTGAACCAGACTCCACTAATTTCAGGTAGAATTAGAAACATAATTAAAATTACTTATATATACTTAAAATATGACACACACACCCCAGTCCCCAGGGGGACATTTAGGAAATACTAGTCTATAGAATTTTTCTATAAATTAATCATTCTAGGAACAATGTCCATTCTCCAACTATTTTTGAAGTATTTGTTCTTTTCACACCAATTTTAAGGGTAGACACAGATGTTTCCTCTGAATTTTATATTTTTTCTTTTCAATTGATATTAGAATGCTAAAGATTAATATATTCATCCACTTAGGCTGTTATAACTAAATACCATACTCTAGGTGGCTTATAAGCAACAGAAATGTATTATAGATCTGGAGAAAAGCTGAAAGTCCAAAATTAGGGTGTCAGTGTAGTCAGGTTCTTGTGAAGACTCTCCTTCAGGTTCTAGATTGCAGAGTTCTTGCTGTGTCCTCACATAAAATGCCCATCATGAGGGCTCCACCTCATGAGCTAATCACCTCCCAAATACCTCACCCCCTAATACCATCGCCTGGGACATTAGGCTTTTAACATATGAATGCTGGGGAACAAAAATATTTAATCTGTAACAACTAATGTGCATTTCTATAAAATTTAATATCTATGATAATGTAATACTTAAAAGTCCTTTGTCATATTCAGGTGATTTTTTTTTGTTTCATACCTCTTCTTTATCAAGAACTACAAGGCCATTGTAATGAAAACAGCCTTGTACTGGCATAAGGCCAGACGTATAGAACAAGGGAACAAAACAGAGACCCCAGAAACCAAACCAGGGCAGCGAGCTACAAGTGGGCACTGGAGAGCTACAGGAGGGGGCAGGGCAGAAAGCTACGGGGGGAGGAGGAGGGGCATGGGAGCTACAGGAGGGTGGAGAAGCAGGCAGAGAGCTACTGGAGGGCGGCAGCGAGCTACTGGTGAACTACTGGCACACGGATTCATGTGCAGGGCTACTAGTAACTAATAAGGGGTTAATTTCAGAAATATATAAAGAACTTACACAACTCAACACCAAGAAGATAAACAATCCAATTAAAAAATGGGCAAAGGACCTGAATAGACACTTCTCCAAAAAGGACATATACATAGCTAAGAGACATATTAAAATTGAATTTTTGGACTGGAACCCAGATTTTTTTGTCCTCCAGAGTCAAAGAATGAATCCATAGATAGAGGGTAAAGATGAAGATTTATTGAAGAACAAGTATAGACTCCCATGTGGGGAGAGGGAAAGAGTCCCACAGAATGGACTCCCATGTGGGGAGGGAGAAAGAGTCACACTGACTTCCTGTTTCCATGTTTTTTGTTGTTGTTTTTTTTTAATTTAATAAATCTGTATTGTTCAGATTATTACAATTATTCCTCTTTTTCCCCCCCATAGCCGCCCTCCACCATGTTCCCACCCTACCCTCTGCCCTTACCTCCCCCGCACTGTCCTCATCCATAGGTGTATGATTTTTGTCCAGTCTCTTCCTGCACCACCCACACCCCTTTCCCCCTGAGAATTGTCAGTTCACTCCCTTTCTATACCCTTGATCTTATTATATTCACCAGTTTATTCTGTTCATCAGATTTTTTATTCACCTGATTTTTAGATTCACTTGTTGCTAGACATGTATTTATTGTTCATAATTTTTATCTTTACCTTTTTCTTCTTCTTCCTCTTCTTAAAAAATACCTTTCAGCATTTCTTATAATACTGGTTTGGCGGTGATGAACTCCTTTAGCTTTTTCTTATCTGTGAAGCTCGTTATCTGACCTTCAATTCTAAATGATAGCTTTGCTGGGTAGAGTAATCTTGGGTGTAGGTTCTTGCTATTCATCACTTTGAATATTTCTTGCCACTCCCGTCTGGCTTGCATAGGTTCTGTTGAGAAATCAGCTGACAATCGTATGGGTGTTCCCTTGTAGGTAACTAACTGTTTTTCTCTTGCTGCTTTTAATATTCTCTCTTTGTCTTTTGCTCTTGGCATTTTAATTATGATGTGTCTTGGTGTGGTCCTCTTTGGATTCCTTTTGTTTGGGGTTCTGTGCACTTCCTGGACTTGTAAGTCTATTTCTTTCACCAGGTGGGGGAAGTTTTCTGTCATTATTTCTTCAAATAGGTTTTCAGTATCTTGCCCTCTCTCTTCTTCTGACACCCCCATAATTCGGATGTTGGTACGCTTGAGGTTGTCCCAGAGGCTCCTTACACTATCTTCAAATTTTTGGATTCTTTTTTCTTTTTGCTTTTCCGGCTGAGTGTTTTTGCTTCTTTGTATTTCAAATTTTTGATTTGATTCTTGCGGTCCTCTAGTCTGCTGTTAGGTCTCTGTATAATATTTTTTATTTCAGTCAGTGTATGTTTAATTTCTAGTTGGTCCTTTTTCATATCCTCGAGGGTCTCGCTAAATTTATCGGCCTTTTCTAGGAAATTCTTGAAAAACCTTATAACCATGGTTTTGAACTCTATATCCAGTCATTTGTTTTCCTCCATTTCTTTCATTTGTGATCTGTTTCTTTGTCTCGCATTTTCGCTGCTTCCCTGAGTTGGTAGAGTAGCTTTGTGTGCTAGGTGTCCTCTAGGGCACAGTGGCACAACCTCCCCAGTTACCTGAGGTGGACACTCTTGGTGCACCCCTTTGTGGACTGTGTGTTCAGCCTTGTTGTAGTTTAGTCTTGATTGTTATTGGTATCACTGGGAGGAATTGACCTCGAGGCCAATTGGCTGTGAGGATCAGCTGTGTCTATGCTGGGAGAATTTCTGTGCTGGAGACACTCTTATGAGACAAGACTTGCAAAATTGCAAAAGCCTCTGTGTTCAGCTTGGATGGGGCAAGGTTTCAGGGCGGAGCAGATAGCCTTGGTTTTCCGTCAGCCCTGCCCTATGAGGCCCCTGGGTCTCAGTGTCCCTCGGTAATCGCTGCAAGCACCTCTGGGAGAAAGCCACCCTCGAGTTTTGCCAGCTGCCAGACAGTCCAGTTTCTCCCCGAATGAGTCGGAGTTCACAGAAACTTGCCCAGAACTGGAGTTAAGCACAGTTGGAAGCTTCCTTCTCCCTCCCGCTTTAGAAAGCCAGCCGTGCACTCAGCTTCCTGTGCATTCAGCAGTCAGTCTTCTCCGTGCGCGCGTGCCTCCGGACTTCTGCCTTCCGCAGCTTCCGAGTCTCAGTGTGCTTTCTCTTTCCCTGACAGTCCAGATTCCCCCGAATGAGTCTGGTTTCCCAGCGTCTTGCCCAGGACTTGAGTTCAGTGCAGTCGGGAGCTTCCTTCTCCCTCCCACTTTAGAACGCTAGCCGCCCGTGCACACAGCTGCCCATCCTCTTCGTGTGTGAGTCTCCGTATCTCTGCCTCCTTCAGCTCCTCTGAGTCTCGATGTGCTTTCCTCCTTTCTTCTAGTTGTAGAATTTCCACTCGGCCAGCTTTCCTGTGGTTCTGGATGGTGTCCGTTTTGTCCTTTAGTTGTAGTTTTGATATTGTTGTGCGAGGCAGCAGTTTAGGTGTTTACCTATGCTGCCATCTTGGTTTCTCTCTGTTTCCATGTTTTATAAAGGCTGTAGTTCCTGTGTCCTGATATCCCCTCTGATTGGCCACTATCCCGCTTTTTGATTTGGTCACTATAGCAACTCCTGAACTCAAAGGTCAAACACCATATGGGACATGTGATGCCCTCCTTCCTCATTGTTCTTTTTCTGGGCTTTCTTCCTTCTTTATTTTGTAAGTAGAGACCTTTTTCGCTACGTCCAGCTCCCTTGTCTTATGTAAATGCAACTGCTTCTGCTCCTTTTCCCTGGCTTCCTTGTGTTAGGGAGATGTATTTGTTGCTACTCCCTTGTCTTAATGGAAATATACCTGTTGCTGTGCCCTTATCTTATGAAAATGTAACTGGATCTGGCTTCTTTGTGTTATGGAGATGTACCTTCTCCTAATCTGTATCCCTATGTTTTTTTTCCCATGGACCCCAATTCTAAAAATTGCCTAAACCTGCCTATGTTCCCCTAAAATTCCTGTTTTGATATAAAAAAAAAATGCTCAACGTCTCAAATCACCCAAGAAATGCAAATTAAAACTACAATGAGGATATATTCCTAGGACTGGGATTACTGGGTCAAATGGGAGTTCCATTTTTAGTTTTTTGAGGAAATCCATACTGTTCTCCACAATGGCTGCACCAATCTGCATTCCCACCAGCAGTGCACGAGGGTTCCTTTTTCTCCGTATCCTCACCAGCACTTGTCGTTTGATAGCAGCACAATTCACCATAGCTAAGATTTGGAAACAGCCTAAATGTCCATCAGCAGATGAGTGGATTAGAAAACTATGGTACATCTACACAATGGAATGCTACGCTGCTATAAAAAAGAAGGAATTCTTACCATTTGCAGCAACATGGATGGAACTGGAGAGCATTATGTTAAGTGAAATAAGCCAGGCAATGAAAGAAAAATACCACTTGATCTCACTCATTTATGGAAAATAAAGAACATTATAACCTGGTGAACAACAAGATAGACACAGAGGCAGTAAAGCACCTAACAGACTGTCAAATTAAAGCGGGAAGGCTGGGGAGTGTTCGGGAGGCGGGGGAAGAGATCAACCAAAGAACTTGTATGCATGCATATAAGCACAACCAATGGACACAAGACACTTGGCGGGGGGGAGGGGGGATGAGGGCATGTGACAGGGGGTAGGGGAGGCTGGGGGAAGGTCTATGGGGGGAAAAAAGGAGATATAAGTACTACTTTATGTAATACTTTAAACATAAAATAAAATTAAAAGAAAAAAAAAAACTACAATGAGGTATCACCTCACACCTGTCAGAATGGCTACTGTGAATAAATTAACAAACAAGTGCTGGTAAGCATATGAGAAAAGGGAACCCTAGTGTCCTGTTGAAGAGAATGCAGACTGGTACTCTAGAACACTGGTTGAAAGTCACTGTTCTAGGGTGATTCTTAGATGTATGGGCCAAATGTCACCTTCCTGATCGCCTGTAGGTCTTGTTTCATGACATTTTCACTTATATAATTTTAATTTCCTGTTTTCAGTTCATATTAGCTCCTTATCCCTTAGTATATGAATTTATAAGCAATTGTATTATTTCTATTAATTTCTGATTTTTAAAATCAAGCTCTTGACCAGGCTCATAATTCCTATTGTCTTTTCACCTAAATAATCACAGACACTTTACACTCCAAGTGGAAAAACTTATTGAGATGAAACTGAACACTTTTTATCCCCCCTTCTCATAACTAGTATCGATACATCAATAGATGCTCTTCATTTTGAATCCTTTACTTATCTGGAGTGATGGCACTAGAGACCTTCCAGTGAAAAGTATTCTTGAATATTTCAGTTATATTCCCAACTTCAGAGTAAGTATTAAATGTGTTCTTTTAATAACTATTAAATTTCTCATTATTTGATAATAAATTGCCACTTCTTTATTTCAGCCTTTGCATCTCTCACTGTAACTATTAAAATGACTTCATATCTTATCTCTGTCTTTGAACCCTTTCCCCTAATTCATTCACTGAATGACCAAGAGAGTTAAGATTTTTTCTTATTTCATTAAATGAAAAATCACTTTAATTAGGAAGGTGATTAGGGTAGAGTAAATAAAAAAAAAAAGAAATTTCAAACAGTACAAAAGAATATAGAATGAAAAGCTTCAATTTCCCTCCTGCTTACTTCAGCCCCATATTTTAGGTAGAATATTTTTAAATAATTTTAAACAATTTCAATTTTATTCTTCTTCTGATTATCATCATAAATGTATGAAAAATTCATATATCTGTGTATTGATTAATACATTTTAAAATATATATATAATATATATTAGTTCTCTACTTTCATAAATGATAAACTTAACATAATTACACTACTGACCAATTTCTTTTTCCAATTCAACTCCTGATTTTTATATTATTTTTAATTCTTCTAAGTGATGTCTCTAAACATGTAAATACTATGCTTTGCTTTCATTTATTGATTCATTAATTTAGTTTTAGTTACATTAAGTTGGGAGTCTAGGCTTAAAGTCCCTGATGTATATGAATCATAAGGAAATTAGCATATATGAGCTTCTCTCTTCTCTAGTTTTTCCTTGTATTTTTTCAGCTAGTGATAGAATCTTTTTAACATTCTCAGAGTTCTTCATATTTGATTTATTTTCTGTGACTATCATTCATTATTTTATGCTTTTTCTCTTGGTTCTTTCTAAAATAATAGCTAGTAAACAGCATGAAATACATTGTCATATACACTACCTCAGCTAGTATTGTGACATAAAGCAAAGTAAATGTAATCCCATGACCCTAAAATTGTCCTACTTGAAAAGACTGTTTAAACATCAGTTTCCAATGTATTCTTTTAAACTCCTCCCCACTCATTAATCAAAATCCTGTCATCCTTATGTTGCATAATGTTAGAATCATGTACAGATTAGTGTTAATCTCAGAGTTTATGCTCCCTTTCTTCTTGTTGTTAAAGTCTTCCAGATTAATTATTATACTGTTTGTATGACTAAACATATTTTCTTATTGAAGACATTTTCATGGCCTCTTCTGACTTCCTGTTATAATTGATATCAAATGCATTCTATGTGTGTAGTACAGTTGACTCACTGGCATTTCTTTTTATTGTACTTCAGATTTATTCCTATTGTTTCCTGAATTTAGAGTCTTTAAAATATTTTTGTTGCTGCTGGTGGTGTTTTGGCATAGTTATTTCTCAAGAGCATTCTCTGCAAAACATACGTCTCTGGATGTTTTCTTACATAAAATTATTTCATGTCACACTTGATTAATAACTTTGTGTCTTAGACCAGGATTCCCAGAAAACAGACCCTGAGGCAAGACTGAAGTGCACTTGAAATCCCAGGAAGTAGGAATTAGGCAAGGAAGAATGGACAGCAAGTCCACATGATCATAATTATCAGCAAAAGCTTTAGATGTGCATAAAATTGTGCCTCAAAACAGATTGCTGGAAGAAAGAAGAGGGACAGTTTTATCTTTAGGGTCTTCCTCCTGGATCCTTTTCCCATTGTAGATCTTTGCCTTCAGGAAATAGAACTCACCTGCATTTCTGGGTTCAATCACCCAGTTCCTTAGGGAGCTGCTGAAGAATGCAGAACTTTTGCCTTTGTTCAAGTCTGAAAGTGATGGGTAGGCTGAAACTCTGACATGCCTGGCTGATCTGTCTTGGGCTTAAATTACTGTGGGTGCCCATGTTATATGCAACAGCCATGATGGCTACAAATGATTTAAAAGAATCCATACAGTAGAAATAGAATTTTAGGTGGGGACTTTTCCTTTAAAAGTTTAATATTTTGTTTTATTGTCATCTCACAATTATGCTCATCTTTGAAAACCTTTTGTCAACCTCATTTTGATACTCTGGAAGCTTTTTCAAATATCATGAGGTTGTATCTAGGCATGCATAGCATATTGATTTTGTTAATGTAAAAAAAAAAAACCAAAACATTGAAACCTGTAAAGAATTTTTGTGAGTTTATTTGAGCCAAACTGTCGACATATGCCAGGAAGCAGAACCTCAATGAATTGAGATAATGCTCTGGAGAATGGTGGGTTACATTTGTATTTATACATTGCAATCAAAGGAGGGACATAGGTGGGTTACATGAAATTCATTGGTGATAGATTAAGGAGGTAGGATAAACCAAAGCTATGGGAAACCCCTGGGATTGGATAAAAAGTAAAATGATGGACACATATTTAGGTGGGTGCAGGAACAATTAACATGATAATGAAGGAATTTGTGGTATCTGTCCTGGTGCCTACCACATTTGGTTGTGCCCCAGGGGCTCCAGAAAAAGGGAAGTTACAAGTTACCCAGATATTTCAAGGGTATGTTATCATAGATGCAAAAAGAGAGATAGGCTCAGTTAAGGTAAAGGTTGACCTTGTCAGTGAAGATACTGGCCTAGGATGTAACTGCCCACCATATCTGTGTTTAGGTAAAGTTTAATTTCAGACCATCCTTTGTGGTTACTTTAGGTCTCTGAGTTTGCAAGACTGTCATGCAGGCCTCCCCTGAGCTTGTCAGGTCAGCATGTGGCCCCTTTCGTCCACAATTTTTATCCATCTGTATGTATATCTATGCCTTTTACTTGTTTAGGATATTTTTCTTCTAATATTACCATGATCATTTATCCTCCCATTTTTTTTTGTTCTTTTCATTTAATGTATCTTATTAATATATTTTGGATTTTCTTATTTTACTCTAAATATTTCTTCATATTTTGGTCATATTCCATCTCATTATCATTTTGAAATGTATTAGCAATTATTTATTATACTCTATTTTTGAGATTAATTTGGCATTAAACTCGTTTTATTAGTTATTTTAACAATTTTGCTAATTTCCCCAAATCTTTCATTTTCTCTGAGTCAATATGGTGTTTTCTATTAGTTTATTTTTATTGCATGAAAGTTATATATTCTCTTAAGTAACTCAAAAGATACTAGAATTATAGTTTAATGTTTCTTCTGTTTTTTATATTACTTTTATTTATTTTGGTTTGAGGTATTCTTTTTGTACAGTTGGTCTTCTCCATGCTATTTTTTTTCTAAAAGAGTGAAGTATTTGCAGTTAACAATTCATTTTATGTAAATATTTTAGGATTAGTTTAAGTAAGTAGCTAGTGTAAAAGGTCTGGGTTTTTTGTTTGTTTTTTAATTATCAGATCTTTTGGCTTCCTTATTAAAAAAACACACACAACTCAGAAAAGTCCTTTCTTTTTCATGGGAGAGTTCACTCTGGACTGTATGCAAATTGATGGTCTTACAGCCAGAAAATTTTCCTTTTAGCAATCATGGTCAAGAATTAGCCAGCCATATTAATGAAACAGGAATTTTGGGGGTAAAATAGGACAGGTTTAGGAAATACTAGAAATTAAGGGGACCATGGAGGAAGCACAGGGCTGCAGAGCAGCAGAAGATATATTTCCATAGAATACAGAAGCTGAAAAGCTGCAACAGGTACATTTCCATAGAATGAGGGAGCTGGGAACAACAAAAGATCTATATTTACAAAATAAAGAGAAGGAAGCCTTTCATCCAGAAGGAGAAAGGAAGAAAGCCCAAAGGGAATAGAAAAACAATAAGGAAAGAGGGGGAGAGAACCTCACTTGACCTTTGAGCCCAGGAGTTACTATAGTGACAAGGCTAAGGGAATAGTGACCAATCAGAGGGGATATCAAGGCATCAGGATCTGCAGCCTTTATAAGCCATAGGGAAAAAGGAACTCAGTGGGACCCTTTCCCCCTCCCTACGTGGGATTTCATTCTGTGGGATTCTTTCCCTCTCCCCAGGTGGGAGTCTGTACTTATTCTTCGATAAATTTCCACCTTTGCTATACCACTTTCTGTCCGTGGATTGATTCTTCAATTCTGGTGGACAAAGAATCCGAGTTCCAGTCCAAAAATTCTGTTTCATTCAGATCACCCACAAATGCAAATTAAACAGAACTTTTATCTGGGGATGGAGTATTTAAGTATTACTATTTATGGTGGTGGTACCTCATCTTTCTTACTGGTTTTATGGTAAAGGTTCAAGACAAGTGATAGTAGATGTCTTTAATTCAGATCAAATATCCAGTCAGGGGCTTTTCCAAGGCTATCTTTTAACTTGTTTTACAGTCAGTTTTTAAAGGCTTTAGTTAGGAGCAAGGAGGCCAGCAGGCCCAGCTATTCTGTGAACAGCTAGTTCATTAAACTGACAATGCCTCTTCCCCACTACCACCGTGGTTTCTCTGTAAATATGAGCACATCTGCTCTCTGCTCATCAGAAATTAAATTTCCATTCTGGTATTATCTTCTTTTCTTGTTTCAGCATTGTTATGATTTCATTACTTTTTATTTATACTTGCAGTATCATTTAGTGAGATTTGGGAAAGAAAGGAAGCCAATGTATCTGTTCAGTGTGCTATATTGAACTGGAAATAGAGTTGGGTATCTTTTAAAAATTTACAAAACTGATTAGATTATTATTTCCCCAAAATTGGAGACCACACATATGGGTAATGTACACCTTATTTACTTTTCTAACCTCATTTCCTCTACTTTCCTTCACACCTCACTGACTAGGTTCCCTATCACATATGCCTTTGGGAAGCTAGATAGATGATCTCATTCAACTCACTAGTGTTTTGGCACTCTGAGAATACTGGGGACTCCAGAAAAAAAATAAAAATAAACAAAAAGATTTGTATAACCCCTATCTACTGGTAACTCTGGATAAAAGTAGCTAGGAGCAGGCCACAGTGGGCACAAGTAAATGGCGCATTGTTCAAGATCCCTTCTTTACAGTTGTTCAAGTATCTCGCATTTTAGGAAAATTCTCCTTAACATGAATTGCAAATATTTTGCACACTATCAGTCCATTTAACTTTAGAGGAGAAATGTCCATGAAGACACTCATTCAGTTATTCACTGTACGTACTGAAGATTTAGTCCAAGATACTTTTCAAGTCACATACTTTAAAATAACTAATAATATACTCACTGAAAATATGGAGATAAGTATTATAATTTGTCATTTGTTTTTGTAGAGCACAATTATCCTAAAGAGAGTCAAAGCAATTCTGAAATATGACATCTTGTTCTTCTTGAAAGCATTTGGGAGAGTTTTTAATCAGTTTTTAAAATATATTTTTGACTAGTAATTGGTTCAGAATAACTAAAACATGGTTGTTGAAATTAAGAACTGGTTCATTGAAAAGATAAACAAAATTGGCAAACCTTTAGCTATAGCCACTAAAAAAAAAAAGAGGACTCAAATAAATAAAATCAGAAATAAAAGAGGTGACACTACAACTGCTATCTCAGAAATACAAAGGATCTATTATATAAAAGATTACTATGAATAATTATACATCAACAAATTGGGCAAACTAGGAGATAAAATATTAGAAATGTACAATCTTCTAAGACTGAACCATGAAGACATAGAAAATATGAATAGAGGTATCACTTGTAAAGAAACTGAATCAGTAATCAATAACCTCTCAATAAACAAAAGTCTAGGACCAGATACCTTCACTGGTGAATACTATCAAACTCTTTCAAAAACCATTTCCAAAAGAATATAATTTCAGAATAACATTGATATCAAAACCAGAAAAGAACACCACAAAAAAAGAGAAAATAATAGGCCAATATACCTGAGCACATAGATGCAAAAATTCTCAACAAAATATTAGCAAACTGAGTTCAACAGCATATTAAAAGGATTGTGCACCATGATCAACTGGAATTTATTCCAGGGATGTAGAATGGTTCAACATACATCAATCAACATGATATATCACATTAAGAAAATGTATAAAAATTTTATGATCATCTCAATAGATGCATGCAAAGCATTTGACAAATTTCAACATTTATTTAGGATAAAAACTCTTAACAAAGTGAGTACTTAAGAAACATACCTCAACATAACAAAGACCATATTTGACAAGCCCATAGCTAACATCATACTCAACAGTGAAAAGTTAAAAGCTTTTCCTCTAAGATCAGGAACAAGTTAAGAATACCCACTTTCATCAATTTTATTCAACATAATTTTGAACTTCTGAGCTACTGCAATTAGCCAGGAAAAAGAAATAAAAATTAGAAAGAAAATAGTAAAACTGTCACTATTTGTGGAAAACATAATTTTATATGTATAAAACCTGAAAGAACTAATAAACAAATTCAGTAATGTTTCAAGTACAAAATCAATATACAAAAATCTGTTACATTTCTGTATGCTATGAAAAACTATCAGACAGAAAAATTTAAAAAACCATCCCATTTGGAATTGCATCAAAAATAATGAAATACCTAAAAATAAATTTAATCAATGATGTGAGACCTGTATAATGAAACCTTTAAGACTCTGATGAAAGAAATTGAAAATACAAATAAATAAATAAAAATTTATGCTCATGCATGGATTGGAAGAATTAATATTGTTAAAATGTTTATATTATACAAATCAATCTGCATATTCAATGTAACCCTATCAAAATTCCAAAGACATTTTTTACAGAAATAGAACAAACAATAAATAAATTTGTGTGAAACCACAAAAGACCCTCAAACTTGAGAAAGAAAGACAGATGAGGCATCAAACTCCCTGATTTCAAACTACATTATAAAGCTATAGTATTTAAAACAATAGGGTATTGGCAAAAAAGAAAAATAAATTAATGGAGCAGAATATAAAGCCAGAAATAAACTCACAAATTTATGGTCAGTTAATTTTTTAAAAAGTAGGCAAGAATGTACAATAAAGAAAGGACAGTCTCTGCAATAAATATGTTGGGAAAACCAAACAACTGCATGCAAAAGAATGAAACTAGACTAATATTTTACATCATTCACAAAAATTATGTCAAAATGAATTAAAGACTTGAATCTATATATATAAAAGCCTAAAGGAGCTTTACGAGGGAACAACCAGAATGACCGGAACAACTAGTCACTATAATGCCTACTGACCACAAGGGGGTAGATGCTCAATGCAGGAGCTGCCCCAGCCTGCAGGCCCAGATTGACAATAGGGCCTGCAAGCCAACCTACTGTCCCTCCCTGCAACCTGCAGGCCCCGATTGCTTGATTGGGGCCAGGCCCCCAGGGATGGGATGGGGAACGGGGGTGGGTTGCAGCAGATACGACCCCTTTCTCAGGGGGCCAAGAGCTGGCTCCCTCCTTGGGGCCAGCAGCCAACCTCCCAGGTCCTTCCTCCATCATTTCCCCCAGCCGGCAGACCCAAAGTGGCCTGCCGCCTGCCCACTGTGGTGGTGATTGGCCCTTCTCTCGAGCCAGCAGGCCCCTATCACCTTATTGGGACCAGGCCCCGGGTTGGGACAGGGAACCAGGGTGGGGGGGGGTGGCGGATGCAGGCAGCGGAGGGAAGAAAGAGGGGGGGAGGCGGGGAACTGCATGGTGGGGCACGCAGACGGTGAGGGAAGGAGGAGGTAGGGAATATGATTGGCCCTGGTCACCGGCCAGGCCTAGGGACCCCACCCCCGTGCACGAATTTCATGCACTGGGCCTCTTGTGTAAGTTATAAAACTCCAAGAAGAAAATATAGGTGGTAAGCTCATTGACATTGGACATGACAATGATTTTTTTGTATCTGACTCCAAAAGCAAAGGTAAAAAGGTAAAGGTAAATTAGTGTGACCACATCAAAATAAAAAACATCTGTACAGCAAAGGAAATCATCAACAAATGAGAAGACAACCTACTGAATTGAAGAAATATTTGCAAATAATATGTCTAATAAATGATTAATATGCAAAATATATAAATAATTATATATCAAAACAAATTACTAAATAGACAGGATCTTAATGGACATGTTTTCAAAGAACAGATACAGATGACAACAGGCACAAGAAAAGATGATCAACATCACTAATCATCAGGGCAATGCAAATCAAAACCACAATGAGATATCAACTCACACTTGTGAGGATTACTGTTATGAAAAAGACAAGAAATGATAAGTGCTGCTGATGTGGATGGAGTAAAGAGAACACTTGTGCAGTGTTGGTGGAAATGTAAACTGGTGCAGCCACTGTGAAAAACAGTATAGAGCTTCCTCAAAAATTTAAAAATAGAACTACCTTATGATCCAACAATTTTACTTCTGGGTATTTATTCAAAGAAATCTAAAAACACTAACTTGAAAATAAAAAAAATACGCTCCCCTATATTCATTGCATTATTTATAACAGCCAGGATATGGAAACCAACTGTGTCCATTGATAGATGAATGGATTTAGAAATCGTGATACAATGAAATACTACTCAGCCAGGAAAAGAAGGAAAATCTTGCCATTGCAACAACATGGACAGGCTTTGAGAGTATTATACTAAATGGATCAAGTTAGGCAGAGGAAACAAATACCATATAATTTTGCTTTCATGTGGAATCTAAAAAGTAAAACAAACAAAATGCATAGATACGGAAAACAGAGGGAAAGGGGGTTGGCAGGTGGATAAATGGGTAAAAAGATAAGGAGTACAAATTTCTAGTTATAAAATAAATGTCACAGGGATACAATGTGTAGTATGGTGATGATAGCCACTAATACTGTATTGCATATTTGAAAGTCACTGAGTAAATCTCATCATAATTTCTTTTTTTTTTACTTTACTTGGTTATGGATGGTAATTAGACTTAATGTGATGATCATTTTACAATATACAGGGTGGGACAAAGGAGGTTTATAATTGTGAGTACTTGGAACACAGAGTTTATTATTGTATTATTATTTATTAATTATTGTATTATTTTCCATGCAAATAACTGTAAACCTACTTTTGTCCCATCCTGTTCAAATATAGAATCACTAGAGGCCCAGTGCATGATTGAATCATGCATGTGTAGGGTCCCCTACACGCTTTCGCTTTCGATTGCAGGGGAGCTGGGTGCCTGTCCACTGGTGCACCAGGCCTTTCAAAAGCCTCCAGCTCGGCCGAGGCTTCCGAAAGGCCTGGTGCCAGAGCAGACAGGCACCCAGATCCCCCGCTTTTGATGGTCCCCGGAGGGACGTGAGCTCGCTGCCCCAGAGGCCCCTTCTGTGCCGCAGCACAACCATGGCGCAGATGCTGAGCTCGCGCCACCACTGGCTATGTGAACTCAGCGTCCCGCTGGCCCAATCGGCTACCCCGGCCACCCCGAGTCCCACCCCCTGCGCCTCCTGCTGGCCCAATCGTGGGCATAGCGGAGTGATGGTAATTTACATATTACCATTTTATTAGGTAGGATTATATTGTACACCTGAAACTAATGTAATGTTACGTGTCAATTATACCTCAATAAAAAAAGAATGCTATGATATTAAAAGTAATAAAAAGAAATATATTTGTTGAAACTTTTACATAGAGGTTATGTTGCCAAAACAAAAATCTTGAGACCAAGGTGTATGTATTATTAACAAAAATGTCTTCACTACCTTGAAATATTTCATGGAGAACATTACTTATTATAGAAGATATTTATTACAGTCTTGCTGGCAGGTATGTTTACCTAGCTTTTAATAGACTTACTCTTTTTTTTTTTAAAATATATTTTATTGATTTTTTTACAGAGAGGAAGGGAGAGGGATAGAGAGCTAGAAACATCGATGAGAGAGAAACATCGACCAGCTGCGTCCTGCACACCCCCCACCGGGGATGTGCCCGCAACCACTGTACATGCCCTTGATCGGAATCGAACCTGGGACCTTTCAGTCCGAAGACCGACGCTCTATCCACTGAGCCAAACCGGTTTCGGCAGACTTACTCTTTTATGTTTTACAGTGCTCCTTGTTACATAGGCTTCTTTACTAATCAAAAATTTCATGCATTTATATAAAGAATCTAAATTGGTAAATACTGATGGAAATTCAGTTGATCTTCATTATGTCTACAATAATTATGTTATGCTGTTATTGGTATGCATTAAATATGAATGCATTTCAAATTATGTACTGAATGATGCTGATTTGTTTATTTTAGACCACTAATGAACTGTCATTTGATCATTTCCAGCCAACAATTTGCTAGGAATAAAACTGATAGGTATACTTCAGGAATATACAGATGGATTGAGGACTGTCAGGCTAAATCTGTATACGATTTACACAGTCCTGGAAGATTTAGCCTGGCTCTAAGAGGTAAAATTTAATACAAGTCCTTATTTTTCACACTGACAGGTCTACTGTGCTATTTTTATGTTTGAACATATGAGTCTGAGAACAAACAGGAAAAGCTAAAAGCTATCCAACGAAAGGCTAGTACAGTATTTCAAAAATTAGATGAAAATAAACTATTGTTTTACACGAGAGAACTTACAAGGTACATATCAGCTGAAATTATTTATTCAATCAAGCAAGCAACTAAATATACAGAGAATAATAAAATTAAAATTCCCAGATTTTTATAGTCTGATATCATGGAGGTTTGTCTGTTGTGTGTGTGTTTGTTTAATGGGTTGAATATAAAGTTTGGAAAAACATATTCATCCCTGTTCTCAGCAGACGTATTCTATCTGCCTCTGCCTTTTGCCTCTTACTCCCGTTTAAGTGAGGGAGCTGTCCCTGTTCCAATGCCATTGCTGGAGTTGGAAATGGCCTATTATCCCCTCCTGCAGCTGGAAGCAACTGGCCACATTAATTTTCCTCTCCTCCTGTATTTTATATATTTTCCTCTCTCATTGTTTTCCACATTATACAACATATCCAAATTCCTCTCATCTTATACAGCTATTGACCCATCCTATTACCTACCAAACCTAAGACTCTAATTTCTCACTTAACCATTCACCCTTCCTCACTCTAACCCTGTCTACCAATCCTCCCCTGACCTCTGACGTTTGACATTCATCTATGATCTTCAGTCCTTCCTTTTGGCCTTTTAGTGGCATGTGATGAAGTAGAGCACTCCAACGCTTGTGAATCTCATTATACTCCTCCCTCCACTCCATACATTTTTTTCAGCAAATGCTCTGTAACACCTGAAGGAAGAACATTTAGAAAAAGGGAACAGCCCAGCCACTTGCAGTTGCCCACAGATATGTATGCCGTTGCATACGTCTGTGCCTTTGCATATACTAATCCTTCCTTCTAGAAACCACCTGCGCCTTCTTTATACAATAACTTTTATTTCCTTTTTCAAAATTAAATTCTAGTATTTAAGCTTGGGAGCTTTCTGGATTTTGGTAGGATGATTTAAACGTCCCTACGCTTTGTTCTCAGAAAACTCATGACTTCCTTTTCCCTCAAAATACAATTAGGTGCTCATATAGTATATCCCTTTGTTATATTGTGAGTTTCTGGAGGACAGGAGTCAAGCCTCCGTAAAATGTATCTTCCAGTACAGTACATGGCACAGAGTGGGCTCTGAAGTAAGTGAACTGATAATCAGACTTTTCTATTTCCTTGTTATTCCTTCTCTTGTCACATATTTCTTAACATCAATATTAAAAAACAAGGTAAAAAAGACCGTTTCTAGTTAAGCTTCTCTGCAAATTTTTATTAAATAAACTGATTAAATCATGCTGTGCATCTCACATTACAGTAGATGTACACATCTAACATGTCTATTTTCAAAACCAATCAACACACTTTTCTTTTGTAACCTTGAAATTACCTTTTACAATCTTGTTTGCACAGATGTTCTTGCTTAAAATTAGTTTGATTTGTATATAAAGCCATTGTACCCATGATCAATTTGCTTTGTTTGTTGGTTACCACTGGAGATGTTCTTGGTAACAGAAGTTCAAGGAGGAGGAGAAACTCTATTTCTGTGTTCCATGTGTCAATCTGCATTAAACCTCTATAGATGTGTGTGTGTGTGTGTGTGTGTGTGTGTGTGTCCCTTGAGGAATTGATCCTAACAACCCAACTCCAGAATTCAGTTTAGAAAACATAAACTCAGCAATTCTTTAATTAAAATACCAATATTCCATAGAGTCATATGAAAATTAACCCAGTTTTACTTCACAGTGCTATTATTTTCACCCATATCCTATTGCCTATGCAAAGGGCTTCCTAGGGTGACAGAAGTCTCTAAAATACCAAAGCACAAAAATATATTTAGGTAATAAAGTGTTATTACAGTAGACTACCTTGGCTCCAGTCTATTTTGACTGTCTTTAACTGTAAACATGTCATAGATATCCTCTAATTGCAAATACTGGGGTGTCTTTAATAAAACATAAGAGTCTAGAGTCTTATAGTTCATGGATGAAGAAGCAAAGCAATTTACAGATTCATTGACTTGAACCCCTTTACGCAGCAGATGAAAAAGAATAGTCACAGGAAATTCATAAGAATTTTGGTTTCAATATGATGACATAGAATTTCATAAATGTTATTTTGACTGTTTCCATAATAGTAATTGTATATGAAGAAAATTGTTTTAACGAAGTAGTTTTTGTACATTATGGCTGCTAAGAATGTACTTCTGCTTATCGTATTTGGCCCAAACTACCTAATCTGCAGGAAAACCATCGGCCACTATTCTACTCATTCATATTACTCTGAAATTTTGAGAAAAGCTTTTCACATATCTTTCCCTGGTTGGACATAGTTCCTGCTATTTCTTGTTTCACAAGCTTTCAAATGTTATTTTTTTTTTTTTACCTGTTTTTGCTTCCAGGATTTCCTCCGTCTGCACCCTGTCCCATTCTTGTTCATCTGTCAAACATTAGGATTAGGTTTGTAAGTAAAATTAGTAATAAGAAACCATGATTCAAAACCTTGAGAAACTCTAGAAGCACATTCTTACATTTAAGTTGTTGACATAAATGGAAATTTTATTTTGGTTACAAAAAACTCTTCTTTCCTTTTTTTTACCTTTCATATAATTTTCACATTTTATATTATTCATCTCTCTCCTCTCTTATCAAAAGATCACCAGCTCCCTGGTTCTCTATCAAGAATGCCCTCACCAACCCATCACCAGCATTTCCCTCCGTATTGAATATCCAAAACCAAATGTGTTTTACAGTTTGCTCTCCCTGGAATCTTAAAACTTTGTGTATATAGGGCTTTTATTGGTTATACACAATTATAGATCTGTTTGATTGCTTTATTAAGGATTTTTAACAGCTTAAGTGAAGTACTTGAACAAGATGTTTCATCAAACAATACCATGTGGCAACATGTACTGTTGTTTGTGCATTGTAATTTTGGCTCTTGTTTTTGGCATGTATTATTCACCCTGCTTTTGTGTTCTTGACTTACGTGCCCACACCTGCCTTTCTGCCATCATAAGTAGCTTAAAGAAGTGACTAGTCTTATCCCAACCTGCATTTAGGACCTATTGTCATCAACATGCCAGTACCTACATTAGACATTGGAAGGCACTGGTTCTATTAATAAACTTAAATGACATTTAAAAATAGGAAACTTCATTTCTAAAGGTACCTCACTGGTGCTTGTGAACAAACATCCAGCTATGTAATTTAAATGCAATGTGAACTCATGGACAGGGATAACAATGTGGCCGTGGCAGTGGGGAGGGGGCAGGGGGGAGAGGTGGAAAAGGGTATTAGGAAATAAATGGTGATGGAAAAAATGAACTAAAATAAAATGCAATGTATTAAGATTTCTCTTGATTCATTATTTAATGAGATTATACTTAATACTCATGAGACTATAGTTTCAACTATTAGAAGGTATGTTTTACAACATTGCAGTTATAAAAACTCAAGAGCACATGCACCCGGAGATGAAGAAAAATAATAAGCAGAAGCGCTCAGCCTGTTGAGGCTGCCTAAGCTTGACTGTCCCTGAGAGTTCCTGTTGCCATGTCTGAAAGCAGGAAAACACCCAAGAGGAATTGAGCTTGAGCTAAGGGCTTCTCAGGTGAGGCCCCTGAGCAACTGGTGACAGCTTATCTGCAGCAGTACCTTCCGTGTTTCCACAGAGCTGCCTTCTAATGAGACCAGGAGATGGCTGTGCTGGGAATTTAGACCAGCACCGGGAGGATGCTTTCTCAGAGGCTGTTCCAATGTCATTGTCAGGCAGGGTTTTAGCCCACTTGATGATGAGCACTTCAGGTGATTAGAACTCTGGAGCTGTTATAAAAACTTGCCCAGGGTGATGGGGTGTGGGAAGGATCACGCAGCCATTGGAGCTATGCATCTGATGTTGCAGGTTAGCAGGGACAATGATGAGGCATCAGGCAGTAACCCAGAGTTAATTTTTCTTCATAAGCAGAATTAAATGCTGCACCGAAGTAGTGTTTAGAAAGACCTGAAGCACTAAGGATGCATTCTTTGTGCATCTGGATAGCAAGTGCTTCTGTGGCTGATTCTATGAACACATGCAGAATAATAAAAAATAAATGCATACTTTGACTCTAAATTCACCCAGAATGGAAAGCAAACCAGCCAAAAAAGAGATGTTGATTAGTTAGAGGAGGAAACACAGATCACTGAATCATACTGAATGGCAGTATAATAGGCTTTTCACTTTTTAAAAACTTAAAGTTAGGTGAGAAAGTAATTTGTCAGTAAACATCTTTAGAACTAAAGTGGTTTGTAGCTGAGACTGCCAATAAAACTTTTCTAAATGGAGCTGTTTTATTTTTAACAAAATGATTGATTTCTGGGTTTACTTTTATAGTAATTAATCTGACCGGGCTTATCAGTTTAGGCGAGTCTCCCTGCTCTCAAAATTTAAGTATCTTGGATAATTTTTAAAGTCTTTTTAATCTGAAGTAAGATCTAAGGCTAAACAAACTAAAAAAAATTGCAGATATTTCAGTAAATGCTATTATAATGTCTGGTTTCATTTCCCTTGACAAATGTATTTTTTGCTAATCTGATTATAAGCAAATTCTATGAGTGAAACTTCTACATAACTCAATTATCTAATTGTAACAATACCTGTTATTTACATAGAAATTTACACTTTTTGAAAAACAGACATTCCCATGCATTATCTTACTGCTAGTTCTTTTTTATAAAGGAGTGAAACTATGACCTTATTTAAAACAAGACATGTATATTGGGCTTCCTTTTGTTCCAAGATCTTAGATCAGAGATGCACAGGGGTGGCACTCACTGAGTGATTGCTGAATGAGTGAATGACAGAGTTTATGTTTTGTGTAAAATTGTAAACGTTATGTGATATTTACAAAGTTTTTATTTGATATTTAAAGATTTTGAAATGTGGAACTTTCTGTCAGTGAACTCATAATGGCTGAGTTAGCAAGTTGGCATGGCTCGGCTCCAAAGGGCGATGGCATATGCTTGATCCAGATGAGTGAGCTTTCAAAAAGGCATGTGTTTCTTTCTTTTTCATGTTTAGATTCTGGCACAAAGAAGGTACACATTACATGTATTATTTAAATAATAGGTAAGATTGTAATATTCACAAAGAGATTAATGACCCAAATCATCATTACAATTTTTTATAACTTTGGGAGTAGTTAATTTTCTATGGTGGGAAAACTGATGAATAAAATGAACAATTCAAGAATGACACATATCTAGCAATATGATAGATAAACATTTTTTTCAGAGGAAGCATATGTTTGACCAGGATGGAAGTCCATTGGCATTGATCAAATGCAGTTTTAGTGGAGACAGTGTTTCTACTATCCAAGACTCAGAGCACAAAACATTGCGATGGTAACTGTCACCTGTGAGGTCCACCTAAAAGTAATACGCTTGCAGTCAATGTGCTTATAAGAACTGTTCTCTACTTCTGTATAGTGACCTACACTTTATAAATTACCTTCACTCACATGATGTCCTTTGAACCTCAAAGCAGTCATGTGAGGGCTAGGGTGGTTATGTTGTGATTCCCGTTATATAGACCCCAATGAGAAAAGGTGACTTTGGAACTTCTGGACCCACACTCATTGCTTTGGCTTTCGTATGGGCTTAATGTGCTGCTGTTTTGCTTTGTTATTTTTGGTTGAGTGTGTTCTTGCAAAGCATAAAGGTTTGTGTCCATGTAGTCTTTCTAAGATATAGAACATTGTAAAGTGCTTGGTGTGTTGACAGAAAAGGTATAATAGTCTTCCTGAAGAGGACTTATTTTTTATATTAATTCCTGTATTTGTATAACCTTTAGAAGGACCACATCAACTGGCTTTAAGTATTTATTCTAGAATAGGTCCAACATCCACATTTTCTTTCATTGCAATACACTCAATTAAAAAAAAATGGATAATAAGAATAGACTCACACAAATCCACCAAACTTATTTTTGACAAATGCATAAAAATTCATTGGGGAATAAGGATAATTGTTTCAATAAATAGTGCTACAACAATTGGACATCACTAGCTAGAAAAATGAACGTCAACCTAAACCTATACCTTCTATAAACATTAACTCTAAGTAGATCATAGCTCTAAATGTAAAACTTTTAGAATATAACATAGGAGGAAGCCTTTATGACCTGATGCTAAGCAGAGTTTTGTTAGATATGACACCAAAAACCTCTACACTAATAAAAGAAAAACATGCAAGTTGACCATCCCTCTGCTACGCCCACCAGCCAATCAGGAGTGAGTATGCAAATTACCCCTACAAAGATGGCGGTTACTTTGCATATGCAGGCACGAAGCAAAGACTGAAGACAGTGTAGAAGGAAGCCAAGTGCTGCAGAAGGGAGCGAAGCAGCAGAGAAGGGAGGGAGAGAGGCAGTGGAGATGGGAGGGAGAGAGGCAGTGGAGACGGGAGGGAGCAAGGCAGTGGAGACGGGAGGGAGCAAGGCAGCGGAGAAGGGAGGGAGTGAGGCAGTGGAGATGGGAGGGAGTGAGGCAGTGGAGAAGGGAGGGAGTGAGGCAGTGGAGATGGGAGGGAGCGAGGCAGTGGAGAAAGGAGCGAGGCCTGCTGTGGCAGGCTTTGCTCCCTTCTCTGCTTCGCTCCGGCCACAGGAAGCCCTATTCTTGCAGGAATAGGCCCAAGGAAGGCCTATTCTTGCAGGAATCTTCCTGCAACAGGCCTCTAGTGAATTATAAAAGAAAAAAATGGATAAATTGGATTTTTAAAAAATGTAACACTTTTGTCCTGAAAAGATTATGGTCAGAGGATAAAAGGTCAGCCACCAAACTTTTTAATCTCAACAATAAGGAGATATAACAATGCAATTAGAAAAATGAGCAAAAGATTGAAACTTTACCAAAGAAGATATACAGGTGGCAAACAAACACATGAAGAGATGTTCAGCATCACTAGTCATTAGGAAAATGCAGATTACAACCATAAGGAGAATATATTACACATATATTAGAATGGCTGATATAAAAAATACTTCTAATACAAAAATGTGTTGACAAGCATCTGGAGAAAATTGAGGATTTAAAATGTTGTAGTCACTATGGAAATTCTGGTAGTTCCTTAGAAAGTTAAACATATACCTGCCATATGACCCAGCATTTGCACTCTTGGATATGTATTGTAGAAACATGAACATTTATATTTACACAAACACCTGTATGTGAATGTGCTTAACAGTTTTATTTGTTGCAGCCCCCAAAATGAAAGAACCAGGGGCCCTTCACTGAGTGAATGGTTAAACTAATATCAGTCCTTTCATACCATAGAATATGACTAAGCAAAAAAAAAAAAAATGATGACTTATTGATAGATGCAACAATTTAGAATATTGCAAGAGCATTTATACTGGAAGAAAAAAGCCAATATCAAAATGTCATGTACTATATGATTCTATATATCCTCAAAATATAAAATTATACAAATGGAGAACTTCTTACTAGTAGTGGTTGCCAGAGGTTGGGGAAAGAAAAGGAGGGTGTGACTATAAAAGTATAGCATATGGAAAAATTTTTATGGTAATGGAATATTTTCCTACTATCTTGATTGTGGTGATAGTTATTTAAATCTATACATGTGATAAAATGTCTTAGAATTATATGCCAAACTATTAAAAAATGAGTACATGAAACAACGGATAAGTCTGAGTAAGAACTATTAGGCATATTAATTGTATTGTGCCAATATCAATTTCCTGATTTTGATAATGCACTATAGCTGGGTAGGAACTCACCATTGGGAGAAGCATGGGGACAGGTTCATCTGATCTCTTTTGTGCTATTTTTGCCAGTTCTTGTAAGTCTAAAATTATGTTTAAAGTTTAAAAATCAGAGAATTTTCCACTACTTTATGGACTTCAAGTCCAAGAAATAAAAAATGGCCAATAAAGTATTGGATTAAAGCTTCAATTCTTCATACGGAAAAAAAAAATGTCTAATATAAAAAGAAAGATCTTGGGACCAATGTGAAAGGAAGAAGAAATTAAACAGTAAAGTGAAATTTAAGTAGCACTTTAAATAATTTTTATTCATTCATTTAAAAACAAGAGGCAGAAGAACATGAGGATGGGAATCTGGCTGCCTGGGTTTGAATACTGGCTCTTCCATATAATAGCTGTGTGAGCTTTGACAAAGTTTTGATCTTTCTGTACTGCTGTGTTCTTGTCTATAAAATAGGGAGAATAATAGAAGCAAGCTGTTAATTTTATTATAACTATATGTGTTAGTATGTACTAGAGAGTGTAAGGTATTAAACATCGCCTAAGCATCAACTATTACTACTATTATGTGTTCTTTTATTGAAAGTTTACATTATTGAAGGTAATTTACTACAACACACAGAAGATAAAAAGATGATTTAGTCAACGTTCTGTGTCCTTGAGGATCTTACAGTTTAGCAGGAGACCAGGATGAAAATCAACAGCACAAGTGAAAATCATGAAATCTATATCTATATACATAAGAGACCATCAAATCTGATATCCAAGAAAGGAAACCTAGCTCATCATGTTGGGGAAATTAGGGAGGATTTGTTTGAAGAGGGGACGTCGAACGGGGCTTGAAGACCCGAGCTGATTCCACACATTGCTGGGAAAAGCATCTCAGACAGTAGCAAGCACTCGGCCAACAACAAGAGGAAGTAGAGTGCAGACTCCAGAAACAGCCTCCAGTTGGACTTGTGTACAGACTAGAAAGGAGTGAGACATTGATTAGCAACACCAAAAAGCACATTTAAAAGGAATAATGGCAACACTGAGCACCAGAATAAAGAGGTGGGAAAGATTATACTTTCACTGAGAGTGACTTCCAAAGCTATAATAACATCACATCTTCTGAATTCTCCTCCTTAGCACGGCACAAATCCAGCTTCAGGGCAGTCATGCCTGACCTCTGCCCTGGCAGAATGTCCATGTGAGGAGACTAAGGCTTGGAAATATGCTGAGATACTTCTCTTTCTTACTGGCATCTTTGCTCTTCCTGGTGAATGTGTGAGAGAGAGAGCTAATACCATTTTTCTTGCCTGGACTTGTTCCACTTGCTCACCTTGAAAAAATTTGTCTAAATTATTGTAACTGGTAATTGTATTGCTCAGATGATTGGCAGGGAAAACATAACAGTGTTTGCAGGCCCTGGAAAGCAACCTTTGATTAGAGCTGTTAACACCTATTGTTGTGGCATTGATTCAACCCCATTTAGCTTTGAAGGGGTGGGTGGCTGTGTAATCTTCACAGAATCCTGGCTTTGCATTTTGGACTGCAAACAGGGCAATTTCTAGAGGATGCCTTAGAGACAAGATTTGTTTTCTAAGACTGTTTTGAAATGGCCCTCTGGAGAAAAAAAATGAAAAACAAACAAAACAAAAATGGTTCATTAGGAGAATAGAAGTTTAAGCCCTTGGAGAATTAAGAGGCCATATAGGGAATGCTTTCATATTTTCAAATGAAAATCAGTGTTCACCTGTGACCAGCTTTGATAAACATGAGAAGTTTATGCTGATACCCAATTTGTATATTGCACTGTAGGCAAAGGAATATTTTCATTATCTATATTCAAAGTGCAACCCAGGCATATGCCCTTGACTGGAATCGAATCTGGGATCCTTTAGTCTGCAGGCTGATGCTCTATCCACTGAGCCAAACCGGCTAGAGCTACATGTTCAACTTTTAATTTCCTGTTTCTTTACCTTAATGGCTCAGAAATATTATTGTTTATTCCACTTTGAAGACTGTTATAAACCCTTTAATGGTGAATTAGAAAACATATCAGAACTACATACGATGATCTGAAATGCCTGTTTCTGAAAGTTCTTTATCCTTCTACTCCAAACCATGTAATGGCTTGTTCTTTTGAAAGTTTCACATACCGGACACAGAAAGAATAGTATAACTTAAATTTATATATTGTTGTAGCAAAGGACAGTCTTAGGAGCTATTTTATTGTTTTATTGGTGGATGGATAGATTATTATCTATCACATACACACACACACACACACACACACACACACACACACACACACAGTGCTAAATTTTTGAAAATGTATTCAAGCTAGACATTTGTATTTCCTATTATTACCCAACTAGGGGCCTGGTGCACGAAATTAGTGCACTGGGGTTGGGGGGTCCCTCAGCCCAACCTGCCCCCTCTCACATACTGGGTGCCCTCAGGGGATGTCCTACTGATGGCTTGGCTTAGGCCCGATCCCCACACTCCTTTGTGGGAGGCAACCGGGCTGATCAGGGGAAGGCACCAGCCCCATCACCCTGCTGCTGCAGCCACTGCCAGTCACCACAGCCACCAAGGTGTTTTCATCAACACGGACTCCAGCCCCTTCACCAAGAAAAAATGACAACTTTCTTTAGGCATTTTCAAGATGTGTCTTTCATAGGATATGCTTTTTTTTTTTTTTTTTTAATCCTCACCTGAGGGTATGTTCCCATTGATTTTTAGAGAGTGTGGAAGAGAGAGGGAGAGACAGAGAGAAACATCAATGTGAGAGAGACACTTTGATTGGTTGCCTCCTGTATGAGCCCTGACCATGGGCACCAGGCTGGGGGGGCATGCAGGGACCCCTGGGCCGCACACAGTGGTGGCTGCCGGGGGTCTCCACACACCCCAGAGGCCAGCAGCCAGTCCCCCATTGTGTGCGCCAGGCTGGGAGCGTGGACCCAAACTGCCTCTTGGTGCTGGAGCATTCCCAAGTGGCTGAGGGCACTATGGTGACACGGGATGTTCCCGCACCGCCCCCAGCCCCTTGGTGCCTGCACCTATAGGCTCAAAGTGGCCAGGGGGCCTTCTGGGACCCCTGCCACTCAGGACCTAAGCAAGGGGCCTACAGGCTCGGACTGGCCTGGGTCCTAAGGATGTTTGCGGGACCCAGCCCCTTGGCGCCTGCACCCTTAGGCTCCAAGTGGCCAGGGAGCATTCTGGGCCCCTGCCGCTCAGGACCTAAGCGCGGGCCTACAGGCTCTGATCGGCCTGGGTCTGGAGGATGTTTCCCATACCCCAGACCTCTGCAAGTGTTTGGGGGTGGGAACATTCCCGCGTCGTTATGGCAACGTGGGAATGTTTCCCCCCCTGCCAAGGCTCCCAGTAGCCAGGGGGCGTTCTGGGGCCCCTGCCACTCAGGACCTAAGCACGGGCCTACAGGCTCTGAGCAGTTTAGGTCCGGAGGATATTTTCCCAGTCCCAGACCCCAGACTGCTGCAAGTGTTTGGGGGCAGGAACATTCCCGCGTCCCTATGGCAACATGGGAATGTTCCTGCCCCGCCAAGGTTCCCAGTGGCCAGGGGGCGTTCTGAGCCCTGCTGCTCAGGACCTAAGCGTGGGCCTACAGGCCTTGAGCAGCCTGGATCCGGAGGATGTTTACGGAACCCACGCCGCTCAGCGCCCGCATATGCAAATTAACCACCATCTTGTTCACTCTGATTGGCTGTGGGCGTAGCGGAGGTGTGGTCAATTTGCATGTTTGTCTATTATTAGGTTAGATACTAGAGGCCCGGTGCACCAACTTGTGCACAGGTGGGGTCCCTCGGCCTGGTAGGTGACCAGGGCATTTCAACCAGTCCCATCTGGGCTAATCGGGCCCGGCCACCCTGGAGGGTGTGGGTTAGGGCTTGCAGGAGGTTCTGATGGGGCGATTGGGGCCAGATGGCCAGGGGGAGAGGCCGCAGAGGTTGGCCGGCCACAGGAGGTTGGCTGTGGGAGTGCACTAGTGGTCAGTGCACATCATAGCGATTGGTCGAATGGTCATTCCAGTCCTTCAGTCATAACAGTCTTAACGGTCGCTTAGGCTTTTATATATATAGATTGCTTTCTCTTGTCATGAGCCACTCATAGAATCTGAGGACACAGAGCAACACACTCTCCTAACCAGATATTGAACTGTGCGTAAGTGATCAAAGGTTAAGGGAGAACCTGGCTGCCTTTGATTTCCTTCATGAGCTATGACAGGCTGTTATCTTTTGTCCACTTCCAAGGGTTCTCAAGCCTTGAGGAAATTTATATGAATTCAATGGAGGGAAAAGTTAAAGGAGGCAAAATTTTAAATTACTTTTTGAAAAACCAAACAGAAAAAATAAGATGATTATATAGTTCAACAGCAAAAGCTATACATTAGCTTTTATGTAGTTCAACAACAAAAGCTATACATTAGTTTGTGTCTTACTGCCACAAAACTGTATGAAAATAATCCGAAAACTAAAATAACCAGGGAGAACAAAGTAAACTTTTAAGCCAAAGTGAATGGGAAGATAACAGACACCCAAAAAGTATTTTTTATATATGTATACCCATTTTACTCCCTTTTCTTAAATGAATAATGAAGAAATCTGATTTTGCCATCTATACTAATAATAGAGGAATATGCAAATTGTCCAGGACTCCATCACAGTAATGACCGAGTAGCAGGCTGTGTGGGGCAACGAGGCCAGCAGGGGGTTAGTGAGGGGCGACCAAATTACCAAGTAGCAGGCTGCATGGGGTGACCATGCTGGCAGGGGGGTCAGTGAGGGGCAACCAGGCCAGCGGGGGGGCAGTTGGGGGTAACCATGTCACCGGGGGAGGGGGCAGTAAGGGGCGACCAGGCCGGAGGGGGGGGCAGTTGGGGGTGACCAGGCCAGCAGGGGGAGCAGTTAGGGGCAATCAGGCAGGCAGGCAGGTGATTGGTTAGGAGCCAGTGGTCCGGGATTGTGAGAGGGATGTCTGACAATCGGGCCAGGATCGGGCCTCAACCGGCAGTCGGACATCCTCCCAGGGATCCCGGATTGGAGAGGGTGCTGGCTGGGCTGAAGGGACCCCCCTGTGCATGAATTTCATGCACCTGGCCTCTAGTCTATGTATATAAAACCCTAATATGTAAATAGATGGAATGGTGGAACAACCAAACAACTGGTTGCTGTGATGTGCACTGACCACCAGGGGGCGCGTGTGGGACATGGAAGATGTTGGCAGCAGGTGGCAGAGTGAGGAACATAGAGGACATTGGCCATGGTTGGATGGTGGAGCAAGTAAGCAGGGACTCCAGACCAAGATAGGGCACCGGTTGCTGTCATTGAGGAGAGCCTCTGGTGGTTACTGAAAATTGTTTGCTTCTGCGCGTCATGATCCCACCGGGTGCTTGCACCTGCTGCCAGCTGGTGCTGGCCCGCTTGCATCTGCAGCCAGCACCAGAGCTGTTGCTCACATCCACTGACAGTGCCGGCCCCAATTGCTCCACGGGTGCGAGTGGGGCTGGGGCCGTCAGTGCATGGGAGCAGTGGTGGCGGAAGCAGGGCTGCAGACAGACAGGGGACTGGGGGCCGTGGCAGGAGTGGCCAGGCAGGGGCATGGAGGATGGGCCGAGACCCACCCCTATGCCCACAGCAGCCCACAGTTCCTTTGAAGGTGTACAAATTCGTGCACTGGGCCCCTAGTTTGTTTTATAGTATGTGACCACATTTCCCCAAAGTTGACTTTTAGCTCCTCACTTATTTTCCCCAGTTAGGTTTATTCTAAAAGGAACAGTGTTTATTTATCTTCAGTTATTTCCTGCTCCTTTTCATTAAACCTTGATGATGATCAACCTTGATATGTGAAGCCACCATTACAATTTCTGTTTTCTTGCTCTTAAATCTAACATTTCTTTCCTTGCCCTTTATGCATAACTGCAGGTCTCTGATACTGCTTTTCAGACATATCAATCAAATCTCCTCAAAAAATTACAAACATCTCCTGTCAAATTTCTACCTGTATCCCCTGCAGATTTTACTTTGCCTCTTAGCTGTGACTGTTAAATCTGTATCATCACATTTTCTGAAATATATTATGTGCTTTGTGCACTCTCAAATGTCCTCCTTAAGGTGTCTCTTTGAAAGTCCTTACCTCCCTTCTCTTTTATCACCTTTATTTCCAGGATATATTTTTAATTAGAAAAAAAAAACACCAAAACCTACATTTGACAGGATAAATGAAAGAAGCTTGAATTTAGACCCCTGAATTGATTACAGTGGGGCAGCACTGAGGCACAGAAGCAGGTGATTCCCACAGCCTCCCACCCTCCTGCTTCACTCTTCACATTACTCTTACCTCATGGAAATAGCCCCAAAGTGGCACAGAAAGGTGGAGCACCATTCAGCACTATAAACCATTTACATGTGTGTGTACATATATGTATTATCCATAAACAAGATATAAATTCTAAAATTTATACAGAAAAATAATATATAGACACTGTATTCCTAAAATGTGGGTTTTAAAAATACCTAATTTTTTATGTTTGCTTACTTTTTTTTTAATCTAATGAAATAAGTCATTATAGACACAGAGAACGCTTCCAAGTTTCCTTTTCTTGCCTCATCTCCAAATAACAGATCTCCTGAAATTCCTCTATATACTTTTCATTGCATGTACCCATATCAATATATAGCCAACAGACAGATGACATTTTTTAAATCTTCTTTATGACCAGGCATTGTGAGAAAAGTTACAGCACAACAAATTGGAAGAAGATATTTGCAATGTAATTAAACAACAACAACAAAATTAATATCTCAAATAAAAAGGAATTACACCACCTTAGAACAAGAGAGCTCGTAGACGATGGCAGGCGTTGGACGTTCTCAGTGCTCCCTGCGCAGGCTGTGGGAAGGGGGCTGTTTGAAACCTCTACAAATGGAGACTGACAAGTATCAGTGCTGGCACTTCACCATTCATGCCATCACCCTGCATTATCATTCCTGTTGTGAAGAAGAAAACTCAATTTTGATCAACAAAACTTTAAAGAATTCAAATTTTAAGGCAATCACTCTGTAAGGATCTTCTAGAATATACCAGTCTGGGATCTCTTGAAATTTGCAAGGTACTCTGAGTTACTTAATTCCTGATGTTTTTTGACTATTACTTTGTTTAACAATTAGGTATGTCCCTTTTGTTTGCAGTAAAATGGGTATGATGACATGATACCTGTTCACAAGAAGGACATAAAAATATACTTGAAATTCTGTAGGTGCTTTAACAGAAGAAGGCTACATATATTTATTATTATATCCCTTATATATAACTGGAAATTAATGATAATAGCATAAAATGTATTTATAATAATTATGAAATTAAAACCTTGTGTACAGAGGTAAGAAAATATTATATTGTATGGCAATTTTTTAAAATGTATACACATATCTCTAAAAAGAGAAAAAGGGAAGACTGCTTTATTCTCTCTCTCTCTCTCTCAATCTCTCTCATCCCCAGGGAAATCTCTAAGTGAATAATGACAAGTAAGAGAACATTGAAATATATTTCCCTCCCAAAAAAAATTGATACATATTTAAAAAAAATTAAAAAGGAAAGAAAAGCTAGTCAGTTGCAGAAAGTTTTCCCATGGTTGTAAGTTACTTATAGAATTTATCATGATTCATCTATACTTTTGACTAGTTATTGTTATGACTAACAATTAGTCATTAGTATTAGTTATTGTTTTTTATTATATATTCATATGTGTTAGTTCAGTTATTCCTAGATACAGATGCCAAGGCATGTTAAGATCCTTAGGGGTGGGGAGAATGTCTATGAATAAAGTGACCAGATCGTCCCGCTTTTGGCGGAACAGTACCGATTTTTAACAATTTGTCCCGCGTCCCACGGCGTTTTAAAAAAGTCCCTTTTCTTTCCAAAAATAGGGACTTTTTTAAAACGCCCTGGGACGCGGGACAAATTGTTAAAAATCGGTACTGTTCCGCCAAAAGCGGGACAATCTGGTCACCTTACTATGAAGGATACAGGGAGGGAAGTAGTAGGGATAGGCAGAAGGTGTTGCAGACTATAATGCCATCTGACTTGTAAAAAAGAAAGAGGAAATGAAAGAGTGCCACAAATCTTTAAAGATCTGTTGGCCCAGACAATGGGGAGAGCCCAAACCAATACTAAAGAATATGACCTTTGGCTCTTGACCCTGGGTAAATATGAACAGTGAGCAGTGCTGGTATTGCTGAGAAGCAAACCACATTCAAGGACACCGCATTCACGGGAGAAGAGTGGGTGAATCACAGTGTTGTATTAAGAGGCAATGCTGCTGTGGCCTAAATATAATCTCTAGATCCTAATATTTATGACTTTATGTCACTGTCCCTTGTGAACAGGACCTGTGACTTGCTTCTAGCTATAGAATAAAGCAACAGTGCTGGATATGACTTCTGTAATTAGGTTGGGTATCCATCTTGCTAGCAGACTTTCTCCCTTACAGGCCTTGATAGAGTTGTCTTGTTGAAAAGATCCCCGTGGTAAGGAAATAAGGTGATCTCCCACCAACAACTAAGAATTCAAGCTATTGCCCTTGCCTGTCTTGCTCAGTGGTTAGATTGTTGGTCTACCCAAGAAAGGGTCTCAGGGTTCCATTTCCAGTCAAAGGTACATGCCTGGATTGAAGGTTCAATCCCCCAGCCCCCAGTTGGAGCATGTGCTAGAGGGGCAACCAATCAATGTGTCTGTCTCACATTGATGTCTCTCTCATTTTTTCTCCCTCTTTCTCTCTCTCCCTTCTACTCTCTCTAAAAATCAATAGAAAAAAATATATCGCAGTGAGGATTAACAAAGAACAAAATAAAATAAAACAAAACAAAGAAGAATTTAGGCTCTCAATCCAACAGCACTGAAGGGACTGGAATTCTGCCAACAATCATATGAGCTTGGCAGTGGATCCTTCCCCAGCAAACCTTTAGATGAGATCCAGCCCCAGCTGACACCTCTATTGCACCTATGCCCAGATTTACAATCCACAGAAAATTAGAAATAATAAATATATTTTATTTTAAGCCATTACATTTCTGGTAATTTGTTACCCAGCAATAGAAAACTTATAAAATAGTCCAAAAATATAAGGGAAATGTGTGTAAGTTATATCAGGTAGATAGATATTTTGGAACTGTATATAATTAGCTTTTTAAATTAATTTTGAAATATATGTGGTATCCTTTAAACTTTTCAAGTTTTCTGTTTATTATTACTTCATATTCATTTCAGTACTCAATCAATGACTAGTTCTTAGCTAGTAAGTAAAATCTGAATAAAGTGTCTGGTACATAATGAGTTCTCAGAAATGGTGGCTATCATTTCACCATGGGGAAAATACTCAAAATTAAGTTTACAACAAATTACTAGTAGTACACACTTCCTTTTCCTATAGTTTACCTTGATGTAATATAATGTCATTTCCTATCCCTTAATTGCCCTTATGTTCCACAATAAATTGAATTTAACAGCATGAAAAATCTTAGATGTCATAGGAATCTCAGTGAGTATGTAGTAAAAAGTCTACTGATATAAATTATCCTTAGACAATAAAGTCACCTGTTTACAGAGTGGAATTAACCTAGTGATTATGTAGCAAATATTCACAAAGACAGGACTTAAGAGTTGTGTGTGTGTGTTAAATATTGCATGCACTACCATTTTTATTTATTCAAATCCAAATTTGCCTCAATGTACTGAAGGCAACATGCTACTTCCAGTTCAGCATAGCTTCCTGCAATATAGGGAAATGAGTCACTCATAGGAGGATTTGGCATTCTCCTTGCAGTGCAAATCCGTTCTTTTATCTTGATAGCAGGTGTTAATGTAAATTCACTGCACACTTTTGGAAAAGGGGAAATAGCTAAAGGTTTGGACTGTTTGCAAATTGCTTGTTATTGTACCTCTTTAAACCACTCTCTTTGACTGCATGAGGCTTTGATAGCTCATCCAGTTGCAATAGCAAGAGTGCAATGCTGCAGGCATGAGGCGATTGGGGGCAGCGTGTTATTGACAGGATCTCCTGAATGATGATTTATTATGAACATCAATGGGAACAACACTTGTTCTTTCTAAAAAGCCTGTTTGTTCCTTTTGCCTCACCTGGGAGGAGCACACTGCCCAGGACTAAGACACTGTTTGAGCTGTGCTATTTAGCCTTCTCTACAACTGCAGCATTTCTACACAGGTCAGAGATTTTTTCTGGTCTCTATTTTGATGACTTACCAATCATTTGGAATTGTGACATGCCCAGAAATCTCTAAAAGCAATACCATTTGGCAAGAAATAGATAAAATAAACAAGAAAGAATCTCCATGATAAAAAAAAAAAAGTTTGTTTTGGTCTCAGTTGGTTTCCCAAAAGAAATAGAAGATGCTAATAACAGAGGTATTCACACAAATTTTATGCTAGAAAACAAAGAATCTTATGTATCATGTGAATTATAGGCTGACTAAAACACAAAACTTATTATCACATACTAAATAGCACTGGACACACCACCTCCCTGGACTAGGGCCTGGGAATTTTGTACATCATGTTTATTTGCAAACATTTATTTTTATCATCTTAAGTCAGTTAGGTAAATGTTTCCCAAAAAATACTGTTTCTCTTCAGATGCACATCCTGGCCCTCATTTTTAAGTAAATTGAGGTATTATTCATTGGAATTTTAAATAATAAAACAAAATATATTATTTAAAATTAAAATGTATAGTTGCTTTAAACCAGTGAGAGAGACAATCCCTATGCAGACTTTAAGCAATGCTTTAAAAAGCCATAATTTAGTCTGTAAGTTAGACTTCATATGGCTTATGATAGATAGATAGATATGTATCTTTATAGATCTTTATTTGTATACATGTGTATGTATGCATATACTGTACATATATATACACATGTACACATAAATAGACACACTACTGGTTTTTTCCTTTACTTTATATTTTCACCAAAATAGAAAATTCTAAATCACATTGTAGTTCAACAGAAATATTAGCAATAAGTCAATGTCTTCTTCAAAGAATGCTGATTATTCGGGTCTAATATTGACCAAGAATCATAGAACAATTTCTCATTCAAACTACTTATATAACTTTGTCAGATAGTATTTTAAATATATATCACATTTAAAAGAACCTGGACATTATTGAATGATAGTACTGAAATAATCTCCAAACCACTAGTTGGTTGAATTCAACTCTGTAAAATATGTCTTTCTTATTTCTACAACATTTAGATGTGTCTTTTTAATGTATTCTATACAACCAAATGATTGTATAGTCAAGCTTCAGATTATGTATCACTGAGATATGCACCTTTGGCAAGTCACTTATGATATATTTTTTTTTAAATAGCAGTTTCTAATATTATCAAACTTCTTGTGAGGAACTTTCTGTCAATAGCTAGTGTAATTCAATAAGAAAAATAGCAGTCTTGTGCTTATTACGCAACTATTAGGGCAAACATATGTATCTTGATAATACATATCATGCCCAGTTTTTATCAATGTTGAATGAAGATTTAGCTCAAATTGCTGACTAGCAAACTCTTCACTGTGAATCAAGCTATGTATGTATTGTTACTGAGGAACAACCTCTGCTATTTTCAAAGTGATACCCTTCCTTTCCACAGATGCAATTTATGTTCCATTAGTAGATTTCCCAGTCTTCATTATGACATACAAATAATCTTAACCACACAAAATAACTTTTATCCTCATTCATGGGTTAAAACTCATGAAGGAAAGAAGAAATCATCAAGCACTTCCCCAGAAGGAGTGCTCAGAAAGAGCAAAGTAAAACAAGTTGACAGAAACAACCAACCAAACATTAAGCAGTGAGCAGCTAAGTGGAATCATTCATTAAAAAATCTGTTCTCAGATTGTGTACAAAACAAGATGTAGTTTAAAGAATACTATCCATTGGGCAAGGGATGATTCCTAAATGCAAATCACTGCTTTCTCCCAAATGTAACATCAGATATCTTTTCATAGGTTGTAGTACTGTGGTTTCCTTTCTTTTTTTTCCTTGGTGTTCAGGAGCTTCAGTGTTTCTTAAGGCCACATTCCTTCATACTGAGGAAAGAATGTTCATCCTACTTCTTCCAAATGGCATTGCATGTTTTATACCAAAGTGTCACAGCATGTGCAGAGCATGCCCTTTCTGACCAATTGTCATGTCAAAGTGATGCCCACTTACAGCACCATCAAATCTGGGAGGTGCCTAGAAAGCAAAGTAAAACAAGTGGACAGAAACAACCAACCAAACATATTAAGCAGTGAGCAGCTAAGTGGAATCATTCATTAAAAAATCTGTTCTCAGATTGTGTACAAAACAAGATGTAGTTTAAAGAATACTGTAATTTCGTTTTCCAGTATAATTCAACAAGGCAAAATGAAAGTTTTACGGTGCAACTATATAAAAGATCTAAATAAATTTTGCTGTTTTAACCTTTTGGATGTTCCTTTTACACAATTTCATTCTTCATGCTTTCCTCTAGCTTCAGGGGGATGTAACAGAAAGTAAACCATCAAACCACAAAATATGCAAACACTCCAGAAGTACAGTTTCTGCAAAGCTTGACCTAGCCATCATCTTTCTTAAATTGAATTCTAAAGGTTAAAAAGAACTCAGTACTGAGACTTCGAAAGAAAGGAGAGATGTAACCTCAGAGAGCTTTGAGACTCCCCTTCTATTGTGTTCTAATAACCCGCTTTTGTTATGCATTTACTGTTATTTATTTTCAGGCTCTGGGAGTTCTGGCTTTTGAACAAAATAAGTTCATAATGACAAATAAAAACAAATGTGTTCACAGAGGTGTGTGTGTGTGTGTGTGTGTGTGTGTGTGTGTGTGTGTGTGTGTGGTCTTTTTCCCATTTTCCCAAAGTTTACCATGAGAAAAGGCCAAAGAATCATCATCAGGGAGTGAGTTTGGAATCTTTAGACTCACCTGTCTTTCACAAAAGCAACAAAATACATCTCTATCAAAGCCATTGCTGCCAAAATAAATTCACTCCAGGCAGTAGGATTTTCAGTAGATAATAAACTGGATAAATTAGATACCAGAGTCTCTATGTTGAGAAACCCAGATGGCAACACAGATCAAAACACTGAATGGCTAGAAAAAAATGGCATGGTAAAAAATACAAGCAGAGAAGGACTCTGCCTGCTTTTCTTACAATATCATCAAAGACATAAGGGTCTTTGAACTTTGGAGGGAAAGTGTAGACCAAAAAAAAAAAAAAAAAAAAAAGGAATTATTACATTGGGTGCTATCTACCTTTCCCCCCTCTTGATTGCACTGTTGTTTTCACTGAAACTAAGATCAGAGAGGTACAAAATACTATACTTCAAACTGAAGTGTGAGTACAGTAACACATCAGTGATTAAAATCAAAATGAAAATCTATCTAGTAATTATAATCCTCAATCTCCACTTTAACCCAGTATTCAGATTTGTTTAGCCATTTCCTTTCACTTTCCTTGCCTCCAATATTTTGGAGAAATGTTACTAAATAGTTAAAATCTCTCACCATCATACAGCAGAAGAGAAGAATGCAGCAAATTACAAAATTCAAAAACCAAAATAAAAATACTACACACTCAGAAGAACACATCCATATAAATATCCACTAAGCTGTTGCCTTCCTTCAGCATTATAAATAAACCATGTTGCTCTTATGGATTGAAAACAAAAATGTAATTCCACTTATTGAATATTCCAATGGTCAGCTAATATTTGCACCACAATCCCCTTACTAGCCAAAAGGAAGCCAAATAACAGATTAATCTCACACAAAAACAATGGCTCTATTATCTTTGTTGTCTCTTGGATTGTGAAGCAGATCCCAGCAGATGTTTCCATTTCTGCACAGCACAGACTTCAGTATAAACCATGGCATCAAGCACTCTCTATTTGCAATAATGTTTTTCTTTTGACTCTTTGATTGGAATGATATTATTATGCTCACTTAGTATGTACTGAGCACCCACATGAGTGCATTACACAGCTGCATAATGCAAAAAGAAAGCCACAATGCTATACAGAGATTTGATTTTTAAAAAAATAACAAAACTCCCTTTACTCACATTAAATAGGTTATTACCTAAGAAATGCTTTATTTGTTTTAGTCCTGCATGGTTACCTATTTGACAAAGTTAGATCAATTTTTAATGACTCCATTAAATTGCAATGTCTCCATTCAGAAAATGGACCAAATAAAATCCATTCTTTAGGTAGTTAAAAAGCATGAAAATAAAACTTGGCAGAATGCTCAGTCATTTCTGTATGATTACAGACAGAAACAAGGAAGTCATGTAGTTAAAATCCAGATGTTAGGATTTTTAAGAAAATGTTTTTCTTCCCAGGGTAGCATATTTTTAAGGTATATTAAAAAAAATCACAGCAAAAGGCAAATATTGCTCTGAATGTTCTCAGAGAACCATGTGCCATATAAGCAACAAAGGCACATTGTACATCTGAATTGACAGCAGGCCTTGGGAACAACCTAGGAACTACAAATTTAGGGACTTCTTATATGCAGGGGCTATAATTAAGGCTATTTATCAGAAACTGGAGCACTCAGATAACTATCATCTCAGCCATCATTAGTGAAATCAACAAAACCAGCAACACTTGACTTTCAGGTACATTCTTAGTCTTTGTAGAAGTTATTTATTCTCATGTTTGAAATTTTAAGACACGGTGTCTTGTGTGTGTGTAGGCAGTGTGTATTGTGGAAACTGGCCTTAGACAACTTATACTAGTGGTGGGAAGGTAAACTTGATGAACATTTTCAGTCTGGAACTTTAAAATATTTTAAATTCATATTATTTAACCCAGAGACCCAATTTCTTTCGTTCAGTATAGACTTTATTCAGTTATCTCAACAATTTTTCTAAACGCTGTGTTTGGCACTGAGCTAATTGCTAGGGATTCAGTGGGTAAAGATAAACATAATAATGTGAAAATATATTGTTTCCGCTTTCATAGGCCTTATAGTCTAGTAAGAAAGGCAGCACTTAAATGAAAAATACAGACACACAGAATTGCAAGCACCAATAGAACAATGGAGGAAACAGATAAGATATTATAAAAGCATAACATTATGACTAGGAAGTCAAGCTAATCTAAGGGACCCCCCCAAGGCAGGGTCTTCCCAGGCTCCATCTACAACTTCTTCCAGTTGATGTGTCTAATTCCTTTCACTACAACTCTTCTTGACCTTCATTAAGATAAGGGGAGGGGATTGGAGGAATGGGTGAAAAAGGTGAAGGGATTGAGAAGCACAGATTGGTAGCTACAAAATAGTAATGGGAATGTAAAGTACAGCATAGAGAATATAGCCAATAATATTATAATAAATGTGCATTGTGCCAGGTAGGTACTGGAAATATAAGGGGGATCACTTTGTAAAATATATGATTGTCTAACCACTATGCTTACACCTGAAACAAATACAAAATGATATTGAGTATAAAGTGTAATTGAAAAAAATTTTAATGTAAAAACAAAAATAAAAGATCAAGTTGATTATATATTCTCTTTTCTTCCAAATACATCAGCCTTTTTATTATCTTTCCTAATTATCTCACTTATGCTTCACGATGTGTTGCTTCGATATGTCTTTGACCAATACCCTAATTCCCTGTCCCTCTGTCTTTTGGTTGCTCCCCTCTGGCAAACTCCACACAGAACTCCTTGCCTGCTGCTCAACTCTGAATGAAGCTGGGGGAAGACTCATGTAGATTGGAACCCCTGTGCATGTATGATCACAAAACTCTAATGGACCCTTAAAAGTATTTGCTTGTCCTACTTCATTTTAAACCTTCCCTCTCATTTCAAATCCTGCTCTACCTTTCTACCATTACACATTAAATTCATCTGCTCCTTCAAAAGAAAAAAAAAGTGAAACCATTATAGTCAACCTTTTTCTTTCCAAACCTGTACAATGGCGCCTATCTGTATTTCTCACTACCTGTTGCTATAAAAAAGAGTTTCTTCTTCCTATTTAAGGCTAATTCTCCTGCTGTTTTCTCAAGAGTGAAACAGGGTATTGAACTTTTTCCCTCTTGATATTTCACTTATTTCTCTCAAAGCCATTTCCCCCACCCCTATTAAAAAACAAATTCCAACTTGACTACACATTTCCTTTAGTTATATCTCTCTAATCCACTCAGAGGTAAAGAGGTAATCTTTTGAAGCATTGTTTAGAATTGATGCTCTCCAATTCCATGCTTCTTATGTTTCGGACAATAGTCTCTTCTCTTGGCTTCCATGGCATTGTACATATTTTATTTTTCTCTCAATTCTCTGGTTGTGCATTTTCTGTCTCCTGTGGAAAATTTTTTCTGCCTAGCCATTTAACATTAGGGTTTCACAATACTCAATAGGGTCTTCCTCTCTTCTCTTCTCACTCTATATTTTGTCACAAGACAACCCCACTGATTGTCTCCTATATACATATATTCTTAGATTTATATCACTCCTCTGACTTCTCCTTTTATATAAAAGGCACTTCATATCCATACATAAAAATGTGAAACCTAACTCATGATCTTCTCATCCTACTTCAAAATGTCTTGGGACACTTTAATGATTCCTTTTGCACTGAATGTCACTCCTGCCCATTGACTTGTCCAAATATAAAACTAGGAATCATTTTGATTCCCCCTTTTGCTCCATTAATCCAATCCATCACCAAGCTCTGTCTGTTTAACCTTTAAATTATCATTTATATCTGTCTACTTTTCTCCATCCCTATCACTACCAACCTAGTCTAAAGCATCATTTTCATTTCAACTACCTCAGTAAGTGGTCAGCTGTTCAAGCTTCAACTCCTCACAATCAGTTATCCATATTCAAGCAGTGTTATATTTCTGAAATGTAATGTCCTTATTAAAAATCCTTCAAAGCATTTTCTGAGCTTTTTCACATGAACAAAATGCCTTGTTATATTATAACCTGAATAGTTCTACATGAGTGAGTGACCTCTAACTACCTGCCTGGCTCCATCTTGCATCATGCTCCCATGCTCCTCTCTATGTTCTAGCCACCTGGCCTTGTGTTAGTCCCAGGTATGAGATATTTTTATCTGGCCATGAGCTGCTCTGAACATGCTGTTCTGTCACACTATAATTCGGGTGATCCTTTTGAGAGTGAAATGATCCTCTATTGAAATTATACAGGGACAATAGGCATAAACAAGAATGACTATGTCAGTTCCAATGGAGGCGTTAACATGATAATGATTAAGATACTCTAGTGAGTATAAAACAGATTCAGCACTACCACCTGAATGCCAAGTACCTATATAATACTCCTGCATCATTCTGTATTTGAAATTGTCACTTTCACCATGATTCCTCACAAATCTCCAGAACCATGATTTCTTCATTATAGATTCTGGTGAAGCTAAGCTCAAGCATTTACTTCTTTTATTATACTGTATTTAATATAAATCACTTTTCTATTGTTCTATTTTATATTACAGTTAAATATTTTATTGTTTTTATTTTAATTATGTGTGAAGTAGATTAGATCATCTATGAATTTAATTTCAGAAAAGCTAAAGAAGCTTTACAAAATATTCATTATATAAAAGAAGCATTTTGACTCATAAAACAGTCAGAGGATGTGAGTGTGGGAAAAGGTGAGATGAGAGAGAAACAGACAAGTTGTATAAAAATGAGGAAACTCCTCCCCAAGTGAGACAAAACTGGGGGAGGGGAGAAGATCAATTACTAAACCAAGTTTGGAGTTTTGACTCTTACATGGTGTGATGGTCAGTTTTATGTCTCAATTTGGCTAGGGCAAACTGTAGCTCGCGAGCCACATGCAGGTCTTTGGCCCCTTGAGTGTGGCTCTTCCACAAAATACCACGGCCTGGGCGACTCTATTTTAAAGAAGTGGCGTTAGAAGAAGTTTAAGTTTAAAAAATTTGGCTCTCAAAAGAAATTTAAATCATTGTACTGTTGATATTTGGCTCTGTTGACTAATGAGTTTGCCGACCACTGGGCTAGGCTATAGTTTTCAGTTATTTAATTGAATTCTTATCTAGGTGTTTTGTGAAAAAATATTTTGTAGATGTAATTAACATGTACAATTTATTGACTTTCAGAAAGAGATTGTACTGGATAATCTGGGTGGACCTGATTTAATCACAGTTGAAAGATGTTAAGAGCAGAACTGAAGCGTCCTGAAGAAAAAGAAATCCCCTTGTGTGGGCAGCTCCTGTCTGAGAACTTCCTTCCTGAAGTCATGTCAAATTTTGGACAATAAATCTCTTATTATATACTAGCATTCCCGTTGCAGGAAAAATCCTGCAATAGGTTTTCCTGCTGCACTCTACCCCGCCTCTGCTCCTCCCTTGTCGCCTGCCCCGCCTTCTACTCCAGCCTGCCTGCTTTTCCCTTTACCCCCAGCCCTGACTTCACTCCTCCCTTCTCCTCCCCCCCCCCCCCCCCCCCGCAGCTTGCTTGCTACTTTGAAGCTTTACTCCCTTATGCAGCTCTTGGCTTCTTTCGAAGCTGTCTTGATATGCAAATTAGCCGCCATATTTGTTTGGGTAATTTGCATACTCGTCCTGATTGGTTGGCGGGTGTGGCTTGGCTGGTGGGCATGGCTTAGGTTTAGCGAAGGTGTGGTCAATTTGCATATTTGTCTATTATTAGATTAGATAGTCACAGATTCTATTTTTCTGGTGGAACCTTGTCTAATAGAACAGGACATTTTAACTACAACAATAATATTATTTCCATTACTAAAACTAATTAGAAGAATATTTAATATCTGAGAGTAACCAAGAAATTTCAATGCCTGCCCAAACCCTCATCTTGGGGGTTGGGTAGTTATTCCTTCTGAATAAAAGCAAGGATTAGAAGAAAAAAAATAGAAAGTTGCATTCTGATCACAGACTGCCATCAGATGTGTTACCACACAGGTTGCATTCCTCCTGTCTTTTGGTTTAATCCTGCTCCTCTTTCATTTCTTGGCTTGCAAGAAACAGCCGTGAACTTTCAGAAATCAGAAAGAAGAAAAACCACGCCATTTTGTATGGCCAGAAAGCAGTAAATCAGGAGAGGGCACCAAGGCAAATTTGGAGCCTGAGAGGAAGGTGGGAGGAAGCCAGGTTACACAGTACTTTGTTGGAAACAGGAGGATTTTACATTTTATCCTAAGTGCTAATGGAAGTTATTGAAGCATTTTGAGAGAAGGAGTGATATAATCTAACTTAAGTTTTATAATCACTCTGGCTGCTATGTGGAGTGCAAAGGGGATTTGAAAGGAACAATAGAAGAGAGAGTCTGGGAGACCTGACAGGAGGTGTGAAACACTCTAGAGAAGACAGTCTTTTAGGAGCATATCCTTAAAAAATAGTCATGAGCAGAACATCTTACTAGTATCTACAAGGATGCTCTTCTTAAAAGTGTATACAGTAGTTATTGGCAGGACCTTCAAAACAAAGGTCCATTTGTTAAAACTATTTCTTCCTTAGATCATCAGACTTTCCCCCCAAATTACCTATTACCTGGGCTGGAAATCTTCAGTTTGTTCCTATAGATCCAGCTCCCTCTTCTCTCCCGGCTATGCAGAGATGTGACCCATAAGGTCTGCATCACCTCAGAGGGCACCTCTGCCCCTGACTTTCCAGTAATTGGGCCAATAGGGAGAGACGACAGTGATATCTGGGAAAAGAAGTGGTGGGGAGGAAAGTAAGATAGGCATTTCATTCCCCAGATTCTGTCTTGGTATCTGCCTAAGGTGGCTCTTTATTGAAGACCAGAGTAACATCACAGTGATGTAAGGAGAAGAGATCCCATTGCTGGGCCAAGCACTCTAAAGGGTCCTGTTTCGCCTATTGTCTATGCTGCTCCCTAAAGAGCAAAGCATCTGCAGGCCAATGGAACATGCCCATCCAGACCATATTCTTGGTACACAGATCCCCATCATTCTCTGGTAAAACAGTTCTGAATCCACTTTGCAGGGCCTGCATTGTTGGGCACAGCTGTTTGGGGGATGCGGATCAGGGTAGAATCAAAACTTGTCAATACAGCTGGAGTGACCATATATGTGCCTATAAATTATCTTTCAATGTGAAAAAAGCCAGGAGTGGGAAGAGAAGGGGGTGACTGTGGGCTAGGGGTGGAAGCTATTCCTCCCCCTGCTGTAGTGTATACATATTTTTGTCGGGAGGCCTTCTTCATGCAGCTGACACTCAACTCTTACCAACCCAACCCTTATGGGTCTTCCTGAACCCCACCCACACCTTTGTAAGTAATCCTTACATTAAATGCTTCTCAATTAACCAGCATAGCATGATCAGTGTAGTAACTATTTCCTTCCAGGAGGCTGCCACGCACAAAGTATAGAGGCCAAAAGTTAAAAGCACACCATCATGCCACATGATGATAAAGCAGAAATCTGAATTTAGGTGCAAACTCTGTCTGAAATATCAATGTGTTATATACAATGTCCTAACTAGTTGTTTGAGCAGAAGAACCCAGTTCTAGAACACTTGGCTCTCTTTAGCTACTGGTAAGGTTGCACTATTTAGCCTGATAAAAGAAAGAGGCCTCAGTTTTCTCTCTAAGCACACATCCAGGCCATGCTCTTTTTGCTCTTTTACTTTATGGAATTTATTGTAGGATTTGCTGTTTCTGCCCTGAAGGGATGAGGCAGAGCTGCTGGTAACCCCCCCACCCAGGCTACTATAACAATGTCTCCCTGCCTTCTCTCAGCTCCTTGCACATAACCTCCTGCCTTCAGAGAAGAATCTCTACCCTTGATGACTGGGAAAAGGAAGTCCACTTTCCTCCAAACTAGGACTTGGGAAGTCAGAAGACAATACCAGGGTTTTTTTTTTTTTAATTTGTTTTTACTAAAATTTATGTGTATACACACATAAATAAATGTGTCAGGATATATGACAAACATGCATAAGAATGGTTCTTGGGTAGTTCTAATATATATTACTCTTATTTTCTGTTGTATACCTTTTTTTTACATTTTCTTTATTTAAAAGTTATTAAACTTATAATGCAGTATTTTTAAAAATACAAATGATTTTGCAACTCTTTAGTGAGTGTCCTAGAAATAGATATAGAGATAAGTAACCCTAAAAGGAGACAGACCAAGAAACAAGAACATTCTCCAAAAGAGGCAACTTGCTCCTGTTATTTTGACAGGGGAAAACGGGAAAATGTTATTAGAGTTTTTAGCAACTCTAATAAGGTCATGTGCCTACAATAACCATTTCAAGACCATACATTTAAGAAAAACATAGAAACTTGTTAAAGTATAATCAGGGTCATGGGGGTCAAGAGAGATCCCAAAGTATTTGTCATTGACTCATACGTTACATTATACCAGTAGTTACTGAATGCCCATATGATACCAGATATTGTTGGTGCTGCAGCAATGTCACAGCAATGAATAGGTAAGTCAAGATTTCTGCTCTCTTAAAATTTATATAATGGGGGGGGGGATAAACAAGTAATGAGGGAAATGTCTAAGATAAGTTCATTTAGTGGTATGTACTGTTAAGGCAAAATATTAAAATATAAAAGAATGTGAGAAGAAGCTGCTATCAATGTTATGGTCAGTAAATTCTTCTTCCGAAGTACAATATGGCTGAGCTCTGATTGAAAAGAAGGAACCATAAATTAAAAGTTCCTAAAGGAAAATAAATTTGTCTTTTTCCCAGGGACCAAAAGGACCAAAAGAATGGGAAACTCAGATGAGATGGAGTCTCAGACTAACACATATATAACTTAGGAGTCCTCAGTATAGAATGTAGAAATCTCAAGTCTCTAGCAATACATCAAAGATTTGACCAAGGATAATTGCCAAAGTAATATAGAAGCTAGAGGTACCACCATGGTGATGGAGGAGACTTGACTTGGGGAGGTGAACACACAATACAATATACTGAAATCTATACAATGTTATTCACCAATGTCACCCCAATAAATTCAATCACATTAAGAAACAAAAGAGCACCTTTTATACATGATCTTCTTCAGGAGGAAGAGGATTGATTCATACCCCAGTGATCCACAGAGGAAAAGAGTTTGTATAGTATGTACTTATGTCCGCAGTATGAAGATGGGACAGAGTTTAGTACTTCATCTTGGTTGCACAGGTTGTTTTATGGATGTAATTGTTATCTACCAGCGTGGTTAATGGTTTGTATAAAAATATGACAGATGACAGATTTTGCAAGGGCACAAAACTGGTTACATGCCATAAAGTGAGCCAGACAGACTTATGGGTGTTACAGCCTCAGGAGTGGACTTACTTCCAGCAATATGCTCAACTGCCATGTGCAAATATGTGAAATGGATCAATTAACTATTTCATAAAGATTTTCCTTTTTATTCAGGGTTATGAATATTGCTACTCCTTTACAGATTTCCCCCAGGAGCTACATTTGAATTCAAGAAGGGTTATTTGAAGAGATGTGTAACTCCTTCACACTTACAGCTTCAGATAAAATGATAGAGGGGTGGTACAGCTTATCATTTTCTCACCGTTTTGCCTTAATACTCTTTTATTTCCACTTTGTTACCGTAGGCAAGACTTGATCAATGGCTATAATAAAGGATATGAGTAGTTCAGGAAAATAAGGCAAGCTAATAGGAATAAGACTGATCATTTTTCATTTTCATAAGTCTTGAAATACATTTATGATGCTACTCCAGTGGTCCCATGGGCACGAACAGCTTCTTTGCAATTGGTTCTAGATTAATGGACTGTCCTGCTTGCTAAGAAAATATTTGTAAAGATAGAGATTTTCATGCATTGATACATCATCTTTTTGATAGGCATATCTAACATGGGTAATTTTTTATTTAAAGGCAGAAAAGTGTTTAAAGGACTAATTATATCCTACAGCATTACTTGATGACATAGTATCAACAGTCTATTTTTAATGACAAGCAATTTGTTGAAAAATATTGCCACTTGTAAGTGCCAGTTTAAAATTTGATCAAATCACTACTATAAGATTATTCCTTTTTCAAGATTAAAAAGGAGTAGTAGTACTAGGGTTTTTGTAAAAGCAATCATAATTTATGTGAAGGTATGAAACAAACCACATGAATTTTTAAAAAATATTACGTGTATTTCAGGAACCATTAGCTGTCTATGGGCCTAGAAAACCCATGATTAGGAATGACCATAAAAAGTTGCCTAAGTGATCACTTAAATGATTAGTCTCTCTTCCTTGGCCACTGAAGATTATGTGAAAGACTTCAAATAACTTGTTTATTCTTGGCTGAATTGGAATCTGGACACTTGAGGTCCCATCCCAGTTCTGCCACCAGTTAATTGTATGATGTTGGGTACATTGTTTCATCTCTCTAACCCATAGTTAACTCATGTGTAAAACAAGATTGTTGGAGCAGATGGCATTCAAGAGCCCCTTTTATTTTATGTTGTAGCACAATACTACTATTTTCTCCTTAAAAACTCATATGTAAGTCTGAAGAGGCTAGCTGTTAGCTTAAACCTATTGTGCTGAGAAGGAAAACCATAGCAAAATATCATGGATTGGGTGGCTTAAGAAATAAATATTTCTTTCTCACGGTTCTGGAAGCTGAAAGTTTAACATCTAGTTGACAGCAGAGTTGGTTTCTCCTGAGACCCTCTCCCTTGGGCTTGCCAATGACCACCACCCTATGTCTCTCACACTGCCGTGTGCATAAATTCCTCCTCTCTCTTCCTCTTCTAATGAAAACACCAGTCATATTGGATTCCAGCTCCACCTTTATGACCTTATTTACTTTAATTAGCACTGTAAAGGCCCTATTATCCAAATATAGTGAGAGGTTAGGACTTCAATATATAAATTTGGGGGGGATGCAATTTTAAAAATCTATAGAAATATTTTAATAATAGTGAAAAATATAAGTACTAAGTGAAAATAATTTTAAGGTTGTGTAAAATGAATCTGCGACACCAAAAAAAGTTTTATACTTTCAAATTTATATCTATATACACATATATGTCTCTGTGTGTATATATTTTTATTTATTATTGGGATCAAATTAAAATTTACCTTACTGATTGTTCATTCTAAGATTCTTAAGTATTGTTTTCTTAAAGGACTCAGTATATGGTCATTAATTTTATAAGTTCAAATTTTTAAATATAAAACAATAAAAACAAAAAAACCATAATGGATCATTCAGTCCAAAGATTAGCCTTTTATTTGCATACCGGATTATGGTACTGAACACCAACGTTCTAGGGGTAAACCTCTCATGTAGCAGTGCTGTCCGTGTGGGGCACTTCTGGACTTGCATCTCCCTGGACGATCTGGCAGGGTTTCTCTGTTCTGCTTTCACCATCATCTCTGAGTTTGGGTTCCCTTGAGCTTGAATGCTTTGTGAGAGGCAGTCGTTGTTGACTGTGCTCGCATCAGCTAGAGCACTTTCCACTGTTGCACTGGGTCTGTGGCTTCAGGTCATGAGTGGGCATGGGGTGTCCTCCTGCGCTTCACAGCAATGAGTCACACACAGTTGTAAACTCTCTTTTAGTTCAAAGAGGCTCAAAAGAAAAGCCTCAGCAGTGCTCTCAAGCTGCTTGAGGAAAAAAACCAGTTTACACACACTTCTGAGAGCTGCTTGGGGATACAGGGACATTTTATTGTCTGCCGGACACAGTTATGTTTCTGTTTGGTTTACAGTGATATTTGTGATAAAAGTCAAGTTGAATGCAGCGCTTCGGCTTTTAAAGAATAGCATAGTATCATGGTTTCCACATATATACAATGGCCAAGGAACTCATCTTTCTCATCAGGATGAGGGTCCCAGCCAGCAAAGCGTTATTGGGAATACAAGAGGAGACAGAAAAGATAGCTACTCCTAAAGTTGAGGCAAAAATCACAAAACCTGTTTATATTAAGCTCTCTCTCTCTGGAAATTCTCTTAATTCTGGCAACCAAGGTTGGCTAATGAGTAATTACATTTCCAATTTCAAACCATTATCATCACTTACTCATTAACCATGACCCATATTATGTAAATTGCCCTTGAAATACATCCAAGGAAAAATTTTAGAAATATATAACATTGTCCACGCTGTGATTTAATGTGCTAATTCACAGATTTGTATCTGAATTGTGCCTAGTCGGCCTTGCACGAAAACCCTGTGGGTCACAAGGCAGTGGCTAGGACAATGGAGTCTCAATTTGGGTTCAGTATCGGATCACTAATATAGGACAAGCTGGCTTGATGACTTGTAACCATGTGAGCTTAATCAGATGACTCAATCCCTTAGTCTCGGTTTCCTGATCAGTAAAATGGAGATAGTAATTCCTCCTTACCGCCTAAGGTTGCTGTTGTGAGACTCCAATAAATGGGTACACACAAAGCTCTTAGCAGAGTGTCTGGTGCCATGTAAGGATGCAATAAATACTAGCTATCATTGTTTTGTTGTAAAACCAGTTGTTACTGTGTTCCACTCGAGAAAGCTGGATATGTATTCAAGATGTGACTAAAAGGTAAACATATAATAATAAGATCCCATATCATGTATAGGTATAATAGCATGATGAAAACTATATATGAAAACAATATCAGCAAATAGAAACAGGAATTCTTGAAACAGCAGGCTTTTTAGATCATCTATAATAATAAAAGCATAATATGCTAATTAGACCGGATGTCCTTCCGGATGACCTTCTGGATGAAGCTGGGGCTGTGAGGGAAGCCTGGGTCCCAGGTGCCTGAGGGAAGCTGGTGCCGGCAGCTTGGGGAAGGAAGGCCTACTCTTGCACGAATTTTGTGCATTGGGCCTCTAGTGTCTATATAAATGCAAGTTCCCGAATTGACATTCACTTTCATATTAAAGTAATAAATCACCAGTTGATTTTAGAAAAATAGTGTACTTGCTACCTTAATAAGAAATTTAAATTTATTTTCATATATTATGCTTCATTTTTTGTTCAAAATCACTGAAACAAACTAACATGGAACAGTAATTACAACCATATCAATGTTGAGAATCACCTTGAGTCGCTTAAATGAATTTAGGACATGCTCATGCTCATGCAGGTTGTGTCAAGGCATTCAAAATCAAGATAAAAATTCCAATTAGTAAAACGGTGTGCAGTAAAGAGAAACGTAGCTGTATCATGATTCTAACTGCAAAGCTTTTGTATTTATGGAAGGCTTCAGAGTTGTGGCAGACACTGTTGATCACCCTCACCCACTCCTCCCCCTTCTCTCTTGCTGCAAGTACACTTTCCCTCTGCACACTGAAAAGGCTAGTCATTCATTTCAGCAGCCTCGTGCAGCTAGGGCACAGGGATATGATCTCAGGAGAACTCGCCCTCTGGTTTAAGGGAAAGGACTTTTTCCCTGATCTTGAGCAAATGTTAAGGAGAAAATGCACCTTCCATCTTGCCTTCAGATACTATTCCCTCCGGAAGAGTAAACTGAAGACAGAGCAGCTATCTTAGGATCACAGAGTCAATCTAAGGGACTTCTCAAGGATGCCAAACCAAAAAGCTCCTGAACTAACCAACTTTGAATATATTTATGTTCAGAATGTTTATGTGAGATAATGAATCCACATTGTTTAAATCTCTTTTGTTAGGCATTCTGATAGTTGTAATCAGCGTAAGAATACTTAAGAAATAGTTATGCTGATAATAACTTTCATAACCATATACAATTGTTATAAAAACAACTAGAGACCCAATGCACAAAATTCGTGCAAGGGGCTCGGCCCTAGCAGCCATGGAGGCTGTGGCGGCTGCCCCCACCAGCTTTGTCCGGAAGGTTATCCAGACAGCCGTTCCACTGTTTGGCTGTCCAGTCTAATTAGCATGTCCCTCTTTTATTATATAGGATAAGCTTAATTAAAATAATAAAAATCATATTTATTATTGAGAAATTCTTCCCTAGTCTTAAATCAATTCTACAAACTGGCAGAAGGTAGAAACTGATTGAACAAAAAAGCTTACAATAGAGCAAATTTAATGTTCTTATTTCATTCAATTGGGGAGGGGAGTGAAGAATGAAAGAGAGAGAGAGAGACAGGAAGAGAGAGAATCTAGGAAAATAGTTACCAAATCCTAATACAGGTTATCTTGGGTGTCAATTAAAATGAATTTTACACTTTTTGAAAAAAATATTGTGCACTTATCCTCACTTATATGTATTATTTAATCTTTGTATTAATATCTAAATAAAAAGCCATTTCATTTTGGGAAAAAATTAAATAAAAGCAAGGATAATCTGATCTTATCAAACTGTGATGAAGTTGGGAGAAAGTAAAGAAAGGAGTATTCATATCCATGTATTGCAGAAGTATAATTTTGCTAATTTTCTGGTGACTAATTTAATAATGTGAGTCAGAAACTAAAAAATAGGCCTCTTTACATAAAAATGCTACTCCTTGATGACTGCTGCTCATAGCTTCAAGTGGCAAAAATGTAGACACCAACTGTCTACTGTTAGATCAGCAGCAGTTCAACAATGCTCAGACAATAGAATATTCTCAGTTAGATACATATGACACAGAGCAGCAATATTCAACCTTTTTCATCTCATGGCACACATAAACTAATTGCCTCAATTCTGTGGCACAACAAAAAATATATTTTTGCAGATCTGACAAAAAATAGCTATAATTTTGATTAATTTACACTGGACAGCTTTTGTTATGGTTGGCTGTTGTTATTTTTTTATTTGACAATTTAAGGGAAAAGAGGTCAGTGCCCCTGACTAAAGAGTCAAGTATTGCATGTTTTAAAAATTCTTTTGGCACACCAGTGTGCCAAGGCACACTGATTGAAAATTGCTGACATAGAGAGATATTAATGGTGCATTTGAATTTCTAAAATGTTTGTATGTATGTTATCTTTAAAGTTTTTCTGTAAGTGTGTGTGTGTGTGTGTGTGTGTGTGTGTGTGTGTGTGTGTGTAGGTATGTTAAGGCAAAGAAAAAAATCTAAAACAATATTCACCAGATTCTTAATGGTGTTTTTAATTAGCATAGAATATTGAATTAAATATTTAATAAGTATTATGGAAGGAGAGAATTTTCGCTTTTAACTTTTAGATGCATTTATTATTTTAACTTAAGGTTATATTGTTGTGAAAAATTAGTGTGGTCATGATAGTTACAGAGGACACTTTATACAGCTGTGGTCACCATTGCAAAAGACCAGACTACACAGGACTACTTAGTGAGTCATTATTGAAAAACATGGCAGGCAGGGTTGTTTGGTTTTTCCCATATGACTATATAGATATCTAGCTTCCAAACAAGATGAATCATTATCAAACATAATTTTATTTTGCAATTTTAATCACTAAAATATTTCTTTTCTTAATAAACTGAGAAATTAACTGTGCCCTTTCATTCTCTATTTCATTTTCTATAGACGCTCAACTCGATCCATTTGTTGAAGGAGTCTAAGCACTTAACGCCTCACTCTCTAAGCATGTAACTAAGTCCTATATAGTAGTTAAATTTTCTGTCTTCTTCTCATCTTTACTTTTTACCTTAAATTTTCTCCCATATGATATCAAATTAAGGTAATTCTATGAAAACCTAAAGAAAATAGATATTTGACAACAGTTTTTTTTCCTTTAACTATGGACAACATTTTTCACTTTTCTTTTTTTCAGCCTTGAATGTATTTGTTGTGGGACTACCTAGGCCACAAGGGCTTTCTTTGTTGTTGTTGTTTTGTTTTAGTTATCTCTGCAACTAATTCTTTTTATTTTCACTTTTTGAATGAATGAATTGCAGTTGCATGGACATTGACTGTATTCCTTTCAGCCAGTTCCCTTGGTCAAATAGTTCAGAGAGTGTTTCTCCTCTTATTTAAGAATAAACTCCCTGGGGAAAGTCTCTATTTTCTCCACCAGACTTTCAGGGAAGAACAGAAGGTCAGTGGAGTTAAAAAAAATAAACATATGAAAATCTAGCATAACCAACATTAAGCACCAAGACATCTAGTCTTACTTTGCAGAATTCAGAATATATGGATAAGTATTTCTTCTAGCTGTTTCCATTGTTTAATTCATTGCTTTAAATTTTGTTCTAAGCTTTTGCAAGGAAGGCTATTTGCTTGTTAAGGAGTCCATATGTAGGTTTCATAATCCCTATTTCCTAAAAGAACTCAGTCTCTACCCCAGACTTGAATGAGCTGCTTCCAGTCAGTGTCTTCAGGCTTCTAACATGTGATATTTAAAATCAAGTCAAATTGTTGAGGGAGGGCATTGACTTTTTTGTCAGTTGCCAATATTGACTTCACAGATAAAATTGTAGTCCATTTGCAATTTCACCATTTTATTTAGTTATACATCTTGATTTTGCCAAAATGTTATAAAAGGATATTTTTCCAATTTTCATTAAACTCATAATCACTTTTAATTTGAAACTATAGCAAACAATTTTAAAAACTTGCCTTAGAATAGTCTATCATTTTTTCCCTTCTTAAACTTTGGAATAAAGACCTCGAAATGTGTCAGTTTCTGCATCAAACATTTATTTGGTTACATAAAGGATCAGAGGAAGGTTTTGAGAAGAATAATTAGAAAATCTCTAATTTAGATTGTGTGACATGGGAGAAAAAGTTGATTATAATATTCTCATCCACAAAATAAGCAACTAGACAATATTCCTTTTAGGAAAATCCATGAAACTAGGAAGAAATTGAAGCATATGCAAATGATTTTCTTTTCTGTCAAAATTATTGAAAAATCCATATGAACTAACTTGCCCTGCTTCACTGTGTTCAATAGCTTTGAAATGTCTTATTTTCTTTACCAGTTGCAAGGGCTAATGGAAGCATATGCAATTGCAGTAACACTGTGAGGAGACACTGGTAGGAGATTTATTTAAATCTTGTGTGTAAGCTTGGTGCTCATTAAAATGGAGGATTAATAACACTCTCCACTAGGGCCAGATATAATGCAGGCAGATGAGCAGGTGTCTGAGCACAGCTCTGCAAATCCTCCTTCATCTTGACCTGCATCATCCCTGTGACTCAGGTCTTGGCCTAATTGAGAAAAGATTCCAAATCATACCAAATTGCTCAGTGAACTTTGCAACCTGGTTATATATCCAAGGGGAGCAGAAAGGTGCCATGAAACTCCAATTTCTCACCTGACATTAAAAAGAATGCAAAAAATAATAATATTGTGATCCCTATGATGACAGAGGGAAAGACCTTTTCTTCTTTAATTGAGCTGAATAAGAAATGTTGGCCTCAGCTTACATCTACACTAGAAACTGTTTGATTCTCTTTTTTCTTAATGACTGGATAGAAAATTTAATGAAATAAATACTATTAGTTTCCAAAAGGGACAGTCTTAACGTTAGGAAGATTCTAGGAGAACATTTAGATGTAACTTCAGCAAGAGGGAAAGGGGTATCAATTTAAAAAATTTTTCTTAGCAAAAAAGAGTCCACAACTTTTGTTTTCTATTTCAAGGTCTTCCTGACAAAATGTTGTTTGTTTTCAGGAATATGTATATAATATACTGATGCTTTCCTACCTCCTTATTTATTTACTAGAGGCCCGGTGCATGAAATTACTGCACAGGTATGGTCCCTAGGCCTGGCCAGTGATCAGGGCTGATCAGATTCCCCACCTCCCCACCTCCCTGCCTCCTCTTTCCCTTGCTCCTTCAACACCCCCACAGCTGCCGCTGGTTGCCCACCATGTTCCACACCGGCCCCTGGTGGTCAGTGGTCAAACTCCTGAGGGCACACTTTGCACATTAGCCTTTTACATAGAGAGATTTTCTTGCAAGAAAAAAAATAGCCTGCATTATAATAAGGACTGAAGATTGAGAGCTGCATTTTAGAAATCTGGATCCACCTTTATTACCAGTATAAACATTGGTGATACCAAGAAGACTGCTTCTATGTTTTACCAGTAGAACTATATTAATGGTCTTGTCAGTAAAAAAAAAAAAAAACAAAAAAACTTGAAGTTAAATAAATCAATTGTGCCTGTAATCATACACAAATACTGTTATAATGAAGAAGTTAATTCTATGAAATTAAATTGTGGAATTAGGAAATTAAGAGATTCAATGGCTTTTGTTGCTAGAAAGATTTTAAGCATATTTAAGATTATATCTTTAAATCTTTTCTTTAGATGAAGTTTTAAAATCAATAGAAAGGAAATAAGTTAAAAGGGATTTTGACCAATCAAGTTTTTTTAACTGTAAATTCTGCACTATAAAATTTAAACTGGTATCTAAAACATTCAAATTCTCTCTATATTTCAATCCATCCCCCCATTCTGTTTTAACTTTTATTTTTTTGCCTCTGACAGCAAAAATTAAAGGGAGTGGTACTATAGAGGATTAAGCTACATCAATCTAGGCAAGCTGTGGCAGTGGTAACCCTGAGTGACAGCTGAAGTCATTTTCGATGGCAGTCTACCCTCCCCTCCATATGCAAGCTTTTCTCTCTGTCCCACTTTCTCTCTCCCTCCCACTCTATTATATTCCACTGCTTGGTGTTTCCTTTCATGCCAGTCTCTCTTTCTCTTCCCTTTGCCTTTATCTTAGGCCTGATGGTGAGCCTCATAAAATATTGCCCAGCCCTTTCTCTAGGTCTAAAATATAAAAGTATCATTGACTACCTTTTTGCTTCATTAATTTCTTTCTTTTTCCTGCCATGCCTGAAATCCCCAGGGTTATCTTTAAAATAATCCAACAGAAGTGTCATATCAAAACCACCAGATTATGTCCAATAATACTTTCTGCTTTAATTTAATCCTGAAATAACAAAAAGAAAGATATAATATTTTTTAGTAAAAATCAGCTCTATGGAGGAGAGAATGTTGTTCTCTTTGGAAAGTTTTGTTCTCATTATTTTCCTCAGGCATTGAATTTGTTAGATGAGTTCTAATAGGGGAGTAATAGAAAATAATTTCCAAGTTTCAGGAAAGAGGTAATTTGCTTGGAAAGGAATATTTACTTACATTTTATGGAAAAAGGTATTTGGTGATGCAGACATAAACATAAAACAACAAGGCTTTCCCAAAAGAAAGACTGAACAACTAATGAAAAGTCATTAAAATAGCACCTTCGAGGTAATACCTGGATCTTCAGGTTGTAGGACAAAATGCTGGCATGAGGTCCGCCACCAGCCAGTGGTATGAACTTCGGCAAGTTACATCCCTTCTAAGGACCTCAGTTTTCTCATCTGTCAAATAAGGTACATGGGTTAAATGATTTCCCTTGTCCTGAACATGAGACCACGAATACTAAAACAATGATATGGTTGGCAACATTTCCCAATTCAAGTTACCAAGGGAGTTGGTTGTCCACACAGAATGAGGTCACAATGTTTCAATTTCATTGCTTTATTGAATTTTAATACAAAGATAAAGAAAAATAATACCACTGTTCAGCTCCATTCTTATAAGAAAGCACAGAGGTATGTTAATCCCTCTCTTCACCTGGGTAGCTATTGTTTAGTGAATTTCACACTGTGCCACATTGGAATCCTACCTAGTTAACAGGGGTCAATCAGGAAATGCTTTAATGGTACCCCTCTATTTTTATTTCCAATCCTAATCACTTTGTTATTTGAACAAAATTTCTGATGTTATTAGTGTCATCTGTGTCTCCCAGCACATGGTAATGTAACTCAAGTCAACTTAATAGGTAATCGAAATATGCTGTAAATGTTATGGTTATATGGTAGCAGCAGGCATTTTCTTGCCAAAATTTAGGCATAGTATTAAATGCTTTATCAATAGATCAAAATTCTGAGAGGTAGACATCATCGTTGTCCCTATTTTAACATCAAAAGTTCAGGTATAGAGGCATAGTTAGGACACGGGGCTCTCTGACTTCCAAGACTGCAATATTTCCCCTACAACACAACCCTACCTAATAATAGACAAATATGCAAATTGACCATACCTCTGACACACCCACAAGCCATGCCCACAAGCCATGCCCACCATCCAATCAGAGCGAGCATGCAAATTAACCCAAACCAAGATGGCTACAGCCACAGAGAGCAAGGTTTCCTAGGTAACAGAGGAAGCCAAGCTTTCTGCCTGCCCTTGCCAAGCCTAAGCCTCCACTCAAGCTACAAAGTTTCAATTATAGAAGGTAAACAAATTCAAACAAATGGCAGCAGAATGGAGCCTGAGAGAGCAGGCCAGGGTTGCCACCGGCAACAGGGGAAGCAAAGCTTTCCACACACCCTGGCCGGGCCCACCCGCTTAAGGCAACAAAGTTTCAATTATAACCCCAACAGAAATGGCTGCTGGCCTAGGAGGGAGCCCCAGGCTTGGCTCCGCTCCAGGCTACAAAGTTTCAATTGTAGAAGGTAAATAAATTCCAGATACCAGGGCCTCCGCTTGGATTGCCAGGGGGCATGGCCGGCCTGCAAACCACCACAGGCCCCTCGCTCAGGCCGCCCCACGCCCCAAGGGAACCCCCACTTGATCCAGGACACCCTTCAGGGCAAACCAGCTGGTCCCCACCCCTGTATCAGGCCTCTATGCTATCTAATAAAAGAGTAATATGCAGATTGATCATCACTGCAACACACAATATAGCTGCCCCCATGTGGTCAAAGATCCTGCCCCCATGTGGACACAAGATGGCCACCATAAGATGGCCAGCAGGAGAGGGCAGTTGGGAGGCACCCGGCCTGCAAGGGAGGGCAGTTGAGAAGGACCAGGCCTGCAAGGGAGGGCAGTTGGAGGTGATCAACCCTGCAGGAGAGGGCAGTTAGGGGTGACCAGACCAGCAGAGGAGGGAAGTTGGGGGCAAACAGGCTGGCAGCAGAGTGGTTAGGGGGTGATCAGGCTGGCAGGCAGAAGCGGTTAGGGGCAATCAGGAAGGCAGGCAGGCAAGCAGTTGGGGACCAGCAGTCCTGGGTTGTGAGAGGGATATCCGACTGCCCGTTTAGGCCCGATCCTGGTGGGCCTAAACGGGCAGTCTGACATCCCTTGAGGGGTCCCGTATTGGAGAGGGTACAAGCTGGGCTGAGGTACAACCCCCCTCCGTGCATGAATTTCGTGCACCGGGCCTCTAGTTCTTGATAATATAAAATACAAATATTAATTTTTTCACATTGCTATTATTAATAATTTGACTGGTAAGGAAGTTACATTTTTAGTTGAGCCCAGAGCTTACACTTTATAAGTTTGTTTCTTTGCAATAAAATTTTACGTGGGATCAGAATAGAACTAGAATTTCCCTTTTCTACCTATCTTTTAAATAACTAAAACATGTATTAATATACAGGTTTCAAAGTAATTTTCAGTGAACGGGCATTTGTTTTAGACCCAAAGCCATTCAGATATCACATGCAAAGGATAATCAATTTGACAATGCTTTTCATTTCAGACTCCTCACTCACTAATATGCCAAGTACTCTCAACTGATTAAAATATTAGCTCTGTGAAAACAGCAGTGATTAAATCCTTCCTGTATGTTTACAGTATATAGAGAGTGCCTGGTTTTCCAACTGAAATTGTGAGGCCCATTTAGTCTGTGGTGCTGACTAGTCATAAATTATAAGTCATTTATAAGTCATTTTATTTCGATTGTATGCCATAGTCTATAATCACCTTGTCTCTATACTAGAAACCTTTGTGTTGGCAATAGAAAATATTTAATGAAAGGTATTTTGGGACCTACATTTCTGAATATTATGTGGAAGGTACAAAATGGCTTTCCCCAGTGGGTTGTCTTATATTTTAGAACAGTTTGATTCTATCAGATGGAGACTAAAAATGCGCATGAACTTCTAATTTTAGTTGCATCGTGAGGACTTATTGTGACATTTTCAATGAGGTTAAAGGCACAAAAATTCCCTATTGTTGCAGTTTTCAATTACTGGGAAAGCAGTTAGACTGTGCCCCACACCTTTCTAGTGCATGATCTGCCTCTAATCTCTTTTTATCCCCGTATGTTATTTAACATGTAGGGCAAGTTTTGTGTGTGTTTAAGCTGAAATACAGATCACATTAATATTTTTAAAGGCATAAAAGGATAGTTGGATTCAGAAAAGAGAATTAGTTATTGTATATCTAAGTGGACCAGGCATCTGCCCTCAACCCACCCTTGCAAACCAGAGTTCACATTTCTAACCCATAGCACCCGGACCCCGTGTTAAGAAGAATGTCCTTGAAGTCTCTTACTCTGCCAAATGCATGTTCTCCTTTCTGTTGTGCTCTGAATCTACCAATATTATATCTTTAAAAATTAAGGTGTGTTTTTTTTTCTCTTATACAAACTCTTGATTGAGCACCGTGTTTCAACTCATTGATTTTTGGCTTTTTGTTGTTGTTCTTAGTCAATTTTAATGGTGTGCTATTGGTTGTGACAACTGAATGAAGCACATTTTCTTAGCTAGTACAACACAACTAATGCATCTAAGTCAGTATTCTTCTTCAACCTCATTCCGATTAGGGTATATAATAACTCCTGTCATGGAGTCCACATGCCCCTGTCCCTAAGTGGAAGGACACTTACTTTTCTTAAGAACCTTTCTGGGCTGGCTTATCAGCTGGAAGAGAAAACAAATATAAGCATGCAATGATCACACAATCTATATGCAGCAGAAGTTTCCTTTGTTCTCATCTCTTCACATTTTTCTCTGCATGCATAATTCTGTCCTTTCTTTCCTCCCACACTTAAGCAATCTCTGAATCATAGTTTGGATATTAGTTGAAGAAGGTTAAAATAACCTAGCTGAGGTATACTTTTCTACAGGAAAAGAACTTGTTACTACAGGAAAAGAACTTCCATTGCTTTCAAGTCATGAAACACTTGACAATTTACTGTTTTTAGTAAAACCATTACAATATTAAATTCTTTACCATATAAGAAGTAACAAGAACATGGGGTGTTTTGACCATTTTCTTTATATTGTAATGGTTTTCGATGGCCTGAAACAATGTGTGTGAAATTCTAAGAAAATCCTTGGTTGGTGTTTAACTTTTGAACTATGTAATTATACTCCTATTACAAGACCTTTAGGCTCCTGAAAAAGTGAGCAAAGGCTGAGGGCCTAAGGAGTCCACAATCAAAGAGTAAATCAACCAGGTAAACCTGATGACAAATAACCTGCCTCATAGGAGGAAATGGTGACTCCTTTCTCTGAGGCAGAGAGCACTCTGCTTACATCATCCGTTGGGGTCTGCTAAGGAAAAAGCTGCCCTCCCCTTACTCTCTTAGTTCATATGGAGCTGAGCATGTATCCCCTCCTCGTTCTCACTGTGCACTGATTACTTTCTGGCTGACCATGTGATGTGCACAACTTTCAGCTGGGGAATCTCCATGCCATTCCATCTCTTACACTTTTTGGGAACAAGAGGTTGTAAAAGGCAGCATAAAATTAGTTTATGTGTTTATTTTTAGCACAACCAAAAGTTAAAAATCTGCACATAGTGATCACCTTGTAAGGTATATAAACTATGCTGTATACCTGAAACAAATATAATATTGTGTGCCAACTATAATTTAAAAATAACTATTTTTTAATTTTAAAAATAATCCAGAAAAAAAAATCATAAACATCTGAAATGTAAACTCCATAACAGCCCTTGGCCATCACTAGAGCATGTAGAGACCAATATCAAATATTATATATTCTTGAAATTAACTATACATATTTAATAACATAACTTCATCATAAGCATAAATATTACAATGTATTTATATAGATTCATGTAGTGCCTAAAGTGACAGAACTCAGATAGATAGGGACTGTTGGAAGGATAAGCACTTCAGACTTAGAAAAGGTCACTATTACTAATGACGAGGATGAGATAAAAAATGCAGATATTGTGGAGAAAGGAAGAGTAGTTCAAAATAAGGCACTTTATCAAGAAAAAGGGGAAATCAATTGAAGACCACACAAAGTCATAGCTCTTCATATGTTGTGTGCATGTCTTCTAAAAACAATATGGGGGTAGGAGGGACAGACAACATTGAAAAAGACAAACAAACAGGCTGAGACTTGACGTGAGGAACTAGGTATGAATTTTAGCCTTTAATTAATGCCTTCTCCTGCTCTGGGCCACTGTGAGCCTGACAGTACAGTGTTAATCCCAAGGGGGTACCATCAGTTACTCAGTCACAGAAAAATTGGATCATCTATTGCCACTCCAGTAGTGAGAACCAACAGTGAGCACCTGCTTTCTCACAACTTGTAGCTGCTGTTTAACCATTAAATACATCTTGAATACTATTTTTATTGAAATAACTTAATGGATGTCTATTTTCTATTGAGACATTGCCCTCACTATATGCCATTTTATTATTTAATTAGAGGCCTGGTGCATGAAATTCGTGCACTCGGGGGGAGGGTCCCTTAGCCTGGCTTGTGCCCTCTCACAGTCTGAGAGCCCTCGGGGGATGTCACACTGATGGCTTAGGCCTGCTCCTCATGAGAAATGGTCTTAAACCAGCGGTCAGACATCCTTAGCACTGCCACAGAAGCAGGAGAGACTCCTGCCTCCGCCACTGTGCTCACCAGCCATAAGCTCGGCTCTGGCTGAGCGGCGCTCCCCCTGTGGAAGTAAACTGACCACCAGGGGGCAGCTCCTGTGTTGAGCATCTGCCACCTGGTGGTCAGTGCACATCATAACAACTGGTTGTTCTGCTGATCAGTCGATTTGCATATTAGCCTTTTATTATATAGGATATTACAACACACACACACACACACACACACACACACACACACACCTACACATTCACACATACACACAAATAAAAAATGGGTGATTCCATTGAATGTAAATATAAAAGGTTATTTTCCCCTGTGATTGTATCTGCAGCATTATTCACTCAAAGAAACATTTGATGAAACATCTGCTAACTAGTTTAATCAGTGGGATAGGAGTTGGATAAGGATCTGATGGCTATAAATGGTATTTTCTTTAGTATTTATTTCACCTGTTTTTCATAGGTAATATCTCTTGCCATTGTGAGTAAAATCCGACACGTTAACAGGTGATTAATCAAGTTTTAATCAGTGAAATAGCCTGGCAGGTCTAATTCCTGGTGAGAAGTCAATAATAAAGCCTCCAGTATCTCAGGCCATGGAGCTACTATATTAACCACTGTGGTCAAATTCCTATTTATTATAGTGTTTGAGACAGGAAAATATTGCACTGTCAGATGCTTATTTTTTTTAAAGAGAGAAAATAGCCATGCAATACAACTTAGGAATACTTATCTTTACTTTGTGTCAAAAAGCCATACTATTAAACTCCGTAATGGAAGTGCCACTTCTTTCAGCTTTCATCAGCAGTCCAAAATGTCAGGCAATGAGAATTTAATTGGACTAAAGTGACTATTTGACATGCAGAACTGAGCTATGTGATCAAGACTCCACAGGTAGTGAACACTTGGTGGCTGGTGGGCGGAAGAAAATGTACATTCTAATAAGGGGTCAAGGGACTTCAGGAGATCTACTATGTAATTATCTAGCCGCAGGTGAGATGGTGCATGTCAAATAAGAGAATTACCATTCCATCACTGAAGAACAGGGGCGTCATCCACAATAAAATAAATATAAACCAAAGAGCTGAAGCCAAAGTTATCTAAAATGGTGCTATTTTGTGACAGGCTTTTAAAACATTATATTTTAAGTGGAACACACAGTGGACACTTTTTTTAATATTAATGCTGCAGGACAGGATGAATAACCATCTCATTGGCCAATCTAGTCATAGCAGGTTTTGTTCAAATAGTTGGTAAGGACAACAACTGCAATAAAATCGATCACATGTAATAAAAAAGCAATATGCTTTATGGAATTTCAGATATAAACTTTTCAAAGTTTTTGCATATGCTATAATAATAAATGCAGTTAGAGTTCACATATTTATTCTGATTGTGTGAATAAAGGAATGAGAACTTAAGATTAACTTGAATTTCCAATAAACTGAGCACTAGCACACATGTCATATAGTCAAATGTTAGCGTCTGCCACTGGACTAGCTTGTGCTGGGAATTCCTTTTGTAGAATGTGTTACTGCATTTGCTCACATCTGACTTGTATGCTATTATTTTTGAGGAAAGCTTTCCTTTGTAAACCTCAAAACTTCAATTTAATAGCCTAATAATCAACCACATTAGTAATTATATTGTCTAAAATGTACAAATTAATTAGACTCGAAGTTTGTTTTTAAATTCAGTTTTTCAAAGTCAGAGTATATTTTTAATGTAATTAACATCAATAGTCGTTCAACTTGGAAACTAGCTCACATAAGTCTAATTAAGGAAATAAATTGCTGCATAAAGAAACATGTTCTAGATATCCAGAGTATCACGTACCATAACCTCTACATTTATCTTGCCCCTATGCACAAGCCATTTAGGGATATGAGTTGGAATACCAATGCATTGTTTCTCCTGCTGAGTTCTTCACTGGGAGCAGGTGGATACAGAATCCAGCACTGGGAAAATGTAAACTCTTCAAAATGCAAAAAACTTCCAAACAGTTTTCCTCTACTAGCATGGGTGAAGAAGAATATGAGGTTGGAAAAACTGGAGAGGATCGGGGGAGATTTCAGAAAAAGGTGGTTAGGGTGGGAGGCAGGAGAATGAGGAGTGAATGAATTTCAAATTGAAACTGGTCCAGTGGTGTTCCTGGCCTATGACAGATGTGGAAAGAAGTTGATTCTAGAAGAAAGAGAAGGAACGTCTGAGGGGCTGGCAGGAGGAACTGGTTCTGTGGATGATGAACTCTAAGGGCACCAGCTGAGAGGGGAAGCAATAAAGTATATTTATGCAGATACAATAAGTGTTTTCTTGAACTGTGATCACAAAGAGAGGAAAAAGATGAGAAAGTCGTAGAGGTGTGGCCTCACACAAACACACACAACATCTTGAGGAGTCTATCGAGGAGAATCTAGATTGCTGTAGTAATGACACATCGGAGCCTCAGTATCTGTTTGCTAAGCACATGCGTGAACAAGAACTAAGCCTCAGTGATAAGGGAGAATCAGAGAAAGGGTAGTCCCAAGGTGAAATTAAACAATACACGGGCACCTGCCTGGGCACCACCCACCAGGGAGCACTGAACCCTATTTTCTAAAACTTCACTGTCTTTTTAGAATGGATTTATAAACTTTTGTTCTTGTCTGTAAACTATATGATGCTATAGTATGAGAAAAGTAATCTAGTAATAAAGATAAAATAAAGGCACATAAAACAATTAAAAAGTAATACTTACTATTTTTAAAGTATTTTTATTGATTTCAGAGAGAAAGGGACAGGGAGAGAGAGATAGAAACATCAATGATACGAGAGAATCATTGGCTGACTGCCTCCTGCACACCCCTCACTGGGACCGAGCCCAAAACCCAGGCATGTGCCCTGACCAGGAATCAAATGGTGACATCCTCCTAGTTCATAGGTCAATGCTCAACCATTAAGCCACACTGGCCTGGCAATAGTATCTCAAAGGCTTCATACTTAGAACAAAGAGCATGAGAAAGTGTGTGTGTGTGTGTGTGTGTGTGTGTGTGTGTGTGTGTGTGTTTACTTCAAAAGCTGTTGAGATATCAGGACCCAAGGAAACACACTGGAGAAGCCAACAACACAGAAAATTGTAACATTGTTTGATGTGGTTCTTAATGTATTTAGAGCTAATATTTAAAACAATCCTATCTAATAAAGTGGTAATATGCAAATTGACCATCACTCCAACAGACAAGATGGCCACCCCCATGTGGACACAAGATGGCTGCCACAAGATGGCCAGCAGGGGAGAGCAGTTAGGGGGAACCCAGGCCTGCAGGGGAGGGCAGTTGGGGGGGGGACCAGCCCTGCAGGGGAGGGCAGTTAAGGGCAATAGAGCTGGCAGGGGAGCAGTTAGGGGTCGATCAGGCTGGCAGGGGAGTGGTTAGGGGTGATCAGGCTGGCAGGCAGAAGCAGTTAGGGAAAATCAGGCAGGCAGGCAGGTGAGCGGTTGGGAGCCAGCAGTCCTGGATTGTGAGAGGGGTCCCAGATTGGAGAGGGTGCAGGCTGGGCTGAGGGACACACACCCTCATGCATGAATTTCGTGCACCGGGCCTCTAGTTATATTATAATGGGGGAAAGTTAAAAAAAAAAAAAAAAGAACCAAAGAAAGGTAAGTTTTCTAGCCATCACTCAAACTGGTAAAATGATGGCACAACTAAATGGTGATAAACTATGCATATATAATGCAATGCCTAGAACAAACATTAAATAGCTCCACAAAGAAATAAACTAAGTAAAACTATAAATTGCAGTTAATTCCATAGGGAAATGCAATGGCATGCTCTGCTATTATATCTTTACCATAACTGCCCCATCCTCCCATCCTCATTCCAGAGAGTAATCCTGTGTTACATTGCCTTTCTTCACCTGACACTTTTCCCATGGACTGGGCACTTCTCATGAGGAGTTGCAATGTTAGTGAAATGTTATAGGAAAGAGGAGAGCTGGCTTTCAGGAGCATTGTTCTAATTTTTACAAATAATTACTATTATTGTTACTTGAACTACTTATGTATTATATTGACATAAACAGAATCTGTGTCAACCTTGCTCTAAGAGGAGCTGAAACAAAAGGGATTTTTATGTCCAGATGGTCACTACTGCCTCAAACGTGTAAAGCAAGGGCCTTCTGATTTGAATAAGTGCTTTGCTCACCCCCATTTTAACATTTTTTTCTGAGGTATAATTGATATGAAATCACACATTGCATGATTTCATTTATATGACAATCTCACAATGACAAAATGCACACATGAAATACACAGCCATGCTTGTCATTTGTCACATGTGATGAAATGGCTTAGAATTACACACACATATTGTGCTAATGTAAATTTCTGATTTTGAAATTGCACTTTAGTTACATGAGATGTCACCATAGGGAACACAGGTTGAAGGGCAAATGGGTCCTCTCTGTACTATTTTTGCAGCTTCCTGTGAATCTATAGTTATTTCCAAACAAAAGGACAAAAATGGCATTGACAGACACAAATGCCCATGTAGTGCATGACTCCAGCTATGTAAAGTTCTACAAAAGGCAAATCTATAAAGACAGAGAACAGATCAATGATTCTTCACCAGGGCTAGCAGAGGTAGAACTGTAGAAGAGATGGACTGGACATGGGAGTTAATACATTCAGGTACCACCATTAAATATAGAGTCATAGAATCAAGGGAGGATAAAGTAGGTTTACAGTTGTTTGCATGGAAGATAATACAATAAAGGATAAATAAAAATATAGCAATAAACTCTGTGTTTCACGAACTCACAACTTTAAACCAACTTTTGCCCCACCCTGTATTGTCAGTGAGAAACAACTCTGAGAACACTTCTACAAGATTGTTCAAAGGGTCCCCAGAAGGACTGAGCCCCCGTGTCCCACAGTAGTTAGGCACTGATTAGTCCTCCTCTCCACCTCCAACTCATGCTTTCTCGAATCACCTCCCTGCTTTCAAGTCCTTATCTCAGCATCTGCTTTCAGGAGCCCAGACACAGTCCTTAGACTGGTGTCCATCATCAGCACACCTCTGATCAGGACAATTCTGTATTAATTCTTTTAACCTAACTAACTACTCTTGGAAAAATACATCAATTTTTTAATGACAATTAGTTTTTAAAAAGGCATAACATTGCAGTGTAGGTTTAAAAACAATTAAATAAAAAAATACATTCTTTTAATCAGGGATAGTATCTAAAAAAACCCATTTTCTTCTTTATCTTCATCATCATCATTAAAATATGAATGCACAATGTTTCTGCAAACCTTGTGTTTTTGAATGTCATTTCCAAGTTCAACTATGGCAAATGAATTTATGGTAATCTGAATGATTATTATCCTATTTACATACATAAAGGGTATTATTAGTTTTTCATTGTTGTCATATGCATTCTCTCATTTGCACCTCATAGCTATGAGTTAAATAGGATAGATGTTATCATGATTTTATACATCAGGAGATAAAAGCTTTGAAGGAGCTAAGTCAAGCTCAGCTACTCTACTGTGTTTTTTCATATAAACAAAAAGATAATGATTTATAATCCATGAACCTAATGTTGCACTTAGAGTTATGTTGACTTGTTTATTATAATTAACTCTTTTTTAAAATTATGTATGTACTTTTGGACTAATTGCTTACTTCCTGGTCAATATAACATAATTCATATTACAGCTTCTTATGGTCCAGAATACTAAAACAAACTCAATTTCTTCAATGTGGATCTCTTGCTTTCTTTAACATCAACATTGTTTTTTATTGTTGTTGTTGTTTTTAAATGTATTTTTTTTATTGATTTCAGAGAGAAGGGAGAGGGAGAGAGAGAGATAGAAACATCAATGATGAGAAAGATTCATTGATCGGCTGCCTTCTGCACTCCCCCTACTGGGAACGAGCGCACAACCCAGGCCTGTGCCCTTGGCCGGAATGGAACCTGGGACCCTTCAGTCCGAAGGACAATGCTCTATCCACTGAGCCAAACCGGCTAGGGCAACATCAACATTGTTTTTAAGAGCAAGTATATTTTTTCTGAGATGGCCAATGTCATATCTACTCAATTTATTTTGATATCCGATAGGAAATGAGTCAACATATGGTGACATTATTTTTATCTATTGACTCCTGTCACTCATTCATCTAACTTGCCCATCTCTAAGCCCTGCATAGCTTCAGACCAGGGATCTCGCCTACCCCTTTGCTTCAGACCTCCAACTGTTTCTGTACATGACAGCTTCCATGTAAGGAAGCTGCTACTTTCATCAGACAACCATTGTTTCCCAGTACCACCAACACCTCCATCAGTCCTGCAACAGTACCAACCTCTCCACAGCCTACCTACTTCTCAACACATGGGAGTAGTACCTGCTAGCCATGCCAGGGCTTGGCCTCTCCTAGTGAGGACAGTCATAGACTTCACGCTCTTTGAAAAGACATTAGTGTAGTCCCAGACTGTTTTGGCAAAACTCAATTTTCCATCTGTCTTTCCACCGGCATTTGTCTCCTTTATTCTTGTATCACTACGTCACTCACAACATTTCTGACACCAGATGTGTGGGGGTTCCCCCCCTCGCCCCTACCCCCCGCCCCGACACCAAACATTTCTGAGACACCAGCTGGGTGTCCTACAATTTGATTTGATTTTGACACTATCTACCTGGAGATCCTGTGGATTAAGGGCTCAGCCAGGAGACTGCCTCCCCTCCCACTCCCACTTCAGATGCCAACAGCAAGCAGCAGGTCCCTTGGGCTGCCACAATTCACTGCCTTATAGTGTGGGATGTTATGCTGAACTGAGGCAGCATGTTACATGCAGTATATTGAGTCCAATTTGGCTACAAATTTGGAGGTTCCATGACCCCTTCCTTGAGTTTGATTGATTTGTTTAAGCAGCTCACAGAACTCAGGAAAACACTTACTGTTGTTTACCAGCTTATTAAAGGATATGGTCAAGGATACAGATGAACAGCCAGATGAAGGGATGCATAGAGCTGGGTCTGGGAGGTCCCAAGCACAAGTGCTTCTGTTCCCTCCTGGTATGTGGATGTGTTCACCAACCTGGAAGCTCTCCAAACTCCTTACTTTAGGGATGTTTTATGCAGCTTTTATCACTTAGGAATGATCCATCATTCACTTCATTTCCAGTCTTTCTCCCATCTCAAGATGATTGGGGGCGGGGAGGGGGGGCAGTTTCAGGGGCTGAAAATTCAAAGCTTCTAATCATGGCTTAGTCTCTTCAATGACAAGCCTTCATCCAAGAGCCAGCCATGGGCCCACTCAGAGTCAGCTCATTAGAATAAAAGACACTCCTGTCACCCACAAAAGTACAGGTTTTCAGAAAATGTGTGCCAGAATCATATATATTTCCTATTATCTCACATGGACATACTTGTGTTCTTAATAAATGGTACGGGGTCATGTTAATGTTATAAATAGGCAGACATTTTCAAAAAGAGGATTTATGGACCATATGAGATCATTGTGCCACCATAGGATTGGGACACAAGACCTTCCTGCAACAAACTTCTTTTCCTAATTCTGCTATGGTAGTCTGATAAAGGGAACGAGAGATGAAAGTCCTTTTCCAAGAATCCATGTTTTTATTAATTACACTGAATAGTGCAAACACATGAGTTAGATGATATCCTTAGGTCTGATCCACTTCAACTGATAAAAATCCTTTAATGCCATTTAATATGTTTACTTTGTTTTTATTAAATTTTATTGATTTAGACTATAGATGGCTATGATTATATAATTTAGAAAGAAATTGCTCCAGGATATAACAAAAATACTTTATTTCATTAGTTAAATCATTATGGTGCCATCAGTCTGCTTGACAGTGTCAATGACATTGAAACTGCGGTTAATCAATGAACCAGAGTAACCTCAAATTTATGGTGGCACAGTACCTTTCTAAGTAAGACTTAAGTTTGAATAGTGTCATGTCCTCAAGTGGAAGAATTATTTTTGGTAAACTTTCAAGTATAGAAAAATGTCTCTATTTTACTTTTAAAAACTCTCAAGACTAATATTTCTTTCTTCATCAATTTGATTACTAAGCTTTAGTATCACATGTATCTAACAAGAAAGAAGTGAGTTCCTTATGCATTTCATTTCAAAAGGAACAAAGGCTTAAGACTTACCCAGCATCAAAGTTTAATTCCTCCCTAATGTTACTTAAGCTGTCGGGTTTCACTGAGGAATTCACTGAGGTAAAGATATGATAAAACAATAATGAGGTTAAAACCAGACATTTAGACACCGTAAAGCTTTAAGAAACGGTTAAGTGCTAAAAATGAAGTACCTCCATACTTTGTACAAAAAGAATAAAATAAAATGATGGCCTGAATTGTTAAATAATGAAAATAAGTCAATAAATATTTTTCACTGTGTGCTAGTATTTTACACAGAGCAAAGTTCTTGTTGAGGCAGATATGACTAGAATGTTTGTCATTCAAATGTCTTCAGTTTAGTAATTGCATTATAAACTGTGAGCTTTGATAAAAGTTATCATCATGCCGGCTTTTATTATCATACTAGAGGCCCAGTGCATGAATTCTTGCATGAGTGGGGTCTAGCTGGCCCTCCCCGATTGGAGCCGGGGCCAGCGGGGGGGAGGGGATGCCAGAGGTTGGCCGGCCAGCCCTGCCCCCAATGGGGCCAGGGAAAGGGGATGATCAGGGCTACAGTGTGCATCAAAGCAACTGGTTGCTCCAGTCATTCTGGCGTTTGGGTTGCTTGGCTTTTATATATATATAGATCTGAAAAGTCATAGGGAATTGTAACTTCCTCTGCTTGGTTTTTATTCAGTAGTTTTATGTTGGTTAATTTTATTTTATTTTTTTGTTACTCTGGTGCAAGTGCCATTCAAATTCAAAAGATACTGAGATAATAGGTTCTTGAACTACTACGAGTATGGCTTAATTCTTATGGGAACTTCAGAAGGGAAATATTGACTCATTTAATTTAAATTCCTATAAAAATACATCAGAGAAGCTATCTCAATGGTTTATTAGACTATCAGTATAAAACTTTTTCTTAAGCAAGTAAAACTCTAATCTTTCTAGGTACATCTACCTATCAAGAACTAAGAACTACTAAGCAAAAGAGAGACAGACTCATAGATAGAGAGCAGGCAGACAGCTCTGGTGTGAATGTGTATGTGGGAGGGGTTGGGTATTAGGGGTGTGGGAGAAGGGATTGAGCAAAAAAGAAAAAAGTAGAGAGAACTCATGGACATGGACAATGGTGTGGTGATTGTAAGGAGGTAGAGGTGGGAGAGGGCATAGAGGGGCTAAATGGAGATGAAAAAATTAAATTAAAAAAAGAAAATTCTGTATTAACTCTATTAATGATACAAAATTAACAATTAAAATATTTCTTCTCAGATGAACAAATATCTCCATGCTTTGGTTTTTAAATATTATGGATATTTTTTCTTAATTACATTGTATGTATCATTGTAGAAAGTGGCAAATTTTCAAAAAAAGAAGAAAGAAATAAAAAGCCCCTGTAATCCCACCATTGTTGCTCTGGCCAGGTGGCTCAGTTGGTTGGAGCATTGTACCATACACCAAAAGTTGGAAGGTTCAATTCCTGGTCAGGACACATAACTAGGTTTCAGGTTCCATTTCTCCATCTGAGCATGTATGGGAGGCAACCAATCTATTTCTCTCTCTTGCTCTCTCTTTCTCACTTCTTTCTCTAAAAATCAATAAGAACATATCATTGGATGAGGATTAAAAAAATTCATGATTGATATTTTTTTTGTATTTGTTTGAATACACATTTATACACACAAATACACACGCATAGTTGAAATTATATATACCATGTCATTTATCAACATTTTGGAAACACTGTGTAAGTAGTTTATACTATTCATTGCATTAAACTCATTGTGTTAATATACTATAATTTATTCAAATATTCTGTAATTAAAATGACTTTTTCTTTCTGTTTTTTACACAATGCTGGGATGATCATCTTTGTACTTCAAACTTGGTTCACATTTCTAATATTTTAGAAGGGAAAAAGTAATAGAATTCTCAGGACAAATAATGTAAAATTACAACCCTCACAATCCATATTGCCAAATATTTTTGTAATATTTCTTTATCGGGACTCTAAAATCATGTATATACTGAATTCTGCCAAATGTTACATTACAGCATGTTAAACCCAAGCTGTTTGGGGTTTTGAATTTCTCCATTATCCTTGCATGTTACAATGGAACTATTCCAAGTATGAGGAGGATAATTTACTACCATTAAAAACTGTGATAAAAGTCTGTTTGCCCCATTTATCCATGCATAAATAATGATACATTTGATAATACTTTTACTTTTACTAGGTGTACCAGTTAATAATGCGGATTTTGTGATCAAAGAAAACACGATAATTTCAAGAGAAATATCAAAAGTGCTTTATTCAAAGTAATGTCCATTGCTAGCTACACATTTCCCCCATCTTTAAGTGATTTGTGGATACCATCCCAATAGAACTTTTCTTCTTTTGAGGCAAACCACTCAGAGACACAATTTTCAACTTTATCATATGTTTTGAAGTGCTGCTCAGAAAGTGCGTGTGCCATCAATCAGAACAAGTGATAATCTGAAGGAACAGGGTCTGGTGAATACAACAGGTGGGTTAATACTTCCCAGGCAAGATATTTTAATGTGTCTTTAACTGGTTTTGAAGTGTATGGTACATTATCATGAAGCAAAATTACTTTGCTGTGTCTTCTGGCACATTCTGGTTCTTTTACGATCAAAACATGGTTCAAATTGATTATTTGTTGTCATTAGTGATCAGTATTAACAGTTTCACCTGGTTTTAGAAGCTCATAATACACCACACATTCCTGATCCCACCAAATGCAGAGTATTGTCTTCTTTCCGAAGCGATTTGGCCTTGCAGTCGATGTTGATGGTTGACCTGGATCAACCCATGATTTTGTGCATTTGGGATTCTCAAAATAAATCCACTTTTCATCGCCAGTCACAATTTGATGCAAAAAAGACTTTCTTTTGTGCCATTGAAGCAACATTTTACTGATGACTTTTCGGTTTTCCGTTTATCTTTTGTTCAGTTGATGGGGCACCCATTTTCCTTCCTTTCAAATCTTTTTCATTGCTTGTAAATGATTGGCAATTGTTTGCTGAGCAACATTTAATCTTTCTGCAAGTTGTTTTTGACACACATCTTCATCCAATAATGCTTGTAATTGCTGGTCTTCAAACTTTTTCAGTTGACCTGGATGTTCTTTGTTTTTCATATTGAAATCACCACTTTTAAAGCGTTTAAACCAGCGTTCACAAGTATCTTGAGATGGAGCATGTTCACCCTAAGCATCCTGAAGTATACAATAACTTTCAGCAGCACTTTTCTTCAAAATAAAGTAATGAATTAAAACTTCCCGCAAATGCTCTTTGTTTGGCATAAAATTCGACATTTTTAAGCATAAAAATATCTATGATGTTAACACCTTCAGAATATTTGACATATGAAGTTTTGAAGCTTGTTGTCAATACAACAAAATAGCATACATATCAAATTGCATATATATCCACATATGTGTAACTCCATCTATCGAAAAAAATCTGCAATATTAATCAGTACATCTAGATATATTGGGCAGGAATACAGTGCTCTACTATTAATCTGTTCAGGTTGGCCTGTGTGGCTCAGTTGTTAAGCACTAACCTATGAACCAGGAGGTTGAGTTTCAGTTCCCCGGTCAGGGCACACGCTCAGGTTCCAAGCATGATCCCCAGTGTGGGGCATGCAGGACGCAGCTGATCAGTGATTCTTTCTCTCCATTGATGTTTCTATCTCTCTCTGAAAGCAATAAAAATATTTTTAAAATACTGTTCAGTTATATACTTTCAATTCAAAAGATAACTAATCTCTCTAACATTTTAAAATCAACTCAAAATATTTCTGTTTACTAACCACAGCAGGAGAGCACCCTGGAAATGCACAATATTGGAGACAACATTCTATCTTAAAACTTTAGAGAGTTGTCATATCCTTATTGTTTGACAATCAGGTTGAATAAGTTTAGGGTCATATGTCAATTTGAATCAAGGAATTCTACATAAAGCCAAAACCATTGCTGGAAACAATGAACTATAACATCTTCAGCTAAATTTTGCTGCCTCACAAGTATCCTGTCAAATGATCCACAAATAGACAAGGGACTAGAAAGCATACCAAGATACTCTGACCATCTGTTGGTAGATTTTCAAACAGAGGTTGGTGCCAATAAGGCAGTTAATGTAACACCAAGGTCAACATCTAAAATGTTATGCTACTATATTTTCAAAAGACATTATATGGGTTCAGATCCAAACATCCTTCCTGTGCTAAAATAAAATAAAATAAAGTAAAATAAAAATTAACTGCATTTTGCATATTATATTCAGTATCATGTATGGAAAGAGATACAGTCTTCTCTACTAGGTAATGTATCTCAGTCTATTACTATTGTCTCCCATAGAGCAAGCTTGCATTTCTCTCTAACCTCCTACTTCCTTCATTCTGTCCTGCCCTGGGGTTATGGCTATAGAACAGAATACACTAAAATGTTGAGATCCTCTATTCAATACTGCAACTTTATGGTATACTTGAACCCAAATTCTAAATCAGCTCTATAACAAACTCTATTGCTATTAAAGTAGGTAGGACAGGCCTGATTAAATACACATCCATTTTTTATAATTGAAGTATAATTAACATACATTACATTAGTTTCATATGTACATCATGATGTTTCAATATCTGTATATTTTGGAAATGATCACCCTAATAAGTCTAGCTAGCCTTTGTAACCATACAATTGTTTTTCTTGTGATGAAATCTTTTTTCTACTTTCTTGACAACTTTCAAATGTTCAGTACAGTATTATTAACTACTAGAGGCCCGGTGCATGAAATTTGTGCACAGGAGGGTGTCCCTCAGCCTGGCCTGCACCCTCTCCAATCCAGGACCCCTTGGGGGATGTCCAACTGCCATGGGATTGGACCTAAACTGGCAGTTGGACATCCCTCTCGCAATCCAGGACCACTCACCTGCCTGCCTGCCTGATCACCTCTAACCACTCTGCCTGTCCGCCTGATAGCCCCTAACCACTCTGTCTGCCTGCCTGATCACCCTTAACTGCCTCTGCCTGCCTGCCTGATCACCCCTAACTGCCTCTGCCTGTCTGCCTGATCACCCCTAACCACTTCTGCCTTAGCCCCCACCACTGTGGCTTTGTCCAGAAGGATGTCTGGAAGACATCTGGTCTATCCAGTCTAATTAGCATATTACCCTTTTATTAGTATAGATAGTCACTGCATTGTATATTACATTCTTGTGACTTACTTATGTTATAACTGGAAGTTGTACTTTTTGACCCCTTCACCCCTTAGCTTCATTTGGATCTTTATTCAAATCTCACCTTTTCAGTGAGACAGATGTGGATACTCCAGCTAAAACCACAGCCAGCTCCGACATCCCCTGTTCTCTTTCTCTGCTTCATGCTTTCCTTCAGCATTTACCACCATCTAACATACTATGCATTTTCCTTGTGTATCTTTTTAAAAAATATATTTTTATTGATTTCAAAGAGCAAGGAATGGGGAGAGAGAGAGAGAGAGAGAGAGAGAGAAGAGAGGAGAGAGAGAGAGAGAATCATTGATTGGCTGCTTCCTGTACATCACCTATTGGGGAGGTGGGGCTGGAGATTGAGCCTGTAACCCAGGCATGTGCCCTTGGCCCAAATCTAACCTGGGACCCTTTGGTCTGCAGGCCAATGCTCTATTCACTGAGCCAAACCAGCTAGGTCTTCCTTGTGTATCTTATTGATTATTCGTCCTTCCCTGAAGTGTAAGGTCTATTAAGACAGATATTTTTTCCTGTGTTTTTTTTTTTTCCCACTGCTGTATTCTCAGGCCCTAGGACAGTGCATGGCACATTTTATATGCTCAGTAAATACTTGCTCTGTGAATGATTACAACTTAGAAATTCTGTATTAACATTGCTATGTGCTGAGTGGCATTCACATGCCTTAAAGAAGATTATTTTTAAGATTTAACCTTGTAACTTATTTCCTTTTTTCACTTGCAAGGCTACTATGGTATAAGACATGGTCCATATCCTGAAATATCTAGCTGAGAAGAAAAGATAGTTAAAATTGTAATGTATGTTTTTGCACAATGACAAGGCCAGGATTATTCTTAGAATATGTTCTTCTAATTCCATGGTCGGCAAACTCATTAGTCAACAGAGCCAAATATCAATAGTACAACGATTGAATTTTCTTTTGAGAGCCAAACTTTTTAAACTTAAACTTCTTCTAACGCCACTTCTTCAAAATAGACTCACCCAGGCAGTGGTATTTTGTGGAAGAGCCACACTCAAGGGGCCAAAGAGCCGCATGTGGCTCACGAGCCGGTTTGCCGACCACGGTTCTAGTTGAACACTGACTGTAGGCTCTGACTTTTATCTCTTCCTACTGAATCGAAAGAGGAGAGAAGGAGAGTGTGCTGGAAAAAAAATGGCATCTTCATCTTCCCCCTTTTTCTGAGAAGCTGCAAGGGCTCATGGCTAACATCCCGAGAATTTCCTAGAATTCATTAGCCATTATTACTACATATGTTTTAACTTGCCCACAGTGAGGTATGTTCACTTGTGGACATTTTGTACAACAGGTTAAAAGCTCAGTGACTGACGAGCCACAAAAGCCATGTGTCCAGGACTAGTGGGACTTCACCACACCGCTCTTCCCTATCTGTTGCTTTGCTCTTCCAACCCAGTGGTGACCAAGTCCCGTCAATTCTGACTCTGAATCATGCTCCACTGCATCCCTTCCCGTTGCCCTCACCACTTCTCTCTTCTGTCACCTGCATCACGTCTCATTTGAACTATTGTGACTGCTCTTCTAGGCCACAGGATGGTTTGACTTCTGATCCTTTTTATATTCCACCTGCTGAAAAATGAATTAAAAATTCAAACCTCTGAAACACCTAAGGACCTATTACCGCAATACTAAAACCCCTTCATTGCTCCCCAATGCCTTCAGGCTAAAATTCAAACTCCAACGCATAGCCAAGTCTTCTCATAATCGGGCATCTGCAAAAGTCTGCAGACTCAACTTCTCTGACTCATGAGGTTTTACCATCCAGACGTTCTTAACTGTTGAAGGATCCTTGAAAGTGCCATGCTGAACGTGGTGTGCAGAGTATCACCTCTTCAGCCATCCCCTTGGCTACCAATTTCTTCTCATTATTCAAAATTCATTACCTGCCAGGTCACATCCATCAGGAAGCTTGCCTGATAAGTTTTTTGCCTTCTTCCTCCTCTGCCCTCTTTCCTCCATTCTGGCTAGAATAGAATTTTTCTATGTATCCTGCACTTATATTTTTAACATAGGATTTTTCACACTGTGTTGTAACTACATGGCTCTCCATACTTCATTTCCTCTATAAGTTGCAAAACCTTCAGGACTTAATGAACTATGCCTTCTCACAGTCCATCTGCACTAAGCTTCCAATGTTGGTCCCAATGTGGCTTGTCCTCTTTGCCCACGATGACTATTGTAGGTCTTAGTATGACCATTATCTTGGATTGAGTAGCTTAGCATGTTTCCAGAATTTTTTTTTTTTTATCAGGAAGAAAGTTAATCCTTTTCAAGTGAAAACACAAAGGCTTTTCTCATTTATTTTATTATTTATTAACTAGAGGCCCGGTGCACGAAATTTGTGCACTCGCGGGGTGGGGGTCCCCACAGCTCAGCCTGTACCCTTTTGCAGTCCGGGACACCTCGCTCCTTACTGCCCGCCTGCTCACTGCTCCTTACCACTCAGCTCACTGTTCCTTAGTGCTGCCGCGGAGGCAGGAGAGGTTCCTGCCACCCCAGCTGCATTCGCCAGCTATGAGCCCAGCCTCTTGCTGAGCAGTGCTCCCCCTGTGGGAGCGCACTGACCACCAGGGGGCAGCTTCTGCGTTGAGAGTCACAGTGACCTGTCATTCAGCTGTTTGGTCTATTTTCATATTAGGCTTTTATTATATATGATTGTATCTTGGTTGATTGTAAAAAGAAAAAAAAAAAAAACAATTGGGCTATTAAATGTCTGAGAATGTATCTAGAATTTTGTGTAACTTTATAGAGAAGCAAATTGACTCCATTTATTATCTCGGTGTATAACTTATGGTACCATAACTACACCATGTAACTAAGACCCTCATACTTATTTATCTGATTTCCCAGTAGGCTAGGATTCTCTTGCCTCTATAGGGACTGCAGTGGTTCAGATACCATTTGCCCCCAATCAACCACAGGGAAATACTTATTTTCTGCCTGTGACAGGTACCCCCATGCACCAGACCCCTGACTCTGATTTTTCTTCTTCTTGCTACACAATGTGAAATACTTGGATTGGGCTGCTCTGGATTGTTTTTCTCTCACTCATGCTATGATTTACCCTCAGGAATCACTGCCTTCTTTTGTAGTTGGTGCTCATCACCAAAAAGTTCAATGGCTTTCATTGACTATTCTGGCAAGCACTCTGACCAGGACCCTTTGAGATGATCCAGCCAGCAATCTCCTCTCTATTGATGTTTGTTTTATGAGAGTTATGAGAAGAAAGGGTCTTCAACTGTCCTTAAAGAGCTGAAGTATATTAGGTTGGATATGTTAAGTATTAAATGCATGGACATAATAAGCTACAAGAGTTCAAAGGCTACCGTTTTATAAAGATAAGTTTGTGAAAGGTAACCAAAGTTAAGCTTGCTGAGAATGATGTAAAGACAGAGCTTAAATTAGATATAAATTTTACATGAAGAAGTTGAAGTCATAATAGAAAAGATAGCATATTTAATAAATATTGATGGAAGGAGATAAAGAGATATACATCAATTTGTATTTTTAGCCACAGTACTGGGCCTTCTGGGCATAACACAAAAATAGTTGAATAGCACCTAGGGGTTGAGAACCTGCTTTGGAATAGGAGGGCCTGGGCTCAAACCCTAACTATTCCTCTACCTAGACTTAGGAAGTTACTTATTCTCTCTGTGAATCAATCTGTTTATCTCTAATATGAGAATAACAATAATGTGAATTAACTACTATTAACCATTATTAGTGAACTATTATTAATTTTATTACTGTTATTATTACTACTATTAATCTTCCTCAGATATACACCTAAAGTGTTTAGATACTCAGAAGCGTATTGCCCTCTGAACAACAGTAAAGTAGAGACTATCACATACATCTCACAAATGAGAACATTCCTTTAAGAATCTGAAGAGCTGTGGTGGCTCCAGGGTGTGTTATTTATAGAACTCATTTGGAGCGGTCCAAATCTGTCCTACTTTATATTCTCCTAATTACATATGTTGTTAAGAAAAAAACCAACCCATGTTTCTTTGGTGTCATTTAATAAAATTAAACCAATCAATCAATAAATCTCATCTTCAGTTGTGAATTACTTTGCCAGCCAGCAGATTGCCATTGTGAGGTGAGTCCTGGGACTGGGATACATACAGGGTCCCTTTGGGTTACAGTATCACCCCATACCTTAAGCTGTTCAACCCATAAAGCCCAGGACACGGAGAGATACTTTTATTAGCCATACTTTTGATCAGAGAGAGAGAATAAAGGCTTTTCCTTTGTGAGTATGATTTGAGCGTTTTTGAATTAGTATCTTATGAACACTGATAAAGCAATAATGCAAGGGCTCATAAGCTCATGTTATTTGGTCCCTTGTTTAGGTTGCAACTCTGAGCTATTTAGTTGCTATGGTGACAATAACGATAAAGGCTGATTGGAAGAAGATAGCATCTTATTGGGGATTTTTTTTTTTTTTGAAAGGGGAGAACACATTCCGTATTGCCCTATTAGCAAAGATATTGGGTTACATCCATTTTGATTAGCAAGTCTCTGTCTTTTTTTCCTTTTTCAGTACAGTACTTTATGAACAACTCTTTAAGACCTGACGTGGGATTTAGCAAGCTTAAGAGAACCTAATCTCCATCTAATGGTATTTTTCTGAAAGTAGTTGCTCAGTGTATGAATCATTATTAAGAAGGAATACTAAATGTAATATCAAAGTGCCAACTTCAGAAGTTGTACAAAGCAATGTACAATATAGCTTTTCCATTGATAGAATTATTTAATTAGAATATATTAACAGAACTATAAGAACGCCAGCAATAAGTAAATTATGAGGGCTTATTTCTTTTTAATTTTCTGATCCCAGCTGGAACAAGGTGTGATTGGAGAATGGTTTAATTGTTCATGGACATCTGTCTTTGGACTCAATTGAAAAATAATATCCTGAGTATAATATGACCTACAGAATTTTTGACATTTTTATATCTTTCACAATCAAGTCTTTGTCAAAAAGTCAGGTAGTGCAACTCCTAAAAACTTATGGATGCATTTAGAGTAGAAAGGACTAAAAACCTGGTAATATATCAATCTGCACAGCTGGAAAGCAGATGTTCAATTGAATGATCTCAGTACTTAGAGAAAGCTATTAAACATGTTACTTAAATGAGAAATTCTTATAATTTATTGTCCTCATATTTGACTTACTTCTCTTTGAGTCTTTCAATTAACTCTGGAATTATTATTATTTCTAATATTATTGTTGTTGTTGAAGCCAATTACCATGGAAGTTTGACTCCATGCAATACAGTACATGAGTGCTAAGAAATGCCCAAGGCTGCTGTCAATCAAAGTAACTGGTGAGTTATAAGTTGTTTACTGTACTGGGAAATTAAGTGATGAATGTGTGCCAACCAGTAAAATGTGACATTTAATATTAGATGTACCAGCTTTAAAAAGGTTGCTCATTCATTTATCAGAGTGCCAAAACGGAGCTTTAATGGACCTACAACAGTTGGCTCTTTAAAGCACCAGTGACTACGGTCCACGGCAAGTGGAAGGGGAGAACATGCTTCCATGAAGCCCATTTACATCTTTTTTTTTTTTATGATTACTGACCAATCACATAAGCTTCCACTACTTCCTTTGATTCCACCAAATTATTTGATTGAATCATCACTGGCTCATTATATTATTATTTAGTAAACCTACAGGGGTTTTTATTATCCTCTAAAAAATTAAAGACTACATCTTGATAGCATTATTTGGCTACTTTAGGTTCACATTGCATGACTTCTTAGTCTGTGATTTACTAACAGGATTTCTTTCAGGGTCATATCAGAGGGCAGAACTGCCCAGAAGTACGAGAAACACTTAATGAGATGCCCAGAGGGGCTGGCAAGAAAAATTCCAATTCTGAAAGTACCACTTAGGCATAAGTACTGTGTCCCCCTCCGGAGGGAAAAAAAAATCCCTTTTCTCATTGTCTCTTATTAAAAACAAAAATTAAATGCTTGTGAATTGGTGCTCCATGAGTCTAGCTATGTTATCTCCCAGAACACATAATTAGATAATTACATTTTGGACAAAAGAGTACTATAGTAATTCACAGCACCAATTCTAGCTAGGGAATAGAAATTGATACATGAAATATGTATCAATATAAATATAAATACATGCATATGTGCTCTATGCAGGCTGGAGCTATTATGGGCCATTAAAAACACTGGAGCAAATAGCTCCTGGGGATTAAGCTCTAAGAGCTCTCTTTATAATTAGAAGGCAGCTAATCCCTGCTCACCTATTTGAGTGCTTAGCTTCCCCAATGTAACATTAAACTATTATTTCTTATTTGTGGTGCTGCTTGAGCATGCAAATATTGGCAAAAAATGCCATCGTCCAAAGATTTTAGGATGCTTCCAGACTGAATAAACCTAGAGGTACAACATAGAGCTTGGATTACATAACTTTTCCAAAGGTTAACTATAGGTTAAATTCACAAACTCATTTATACCAGCTACCCGGCCATTTCCTATGATCTTCATGCCTCACTTAACTCCTTGCTCAAAATTATTTTCTCCCCCAAAGCTGCATTAATAGTTTCAGAGAAATGCTCTCTAATTTTTCCCAACTTCTACCTGTAAATTCCCCACCTAGAGCCTGCAGCCTGCAGAAGTTTTGCACCAGATTTATCTGCTAAAATGTAATGGTCTGGCATAACCCCCCACAAGGATGCCATCTTCTGCTTCCTTTCACCAAGACCATTGATGATGATAAGTGTTATAATTCTTTTGAGGATGGAGCTGAGACATTCTTGAGTTTTTATTTTCAAATATTTTATATATATACATATGTTTACTGTTGGTATAAAGCATAAGTGGTAAATACCACTAGCATTAAATAACAAGACCTCTGTTTTCCTATTAGATTTCAAAAAGATGCTTCTAAATATATATATGAATCTGCTCAAAAAGAAAATTAAAGTTATTTGTGTAATTTTCTATTCATGAAGAAGGTAAATGAATATAAATGTAATAAAATAAATTGATTGCCTATGAGTATAATTGTAATAGAATTGATTGTATTGCCCTTAAACATATCGGTCAAATGCTCTATTTGGTATAGGTTATTCTAGGACTACAAATTCAATGAGAAGCACTTTCTCCTCTTATAACCTGTTTCCTTCCTTAATCTTATCCTTTTTTTGTAAGGAAGACGCTTCTTATTTTTCAGTTAGTATTTTATCTTAATCTAAAACAATACCTAAAGAGAAAAGCCTTTTAATCATTTCAAATCTATAAATAGATTACAAATACATATGTTCATGCATATGCATATATATTCATATATATCCATATTCATATGTATGACACTACTTCAATAAATGATCCTTCTGAATTTGCCTTAGAAAGCCACTTCAACAGTTATGGGATTGTGTGCTGATTCAATACCCTACAGACTCAGGCAAAGGAATCCCTTGCCATCTTGTGCTTTAGGCGACTCACATATCACAAACCCACAGAAAATAAGTGTACCTCTGTCTATAGATGTCCCTCTCACTAGCATCCAGCAGTCAGCATGGGCACACAGGGCATCTTGGAACCCCACACACCCTCTTGTGAGACTAACATCTTTGGAGCTCCAAGGATACCTGGTTCCCCCTCTTTGTCTCTATTTCTTCCAAATAAAAGGTAATCATATTTGAATAGCTTAAAGAGTTAAGGCTTATATCCCTGCCCAATTTAGAGATGGACAATTTTCAAAGGGCAGGTAATTCAGCTGCAGATGTGCTTAGGTAAGAAAAATTCAAATTAATTAACTTGTCAAACCCTCTCTCAGATAGTAGAAATGCAAGAGATTCTTGCATGACAAAATTGGTTTCCCAGTAGTGCTGAGTATCCATTTTCTTGCTTCTGTTCACATTCTAATTCATGGTTCCAGAACACTGAAAACTTAGCTCATGATGCACATGGAAGTTGAACAACCTTTTGCAATGTTAGACAATTCTTATTATTCTTGAATTTGTACGTATGTTGGTATCAATTTTATATGCATGAAGTAGGACACCAATTTATGAAAATGCCACCTAGAGAGGCACACTAGAACAGTAAGTGGTTTTATTTGTATAAACATATTATATAAAAGTGAATTAATTTTACAAAAATCTATTAAATGTAAAAATATTAAAAAATAAATTTACATTTATTTATGTAATTTGTTATTTAATAATTATAAATTATATTTTGCACAGATAAGTTGTTTTGTGATTACTGTGAGCCTTTTATTTTATCATTATTATTATTTTAATTAAATTTATTGGAGTGACATTGGTCACAAAACCATACAGGTTTAAAGTGCACAACTTAATAAAGCATCATCTGCACATTGCATTGTGTGCCCAAGCAAAGTCTCCTTCTATCCCCATTTGCTCTCCTACACCTAACCCACTCCCCCCTTTTCCTTCTGGCTATCACCACACTGTTGTCTGTGTCTATGTGTTATATATATATACATGGTTTTTTTAACTTAATTCCTTCAACTTTTTTTATCCATTCCCCCAACCTCCCTCCCCTCTAGCAGCTGATAAGTTTTGAATACAGATGTGCCTGGGCATATGATGGGATTACATTCCAATAAACTCATTGTAAGTTAAAAATATTGTAAGTCAAAATGCATTTAATGCACCTAACCTACTGAACATCATCGCTAAGCCTAGCTTACCTTAAAGGAGCTCAGAGCACAAATGCTGGTAACACAGTACACTATGGAGTATTGGTTACTATTGTGATAGGGTGCCTAAATAGGAGCTGCCACTAGCATCATGAGAGAGAGTATGCACATTTGCTAACCCAGGAAAAGATCAAAATTCAAAGTATGGTTTCTGCTAAATGCATGTCACTTTTGCACTATCATAAAGTAAAAAAAATCCTTAAGTCACACAGTTGCAAATCTGTTCTTAAGAAAAAATTTACTTTTGAGCAAATAAAAAAATAATTTAGATTTTCAAAAACATGTTTACTAGAACATGTTACCATCTATTATTAGAGTATCATGGTCCAAAAATGTAGACACCGCCCAGCTGGCGTGGCTCAGTGATTGAGTGATGACCTATGAACCAGGAGGTCACGGTTCGATTCCTAGTCAGGGCACAAGCCCTGGTTGCAGGCTCATTCCCCAGTGTGGGGTGTGCAGAAGGCAGCCAATCAATGATTCTCTCTCATCATTGATGTTTCTCTTTCTCTCCCTCTTTGTTCCTCTCTGATATCAATAAACATATATTTAAAAAAACAACACAAACAAACAAACCAAAAACCAAGACCCATTTTACAAAACTTAGATGTTTCTGCCCATAGCTCATAGCTCACTAGAAACAATGCCATTGAAAAAAGCAAGACCCACCTCTTTTCTTTACAAGAAAATTTATGGAAGTGTGTCATGCCCAACTGGGATGATTTTAAAGATGTTTATAAATAACTTAGACATTAATGAAGCATGGAACATTGTATGTGCTTTTAAGTTTTTGGCCAGTTGGAAACATTGTCATTAACATTTGTTTCCTTGCTCTAAGGCCTAATAATCTCAACATGTTCAATATACAGCTGACATAGAAGGTGTGGAGAGTATCCACGCGGGAGTGCAGAGGGAAAGCTTTACATGATGAAAGTTAATGCTGAGCAAGCCATCCTAAGGAAAACGTAAATAATATACTGCTCTGATACTTTTTCCTACTAGCTACTCATCTGTTTGCTAAATGTGTTTACAAATTGCCTTAGGCACCATTTAAATACCATTTTAGAATTATTATTTAACTTTATTGCCAAAATTAAAATATTTTTTTACAATTCCCAATGTTTATAAGAGGAAACAAAAAGACATGCACAGCAAATGTAATTGGCAAAGTTAATTAACCTATATTTTCTCCACTTCAGAGGTGAAGTTCAGTCGTAGTAAAGTCCGCTGGCTTGGAGTAAATGTGTGAGCATGCCTGTGCTGAAGCTTCAGAAAATTGCATGGAAATAACAGGATCAAGCAATGAGCATTTATGGTCACAAAGGTCTAACAGCTAAAATAACAAGGAATGTTTTGAAAAGTTGCTGTCATGCCTAAGGATAAAATGCATCAAGCAAGTACTCTTTATTACAATTGAAGAAATATATTCATGTCTTGGCAAACCTTATATGAGAGTCAATACAGCTTAAAAAGCTATGTATAGACAAAAGTGTGAAGAGAAACTTCCACACATATTTTCTTACTGAATACTTAATACCATATTCACCCTCGAAGAGGACAAATATTGCTAATGAAAAATTAATGCAAAGGCCGAATGGTGACCAGGAAGTCTTGAAGAAGTGGTGTCTCTGAATAAGATGTTTTCATTCTAAAATCAAGAGTCCCAGGAATGCCAATTATATTTGATATCAGCATCATCATTTTTCATTTTTGAACAAACTGACTTTGAAGTTATAATGCTCATCATATATTTTCCAAAGAGAAAAACTAAAACCCTTCAACTAGTAAGATTTTAATTTAAAGGCAAAATCCTACCATTCAAATTGAATGTTGAATAACTCATAGGTAAAAATGTTCAAGCACTTATTTATGTTTAGCAGTTCTCTATAGAAGTGCACACGTTGCTTATGTCATGGAGAAATATCACAGGAAGGATCCCACAGGTCTCTTGATTTCAGCTTTCTGATACAGAAATTTAGACTTCTATTTTTCTCTTGGTTAAAACTAATTTCCCTCAGAATCTAAATCATATATATTTTCCCAGCTAAAATACTGACTCACTTTATAATTTTTTCCCCTTATAATTTATATTTCAGCAGCGTGAGCAATTGGTGTGGAAACTGTTCCATGCAGCTTCCTGCTGGGACGAGGTTCACGCTGAGACTGCTGAGTAGTACACCAACCACTTACTTCATCCAGGACACCTTGTTAGAAAAACTATAACCACAAATCAATGAAGAACTGCGAAAGCTACTAATGTTTTCTCCAAAGCAGAAAAATTTATCTCTGGTATGCAATGGAGCTTTTTTAAAAGATAGAATTACTACAGTAATATGTTAGAGAATAAAAATACAAATAACATTTTAAGCCCTCTTGAAAAATAGTATACTCATGTAAAATTTCAAATGTTTTTGCCATAAATATGAAAAAATGGGGTAATACATTATAGAGCATATGTAATCATTTAATAATTTAAAAATATTTTTAAAAATCGTTTTTTAGAGAGGGAGGAAGAGAGAGGGAGAGAGAATCATTGATGTGAGAGGGAATCATTGGCTGCTTCCTGCATGCTCCCAACCAGGAATCAAGCCTGAAACCCGGACATGTGCCCTGACTAGGAATGGAATTGGCAACATTTTGGTGCACGGGACAAGCCCAACCAATTAAGCAACACCAGCCAGGATTGGTTTAATATTTTTAAAAGTAAGTATGTACAACAATAAAAAGAGGTACTCAAAATTATTCAGCAGGCATTCTCTATGGAATAATTTTTGAAACTATATATATATATATACACATTTTATAATATGTATTTTTTTATTTTTAAAGGGAGAGGAATAGATAAACATCAATGTGAAAGAGGGAACATTATTGGCTGCCTCCTGTATGCCCCCAATGGGATATAGAACCAAAACCCAGGTGTGTGCCTTGACTATGAATAGAACCAGCAACCTTTTGGTGCATGGGACAACACCCAACCAACTGAGCCACACCAGCCAGGGCAAAGCTATACTTTTACAATAGGAAATTTTGAAAATCACACCTTATTCAAATGTTCAAAGTTAGCATAACTAATAGTAGGGAAACTTGAAATTATGCAGCTCATAAAGTAATGCAATATAATGTATACACAATGATGTTTAATCTGAATTTAATTAAGCCTTTAGACTTAACTCCTGATTAACAAGATATATCTGAGATGAAGAAACAAAACACAATGAGGAAATAATCAGGCCAAGATCAAACATAGGACATTCTACAAAACCACTGGCTTAGAGTCTTCAAAAGATGATATTATGAAAAATAAATAAAAAGATAGTTGGAAAGAAAAATTAAAGAGACTTAAAAGGCATGGTAATCAAATGCAATATACAAACTCTTCAAGCTCAGGAAAAAAGTTCTATAAAAATATTTAGGCCAAATGGAATATTTGTATATAATTTGGATAATAGATAACATTAAGGAATTATTGTTAATTTTTAAAAATATGATAATAGCATTTTGGTTACATAGAAAATGTCCTTACTCATACGAGATGCATTCCGAAATACACAGGAGTATTATAGTTCTGCAGCATACATATGTGCAGCTTGTGTGTGTGATTATGCATATGCATTTTCTAAAATGTTAACTATTGATGAACCTAGATGGAGAATCTACAGGTATTTGTTGTGCCAATTATTCAATTTTGCTTTGTGTTTAAAGATTTATAAATCATATTTAGAAACAAGTATCTTACATTTACATATATGTACAGTTCACCCTTGACCAATGCAGATGTTAGGGATGCACCCTGCCCACCCCCACCCCATGGTCAATAGTCCTCTGTATAAAAATGAAAAACTTTAAAAAGAGAGTCACCCCTTTGCTGTGTTTACAATACATCCTATCTAATAAAGAGGGAATATGCTAATTGATCCTCATGCCATTGCAAAGATGGCAGCGCCCACAGCCAATAAGGAGGGAATCTGCTAATTGACTGCCACACCCTCAAAGATGGAGGTGCCCATAGCCACAGAATGGTGGTGCCCAGTCCCCTCAGCCCCACCGAGGCAGCAGGCATGCGGCAAGGCCGGGCCCACCCTCCACGCCTGCTTCTGGAGTTCCCCAGGCCCCTCAGCGCCCCAGCCGCCCAGGGCCAGCCTGAGGTGCAGGCAAATCTCAGATGGTAGCTGCCCAGCTGATGTCAGAGGTGCAGGCAAGCCTCAGATGGTGGTGGCCCAGCTGCCCAGGACCGCCCAAGGCTCAGGTAACCAGAGCCAGCCAAAACTTGCACTGCCAGCAGTGACAGCAGCAGAGGTGTTGCCTTCCCCTGATTTCTGGGTTGCCTCCCACCCCTGAGAGCTCCCGGACTATGAGAGGGGGCAGGCCGGGCTGAGGGACCCCTTCTCTAGTGGATAAATTTTCATGCACTGGGCCTCTAGTTCATTATAAGAAAGTAAGAAGCTTACTGCTTCACCAAGAAAAACAACCTGTAACTGGCCAGTGTTGCTCAGTGTTTGGGTGTTGACCCATGAACCAAGAGGTCCTTGGTTTGATTCCTGGTCACGACACATGCCGGTTTGCAGGCTCAATCCCCAGTGTGGGGGCCATACTGGAGGCAGCGATCAATGGTCCTCTCTAATCAATGTTTCTATCTCTCTATCCCTCTCCTTTCCTTTCTCTCTAAAATTGATAAAAATACATATTTTTTAAAAAGAAAGACAAACAACCTGTCTCACTACACAGGCTCTGAGTGAGGAGCAGTGGCGAAAGGTCCTAGTGTATCGTGGAGTCATGTCAAACAACAGCCACATGAGCCAACCCTGAGGTAGGTGGGCCGTGCATGTGCAGTTGGACAGTGAGTGAGCAGAGGTGTCTTTAAGCTTCTACAGCATATACATGGGTGACAACTGTGGCTGACTTACTTGGCCACCTCCTTAATAAGCATGACTCCCTTCCTTCTTGATAGCAGAAGTTTCGTTCTTCATTGGACCTCCATGTGTCTTTAAAGAGGATCATTTCCTCCCTAGACATACTGACTAAATTATGATTGATCAAAGCCTATCACTGATAATTCCTTTTATCAAAAACTGTTTTAAGCATGGTCCTGGGAAGTAATTCTAACCAATGATTCAATAACATTGAATCTTCTGAGAGACTCTTGGGAATGGTTTACCTTGTGGTTGAAAATACATGCAATGGATTTAACATTCCTATCTTTCTGCCTTTGATGTCACTATACCTGAAACTGAAACAGCCCACTGGTAATCATTAAAGGAGCCAACCAGGAGGACAGCCCACATGCTAAGAGAGCAGAACAGAAAGATGGAAAGTCTGTGGTTTCTTGATGACATCATAAACTGTCCAATTAAACAAACCTGGAACTGCCCTACCTCCAGGCTCATATTATGTGAAATAATAAGTGTTTCTCATTTAAGCCAGCTGAGTCAAGGTTTATTGTTTGCTGATGAAAGCATTCTAACAGATCCCACTCTAAGTGGAGAGGATGATGAACATTTTGCAACTCAAAAGTTTGTGTCTTAGAATTTGACATGGTGGGGTTATCAAGCAAGTAGAAAAGAGGAAGTAGTTGGGACTAAGAACAAGACCTACACATTCCATCAAAAAAGAGCTTGGTGGACTGGTTAGCCAGCAAGTCTGCATGTGGAGGTAGAGCAGAGAGAACACCTCTGGTCCATGTTTGAAGTCTGGCAAAGTTCAGCCCATGATTAGCACCAGGATGTCAAGGTGAGATAATAATACAATACTAGGAGTTAGGAAGCTCACACAGGGATGCTCCTGTGCAGGTAACTCTTAGTAGCACTGAGAGCAGGCAAAACCCTATCATCTGAGACGTCAGTTGGCAAGAAGCAAGGCCTCAGGACGGTCCTACAGTCTACCAGCGGGGACACTGCATTGAGAGAGATGAAACTTCTGGGTTGGAACCAAGGCCTTTATGCTCAGTCATCATGGATACAAAGGGATATGAGTTACAATTTGTGGGGAGAGGGACAGGTTGGTTGTTGAGAATCTTAAATCGGGAATAGGAGAGAGAACAGAAAATCATAAGTATAATATGTGAAAGATAAACTATAGCAAGTACCAAACATACTTTAAAGAAAGAGGGATTAGGCTCAACACACCACATGAGTGAGGAGATCGTGTACCTTGTTGTATTGGGAGATTAACTTTGTGGTGCCATGCTGTGCTGGGGATAAGATCTATAGTACCCCAAATATGAGGCCAGAGGGATAGTAGGGCTTAGTTTGGTTGTATCTGAACACATCACATCGGAAGGTGGCTGCCTGGGGCGTGTGGAGACTGAATGAAAGACCCCCGTCTTGGACTTGTGAGTCCATCTCTTGGCAGCAAAGGAAGCTGCCTCTGTTGTTACAGTAGGCAGAATCCTATGACTTCAAGCCTTGCAGATCCATCTTAGTATTCCCTGTGAAGTCCAGAGACTCGGGCCGGTTGCTGTTCTAGGTGTCTCTGCAGTATCTCAACTGCCCATATTCTTTACTGTCAGCAACAGATACCATGTCTTGTTGACAATAAAGGGAATATCGGAAACAATGCAGTAGCCCAACAAACATCAGTGAGGCACTGAGTAGGTGATTCATCATGTAGCCTCAGAGGCTGTGGGAAACATCGTGCTGATGGTCACTGGAGGTTGCATCCTGTTCATATGTATGTAAACTCAGAGCTCGGTCAAGAAGACCAGGAGCTGTGGTGGCAAGACCTAGGTGCTCAGGGGAGGTGCTGGGGAAATGCAGCTGAAGCTATGCCCTGGGCATTTCTCATCCTGCATTCCTAGCAGACTGCCTGGCACACAGCAGGCACTCAATAAATAATTGTTGGGTGAAAGATTTAGTTAATTGAGGATGTTTAGTAGCCCATTATGATCTAAGGGTAATACTTCACAGTGAGAAGTGTATGTTCCACAAGCTGGCCTGAACTTCCTTGGCCACTGAGTCTTCAACACTTTAAACTGGTTGTATTTCTTATTTTATAAAATTCAATAAATGCTAATGTGCTAGCAAGGGACTGTAAACAATTCAATGTGACTAAAAAGAAACTGCGGCAGGTGGATGAAAGAGGGTCCAGGTGCATTTGCCTCGGTGCCACGATGCTATGCTTTTCCAAATGGAACTGTCAGGTGATAAGGGAATGGGAAGTATTTTTGACTCGTTGTTGTTGTTTTTTTTTAATCTGTGAGAAGTATATTTTCTCATCAATATTTTATGCTGTTCTCTTTTTATACTTTGCTTTCGTAATGCTTCCTTTAAAGATTTTTTTTTGTTCCTTTTTACTTTGTGTCATTGTTTATGCTGAATTTGTTGTTATTTTTGCATTTACATTTCACAGAGAAATAATACTTAACAGCAGAAAATCCCAGAACTGCATCAGGATAAAAGAGGTGATTTATAAACACATAATAATCCTTTTTGATACTTTTTATCATTAGTCAAGCTGAGAGAACAAATTGGAATTTGAGCTTCTGGTGGGCTTTCTGAAGGGATCCTCAGATAAATGTAGCCAAAGATAAAAAATAATTCCAATTAAAAGATAATGGATATTATACACAATTACGGCTGTGGCCAAGCACTTTGAAATTAAATGTCTTTGTGCCAGAAACCACAGTGCTAAGTAAAATAACCAACCGGAATTTATTTCTACTTTCTTTGCTCACATCTACTCACATGCTCATTCCCTATTTTGTAGGAAGTTAAAATTCTGTTTAAAATTAAAAAAAAAAAAAACACTGCAAAACTTTCCAATACTGGAGTCTACAATACTGGGGTAAAGTATAGTATTTAAACTAGTATAGTGTTAAGATAATTTAAACTCTTCAGAATATAGCATCTGATTGTGCTTATGTTAATTTAATTTTGCTAACTTAGAGCCCCAAATCACATGCTTCTGCATAGTACATAATATCTGACCTGATGCTGACTCTTCTGTGAATTTTCCATGTGCAGTTTTCCTGCGCTAAACATCTCATCTATGAGGAATTATAAGAAAATAAACAATAGAAGAAATGATAGGATTATGACTTGAAATTATATGACACTCACCAACCCATAGACCAAACTATACCCCAGTCACATACGTGTGTGGCAAAAAGAGAAGAGCAAAATTAGAACACCAAAATAAGTAAAGCAAGTGTACCATTAATCCTGGCAAAATCACTAGAATCTAATGATATGAATATGTCACTTACAGATCTCAAACTCATAATTCTAAAACTGTCTTTTACCCTAGCCAGTAGCTCAGTGGTTAGAGCGTTGGCCCTGGAACTGAAGGGTCCCAGGGTCAATTCAGGGTGCATGCAGGAGGCAGCCAATTGATGTGTCTCTCTCACATTGATGTTTCTCTTCGTGTCTTTATCCACCCCCCCCCCTTCCACTCTCTCTAAGAATCAATGGAAAAACATCCTCAGGTGAGGATTAACAAAACAATCTTTCTTCCTTGCTAGCATATTAACCATCAGATGTTACACATAATACAGTGGGGCTCCTCTGATGTCATGGGAAGTTTGTTACTGTAGTGGACAGTGTCATCACAGGAGAAAAACAATCAAAGGCAGATGTATGCAGATGAAATACAGAGTTGGGGCTTATCCTGAATTATCCCTTCATGCCTGATCCAATTTAAAATCCCACAATCTTCTTAATCTTCAAGGCAATTTAATCCTTTGTCCCATAGATCTTCTTTATGTACCACATAAAAATTTACCCCTGGAGCACCGTGGCTGGTACCTGCAGTTTATCAAAAGTTGGCACAAGCAAAACAAATCAGATCACTGGACTCATCTTGTTTTGCTCTATTAGGACTCCGATGGGTCAGGGAATTAGGAACTGCAGCATCTCTCCAGAAACTGGTTGTGTGGAGATATGCCTATTAATTTAATTTCTTTGTTTTTGTCCAGTCCCTGATTTCAAAACACATGGAATGGGAGGGAGGACTTGAAATTAGAACTGGCTATCAAGACACTCCCCAAATTGCGCTTGGGGGACATTTTGGGAAAGGATACAATAGGGCCCCTAATGTTTATTGCTCCCACTGCAAAGAATACAATTAAGGCCCCTTAATGTTTATTGCTCCGGCTCTGAAAGAATACCATTAAGTCAGACACATCACCTGATGGCATCCTCATCAAGCCACACTCGGTGAGCACAGATGGGGCATTATGGAACACAAAGAGAGCGGGCTGCTCACCCAGCTGCATTCGGAGAACGGTGTCAGGAACCTTTTGTTTGTTCGGTTGGTTGGTTTTTGTTTTATTTTGTTTATTTTTAATTAAATTTACTGGGAATCTTTTAAAAATAAATCCAATAACTTGATAATGTGACAGCCCACCTCCCCCTCCACCACCATCCTGTAAACTCTGTGGCAACCTGAACAGAACTGCATCAATATTCATGAGTTGTGGTCTTAAAAAAAAAAAAAAAAGAAGAAGAAAAGAAAAGAAAAGAAAGGAAGGAAGGAAAAAAATACCATCGCTGTATGCTCGGCTGTATTACTGTATCTAATGAGAATAAATTAAAACCCAGCTGAGACATGACCCTGAACCTTTTGCTTCCTCTTAAATGTCAATTTGACTTTCCTTAGCACTGTGATCAACTGCATTCTAAGTGGAAGTTGACACTGGCTCAACTTTCTGCGAATGCAGGTAAAATGAAATGGGAACTGCCTGAAATTCAGTGCTGATGTAACCTGGTTCTGCACCATTACCTGTAATCTGTGTCTTCAGCTTTGTGTAGCTCCAATTTCATTTATTTAATAGCAAGGCTTTTGATAAGAATCTTACCTTCTCCCCCCCCTCCCCTGGCCAAGTTCCTTTGTGGTGTCATTGCTAACTTCTTACACAATGCAACTTCATTTCTCTAAGGAAGTCCCATCAGTGGTCTTTAGTAGCAGGTTAATGGGCTGTTAAATCTCAAATTTTCCTGAATGATTTTGTTACCAGAAGTAGTCTTCCTCCTATTTCCAGTGTGTTCAATGAGAGGCTTGTTTCAAAGGCACTTAACGTTTCACACACTAAGGGGATTGTGCCCCAAATCAGACGAAACAAGAGATACTTTCTATTTCCTTAGGACATCAACACCATTTTAGGAGAATGTTTGCCGTGGGTCCTATTTGTTATTCCTACACAAATCAATAAAGGCTGTGAAAAATACAGGACGCTTTGCCAGCTATGTGCTTACAAATATTAGATGAAAGGGTTCCCAGACAGCAGATCATTCATAAGCTGGTTTCAAACCTTTGTTGTCATATGCTCCATGACTTGTTTCATTATCTGCCACTGCTGCTTTATGTTGGCTATTTCTTTCTGAATCCCTCATAAACAAAATCGGAATGATATATAGCCCAAGTGAATTCATTTACCAAAAGAATAGAGTGCAAGATTATATATAAACCAAAATCCAGGTGCCTTGCTTCAGTATTTTTGTAAAGTAAAATAGCCTGCTAGAGTTTTTCACAATTTCTAATTGGATCAGTGCTGTAGATAATGCACATATCAAATTCTAGATAATGCACATATCAAATTTTTCTAATGATTTTTTTAAAATGGTAGGTAACTATTAAAACCATGGGAATTAGAATAGATGGCAAAAGAATAAGTGATACCATAAAGCACTTTCCAGGTGTATAGTTCTTGGATCTGATACTTTTCATGAATACTACTTTAGTCCAAAATAATTTATTACCCATTGTTCATTGAATTTTTAATATGTGACAGTTCTTAACATATAATCTTAAGGAGTTTTAGTACAATTTCTATACAACATAATAATGTTTTCAATTGAATACTATAGATGTAGCATCATTTATTATGAATGAAATAGATCCAGTCCAAAAAGATATGTTTTTACTGAGAAATTTAAAATATAGTAGGGGAAATTTTATAAGTATACAAAAGACTAAAGTACAAATATAAAGTTAAAAAATTTTTGAGACACCTTTTTTTTATGTGTTGTTAATAAATGAGACATTAGTTAGGATCTTGCTAATAGTCAGAAAATAAGCAGAAAAGAATAATGGTACAAACATAAAAGAAAATAATTTCTTCTGCACAGGAAATTTCAAATCAGGTGAAGATCTTGCGTATGGAAATTCAGAGATACCTTGTCTTTCCATATAATGGACCTGCCATCGATTAGGGTCTCATTGTCATTGGATCTGTTTTCACAAGGAGAAAGGAAAGGTGCAGGGGACATAACTGTGTAGGGGAGAGGAAATAATTTTCCCTCTACCCTTCCTAGGTTCTTGGTTGGTCTAATAATTAAATGGATATAAAACAAATTAACAGGATAAAAACATTTAGATGCATACATATGAGAGCCCCATAAAAACATGAGACTCAAAGGTAGTCAGGAAATTGAGGTTTACGTAGCTGCCTGAGCTAAGGAAAAGGATAGGGACCTGGGATTTCAAAGGGGAGGGAGACAATTCACAGGAAAGTGAGAAGAGCAAATGTTTGGTAAGGAAACGTTTGCCCTGCCAGGCAGATGCATCTTACAGGTGAAGAAGGTTTTCTCTGGGAATAGCTCTCTTCCTGGCATAGGCAGCCCCCTTTCTAAATTCTTTCAGGCAATTAAGGGAAGGTAAACCTCCTTTCCTGAAACTTCTGGGGCTTGATTGCCTTTATCTCCACATGCCAAAGTGGCACCTTTGGGGTGGTATGTTCTTCCCCCCTTCACCTGATTCTTAAAAGCCTTGGAACAGAAATAGCATAGATGCTTCCACTCATATTCCTTTGGTTAGAACTCAATAGCAAGGACGCACCTACATGTAAAAGGAAGTAAGGAATACATCCTAGTTGTGGCCTGAAAAGAGATGAAAATGAATTTTGGTGAAGAGCTAGCTAGTGCTTCTATTTTCCAATTGAAAAACTCTACTGGATCAACTTTTACTGCCCTTTGTTTTTTTGGGTTTTTTTGTTTGTTTGTTTGTTTTTCAAAAGTACTTTTATGATATATTGATAACAATTTTGAATTAAAATTCTCTTGGTGAATGATGTCATTAGCTAATCAAAATCTGAGATTTATGGTGAAGATAGTCCTGAATTTATTTTTTTTCTTTATTAATTAAGGTATTATATGTGTCTTTATTTCCCCGTTGCCCCCCACCCCCACACTCATGCCCTCACCCCCCTGGTATCTGTGTCCATTGGTTAGGCTTATATACATGCATACAAGTCCTTTGGTTGTTTTTTCCCCTTACCCCCACCCTCTCCTACCTTCCCTCTGAAGTTTGATGGTCTGATCTATGCTTCTCTGTCTCTGGATCTGTTTTTGTCCATCAGTTTATGTTGTTCATTATATTCCACAAATTAGTGAGATCATGGGATATTTATCTTTCTCTGACTGGCTTATTTTGCTTAGCATAATGCTCTCCAGTTCCATTAATGCCTTTGCAAATGGTGAGAATTCTTTATTTTTACCGCAGCATGGTATTCCATTGTGTAGATTTTTGAAGTAGTAATATAAGAGTTCTTTAAAAGTGGGAAGACAAGACAAACTCACAAAGAGTAGATCTGAATTTGAAATTAGGCTGTTATAATAGTACAATTAAAGTAAGATACATAGTATATTAGCGGTACTTGGGAAGTGAGTATTGAGTAACAAAATAGAAAGTGGGGAATACACAATGTCTGGCTGGGAATGGCAGAGAGTAAAATAGTGGGTCAGTACTAATTAGTTAGAAGGAACTAATATGATTGAGAGAGGCTCAAACTAGAGAGGAGGGGACATGAAATTAAGAAGGGTATAATAAACTAGGAGAATACTAAAAAAAAAATAATGAGAGTCAAATGCCATCTAAGCCCAAAGTTCAGTGGTTAACAGATGGGAAATATAAAAAGAGAAGTCCCCAGAAAAACAATTGTAAGCAAAATATTAGAAAAGAAGTCATTTTTATCGACGCAGTTGTGAGAAGGAGTTCTGCCAGTGGGTGACTGAGTGGAGACAGAGATCACTGGAAGAGTGACAGTAAGAACTTGGGAGGGCAAGATGCTAAGAGGCATCAATATAAACATGGAAGTTCTAGTGGCGATAGAAAGACTAAAAGGTTGAAAAGGAATATAAACTAAGAACATAGTTGTGGGACATGAAAGTATGTTAGGGTCAATGCCTTGCTACATTACTTGAAATAGAGTTTAGAAATAGAATTTAGAATCTTTAATAATGGATTTTAGGACTCATGTCCTACCTGAATTTGAAATTAGACTATTATAACAGTACAAATAAAGTTAAGATATATATATTGTATAGTCATATTTCTGTTTACTGAAGTTGTAAATTAATTTAAAATATACTTTGGGACTAATATTTTGTTAGATATTAGATACCATGTCTTAACTCATTTCTCTGAGAGCTCAAAAAATGAAATCTTATTAGTTTGATGGTATTATGTTTAGATGTATTACATTTAGAAGCAAAGATAAAAGAAAGAACAAAATGTAAATTTATAAACAGTGTTTTTGTCTTTAAACCTACTTGCAAAGCATAAACTTAGTATTCTCTTCTGAGTGTAAAAAATGTTCATTGAATGTAAATACTTACTGCCAAATGGTTGTTAGTTATTTTTAGTTATCTTTACAATTAGAGATGAGTGAGAAACATAATAAATTATTTGCATAATTAACCTTTGTTTTTATTAACTTTAGGTATATATTTATAGTCTTTAGTGATAGCACATGGAAGATTTAGGGGAGCTTTCCTGGGTAAGCGCACACTTCGATCAGAGTTGAACACTAGGTGGCAAGTGTAGGATGGTCTGGGCCTACCATAATCTGTAGGTATGATTTGTATAATGAGTATATTTTAATCAATAACTATGTAGATATACATAGGAGTAAAAATTAGAGCTCAAATCCATATAATATAAGGAGAACAGAGGAACATTTTAATAAATATATTCTGGTATCTGCATGTAAGAAAATCATTAAATATTACAGAGAAAGAAAAGGGGGGGGAGGGAGAGAACAAATAACGGTATTACCTTTATAAGAAACAGGGTTTGTCTCATTTTAGAAAACATTGCACATACAATTATATGTGAAAACCTCACTAAGTGGATTGAATTGTAATTTGATTTTCTAAAAGAAGTTCAATTTTAGAGTGTACAATAATTATTTTATGGCATTTTGTAGTCTATAATAAGTGTTAACTATAAATAATTTATAAATCATACACACATCACTAAAAGTTGAATAGGCACTCACTAAATATTTATTGAATGAATGAATGATAGTTACAATAGATTTTATTTCAAGGAGGATAAATAAAATAGTAAGAAAATTATGAAATCCATCTTACACATTATTAATAGTCATGTCCTTACTTACCCTTCAGAAAACATGTCATAATCTTTCTATGGGGAAGCACAAATTAAGTTTTAGTATTTTTACAGTAAAAATTGCTGTGGGAAAAAAAAAAAAAAGAACAAACATGAATTCCAGGAAATATCACATCAGTTCCTTAACAATAAAAGAAACTACCATATTCAATTGATGTGCAAAAACACCGGCTCAAGAATCTGAAAGCTGCCCATGGAATTCCACAGAGATGCATTGAAAAGTTGAATGTACTTTCTTTTTGTCCATGAAGTTGGGGAAGGACTGACTGAAAAACTCTGCTTAACAAAACAGCAGAGTTGGGTAGAAAGAAGAAAGCAATGTCACAAGCAGACAGGCAGTCCCAGGGCAATGCTTTGGTGTACGGAGGTCAATAGAAGCTGCACCGGACAATGGACTTCAATAACATGTTCGTGATGATTCTTGGGAGACTATACAGGAATTCATTTTCTTTCTCATAAAAGAATATAATTTGATACATTTTATTCCTTTTTTTTTATTGTCTCTGCTTACTTTTATATGTCCAGAAGTAAGTTTATTTTTTCCCCTCCCTTTTCTACATATTAAATGCAAATTGCTGGAAATGCTATTGCTGTCCCATTTCCTCAATGCTGCATGCGGGGCCATTTTGCTCATCACTTATTCATTTCTGAGGTCCTCAGGAGGCAAAGTAAGCAGACTTTCATATATCAGTTGTAAGATTTTGCTGCATTCAAACATTTACTAATGTTACATTTGGAAATGTGTATTTGTTAGCGGCTGGTAGTCCTTGGCGGTCTTATTACAAGTGTCATTAAAGCATCATAATATTTGGAGGAATAGCTCTGCTTCAAGATATTCAGGTTCATTAATGAACATTATCCATCTGACACATTTGGTAAACACCAGAGCTTCAGAGAACAGCTCATCGGGGATAAACTCGGCCCTCTAGGCTCACTTGGAGAAGCTCATGAAGTCACTACTGTTCACCCTCATTAAGCTTGAGATGCAGAGAGAAAAAAGCAACAACACTGAAAACTGCCAATATTTGTATTTTAGAATTTAGAAGGTTTAATGATATTTTTGTTGTTGTTGTTGAGATTGGTGGATAAGAGAAAAAGAAAAACTATGTGCAAGTTCTGTTTGTTTTTTTCTTGGAAAATGTGCTATTTTAAAATTAAGTTCAGAGAAAATAAGAATAAGGTTGAAATGAAAAACAAAGAAACAACTTCTATCTGTTTCTCAGTTTTGACAAGAATATGGAGCATCTTTAAGGGCACAAATATAGTCATTGCTTAGTATCTGCAGGGGATTGGTTCTAGGACCCACTTCAGATACCAAAATCTGAGGATGCCCACTTCAGATACCAAAATCTGAGGATATTAAAGGATGCAGTATTTACATATGACCTACGTATCCTCCCATATAACTTAACTAATCTCTAGATTACTTTATAATATCTAATACAATATAAGTGCTTTGTAAATCGATATTATACTATATTGTTAATGAAATAATGACAAGATTAAAAAGTCTGCATATGTTCATAAATGTACCATCATAGGCCTAACTACATAGTATATGTCATCAACACTATGATTTTCTTAACATGTCAAGTGCCATGTCAATCACCGGTGACTGACACTATACTTTCCATCTGGAAGACAAAACAGGCTGGGCACTTAACGTGTTAAAATATATTTTTGATCCATGATTGATTGAATTTATAGGTATGGAAACTGCCTACAAGACTGAATTACTGAAAAAAAGCCAAGAAAAATATGAACACTATTTTCCTCCAAAGTAACATTTTGTTAAAATGGTGGCCTATAAAGCAAAAGTCATGGTCCATTTTCACAATGGCCCATATACTATAAGCCATAGAAATATTCAATAAAACTAAATTAAGGCAGATTTCCCAAAAGTAACATGATTTCAATTATATACACCTTTGGACACTACAAGTAAAGTAGCTTTTTCAGCAAGCACTAAATATATTTTACTTATGACCACAAAAATTAAAGATTAAAATAGTTTTGTAAATAAAGGATATTGAACCATATATTACAGTCTACCTGGGAATCAAAGGATTTCAAATAAAGCCAATCATTGAAAAGTATCTCTCTATATAAAAGCCTAAGCGGCCGAACGACCAAACGACTGAACGACCTGTCAACCAAATGACCGATCGACACATCACTATGATGTGCACTGACCACCAGGGGGCAGATGCTCAACACAGGAGCTGCTCCCTGGTGGTCAGTGTGCTCCCACAGCGGGAGCACCGCTCAGCTGACCAACAGGCAACAGACTCTGGGCTCACGGCTGGCAAGCGCAGCTGTGGTGTTATGAGCCTCTCCCACCTCTGCAACAATGCTACCGAGCAGCGGTGGCAGGTGAGATGGGGCCGGGATGAGTTGGTGTAATGCAGCACCCAGTCCGGGCTTGGGCCCCTTCCCAGCCGCCTGCCACTTGGCACACTACTACATCTCTCAGGGGATGTCGGACTGCTGATATCGGCCCCATCCCTGGCAGTCGGACATCCCCTGAGGGGTCCCAGATTGCAAGAGGTTGCAGGGCAGGCTGAGGGACACCACTGGTGCATGAATCTGAGCACCAGGCCTTTATTTTTTAATATTGTAACTACCCATATTTTATCATTTCAGAAATTTTATGTTGACTTATTAAACACTAGGGGCCCAGTGCACAAATTCATGCACCTTGAAAGGAATTGTGGGCTGTGAGGCTGTGGTGGGCACAGGAGTGGGTCTTGGCCCATCCTCTGTGCCTCCGCCTGGCCCCTCCCACTATAGCCCCTGGTTGCCTGACTGCCTGCAGCCTTGCTGCCATGGCTCCCACGCACTGACGGCACCCGCCCTGCTCGCACCCGCTGACAGTGCAGAGTGATTGGGGCCGGGGCTAGCAGGGGGTGTGAGCAGGTCTGGTGCTGTCAGTGGGTATGAGTGATGGCTGCTGCCCCAATCCCCCTCAGGAACAGGGGGAGGTGGAAAAGCCCTCAAGGGCAATTGGGGCCAGCAGCCACGCTTGCACTGGCTGACGGCGTTGAGCGATTGGGGCCGGCACCAGGCGCTGGCAGTGGGTATGAGCAGCAGCTCTGGTGCCAGCAGCAGATGGGAGTGGGGCCGGCTCCGGCAGCAGGTAGGAGTGCCAGGTAGGACCATGGCACATGGGAGCAAAGAATTTTCAGTAACCACCAGATGCTCACCCCGATGACAGTGACTGGTGCCCTGCCTTGGTCTGGTGCCCCCACTCACCTCTCCACCATCCCACTGCAGCCAACACCCACCATGTCCTGTGCACGCCCCCTGGTGGTCAGCGCATGTTGTTTGGTTGTTTGGTTGTTCCACCATTCAATCTATGTACATATTAGGGTTTTATATAGAGAGATTTGACAAAGACATTACAAATTTCTCTTTAAAATCATAAAAAGTTATCTATTAAACATGTAGACTATGTAAAATTGTTCATTTTAAAGATATGTTGAGATTCAGCTTCTTGAATCCCTTGAAATCTCTGCATTCCAAGTGTGTCCACTGAGGCCATTCAGACATTTGGCCCAGACTGCAAAAATAAGAATCCATTTATATTTCTCAAAAAAATGTCTAACTATCCTGAAAATGGAAACACAACATACTTACTGACAAAGAAGTTGGAATCAATTCTGTACTCAGGCCTTAGCTGATTTGACTCAGTGGATAGAGCATCGACCTGTGGACTCTAGGGTCCCAGGTTCTATTCCAGTCAAGGGCATGTACCTTGGTTGCAGGCACATCCCCAGGAGGCAGGAGGCAGCTGACCGATGTTTCTCTCTATCCCTCTCCCTTTCTGTCTTTTAAAAATCAATAAAATATTAAAAAAAAAAAAAAGAATTTTGTATGCGGTACTATATCCAAGAAAGCTTTGATTCTCAATAGGATCAATAATCTTCATTTTTCAAATATTTATATTGTTTCTTCTCTTATTGTCCATTTGGCATTTATAATAAAATCAAAATAATTGTAAATGGATAGGTATACTGTAATAGTTCAGTGCATTAACAAAAATAATGCTCATTATGGTAAGTTGATAGTATTCCAAAACCTTAAAAGGAAGGTACAGTTGATCCTAATTTTTCATGGATTCCTTATTTGTAAATTTGCCTACTTGCTAAAATTTATTTGTAACCCCAAAACCAGTATTCATAAGAGATTCACAGTCATTTGCATTCATGGATAAAACAGATAAAAATTTAACTTGCCCAATGTGCATGCATGTTTCCAGCTGAGGTTGAAGAAGGCTTTGTATGTTTCAGCTCTAGGCAAACAGGTGTCCTGTCCAAGGTCTATTTAGTGCCAGTTTTTCACATTTTGTGCCTTATGTTGGTTATTTCACTATTTAGTGCAGAAGTGCAATTTAGTGTTCCTAACTCCAAGAAGTTTGCAATGTGCCTTATGAAGAAAATACGTTAAATCAACTTCATTTAGGAATAAGTTATGGTGTTGTTGACTGGAAGTTTATTGGTATTGAATCAACAATACATATTAAATAAGGCACCTTTAATCAGAAACACAGATAAAACAAGGTAATGTATTGATCAGTTGATGAAAATATTGTCACCAGAGACTCACAGGAACTGAATCCTGTATTTCCCTTAGAAGCAATGGTTTCATATTCACTAAATCAGTGTTCATGGCAATATATAAAACATAGCTACCATGAATGATAAGAATTAATCATATATATTTTTTATATAAATTCTCCTAGGGGAGACTGGAATTGTTAATATTATTGTTTTCTTTTTCAATTTACAAATTCAGTATTCATCACAACCCAAAACCATTGTATGCTATGTTCTGATGCATTTCTTATAAGAAACAAATATAATATATAAGCATTCTCTCAACATTTTTGGGTTGCCTGAACATTCCAAAATGCTAATTAATGAAAACTATCATTTGACAGGAATAATTATCTTTCAAATGTTTTGATTGGTTTTTATTTAGGTTTTAGGTAAGTCACATTAAGATGTTATTTTCATATCATCTTGGCCTATTAAGAATTCTTATATATATTTATGTTAAACAGCATAAGATAAAATATTTGTTATATATAACTATACTGAACCTGACAGTGTATATATGTATATATATTAGTTTTATATTTTTATTTGCAGAAATTATATATATATATATATATATATACATATACATATGGAAAGCACGGGACTTGTTTGGAAGTCTGTAAGGAGGATTCTCTGAAAGATCGAAGGCCTCTAGCGGGACCTTGCTGAAGGCAGCAGACCCTGCCTTGACTTTTCCAAACAAGTCTGAGCCCCTGGCTGGTTTGCTGGAATCTTTATGTTTATTCTTTAGACATCCTTGCTTAAAGACACTACAGACACATGTGTCTTCTCAAGGATGCTTACCCTGCTGATTGTATCTAATAGTTAATTTTAGTTCAAGCTGTTGTTACAATAAAAGCCTAAAAAGGCAGGCGAATGGGACTGTCTGGTTCCTTTAGCCAGCCAGTCCCTTAGCCTCTCTTTCACAGAAACATGTGTCAGAGTAATCATTCATCCGTCACTCAGGGTCTGCAGGTCAGTCCTGGCATATATGCCTTCAGTGTATGACTATTTATATATATATATATATAGAACAATTACTTCAGATAAATTTGAAGATAATTATATATTTGTTATAGAAGTAATCTAAATACAACAACTATTTCAGTGCTGCTAATAACCAGAATTGAGTTAAAAATTGAATGAATGAAAAATAATGTGCTTATGGTATTTCATAACATCAGAAGTTTACAAGTACACCCAATTAAAATAACTTCATTTGCAAGATACAAATAAGTTGTTTCAAGTCCTTGAGCCAAGTTGTAAAAGACATCTGGATTTTTCAAAGTCTAGCCAGCACTTGGTTATGACTTGTCATGCACTTGGACTTGATATTGACATCAATAGTCAGAAAGATAGATATAACATTAAATGTTAAAATAAATATGTACATAACAATAAAACTGCATTTAATCTGAATATATTTGGAAACAAAAACCCAGTGAGGGACAAAAAAGCAAAGGCCATGAGTTAGAACAGGTAGCAGAAAAAGTGGGCTGTGGCAAGTCTAGATCTTCTATGTGAGGCTCAGATTGAGGGGGCCAGCTTGGACCAGGGGCCGGGTAGGGAGTGTTCGTAGTGGTGGTGATTTGAGCACAGAATTTTAATCTTGTCTAGCTGGAGATATTATGCCTGTATGCATTGTTTTCATTTGAGAGGGACCTTTACTTATCTGAAACAGTCCTGCCTGGGATTCTTACTGTAATTTGTCATCCATAGTTGGCCACTCAGCAAGCAACAGAGCTTAAGAAGCAGCATTTGTTGTTCCAGAAAGGTTTCTGGGTAGTTACACTACCATCAGAACTGTCATAAAAACCAAGCACTGATTTAAATTCTTCGGTGTGTTACTTAATTACCTTTTTAATTAGGATAAAATGTCTTTTCACCCTCTCCTATTTGAATACCGCCATCCCTGCTTTCGGGGCCAAGTTATAAATACACTGCAATGAATAGCTCTCCCTCCCTCCCCTTTCTTTCCCCACTGAGCCAGCTGTTCCTGTGTATTCAACTGTCAGTATCAGAGCTGCAGAGACGCTCCGAGTGCTCCCTAATAACTCGGGGAATCGGTGCTGCTCATCGCTGAGGCTGACAGCTGAACACAGCTCAGGGGAACTGAATGTGCAAGAGGAGCAGAAAGAAGAGAGATTGATTCTTTGAGATGCAAGGATAAAATGCCTACAAAAATAGCCATGATCCTGCTGGGTGGGTGGTGAAGATGAGGGCCCACAAATGTATTAGTCAAAGTGGGAAAGGGGAACTAAACCTCGAATTTGAAAGTCTAAGGAACAATAATTTACAAGAAATGCCTTATTTATTCTCATGGAAACATGTCATCTGGGTGGAGAGAAATAGAAGAAATAAATCTCTTTTGTCATCTGGGACAACTGAGTGGCATAGATGACTGAAGGTGAGGGCCATTTGCCAGAGAACCAGGTTTTCCTTTAGGAAAGAGATTGTCTGGCTGAGTTCATAGCATGGTTTCTATGAGAGCTTCTGGAATTATAAAACATCCTAACAAGATGAATCCTGAGATACAATTTTTAAAATTATTTTTAACTAGAGGCCCAGTGCATGAAATTTGTGCATGGATGGGGGTTCCCCAGCCTGGGCTGTACCCTCTCCAATCTGGGACCCCTTGGGGGATGTCCAAAGGGATTGGGCCTAAACTGGCAGTTGGACATCACTCTCGCAATCCAGGACCGCTGGCTCCTAACCGCTCACCCGCTGCCTGCCTGATTGCCCTTAACCCCTCTGCCTGCCTGCCAGCCTTATCGCCCCTAACTGCCTGTGCCTCAGCTCCCAGTCTGGCCTCCCTCTGCAGGAGGCGACCTGGCAGATCAGGGGAAGGCACCGCCCCCATTACCCTGCTGCTGCTGCCACTGCCAGCCTGAGCCTCAGCCCTTCGCAGCTGCTGCGGCTTTGTCTGGAAGGACATCCGGAAGACGACCACTCTATTTAGCATATTACCCTTTTATTAGTATAGATTTGGGGGCCATTACAACCATGCAGAACTTAAAGAAAACACATGGCCCTGGCCGGTTTGGCTTAATGGAAAGAGCATCGGCCTGTGGACTGAAGGGTCCCAGGTTTGATTCTGGTCAGGGGCACATGTCTGGTTGCAGGCTCGATATCCAGTAGGGGGCCTTCGGGAGGCAGCTGATCAGTGATTCTTATCATTGATGTTTCTATCTCTCCCTCTCCTTTTCTCTCTGAAATCAATAAAAAAATATTAAAAAAAAAAAGAAAACACACGATCTTCACTTTGGGCCTTGTCATTTTACAATATCCTTTGTGCAGTATTTTAACTTCCCCCAACTTTCCTTTACCCACTCTTAAAATGCAACCTGTTTTGGGGAAGATGATCAGGAAAGTGATTCTAGTGGGTAGAAGTTTTTTTTTGGAGGGGATGGGGTCGTGAAAATATTTAAAAATTGAGCATGGTGATGGTTGTACCACTCTGAATTTACTTTAAAAAACTAGTTCATTGTACACTTTAGGTGACATGTACAGTATATGAATTATATCTCAACAAAGCTGTTCTTTTATTTCTTTTTAAATAAAGGCCAGTCTTATAATCAATTGGAGATGTTTTCAGAGGCCCTTCCAGGATTTGCTTACCGCATCCCAAACCACAACTGTGACTCCCAGTTGCCTTCAGGCCTGGTGGATCTGGATGGTGTGGTTTGCAAAGGAGAAGGTGGCAAGAGGCTTGTGGAATTTCTACAACCCCATTCTCGTGGTCTCCTCCTAGGGCACCAGGGCCATTCCCACTGTGCCAGCTCTGCTCCCTTTAACCTGTAGGGGAAAAGAATCCTGCGTGCTCTGGCCAGAAAGTGCATTCTCTCTTAGGTGGCCCGAATGCTTTTTTTAAGGTTGTTTATGGATTCAAAAGATAAACAGAAATGTGGAAAGCTGTTGTCGAAATCCTTTTACATGTTTTTTCCAGTCTCATGGGAAGTGAGATGTGGCTCTGAATTCATCCCAAAGGGTGTCTTTGGGCAAAAGCACCCAGAACGGCACAACTCCTTCAGGATTCCCTACACACTTCACTGTCAGGACTCAGGGAGGCTTGAGGGTGAGCGAGGCAGCAGAGCCAGCACAGGACCCGGGAGAAGGTAGCGCTTTCTACACTGCCCAGGCCACGTGGACTGCAGCTGCACCTACCAAAGTAGGCAGGGTGTTTCTGCTGTTTTGTTTTGGTTTGGCCTCCACTCCGTTAGCCATGGACCTGTGCCTGCACTGAGATTGTGAATGGTTCGATGGTCCTACATTTTGGTGGACAATGGATGCACTTCCACCTCCCAGAGACTGGCAGTTAGACACTGGCGGCTTCTGAGTTGCTCTTGGGGAGAACCCGGCCCTACGTCCAGAACAGACTCAGGCATCTTCAGCTAGAAGGCCTCCATGGGCTAGGGGCCGCCATAGTTTGAAAGCCGGCCACAACCCCGATCCTGGCAGGGGTCTCCTCTGGGGCACTGGCTAGCCTGGGCTAGGGCCACCCACAGTTTGAAAGCCGGCCACAACCCCGATCCTGGTGGGGGTCTCCTCTGGGGCACTGGCCGGCCTGGGCTAGGGCCACCTGTGGTTTGGAGGCTGGCCTCACCCCCGATCCAGTCAGGGGTCCCCTCATGGTGACCTTTCGTCCTGCTCTCTCAGCTCCCTAGCCTGGCATTTGGTCGAGCCTCTGGTCATTTTGGACGTGATGGACCCTGGCTCTTTTTATATATATATATATATATATATATATATATATATATATATATATATATATATATATATGGTGTAAAAATTCACATGACATAAAATTTCTTTCTTAAACATTTTTAAGTGTGCAATTCACTGTTATTATTAAGTACATTCAAATTGTTGTTCAGCCATCATTACCTTAGCTCCAGAATTGTTTTCATCTTGCAAATTAAAACTCTGAACCCATTAAACAATAATGCCCCATCATTTCCTACGCCCAGCTCCTGTTACCCACAATTCTACTTTCTGTCCCTTTGAATTTGACTGACTACTCGAGGTACCTCAGATAACTGAAATCATACAGTATTTTTCTTTTTGGCGACTGGTTTATTTCACTTAGCATAATGTCCTTAAGGTTCATCCATGCTATAGCATGTGTCAAAATCCCCCCCTTTAAAAAGACTGAATTGATTATCTATCCATCCATAGGGACACTTGGGTTGTTTCTACCTTTAGAGGTTATTTTGAATAACGTTGCTATTAACATGGCTGCTCAACTTTATTTTTGAGATCCGGCTTTCATTTTTTTAAAAAATATATACTCCAAAGTGGAATTATTGGATCATATGATAATTATATTTTTAATGTTTTGAGGAGCCCCCATACTGTTTTCCATAGTGTCTGTACCATTTTACATGTTCGTCAGTCATGCTAAAATGTTCCAAATATTCTTTACATTTCTGCCAATACTTGTTGTTACCTGGTTTATTTGATAGTAACCAACCTAATGGGTATGAGTTTCCTCAGATACAATTTACTCTAGCTTCTTTATTTTGCAGATAAAAATGGTGAGCCAGAAAATTTTTTCTATCTGTGTAGTTAATAGCAATGCTGGAATGAGAAGTCAAGTATCTTGGTCAACTTGAATTCAGGCCTTCAAACGGCCCAGGTTGTGTTTTGTTTTATAAATGACAGTCAACAATGCCTGTAACCAGACTACAATTGTCCCTTAATTTACTCTATCTGCACACACAGATATATTTTGAGACCATGGTTCTGGACTCCTGAAGAATATCTAGTCTAAATAGGAAAATTAAGGGTACATGAAACAAACTCAAGAGGAGCTGCCATTTCAACACCAGCCAATCGACAATGATCATAGTGCATGTAAGTGTTGAGGGCCTGTGGAGTGATGAGGGTAGAAAGCAGCAACAAACTCCTCTGGCAATTCTATATTGCAGCTAAAACTTCATAATATAGAGTCTACAATGTAGAAAAGCATATGCTAATATCAGATGCTAAATTATAAGAAATCAAGTTAGCAAAAATGTGTACTGTAAAAATATTGTTGTTGTTCTTATTAATGTGTATCTGTAGGAAAAGATAATATAGAGATACTAAAATGTTATCTTCAGGTTTTAAGATTCATTTGTTCAACCAAAATTAATGAAATACCTACTGCAAGAGAGGAATTGAGGATATAGCCCAGAATAAGACAAATAAGGCTGTCTTGGAGTGTCTTTTCCATTGGGAAATGAATTAACCATGTTTATGCAGTTTCGGGGGAAAAACATTCAAGGCAGAAACAACAAGCCCCAAGTCCTAGAAAATGATAAAATCTATAACAGAATGGTTCAATGAGGTGGGAACTTTTGTCCCAAGACTTGATAAGAAGTTCAATTTGACTATAAGAGTAAAAGATGTTAGGCCACAGAGAAACATAGAGTAATTTATTTTTCCCCTGTTTCCCCCCAAATATGTCAATATAAAAATACCTATCACCTTTATTATAAGATAAGGAATATTTTTAAAATACAAAGAAAAATGCTTTCTTCATTAATATGTGTTTTAAATAAGGTTTACAACAGGGTGGGGGGTAAATTATTAAAAAGCCAGGTTACTACTATACTTATGGAATGCCGTTATGACCCTAACTTTAAAGTCATTACAGGTTCTCAGCACTTATAAACTTGCCCCTGGTAGTGAAGAGGAGGGAGATGAGATTGGATGACTCCTGAAGGGTTATCTAAGAAAGTGGTAGGAGTTAGTAATGTCATTGGAGGCCGCTGTCTCTTAGGTGTACCTGGTCCTTATAGGTAAAACCAAGCACATCCCTCAATCACAAAATGTGAATACACTGGGTAATTTTTGGGTGGCATGAACTTTTGATGTAAGAAAATATTATGTTTTCTACTCATCAAAGAAGGAACATTTTTGAGTCATGGAAATAATAAAAACAAAAAAAGCGTAAATGTGCAATATAAGGGATAGCAATTAAAAGTCATGGTAATAAGCACAACAATATTCAAACAAGACTGGTCCCTGTTCAGGCCCAAATTGTACAATGAATGCCCTTGTACTAGTAACTGATGGATGGGTGAACCCAAACAAAGACCCCAAGTTTGAATCTAAAATCTCCTTTGCTGTAACAGCACTCTGTGAGGCTCTAGAATTATACTTCTCTGACTCCTAGACTCAGTTATAAAGCCAATACACAATCATCTCTAAAGCAAATCCTGTGAGACCAAGAGAGGGACCAGGCAATTGGGATTGTGCAGCAATTTCAACATGAAATTTTATCCTGTAAGTTAATTTTTTTATTTTGTGCATTTGATTATTTTGCTTGTGTGTTTTCTTACAATTTTGGAAAGGAAATAATTAAGTAAGGAGTTAAAATGTAAGTAATAGGCATCAGAAAATTTGTAAACACTTCTGTCATCATAGATGCCATTGTATGTAGAGACCACTGATGAGTGCCATTGGCCTCACTCATAAATCACTGAAATAGTTCTTCTTTGAAGGGAAATAATAGAGCATTAAATCAATGCAAAGGTATGAAAATGAACTATGGCTCAAGCAGAGTTTGTGGGGTTGTTTGAAAGGATATTGTGATATTGGATCAGTTTAAAATATATATGTGAATTCCCATATAGTCTTAAAATCAGCCCTAATGCTGACATTCAGTAAAATATAGAGAAAGCTTATATCTGGATAAGTGAAAAAATATGACTACCTTTTAAAAGATATGATCAGTCATTAAAGCTTAATTTTTAAATCAATTATGGGAATAAATAGAACTCTTTAAGTAATCAACAATTCATGATCAAAAATGATTTTCCAACACCCTCTTTTCTCCTTATTCAAAGAAATTGCAAGTCTTATGAAGTCTGCATTTTTTAAATGTCTGGTTCCATTACCTCTGCTTTATCTACCATACCATTGCCTCATCAATGCATAAGTCAAATCTATGAGAAATTATACACATCTGAATATGCCATTTATCTTTTGAATGTCCTTCAACTTCTATTCCTTCTAAGAAAATAAAAAGAAAGGGAAAGAAATCTTTAGCTTGGTATGTAAAATAAAACCTGCTATGACCTGGCTCCTGGCTCTCTCTCTCTCTCTAGTCTCATCTTTTGTCACTCTCCTCTCATACACCTACATTCCAGGTATATGGGATTAATTAACAACTATTTTGTTGAGTACTTTTTATGTACTAGGCTGGGCATGTGGTGGTTCTTGCTTTCAAATGCATTACTCTGTAGGATATAAGAAATATATTAAATAAATTATAGCTTCATATTCTCAGAGACCTACACAGCAAAAATAAATGACAATTTAACATATAAGAAATAGTCAGTGGCGGGAGGGAAGCCTTTGAATACAAGGCCATGGAAGGTCTCATGGAACGAGTAATATTTGAGCCATTTGAGGCATGGAAATAGATAATTTCACTTAGGGGAACAGGAAAGCCAAGTCCCTAACAGAAGGAAAGAGGGGACTGAAGCAAGATGAACAAGGTGTCCCATGGTAGATGCCTGTAGAGACACAGGTAGTTGCCAGGTCATAAAAAAGCTTTTAGTCCGAGATGGAGAACTGGGCTTTAGCAGTAAGTGGGGACACATTTGAGCAAGGAGTGACATGAAGTGAACTTTCTCAGATCTCACTGTAGCCACAGTGTGGAGGGCACTGTGGCTCCAGAATGGCAGCAGGGGCACCACCGGCCTCTAGTGTGCTCTCCTGTTCATGCAATACCAACACAAAGGATATTTGCAACCCAGAGACTCTGGTTTTAAGTCCCAAACTATTTTCTTATCAAGTAGATGACTGGGGGACTGCAAACTTGGAAGAGAGAGAAGAACCCAAGGAGCACAGTTCTGGCAGTCTCTGCAAAAGGGGCGTTGCACCTTGGAGCTGGGTGGAGGATAGCAGCCAGGTACCATGGCTTTTGGCTTTCCGTTTCATAAACCTCTCATCCAGGAGCTTTCTTCATGGGTCAGTGTAGAAGTGACAAGGGCACTAGTAGGTAAATAATAGTAGCCATAATTAACTAAATGCTGTCCATAGAGTATTTGTGATGGACACCTTTATCATCTCATCTCAAATGTTCTAGCAACTCTGCAAGATTCATAATTTTCCCTATTTTAGAAATAATAAACTTAGAGGGTTTGAAATGTGGAATCTCGTATGGCAGAGGCAGCACTCAAGCTTTGGTCTTGCCTGACTTTAAAGTTCACTTTCTTTTCATTACATGTGTCAAAGAGAAAGTTGTTTTTTTGTTGTTGTTGTTTTTGTTTTTTTTTTGGGGGGTGGTGGTTGCGGTATATTTTTTTAGAAGAGAAAATAATTAAATAACTTTCCCCCCCCTCTTAACCTCTATAGCACTTTAAAGACAAAACTTCATCCGCAATGTCTAAGTCAGAAAAATAAACAAGTAAACACGGTTATGGAAAAATTACAGAAAAAATAATAATAAGTAACTTGAAAAGGGGAAAAAAAACATTCTTCCCTAACATTACATAAAAGGGAGATCAAAAAGTGGTTTGTCCTAATTGGAATCTCCCTGGTGGCAGCACCAGCTGGCAAGAAAATGCCTCTGAAGTAGGTGAGTGTCATGCTTCCCTCCCTGAAGTTAGGCAGAGCCTGTCAGTGTAGTTAGCAAGGCCGCCGCAGGGGCCTCCAGCAGGACGTGAAGAAAGAAGACCAAATCCTGTACATTCTCAAAACTGGTCATGGCATTCCTGGTCCTGAGAGCAGTCCTGCCGAGGTGGGGACTAAGCCTGTGTGACCGGATGAGAGGCGCTGATGGCCTCCATCACCTCTAATTTAGCCCCTACAGAGAGTGCAGCATAATTCTGGTGCTGGAGAAGGAAGCCTTGAAATGAAGCACCAGTCCCACAAACGGTGCATTGACATTTGTAATGTATCCAGTTCTATCCCTTGCTTTCACCTTTTATACTTCATTAGTGAAGAATCAGAGCAGGAGAGTCAAATATCAGAGCAGACATTTCTTCTGCTGAGTGCTGATAGCTGCCCTGGGAGAGGAGAAGCAGGAATGACATTAACACAGATAGAGGACTGGTGCCCAGGTGAATTTTTTGGCAGGGAAAGTTTTAATCAATTGAATGGGCATGGGCTTTGGAGTCAGATATAACTAGATTTTAACATGGAGTTCCCAGCTATTCTGTGACCGTAGGCGAGTTGAGTTATACTGAATCACAACATCAATGTTTACAAAATGAGGAAAATAAACAATTTATAACTTATATGAAAATGTGCTTACCAGATAGATGGTGCCCAAGAAATATTTGTGTGTTTTCCCTCATTTGAATAATTTCTTGTAGCAAAAAGGGTTTAGCCATAAAAAAAAACAAAAAACTGTTTAAATACAGCATGCTGAAAAAAAAACTCACTAAGGAACTATGTGTCCTTCACCAATTTATTTAAAATCTTAGTTTCAACATGTTTAAGAGAAAATTATATCCCCTCAAAGTAATTATGAAACAAAAGATAAAAATAATTACGAGTCTCATAATCTTTATTCAGAGATCTTTACTCAGAGTTTGAGGGAAAATATGCTGGAAAAGCCAGGTACCTGTACTCTGATTATTATATTGGTAATGTAGTTATATTCCTTATTGGGCCTAATGAATAGCAAAAATAAACACTAACTATCAGAGATATTTGAAACATAGTGTTATTCCTTTGTAAGTTGCTTCTTTCCAAAATTTAAGATGATTTTGATGTTTCCTTAAATTGCTTTTTGTGAGAATCGTTTTTTTTTTTGTTTGTTTTTTTTTTAATTTCTTTATTGATTAAGGTGTCACATATTTGTCCTCATCCCCCCATTCCCATCCCACCCCTGTCCCCACGCATGCCCCAATCCCCTGTTGAACTTAACCGTTGGATAGGCTTATATGCATGCATACAGGTCCTTTGGTTGAACTCTCCCCCTCCCCCCCACCCTCCCCCTACCCTCCCCTATCCTCCCTCTGAGGCCCGATAGTCCGATCGATGCCTCCTTGCTTCTGGTTCTGTTCTTGTTCCTCAGTCTATGTTGTTCATCATTTCCCCTAGATGAGCGAGATCATATGTCACTAGATATATACTAATAAGAACTGAATGTGAGACGAGCAATAATAGTTATGCTGACAGGCAAATGAATCAATCTGTAGCGAGCTTCCCCCTGGACCAACAGTTCTTTTGAGACCCAATTTCAATGTCCAGTAGTTCCTTATGTGTACATGTCAGCACTGACCCCTCAGCTCTGGATGGTGGACAAATGGTGGTAATGGAGGTCCGACTCCCTCTGGTTCGGTCTCGGCCGAACCCAGGGGCACGGCGTCACCCGGACTAAGGGGCACGTGGCCTCACCCATACCCAAGGGGCGCGTGGTCTCACCCGGGCCTGGGACCCAGCCTCACCCGGATGGATCTAGGGGCGCACGGCCTCACCCGGACCCAGGATCTGGCTTCACCCGTACCCAGGGACGCTTGGCCTCTCCCAGACCCAGGGGCACGTGGCCTCACCCGGGCTTAGTTGCACAAGGCCTCACCTGGTTCCAGGGACACATGGTCTCTCCCGGACCCAGGGACGCTTGGCCTCTCCCAGACCCAGGGCCACTTGGGCTCACCCGGGCCTAGGTGCACGAGGCCTCATCCGGATCCAGGGACGCATGGTCTCACCCGGACCCAGGGACGCTTAGCCTCTCCCAGACCCAGGGGCACGTGGCCTCACCCGGGCCTAGGTGCACGAGGCCTCATCCGGATCCAGGGACACATGGTCGCACCCGGACCCAGGGACGCTTGGCCTCTCCCAGACCCAGGGCCACTTGGGCTCACCCGGGCCTAGGTGTACGAGGCCTCACCCGGATCCAGGGACACATGGTCTCACCCGGACCCAGGGACGCTTGGCCTCTCCCAGACCCAGGGCCACTTGGGCTCACCCGGGCCTAGGTGCACGAGGCCTCATCCGGATCCAGGGACGCATGGTCTCACCCGGACCCAGGGACGCTTGGCCTCTCCCAGACCCAGGGGCACGTGGCCTCACCCGGGCCTAGGTGCACGAGGCCTCACCCGGATCCAGGGACACATGGTCTCACCCGGACCCAGGGATGCTTGGCCTCTCCCAGACCCAGGGCCAATTGGGCTCACCCGGGCCTAGGTGCACGAGGCCTCACCCGGATCCAGGGACACATGGTCTCACCCGGACCCAGGGACGCTTGGCCTCTCCCAGACCCAGGGCCACTTGGGCTCACCCGGGCTTAGGTGCACGAGGCCTCACCCGGATCCTGGGACACATGGTCGCACCCGGACCCAGGGACGCTTGGCCTCTCCCAGACCCAGGGCCACTTGGGCTCACCCGGGCCTAGGTGCACGAGGCCTCACCCGGATCCTGTGAGAATCGTTTTTATATTGATACATACCCATCCAATTCTCAGCTTTTAGTACTAAAATGTGTTTTCTCTCTGAGATATAAATGATGTTCAAAGGCCAATCACTCTGTACAAATGTCACCATCCTCAAGATTGATTTAGCATTTCTCCACCTTGAACAAATTCTTGAATCAGTAATACTTGGAGACACCAAGCACATCAGATATACTAGTGTAATGCTTACAAAATCAATACGTGGTGGTCTTGTGAGTCTTGTTATGTCTATTTTATTGATTGAGTTTTTATTATATCTGTAATTACAGTTCAAAAATACAATTTGATAATCTTAAAAAAGTATTAACTCTTAAATCTTTTAACCATAGGGCCTTGAATCTTTCTTTCTTTTTTTCTATTATTCTATAGTTTAACTTATTCCACATCCAACAAACAAAAACCCTCACTAAGACAGCTCTGTCTGAGGGGCAGGGGCTGGAGTAGAGGCTCTTGACTGTAATAGTCAGAGAAGGCCAGCTAAATATATAGAGAACTACTGACAAGGGCTCCTTTAACTCAGAAATGTATGGGGATAAAAAATTTGTTGAGATTGATTCTTTCTACACTCTCTAATGAGAATCATGCTTGTATATAATAAACCCTATATAGTGCATGGTGGTTTTGTTGGTCTTTAGTTTCTTTTTATCAAAAAATTTGTGATACTTATCAGTGGCATGACTAGGTGAATGGTTGTGGTTCAGTTTCACTCCTTTTCTGGTTTTCCCTCTTCCTATTTCTCCTACACACACACACACACACACACACACACACACACACACAAAATGGATTACCAAGAATATATTTTCTGTGGTCCAATGTCCTTATTATCACTTCATATGAATAATGGAATTCATTTAAAAATACCTCAGGGTAGGTCATATATGTGACAACTACTTTAGAAATGGCCAGTTGTCCTAATCATGATTTCACTTAAAGGAGAAGAAAATATCCTATATAATAAAAGCCTAATATGCAAATCAACTGAACAGTGGAACGACAGATGGAACAACCGGTCGCTATGATGCACACTGACCACCCAGGGGCAGATGCTCAACGCAGGAGCTGCTGCCAGCCTGCAGGCCCTAGGCCAGCAAGGTGGGTGCCAGTGGGGACCCCCCAATTGCCCTGCTGGTCACCCCACAGATTGGTCCTGATCACCAGCCAGGCCTAGGGACCCTACCCCTGTGCACAAATGTTATGCACTGGGCCTCTAGTCCTATCTAATAAAAGAGTAATATGCAAATTGACCATCACTCCAACACACAAGATGGCTGCCCCCATGTGGACACGAGATGGCCACCACAAGATGGCCAGCAGGGGAGGGCAGTTGGGAGGGACCAGGCCTGCAAGGGAGGGCAGTTTAGGGGTGACCAGGTCAGCAGAGGAGGGAAGTTGGGGGCAACCAGGCCTGCAGGGAAGGACAGTTGGGGGGACCCAGACCTGCAGGGGAGAGCAGCTGGGGGAGACCAGGTCTGCAGGGGAGGGCAGTTAGGGGCAATCAGGCTGTTAGGGAAGTGGTTAGGAGGTGATAAGGCTGGCAGGCAGAAGAGGTTGGGGGCAATCAGGAAGGCAAGCAGTTGGGAGCCAGCAGTCCTGGATTGTGAGAGAGATGTGACTGCCCATTTAGACCCGATCCTACCTGGATCGGGCCTAAATGGGCAGTCGGACATCCCTCAAGGGGTCCCAGATTGGAGAGGGTGCAGGCTGGGCTGAGGGACATCCCCCCATCCCCCGTGCATAAATTTATGCACTGGGCCTCTATTTTAATTATAAAGGACATTACCAGATGCCATTTTTGTTGATTAAACATGGTTGAATATGGTTAGTTTCCTATAGTTCAAATTAATATAATCACTTCAGTAATTCTTAAGTTTTTCAAGATAAAGGCCTAGCTATTTTGCTTCATTCAATTTTGAAAATATTTTTTTATTGTTAAAGTTAGTGAATTGACATGCAAGTTAATGTATTTTGGGAATCATCTTTCTCTAACAAAATTAATGTTATATGGATAATGCGGATTTGCTTAATTATTTCAAAGACAAACTCTACTTTTTTATGAACAGGGTATAAAACTCGTGTAAGCTGTTTAGGGCAGATCCTTAGAGATGATGACTGAGGCTTGATACCTTAATGGTCATTTGTCCAGTCACTGATATGTAGAATATTGTCATGTTTGCAAGTGTCCCTCTCATGCAAAGCCTAATAGTAGAACCTACAAATGTGGGAGAATAAAGTTTTATTCATCTTACAGAGTAAGTTGTTGGAAACATTTTATACCTGCTTGTTAACAAATAATTGTTTAATATCTGTCTGTGTGGGTGGCAGAATTTTATCTGACACTTGCTTTCATTATTGTTTGGTTGGGAAGTTTGGGAAGCGGTACCTACAAGACTATCTAAAATAGCCTAATAGTTGTGCATAACTAAGTTTTCCTTAGGTCACTTTGTGTTACAGTATCCTAATCTTCTAAATGTGTCCTTGACCAAAGTACAGTCATTGTGAGGTAATTGCTCATTGGTCTCTGTGGGACACTTTCCTTCCTCCTATAAGCGCTGCACTGTGTGAGTGGCTTGGTGATGTCATGGTTCATTGACTCTAGACTGAGTGTTAAAATCATGTGGATTGTGGTGGCTCTCACTGGAATCAGCATGCTCTTTAAGAGGATTTAAACCCTTTTCAGCTGGAAGAGTCACTTCTTGCTCAGGGCTAGAACTTCAAAGGAACATCATTTGATCCATTTGAACAGTGATGGGAAGGTGGCACTCATATTGACACTATTATACTCCCTGCCCCAAAGCGTGGGGTATTACTTCTTTTTTTTTTTTAATATACTTTTTTTTTAATTGATTTCAGAGAGGAAGGGAGAGAGAGATAGAAACATCAATGAGAGAGAATCATTGATCGGCTGCCTCCTGCACAACCCCCACTGGGGATCGAGCCTGCAACCCTGGCATGTGCCCTCACCAGGAATCAAACCGTGACCTCCTGGTGCATAGGTTCACGCTCAACCACTGAGCCACAGTGGCTGGGCAGCATTACTTCTTTATGGTTTCATGTCCAATTTCTTGGAGGAAATATAGTTAGCATGTCTATTGCCTAAATTCTCTTTTCCAAACTATGTGGAAATGATGTATCATGTGTCATTATATCTAAATGTACCATATTTAACTCATATTAATTTTGGAACACACAAGTCAGAATTCAGGTTCCATGAACATCAGATTTGTCTTAGTAACAAATTAATTTAGAGAAAAAGTATTTTGTGTGAAATATTAAAGTAATATTAAAGAGCACAGGGAATGACCACTATGGCCACACCCTAGCTGCACCACATAGATAAGACCATAGTTGAATGCTACCCTTAGGAATGACGTATGTAAACCTGATAGACACCTTCTGATTGACGCACTGTGATTGATGACCAGCTTGTACTCTGATTAACACTTGTGTGATGACTTATGGTACTGATAGCCACCTGGACTGCCGTGGGTCAGAACAGGCTTAAAAACAGGTCCCTGACTTCAGACATCGGTCATCCTCTTGATCCATGCACCACGCTGCCTTGATCCATGCCAGACGGCAGAACGGCTGAACCTCCAATCATGAGACTTCGGTCGCCCTCCTCCCGCTGACTGGACCCAACCAGACAGCCTGCCACCCAAAGACAGATCCGCCACTGCCTGCAGAGGACACCACTCTTCCCCAAGAGCCCCATTAAGTCTGAGCCCACAGCACCAGGAACCTTGTGAGTAATAAAGTGCTGTGTGATTTGCAACTGCATATTTTTGTGTGGCGTAATTCCTCTGGCAGTCTTCACTATATTAATATAAGTTCAGATGATAATCCCTACCCTCGGTCCTGCATGCTTAGAATAGTCTCTTCACTAGCAACTACTTAATGTCCAAACACTTGCACAGTTAAGTTTATCTCAAGGGGCCTTAGATAACGCCCCATATACTCTACTAGGACAAGATTCTAAGACACTGAGGTTTGCATCAACTGGTCACTGGTTGTAAGCTGCTCTCATAAAAGTGGCATAACACTAAGCAAGGCAACTTCTTTCTGCCCAGGACAAGTCTTAGAGAGGGACCTAGCTGTGAGATGTCAACAGACTCTCAGCGACTTGAAGAATAAGTACTTCAGTCCTAAAGGAGGGTCAGGTTGGCACACTACAGCACCACCCTTAGATTCAGTTCTTGGTTTGTTAGGTCCCTGGTGTTGGGCCCTTTTCTCTTTCTAAGAACATCCCCTTCATCTGCTCTTGACTCAATCTCAATTTTACTAGTACCCTTGATTTCTCCAGTGCTAGCTTAATTATCTGAACTTCCCCACCTCTCTTCATAAATATAATGAACTCTGAGGGGACAATAATCATTAAGAGAATAGTATGGTCTCCCATTTCTGTTCAACATCAATCCAAACTGAATCCAGAACTAACTAATAAGAGTAATATAGAGATAACCACCGCTGAAGAGGAAAATTGAATTGTTATTATTATTATTATTATTATTATTATTATTATTTGGCTTATAGTGATCTCTGCCTCCTCCAACATGAAGATGGAAACAAAGAAATGACAGAAGAAAGAGAATTCAGCTATGGAAACAAGAGCCCTGAGGAGTAGGAGAGGCTAAGAAAGAGAGGACAGGGTAAAGACATTATTTTACATGATTTAGTAAATGAAAGAAAGACTTAATGACTAATAAGTGATCAAAGATGAGTTGACAACCAGGAGATTAGACCTTTACTAAAGTAAAGAAAGGAAACTATGGTGGGAAAAAAGAATTCAAAACAATGTTAAATGATTTTGAAAGCATATTTCTTGAGAACCAGAGAGTGAAAAAAAAGGAGCTGGACTGATCACAGGGCAGGTGGAGTGACTTCTGTTACAAGTAGGACTCATACATATTATCAGATAGTGTTCATCTTTGAGACTGTCTGTCCTCAGTGCTCCTCGGGTTTACATGACTCCACATTAATGCAACTCATGGTCAGAGACAGCAAGAGAGTGATTAAGTACAGAACTAATACCTACGACAAAATTTAATACTTTAAAAAAGCATACATTTCCCCAAATTTCTAGATTATCATTTCTAATTTTGACCTTTTACTTAAATTACTTGCAGGAGTATCTTATCAATTGTGACCTAATCAGTTCTCCTTTCATTCAAATTATTATTGACATGCAACATCTACCATGAAGTCTTCCCTTATAAGATTCTTTGTTTGCAGATCTAATCCGAGCATGAAAATATATTGTCACTCTTACTTATCCTTGCCCTGATGTCATATACCTGAATACGATACCTATTGAATTACACAGTCATGCTTGTGTAGAACTCTATTCTCTAGTTCTCCTCATTGAGTTCACCAATCCCAGAACTTGGCAGGTAACTCTGATGTCAATGAACTATTGCAGAATAAGAAAGTGCCAATAATGACATAGTTTTCCATTCAAAATGACATTTATTTTAAGTGTCCTTATGGCCATATTTCACAGAAAAGAGTACACACTTCAAAAAAGTCAGAAATCCCTGTAAGTGGGTATTAGTCATCCCTCAGACTTCTTCACTGTTGAATTCATTCATATTTATATTTGTATATACCAATAGTAATATGTACAGTATCTCTAGTTCTTTAACACGCACATCTATATCCACAGATAGAGAAGTAAAGATATACAAAAGTTCAGGGACTACCCATCATCTTTAAATACAAGAGAGCAATGATCTTCACCGACTGTCGAAACGCAGAAGGAAGTCCCCATGGAGAGGTCTGTGAACAGAATGACAGGGCAGTGATCTTTTATTCCGAGATATCAGTGTTCATATGAAATGGAAAGGAAAGCTCTCAAGGCCCATTCGTTTTCTCTTAAACGCAGACAAACTTTACCTACCGCCTTTGGAAGCTGTGATCATATTCATAACATCCTAGATCATTTCAAAAAGAATAAAATATAATTAGGGGCTGCTCTTACAAACACAGATCTTATAGAATCCTTTGGACAAGTAGCTTTGGAAATTCTCCTCTCCGGGGAGGTAAATTTAGTGGAGCTGTACCTGAGTTCAGTTTTTAATCCCCTCTCAATTACTATCAATGCAGCTGAATCAGGAGCTACACCGAAATTCCTGAGATAGCTTTTTAAAAATATAAAATAAAGAAGAAAGTGTTATTGCAGACAGAGGTGAAAGAAACCTTGTTATGAGAGGGACAAAAGCCCTGGAGGGAGGGAGATGAGGGCATGAAATAATGAAACAAACACTTGAAGTACCCAAAGCAGAATATGCACTTGTGATCCTTGTTTTTTTTCTTTTAATTGCTTAGGCCCACAAATATTTTCTCGACTTCACATATCTAGTAATGTTTAACAGATATATGATAAATAACCCAGGAGATTATCATAACATGGGAAAGGATCAGCCAGTCAGTGCAATATGTTCAGGAGTAGCTCCTCTCTGGGCAATTAGAAAACTCCCTGGGGTGGGGTGGGGGGCTAGAAGGAGTCAATGGCAGGGGCGGGGAGGGGGAGAGGAAAGGGGACATACGTAATACTTTCAACAATAAAGATTTAATAAAAAAAAAAAAAGAAAATTCCAGCAATGTAGCCCAGGAAGCATGCAGCAGGAGAGTTTCTGCCTGGGCTTGTTGCTTAAGCATGCTTCCAGCAAATACTACATCAGCATTTAATAGCTCAAAACAACAAGGTATGTTTGTACGACACAGGCATTATTCAGCAGTGCTTCTTACTACCAGTTGGTAGATCATTGCTGTGCTTCACGTTTTCAATAAGTAAGAGGCATTTTTACTAATTAAAATGGGAAAGTAAGTTTCAGAGCAGGCTGCTGCATTTAAGCAATTGCAAGAAAACTGCTTGCTTGAAAATAATAGTGCAATCTGATATTTATAAAATGCTATTGAAATTTAATAAGTAAAATGGAGTAAATAGAAGTGGAGCCATTCATCTCTTATTTACCTTCGTGTCTTAACTGAGACCCACAATTCCAGCCATACAAAAAAAAAAAAAAATTACCTATTTTTCTGAAAGCCGTAAGTGCTATTTAGAGGGGATTTCTAATATAGTGCTAAGAACACCCATGGGAACATTATTAAAGTTGCCCAGAATGTGCATCTTGATGCACTATTTCTAGTGCGATGGCTCTGCTCTGCAGAACACGTTCTGGCTCAGGCAAGCACATCAGAACCACAGCAGACTTCCCTCTGTTGACCCAGGGTACCACTGGGCTTATCTAAGTTGTTTTCTACACACCAAGGGCCTGAGTCTGTTAGACATTAAAACCACGTTTGTCTGATTACAGATTTTTGAAGATACGTTAACAAATACGTAAAAACAACAACAATCACAATAAAGAATTTGGTCCATAAATTGACCAAACAAATAGGTGTCAGATTTGGGATGGTAAATGTGAAATTTGCATTTTGATTCTCAAATATTCTATCGCAATATAGATGTGGCAAATGCATCCTGGTTAGTGCATTAAATACTGTGGACATGGAGATGTAACAGGTCAAGTTTCCAAGAGTTACATTAACGTACAGAGATGCACAAAATTGGTAAAGTTAAGAATTGCACGGAGTTAAGATTTTAGTGGATTTAGGACTATGGTGTGAGCCACATGTAAGGTAGAGAGACCTGGTTCTGCCAGTTACTAGTTCTGTAACCTTGGGCAGACCATCACCATATATCTCCGTTTTTTGGTATGTGAAATGGAGTTTACACCTAAACCTGCCTCATTGGGTGATGTTGGGATTTAAGTGAGGTAATTATGTAACTAATTTAACATAGCACCATGCTGATAATAAGTGCTCAATTGGTGTTAGCTAAGAGGTATTTTAACTGATCATTTGAAAAACAACAACAACAGACTTTGGGTTTGAACTTCGAAACATGCAACAATTATGAAGGTCCTAGTGAAAGTGCGAGATACAGAGAAAAGTGACGGTTAGTGTGTGTTCCTCTACAAGCTGGCCTCTTTAAGTTCCGTTTCATAGTTCTGTTCAAGAACACAATAACGAGCCACAAACACAACCGCCCTTCAATAACATGAAGGTGAGCTGCACGCAGAAGGTGGGGAGAAGGACTACAAAGGTGCGGTGAAGCACAATGGGAGGAAACATGAAAAAGCTGTTGATCACTGGAAAGTAGTAACAGCAAACAGGCGGTGCCGGTGGGGGCCCGTCAGAGAAGAGGTGGCTCAGAGGAAGGGCAGCAGCCGAGCTTCCCATGAGGCAGACTCACTGAACTCCTAACAGAGGGCCCCTGGACAAGTCAACCGAAGGCTCTCCCCTTGTTCTCTGGCCTGGGGTACTGCTCAGGTCAGCTGGTCTTCTCTCTCCCAGTGGTTGGTGTATAGATCCAGACAACTTTTAGAGACAGCCTGGGAGAGTGAAATGAGCAGAAGCTGTGTGTTCTTTCTCACGGTTCCACCGCCTACCAGCTCGGTGAACTTGAGCCAGTCATTTGACCTCTGTAGTTTAGTGGCACGGTCCATAAAATGAGGTGATATTGCAACCCAGCCAGCAATCAATGCGTGTTAGTGATCTTCTCTGATTTCCTTCCCATGCCCACCAAATTTAACGTTTGGCTTATGTATTTGTATGTTTTGATTTTAGTGCAGGATCCGTGCGTAAAGCACCTGGGAACTACTGAAGTAAATCCATTGCTTCTCTGGCATGGGGACCCAGCAGATTTCCCTTCTCTGTAACAGTGGGAAATCATCACCACCCATCATCCCTCCGCAGTCATTTCAGCTGCAGCGGAAATCGTTCCCACTCTTTATCTTGGGATTACTTTTGCTCCGGGGAGCTCTCTAAAGCTTCAAAATTATTGGTGTGTTTGACAAATTTTCCTTTCAACCCAGACCCCAGATGCAGACTTTCTTTAAAATTTTTATTTTTTTAAATCCTTGGTGACCAAACTTCAAGTCTTTTAAAACCCCAAGGAAAGCCTGCTGTCATTGGTTTTGCCCTTATCCAAATCTGCATGTGCTTCCTGACCACAAATTAGGTCACGGATAAGTTTGGAGCTGCCAATCAGCCTTGGATTCATCAAGCATTTTAAACTGCTGGTGCTGCAGCACCATCGCCAGTGTGAGTCACAGATAACGGCATCATTTGCATAGTTACAATCAGTTAGTGATAGAATGCCTGAGAGGCTGAGGGGATGCGTGGCAAATGCAAAGTCACTTTCAGATTTGCATTCATTTCTTTGTTAAATGGGGAACAGGGGACCTGACTGAAAGGGGCACCGCCTCCTGTTCAGCCTGATTCCGCAGAGCCTGTGCCTATGGAGCATTTCAACTCTTTGAAAGCGCTTTGTTATCTTCCTATGAGCCATTCTTCTCAACAGTGTCTGACATACCTAGTAGGCATTATTATCCATAATTCAGTGAAAGGGAAGTAAATCAAAAACAGGTTGAATGACTTGTTCGACACCACAGGAAGTCACAGCACAGGCAGAGGAAGAACCCACAGCTATGTAGCCCTCTCCATCTGTTAAGCCCTACTAGACACGTTTCTTACCTGTACCCAGTAATTAGGCAAAGTAACTGATGCCAAGTTAGGACATTGCATTGATTTTTTTTTCAGCATTTCCTCTCTTTTGAACTTACTCATTTGACTTGCAAAATATTGTAAAAATGCACCACCCCCCAAAATAAAAACAAAAAGGAGGGCCAGCTAGAGTTCATTTTATTCTGAGGATGGCAAACGCAAGGAGTTAATATTTCTAAATGCTCTGGCTGGTGCTGTGAGAGAGGCTGGTAAACCTGGAGAGAATTGTGTTCTACTTAAATGACAAGTACCAGCATCTGATTGATATTCTCTGCAAAGTTTTCCCCAGTTACACAGTTTTTCCTTGGCACCTATGATTTATGGAATATCCTTGTATTAATTAGGCATATGCTAGTATTTCGGAGGGAGAGGTAATAAGACAATTCTCTAGCATTTCATTGCATAATATATACAATTTATTAAAACGACATGATTTTAGAAACTGGAGAAAAGGTTAAACACCTTCTTCAGGTACTACAGTGGGAAATGCTGTCACGAAGGGCTAGCCATCTTCTAAATAAAAAAGAAAAAAGGAGTAACTAACTTCTTTAGTAGAAAGAGAGAGAGGAAAAAAACAACACACAGTTAAAAACCACAGCAATCCCTGACTCAGCAAACAAAAGCCGTTGATAAATGCACCTGCTCCGCTGTCTAGAGCTGATGTAGCCTTTTCAGGGTGGCCTTATCAAGTTAAGATCTTGCTGGAGAGTAATGAACAGGAGGAAAGACCCTGCTCCTCAATTGCTCATCATTAGAGCTCCATTCACAGCTGGAGGAGGAGCAGGGACTGGGATAAATCAGTGCTTTGAACCTCCTGATAATTGGTGCTCAAATCTCAGAATCTGGGTATTATTCTTGACTAAAGTATCTGCCACATGGCTGGATTGCTCTATACATTAATATGTTGAAGACAAAGTGGTGCAGGCTTTCATCCTGGCAAAGGGGATTAGCAGAATCGGACTACACATGGGCCTGACTATGTCACACTGAGCAGGCTCTCAGTACCTGAGTTCCTCACGCATGGAATGAGAATGAAAGTCACGTCTGGGGAGGGTAAGTGAGAACATACAAGAGGACAGTTTACTTTTAATTAAAGTGCCACATAAATGTAAAAGCAAACCTACATTTTGCAGAAATTTAACAACGTGAAGGAAACTTTTGGTGAATGCCTACTTGTATGTAAACTCTAGGCACATTGCAAAGGATATTTCTAAACATCACAAGAACCCTGAAGAACAGGGGGGTCAGAATGACCTGCTCAGGTAGCTAAAGAGGAGTGCAGAAAGGTCTCTAACTCTGGGGTCTGAGGACATCGCTCCAGTGGCCCTGTTTGAAGTCATAGGAAATGCTCAAATGAGCCTCTCTTTTTGCAATCTGCAAAAGGGGTTTTGATCAGCCCTCAGTCATTTTTTATTAACACAGCTACTTCCAAAGACACGGAGTCTTCCTCACATTTGCTGTTTTTCTGCCAGACTCAAGTGTAGCAGATGCTTGGGCATTCTGAGCCATCCCACCACAGGTTGACAGACACCTTGTTCTCTGTCAACTACAGACTCTTTGCTCTCAGAGTAGTTTTGGGGAGGGAATACTTCTAAGGGCCTGGAGACATGGGCTTGATGTGCATTTAGTGTTTGTATCAGATAGTCCTAAATATTTTACTATTTTTAGGGTGATTCACTCAATGATTTGTGGCAGCCACATATGTGCAGAATCAGTTTTTCCTAGTATTTCTGAGGTGGTACAAAAAGATGAGTGCTAGTGATTACTCAGCCTGGCTTAGTAAGGGGTTTGCTGATGAGGTTCCATTCAAGGGGCTCAAATCACTTTCTAGGATGTGAGCAGTGGGGGTAGAATTATACCAGAGTGCTCACTGTGTCCATCTTTATCTAGTTGCTTAAAAGGAACTCCTTAAATTTATTTGTCCCCATCTGATACACAATAACAATTAGTTTTTTTACTAATTTGTCCAGGACATATACAATATATTTCCCAAAAATAGAAATCTAGACTGTACCCTAATAAGGTGATTCAAGAGTATAGGTTTTGGATTCAGTTACTGAAATCCTTAGCTGTGACGTTTGGGGAAATTTTTCATTTCTTTAAGTCTTCAGCTTCCTTCTGTAACCAACAAAATAAAAAATTTAAAAAAACCTACAGGGTAAGATTGTTTTGAGTATTAAATATGCACTATTTAATACTATATATTAAATATGCACTATTTAATACTATATATTAAATATGCACTATTTAATACTATATAAAGAACAGAGTTCAGCTTCCAACACATACCAAACACTTAGTAATTGTTTTTACAAGTACATCTGTACACATGCATACACAGGGCATACACAAGGCAAGCAGTGAGATGGGACGGGTTCTTTCTAGGTAATAAATTTACTCATTTACAGTAGATATTACCGTTCTCACCTTATCCATTAGGGAAAAGCATAGGAAGATTAAAATGGCTTCATCAACATCATCTGACTAGTTATTGATCAAGTGGAAATCAATTCAGAATTGTAGTTTCAGCTTGTCTCTACACGTAGGCTCTTTAAATTGCCATCCTTGGGCTCTCACAACACAGCCCTTTCTCTGCTATAGGATAATTAGCATGAATAAACAGCAAAGAAGTTAAAAAAAAAAAAGATTCATAAAAACTGTTTTCAACTTCAAACCGCTTCCTCTTTCCAGAATTGCTGGTAACCATTCATCCACTAATTATCCTGGATAAAGGATATGCAAGGCTACTTCCTTCCAACTGACTTTTATTCCAGGAAAGTTCCCATTCCCACAGTTCTAAGTGGGTAATATTTTCAGGGAGTGTCCCACCCTATGGGAATTGGGAACTAAAAACAAAAAAGAAATTATTGAAGACCCACAGGTAAAATATCAAAGAGAGAGAGAGAAAGGTCAATAATGGAAGAGGAGGTAAGGAGAAACTGGGATATGAGAAGGTAATATTTGGTTTTAACTGAGGAACTCTCCTATGATGCTTACATCTCTCCCTTTTAAACAATTGCATCATAATGTGTCTCCACAGGTCTCCTACTTGGAGTTTGTTGACGTTCTTAGATGTTTACTAGTATATTCATGTCTTTCATTAAATATGAGAACTTGGGGAGGCATTATCTCTTTAAATATTCTCTCTGACCCTTTCTCTCTCTCTCCTTTTGGAACTCCCTTAATACATACGTTGGGTCACTTGATAGTGTCCCTCCCACCTGTCCTTTAGGTTCTATATCCCTGACTGATTTTATTGAAAAATTGGTTGCAGGGCAGAAATCCAGTTCCTTTGAGATCATGCATACTGTAGAATTTCATTCAAGAAACCTTCCTTCCTTCAATTCTTTCTTCATTAAAATTTTTGAGCAAACAAATACTGAATATATATGGTATTGGCACCAATACTAGATTCTCAGATTCATACACATTTTCTGCAGCTTGTCTTCATTTGGTGTTTCTCTGTCTTCATCTGTCCTCAATTCTAGAGCATCCTCATAGTCTGACACCAGAGTAGGTAGCTATTGGAAAGGATGGTATGGTAGACTGTTCTCACTCTTTTTATTACCTGCCTCTTGGGTTCTTCATACCTTATAAGGCAGAGGTTATGCGAGTCTCACTTCTCCAGCTTCCTTTGCAGCTAAGATATAGGCAAATGACTTGAGGACGAGTAATACTAGGGATTAGGCCATCAGCAACTGGTGTCCAGTTTTGGTGGAATCAGAGTCACAGGGGGTGCTGTTTGGACCCAGAAATAATAGAGTATTTGCAGCACTATGAGGTGAGAGATATTGGACAAATTCCTGCTTCTCTAGTCCATGCCTTTTCCCTCTGTGAGATCCTGAATCATCCATTATTCTGTAAAAAAACTATTTTTCTACCTAAATTAGCCAGATCTAGTTTTTGATTTCTTATAGTTAAGGGCTCAGCCTCAAGTTATAAAATCTATCTGTAAAACAAAACTCACTGTTCTCAGAGTAAAAAGCAGATAACCTGTGACCCAAGCTTGAAGAGGGCTTCAGAGGAAGCAATGTAAACTAATAAGAGTATTTTGATGGGTAGGCGGTGATTAATGATAAGGATTTCTGGAACAATTAATATTTAAAAATATAAGTAACCAGGCTGAAAAATTAAATAATAACAGCAATAGCCATTGTGCTATAAACTTGGTGAAAATAACTGTGCTAATGTATATACCTTAACATGCTAGGTAATTCCAACATGCAGGAAAGTTTTAGAGAGTGTGTTATTTATTTGATCATCACAAAAATTGAAAATATAATGACTGTTCCATTTCAGAGTTAAAAGCACAGCTTCAGAGAAGTTACTAACTCAGAGACAAAGAAGTGAGTGGCAAAAGCACATAGACTTATATGTACTTGTCTGAATCTGATCCCTAGACCCCATTATGTCAAGACTCACTGAAGGCTTGAGTTCAACCTCAGCTCTGACAACTATTACCCATATAATGTTTAGCTTATTTAACATTCTGCACTTTAGTCTCCCCATTTGGAGAGTAGGGGATTCTAATATCTGCTTTGAAATTATTTGGGAAATAATCTGAAATAAAATTCATAAAATCCAACACAGGTTTCTTTTTTCTCTCTTCCATTCTCTAGTCATCTGTGCAGTCCATGATCTCAAGAGAGAATGTATTAGTTCTTTACAAAAGCAATCTCCCTCCCTCTTCTGTACACAGATAGACTACATATTGCAGTTTCTATTTCCTATAGACAGAAATCAATATCTTTTTCCCATTGTCATATTTGGACTCTAACTCCAACTACCTGCTGAGTTCTGATTGATATTTCCCTGCTCCAAGGACACTGATCCTCCCTTCTCACTCCTTACCCAGTGCTGCTTGAATGCAGAGAAAAGTAGAGGCAAAGCTGGAAAGCCCGGTCTCTGTATATGACTGTGTGGAGTCACGGGTGGACTATACAAGAATAAGACATAAGCCACTATTTTGTTAACTTACTGAGACATGCATTTCTATGACTCCACAGCTAGTGACCTTAATTAATACAGAGAGGAAAATGCAAGTACACACAAATTTTGTAATTTTTAAAAATTTTGCTTTTTAAATCATGGTTAAAGTTTCAATTTGATCAACCATGCATTTATTATGGTCATGAGTTATTGGCTCTCTCTTCAGCATGGCCAAAGCCACTATTGTATAGGTTTAGCCTTAAACCCGAGACACAGGAAACTTGAGTATCGAGAATCAGGGGCATTATTATTTCTGTAATGACCTAATACTTTACTTCCCAAGTGTCGGATCTCCTCTTCTCCTTCCATCACATTAATGAGCCCTTGACTTCTTTCTTTAAGTTTCTTCCAGGGTTGAAATATTTTTTCTTTACAATCCAAGCTTTTGAATCAATTCTCACTTTCTACTGTGGGACCTCTTCATCACAAACTTCCTAAGACCCAAGGCCCGTGACTAGCTTTACTGAAGATATTGGAACTAGCCTAATGGTCACCAAGGTGTATGGCATCCAGGCAGAGTCTTCTAATATAATGTCAATTGTACACATGTTCTGTAATTTTCTTATTTCTTCTTTATTCGAAATATGCCTTTCTCCAGTGTTCAAGGACCACCCCCTCTGGGTCTGGGGTATTGGTTCCAACCACTTGCTGAGCACATAAATGCCTGAAGTCCCAAAAAGAGACACTCTGTACCCCTCTCCATAAGCGTGAGACAATGGAATAAGTTGCTTATTTGATTACCTGACAAACAGGGGAAACTGCTTTCTGGTCCCAAGCTCTGCAATCTAGCAACCTAGATCGCCAATTCCCATATCTGCAATTCCATGCTCTAGCCTTTTAGGGACTAAAGTCCTGCCCCTGCCCTTCAGTCTTTGAGGTTAAATTTTCTTCTATTTTCATTGATCTCTCAGATCACAAATTCTCCTTTTTGCCTGCCTGATCAAACTTAGAACCCTGGGATTAATTTCCTAGGCCCAGGTGTTAATTATAAGGATAGAAACTTAGAAGACTTCTGAAGCCAGTAGTCTAGTTGGGGGGAAAGGTAAATATTCATACCTTCTGAAGACGCCTAGTGAAATGATGATTCTATAAAGTGGTTGACCAGATAGAACAAATGTTCTAGATTGGTCTAATAAGCAACAGGAAGCCATGGCAAGTAAGTTGTGGAGGAAATGAGGAATATGTGATATAATATCATTTATGCATGCTGAATAAAATGACCCTGAGTGATTTGTTTTCTAAAATATACTTCATTTTAGTAGATTGCATGCATATATAATATACACGTTGAAGAAAATCTAAATGATCTGATCAGGGTATTTCCCCCCTGGCTGGCACTGCTCCTTTTCACCTCATTTCTTAAAAATATATTTTTATCAATTCCAGAGAGGAAGGGATAGGGATAGAGAGATAGAAACATCAATGATGAGAAAGAATCATTGATTGGCTACCTCCTGCACGCCCCACACTGGGGATTGAGCCTGCAACCCAGGAATCAAACTGTGACCTCTTGGTTCCTATGTCGATGCTGAACCACTGAGCAACACTGGTCGGGCACCTTCTTTTCACCTCTTAAAGGTATCTGAGGTTGACGTGCTGGGAGGTGGGAAATAAGACATTTTTCTTCAAACCTCGAGGCCATCAGACATACAGATTTCCCGCCCTACCTCAATTTTTGCTTTATCTGTGTTACTGAAGTCACTCTCCCTGCTTGAGTAGCACAAGCTTTAGCTTGAGTTTTAAAAATTCAGACAAATGAAACTCCAGTCAATCATCTCAAAATTCAGACTCTGCCAATCAAGTATGTCCTGGTTTCATAGTTGTTCATACCTGCATGGAACCCAATTACATAGGCCCCTGGGAGTCCCTTTCAACACCCTCTTCATCACTCTTCATTCAGTGGACGCTTCCCTACCTCTGACCCTTAGATTAATGGTTCATGTTCGATGATTCACCTCATATCCTGGGAACCAAAAGCCAAAAGAAACCCCAGACTTCAGCTTGAACTGTTTTTAACCTCTGTTACTCAAACCATTCACAGTGACACCCTCTGCGATCTGCCCCTAATAATCTCAAACTACTCCTCTCTCTCCTGATGGGAGCTTCTGATTTTCTACTGCTTTAAAAATCTTCGGTTCTCTTGAAACTTGCTCTCTTTCTCATTCTGCCCTCTACCTAAATCACTTACCTTCAGAGATCAAATCCTTGGACCACCTTCAGCCATATAAAATTTGAATTACCATGGGGCTTTTCTTTCTTCTAAATAAATTCTAGCATAATCACCCTTTGCTCAACAATTTAACTAGAAATCAAAACCTTTTCCCTGGTGTAAATGATTTTAGGGAGCCTTTTGTTGTATTAGCCTCATTCTATTTATTAAGTATTGAAATCCACAACACCCCAATACACTCAAATATTAAAAGTTAAATGTCACTGCAGTTATGTAAGATTTGCAAGTGATAGATGTCATTTTTCTACTTAAGACAATCCAAATCTGACTCACATATGTTTGGAAAATCCTCAGAAGATAGGAGATATAACAGGAAACTAGGAGGCCTCTGTAACTTTAGTGGTGGAGAAAAAGTACTTAAATGTTCTGATGTGGCAAACCACCCCAAAATAACCTTTTATGTTTCCACTTTCTGTAGAAATATTTCCTAAAGCTTAGTAGAGCTAGGTAGGAATGGGCTCTGGATTAATTTTGACCTTCTGTGGCAATGCATTTTTAAGACCCAGAATTTATGTGTGCAGAATATTAAATGTCAAATGCAAATATGAAAATGGAGCTACACAGTTGCAGATAGTCCCTAATTGATACTAGCAGGCTATTCCCTTTAAATGTTAATGAAACTGTTGTAATTACTAAATGACCAAAACAGCTCAGAAGCCAGGGTTCACAGCTGTAAACCATTACTTGTAAATTACTGGCACAGGCCCCCATTAGCAGATGGCTCTGCCCATGGAAGAAAACTTTCTCAAGATGCTTTTCTTCCAGGCCTGGGCTCAGGAGCAAATTAGATGAGCACATTAGAGAGGGCCAGAATGTCTGTTTGGACATGTCACTGGAGATAAGCACCTTTTTTGATCTTTTTTTTTCCCCATTACATTCTTTGCAGAAAGTGCTGAATATCAGAGAACATGAAGAAAAGAAGAGAAACTGACCGAGCTTATAAATGTTGCACGAAGGTTCAGATATGCACAGTTCTGCTGCTTTTTAAGGAGCATGTTTCCTACATACTGAAGCAGATGGGCATGCTGGGATGGAGGTAAATAATGAAGAGGGAGAAGGGTGTGTGAGTGTGTGTGTGTGTGTGTGTGTGTGTGTGTGTGTGTGTGTGTGTGTGTTGAGACCTGTTAACAAGCCAGTGGCAGAAAAGCAATTAGAAAAAATAGGCATTTGAATAGGCTTAGTACCCTCAAGACAGAGAACATCTATAAAGCTGTGTAAGCAAAACTATGCAGTAGGAACAAGCTATGTCTTTATTAGAGAAGGCCCATGGCTCTCCACAGCTTTGTTCTGTAAATTCCATACCAGCTTTGCAAACTCTCTGAGGTTATTAACTGTAGTGGAGATTTTTTGAAAGAGTTGGGTAAGTCCTGCGGTTGAGCCTTTCATTAATATGAAAGAAAGGTTAATTAAGACATTTGCCAAGAATAGGAGGAAGGAGGAGTTTGTCTTACAATGTATATGCCAGACAAACTATCCTTAAAAAAATGATATCCTCACCATGAACTACTCTGTCGAGAAAATGTTTAAGGGATAGGTGTTTACAATCAAACCAGAGAGGACAGGCAATGTCTGCATTTTGAACAGTTTGAACCACAAAGTAATATAGAAAGCAGTTGTTAGGATTTCAAAATGTGTCTTCATAGGAAAGGACTGTTTTCTAACTGTTTCTATATTTAGATAAAATATAAAATTAATCTAAATAGTTTGATCTATGGTAGCAGAGGGCACAAAGCGTGGAGATGTAGGGTATGTGCCAGGATGTGGGTCAGAGTTGCTGTGAAATCGTCAGTTATGAAAAACGGAGACATAGATTCTGAATTTTGTGAAGGTAATGCATAACACTGAGATTTCCAGGGTATTTATGTTTTATGTCTGAAACCTATGAGACCAGAATAATCAGAGTTAGAACTGACCCATAAAATCAGTAATGAATGATTAATGAGCCGAAAGAGTCTTGAGCCTGGATCCTGGAGGCGCTGCATTGCAAGAGCATGATGAAAAGACTTCCTGAATTCAAAACCTGGTTAGGGCAATATTTTGAGTTATTTGATGTTGGCCTTCAGTTTCTGACCACTTTCCTATCTTCCTCAAAGATCCTCACTCACTGGTGCCCTAGAAGCAACCCAGCCCCAGGGCTTTCTTCTGCTTGATCCTTTGCCTTTGCCCTTCCACCCAGGCCTGGCAAACACGATCTTTAGTTTTTTTCTTACTTTTCTTACTTTCCTTCCTTCCTTCTTAGGTATTTTTAAGAAGAATGCGAGCAAGTGTGTAGGCAGTATAATCTAATGTACAATAAGAGGTGGTCAATCAATCTGTAACTCTTCCAGAGGTGGAAAGCATTTTTGGAAGTGGATCATCATTCCAGCGGGGGGCTTCAGCCTGTAGTCTCTGAAGTCAGACAAAGAACCACATTCAAAAACCTGGCCCTGATGCTGTCCTCCTGTGTGTCCTTAAGCATGTTGCTCAACTTATCTGTGCCTCATTTCATCATCTACATGTTGGCATAATAATAGTATTTGCCCCATGTGATTAATTTGAAGAATTTGAATTACTTAATATACTCACTGATAGAAATTAAAATGTTTAATAAATGTAACTCAAATGATTTTTGAATTGACAATTTCAAACTTTAAATAGTTTTATATAGTGAAAATAAGAGACTCAGTAATGGAAAAGAATATTTTCTACCTGAAACACTTATAAAAAGTAATTAATTTCCTGGTTTTGATAATATATTAGTTATATAAATTGTTTCCATTGGAGGAAACTGGGTGACAAGCAAATGGAACTTCTTTGTACTATTTTTGCAACTTCTTATGAATCCATTGCAAAATAATAAGTTAAAAAAAGTAATAAGCCGAGTCTTGATTTTATTTCTGAGCCAAATTTACTGAACTATTTTTGATTTTCATAGTTTTTTCCCCTCTCGTGTTTTTAAACCACAGGTTCTTGAAAGCCTTCAGATTTTTCATACAAGTCCCATGTCCATTGCTATAAAGAATGGTTCAAAAAGGGTATTGTGTTGTGTGTGTATGTGCACACACATGTATGTGTGTGTGTGTGTGTTATGTTGAGAGCAGTGATACTTACAAATTTATCACTTTTGAGTGAAGGGATAACCATTTGAGGTTATTCAATTGACCATTTGTACAGATATATGGGGGGTGCATTTTTGTATACTCTTTTAGAATCTGAAGGATTGTATTCTATGATGTTTTAACAGTTAGCATATTGTAAACATGCAAGCATGCTTAACCATTTTAAGGCCATGAACGTTTCTGAGAATTTAGTAAAAGTGATGAACTCTTCCCAAGAAAGAGTGTTAAAATAAATTCAAGCAAAATAATTGTGTGCAATTTTTTCCTATTGTGAGTCATTATTGAGCCCCTACTATGTGCTAGTAGCAGTAATAGAGGTAGGGGCTGTAGAGTGTAGGGCACATGAAAAGAAATAAGATAAGCCTTGTCCCTCTCCAGTGAGAGATGGAACTATGAAGAGGCATTATCATGCAACATGATGGATGCTATTTACTGGGAGTGCAGTGCACTCTCTCACATAGGAGGAGCATCTAGCCCAGACTTGAAAGAAAAAAAAATTTCCTGGAAAAGTGGCCTCTGAGTTAAACCAGAAGGAGAAGTAGGCATTACCCAGTTGATGAAAAAGAGTTTGATTTTAGCATAGGAAACATATCATTGGAAGGTGTGGTTACTAGAGTAGTTGCAGAATTCTGAGAAGCGAGGAAAGCTAGAATATGACATATCAGGAAGATAGGAATAAGAGATAACAATAGGAAATGAGCAGGTGCCAGATCATGCAGGACCTTATAAAGCCCTGTTAAGAAATCCTTACTCTTGAACATTGGAGAATCTTTGCAGGGTTTTAAGTGGAGTAAGAGTTGTGTTATAGAAATAATATAAGCATCTAATCACTGTGGGCAATGGACTGGAGAGGGCCAAAACTGGAATGTGGGAAAGCAGTAATGAGCCCATTGTAGCAACACAAGGAAGAGATGATAGTGTCCCACACTCTTGGCAAGAGACAGAAAGAGGAGTGGTTGGTTTTATGAGATATTTCTAAGTAGAATAGATATGATTTTATTTGGATGTGAGAAGTATAAGAGAGGAAAGTTGGAAGTTAATCTAAGATTTCTCTTCTAAGCCAGAGTTGCTGATGTTGCTCCTCATTCAGATAGACATCAGAGGAGTAAGGTTTTGAATAAGAAGAGATTAAGTTTTGGGTTTGTTGAATTTTAAATTCTATGGGCTATCCAAGCACTTAGATATGAAGCTCCAGGCTATGAAAAGAGATACTAGAATTGGTATTATTTGAAAATAATTGAAGCCAAGGAATAGTTGAGATCATACAAAAGAGTGATAGAACTTTAGTGAATTAGAGTGAAAGCTAAACCACTCTAACAAAAGGACCTTATAATACCCTGACTTGGAGGAAAAAGAAATTCCATTTTCTCTCCCATAACAGCCATAAAGACCAAGTTGATAGAATAACTTAACTCTACAAAGGCACTTAGGGACACATATCTGGGTGATTCCATAGGTGTTATTACCATGACTGAAACTGGAAGTACTGCCACCTCTGAATTCCAGCCATTGGTACCAGTTGTCATACATAGACAGAAAGGAGAGAGAGTGGATCTATAGATGCATCATAGTTTACAGGTTTGGTGATGGAAGTTAAGGAAACTTCTATGTAAGAGAGAAATCAAGACCGTCTACTGAGCACCAGGGGGCACGGCAGGGTTATAAAACAAACATTGTCTTCATGGAGAACTGGAAACAAAGTAATGGAGAAAGTGAGTGGGTCAGATTGCTGGTCATTCTGGGGCACCTAATTAAGTTTGGAAACAATAACTTTATAACATTTGTATCAAACTATTTAATCACAAAAGACCATGAAAGAAATCTTTACCAAGATTTATATTTTCCTTGCTCTCATGTATTTTTAAGTATTATTCAAGGCTAATTATTGAAAAATTTAAGGCATCCAAACTTTATGATCCAAATTTTACAAACATGACAAATAAAATGTTCCCCAAAGGAAATCTCAGCCAGAATCTGACATTATTCGGCTTTTAAAAATGGAATTGCCTTTCATTTGAAATCATGCATGTTATTTTTGACATCTAATTTTGCTATTTCTTGGTGATTTGTGCAGGTGACTTCATGTGCTAAGGACTCCTTTACAAAGTCGTATGAGCGGAATCAATGTTTTCACAAATGGCTCTGCCAGGTCAGTATCCATTGTCAAGTGAAAACTGAATTATCTGGGACTTCAGAATCAGTTGCAGTGACATTCTCTGTGTCAGCAAGATGATCATGAGCCCAGGTTTCAATATTTAAGTTGTTTGAGCTGAAGTAACTTTGGGAAGGACTCTGCAGTTTTTCCAGGGATCTGTAGATTTCTTCCCACAGAGAATTTGGCAATCCTCTGTCAGCCTCAGGACAGACTACAAACATCATGATTCTAGCATTTATAAATTTGGGATAGTTGCCTGATTTTGATAACTGGTAATGGGGTAAGCAGCAGGTTGTAGTTTTTTTATGGTGGTGGTTTGAAGTAAGGATGGGGGTTGTGTGTTTTGTTTTTAGCAGCATCTATAATTCAAGGTTTTGTTTTGAATGAACTACATCATTCATTGCCAGAAAGTATCCTTCCCTTAGCCAAGATATGAACCAACTCCTCCTTAGTAAGTAGTCTGCCCTCTCAAGTAAATGAAAGAAAGAAAGAAAGAAAGAAAGAAAGAAAGAAAGAAAGAAAGAAAGAAAGAAAGAAAGAAGGAAGGAAGGAAGGAAGGAAGGAAGGAAGGAAGGAAGGAAGGAAGGAAGGAAGGAAGGAGAAAGAAAGAAGAAAGAAAGAAAGAAAGAAAGAAAGAAAGAAAGAAAGAAAGAAAGAAAGAAAGAAAGAAAGAAAGAAAGAAGAAAGAGAGAGAGAGAGAGAGAGAGAGAGAGAGAGAGAGAGAGAGAGAGAGAAAGAAAGAAAGAAAGAAAGAAAGAAAGAAAGAAAGAAAGAAAGAAAGAAAGAAAGAAAGAAAGAAAGAAAGAAAGAAAGAAAATATGTTTCCCCAAGTGCAATCAAGCACTAAAAGTTTTCTTTTGGAACATGTAGTAAAGAAGTTTATTTTTTCTTTCATCCCTCGGTAAAACATGAGATTTAAATCCTTGGCTCTGATAAAGTTGATTTTGCCATGGCAGTGGATGAAGCTTCTCTCAGAATCACTGGCAGAGCCTCGTGTGACTTTTCATGGCAGTACGGAAGGCAGCGAGTCATTAGGACACGTGGGGCATGTTTCTTCAAGAAAGCAGCCAAGCCAGATGTGTTGCCAAGCATCGCAGGTGCTCCACCTGTGCAGGAACACCAAGATCTGTCTTCCAGTAGAAACCTGCCCTGGCAAAAAAGCTTTCGCACCATTTTGAAGACACTGACTTATTTCCAGGTTCCAAAATGGGCTCATAAAAAGCAAATTCTTATTTGATGGCAACAATGTGCACACAATAGATAAACGGTGGGAGCTGGCTTCATTGAGAGACACCTATATTTTTGTTCAGTTGAAAGCAACATGCCAACGACATAGCAGCCAATTTCTATGAGATTTGTTTTAATGGTGGAAAGCACATCAGTACTTTTAGAATGCGTGATGTTTGTTGACGAAGATAATTTAAAGACATCGCAAAGACACAAAATAACTGAACATGGGTCCACAAAAGTTTTTCTGAAATTGCAACTTATATTGTTTGAGAATGAAATAAAAAAAATTATGTGATGCTCTAATATATAACTTCCCTGCTGATAAATCCAAGTTCTTGTAAATATCTAATCTTAAAATTTAATGCTTTTTCTCAAAGAATAGATTCATATCATCTGATATGTTTGCATGATGATCTGGTATAAAATTTTCCTTCCATTATGGCCAGACACAATGTAATATATATCACTAAAAAATATTCTAAAATTACGATATGACAAAGGTTAGCTCATTTATTTTTTAAAAAGTCATGACACATCTACTATGAGCCAGGCACTGATATGGGCATCAGGGATTAAGCAGTGAATGGAACAAACCAAAACCCCAGCCATCGTAGAGCTTACATAGTAAGGCATCACTAATATATGCTTCCTAAGTATGCATAGCAGCATTCCATGTCACTCAATAATTGCTTTGAGCAAAATAAAATATTAATAACATTTACAAAAGTAATGCTAAAATATTTTTAAATAACTTTTTAAATAACAGCAATGAGATCAAAGGAAAGACTCATCTCTATTTTCTCTTAAATATATTTGATCATTTTTATAGCTGATTCCTAAATCCCTGAAACCACTACCTGGCTCTCTAGGGTCTCACAGACCTAGTTCACAAAGTTCAGGCACAAAAGAAAAATATTAATTGTTGATAAATAAACAGTATATATTCAAAGTTTAAAAGAAAAACATCTTGTTGATTTGAAAGGATTGAAAGATAATATTTTCTGAGCCTTACCTCAGTAGCAAAATACTTATTTATAGCACATTGTATCATAGTTTCTTTTTAAGCTACTACATATTTTTAAGCTTTTGTACATATGAAAAACTCCTGACAATGAAATGTCCATGTTACTTTCCATAACATCAATTTAGTTATCATCTCAGTCAATTTGCATTGCTATCAAAAAAATACCTTAAACTGGGTGGCTTATCAACAACAGAAATGTATTTGCTCACAGATCTGGGGTCTGGAAATATGAAACTATGGTGCCAGCATGGACAGATCTGGTGAGAGTCCTCTTCTGGGTTGCAGACTGCTGACTTCTGTGTGCTCACATGATGGAAAAGAAGCAAGCTAAGGGAGGAACCAAGATGGCGGCATAGTTAAACAACTAATCTGCTGCCTCAGACAACAATTTCAAAAATACAACTAAAAGACAAAAACGTCTACCACCCAGAACCACGGGAAAGCTGGCTGAGTGGAAGATTTACAACTAAGAAGAGAAAGAAGCACAATCGCTGAAAAGCTGAGGTACGGAGGCACACGAATCGGGCCGGCGGCGGGCGGCTGGGTGCGCGGCTTTTCTTCAACCCGCAGGGAGACAAGCTCCTGATCACTCTGAAATCCAGTTTCTGGGGATACTCGGGGGACCCAGGCACCTACGGGGAGAAGCTGGACTCTCGGCCATCGGGTTGGAAAGTGAGAGTGACTTTTTTGCAGTGGTGCGCCCAGCAATCATTGTTTACTGCGCTGGAGCGTGGGGCGCAGGGGCTTGGAAACGTGGAAAGGCAGAGACGGCTGACGGCAGCCATTGCCGTTGGCCACGCCCCAGCCTAGTGACGCCCTGAGGCCCCGCCCTGAGGCCCCGCCCCGCACATTCTACAAACCCGCCCCGGCTCCACACAGCGGCTTTTGCATATAAATGGCCTGTTCTGGAGCAGCTTAACCAACTGCAGCTCCAGTCAGACTGCTCCAAAACCGCCCAAGCAAAGGAGGAGAAAACTAGCCCTTGCTGTAGCTCCTGCTGGGGGACACACAGTACACAAGGGTACACCAAGAGTGTCCACCTCAAGTAACTGGGAGGCTGACCCGTTGAACCAATAGGACACCTAGTACACAAAACTACCCTACCAACTTAGGGAAGCAGAGAATATGAGAAGGCAAGGAAACAGATCACAAACCAAAGAAATGGAGGAGAACAAGCGACTGGACATAGAGTTCAAAACCACGGTTATAAGGTTTTTCAAGAATTTCATGGAAAAGGCCGATAAATTCCATGAGGACCAACTAGAAATTAAACATACACTGACTGAGATAAAAAATATTATACAGAGACCCAAAAGCAGACTAGAGGATTGCAAGAATCAACTCAAAGATTTGGAATACAAAGAGGCCAAGGACACTCTTCCTGAAAAGGCCGATAAATTCAATGAGGACCAACTAGAAATTAAACATACACTGACTGAGATAAAAAATATTATACAGAGACCCAAAAGCAGACTAGAGGATTGCAAGAATCAACTCAAAGATTTGGAATACAAAGAGGCCAAGGACACTCTTCCAGAGAAGCATGAAGAGAAGAGAATTCAGAAAGTTGAAGATAGTGTAAGAAGCCTCTGGGACAATTTCAAGCGAACCAACATCAGAATTATAGGGGTACCAGAAGAAGAGAGAGAGCAAGATGCTGAAAACCTATTTGAAGAAATAATGAACGAAAACTTCCCCCACCTGATGAAAGAAATAGACTTACAAGTCCAGGAAGCACACAGAACCCCAAACAAAAGGAATCCAAAGAGGACCACACCAAGACACATCATAATTAAAATGCCAAGAGCAAAAGACAAAGAGAGAATCTTACAAGCAGCAAGAGAAAAACAGTTAGTTACCTACAAGGGAGCTCCCATACGATTATCAGCTAATTTCTCAACAGAAACCATGCAGGCCAGACGGGAGTGGCAAGAAATATTCAAAGTGATGAATAGCAGGAACCTACAACCAAGACTACTCTACCCAGCAAAGTTATCATTCAGAATTGAAGGGCAGATAAAGAGCTTCACAGATAAGAAAAAGCTAAAGGAGTTCATCACCACCAAACCAGCATTATATGAAATGCTGAAAGGTATTCTTTAAAAAGAGGAAAAAGAAGAAGAAAGATAAAAATTATGAACAACAAATACATATCTATCAACAAGTGAATCTAAAAGTCAAGTGAATTAAAAATCTGAGGAACAGAATAAACTGGTGAACTTAATAGAATCAGGCATAGAATGGGAGTGGATTGATAATGCTCAGGGGGAAAGGGGTGTCTGTGTGGGGAGTATGGGAAGAGACTGGACAAAAATCATACACCTATGGATAAGGACAGCGGGGCGGGGGGAGGTAAGGGAAGGGGGGGGGGTAGGAACTGGGTGGTGGGGAGATATGTGGGGAAAAAGGAGAAACAATTGTAATCTGAACAATAAAGATTCATTAAAAAAAAAAAAAAAAAAAAAAGAAGCAAGCTAACTCTCTTGCTTCTTATAAGGGCACAAAACCTATTCATGAGGGCTCCATCCTTGTGACCTAATCACCTCCCAAAAGCTCAGCCACCAAGTACCATCACATTGGGGATTAGATTTCAACATATAAATTTGGGGGCTGGTTGCACAAATATTTAGTCCATAACCTCATCACTGAGTTATTTATCTTTGGAAAGGTTTATAACCCCCTTAAGTTCCTTCAAGTCAACAGCTTTCCTTTGAAACTAAGCTGAGTTTTCCTGTCTATGTAATATTAACAATATGCATGAGTTAAACTGTTCTGTTTGCTGCCTTAAAACTATGGAAGCCCTTTCATTGTGCTGCCAAAAACAAGTATAAGTCCAATTAAGCTTCTAGGACAATGGTCTCCCATTAGAAAGTAGGAAGACAAAACAAATAGTTGTTTAAAAACATCTGTTGTTTTGTCTGCCTGGTGGAATAATTCGCCACATGTGCACCAGCCTCCCACCAATGCATTCTGGCAATTTACTTGCCCCAATACTAACTAGGTACTTCCAAAGGAACCCTTCATTTATTTTTTACAGACTCTGATACCCTGTTCATGGTGATTATTGTTAATGGAGTCACTATCTGACTTAGGCAGGACCAATAAGAATCTTTCCTAGGGATTTATAAACTGAGGACAATATGGAAGAAGTTTTAGCTCATCTATGGTTTCATATATTAAGGAACTTAAATGTTGAGGCTGCCAGTAACATTGTGTCTAGCATGTATGGGAGAATTCAACAGAAAAAGTGAAGCAAGGAAGCGATCATATTTATGAGTCCTTATCAACTCTGTCCTTATTTTGGTTATGTTAGCCAATAAATTACTCTTGTTTGATAGAGGTAGTTTCAAGTCCATTTATGCCACTTGCAGCAAAATTGTTCTGATCATGTAATGTTCATTGATTATTTTCAGCTTGGAAATTTGATTAATTATGTAATGTTCATTGATTATTTTCAGCTTGGAAATTTGATTAGTTACTTCATCAGTAACAGATTAATTTTGTCATTGAAATAGTCTATTTTAGCATTTACATGGCATTTTCATCTCTAACAGATGATAAATCTATTTTAGAAGGTTAAATTTTATTATCTTTTAAAATGTCATTTTATATTATGTTTATTGGTACAAATAATAGTTAATGTCTTAATAAATTACATTGAATTAGAAAAAAAATAATATTTAGACAAAACTTCTCAAAAAACTTTCATGGGGAAGAAAAGGAAATACAATATTTTAAATGTAAAGCTTGATTCTTAGCCTAAGTGTAGGACTGACATAATTTGGATTTAAATCATCTTTTACAATAGTTAAGTATTTTTCTCAATGAGATTATAAAATAATGGAATCTCTAGGGTTTGCACATCTATGAAGTTGTTATGTTTTTTTAATCACCATCATCAAAGAAACGTTGATCTTATAGATTCATTTTACAACATGTACTATTCATCATCATTTTAAGACTCTGTGCAAGCTGACAAATAATTTTTGTACATTATTCACAATATTATGAAATTCTAACTTTTTACATCTGTTTTTCCTCCATGTAGAGTGGAGGAAAAGTAGTTACTTCAAGCCTGACCACAAAATTCCTTTTGGGAAGAACATTCATACTGGAAGAATAAACAGTGGGTGTTTTTGATAACCAAATGAGCTCCTTTGAGGAGAGGCTGTTATTCTGGGGTGAGGAGAGTATCAGAGAAACTGTTCTACACAGGGAAATGAACTGCTGTTCAGTAGTTGGAAATTGTCTTATTAGCAAAATATGATAAAATTGTTAGGTGGTGTTCAGTGAATAGTTGAGGCTGATGATCCTGCTTCACACAATGGCAACTCAGTTCCCTGTTTTTTTGTTTGTTTGTTTGTTTTTAATATATTTTATTGATTTTTTACAGAGAGGACGGGAAAGGGATAGAGAGTTAGAAACATCAATGAAAGAGAAGCATCAATCAGCTGCCTCCTTCACACCCCTAATAGGGATGTGCCTGCAACCAAGGTACATGCCCTTGACTGGAATCGAACACGGGACCCTTCAGTCCCCAGGCTGATGCTCTATCCACTGAGCCAAACTGGCTAGGGCTCAGTTCCCTGTTTTTGTCTAGCCCTGGTTGGTGGGGGAAGATGACTTAGCCTCTGAAAAGTTTGCCTGAGGTTTTTCCATGGAGGGAAAATCATGGAAATAAGACCATTTCCATAGAAAAAAAGGTTGGAGTCAATGGGCTGAAGGTCTTAAAAAGGTTTGAAACATTTTCCATGAGAGACACTTGAGAAAATAAAAAGAAAGCACTCATCCACTTAACATATAGTTATTAAGCATTATTTACTTGCCAGACAATCTTTCAGGTGCTGGAAAAATTACATTGTGTGTGTGTGTGTGTGTGTGTGTGTGTGTGTGTGTGTGTGTGTATAGTGGTAGTGAACAATTGGGTTAACTAGGAATGTAGTTCAAACACACAGTACAATGAAGAAAGAAAACTAAACAATGCAGAGATTATGGTGATGAATGTCAAATCTCAGTCGAGTAAAAAATAAAATAAAATTAAGGGCCCAATGGAGAGTTAGTGAAAGATGATAATTTTTGCAATACCTTAATTATATGCAATATGTATGTGATTAAAAAATCACTGGCTTTGAAAAAACTAAGAATCCATGACAATTTTCAAAGGTCTTTGTGATTTGCATTTTAAGACAGTAGACACATAACCTTCTTGTGTCATGCATTTTTTGTTTCTTGTTCCTGCCTTTATGTATTTACTAGAGACCTGGTGCACGACATTCGTGCACTGGGGGGAGGGCGGTCCCTCAGCCCAGCCTGCACCCTCTTGCAGTCTGGGACCCCTTGGGGGATATCTGCCTGCCGGCTTAGGCCCATTCCCCATGGGGAGCCAGCTTAAGTTGGCAGGTGGACATCCCCCAAGGGGTCCTTAGTGCTGCTGTGGAAGCGGGAGAGGCTCCCACCACTGTCGCTGTGCTCACCAGCCGTTTGCTAACCATGAGCCCACCTTCTGGCTAAGTGGTGCTCCTCCTGTGGGAGCTCACTGACCACCAGGGGGCAGCTCCTGCATTGAGTGTCTGCCCCCTGGTGGTCAGTGTGCATCTGGTCATTCTGCTATTCAGTCGATTTGCATATCAGGGTTTTATTGTATAGGATTTTAAAAATATTTTTATTGGGATTTCAGAGAGAAAGGGAGAGAGAGATAGAAACATTAATGATAAGAGAGAATCATTGATCGGCTGCTTACTGCACGCCCCCTATAAGGGGTTGAGCCCACAACCCAGGCATGTGCCCTTGACTGGAATCAAACCTGGGACACTTCAGTCTCCAGGCTGACGTTCTAGCCACTGAGCCAAACCAGCTATGGCTGTTCCTGCCTTTAAAAGATAAGAAACAAAGTCACAATAACGCTAACATTTAGGAAATTTTGTTTTTAATATTGTAAATTGTAAAAAAAAGTTATTGCTTTATGTGATAAACTCTGCATATTCAAATTTGTCTGATGATTTTTGAGATCCCTCTAGAAAACTGACATCACTCATGGAAATGGACAAAAAATAAGATTTTTTTTTAATTTCACAAATACTGTGGGGTTGAGGGAGGAGCACTCCTCAGCTTTCTAGTTTTTAAAAAATTACTTCAGAGCCCTAGCTGGTTTGGCATACCAGCTCTGGTCAGGGCCCATGTGGGAGACAACCAATCAATTGTTTCTCTCACAGCAATGTTTCTCTCTGTGTGTCTATTTCCCTCTCTTACACTCTTTCTAAAAATCAATGAAAAAATATCCTCTTGTCAGGATTAACAATAAAATAAAATAAATAAATAAAAATGTCACAATCTGCTGTAGTTAAGAACACAAGTTCTGGAGTCAGTCTGCTTGAGCCTATATCCTGGCTTAGCTACCAAAGTGGAGTTTATTACCTTAGGTTAGATACTTAATAAATTGTATATATTTCTTCTATATTAAATATGGTTAAGTATATAGAGGTCATAGTGCATATGCTAATTTCATGCAATTATCCTGTATAATAAAAGCCTAATGCAAATCGACCGAATGGTGGAATGACCGTTTGACGGGGGATGGGGCCAGCAAGCAGGCGGCGTCAGGCCAGCCAAGGTGGGTGCCAGTGGGCAGAGGGAGGGGACTGTGGTGGCAGTGAGGTGAAGGAGGGCAAGGCCAGCTGGTGCCTTTCCCCAATCCACCCACTGGTTGCCTTGGAGGGTGGGGCTGGCCACTTGCCGGCCGGTGCTGTCCCCCAATCAGCTTGCCAGTCGCCTCCCGCAGAGGGAGGCCAGACTGCGGCTTAGGCCCTCTTTCCATGGGGAGCGGGCCTAAGCCATCAGTTGGGCATTCACTGAGGGCTCCTGGACCACAAGAGGGCGTACCCCGGGCTGAGGGACACCCCCAAGTGCACGAATTTTCATGTACTGGGCCTCTAGTATTTAATGAAATAATCCAAATGAACCGCAGACTATAATGCCAAGGTTATACTATGAGACAATACCTGTGGTTTTATTTTTCTTTATTGGATTTATTGCTCCTTAAAACTATACAAATTTCCTAAGTAGTATCAAGAGTTTTCATGATTTAAAACATAGTTTTGGAAGGTTTGGCAAGGAATTTATATAATTTGCTTTTACTTGTCACTATTTTAAATTTAGTTAGACATCTCCATGAGGAAGTACATGAAGTATATGTATATACAAATATATACATTCTAGAGGCTGGTGCATGAAATTTATGCATAGGGGATGGGTGGGTGAGTGGGTGTGTGTGTGTCCCTCAGCCCAGCCTGCACCTTCTCCAATCTGGGACCCCTCTCACAGTCCAGGACTGCTGGCTCCCAACTGCTCATGTGCCTGCCTGCCTGCCTGATTGCCCATAACCGCTTCTGCCTGCCAGCTTGATCACCCCCTAAACACTCCCCTGTCAGCCTGATCAACGCCTAACTGCCCTCCCTTGCCAGCCTGGTCTCCCCTAACTGCCCTCCCCTGCAGGTCTGGTCGCCCCCAACTGCCCTCTCCTGCAGGCCTGGTCGCTCCCAACTGCCCTCCTCTACCAGCCCAGTCCCCCCCAACTGCCCTCCCTTGCAGGCCATCTTGTGGCGGCTATCTTGTATCCACATGGAGGCAGCCATCTTTGACCACATGGGGGCAGCCATCTTGTGTGTTGGAGTGATGGTCAATTTGCATATTACATCTTTATTAGATAAGATAAGAATATATACAAATATATTTTACATATATTTTGAACCTATAAGAAAGCTGTTATCTGACTGCATAATGTATATTCTGTTTCCTAGTTAATAGGCAAGTTATAAACATAAAATTTAAATTGAAAAGTAGTTTTTATTGATTTTTTAATCTAAGACATCATACACAAAACTTATCTGAGAAATGTATCTGTAGATGATATTTAAAGCTTTTGTTGAAGCTCATGTAAAATCTCAGCAGTTGTTATTTAGAAGGTTTACCATGTTAGAATTTAAAACAAATTGAGACATCATAAATCAATAAACGTATTGCTCTAGGTACAGTCATAGTCCCTTTCCTTAAGGTTACTCAACCTTCTAAATGATATGATGAGTTCATGCCAAATTGAAATAGTTAAAACTTTTAGAATGCAAGCCAGTGGTTTCTATCTTACTTAACTAACCTGGAGCTTACTGGTATAGTTTTTGACCACTCTCTCTCTATTTAAATTCTTTCCTTCCTTGATAACTTTGCCTTTCTATTTCCTACTCTTTCTTCTCCTTTTCTGGACATTTATTTTCAGTTCATTTTTCATGCTCTTTTTTTAATGTATCCATGAAATGCTGAAGTTCTCTTGAGTTGTTATATGTTATTTTTTCAGCACACTTGAAGATTTCATTCACTTCCATGATTTAAACTACCACTGTTTATGTTCAGGACTCATAAATATATCAATAGATTTAAAATCTAGTTATCTACTTTTTATTTCTACTTGCCTTTCTTATAGACAGAACCTTGTTTGCCAAATCCTTTTCCTTTCCCTACAGGGGATCTAGGTAAGCTAAATTCTCCAGTCTCCCCCAGAGTCAAGAATAGCCATGTGATTAACTTCTGACCAATGAAATGTGTATTTATATAATACATGCTTCTTTTATGTCTGATCCATGAAAACATCTTACCTATATCTTCCCATTTTTGCTCATCCACAAGCTCCATGGAGATGATTCTAAGGGTCTAGAGGAGTATAGAGTAATGGATGGAATGAGCCTTGGTGCTTGAATGGTAGCAGTAAGCGTAGACCTGCCCCGCACATCCAGCATTGGATTAAGCTACTAAAGTAGTTATTTGGTACAGCATTAGCCTATACTGACTAATATACATCTCCGACTCAATATGTCTGATGTTGAACTTTTAGCTTATTTTTTGAAACTGTCTTCTCTTTCTATTTTCTCTGTTATTCTGGTTCTTAAGCATGGAATAGAGATATATTGTCCCAATCTGATTATTCACTTTCATAATTAATTATTCACTCCTCTTTCCCCTTTCCCCTTCCATCATCTCACTATTTTGCCAGTTACTCAGAGGGCTTTTATGATCTCATCCCTAATCGCTATTCACACAGGATGATTTGCATAGCTTTAATGTCTCCAACTCTGTGTCCCTTCTCCCCACAACAAACCTGACTAAATCTTATTCAATATCAATATCTGGCTTATATGCCATCATCTGTAAGAAGACCAGTTGGGTGATATGTCCCTCTTCTCTGATTCCACATCACCCTGTGCTTACTTCTATCATAACTAGTGTCATCTTATATATGTTTTACTGAACTTTTAAAAATAGTTTTCTTTTTTTCTAGTTAATTTATTTTATATGATTTATTGATTTTTGTAGAGAAAGAGGAAGGGAGAGAGAGAGGCATCAAAGCGAGAAACAAACAAACAAACATCAATCAGTTGCTTCTAGCAGGCAACTTGACCTGGGACTGAACCTGTAACCTGGGCCTTGGGACCAGTGACCTTTTAGTGCACAGGATGACATTCAACCTACTAAGCGACATTGGCCAGGGTCTGGACTTTTTAAATTAAAAACACACATACGCAAAAACAAAAGCACAGAAACCACAGGGCCTAGCTCATAGCAAATAATCAGTAAGAGTATGCTTAAGAAAATGCATGATATGATGAAAGTTGCAGCACAGATACGTCAATTTAGTTCAGCAAACATGCATTGGCCAAATACATAGTATTAGTTGCTTTGGATACTAAAAATGGATAACATGTACCTTGACCTACAATTTACATTTAATAAGCTAATGTAAAAAATAGTTCTGTAGAACTATATTATAAATTAAAGTTATGTTTAAAGGTTAGAAGTTGTACCTACAGAATGACATACCTTTAACAGCACTGGCTCTGGTGCTTGAAAAGAGCAATGGATTTTTCTAATGTTAAATCAATTTAGCCCAAGCCCTACCGAATCTAACTTCAATATGCCTTTCAATTCCATCCCATTTTTACTGTTTCCCCTGCTGTTGCTTTTGTTCATGCTGTCTTTATTTCTCATTTGCATTGTTTCCCAATATTTCTAGGCTAGACTTTCATCTACTATCTCATCAAATTGACTCTTTACCTGAACAACTGTCCCTGAGTTCTCCCTTTGCACCACAAACTTAACATGGCTTTGAACTCTTCATTTTCTCACCCTCATTTCCCTATGTTTACTCTTCCTTCTCATTAAATCCCCAATTTTGATAAATATCGATTATTACTGATATCCCCAGCCTGAAACATGGGAGTCTTTGGCAGTCTGTCCCCTAAATGACTCTCAAATCTGTTTTTTGTTATCTATCTTCTCTTGCACTATTTATCTCCTGACTGGACTAATGAAATTGTTCAATCATAATTACCTATGCAGTTCATGTCCCTGAATCAATAATACACCATCTACATGTTCTTAGAGTGATCTTTGTAATATTCAAATCTGATTGTACTCCCCCAGCATAAATTCTTTCCTCAGAACATAAAGCCCAGTTCCTTAGCTCTGCATCATTATATCTCTAGTTTCTTATTGTGCCATCCTCTCACTTTCCTGTGTATTCTGACTCAGCACTTAGTGGCTAACTAAATATGAAATTCATTCTTGTGCTTGAATACTCTCTTCTGATTATAAAACCTTCCCACCTGTCTCTTCTAACTCTAACTTGTCTTTCTAGATGCTTAAAAATAAGTAGTCCCTAATGGAATAAAATGTGACACAAAATGTATTCCCTTTCATTTGAAGTTATTTTAGTAGCTGCTGAAACATTGGGCTACCTAAAATCAATCATTGATTTCATCAACTGGCAGTATATATTAAGCTCTCAATACACAGTTACATTAATAATAATTAACATCAAATCATTAATATTTACTAAGAAGCTTTGGTCTGAATCAGAATTCAGTTTTTAAACATTTAGCTATAATTGATTGCAATCAGTAAATAGGGTAGTTGGTATTTGAGGGCAAAATAAACTGATTAAAAGAATATATACATATATATATATGATGAAAGTTGTAGCATAATCATATACATATATATGACTTCCATTTCCATCTGCCTGGGCAGATATAGGCAAACAAAATATTTTTAAATTCCAACATAGCCAGTAAACATCAATTATATTCAAATCCCCAGAAATAGATTTGTTCTGGGTCAAAAAAGAGTTAAGAAGATGAAAAAGAAAGTAAATTAACAAGGTAAATACTAATAAAATGAAGTTATCTGGCTCCTTCAATTATCCCAAGAGCTCACATATATGTATGAAATCAGTTTAACTCAACAAAGAGGTACTAGCTACCAGCAACATAAAGTACAGGGATTGGCAAAAGTAAGTCTATGCTTGTGAGTACAGAAAACAAGAGTTTATTCTTGTATTATTACTTTTAATTAATTGTTGTATTATATAATATTATTAACCTACTTTTTCCCACCCCTGCACATAAAATATTTGGAGACAGAACTTTGTCAATTTGGCAAGTAGGAAAGATTGTATATTCTCTAGGATAATGCCATGGGTTATTCTGTCTCAGAGTGCCTATTTATCCCCTATAGAAAGGAGGGTAGCCAGCCCACTTGCCTATGCAAAGAATAGAATGAAGCTCAATGTATATTGAACACCAATCAAAGCATTACATTTTAATTCTTAGAACTGTCACATTAATATGTTTAGTATTTATGCCAGTGCAATTCTTATTATTTTCCTGACATTTTATAACATTATAACTGAATGTATACAATGACTATATTTCTGAGAAAGCAATGGGTAAATGGAACCACATTTTCACTTGGATTTCCACTATCACTTAAGTGATGCTTGACCTTGATTTCCAAAAGATTTTAGCTGGAAGTGACTCCACACATGTCATTTCTGGTTCCCTATCAAATTGCTTCTAACTATGACTTTTATTATTTAAAAACTAATTATTTATACTCATCATTTTACATGTCAATTAATCCATGCATCACTATTAATACTTCAAACCATGCCAAAGTTTGGTAAGCTGTCATATATGTCCCACATATCTCTGAGCTTTTTCTCAGGGATCTTTCCCACTGAGAAGACAGTTGGCTTAGAGAGGAGGACATCTCAACAATTTAGTTTATTTCCTTTCTTTTTCCTCCTCAGAGCAGTGGGAATGGCATTTGGTTTCATTTCCTTCCAGTCAATGAGTCAACAAATATTTCTTGAATAATTATTATATGTGTGGAGCCAACACAGGTTCTGGGAGTAAAACAGTGAACAAAATAGACAAAAGTCTCTGCTTTTATAAACCTTAGAGTCCCAAAGCAAGAAGATTAAATAAGTTTAATCATCTCTCCTGACCTCTGAACAGTGACATCTTCCCTCCTAGAACCCAAGTTCTGGTCCAGGAAGCCATAAGGAAATGCAGGATGCAGATGTTTGGCCATGTAATTATAGTGCCTTGGTATGTTTCTCATATCATAACACTTGTCCAGACACCCCTAAAATAATTCTAAGTCACTTCTATTTTCTGTAACTATATGTGAATCATGTTGAAAAATATCAGGTCATGATCTGACTTCCCCACTCCAATTCATTCCTGTTAGTGAGGAAGTTTTATAAAATGCATGAAAATGTATATAGTGACACAAAAAATACAAAACTAAATATCTGCAGTAAAGAAATTCAAATAAATTTAACCACCATATTATTTTCCTTGCAGGAAACTTTAGCTAATATGAAATTTTATGAGGTATTATAGTACCCGTAGAGTATGAAAAATAAATAAATGAATTCCTAAACCAGGTGGTATAAGTTTGATGTTACCTTTAAACATGAAAAAGAAGACTGTGGTATATATACCCATTAGGATCTTGGATTTGTCTAACTGATGATTACTAATGCCTCAATGAAATGCAATTAAAAATTAATATATCTGGCAGTAAAAATATACCATTAAAGAAGGTATACCCATGGTATTTTTATAGACTTGCCAAGTCTCTTGAATTCAGAATGTGGGACAGATGGTCACATGGTGAATTGTTCTTGCTCACTAATGCTTTCTGCTGCTTCACTGATATTTGATCTTCAGATGACTTCAGTTTCATTCAGAATGCATGGCAAATGAAAGATTCCCAGTTGTCTATACAAAAGGGAAAAAAATCTTAATATATCAATGACACAAAGTCATACAAATTTTATAGACCTAAGCCATATCAAAGTCTTCCTAAATTGCTAAATTCTTCACTGGGAAATTTTGAGTTACATTGAAGAGTGAAAATGATTTTTCTGAGAGTAAAATATGCTTAAATTCTTATTTCAATTTATTGAGTTATTTACTCATTTCATATTCAATAATGCCATTAATACAGTCATCTATTCAGTTATTTATTTAGTCACTAGTGGCCTGGTGCACAAAATTCATGCACGGGCATTTCCCTCAGCTCAGCCTGCACCCTCTCCAATCAGGGACCCCTTGGGGGATGTCTGACCACCTGTGGTATTGGGCCTAAATCGGTGGTCGGACATCCCTCTTGCAATCTGGGACCGCTGGCTCCTAACTGCTCACCTGCCTGCCCGCCTGATCGCCCCTAACTGCCTCTGCCTGCCTGTCTGATTGCCCCTAACCCCTCTGCCTGACTGCCTGATCACCCCTAACCTCTCTGCCTGCCTACCTGATTGCATCTAATTGCCTCTGCCTGCCTGCCCGATCACCCCTAACTGCCCTCCCCTGCCAGCCTGATCTCACCCCAACTCCCCCCCCCCCTGCTGGCTGATCGCCCCTAATGGCCTCCCCTGCTGGCTGATCACCCCTAATGGCCTCTGCCTCAGCCCCTACCACCATGGCTTTGTCCGGAAGAAAGTCAGATGGCCAGAAGATGGCCGGTCGACCTGGTCTAATTAGCATATTACCCTTTTAGTAGTATAGATAGATTATATAGGATAGGATTGTTTAAATGGGGGAAAAGCCTTTTTCATCAGGACAAGTTGCTCTTGGTAGACAAAAATACATAATCCCTATATCTGGACTAATAGCCAGCCATATGCACTATACTGCCAAACAGGTCATTAAAAATTTGAACCGCTTTCTTACACCTTATAGCAAACAGCTATTGCCCTTAAAACCCCTCCTCAGCCACCACCTTAGGTTCTGCCTTCACAGTTCACCCAGATTAGGTTCTGATTGGTTGGTCTCTATTCCAGTCAGTGTCAAAAGCTCCACTTCCTAGGCAGCCATTAACTCCTCACACTTCACCCAGACTTTGTTCTGATTGGTCAGTTTCTATGCCAGTCAGCATCTATAGGCCTATCAATGGGCCTGATCAAAGAGGCGGGGCAGGTCAGCAGCCCCAGTGGAGGCCAGAGAGAAAGAGAGGTGTGGCTGTGGCCAGGCCCAGAGCGAAAGAGAGAGGCAAGTGCTGATCAACAGATGCCATGGAGGCTATGGATCAGACCCTGCTTCTCTCTCCCCAGGCCTCTCTCCAGGCCTGGCTCACAGCCCCCTCAGCGGTCAGTGCTGGGTCCAGGCTCCTGCAGCCCAGGTAGTCAGTGCTGGGTCACCACAGCAACCCAGCACTGACTTCTGGTTGGTTGAGCCTCCAGTCATTGTGGATGTTATGGACCCTGGGTTTTTATATATTAGGATAACTTGAGGTGTATTAGTCTGCTTAGGCTTCCACAACAAAATATCACAAACTGGGTGGCTTAGAGATTTATTTTTCACAGTTCTGAAGAGTATTAAGTCTCAGATCGAGTGTCTGACAGGTTTGGTTTCTGGTGAGAGCTCTGTGCCTGGCTTACAGGTGGCCTCCTGCTTGCTGAATCCTCACATGGCCTTTCTCTGTGGTATGTGAAGAGAAATAAACTGCTTGTGTCTCTTCCTTTTCTTAGAAGGACACCACCTCTATTCTTATTTTACCTCATTTAAACTTTATTTAACCTCATTTAAACTTTACTACCTCCTTAGAGACCCTATCTCCAAATAGCCACATTAGAGATTAGGGCCTTCACATATGAACTCTAAGGTGATACCATTCAGTCCATAGCACGAGGATACCCATTTCTCATCATTATAAAATAAAATCACATTCATGATAGAACGTAAGATTTTCTATCCCTCTCATTGTAAAAGATTGTTAAAAGTTAAATATTATACCTGCTGAGTGACAAAAGAATTATTGATCCTGAATTGGCATAATTTTGATTCCAGTGATGAATATGGGGATCACTTATACAAGGTTCAAAGCTAAATGGCCAATATTGTGGCTACAAAGCAAAAGGACATATTGTCTCATGTGGCCTAGGAAATCAAACTACTCTTTATTATTAATCTTAAATTTAGATGCTATCTACACTGGATCTTTCATACCTGACACCAACAAATAAGTTATTTTATGACAAGTTTTATGCAAATGACAGCATTAAAGACAATTACCTATGAGGGTTGCATTGCTCTTGGCCACAGCTGATTGGATGAGAGTTGTGATTTGATCTAAGGACAAGCCAAATGGAAGTTTAGTCGGGTTAGTCAGGAGCACATGAAGGGGCCATTCAAACTCTCACACATTATGGTCATAAACTAAACCAATTCTTTCCCTTAAAATTTTGAGGTGGACTTTCTGAACAAGTCTGCCAATTAGTATGGGCACCAGAAGATAAATATATGGAGAAGCAGTGAGTGGGTGAGTGGACGGTAGATGGGAGCAGGGAGAGCAGAGCTCCATCAATGCAGAGCCCTGAAGCAGGATCTCAGAAATGTCTCCAGAGAGATATGCAATAAATAACTTAACTTTGCCCAAAGAGAGGTCAACCCTTGCCTAATGCTCCTGCAAGGTAATTGCTAAGCTTTTTGGAGCCTCATAAAAAAGTGTCTTTGTTTACCCAGAAGCCTTGTCCATCCCAAATAGTCTAACAGTGTGGTTTATGGTGGCGAACCTTAGGCCACAAGGTATCAGCTAGACTTCCAGAGCAGGTGGAGACTGAGGTCAGCTGCATGATCAGTCAACCATGTCTACAGGATCAGATCCCAATAAAAACTCTGGGACTCAAGGCTCAGGTGAACTTCCCTGGTTAGCAGTAATGCCTATGTATTGTCACACTTTGTTTCTGGGAGAGTCAATGCTGTCCCTGACTCCACAGGGAAAGGACAACTGGAAGCTCCATGTTTGGAACTTTTCTGACATACCCACCAGGCATCTTGAACAAGGTCTGGTTATATGGAGTTTTGGTTCTCTCTGTGCAACAAAGCTGCATAACCTTTTCCAGGTACCTGGAAGGCCCAGCCATGTGCATACCTCCCTTCCGTCTTTCCACAGATGTCCCCACAGTGAACTCTCCCCCTTGAACATAACTAAGGGAGTATATGAGAGCATAAAAAACTTATCACTGTAGCCAAAGAAGTAGTGTTTGTTAGATTTTTTTGTTTTAGTTTCTTTAATTCACTCTTGCAAATATGCTGCAGTGAAATGCAAATATTCGTAAAGAGATTTGTTATGGTCTATGTGAGATGAGGATAAGAAACCCACAATAGAGATAGTTGTAAAACAACAATAAAAATTGCCGTAGAAATTTTGTTTTTGTGGTTAGAGGAAGGTTATTCTTAGGTAGCTGGTAAGCTTTATGAGAGGTAAAAATAGCTTTTGGGGTATCCTTGTGTTTGCTCTGCTACTACTGTGGTGCTTACCAATGCTTTGGGCACTTCCTTTACATGGATGCTGCCACGAAAAAAAAATGTCTGTCCTCTGACTCATTTCCTTGGGACCCTGTTCCTTGCTCTCCAAGGAAATAAATTTCTAATATGATAAATGTATTCTGAGTTATTTAGTGTTGTTGGCTTAATACATAACCACTCAGAGATAGCTTTTATATTTTTGGCAAGACCTTTTATAATGTGTATCTACAAGTCAAAGCCTTTAGGTAGTACTTCAGGTAGACCAGTAGTGGGAATCTGGCTGCAGTGACTTTGGAAAAGCACTGGGAAAACTGTGTTCTATTCTGCCACTGGTGAACTGTGCTTCAAACAAAGGATTTAATCTTCTTCTGTGTTCTTATCTGTAAAAAGAGAACACTGGCCATACCATTTTAGACACAGGGAAACCCTACAAATTACTACCAACATTATCTCTATGTAGAGTAACTATATTTCCAGGAGACAGTGACAAATTAAAATGATCCCTATTGGCCCAGCATAATTATTTATTAATTCATTATTAATTGTCCCCCCCTTTGCACTCATAGACTGTCCAGTTTGCCCAGTTTGGATGATATCCAAGCATATTTTGTGCCAAGTGTCTAGTTTAGAGGAAACTTATGAGTGCTGTCCTGATAACCCCCTAACAGTGAATATAGGTAAGATTTACCTGCATAAGGATCTGTAGCTAAACCTCACCCCAGATTAAAAGCCAAACACTCCAGTGCCTCATGTAGGCAATATATCTTTTTAAAATTGTTACTGTTAGGTCGAGGCATGGGGGAAAGACCACAGCCATGCAAGCACCCGCAAGGTAGATGGTGACGAAGATAACTGGCAGATAACTGGCCCCTTCCCAGAACCTTGCTAGCCTTCCCAAACCCCTGCCCGAGGCAGGAATTCCACATCTCTCATGCTCTCCACCCTCCCCTCACCAAACGGCTGTATAAAGGAAGTACCTAAGCCCCTGTTTTGGCGCGAACTCCCCTGGCCCACTCTCGGACCGGTGAGTTTCGCCCGGGAGCGCAAGATTAAAACCTCCCCCCTTTTCCATGGCCTGGACTCTGTGTCTTGTTTCCTGCGTCGCAAACCTTTCATCTGGTGCCGAAACCCGGGTGGGGATTGAGTGTGTATCCCATTTGGGGTACCCCTCCCCACTTGTTTCCGCGGAACCCTCAGGCTTCTTTCCAGCTCGGCAGCGTCAGTTGGTGAGTCCCAGTCCCTATTGATTCCTAGGGTCCTCCGTCGGCGTCTCTGTCCGTAAACCGCGGTCCGCGTCAGAGATTGCTTTCCGGGCGTAGCCCTCCGGACCTTTCCAGGAAAGGTTCTGACCCTGGGGGGTAGTGAAGACGTTCCTACTCCACCTCGGTCTCCGGCCTTTTGGCCTCACTCCGATCCCAGGGGGTCGGCGAGAGACGTCTCCCACCATCCCTCGGATTCCGTCCGTAGCCTTGGCTCAACGATTGGGACGCTGATCCTTGGGCCTCGCTACTGACCCTAGGTTTCAAAATGGGCAATCAGAAATCCAAAACTGACCCGCAGGCGCCGCTGGGTGCCTGCTCACCAATCTGGCTAAGCTGGGCCTGTCCCGGGATCTGCGTCCTAAACGCCTCGTTTGCTTCTGTACCGTGGCATGGCCTCAGTATGAATTGGACAACAGGTCACAGTGGCCTGAACATGGGACTTCGATTTTAACATCCTGACCGACCTTAACAACTTCTGCCAACGAGCTGGGAAGGGGCTGGAGGTTCCATGTGTCCAGGCCTTTTTCAATCTGCGCTCCCGTCCCTCCCTCTGCTCCTCTGTTCTCTCTGACTCTGTCCTCTGCTCCTTCTATTCTCTGACTCTTTGGATCCAGCTGCTCTCTCACTTCCACCCCTCTTCCTCCCGCCGAACGCTTTCGGCCCCCTCCTCTTCCTCCTTCTTCGCCACGGCTCCCTTTCTTCCCCGTGGCAGGTGCTTTCTCGGCAGCACCTCACCTGCCCACCCGCGGCTTCCGCGGCCGTGGGCAACACCACCGCGACCGCGCCGCTCCCTCCCGCGGCCGCCGCTGCGCTTTCTTCCCCGCGGCCGCAACCATCGCCGCCGCACAGCAGGAGAGCCGCCCGCCCGCCATCCCGAAAGCCGCTCCGAACAGCTGGCTCCCGCGCTCCGGGGTGGGGGAGCGGAGGCGGCCAGGGAGCAGGCGTGGGGAGGCAGTGCCGCTGGCTCAGGCACAGGACGCCCAGGACAGCGACGGGCTCAGACCCCGGAGCCCCCGGGTCCACGGCCCCGCCTCCTCCTCCTCCTCCTCCTCCCCTCCGACTCGCCGGCCTCCCTGCAACAAGCCTCCTTCTGCCCTGCCGTCCGCTCCCTCCCTTCCCCCATCCTCACTCCCCGACCTCCCCAGGCCGTTCCTCATCAGGAACCAGGCTGGGTGTACCAACTAGATACCCCGGAAGGGCGAGAGGGGCGCCAACATCGCGACCAGATGCCTAATAGCCGGCCTACAGGCCGTCTCCCACAGGTAGTTAATTTTGACAAGCTGAGGGAAGTTACTCAGGGACCAGCTGAGAACCCCGCAGTCTTCCTTAACAGGCTGACTGAGGCTCTGACCTTATATACTCGCCTAGACCCTGGGTCCCCGGCCAGAGCAACAGTTCTAGCCACTCACTTCATTTCCTAGTCAGCCCCAGATATCCGAAAAAAGTTAAAAAAAAAAAAAAAAAAAAGGCAGGTGGCCCTCAGACCCCTGTCCGGGATCTGGTGAATATGGCATTTAAGGTTTTCAATGCCCGTGAGGAGCAGGCAGAGTACGCCCGCCTTCAACAGGAGATGAGTCTGCAAACCCAAACCTTGCTACCTTTGGGGCCGGCCGGCAGCCACGTTTGGTCCAAAAGGGACTGTGCGTGGTGGGGGTGCAACGAGAGGATGCTTCCAGTGCAGAAACAAAGGCCACAGTGCCCCCAACCCTGGGCTCCAGCCCAGCCCTGCCCGGCGTGCGGTCAAAGCGGCCACTGAAAAAGTGACTGCCCCTGGAAAAGTGATGGGCCCTCTGCGTCTCAACGTAGAGGGGCCGTCCTTCCAGGTCATGACCCGCCGCTGGCCACGCTGGAACTGGCTGAAGGCTGAAGATGGCAGGACTCGACGACCCATCACCCTCGCCGGGCCCCCAGGTAAACTCTCAAGGTAGTGGGTAAACAGATCTCCTTCCTGATCATACGGGGGCTACGGCTCTGTCCTTGCCCTCCTTTTCCAGGCCATTGCCCCTTCCACGATCTCGGTCATGGGTATTGATGGCAAACATGCTCTGGCCTCAGCGCCTTCTCACCCCGCCCTCTCCCCCGCTCCTCCCTCCCTAGAGAACAACTTTCTTGCTGACACAGGCTTATCAGAAACTCAGTTCTGAATTCAAGCAGTTAGAGGCCTGTTCCAAGAAGTTTTAAAGTTAACTGTTGACACGGATTTTAAAAGGACCCACTCACCTGGACAGTCCTGCCCCAGGGGTTCAGAGACAGCCCTCATCTGTTTGGCCAGGCCTAACAGAGCCCTCCGACAATGTTCATTAGAACCCAGCACTTTCCTCCAGTATGGAGATGATCTCCTTCTCTGCAGCCCCTCCCTGGACATGTCTCAGAGGCATACAGCTGGCCTCTGCTGGTAGGATTCTTCCAGCCTTCACCCCGCAGCCTACCTGTCCAGACAGCTTGATCCCACGGTTCGGGAATGGCAGCCCTGCCTCCGGGCTCTGGCTGCAGCTGCTGCTCTCACCAAGGAGGCCCAGAAGATTTGCCTCCAGCAACCCTTACAGGTCTTCTCCAGGATCTTCTGTCACACCGGTCCTTATCTCTCCTTGCCCCCTCTCCCATGCAGGAACTCCATCTCCTGCTCCTGGAGAGTCCTGACATCTCCCTAACTCAGTCCCCAGCCCTGAACCCAGCCACACTCCTTCCTGCTGCCTCCACCCAACCTGCAGCTACCCCTGAGGGAGGCAGCAGGAACTGAGGGCACACTTTTTGAGTCCAGGTCCCATTCTCTATGTCCAGCCTCACAGATTGAGAGGCATCTCAGGTTTCTTTTTCCATTGACCTGACCACCTGTACTCCCCGACATACACTGCAACTGCAGATCCAAAAAGACCTCGTTAACCTAACTTTTAAGCTCTTTAATAATAGAGACAAGGAGACCCAAATCCAAAATCAAACGAGATCAGGCCAAGGCGGAGGCCCATTAGGAGGCCTTCCAGCTCCTAGCCACCACTCTCACGAACCCCAAACGGAGTGCCGGTCCTCCAACCGCGGGTAAGTCAGGGCTAAGCCTCCTCTGGGCCCATGCTTCAAATGCAGCAAGGAAGGACACTGAGCCAAGTCCTGCTCAAACCCGAGACCCCCGCCTGGGCCCTGCCCAAGGTGCGGAAGGGAAGGCCACTGGAAATCAGACTGTAGTCTGGCTCCTCCGGTCTGGCCTCAGCCAGTCCAGCAGGCCACCCTCTGGATCCGGTTTGGAGCTCCCAGACCCCCTGGGACTGGCCACTGAAGAAGCTGCCAGGCCCTGACAGGGCCCCACAGACTTACATCACCAGGACAGAGCCTCGAGTAATGACTGTGGTGGCAGGTAAGCCGATCTCCTTTATAATTGACACTAGGGCCACTTATTCTGCCCTCTCTGAATTCGCTGGGACCCTTGTCCCCTCCTCAGTCTCTATTATGGGGTTGACGGATTAGTCTCACAGCCATTAGCCACCTCATGTCTACATGGCATCTTACTAAATTCCCCCATTCACTCTTTTCCCATTCTACCTTGGTGCCCAGCCAGGGCTACCATGCATCCCCTCTTAAAACCCAGTTGTCCCAAACCACAGTCACCTACCTCAGTTTCACTCTCTTACCCCAAAAGGCCAAGCCATTCCTTGGACTGTAAACGCCTTATCTCCTCTATGATCATTATCTCTAGGAAGAATGTGGCCATTTGGGACTGAAGCGGCTAGAGGCCTGGCTAGCCTGGGAACTGGCTGCGGAGCCTGCTCCCTCCCCCATCGCCTTTTAGAAATACTGAATAGAAGGTCTAAGGCATGGTTATGCATTTTTGAAGGACATAGAAGGAAGGTTTGAAGGCTAATTTGAAATTGTGAAGGTTTTTGTGAAGGTTGTGCATGTGATGAGATGGAGAAGAGAAAGAAAAAAAAAGAAAGAAAGAAAGAAGTTACTCTGAGCAAGAAAGTGAGGGTTCAGTCTCCAAGCCTGGCAGGACAAGGTTGCTGGATACTTCTTAAGCTAAACCAGAATATTCAGTGTCTAACCTCTTATCCAACCATTCAGGTCTCCAAAAGCATCCTACAGGCCGAAAATTCCCTTAAAGGGAAGCTGCCTGATTCCCCCCGGGTAGAAGTCCTATCTTCTTGGCTCCAATTTATCCAACACACTCTACTATTCCTTAACGAGACCCATACCCTGCCCAATGTCTCGCACTGCTTTTTATGTGTCTCTCTCCAAAGACCTTTGCTGGCTGCCGTCCCACTCATGACTCCTCCAGGAACTCAAGGACATGGTAAATGTCAGCCTCCCCTGGCTGGCATTCCCCTCTAGAAACCCGAAACTCCAGAGCCCACCTTGCCCCCGTGGATATGCTACCAGACCAGCAACGCGGTAACTGTGGGACGGGTCACTTGGAACTGTACCCAAAACCACATGCAGCCAGTCCCACCAAGTCCAGCCCGGGTACCTTCTTTTGGTGCAACGGCACCTTAAGCAACTGCATCAACTCCTCTGACCCCGGGCCTTGCTTCGGGGTCACAGTAGTTCCCCAGCTAACCTTGTATGGAGAGTCAGAGCTTAACTGGTTGCTCCCTTCATCCCACCCCCGGGCCCACAGGGCCGCCTTCCTCCCTGTCATGTTGGGGGTAAGTATCGCTGCCTCATAGGCCTCGCTGGGGGGGGTCCTCGGGAACAGCATAATCTCTGCTCAGGATTACCTCCTTAGCCTCCCTGCAGCGGCAAGTAACATCGGTAGACGTGCAAGACACTCCTGGAACAACTCTCTTTAGAGCTACCTGGACCCTACCTCTGATAGGGCCCCCAATTCTCATCTGTGTCTTTTTTTCCCTAGCTCCCTGCCTCCTCAAATTCATCCGCTCCCGGATCACAGAAATGTGACTGTAAACCAGCTCCTGCTCCATCCCTACACTCGGCTGCCCCTCAACCCGCCTCTGCCTGACCCTGGCCTTTAACATCCCCCACCCTCTTCGCCCCTGGTCAGCAGGAAGTAGCCAGGACGATTTCGGCGCCCCCTATCACCAAAAAGGCTGGGATGTTAGGTCGAGGCATGGGGGAAAGACCACAGCCATGCAAGCACCCGCAAGGTAGATGGTGACGAAGATAACTGGCAGATAACTGGCCCCTTCCCAGAACCTTGCTAGCCTTCCCAAACCCCTGCCCGAGGCAGGAATTCCACATCTCTCATGCTCTCCACCCTCCCCTCACCAAACGGCTGTATAAAGGAAGTACCTAAGCCCCTGTTTTGGCGCGAACTCCCCTGGCCCACTCTCGGACCGGTGAGTTTCGCCCGGGAGCGCAAGATTAAAACCTCCCCCCTTTTCCATGGCCTGGACTCTGTGTCTTGTTTCCTGCGTCGCAAACCTTTCAGTTACAATGACTGAGCCATTTTACCCAAAAGGTTTTGATATAAAAGTTCTATGTCAAAAAATAATTAGAGATTATTTGTTAGAAAACCAATATTATATTTTTCTTTCATCTTTTATTCTTTTCCAACCCCTATTCTTCACCCCTGCCAATAGCATATATCAAAAGGGAGCAAGAGTTATCTAACTCTAATTATCTAGGTTTACATTTCCCTCGATTCACTGAAATCCTCCCTTTCCCCAAATCCCTTCCATTCAGGAGACTCCAGTGAGCATATTCATGCTTCAAACAAATCTGCTTTTGTTAATCATCAAAAGGTATTTTTCTTTAATAAGTGAAGCTCGGCAGGCCCTGCAGCTGTGTTGTTTATTTTATAGCAAGCACAAAGACAATTTATTCTTTTTAAATACTATAATTAAATTAGTGTTCTCTTTACTGAAGCATCTGTAGAAAAATGAGAGTGTGTTTTTTGAATGAATGAGCAGTCACATTTATTTTTATTAAATCTGAACCTATCCTCTGAGATAGCTGAATTTAATTTTATGTTTTAATGCAACATGCAATAATCTAACATTTTTTCAGATAAAGCCATGTTCCCCTCTTAAAAGAGGTTGGACTGAATTGAATCTTCTGATTCCAATTTCATGAACTGAATTAAAATCTCCTTTGGGTGCAGGATTATGTTTGTGTTGAAGGATGACTACATTAAGGTATGTATTTGCATACATAAACAAATATATCCGGGTGGTTATCTATGACCTGTCATTGACATAGAGAATATCATAGAATATAATAACATTACACCTTTGTTATGAGTCTCTAGGTCTTTACTGAAAAGTTTTGAAAGTGCTGTTTATAAATCAAAATAGAAACATTTTTAAAATTTTGGAGACTGGTTTCTCAACATCACATCCATAAAATGGTTCCTTAGAACTGTCTAGACAGCAATTAAATCACCCAGGGAATAAATCATTACCTCTTGACCGGCCACCTTTCCTTTTAACTTGAGCATAGCCAATAGGGAAAATATTTTCCTTTCTCTGTGCCCTTTTAATCTTAGTCAGTGAAAGCAATTTAGTGTTGGTGTTATATCTTTTACTATAACAACAAAACCACAAACTGTGTAGCTTAAAACAACAATGTATTATTACCTTTCATATTCTGTGGGTTGACTGGGTTCAGCTGGGTGGTCCTGCTTGGTGCTTCTCAAGCAGTTACAGAAAAAAAAATGGTGGTTAGGGCTGGAGTTATTTGAAGTCTCAACTGGGTTAGATATTCAAGTGGACTTGCCACATGCAATTGACTTTTCAGCTATGATGGTTCAAACAGCAGGAAATGGGCCATTTCTCTCTGTATCTCCCTCCCTCCCTCTCTCCCTCCTTCCCTCCCTCCTTCCCTCCCTCCCTTTCTAGTCTCCTCCTTCCTTTTCTACATGACTTATTCACTTGGCTACTTTGGGCTTCCTCACAGCATGTGAATCTCAGAGATATTGGACTCCTTACCCATTGGGAACTAGCTTCTGCCCAGAGCAAGTGTTCCAAAAGCCCAAGGCAAAAGCACCACAGCTTTTTATTACCTAACCTTGGAAGTCATGGAGCATGACTTCCATTCCTTTCCATTTGCTACACAGGCCCTTTCAGATTCAGTGGCAGAGGGAACTGCTGAGATAACATACATACCAGAAGGCATGTTTCATTGAGATGGGACAAGGGGGGAAGGGGGGGCAGGGCAGCATATTTGTATACAAACTATCACAAAAAACGCACACATGATTTTAAAATGAATTTAGTAATAATAAAGCATAAATGTCATTCCCCTTCTCAAGCTTATACATTTGGCAAAATGTTTCTTTTGGAATCTTAATAAGAATACATTTACCATCTTAACATTTTGCTATTTATTTATAGTTTTATTTATTTTTCTTTTTTAAGTATAGTATTGTAATGATTGTCTGCTATTTTCTTTATAAAGTATATTTTTATTCTAACAACATGAATTAAAGAGGCATTTATGGGCTAGCCTGAGGCTATAACAGAGCTTCTGACAGAATTATTAGTCATCTTTGGGGACATAATTTATTTGAGTCATGAAGAATTCTCATTCTTAAACACCCAAGCAGTAATACAACTTGTTGCAATAATATTAAAAAATATCTTTATGATTATGTTAAGATATAACAAAGGAACATGTTAATTTATCAGTGATAGTGGTAAGTTCTAGCATTTAACTTTCATTTTTATATATAATTGACAATATCCATGAAAAGAAAATAGATGTTAAATGATTTTCAGACCATATTTTGGATAATACAATACCTAATTTCTATTCACTACATAATTTCTTATTCAATCTCTACCTCTCTTCATATTTACAAGAATAGAGACCTACAGAAATGTAAAGTTTTTAATATAATTTCCGAAGAATATACTTCTACTATTGTGAAAAAGTATGGATTCTATTGATTGAAAGTTATTATTTTGAGAAAAAGAAGGTGAAAGCTTTAGAAAACTATACAAATTATTCAGTAATGTCTTTCAAAATAGCTTTATCTTTGTTGTTTCTCTTCTAAAACATTTTCTTCCTATTTAAGTCAGTATACTTAAAATGCATGCAATCAACACATCATTGTAAATTTCTCCAAAAATTATTTGAGTTCTAAACACTAAAAAATTCCATTTAAATAAAAGGTGAGCCCAGCCAGTGTTGCTTAGTGGTTGAACGTCTACCTATCTTTCCAGTAAAGTTGAGTATCCCTACAGGAAATATGCAATAATTATTTTTTGAGAAAGAAAAATATATTTTTCCATATAGTTCTCCCCTGAGCTGGAGACCAGCTGAGTACTGCCTCTATTTAGTTAATTATGCTTCAATAAAATACTAATCTAGTATTTAAAATAGCTGTAAAATAATAATCTAGTCTCTTTCATTAGACTATGAAATAATTATCTAATTAACTTGGCTACTGACTGATACAATGCCTTGCAAATAGTAAGTACTAAATAAATTTTGAGTAATCTTTGCACAAAATATGATATGATTATTTTGGAGAAAGGAAAAAATGTTTCCTTTAGCTATGCCCCAGCTGGAAACCAATTGAGTATTGTCTCTTTCCAATTAATTATGCTTCAATAAAATAACTATAAAATAATAATCTAGTCTATTTCATTAGATTATAAAATAATTGTTTAATTAACTTAGATCCTGGATGATACAATACGTTGCAAATAGTAAGCACTAAATAAATGTTGAATAAATAATTATCCTTTAACTTTAAATAGTGCAGTCTTAGACATTTGAAAAATACTGATTGATGCCTGTTATGTGACAAACAGAGGTGACTATGTATGGTTGCTGTTATTATAGGGCCTGGGATCTGATGTTGAAATTGTTACAGTTTTAATTTGAATTTTTGTATTACTAGTAAGTTATTTTTTCCACATAATTTTTTTTCTGAATTAACTACTCATGGATTTTACTCATTTTTCTGTTGCAATTTTTGTGTACTTTTCTAAATATCCAGTGAGAGCTCTTTTGTATAGTATTAGCTGTTGGCCATATTTATTGCATATAGACTTGTACTATAGTTTAATACTTGGGTTGATATACCAGCTAGCGATACCTTCCTAGGAAAGTTAATTGTGCTAAATCTCAATTGAGATTAAAATAAAATCTACCTTAAGAGATTGTTGTGATAAATAAATTGGATTATTCATATAAACCTTTAAGTACAAGATCTTAAAGAGTAAGCACTCAATACATAAATATTAGTTTTACTATTAATGTAATTATAGTATTATTGCTCAGATAGATCTTTCTCATACAAAGATCAATTAAAAATTAATCCATTAATCCAGTTTGTTTATAAGTTATACAAACTTTCTCAGTTTATAGCTCCCTTAATGTACAAATAATTTTTTCAGGGTACTTCCAGATCAAAAGAAATACCTACTACTAATGTCTATTAAGTTATTAAATCTGAACAATTTAGGAAGTATTTATGTCCTACTAACAACTTAGCTTTTGGGGAAAAAAGTGCATATGCTTACTGAGTACTGAACAACTTCTCAGATCTCAAAATCAGATTGAGCAGTACCACCTTCACCTTCTGACACAAATTCAATTGTATTTGCTTCTATCACAGCAATTATAGTGATAAAGATGGGATGTCAATGAAACAAATGTACCTTAATCTAATGAGAATGTGTACCTGGAGCTAGTAGTTTGTGCCAGGTCTAACAGATGTTGATATTGCTATATTTTAAAATATCCTATATGCCATGGTGCCCCTCTGAGTTAACCCTCTGAAGGGCCCTGAGGTGATTTGCTGCAAACGTTTGAAACCAGTGAGTTATATGTTTTTACATTAGCTTTTATTTTTATATATACACACATATATACATATTGCAATGTCCTAAAGAATTATACACTGTCTGAACTGAAAGCTAATATAAACAATTTCATATATACAGTATATGAAATTATATCACATATATATGAAATTATGTCATGTATATGTATATATATCAGCATCACTGCTCCCACACATATTTTAGAATATCTTTTATAAATTCTTACTGATATATACAAATTCAACTTTTTCTTTTTCAAAGCTAAGGGTTATTTCCATCTCTTCTCTCAAAATAGACAAAAGGAGACAAAGTACCTGGCATGTGAAATTATATAAGCATATGAGAAGAAAGGTACAGGCTTATGAATACATGAGAAAAGGTCACTGACTGGGTGAAATATTTGTGAGAATCCGACGTAGCACTGTAACATTTTCAAAGCAAGTACAATAGATAGATCGAGAAAGCGTTCAAATACAAAAGTCAAAAAATAACTTAAGACTAGGACTAAAATAAATCTTAGAGTGCATGCAAAAGCCTACTGGGGAAAATGAACAGTCTTTTCTTTGTGAACCAACACTTATCAGTAATCCTCTGTGTTCAGTACCAAATACAGTATCAGAGTCCATTCTTCTGCTCCCAGAGTCCCCTTTCCACACTTTCCTTCGCTGTGGGCAGTGAGGTAGCAGGGGAAGGCCAAGCAGGGCCTACTCTGCAGGCCAGGGCAGTAGTGCCCTCGGGACAGGTCCTTACTGCAGTGTAAGCAGGCGTCATGTTTTATGCAAAGGAAATGCCTGATGCTGCATTACAGAGCAAGGGTTATGAATTAGGCAACTTTAGTCAAAGGAGCTTAGGTATATAGGCACCATAATGAAAATACCAAGTCCATTGTTCTTTATGAACTTCATTTTTTTTTTATGTAGCAAGAAATAAAAGAAATGGCAGCCCAGGGAATCTTTACCTTCATGAACTAGCTCTGTGATCTGAGGCTGCTGCTCCCTTGAACTCTGTGGTATTCAATCTCTGGGTGACTGCGGCCAATGACACTGTCCTGCAAGGGAATTTTCAGCAATTTTTAAAGAAGAGTAAAACACAATAGGTGGAGAGGGTATAATATGTTACTATTTTCCTTTTGTTTAGGGAATTACAGAAGTCTATTTTTTAATGAAGAATTTTGAAATCCAGGGTATCCCAAAACTGTTAGTGTAGTTTTATACTTTCATAACTTCAAAAAGTTTAATACAGTGCATTTATTTTAAGAACAGCATTTGGAAGTTCAATTAGGTATAATTGTTATTTTTTTTTTGAATTTTGAATACTTTATTTTTCATTTAAAAATTTTCCTCTAGTTAATGTTGGTTGTTTTCACTTAGAGAGACCAAAACCAAAAGTCAATATTAAAAATGTCACTAAGATTGTCAAAGCCAGTAAGTGCTTATTAAATGTAAAGAACAGCTCTTTCAAGTGATCTGTGATATGTTTTAATATTCATGTGTCTGAAGTTACTTAAGCTGCACCTGTGCTAAGACTTGTGGGGCAAGGTGTTTAAAACCTAGGCAGGTTTTTTATGTTCTACTAATGGAGTCAAAACTTTGCAGCCTTTCTTGTAAAACCTCTTAATATATTTGTAACATCCTTTGCAGCATCTTTGATACAAGATCTTCGTTTTTGTGAATTCTGAAAATGTAGTTTCTGTGAGTGGCTTAAACTAAGCCAGGCTGATGGTGAAAGATTGAAATTCATGCAGGTGGATGTTAGGGGAATGAGCTGGGGCATGAGCGTCAGAGGTGGTTCTTGTGAGACATGAAGAGGAAGGAGTGAGGCTGGTTAGCACAGGGTGCCTGGCCCATTTGGCCAGGCAAAATCACTGATAAACAAAAGACAAGAAAGAAATACAGGCGAACTTGATGGTCCCCATGTCAGAAAAATGTGATTTTGACGGATATGTACTTTCCCTCTGTGACTTATATTTTTATTTGTTTTTAAATGTGTTTTTATTGACTTGAGAGAGAGAAAGGGAGAAGGAGAGATAAAGAAAGAGAAATACATCAATCGGCTGCCTCCTGCATGCCCCTCGCTGGGGATCGAGCCCACAACCTGAGCATGTGCCTTGACTAGCAATCAGACTTGCAACCTCCCGGTGCATGGATAATGCTCAACCAACAGAACCACAATGGCCAGGGCTGATTTATATTTTTAATTAAATTTCTCTACACTTATTTTCTCAGAAGAAAGCCCAAATTATTTTTTCTCATAGTGACACTTGAAGTGTTGAATGAATATTTGAAAACAAAATTGGGACATCTGCTACCCTGTGGAGATGATACCTCCTTCCATTTATATAGATAACAGATCATACATACACACACACACACACACACATATATATATTCAGACATTATTATTTTTTAGAAGTTAACTTTTACAGAGTTTAAAGTATATATAAATATAATTTCAACCATGTCATATATAATTAATCAAAACAATTATACAATGTCTGAGACTGAAAGCTGATAGGTTATAAACAATTGTATAGTGTTACGAAGAATTTTATATTAAACTAAACAACCAAATGTCAAAAAAAGATTATTTTTCTTCTCTGAAATATTTTGCCTAAGCCTTTAATGATACATTTCCTGGAGGCTTATGATTTACTTTTATTTGAAACATATTTAAATATTTTTTCTTTATAGATAAAACTACATTCTTTAAATCTCAACATGCATGTGGGGATTTTAGAGAATGTGCTGGATTCGGAAGATGAGATTACTTTAAATTCTCCTATAGAATCAAAAAATATACTATACATAAGGCAGTCAAACTTTTGATAAATGACCATACTAAATACAGTTTGACTGTCACTCCCATGTCCTATTCTCTATCACCCATCTGATATTGACATTTCCAGGGCAAATTCTCTGCTCAATATACTCAGGGTTTCTCATTTATTTTTTTAAGGGAAAAGTGACATATTCCTTATTCTGTTTTGATGTGTAGCATTTTAAAATCAACAGCCTGAAGATTTCTAGGTATATCCTTCCACAATGGACACATACATCAATTAGTAAAGTGCTGAAGCAAAGTAAATTATTGAGAAGTAGATTGTCATTCTCATTTCTTAAATAAGTCAGTCAGAAAATATTTATGAAGGACTATTTCCTGTCTAGAACTCTGCTAGGTACTATGAGGAAAAGAAAGTGCCATAAGTCCAGCCAGTGAGGCTCAGTTGGTTGGTAGTCATCCCATGCACCGAGATCACTGGTTAGGTTCCCAGCCAGGGCACATGTCTGGTTTGTGGGCCTAATTGCCAGTAGGGGGCGTGCAGAAGGCATCTAATGGATGTTTCTCTCTCATTGGTGTTTCTATCTCTCTCTCGCTCTCCTTCCTCTCTCTCTAAAGTCAAATAAAAAAAATTATTTTAAGTGACTTAACATAAGGGCCTCTACTGGTTAGGAACTTAGGATCTTTGCAACAAATTGTTTTCAGCTGGTCAACTCTGATGAGGTTACTATGACTGAATTTAGATGTTGTCTGATTCCATCCAAAACAAGAAATAATAGCAAAAAAACTTACAAAGTTTAGTTTCTGGGCAGGATTTCATGTGAATCAAATATATTCAGTGTTTTATCCTTAATTCTTAATGCAATTCTTAGAGGGAGTGATTACCAAATACTTAGTGCTTCACAACTAAAATACTGACATTTTTCCTTTTTAAAGTATATATTTTTAAATGATATGTGATACATATTTATGTTAAAAATATAAAAAGTACAGATTACCAAGAGAAAAATTATCTAGAGATTACTCTTTTTTAAATTTGACTAATATTTGGTGTGTTATGGAGTTATATACCTGAAAACTATATGATTTTATTGAGCAAAGTCACCCCAATAAATTCAATTTTTAAAAAATAATTAAAATAACATTTGACTAATACCTATCTACATTAACTTCTTAGGGCTGTCATAACAAAGTAACACAAGTTGGGAGGCTTATACAACAGAAATTTGTTTTCTCACAATTTTCAGGCTAGAAATCTCAGATCCAGGTGTCAAGTGTTTGATTTCTTCAAGGTTTCTCTCCTGGGCATGCACAAAGCCCTCTTCTCTCTATGTCTTCACATGGCCTTCCCTCAGTACTGTGTGTGTCTAATCGCCTCTTATAAAATACCAGTCTAACCTTTATGCGTACACCTGAAATTAATACAAAATAATACATTTTAAAATGTTTTTACTTATTTTATTTATTTTTTCTTTTTTAAAAAAATATTTTTATTGATTTCAGAGAGGGAAGAAGCAGGAGTGAGAGACAGAAACATTAATGATGAGAGAGAATCATCGGTTGGCCTCCACTGGGGATCGAGCCCGCAACCTGGGCATGTGCCCTGACCGGGAATTGATCTTTGACTTCCTGGTTTGTAGGTTGAACCTCAACCACTAAACCAAACCGGCCAGGCTTAAATTTTTTCCATCACCATTTATAACCTCTATACCTTCATCTACCTACCTCCACCCAACCCCTTACACCCTGTAATCATCACACTATATTAAATATAAATTGTAATTGAAAAATAATTTTTTAAATCACAAAATGGAAAAAAAAAACACCCACACCAGTCATATGACCTCATTTTATCTAAATTCTCCCTTTAAAGGGCTTATCTCCAAATATGGTTGCATTCTGAGACATAAGGGGTTAATACTTCAACATATATATTTGGGAGGACACAATTTAGTTCATAAAATAATCTATATAAGTTGATAGATAGATAGAAGTGAAAATATACATCAATATCCTCCTCTACTTAATATATGATTTTTATGTAAATATAAATAATCTATTAAATATTTTCTTAATAGCTAAACATTATACAGTTGTTGTGTTTAACATAATGTACTTAACTATTTTCCTACTATTAATTATTTGAGTTATTTCTAGTATTTTTTTCTATTTAAATACTGCGTATCAATATTATTACTATATACATGGACACAATTTCCTATTAACTTTCTTCTGATAAATGTCTAGTAGTGGATTCTCTTGGTCAAAGAGTATGACCACTTTTTCCTCTTACGGATTATTGTACTTACTACAAAATTTCCATCAAATTTCGCTTCAACAAGTATGAAATAAACCATGCCTGTTTATCACTACCATGTAAGCTTGTTGTGTCTGTCATTCCTTTATTTTCTGATAAACCAATGACAATGCATTGTATTTACATTTGTATTCACTAGAATTAATTTGACCCTGGGGCATGTGCACATTTTGTGTGAGTGTGTGCTTTATACTCATCTATCCCTTCCTCTTATGGATGCAGGCCTTATGGGACCTCCCCCCACCTCAACCCCTGCCATCACTAAATACAATTAAAACTCATTATTTTCTTCAATGAACCACTGAGCAGAATGTAAGTCACTTCAATTACTACTAGGGAAAGTTTTGCAAAGTTAAATAACCCTAGTCACTTTCTTTGCATCGTATGCCCTCTTGGTGACAGCTGTGCCTTTTGTCTCACTTGACATTGTACTCTGAGCAGACACAGTGGCCTAACAGAAATCCAACCAGGGCTGTGGTTTAGTGACTGTGGTGTTCCCCCTTATTTGCCAAATATTAATAATAGTTCCTACTTTTATAGAGTAGCCTTTCCCTGTGGTTCTCTGCATCTAGACATTTGAAATATTTCAACTATAATACTTTTATGCACCATTGGTTACATGCTTTGAGGCAGGGTTTGACATTACATGGTTTCAGGTTAATGTGGTAAATAAAGCAAAGTTTTAAATATTTTATTGTCAGTTCTCTTTTTCTGCCCTGCTCATTTTCCTGCAATCCTCCATTTATATTTTAAGTGGATTTTTTTCCTTTGGAGACCTGGAAAAAAATGACCTAAAAATTATATCACAGGTACTTGGTAAGTCTCTCAGGGTAGTTTCTCAGAAATAAAATAAAAATAATAGATTTCCTTAGAGATACCGACACTTCAGTGTACGGGCTATTCTTAGTTTGTTTCTATTCCTTATTGAATTCGTCTAGGTGTTCTGTATGATCGATTTAAGTGTTCCAGACTGCTGACACCATATGCCTTATGAAAGTCTTTTTTTCAAACTGTTTTTCATAGATTCCGAATGTGATGAATTATACAGCACACTATACAAAGGACAAGATTGGGGGAAACACAGACAAGAGAGAGTGAGTGCAAGATGATCCCTTTCCTTTTGAAAAATTAAATTTACTCACCAAACTATCCAATTACCTTCTCAAATCACACATGCCCTCATCACCATCATTGTCATGCTCTGCATTTATCACAGCTCAGCACTGCAGAATATTTCAAAATATATGTATGTTTCTGGCCAAGGTCTTTGAAGCAGTAAAATCTCCCTTAGAGCAAGGATAGGGTTTTGAAAAAACAGGTAAACATTTTCTGGAAGGATAATTTACTCCATCTGTCATTCCCTTATTCTTTATGTTTGCTTCTCTCTATCTCATCTACTGCAGAACACGTATCAATTCAAATTTCACTTCCTTACCTTCAGGTCCATACATCGAGTTATCAATTGTTATCAATTGATAGATGTGGGATGTAGAGTGGCCCTCTGACCAGAATGGCAACAGATGTGCTTATTTCTGCTCAAGATGAAGAAAGCATTCTTCAAACACTTGTTGAATGTGTCTTTCAAACAGAGGTAATTTGTTTCAGTTACATAAGATGAGCAACTATTTACTTCAAAGAAGTTATTATATTAGCTTAATTGTATTTGAGTGCTAAACACTATAAAGGATAAAGTTCCCCGAGAATGGAATATTTTTCTCCAATGAGGATAGCTCATGGAAGTAGGGTCAGAAGAAATTTACAACCAGTTGGAAATGATACTTGTCCTCTCCTCCAAACATCCAAAATTCCATATCCATTTAATCAAATTTGATCTTCAATCATGTGGGCTCCGTAAGTAAAAGAAACACACAGTTAATTGCTCAACCCAAAGTGGGTGCTGGTAAGCAAAATGACAACAATGTCATACACACAAAAAATAATCAAACAAAACTATTCTCTCTGGACTTTTGGATAGAGTCATTCTATTGCTACAGTGTTTGGGTTTCAATTAAAACACAGATATAGCAAATCATCCTTAGTAAGAGTGGTACTGTTTCATTAGAATAAATTACCAAGTAATAAGTAAATAAGTAAAAATTAAAATAAGACAAAACCCATTATTTTGGCTTTAATTTTTAGCTAAACAAACAAACCAACAGTGGAAGCAACTCATGGCTAGCACTTGATAGTATAAATTCATCACCCCTAAAACTGCTTCCTTTTGCATTAAGAAACTCTAGTTCTGACTCCAAATGAATTGACAGCAAGATACCAAGTTTAAAATTCTCAAACTGTCAAGGGCTGTTTTACTAATTATCCAGATTCCAAGGCAATCATACAACCGTAATCATTCACCTCACGCCTGGAAACATAAGTCTTATTCTTTTGATGAATATTTATAAGACAGTGTAAAGCAGTCTACTTTCTTTTCCCTTCAGGCAAGACAATTTGGAGTTCATCAATATGTATTACCAAGGACTTTTATAAAAGGCACTTCAAAGAAAATTCATCAGGCATTCCTTTTGTCTTGATTTCTGTTAGACTGATACTTCCTTTTGACAAGTATCAATAAATTATCCTCTGATGGCTGGAAACTTGATGTCTTATTCAGAAACTTCCTCACACAGCAAAATCTGGGCTTTGAGTTTCAAGTGAAATTATTAAGATCCTGCATCTAATTTAAGGACAGACGGAAGATATGCAAATTAAAAATAATAAAACAAGCATGTATATAGTCACCCTACAGCACACAGGATGGAGTTGTGCCATAGTTGAACATTTTTTTTGCTGTATACAATTTGCAGCTTTTCTACTTGCCATGCATACATATTTAGAATTCCCTCACAGGTTTAAAAAAGAAATTGCAAGCCTCGGTTTATGGGTAGGTGGAAGAACCATGCCAGATAAAACCAAATCAGTGTAGTTATGGAGAGTGGAGAATGACAAGCTGTCTCTCTCCATAAGGTGAATTAGTTTTCTCTTTTGAATTTTACTGGATACACTCATACTTCTGTAAGAGGAGGGTAAATAAATGCAATTGTCTAAAATAAGAATGAAAAATATTATGGTTCTATATAAAGAGCTTTGTAAAAGGATATAAAAATAGTTTTACTTGCATTCTTTCTAAAAACTTAGTTTTGTTTTATTATTACGGCAAAAAGTATTTGAAATACAGAAACACAATTAATATCTATTTCTATAAATAAACACATAAAATAGCATGTTGACTAAAGAGTCTATCTTATTTTATGGCTATGTTCACTCTTTACAAAGTTATTGTGCTAATTATAAAAATATTTCTACATTCTAAGAAATTATTTTGTTGTTATCTAGTACAATATAAAATAAAGTACCATATCTATTTTAAGTTCTATTTTTAAAAGGGTGGCACATGTACTTGAATATATACTTTGCAAACCAATTGTAATATTAATCCAACAGCCATTGTATACAAGTTCATATGCACTACCAAAACATACTAGTATTTCTTCTTTGTGAAAATATAATTCATAATGAATAGGTTATTTGGACTGTAGAGATTATTTTATAAAAATAAAGGGAAGAAAGAAGAAAATTATTACAAGCCGAATACTGTGGCATAGAGTGTGCTATATTCTCTGAGTCCCTAAGAGCTGTGACATGATGCTCAAATGTCATTGAATAAAATAGTATTATTTGAAAATAGTTTACTTTTAATATTATTTGTTAAGAATGATAATGATCATGATGTAAGTCTGAGCTGTTTTACTAATTATCCAGATTCCAAGGCAATTTTCTAATTTTGCAACCCAAATATGCAATGAAAAATGTTACTATGTTCCCAACATAATAGCTATTAATTTTAACATGTAAAAAATTAGAGAGAGGGTGCAAGATCGACGATTTCTGATCATATTTCTTATACCCCCCTACACATTCATTTCAAATAAAATCTGCCCCCAGCTCTATTTTAGTGATTGCTTGTTATATAACAAATCACTGGAACATGTAATGACTTAAAACAATAACCATTTATTTCTCATTCTTTTTTTATGTGTTAGCTGGATAATTCTGGTTTAGGATCTCTCATAAAGTTTCAATGAAGGTGTTGCCCAGGATTGCAGTCATTTGAAGGCTTGACCACAGCTAGAAAATCTGCTCCCAAAGTCACTCACATGGGTGTTGTCAGGTGGCCTTGATTCCTACAGGCTGTTGCCCAGAGACCTGTTTTCTACCTCATGGTCCTTTCTTTCCACGGAGCTGCTTGCGTGTCCTCCTAACAAGGCAGCTGGGTTTTCCACGTGACTGAACCAAGAGAGAGACCTCTTGCGTTGGTGGTATAGTGGTGAGCATAGCTGCCTTCCAAGAGAGAGACCTCTTCTTGGAAGTCATAGAAGAGGTCACTTTCACTATATTCTACTCATTAGAATAGAAGCAAATCACTAAACCCAATCCACTCTTAAGGGCAGAGGAATTAGGATTCACATTTAAAAGGAATTAATATCGCCCTAGCCGGTCTGGCTCAGTGGATAGAGCATCAGCCTGCGGATTGAAGGTCCCGAGTTTGATTCCAGTCAAGGGCAGCCGCCCGGGTTTCAGGCTCAATCCCCAGTAGGGGCTGTGCAGGAGACAGCCGATCAATGATTCTGTCTTATCATTGTTGTTTCTATCTCTCCCTCTCCCTTCCTCTGTGAAATCAATAAAAATATATATTTTTTAAAAATAAAAGGAATTAATATCAAAGATTTGTAGACATAGTTTAAAAGCTCCACAGGTGTGCTCTTAGTATGGGGCTCTCACAATTACAGGTCATGACAGGTTCCAAATGTCATGAAAATACATAACAAATTCAAATCACATCCAATAGGACTAATTGGATTGAGCCCCTCAAATTAGTCATAACAATATTTGAAAAATATATAGGAACAATTAAATATTACATGCATTTGATGTGATGTTTCCATTATATGGTAATTTATTTTTACTTATTTATTCATGTGTTCATTTAAAAATATATGTGCAAGAATAAACATAGCAATGCTCTTGCATTTTTTATCAGTCTGAATAGAAAAATAAATTTGAAATGCCCTTTACCATCCAGGAGGACATAATAAGAACTCATGAAAGTTTTGAGAGAGAAGGTGTTGAAGTAAACTGCTTTAAAAGTTTTAGTTAGTGTCTTGCATACAAAATACTAAAAGAAGACTAAAAATGAAAGACCAATTAATAGGTAGTGAAATAACTCATATAACAGACAACCAGAACTAAAACTTATGATGGTAGTCATGAAAAAGATAAAAAGGAAAAGGGTTTAAGAAATATAATGAAAAAAGACAGCACAATTATCCCTTACTTAAGAAAGATTTTCACTCTATTTTATTTTTCTGATTGGTGCTTAAGAAGAATTTAGATATTTATTTCACAGTTAGAGCCCCTTCTTTTGCTATAATAAAGGGAAAGCAGTCTTAATTGCCAAATCTACGCTTGAGCATTCAGTTGTCTCATGGCTTCTGGGCCAAATGCATAACCATACCAATGCTAATACAAGCAAGAGAGTATAAAAACAATAAGAGAAAGTGACAAGCTATTATAATTAGAGCATTTATATTCTTTGTCATCTTATGCAGTTAAAATAAAATGTAATTTTTGGATAAACTTTTCTAGAGGGACAGATGATACCAAACCACCAGCCAGAATTTTTGTTGTTGGTGCTATGGTAGTAGCCATATTGTTATATGTTTCCCAACATATAGTAGCTTCCCCTTATCCTCAGGGAATACTTCCAAGACCCCCCATAAATGCCTAAAACTGCAGATAACACTAAACACTATGTGGTGTGTTTTGTTTTGTTTTTTTTTTTCATATATATGCATATTTTCTCACTTAAAGGAAGCATTTTATGGTTTTCTTTGGCATATCCTAATAGTCAGCATACTATTTTTGTGCTTTGGGTCTCTTATTAGGTAAAATATGGGTTACTTGAACATAAGCACTGAGATAACTCATCAGTTAATATGATAGCCAAGATGGCTACTAAGTGACTAACATTTGAGTAGTACATACAGTGTGGATATGCTAGGCAAAAAGATGGCTCACATTCCAGGCAGGTTAGAGCAGGACTACATGAGATTTCATCACATTACTCAGAGCAACATGCAATTTAAAACTCATGAATTGTTTATATCTGGAATTTTCTATTTAATATTATCAGACCACAGTTGACCTCAGGTAACAAGTCACAGAAAGCAAAGCACAGATAAGGGGGAACTACTGTATTCTCTGATTCATTTTGGGATGAATTGAATGATAAGATGGAAATATGTGTGTAATGTAATGTGCAGAAGAATGGCTTTGGGGTTTGACACACAGACTCCTATCTTGGCTCAATCACTATCTAGACTTGTGATCTTGAACATGTTCTGAAAGTTTCTTTAAGCAAAACTATTTCTTTAAAGACAATAATTGAAATTCACTTGAAAACTAGCGAGGATTAAATAAAATAATTTATGTAAATACTAAGGACAGTGCCAGACACTTAGTAAGCTCTAATAAATATTTATGACAAACCTTATCCTATTATTAGATAACTAGAGGCCTGGTGCACGAGATCAGGGTCCCTAGGCCTGGCCAGAGATCAGGGTCAATCTGTGGTGATAACGGCAGGGCAATCAGGGGGCCCCTGCTGGTACCCGCCTTGGCTGGCCTGGTGCCTGCCGGATGGGGGAAGTTCCTGCATTGAGTGTCTGCCTCCTGGTGATCAGTGCACAACATAGCAATCAGTCATTCTGCCGTTCAGTTGATTTGCATATTAGGCTTTTATTATATAGGATATTATTAGGAGTGATTTGATAATATGGAACTGGCTGAATTGAAACAGGGAAGGGAGCTGTGATGACACTTCCCGAAGCGAGGACATTGGTTATCCTGGTTAGGTGGCTGTAAAACAGTCTTCTTCTAATTGTCTTTTGGCATTCACTAAAATTGGAGCCATGTTAGCAAAAGACCAGGATATTTGAGGGCATTGGTGTCCTGAACCCTTCACAAAATTGCTAAAAGACACTATCTCATTCTTGGCAGAGTGGTCTCGTGGAATCATACAGTATATATTATTTGTCTATCTTCTTTAACTCAGTATGGTAATGTGGTTGTGTACATTGCTATCTCTTTTATTTATATTGTTGAGCATTATTCTATATGGGAACACTACTGCTTATACATTAAGCTACTTAAGGGCTCCCCCTCCTCCAAATTTTGGATTATTACAAACTTATAACTGCCATCAGCATTTATTTTAAATAAATGCATAATGTGAACGCATAATGTGAATGCATAATGTGAATGCCAAAAGACAATTAGAAGAAGACTGTTTTACAGTCACCTAACCAGATATATAGAAGTCTTTGTATGGATATATGCTTTCAGTTCTCTTGGGTTAAATATCTAGGAGTGGAATGTCTGAATCATGTAGTAAGTGTATGGGTCACGTGTTAAGAAACTTTGCCAAATGTTTTTCCAAAGTTGTTCTGTCATTTTAAATATCAAGCAAAAGAATATTAGAGTTTCACTTTCTCACCAGCACTTAGTATGATCAGTGTTTCTAATTTTATGCATTTTACTTTGTATGCAGTCGTGTCTCAGTCAGTTTGGACTGATTAAACAAACAGCATAGAATGGGAGGCTTAAACAATAAATATGTATTTCTCACAGTTTTGGAAGCTGGGAAATCTCTGGACAAAATGCCAAACAATTTGGTTCCTGAAAAGGTTTCTCTTCCTGGTTTGCAGATGGCCATTTTCTCAGTGTATTTTTACAGGGATAACAGAGAGATCACATCTGTCTTATGTCTTCTTATCAGGGCACTATTCTTATCATGAGGGCTCTACCCTCATGAACTAATTATTTTCCAAAAGTCTCACCTCCCAATACTGTCACCTGGGGATTAGGAACTCAACATATAAAATTTGGGGAGACAAACATTCTGTTCACTTCAAGTGATATCTCATTTTTATTGGAATTGGTCCCTTCCTTAATGACTAATGATGTTGTTTTTCAATTTCTATAAGAAGTTATATAGAATGGATATTATTTCTTTCTTACATGTTTAGTAAAATATACTAATATGGCCATCTAGATCTGGAGTTGTTATTGTTGGAAGTCTTTTAATTCAGTGTCTTTAATGGATGAAAGGTTTACTCGGGTTATTTGTTTATTGGTGAGAGGGCTTTGCTAATATTGTCTTCCAAGAAACTTGTTCATTTCACCTAAGTTTGAATTATTGACAAATATTTGTTCAAAATATTCCATTATTAACTTTTTAATATCTGTTATTCTGTCACAATTTCATCCCTCTTGTTTCTTATGTAATCTATTTCTTCTTTGTTTCCCTGATCAATCAGGATAGTTCTTATCAATGTTTTCTACTTTCTCCAAGACCCAACTTTTGGTTTTATTGATTTTATATTTGTTGTTGTTCTCTAACTTCAATGATTTTCACACTAATTTTGTTATTTCCTCTCACCTATATTGGGTTAAATTTTCTCTTTTATAGATACCCCCCCCTAGTTTCTTAATTTAGAAGTGGATGTCATTTATTTAAGACTTTCTTATTTTCTAATAAAGTCATTTAAAGCTAAATTTCTTTCAATGTACTGCTTTAGTGGCATCCAACAAAGTCTGATGTACTCTGACTTTATTTCCATTCATTTCAAAATCTTTTGACATTACTTTTGATTTACTGTTTGATCCAAAGTTACTTGGAAGTATGTTATTTAGTTTCCAAATATTTGTGGATTACCCAGATATCTTTTTGTTATCATTTTCAAACTTGGTTCCATTCTGGTGTGACAACATACTCGGTATGACTAAAATCCTTTAAATTTATTGAAACTTGTTTTAGAGTTGATCTTGATAACTATTCTATGCACTTTAAAATAAAATGTGCAGTGTGTTGTTTGTTTTAGGACAGATTATTCTTAAATTGTCAACCAAGTGATGCTGAATTTTTGGACTGGAACCCAGATTCTTTGTCTGCCAGAATCAAAGAATGAATCCACACACAGAAAGTGGTATAGCAAAGGTGGAAATTTATTGAACAAGTTCAGACTCCCACATGCGGAGAGGGATGAGTCCCACCAAATGGACTCCCAAGTAGGGAGGGGAAAAGGGTCCCCCTGAGTTCTTTTGCCCTATGGCTTATAAAGGCTGCAGATCCTGGTGCCTTGGTATCCCCTCTGATTGGTCAATATTCCCTTAGATGGGTTACTATAGTAACTCCTGGGTTGAAAGGTCAAACCTCACTTAGGACATGTGAAGTTCTTCCCCCTCCTTCCTTCTTGTTTTCCTATTCCTTTTGGGCTTTCTTTTTCTCCTGAATCAATGGCTTCCTTCTCTTTATTTTGTAAATATAGACCTTTCTTGGCTACTTCCAGTTCCCTTGTCTTATGGAAATATACACGTTGCTGTTCCCTTGTCTTATGGAGATGTAATGGCACCTGGCTTCCTTGTATTATGGAAATGTACCTTCTCCCAGTTTGTGGCCCTGTGTTTTTTCCATGAACCCCAATTCTAAAAAATCCCTAAGTCTGCCTATATCCCCCTAAAATTCCTGCTTCACAAGTCAATTTCATTGCTTGTGTTGTTCATGCCATTTATATCCTTCCTGATTTTCTGTCTACTTGAGCTATCAATTATTGAGAAGAGAGTATTGAAATCTGTGACTTTAATCATGAAATTACCTCCTCCTGGTAGTTCTATCAATTTTTCCTTAATGTATTTTGAAACTCTCTTATTAGGTGCATAAACATTTAGAATTGTCCTGCCTTCTTGACTCCTTTACAGTTATGGAAGCACAATCTATATTATTTCCTTTGTAATCTACTTTGGCTGACATTAATATAGCCACTCCTACTTTCTTTAGATTAATGCTAGCATAGTATAACATTTTTTATGCTTTTAGTTTTCACTTATTTATGTCTTTATATTTAAAGTGAGTTCCTTATAAGCAACAGATAGCTAGGTATTGCTTTAAAGAAAAGTAAAGGGGGGGGAGGGGAATCTGTAATACTTTCAACAATAAAGATAAATTTTAAAAAATAAATATTCCAACTAACAATCGGTGCCTCTTAATCTGGGATGATTAGACCATTTGTGCGATGGTTGATATTGTTATGTGAAGGCAATCATTTTTCTGTTTTAAAGTTTTACCCATCTGTTCTTTATTCCATTTTTTTCTGCCTGCAGCAGAAAATGCCCTTAAAAATAAAATGTCATGGGCATGGAAAGAAAAAATACATGCAAAGAAGCCTTGTATGTAAATGAAAAAAAAATGTTGACTGACAAAGGAGTAGCCATTTATTCTTCACATGTCAAATTTTACTGAGAATGTACTAGGCTGTATGCACTATCTTCATGTTCATTCAAATATGAGTTGGAAATTGTAGACACTTTCTTGTGAGCAGCTATTCATTGTTATGTCTCATTATTCAAAAGCCCCTCAGCAGAGAGACAAGAGCTCTTTTTCTTGCCCTTCAAGGAGGATCTGAATACTCATTAGCTTTAATTTACCTGCTCCTGTTAAACTAAATGGCAGTGGTAAAGTCCTTTCCATCAAATCAGTATCCATTAAATAACCTTGGAAGTACATTAACATATATCCCTCCCCTTAGAATGTAAGAATCACATGCATAATAATGTATCATTTGCCTTTCTGAGACATTTACTCAGGACATGCAAATGTGTCTTAGAAGTCTGAGCAGCAATCATCTTGTGTTGAACCAAGATCAAGGATACTGTCATTTGTTTTCTATTCACCAAAAGTCTTAGATTTAATTTTTTTTCCATTGAGCTAAATGCCTCATCTTCAAAGGTAACGTAAGAGTCAAATTGTTATTGTACAAATCTACAGAATGTGGATGAGCAATTTCTAAAACTACAGTTTCCCAGGGGACTTCATCAAGAGGCATTGTATAGTGAACAAGGTGTGCTTACAATAAAGTAAGAGGGCTTTTCACAATTAGATGATTTAGTCACAGGGCAGTCTTTTGCTATTGTTTCCTTTTTGTTATTGAAAATCTATAACTGAATACAAACAACTTTTGATTTCTCATTTTTAAAGGAGACAAAATTAGCATGAATAGATTGTATCTGCTAATAAGTCTAGAGTACAATATTCCCTGGGAGTCATCTCTCCAGACAAACATTTCTCTAGAAATTTCTCAGGAAAGTAAAGTGATTTGACCTTTATGGTCTCATATTCTTCTGCTAATGTTCTGCTGGAGAGGATTATTTAAAGAAGGGGGGGAAACATACAGCTATGAGAAACAGAAAGAGAGAGCAAGGAGTACATTAATAAAGAGAACTAACTGGGACCTTGATGTTAACTATTCCAATGAATTTTAATTTCTCCTACTTCAGTCATATTGCTAACTTTGGTTTTGCCATCTTATCTAAATATATCTCTAACAGTAATTTTGGCCAGTTGTAAGCCTCAATAAAAGCTTCATTGCCATTATTTCCAACTGATAACCAAATTTAATACCTTCCAAGTAAATTCCTTACTCTCAACTAATAATTTTTGCTTCCCTGATAAAACAGAAGGAATCAGAATATAATTTAATCATCTTCCCATTAATAAATCTACCAATTTATTTCAACTTATGTGCATGTGTTGTTTTTCTTCCTCCACAAATGGTTGAACAGTCCTGTGGATGAAAGGTGCCACATGCTAACCTGATAAGCTCAGGGGAGGCCCGCATGGCAGTCTTGCAAACTCAAAGACCTAAAGTAACCACAAAGGATGATCTGAAATTAAAACTTTAACTAAAAGCAGTTATGGTGGGTAGTCATGACCTAGGCCAGTATATTCCCTGGCAAGGTCAAGCTTTACCTTAACTGAGGCTATTGTCTTTTTTTCATCTAAGATAGCATACTTATGAAATGTCAGAGTAACTTGTAACTTCCCTTTTTCCAGACCCCTCGGGGTACAACCAAATGTGCCTGGGCACCAGGACAGAGACCACAAATTCCTTCATTTTTATTGTTACCATGTTAATTGTTGACTGTTAACTATCCTGTATCCACCTAAGTAAAAGAGTATGTGTCTATCATTTTACTTTTTATCTAATCCCAGAGGTTTCCCTGTTTTGCTTTTTCCCTCTCCCTTATCTATCACCAATGGATTTCATGTAACCCACTTACATCTCCTCCTTTGATTGTAATGTATAAAACAAGGTGAAAAACCACCATTCTCCAGAGCATTATCCCAATCCATTGAGATTCTGCTTCCTGGCAATTGTCTACAGTTTAGCTCAAATAAACTCACAAAAATTCTTTACAGGCTTGCGTGTTTTTATATTAATAGTCCCAACAACTAAGCCAACAAATAAGCCAACACCTCCACTTTGACATCCCTTTATGGTCCACTCAAACACTTTGAAGTTGTATCATCAATTAATTTTTCTCCACAAGAAAATTCCCATTGACAGCAAGCATGCTCTGCTACTGAGACAACAAACATAAAAACAAAAATAAAAAATAAAAACACTCCTTGACCTTACAGCCTTGTTGACCGATACTAGTATCTGCCATTTTTATCCTCTCCTTTTTAGAAAAAGTTATCAAAAAAGAAAGATTTCTGTATCTGCTATTTCCAATCCCTTAATTTCAATTCTTTCATAATCTTCTCCAACAACCTAATGAAATGTTCTCACCAGATTCTTCAAATGGAATGATTATTTTCCAGTCCTTCACATTTTGGAGCGTTTAGAAGCATTTAAAACAGAATATGCTCCCTGTTTTCATGAATCACTGTCTTCACTTCTCCACTGGGACAATACATCTTCAAGTTTTTCCTCCTACTACAAATATGACTTTTTCTCAATCTCCTTTTTGAGATCTTTCTTTCCAAACTCTAAATATGGATTCTGCTGACTTCGGCCTGTGCATTTTGTGTTTTTGTTTTTGTTTTTCTAACTGCCTGACTGCATTCAGGGCCCCCTATATTTCTAGTCCCAAACCCTCCTTTCACCTTCACATTATCTACTCAATAGTTCCACTTAAATGTTTACAAAACATAAAAGGTCCATCTGCACCAAAGGAGAAATATTCATCCCACCTTCTTCCAATTAGCTCTTGTTTTAGTGCGCACATATAAACCTGTACCTTGAAGTCACTTTGATGACTCCCTTCCTCTCCATTCCATGTTAGCAAGTTCTTTAAACTCCGCCACATCCAGGATAGATTTTTAAATATGAAAACTTTTTAACTCTTTGCCACAAACATCCTAGGTCATACTACCTTCTTCCTTATCTGGACTCCTCAGATAGATGGCCAACTGATCATCATTCATCTTCCTCCTCCTGTAGACTTTCTTCCAGGTAAGAACCAGAAAATTCTTTTGAAAATGTAAATCAGGTGATTATTATTTTCTGCTCAATACCTTTCAACAATTTCCCATCACACTTGGAGTGAAGTCTCCTTTTTAAATTCCATGGTCTATAAGTCTCTTTTTTCTCTGATCTGTGTCTAACTTTCTAGAAGTATCTCCAGCCATGTTGGTCTTCTGGCCATTCTTTACCCATTTTAAGTTCACTTCAATTGCTGTTCTGAATACCTGAAAAAATTGTCTGCCAAAATTGAAATGTTTCCTTAATTTTTAAAAATCAAGTCTCAGGTTAATCATCACCTCCTCAGAGAGGCCTTTCCCTATCATTCTGTCTAAAAGAGATTACTTCTGCCTTAGACATGCTTTTTAAAATACATATGACATAAACTTAAGTAATATACAGATGACCACTCTCTTCTTCCTAATATTCTCACTCCCATTGCATTAAAATCTCAGACAATCTTCTGGTTCTGCTTTATACATACAAGTACTTCTTTCTTAGTCTCCAATGCTACTTTTTACTCTTATTCAATCAATCTCTTAATTTCAGCATTGTCAGGATTCTGGCTCCTTTATCTTTCACTCAACAAAACTATCCCTGTTATTCTCATTCATTACCTTCATTTAAATTACCATTAATCTCTACTTTCATCTATATCTTTGTCTTAGTCAAGATCTGTATGTAGAAATTCACCTCCATCTATTAAATTAATTTTGTCAATTTGGACAAGTACCTTAAACTCAATAAATTTCAAACAGCTCATAATCTTACCTTTTTCTTTTTTCATTTTTCTAAACTTAATTCTGTACTATTTTTCTTACCTTCATTTATGCCATGACCAAGTTTCCATTTACCCAAACCACAAAACTTGGAGTCATTCTTCATTTCTCCTTTTTCCACACCTGTCAAAGTCAATCAGTTAACACTTTTAAAACTTTCCACTGCTCCCAATTTCTTCTTTGACTATATAAATTCAAGTTCCTGTCATTTCTTGCCTCTCAATGATAACAGCATATATTTATGTATATTTGTTCATTGCCCACCCAGCAGCCATTCTTCCTTCCCTTCTTCTTTTTTTTTTTTTTAAACATTCATAATTTCCTTTGGAAACCAAGCCTCCTCTATTGTGCAACATCCCACTATGGTTAGGATCAATGTGACTACCAGCTCCAGGCATTGGCTTTGATGGACAAAAACCAGTATGCATGATCTCTTCCTTCATGCTGCAAAGTCAAAGTTGGGTTACTAAAACTGAAACCCAGAATCGTTTAAGCATTGTAGAAAAAAAACAAACTTCTCCTCAAATGTGAAAAAAAGTAAGTACATAATCCCAGTTACTAATGGCAGCCATCCTGTACCTTAAGAGAAGCCAGCCTGTGGAAAAGTCAGCTCAAGAAGGAAGTCAATGAGGACTCAGAGAGAAATGGAGCCCTGACTGAACCCACACCCAAATTCCACTGTTTATGAGATGATTAGCAATCCTTAAGCTATAAAAATAACTTAGGTTAAATTTTGTGTTACTTACAACCAAAAATTCCCTAATTCAGTCTGATTGACCTCACATATTTTACAGTTACCACAGGACCACATGATTGATCTTATCCCCTGATCAACAAAATCTAATTTTGTCACAGCTACAAATTCTTCAATGGATTCAGAATAAAATGCAAACTTTCTAGCATTGCACACCCTATACTATGAACTTACTGGATTTCTTGCAGCTCTCTAGACATGCCACAGTTGTCATAATGTAGCACTTTGATCAATGCTGTTTATTTCAAAATTCTTTTCCTCCTTGGATGCCTATCTTTGAGGCTCATCCTATATTCCACTGCCTCAGTGAAATTTTCTCCAACCCTTGAATAAAATTGCCTACTGTCTGCTTTGCATTTTCCTGTCAGATTTCTGATATGACTGAATTTATGTTTTTGAATTTCACTCTTGCCCATATCTCTCCAGATATAGTCATCATTACTGGCTTTCTTATCTTTCTCCTTAATTAGACTGTGAGTGGTCTGTCTTATTCATCTTTAGGTTCCTACAATATTTGTCACAAGATCAATTATTGTTTCTTGAATGAAACAAACAGACAAGGATCCTAACCCCAGTCAAATTTACATTCTAGAAGCAATATGCACATAAATCCATCAAACCAAGGTTGAAGTGCTGGGGGCCATGGGAATGGTATAGAGGAATTGCCTCACAAGAGGTGATCTCTTTCCCACTGAGATAAATTAATGAAAGACCTTTCAGATAAAAATAATGAAACCCAGAAAGGACTTTTTCTACCATTATCCTCTATATAACATTTCTCTACATGCGATGACTTTGAAGTGAAGGACCACAAAGAGAGGTAAAATGCACCCCTAATGATGTGATTTCCTTGGACATGGAGGATAGCTCCCTGATTTCTCTCACCGTAACAGCACTTTCCTCAGTTAGAAAGTTTTCAGTTTGACCAGTTTAATTAATTATATGCCAAGAAAATGATCTCTATTGTCTACATTTGTCTATTAGAACTTAAAACTAGGGAAGAAATGCTTTAAGTGCCTCATGTCCTAGTGTTTTTTGTGTTGTGTTTTTTTTTTTTTTTTAATATGGTATTGTTATAAATACCTTCTCTCTTTTTTTTAAGCTAATTTTTATTTGGATTTCTGACTTTAACTCTATATGTTTAAATTTGTTTCACATGCCTGTAATAGCTTTAAATAACAGTTCTATATCATTATATTTTCCACGACTGATGAAATTAGCAAATGTAGGAAATAAAATTGTGTAGGAAAATGAACTGAACCCTTATTCATGTATCTATATTACACTCTAATAATCTACATGGTCATCTTTGAAATTGTTTTTAATATTTACATTGTTTATGCTTTTTTACAGTGCAATATATATATTCGGCTGACAAACTCTGTAAACCTGAAAGTTAAGATTCAGTGTTTTGAATTGGGGAATTTTGCTGTGTAGTGGTTTGGTAATGCTAAGACGCTGGGGAAAATCCCCCTTTCAGTGGTGCGCAGATTCACACTTCCCTCTGTCATGTGGTGAGTGGCCTGGTACTGGCACACTAAGCTGCGATGTGAAACATGTGGGAATAGTGCCTGATACAGCCTCCCTTCAAGGTGTTTTTTCCATCACCACCACCATCACTTCCCTCCCCTGACAACCCTCCTCATCACTTTATTCTCCACAGTCTATCTTAGAAGGTAACCATTCCTACATTTTCAGTTTTCTTATTTGAAATACACATCAAAAGTGTATATTCCAAGAGTTTATGTTCTATAACTCCAGACATAAAAATGTGTATGTTCTAAAAGCTGAAAATGTCCACACTGAATTTTGATATTAAAGAAACAGAATTGTTCTCATACTCTTTACAGCAATTAAGAAGCATAGGAATTTGAAGACTTCTTTGGCAAAACACACAAAAAAATAACACTTCACCGTTATTTTCATTACTTAATGCAGAAATTTCACCAATTTTTGTGTAGCTAAAGTGGAGTTTATCTAAATTTGGTTACTTGTTTCATATATTTTCCTACACATTTTTTGGAATCCTGCAGATGAAGGCACAGGGCTGGTACCTCTGTGTTCTGAGACAGGTATGAGCTGTGTGGTCAGAGACATTATTTGTTTGATTCCCAACCCTGTCACACACACACACTCACACACACACACACACACACACACACACACACACAGTGAGCAATAGGACAATCACATCATTTCTCTGATCAACAATAACAATGTCTCCAAATAAAACATGGCAGTGATCATCTGTTTTTTCAAGTCTGTTATCTAGGGAACACTGAAAAAGGTATATAAAAATTCCTAGCCCTGCACCAGACTTGCAGTAAGTACTCTATGAAATGTTTCTTTTCCCCATATTTATTTTCCTTTTTACGCATTTTAAGCCACTTAGAGACTCAACAAGCTTCTAAAAACTGCTTGCAAATGCAGAGAATTAGTTCTAGGAACTTAGTGAGTTCTTAGTCACACAATTTATCTATCCTCAAGCCCCAATGTAACATTCTAGTATACATACATTTCCATTTAAGAGCATGATGAGGGAAATATAATTAATAGGTAAAAGTCAAATGTCTTTTCAGTTTCTCTCCCTGAATTTTCTTTTGAATTCCTTTTACACAAAATGGTGATTTAAAAAAGTACACACAAATTGTTGCCCTCTGCTCTATATTCTTATTTTAATCAAGTCTAAATACCTTCCTCAAGAAATACTATAAAGTGTCTAGATATTGGCTTTTTTTGCATTTGTTTAGACCTTTTACAAATAATCTATAATTTAAAACACTCTCCTGCTTAAATCTATAAAAGAGATATGAGAAGAAAACGTAATTTTACTAAAGGACTTAGAGATTTGGGGAAATTGTATAAAAATTATAATGATTTCTTTCTTGTAAATCATTGAGAAAAAATTGATATGCTAGTCAAATGAGCAGAGATGATTTTGGATTTTATACAGCCCTTTCCACTTCTATAGCAGAATCTTGGTTGCCAACTTAATAGCCAACTGCCCAGAATACTGAGTTTATTCCTATATCAACTCATTCTGCTTTTCAGCTGACAGCAAGCCAGGTAGTAAATCTTAGTCTAAGTCAATTCATTGATATTGTTGATGATAGGTGTAGGATGAGTGTTACCCAATTCTGAATCATGAGAAATTAGAGAGAGTCTGTTGGTAGTGGGGGCACAAAAATAAAAGATTTTTGCTCCAGAAAAGATACACAAAGAAGGAATCTAGAGGGAATGACATCATCAAGATGTCAATATTGGTTGGTATCAACTTTGGTCCCCCTCACAAGGAAACAAATATTGACTGTCCACAGACATGACACCATTGAAAAACTCCTAGAATCTGAGGGTGAAGCTGAGCATTCTTCTGGACCATAGAGACTGAGAAGGACCACATTAGAAGGTTATGAAGAGTGACTACATTATGACCAGATTGCCCATCCTCCAGGTTGGCACATTCCTACATGGAGAGAGCCCCCTGGGGCCTATGGTTTCTCCAGTGGGAAAATGAACATGAAGCTTCGCCATCATTGAAAAATGTTTTCCACCAGATCTTGCCTCACAGAGATCACTGGGACTTGACAACTGTGGATCATATTAAGACAAAGAAATAGGACAGAGCTTATAACAACTGGCACTCAGGTCTTGGCAGATTGCATTTTTTTCTTGCAGCAGCCCCTGAACAGAGATCCTAGCCAGAGGTCCTGCCAATCTGTTGAGCTGAGCTGGTGGTCCCTTCTAGCCAGAGAACTCAGTTGTCAGTTCTGCCTGACCAGGGTTCCCAGCCAACAAGCTGTACTGGCCATGAAGCACATTCTATTGCCCAGCCTGCACAGTGAAGCAACTCTGACATCTTGTCCAAATGCTGAGTAGATCCTCCAATTTTCTCTCTGACCAGGGAGCCCAGGAAGAGAACCTGGGCAGCTCCAGAGTGTGTCCTACAGTGACACTTGCAATGGTGCCTGAGCAGAGATCCTAGCTAGTAGCAATGCCCACCCACAGAGCCAAGCTGGTGGCTGCATCTGACCCAAGAGCCCAGTGGCCAGTTGTACCTAATTTAGGTCCATAACTAATGAGCTTCAATGACCATAAAACTAGTTTTATGGCTTTACCCAGACAATGAAGTAAATTCATGGCCCTATCCAAGTGCTATGTAGAGCCTTTAGTCTTACTGACCAGGAATTGTAGAGTCCATCCTACAGGCACACTTGGGCAGGAAGCAGGTCAGCAGTACTACTGAACTGTTAAGTGTAGCCTCTGGTCCTGCACAACCAAGGATCCTGAACAGTGACCCTGGACAACCTCAGAACCCAGCCCGTGCTTTTACTTACTTGCAAAGCCCTCCCTACATCTTTGACAGATTGCCGAATGCAGCCTTAGGCCTGGCCTGGCCAGGTAGGTAGCACAGCCATCAGTCCCGCCCAACTGCAAAATATAGCCTTTCGCCCCTCCCAGCAAAGGAGCTTTGACAATGACCACACAGAAACACAGAGCACTCTTATCCCTACTCAGCTGTGAAATATAGCTAGAGGCCCTGTCCAACTACATAGCCCAGTCAGCGACCTCACCACTGGTCAGCAAAGCACAGCCTGCCGCTCTGACCTTAATCTTTGTCCGCACCTAATCACAGAGCACAGACCGAGGCCTTGTCCAACTGCAAAGTTCTGCCTGCTGCCCTGCCTGAACACCAAGCGAGTCAAGTCAGCAGCACCATCTAACCTGGAAACACAGCTGGCATCGTACTCAACAGTGAAATGTTGAGAGCTTCTCCTTTAAAATCAGGAGCAAGACAAGGGTACATACTCCTATTTTACAGGACCACTCCCATTCTACAGGAAGTCCTAGCCAGGGCACTTGGAAAAGAAAGAACAATAAGAGGCATCTCAATCAGGAAGAAAGAAGTAAAGCTGTCTCTATTTGCAGAAAATACAATTTTATATATAGACAACCCTAAAGACTCAACCAAAAAGCTGTTAGAATTAATAAAAGAATTCAGTAAACTTGCAGGACACAAAATGAACATACGAAAATCAGTATTGTTTTTTTGTATTAAAAATAAATTATCTGAAAAAGAAATAAAACAATACCATTTACAATAGCATCAAAAGAATAAAATACTTAGGAATAAATTTAACCAAGGAGGTGAAAGATTTGTACACTGAAAACTCTACAAAATTGATGAAAGAAATTAAAGACAACTAAGTGAAAATATAAGCATTTTATGTGGGAGAATTAACCTTGTTAAAATGTCCATACTACTCAAAGCCATCTATAGATTCAATGTAATCCCTCTTAATATTCCAATATCATTTTTATAGAAATAGAACAAAATAATTCTAAAATTTATGTGGAACTAGAAAATACCCTAAATAGCAAAAGCAATACTAAGAAAAAATAGTAGAACTGGAGATACCACATGTTCTGATTTCAAACTATATTACAAAGTTATAGTAATCAAAACATTATGATACTGGTATGAAAAAAGACACATACCACCAGAACAGAATTTAGAGCCCAGATATAAACTCGTGCATATATGATCAACTAATTTTTGGTAAAGGAGCCAAGAATACTCAATTAAGAAAAGACAGTCTCTGCAATAAATGGTGTTGGGAAAGCTGGTTATTCAGATGCAAAACTGGACTCATACCTCACACTATTTTTTTAAATAAAAATTAACTTGAAATAAATTAAAGACTTAAGTGTAAAACCTGAAATCATAGAACTCCTGGGAGAAAAAATAGGTAGTAAGCAACTTGACATTGATCTTGGCCATTACATTATGAATATGACACCAAAATCACAAGCAGCAAGAGCAAAAATAAGGTAGGACTACGACAAAGTAAAACAAAAAGGCAATCTACAAATGGGAAAAATGGGAACAATATTTGCAAACTATGTATCTTATGAGGGGTTAATATCCAAAATATACAAGGAACTCATACAACTTAATAGTAAATAAAAATAAGCAAAATTGAAGATCAGATAAAGAGCTTCATAGACAAGAAAAGGCTAAAGGAGTTCATCACGACCAAACCAGTATTATATGAAATGCTGGAGGGTATTCTTCAAGAAGAGGAAGAAGAAGAAAAAGGTAAAGATAAAAAATACAAACAACAAAGTGACAACAAATACATATCTATCAACAAGTGAATCTAAAAATCAAATGAATAAAAAATTTGCTGAACAGAATAAACTGGTGAATGGAATGGAATCAGGGGCATGGAAATGGAACAGACTGATAATTCTCAGAGGGAAGGGAGTCTGTGGGGGGTGTGGGAAAAGATTAGACAAAGATCTTATATTCATGCTTGCATTACCTATGGACACAGACAATAGGGTGACGAGGGCCTGTGGTGGGGTGGGAACCAGGTGGAGGGGAGCTATGGGAGGAAAAAAGAGGGACATCTGTAATAATCTCAACAATAAAGATTAATTTAAAAAAATAAAAACAAAATAAATTTTTAAAAAAATGGGCAAAGGACCTGAATAGACATTTTGATTTCTAAAGAACCTATTTAAATGACCAACAGGCACATGCAAAGATGCTCAGCATCTCTAATCTGCAGGGAAAGGCAAATCTAAACTACAATGAGATGTCACCTAACACCTTTAGAAGTGTTGTTGAGAATGTAGAGAAAAGAGGACCCATGTGCACTGTTGGTGGGAATGTAAATTGGCAGAGACACTATGGAAAATAGTAAGGAGGTTCCTTAAAATATTAAAAACAGAAATATTATATGATCCAGTAATTCTACTTCTGGGTATATATCTGCAGAAATTAAATCATGATCTGGAAGAGATATTTGCACTCTCATGTTGATTGCAGTGTTAGTTACAATAACTAAGACATAGAAATCACACACACACACACACACACACACACACACACACACACACACACACGAATAAGTGTAGCCTCTGGCCCTGCACAACCAAGCCACAATTCAGCCATTAAAAAAAGGAAAATCCTGCTATTTGCAATAACATAGATGGAACTTGAAGGCATTATGCTACGTTAAATAAGTCAGACAGAGAAAAGAACCCTGAGTAATCTTATGAATGGAATCTTTAAACACCAAGCTCATAGAAACAAAGAGCAGATTGGTGGTTTCCGGGGTGGAGGGGTTTGAGAGGAGGAGGTGATCAAAGGGAACAAACTTTCAGTTATAAGGTGAATAATTTCTGGGAATATAATATACATCAGGGTTATTACAGTTAATAATACTCTGTTGTATATTTGCAAATTGCTAGGAGAGTCGATTTTAAAAATTCACACCACACCAAAAAATATTGTAACTGTGTGAGGTGATAGATGTGTTAACTACCCTTATTGTGGTAATCTTTTCACAATATATACATTTATCAAACTATTACATTGTATACCTTAAATTTACACAAAGTTATATATAATTTATATCTCAGTAAAGCAGGCAAAAAATGTTAATGAATTTACCACCTTCTGTCTTTCAATTGTTTGGGAATTATTTATCTGAGACCATGATAGGTGGGTTACTAGCAACTACAAGGGGCCAAGCCTGAGAACAAATATCAAGAGACTGAGGATGGCAGGGTTAAAAAATAGGGAAAGCCTTCATTGATATTGTACAACTATAGCATTAACTAACCTGGGAAACTCAAGTGAGGACATATATATATATATGCTAATTAAGGCTGTTAACTGAAGTTGAAATCATCCGAACTGATACAAGTGCTGAGAATTATAAAAACTAGAGGCCCAGTGCAAGAAATTCCTGCATGGGGTGGGTGTGTCCCTCAGCCCAGCCTGCACCCTCTCCAACCTGGGACCACTCAAGGGATGTCCGACTGCCTAAACGGGCCTAAACGGGCAGTCGGACATCCCTCTCACAATCCAGGATGGCTAGCTCCCAACTGCTCGCCTGCCTGCCTTCCTGATTGCCCCTAACCGCTTCTGCCTGCCAGCCTGATCACCCTCTAACCACTCCCCTGCCAGCCTGATTGATGCCTAACTGCTCCCCTGCCAGCCTGATTGCCTCTAACTGCCCTCCCCTGCAGGGTTGATCCCCCCCAACTGCTCTCCCCTGCAGGCCTTGGTTCCCCCCAACTGCCCTTCCCTGCAGGCCAAGTTGCCCCCAACTTCCCTCCTCTGTTGGCCTGGTCACCACTAACTGCCATCCCCTTCAGGCTTGATCACCCACAACTGCCCTCCCTTATAGGCTTGGTCCCTCCCAACTGCCCTTCCCTGCTAGCCATCTTGTGGTAACCATCTTGTGTCCACATGGGGGCAGCCTTCTTTGACCACATAGGGGCAGCCATCTTGTGTATTGGAATTTTGCATATTACTCTTTTATTAGATAGGATATAGGCCTGGTGCACGGGTGGGGGCCGGCTGGTTTGCCCTGAAGGGTGCCCTGGATCAGGGTGGGGGGTTTCCTTGGGACATTGGGTGGCCTGGGCAAGGGATCTGTGGTGGTTTGCAAGCCAGTCACACTCCCCGGTGACCCAAGTGGAGGCCCGGGTATCTGGGATTTATTTATCTTCTATAATTGAAACTTTGTAGCCTTGAGTGGAGGCCAGTGCAGGCCAGGAAGCTTGGCTTCCTCCATCTCGGGGGAAACCCAAGCCTCTTGCTCATTCCATGGCCACAGCCATTTTTGTTGGGATTTATTGATCTTCTATAATTGAAACTTTGTAGCCTTGAGCAGAGGCCAGAGCCAGCCAGAGTGGGCAGGAAGCTTGGCTTCCTCCCTTGCCAGGGAAACCTAAGCCTCCTACTCTCTCCATGGCTGCAGCCACCTTGGTTGGGTTAATTTGCATACTCGCTTCTGATTGGCTGGTGGGTGTGACTTGTGGGCTTAACGGATGTACGGTCAATTTGCATGTTTCTCTTTTATTAGTGTAGATATGTATGGGCATCTTTAAAAGGAATTTGGAAAGGCTGTGTGTCCTATGGCCTGTATTTGTACAGGATTGTCAGTGAGCTCTGGGAATTCAGCAAATGGGGAAGTCTTATGTAATAGCCAATTACTGAATGAAATCCCAGGCTATTAATTATATGCCAGAGAGGACATCCACTTACTGATTGATTACACTCTAGGCTGAAAACTGTTCTCACCTTTCTCCTGTTGAGACTCTGCTACCATATTATTATTATTGCAGCTGCATCTTTGTTGTTCCTTACACAAATATTTTATGATACCATCATCATTTTTAATCATTCTGTGGTTATGGGAACTTGCTAAATAATTTCCAAGGCCAAAGAGGAATTTGTTGTTTCCATTAGCCTTTTTTTGCTTAGTGTTTAGTCAAGATAGTTAACGCCGGACTATCGTACTATTTACAAGAACTGCAAAATGCATTTATTATGCACAAAATAAACCATTAGCAAGCTACTGATCAATATGAGGTTACTGAGTGAGAAAATTAAAATGCATATGGTAATAAGTCAAGATCTCTCTCAATTTACATTTACTGACAGAACATGATTGGAGAGGTAAAACACAGTGATAGTAATGGCTCTCCTTGTAAGAAACTCTCTGCACCTGACAGGTATACAGAAAATAGAGGTAGCAGTGATTTTTCATGGAGTTGATAGACTCTGCAAAGCTGTCAAATGTTAACTAGCTTACCTTCTGCTCTTTGCAAAAAGGTTAATGGATACAGCACATTTTCCAATGTGACTGAAAAACAAAAGAATTACAAATAGTATGTGATGGTATTTGTTTTACTTCTATTTTAGCCTACCCTATGTAAAATCCAGAGATTGAATGCCACATCAAAGTTTTCAGCTATCAAAAAATTGTTAGTGACCACATATGTGGGGGTAGGGTGGTAAGGAGTTGTAATGGAGGGTTTAAAATGGATATCTAGCAGCATGGCTCAATGGTTGAGTGTTGGCCTATGAACCAGGAGGTCATGATTCCCAGTCAGAGCACATTCCTGGGTTGATGGGCTTGATCCCCAGTGAGGGGCATGCAAGAGGCAGCCAATCAATGATTCTCTCTCATCATTGATGTTTCTCTCTCTCTCTCTCTCTCTCTCTCTCTCTCTCTCTCTTTCTCTCTTCCTTCCTCTATGAAATCAATAAAAATAAATATTTTAAAATGAATATCTGGTTGTTAAATTGTGATATTTGGAATGAACCCTTTAACCACAACCTTTTGTAGAAACATGGTCTGTATTAAAAATATTTTATAACTATGTATTATAAAATCGAACGCTTTGCACCAATGAGTATGACTAACTTACATGTATATATTAAAATAACAAAGTTGAGGAGCAGTTTCTAGTCATTCCTGGTAAGAAAGAAAACATCAACAATGCTCCTGTTATTTAGCCACAGGAAAGTGAATAAGGCACTATATTTCAGACTGTCCATCCCCTTGATGCTTTTCATGGTTTACCAGCTGTATATAATGTATATGGATTTCTAACCATGATAGGTTCAGTCTTGCATGTTTGGGATATTTTATTCATGGAATCATACTGTTTATACTCTTGTGGGCCTTGCTTTATTCACTCAACATTCTGCTTTGGAGATTTATTCTGATGGATGTTTCATTCAGTTATCCTGTCTCTAGGAATTTGTTGCTACAATTCACTGCTGCTTTAAACATTCTTGCGCTTGTTTTCCAGTGCACTTGGGAGTTTCCTTTGGGTATATATCTAGTGATAAAATACTGGATTGCAATAATTGTGTGAATCAGTACTGGCAATGACAAAGAATAAATGTTTCTGAGCTGTTATTTTCAATATTTTAAAATTGTGCACTTGGTAGATATGAAATGGTCCATATTGTAATTATATATGTATATATATATGTATGTGTATATATATATATATATATATATATATATATATATATATTCTGTTCTATATATATATTGATTTCAGAGAGGAAGGGAGAAGGGAGAGGGGGAGAGAGAGAAACATCCATGATGAGAGAGAATCATGGATCAACTGCTTCCGGCACGCCCCCCATTGGGGATCAAGCCCATAACCTGGGCACGTGCCCTTGACTGGAAATGAACCTGGAACCCTTCAGTCTGCAGGCCTACCTCTATCCACTGAGCCAAGCCAGCTAGGGCCCATATTGTAATTTTTATTTGCATTAAACACTAACTAATGAGATAAGCACATATTTCACAAGTATATTTGCCATTTTTGTTTTGGTTGGGGTTATTTTCCTATTGGGATTTCTTTTGGCTTTGTATTATTTGGGGGTAGTTCTTTAAATATTTTGTACACTAACACATTGTTGGTTAATAGTGGGAAATTACCACTCTGTGACCATGACTTGTGCTTTCATTATTTTTATGGTGCACCTTGATAAACAGATATTCTAATTTTAATGCACTCAGACATAACAAATTTACCTCTATGTTTTATGCATTTTGTAACTTGAATGAAATAATTTCCTACCTTAGTTTCATTATGTTTTTTCATAAATTATTTCATATGTTGTCTTAAAATTTGATTTTTAATATACCTAAAATTGTTTGCATATGTTTATTGATAAACAATTCCTATGTACTATTTCCTAAATGATATTCCTATTCCTCACTAAACTCCTATGCTACACTTGCTACAGATCAAGTTTCCATATTTATGTGTCTATCTGAGTTTACGTTTCTGTTCTAATGGTCTCTTTTTCTATCTCTGTCTTAATAGTATTCTAATTTAAATATTGTTATTTTATAATGTTTCATCTGATAGGATAATATCTCCCAATATTTTTCTTTTTCTTTGGAAGAGTGTCAAATATTCTTAATCCTTTCCTTTTTTGTATAGATTTATTTTACTTCTTAAATCTTTATTGTAGAGAGTATATAGATGTACCCGCCCCGCAATTGCTCCCCTCTACTCAGTTCCAGCTCCACCCCAGGTCTTCACCACCCTATTATTTGTGTCCATATGTAATATATATATACATATAAGTTCTTTTTTAAAAAATATATATATTTTTTATTTAATTTTCAGAGAGAGGAAGGGAGAGGGATAGAGAGCTAGAAACATCGATGAAAGAGAAACATCAACCAGCTGCCTCCTGCACGCCCCCTACCGGGGATGTGCCCGCAACCAATGTACATGCCCTCGACCGCAATCGAACCTGGGACCTTCCAGTCCGCAGACCGACGCTCTATCCACTGAACCAAACCGGTTACGGCTATAAGTTCTTTGTTTAATCTTTTCCCACCCTCTCCCCCCTTTCCTCTGAGATTCATCAATCCATTCCATGGTTCAATTTTATTCATCAGTTTATTTTGTTCATGAGATCCATTGTTCGTTTATTTTTACTTTTTAGATTCAATTGTTGATAGATACGTACTTATTGCCATTTTATTGTTCGTATTTTTTATCTTCTTCTTTCTCTCCTCCTCCTCCTTTCTCTCCTCCTCCTCCTCCTCCTCCTCCTCCTCTTCCTCCTTCTCCTCTTCTTCGTCATTTTCTTCTTCAAGAATACCCTTCAACATTTCATGTAATACTGATTTGGTGGTGATGAACTCCTTTACCTTTTTCTTGTATGTGAAGCTCTTTATCTGACCTTCAATTCCAAATGATAGCTTTGCTAGATAGAGTAATTCTGGTTATAGGTCCTTACTATTTTAAAAAATATAGCAAGTTCTCACGTTTATGAGAACTTCTATTACAGTTGTGTTAGGATTCAAGTTGAATTTAAGGAGACTGCAGACTTCAGTCTTTCCAATATCGAGTCTTCCTACCTCTGAGTGTGGTCTCTCTCTTTCTCTCTCTCTCTCTCTCTCTCTCTTTCTCTCCTCATCCTTTGAATCTTCAATTTCTTTGATTAATTTAATAATATTATTCAAAATATAATTTCTGAAATTACTTTTATTTCTATTTCTAAAATATTTTTTATTATCCTATCTAATAAAAGAGTAATATGCAGCCGAGATTGGTGTGGCTCAGTGGATAGAGCGTCGGTCTACAGACTGAAAGGTCCCAGGTTCGATTCCGGTCAAGGGCATGTACATGGGTTGCGGGCACAGCCCCAGTGGGGGGTGTGCAGGAGGCAGCTGGTCGATATTTCTCTCTCATCGATGTTTCTAACTCTCTATCCCTCTCCCTTCCTCTGTAAAAAAAAAAAAAAAATCAATAAAACATATTTTTAAAAAAAGAGTAATATGCAGATTGACCATCACTCCAACACACAATATGGCTGCCCCAATGTGGTCAAAGATCCTGCCCCCATGTGGACACAAGATGGCCACCACAAGATGGCCAGCAGTGGAGGGCACTTGGGAGGCACCAGGCCTGCAAGGGAGGGCAGTTGAGAGGGACCAGGCCTGCAGGGGAGGGCAGTTGGAGGTGATCAACCCTGCAGGGGAGGGCAGTTGGGGGCAATCAAGCCCACAGGGGAGGGCAGTTGGGGGTGACCAGGCTGGCAGAGGAGGGAAGTTGGGGGTGACCAGGCCTGCAGGGAAGGGCAGTTGGGTGGGACCCAGTCCTGCAAGGGAGAGCAGTTGTGGGGGACCAGGCCTGCAGTGGAAGGCAGTTAGGGGTGACCAGGCCTGAAGGGGAGGGCAGTTAGGGGAAAACACGCTGGCAGGGGAGCAGTTAGGCATCAACCAGGCTCGCAGGGGAGTGGTTAGAGGGTGATCAGGCTGGCAGGCAGAAGCGGTTAGGGGCAATCGGGAAGGCAGGCAGGCGAGCATTTGGGAGCTAGCAGTCCTGGATTGTGAGAGGGATGTCCGACTGCCCGTTTAGGCCCGATTCCACCAGGATCGGGCCTAAATGGGCAGTTGGACATCCCTTGAGGGGTCCCAGATTGGAGAGGGTGCAGGCTGGCCTGAGGGACACCTCCGACCCCCACCGTGCACGAATTTCGTGCACCAGGCCTCTAGTTTTTATATATAAAACCCTAATATGCAGATAGACCGAACGGTGGAACAACCAAACAACCAAACAACTGGTCACTATATGACATGCACTGACCACCAGGGGGCGTGTGCGAAACATGGCAGGTGTTGGCTGCAGCGGGATGGTGGAGCAGGTGAGCGGGGATGCCAGACCAAGGTGGGGCGCCGGTTGCTGTCATCGGGGCGAGCCTCTGGTGGTTACTGAAAATTCTTCACTCCCATGTGCCGCGGTCCCTCCAGGCGCTCAAGCCTTCTGCTGGCGCCGGCCCTGCTTGCACCCGCTGCTGGCGCCTAGTGCCAGCCCCAATTGCTTGGTGCTGTCAGCGGATGTGAGCAGTGGCTGCTGACCTTGATCACCCCCTCAAGGCTGCTCTACCTCCCCCTGCTCCTGAGGGGCGATTGGGGCCGGCAGCCGCCTTTCGCACCCGCTCCCGGCGCTAGAGCCGCCACTCACACCCACTAATGGTGCCGGCTCTGCTCACACCCACAGCGGCACTGGAGCCACTGCTTGCACCTGCTGCCAGTGTCCAGAGCCGGTCCCGATCGCTCTGTGCCGTCAGTGGGTACAAGCGGCAGCTGCCAGCCCCAATTGCCCCTGAGGGCTTCTCCACCTCCCCCTGCTCCTGAGGGGCGATTGGGGAAGCAGCCACCACTTGCACCCACTGATGGCACCAGCTCCACTCACACCCACTGCTGGCGCCAGCCCCAATCGCTCTGTGCTGTCAGCAGGTGTGAGCAGTGCCAGTGCTGTCAGCACGTGGGAGTGGCAGCAGTGGGAGGGGGGCTGCTGGGAGAGAGGGGACTAGGGGCTGCAGCAGGAGGGGCCAGGCAGGGGCGTGGAGGATGGGCTGAGACCCGCCCCTGTGCCCACTGCAGCCTCACGGCCCACAGTTCCTTTCAAGGTGTACGAATGTATGCACTGGGCCCCTAGTGTAAGTATAAATATGTGATATAAATAATTTTGGTATTTATTGTGAAAATAAAGTAATGCACTTAATTTTTGTTGACATTTTTGACAAACTTATTACACTGTCTCATTATTTCTAATAGTTTGAGACTGTAGACCAGAGGTTGGCAATCTTTTTTTTCTGTAAAGGTCCAGATAGTAAACATTTTAGCCTCTGAGAGCCATACGGTCTCTAGCAATTATTCAGCTGTGCCATTGTAGCATGAAAACAGCCATAGACAATACCTAAATGAATAAGCATGTCATGGCTGTGTTCCAGTAAAACTTCATTTACAAAACAGGTGGCCAGCTAGTTTTGGCCTTTGGGCAATTGCTTGCTGATCACTGTCCTAGGCTATTATATCAACTGCCAAAACAGCAGTTTTGTTTCTTCTTTTTTTAATCCTTATTGGTGTGTGTGTCATTTTTATTTTCTAACTATTCTGACCACAAAGTTCAGAATTATCTTTGGAAGTGCTGATAGTGTCAATGCTGATGTATGATATTTGCACAAGTCTGCATAGATTCATCAAATTATGGAAGTTTCCCTCTATTCCTAGTCTGTGAGCAGTTTTATCATTATTTTCCCTATATCTGTTGAGATGCTTGAATGTTTTTTTCTCGTTTAATCTGATAATGTTCTGAATTACATTAATAATTTTGTCATAAATATTTTTTAATATTGTACCAGCATCGCATCTCTTGTACACTTATGCATAATGGCATTTTCTTTTAAAAATATTATTTGGTTTGTTTTTATTTTTTTAAAGAATTTTGGCATCTACTTTTATGAGTGAAGTTGACCTGCTTGTTTTCTTTCTCATACTGTGCTTGTCTGGTTTGGGATGGAGGCTAAAATAGGGTGGTTACCATTCTCTCCTTTTTTATTCTCTGCAAGTCTTGTATACTAATTAATTCTTCCTTGGAATTTCAGTTGACTTCTACTATACTAGTAAAACTAGTTGTGTCTGTTATAATCTCTGTGGAAAAATTTTTAACCACTGATTCAACTATTTTTTAAACAAATACAGCATTATTCATCTTTTCCATTCTTTATTCAGTTTTGATAATTAGTATTTTTCTAGAAATGTATTTTGATGAAGCTTTCAAATTTATTTGCATGATTTTATTCATAACATCATAACATTCTATCTTTTTTAAATTTCTGCAACATTTGTAGTTATTAACTTGTTTCCATTTTTAATATTATTTGATATTATATCACAATTGTTTCCATTTTAATATTTGATATTATATTGATTATTATAATATTATTTAATATTATATCAATCTTGCCAAAGCATTTTATTAATCCTCTCAAAGAACAATGGTGTACCTTCATTAATTCTTAGTATTATTTTTTTCTATTTCATTAATTTATCTTATTTTTATTACTCTGCTTCATTAGTATTTATTGTTTTTCTTGTTCTGACATCTTAAATTGAACTTTTAGCTTAAAAATATTTAGGGTCTTTTTTTTTTCCAGTTTAAGCATTTAAAGCTACAAGTTTCCTCTGCCCTTTTAGCTATATCTTATATTTTTTTATATTTTATTTTAATTATTATGTATTTATCATTATTTTCTAATTCATATTATAGTTCATTATGTGATAGATTAGTCACTTGGAATATGTTTTTAAATTTCTAAATATATATAATTTTAAACTTATCTTTTAATATTGATTTCCAACTCTAGAATATCAATAGTCAGACTATCTTGGATTATTCCAATGTTTGATGTTTTTATTTAGTATACTTTCAATTTTCAGAAGAGTCCAAGTACACGTGAAAAATATTGTATTTTCTAGTTCCTGTGTAAAATGTTCTATAAATTTACATGAAATAAAACACTAACTGTATGTACTATGCAAAAATTCTATAACCTTACTATTTTCATTTTCTTAATATCTCAATTAATAGGAGACATGTATTATAATATTTTCCTAACTCTCTACATATATGTTGATATGTGTACATTATTAGGTATACAGAATGTACAATGTTTATGCTACCTGTTGAGTTGAAACTTGTATTCTTTTCTCATAAAGATGTTTTTCTTAATAAACATTTTTCTATTTGTTTACTATCACAATTCTCAATTACTTTGTTTATAAGTTTCTTGTTTCTTATAATTACAACTTTCTACAACTTAATGTTTCATCTGTATCTTTTGTAAACAGTGTGAAACTAGGATTTTTAAGTCAATGTTGAACATTTGTTTTTAAGAGAATAGTCCACTTACATGTACCTAATTGCTGACATATTTTGTATTTTTGAGAAAATATATTGACTCAATTATAGAACATTTCTATAATTTTCTTCTTTTTGTTGATTTTTCTCTTCAATTTTTCTCCTTTGCAAACCTTAAATACTTTATTTCTAGTATTTTATGGTCATCCTTGAAATTTAGTAGATCAGGTAACTTACCAAAGTGCTTACCATATCTTTACCCCACTAGTAAAAAGTAAATGTCCCTATTGTGATCTTTCCCAAATTTTACGCTTTCCAGTGTTTTACTTCTATCGTTTTTCATTGTAACATCAGTTATGGTTTTATAAGGTCAATGTTTGTTTAGATTTATATGTTCCTTCTTTTATCTCACACTGTCTTCCTGTTTTTCTCTTCCTGAAATTCTTGGGAGGTAATTTAGCAAAAATATGGGATTTGTAAATTCTCTCAATTTTGTGAATTTTTAAAAAATCTCTATTTCATCCTTTTGCTTGACATTTTTGCCAGGTATATGATTCAAGTATTTTTTCTCAGGATGTTGACAGTATTATTCCATTCCTTTCTGACTCATTATCATTGTCAAGAAATTTACTTTCAGTATAATTGACATTCCATAGTCAGAAACTGTCTTTTCATTTGGCTACTTTAACATAGTTTTTTATTACATGTTCTTAAGTTTCACTACAATATTTGTAAGTATAGATGTCCTTACAATAGAATTCCCTTCCATTCTGGGAAATTGTATCTGTTGCATTTTCAAGTAGTGAGTACTAGTCCATCCCCACAACCCTCCCCTCTAAATCTCTTTTTCAGGAGGTCTTATTAGATGAATGCTGGACCTGTCCACTTTGATGGCTCTGACTCTTAATCTCCTTTCAATATTTTGCATCTCATATTTTTCTTCATGACCATAATCGTCAATTCTTTAGATCTATCTTCTTGTTCGTCCAACATGTTTGACAGCTTAATATTTGACTTGGCTTTATTCCAACCACACAGAAAGTGTAAATATTGGCCTCAAATCCACATGAGTGCCTGATTAGGGAATGAATTCTCAGGGAAGCCTTCTTTCCTTTCATCTAGTATCAATGTCCAGACCAATATTGACAAGTATCTTTATTAAAAAATATATTATTGCTATTTTTGATATTTTAAAGAATTCTTTCTAAATGGTAGGGTTATTTCCCTAGACCCTACTTTCATTAAATGTGTCTCCTTTTAGAGTTCCTAACTTTGTGCAAACTCCAGGCTTTGTCTTATGTCCCGTGATCACATGACTCTTTACAGGCAATGATGTGGACCATATGACATAGGCAGAAGCCTTGGCATGCACAGATCCCAGAGCTCGTGTATTAGCACTCATGATTTTTTAGTAACTTTGGGTCCCTAATAATTTTATTCATTTTTCTAATCAACTCAATTAAATACTTTTTCTAAACTGATATTTTAAGATGTTATGATTATTTTAGTACATAGTACTTTGGAAGCAAAAATCAGACAATAATTATTTTATGAGTTCACAAGTGAATGCCAGACTTTTAAATCTTCTATAATTAAAATTTTAGTCTTGCCTAATCACATAAATTTATTACATAAATAACTAATTCAATGTCTGTCTTTATGCCATACTGTTTTAATAACTGTATGGTAATTATGTAATTTTCTACATAAAAGATTATGTCATCTACAGATAATTTTCTTTTTTTCCTGTCAGGCATGGATGTCTTTTATTTATTTTACTTACCTAATTGCCTTGGCTAGGACTTCCAGTACTATGTTAATAGAAATGGTAAGAGTGGGCATCTTTGTCTTATTTCTGATTTTAGAGGAAAAGCTCTTAGTTCTTCACCATTGAGTATGATGTTAGCTATGGGCTTTTCATATATGGCCTTTACTATGTTGAGAAAAGTTCTTCCTATATCTATTTGCTGAGAAATATTTTTTTTTTATCATGAAAGAGTGTTGAATTTTGTCAATGCTTTTTCTACATCTATTGGGATTATTATGTGGCTATATTCTTCATTCTGTTAATGTGATATGTCACATTAATTGATTTGTGTATGCTCAACCATCCTTGCATCCCAAGGATGAATCTCACTTGTCATGGTGTATGATCCTACTAATGTGCTATTGAATTCAGCAATGGAACACAATAAAGCTAAGAATTAAATCCACACATATGTGGTCCACTGATCTTCAACAAGTTTGCCAAGAATGTACAATGGGGAACATAGTCTCTTCAACAAATGGTGTTGGGGAAACTGGATATCCACATGCGAAAGAATAAAATTCAACTTCTATATCATACACAAAAAATAAACTCAAAATGGATAAAAACTTAAATGTAAGACCTGAAACTACAAAACTTAGAAGAAAACAAGAAAAAAAAAAGTTTCTTGACTTTTGTCTTAATGGTCATTTCTTGAATATGATACCAAATTTACATGCAACAAATGAAAAATATTTAGGTGGGACTACATCAAACTAAACATTTCTTCACAGAAAAGGAAACAACAGAATGAAAAGTCAACCTACAAAATTGAATAAAATATTTGCAAATCACATATTTGCTAAATATTTAAGAAATTATTATAGTCCAATAGCAAAAAAAAAAAAAGAATAGATAAAAATGGGCAAAGGACTTGAATAGTCATTTCTCCAAAGGAGACATAAAAAGATGTCAACATGTATATGCAAAAATGCTGAAAATCACTAGCCATTAGGAAAATACAAATAAAAACCACGAGATATCATCTCACACCAGTTAAGAGGGCTAGCTATCATAAGAAATAAAAGAAAGATGTGTTGTGAAAATGTAGAGAAATTGAAACACTTATACATTATTAGTGGGAATATAAAATATGCAGCTGCTATAGAAAACAGTATCAAGATTCCTTAAAAAAAAAAAAAAAACACATAGAACTATCATATGACCCAGAAATCCCACTTCTGGGTATATACATAAAATAATTGAAATAAGAGCTATCTCCAATCCAATGTTCATTACAACACTATTCATAATAGATAAGATATAGAAACAATGTAAGTATTTGTTGATGGATGAATGGATAAAAACTGTGGTATATACATGAAAAGGAATATTATTCATGCTTATAAGTAATCATTCCATTTGCAATAATATGAAGCAATCTAGAGAATATAATATGAAGTGAAATGAACCATTCACAGAAAGACAAATACTGCATGATTCCACTTAATATGAGTAACTACAATAGTCAAACTCATAGAAACAGAGAATAGAACTCATACAAACAGTGGTTACCAGGGACTGGGTGACAAGGGAAATAATAAATTTTTCAATTGGAATACAGTTTCAGCTACACAAGATGGATCAGTTGTAGAGATCAGCTGTACTGCATAGCATTTATAGTCAACTAGAGGACCGGTGCATGAAAATTTATGCACTGGAAGGGGGGTCCCTCAGCGCAGCCTGCCCCCTCTCACAGTCCTGGAGCCCTTAGGGGCAGGAGGTGACCCGGCAATCAGGGGAAGGCAACGCCCCATCACACCTCTGCTGCTGCCACTGTGGACAGCACAAGCTTCAGCTGGCCCTGGTTACCTTAGCCTTGGGCAGCCCTGGGTGGCTGGGCAGCTGCCATCCAAGGTTTGCCTAAACCTTGGGCCAGCCCTGGGAAGTTGGGCAGCTGCCATCTGAGGCTTGCCTGTGCCTTGGGCTAGCCCTGGGCAGCTGGGGGGCTGAGGGCACCAGGGGACCCTGGAGGCAGGTGCGCCTGCCGCCCTGGCGGGGCTGAAGGGACTGGGCGCTGCCATCTTGTGGCTGTGGGCACCGCCACCTTTGAGGGCATGGCAGTCGATTAGCATATTCCCTCCTTATTGGCTGTGGGTGCTGCCATATTTGAGGTTGGGCCAGCAATGAGCATATTCCCTCCTTATTGGCTGTGGGCACCACCATCTTTGTGATGGTGTGAGGGTCAATTAGCATATTCCCTTTTTATTAGATAGGATAATACTATAATATGCTCTTAGAAGTTTGTTAAGAGAGTAGACTTCATGTTAAGTGATATTAACACACACCCTTATACAGAAACAACAACAACAAAAAAACACCTTTGGAATTCCAGGATATGTCTGTTGCCTTGATTGTGGTGATAGTTACACAAGTGTATGTATGCACTGAGTGGCCAGATTATTATGATCTCTGAATGCATAATAATCTGGCCACTCAGTGTATATCCTATATAATAAAAGGCTAATATGCAAATTGTCCCCTTGACCAGGAGTTTGGCCAGCAGGCAGGCCGGCCAACTGCCCATGTCCCCTCCCCGTGGCCAGGCTGGCTGAATCCCACCCATTATGCACTCAGAGATCATAATAATCTGGCCACTCAGTGTATGTCTAAATTCATTAAAATATATACATTGAATCAATGCAGTTTTGTATATCAATTATATCTCAATGAAGCTATTAAAAAGAGAAAGCTAACTAGACTCTACACAATCATTTCTCTCAATTCTGTAAGTGTTCTAAGAGGTCAGTCATCATAAATATTCTGAGGACAGCCCTATATTTGCTCAGTAGTGCATCTCTGGCACCTAGAACAGTGCCTGTCATATAAGACATTCTCAAGAAAATTTTCCTGAATGAATGAATTTTGGATGATATATATGAATAAATACACAATGCATTTTTAAGCTGTCTTCCCAAAATACCACTTCTTCCATTTCTTTCTAATATTTATCTAGCTTATGTTTACCTTTTCAATTCCACTGTTGTCCTATTTGGTACTAATGTGAAGAAATGACATACATAACTTTTTGTTCCATCATTGTCTAAAAAATATATAAATTCATAGAAATCCTTTTCAATTATTGTATTTCCCTACTAGCTTTATTGACCCTGAAATTACTTTAACTGAATAAGTCTTTTTTAGCTGTTTAATATATATTTTTAGTTATCTGTCTTCTCTAATATTTCAAAAAATGCTCCATATGCATTTAATCTTGCTTGGTTCCTAGATAATATTTAACTTTTACCTTTCACATCATTTTTAATGCATTGATACAGTAAGTTATACTTAAATACTAAAATTGTGTAAGTCTTAATGTTTTATTACTAATGTCTTAAATGACATTGAGAAAAAAAGTCTTCTAATATTCCATCAAAATCCCCAACTATAAATATCCATTTAAGATGAATATTCAAATTTGAAAATCTTTGATTAAGCATGAGCATGAAAATATATTAAATGATTCAAATTATTAATATTGTTTAAAGAGCATTATGCTCTTTCTTCAGCAGCTTTAGTAAAATTAACACCTAGCTAACAGAACACATACAGTTATTCCATAGGGAGTATGTAGGACTATTGAGAATTTCAAATTTTATATTATATTTAACTCTACACAATGCCTAAAAATTCAATGTAGAAACATATTTAAAATCCTGCCCTGATCTTTTTCAGTAAAAACACATTTGTATGTAAATTATACTGTACAGTGTACACCTGAAAGTGTATTGCTTTGCATTTTTCCTAAGCCCTAGCCAAATAGTTAAAGGACGTCTGAAGGATGTTTGATTTGAAAACACTTTTGAATAGAATGTAAAATAAATTTAAAAACAATTTCTTCATTCCTGCCATAAGATTGGTATGTGATATAGAACTGGTTCAATATTCAAAAGGCATTGTTTTCACTGACCTTATTAGTGTACAAAGTGGCCCATGGCATAATTTGTTATATATGCGCAAGGCAAAGTGGAATGTGTATATTGTTCAACAGTTTGCATTTTCTTAGGTCAGTAATGGAAAGACCAGAAGTAAAACGGAATATAGAAGACTGGAATGGTCACTCTCCTTAGTAATACTAGGTACATGGTTTCAATATTTTCTCTGCCATCTACATTTAATTACCTTTCGAACTTGGTTTCCTTACTCATAGATGTATAAAAAATATTTAAAATTGATGAAAGTATATTAAAGAGTGTAATCTCACCTTTTAAGGTGATCTTTCAATCAAATATTCATTTAAATTAAATTCAGGGGCAAGTCCTCTATCTCTAGATTAAATCTGATAGAGATGTGGCTAAATTTACTTGCATTATTCATTCTAATCTCTAGGGATTAGAGGAAGAGAGAAATGCTGAAATACTTCAAGTACTCCTTGTTTCCTTAAATAAAAGTTCCCACACTTATAAAAAAGTGAAGATCAAACCATATGGAGAGCACCTGCTAATCTATATCTGAATTAGCTTAGTACTGATATTGTTTAAAAATCAATATTTAGCATATATTCCAGTTACATTTTTTGTGTAGCTTTTAAAATATTTTTAAACAATTGAGCAAATAAATTTATAGTTATGGATATAACTGTATATTAACTTGGATACATGCTGTCTATCAATTTTTATTTGGTATAACAACAAACAAATGAACAAAAAAGAAAAATATATTGTAAGATATTATTATTCTCTCAACTATAAACAGGAGAAAGTAGGCACTTTTAATGATTTACTTTGCTGGAAATAGTCCTTGAGAACATAAAACCATCAAGCATATCTGTATTGCCTTCAATATCCATGATCTTGTTACATTTCTAAAGACCTTTATGAAGTCAATGGTGATTTTGTATTTTCAAAAAATATATATTTGAAGTGATAAAATAAAAATTCTATTAATAGCCTGAAAGACACCAATTTAGATAGTGGCCATAAAATGTCTGGACCATTATGAGCTCACATACAGTCCTTTGCAACCAGTGTATGTGATACACATAACACCAGGCAAATACATCAAAAGAAAGAATGGCCACAATATACAGCAATTCTTTTTTTTTAATTGAAGGTATATATTTCATCTGCAATTCATGCTTGTTCTTTTTGTGTACTACTTTAAAGCTTTTCCCTCAGAATTATGGTGTAAAGGCAGCCCATAAAATAACTAGCTGGAATTGTTACACATCACATTTTCTGGACACAATAAGTAGCATCATTATAGTCAAGATGAAAATTGATATGGAGTGTTTCCTAGTAAAAAATATAGTCTTTAATTCTTCAAGGACTCAAAAATCTTAAAGTAATATGAATGTAATTCCTATAAGAATAGCTCTCTGATGTTATGCTTGTGGCAAGAAAGAGAAAAAAGTATTTTTTTTCTAGTTTAATTGGAAAAAAAAAACTTGGAATAGAGAACTTTTTACTTTATTTTTTATTTTTTTTTAAGATTCATAATGCCTTTATTTTTGTTGTTGTTGTTTAATTTCTTTATTGTTTAAGGTATCACATATTTGTCCTCATCCCCCCATTCTCATCCCACACCCCTCCCCACGCATGCCCACACCCCCCTGTTGTCCATAACCACTGGTTAGGCTCATATGCATGCATACAAGTCCTTTGGTTGATCTCTCCCCTTTATCCCCACCCTCCCCTACCCTCCCTCTGAGGCCGACAGTCTGATCCATGCCTCCTTGTTTCTGGGTCTGTTCTTGTTCATCAGTCTATGTTGTTTATCATTTCCCCTAGATGAGTGAGATCATGTGCTACTAGAAAAACACTTATAAGAACCGAAAATGAGACAAACAATAATGGTTATGCTGAAAGGCAAATGAATCAGTCTGTAGTGAGTTTCTTTCTGGGCCAACAGTTCTTTTGAGAGCCAATTTCAATGTCAAACAGTTCCTTATGTGCACATGTCAGCAATGATATTTCAGTTCTGGATGGTGGACAAATGGTGGTAATGCAGGTCCGACCCTCTCTGGTTTGGTCCTGGGCAACTTGAAGTGACGCACAGCTGCTAACTGCTAGTATGGCAAGGCGATGTAAGCGTCTTCCATCTCTGGACTGCTTCTCTTCTGTCTTCATGGCTGGAGTAGTCCTGTTGATTCCTCTCTGTTGCCAGAATCCACATGGTCTCGGAGTTGTTTTCTGAAAATATACAAACATATTCTCGACCAAAAGTTAATAAAGGATATTTTCTATAAAATTGACTTGGGATCCTTTTTTGCCCAAATAATTTTCCTCTGGCTTGTTTTGACACCATGTGTGTTTTTCATGGGTGTCTTGCTTTTAGCCTTACAATTAAGTTTCTAAAGTACAAATTTTCTAGATGTAATTTACTTATAGGATATTTTTCCTTACATGATATTCTTCTACTATTCCCCCCTTTTTTGATTTAAATATTAGGAGGCTTTTGAAAATTTTATAATGTAGTCTTGATAGCTTTTAAATTTTAATTTTTTGCACTATAATATTACTGCTTTAGGTTCATTGCATGTTACACAATTTTATCATGAGATGAACTACCAATAAAAATTTAGTTAACACTTTAGGAACTGCTTTTTGTCCAGTACAATTAATTTTTCTAGAATATTCGCTTGTTTCAATTAGCCAATTTAAATTAGTCTGAAAACTTGAGTACTATTTTACTGTCAAATTTATTACTCTAACATCAATCTTATTTTACCCTGTAAATATTAGTGGGAAGGATCTTCACCTACCCAACTTTGCAGGGGCCTGAACACTCACCCCTCCTGAAAGAAGTCTCCTGCCCCCATGGCTGCTTAACTTCCCATGCCCAGCTCAAATCGGGACCCGGGTAACAGACAGAGACTTGGCCGACAGCAGCTGCCCTCTCACTGCAATAAGAATTGTTTGAGTTGTCGTGTACCCATGGTGTGGGGAAGTGGGTTTTTGATATCTAAATCCAGCCTACCACCAGGAATGCTCAGGGCCTACTCAAGAACTTTTTACTTTAAAAAAATCTAAATTTTATCTCCATCTAGGTATCTACAATTATTATGGCTTAAAATATATGAAGTGTAATGAGATAATGTGCAGTCAATAGATGTAATTCATTTTAAGGGCATCTATCAAAGTATAACATTAAATAAGAGATGTAAAACATCATGTGTATCACATTTAATTTCAATACCCACCGAACCCTTTGCCTTTTTCCTTTGCACACTCTCTATGGTATTAATTAATTTAGTTTATTTGCCTTTCCAATTAGAATGTATGTTTCTTGAGCTAAAAAAAAAAATTTCATTCAAGTTGGTCTCTTTGTTCCTAGGTCCATACTTCAAATAAACTGTGTTCCTAATAAGATTTTTTAATAATGAATAAATAAGGGAGGGAGAGGAAGGAAAAGGAAGACAGAGAAGAAAATACAAACCAGGGTGAAAGCCTCTCTCTAGGGAGATATACTTAAGACATTCCAACCTAATGTTCTTTGTAAATTAATATTTCCACCCATGCATCTATCAAATAGTGCAAAAAAAGAGAGGGGGCTCTCAATGACGAAAGTTTAAATCAAATGGGTATGAAAAAAATAAACACATATTTTGTTCAAAACAGAGGTTATTGGATTTTGTAAAAATAGATACTCAATTATTATTAACTGTCTTATTTTCTGGATTGTTCTACTTTCTAGCTACAGAATTCTCAGGCAAATGACATAACCTCTGTGACTCAGAGTCCCTGCAGGCAAAATGAAGGTAAAAATACCAGTCTTTCCTATTTAAAAAGTCATAAAAATCAAATGAGTTACATGAAATAAAGTGATGGTCATGTTCTATTAAAAATATTTGACAAGTTATTGCCTATACATCTGACTGTTTATATTCATAAGATTTCATTTACAGATTATCTAAACTCAGATAATATATTTTTGATTGTTAAATGTGATAAGCCTGATTAAGCAATTTCTGCCTCATTAAATTATTTCATTTTAAATTCATCAGATATGTTAATTTAGTGATTTATTATGGTGCAAAATCCATTACAAGAGTTTCAAAGGATGAAGTTATAGAACAAAGAGCAAGCATTTGGGTTGCTCACAAAGCCACACCTGAGAGGGGTTGAAAAAATTCCTTTGACATCACATGAGATAGTTTCAAATCACAGAAGATTTTCTACAGTTCAATAGCAAAATCAAAGGCTCAAAGAGAGTTGGCAGAAGAATGAGGTAAAAAATGTGATTATGAAAGGCAAGCTAACAAATAGTTCATCTATCAAATGGTACACCTGTGCAATCACTGCCTTTACATGTGCATGATTGTAATATGATATTCAGGAAAGAGAAGAATTTGCGTGGAGGAATTTTTCAATGTGAGTATACTAGATCTTAAAGAGTTTATAGACATTGGCAGAGTTTTTAATGAGAAGGGACATGACTGACCTATACAGAAATTTAAAAAAGAATAAAGAGAAGGAAGAACAGAGTGAGGAAGGCAGGGGGAAAAAGGAAGGAGGGAGGAGGGGGGAAAGAAAGAAAAACAAAGTGAGCCTCCCAAAAGCATATATATACATGCCTTAATTTTTAGTAAATAGGCTTGTCAGGGAATTCTATTTGTATTTGCAAGCTCCCATTGCATATGTACATACACATATGAACAGAGTAAAGAGAGAAGAGTGTTTAATGTACTGTCAGTGTCAGACTGCATTTACTTAATAGTTTACTTAACAGTATGAAATGTGGCAGTTATGTTCTATAAACTGCCTGTAAAATGAAGAGGGAAATTTGGACCAGCATCTAGAGTCTGCAGCCTCTTAAGATAGGTTGTGACTTGCCCTTTATAATCAGGACATTGGGGAAGAGAACGATTTCTTTGGAGTGAAAGTACTTTAGAATTCCTGGTGTCAAGTGGAAGACCACAGGTGTCAGGAGCCAGGTTCTTCTCCCTTGGAGAAGTTTCAGTGCATGCACATGACATGCTTACATGCTCTTGAGTGCAGCCTATTATAATGACCACAAAGAAGCGATCAGTGGAAAGAATTTATTGCAGAAATAGGCATTACCCCGGGAGCCAGTTTTAGGCTGGAAGTGATAGAAAGATAACATAGAAAGTTTGTGACCTCTATTCTTCATCTCCCTACAACTTGGTGGCTTATATTTGGATATAAATCCTTCTGGCTGAAATACAGATTTAAAAAAATAAAAAACACGCTTTGGTGAGGTGTGGGGAGATGGAGGGAGTTTACTGTGGAGCAGAACTCTGATTACACAGAGGATGTCAGCTCTTTCTTCAGAACAAAATTTAGTTTGAATTATTTGCTCTTAGAACTTGCTATGTATACCTATTCACCCTATGAACTCATCAATTAGTTCCATATTTTGGGATCAATAAGGAAAGTACCATTAATATTGGATCCAAAACTTAGCTAATTATTTCTATGTGTTATTACATTCATGCATTTTTATCTTACTCTCATATGAACATTTTAAAGTAACTTACCAAATGTACCCCACAAAACAACATTCTCTCTCAGTAGCAACCTGAAAAATAACTCATGAATTTCTACTCTATTTATTATTTTACATTCCTTTGCATCTATTTCTACAGCTACTAATTACCCTGCTTAACTAATTTTCATACTTTGCCCTTAACCCAGCTCTCAGTGACCTTGGCTCAGACAAGTACTAGGAATACACACAAAGCAAAAAAATAAAAATAAAAATAATGAGAATCATAACCTCTCCAATCAAACCTAATTCATGGAATGGCGGAATTTATTTCACAGTAGACCATACACATAACAGACTAAATCATAATGGACATTCAGAAGGTTAGAATTTCCAGGACTCCCATGATCTTATCTCATCAACCCTATAACAACTGATGAGATTAGAGACCCTGGAAACAATAAATCTGATGGATGTAGTCTATACAATATGCAAGGGGCAGAGTCAGCTGACTCAAGTATCCCAACTTCTTGCCTGTTAAGACAGGTCACCTGTTGCTTAGAGAGGAAGTCCTTTGTGGAGGTTATGGGTGTTGATGCTTAGGGGACCGGCAGGGAAGAGTTTGAGAAGAAAGTATAAGATGGGGAACCTGAAAGAACCATGGAAGCTAGACCAGAAGCAGCTGGGTATAATACTAAGCGCAACAGTCATGGGAATGATTATCTTGAGCAAATCACTTAATATCTTGGAGTACTAAACATTTACTAAAATTTGAATAATCTGGAAACAGATAACATATGTAGATCATTTATTTTGTCAAATGGCTTTTTTATTTAATAGATAAACTTAAACCCAAAGAGTCTAGGTGGTCCCTAAGATTACAGAGTTAATTGGAGAACTGGGATGTAAGTAATTTTGCAAAATTATGATGATAATTTCTACTTTGTCTAAGCCTTAAAGTTGTTTGAATAAACAAATAATGTAATTATATGGAAAATATCATTGAAAACTGGTTCTAATCCCATTTTGCCTGAGACAGAGGAGTTTTTCTGGACATAGTGCTACTATAGTAAAAAGAATAAAGAGAATATACAGCAAAAGAAACTCAAAGATGAAATGTTCAAATATTTAGAGACCATACTTTTCTGAGACATAAAACTAAAATTCCAAGCATGGCAAAACAGGACATGTTGGTTTGGATATGCATTTAATCTCGTGACCATGAGGTATTCTTTATTACAATTTTATCAGAGTAGATGAATTTTCAGCATGGCTCCAGCTATATGAATTCTAGTCCCAAATGCACAACCAACAAGGAGAATGACATTAAGTCAATCAATATTTTTTGTGAGTTTCATTTGCTTCCTCTATAATGTGATCCATGGACTAAAAGCTCTCCAAATTCCATTTCAGTTCAGAAACTCTTGTGATTTGGGCACTGCAAGGTACAGTTTCTGGTTATGTGGCTCTTACTTTACATTTGCATCTCACTAGAGAAATGCCATCCTCAGACATCAAGTGATATTGGTGAGGTCAGTGACAAGAGTAGCTGATATTCTTCAGAGAATGTGAAATCTAACTGCATATATATTGTTTTCAATCCCACCTCCAGTACTTACTGGCCAGAGAACCTTGGGTGGTGTAAGCTTTTAAAGTCTAAGATTTCTCATTTGAGATGATGTGTAATTTTGATGATTGAATGAGACAGTGTGGCAATGTCAGGCACATGGTAAGCAGTCCATAATTTTTTTCTTGCATGCTTTCCTTTTGACATACAAGTAGCTTTAGCTAAAAGATTAAAACATAATAAATAACTTACAAAATAGTAAATTTCTGTTCTCTAATCATAATGAATATTTAACCCCAACCGCAATACAGAGGTCACCTGTTTGTAATCATCGTGACCTGTCTTTCTAACCCCAAGACTAATCTCTTTATAATTACATTTAAAAATAAAGTGAAATAAAGAATCCAAATATGGAATCTATAGCACCACTAAATTTACCTTTTGAATTTCTATGAATACTTATTCCTAATGATTCCCTTGCAATTTCAGTAATTAGTATAAATGATTTAAATTAAGCATTTTTGGCTCAATGACAATAGCTACAGCTACTATGGTTATTTATTGTATGAATTGCTGCAAAGCACTTCTTTTTTTCTCTCCAAAGTAATGTTAATTTGCTCTGGAAGCAGCAAAGGAAACCAGTTGTCCTATCATATCAGCCCCTATGTTGGCAAAGAATCACTTTAAGTCCTTGTTGAATTTATATGGAATACATTAGAAGATTCTGTTCTTGAGTGGCTCAGTTTACTCAATCTCTATATTTATGCATTAATTAATATGCATATGTATCTTCAATATAATTATATAAGGCGTATACATCACATACACATGCATATAACTGACAAAGTAATGTTTAGAAAAATCAGTTACTATGTCTATAGTTGTTGATTTCATTCAAAGCATGTTGGCATTGTTAACACTTAGTATACTGTCCTAATTTGAATAATCATTCTCAAAAAGGGCTGAACAAGTTCCAATTTGCAATACCAAGTAGGTTCATAAGAAAAGAAGGTTATCATTTTTTTTAATGAGTGGTGCAGCTGACCCCTTCATTCTAGGTCAAACTATGTAAATATTAAAGTGACTCATGAGGCATGAATATTGATTTGACACATAGATATACACACATCAATATTTGTTTTCCTATAAGTTACTGGTATGGCAGAGATTCCTCATTAAATAGAATTTTTGTGTTTGAAATCTGTTACTAGTTTATCAAAGCACCTGTCTGCATTTGCGATACATATGGCATTCGATCCAGAATGCCACCTGGGTATCTGCTTTCTGTATAGATTTTGACACTTTGAAATACATACCCAGGATCTGTCCCTCTTGAAATTAAATTCCTAACTTGAAAACTGTGTTATCCATGTCCAAATGGCCTTCCTGCAGAGCTGAGGACTCATGGGCAGGGAATGAACACTAACTCTTGTTCCTGCCTCGCTGCTACCTGGCTCCAGCCTCCGTCTTCTGTGGCCTGAATTGCTGCAAGAGTGCTGATTGGTCTGTCCGATGCAGCCTTGCCTCTTTCAAATATGTTTTCCACATTCAGTCAAAGCTGATCATGTCCATCTCTTGCCTCAAAGTATTTAAAAGCCCTCAGGATAAAGTTCAAAATTATTAACATGACTGAGGAGTTCCTTGGTGTTCTGTCCTGTTGCTTCTCTGCCTTGTGATCTCTGCTCCCGCTATTTTGAGACACTCTCAGTGCCCAGAATTTGGTCTGTGTATTCTTGCCTCCAGCTCTATGCATATTCTATGCCTTCTGCTCAAACTGTTAGCTCTCCTCTCTCAACCTCCCCTTAGGCAACATTTTCTCAGGAGCTCATGATTTGCCCCTATGTGATGTCATAGATCACCTACTCAGATGTGAGATTTGCCATACTGTATCATAATTGCTCATGTATTTCTTTGTCTCACCCATAGATTTCCTTAGAAACTCTTTGAGTGTGAGGATTATACATAATCAGCTGTTATATCTCTAGCAGAATACCTGGCACTTAATCGATGTTAATAAATATTGATAATGAATAAATACAATAAATTAGGGTTAGTTGTGCCACAAGTCATGTGCTTATGAGATGTATTTATTAATTTAATTTTAAACAAGAATGTAATTCAAAAGCTGGAAATATGCTCTACTCAATAAAAGAGTAATATAAAAATTTAAATCATTCTATGTTGAAATATATAAATTTTATCCTCCTTATAAATATTTTTAATTTATTTTAATTTGAAATCCTTTTACTCAATTTTACCAACAGGAAAATACTCTTTTCTTTTCCCTATTTAAGGAAAGCAAGTATGAAAAAATTAGCCTTATTCTTAGCCTTTGTTGATCATTCCCCATATAACTCATTTGCTTACCCTATATAAATCACTTTACTTACTGTTATGGTTACCTACTGCTGCACCATAAATTATCCCAATTCAAGCGGAATGATAATCATTTATGAACATCCTCATGGTTCTGCACATTGATACAGCTCAGCTAGTTGGTTGTTGCTCACCTTCTGTCACGTGGCTTTAGTCAGATGGTGAGACTTGAGTTATTTTAATGGCTTTCTCATTTCAGTGTCTGGTAATGGATGCTGGCCAGCACCTGGGACTTCAGTGGGAACTACCAGTCAAAATATCTGCATGTGGCTGCTCCACATGGACTGGGCTTCCTCACAGCATGGAGGCTAGGGTTCCCACACAGTCAGGAACCCAGGAGAAGCTGCACATCTTTACTAGCCTAGTCTCACAAGTCATGCTATTTCATTTCCCCTACATTTTATCTTTTGGACGTTTATAAGGCCATCCATATTTTAAAGGGAAGAGAAATGGATTCTACCTCTTCCTGGGAGGAATGTCCAAAAACTTGTGGATGTGTTTTAACTCCAACAAATTCATCTAACCACTTGTTTCCAAACATTCTTCTAAATGGCATACTCCTTCTTCACTTGTCCATCCCACGGCAATTCGGCTTCCTCTATTTTCAGTATGCCTCTGGTGCATGTTTTGCTTTATGTCTAAGAGATGAGCTCAGTATGTTGGAGAGTGTGTGTACACGAGCACTTACAATCATGTGTCCATGTGGAGAAGAGTATGCTTGTGCTGTATCTGAGAGTATGGCACCTGGTTCATGCCAACTTTTAGTCTCCGGACATTTTTCCAGGTTTCTTGTGTTTTTGTTTGTTTCATGGACAATTATCAGAGGCTCTTCATGCTTAAAAACTAGTAGCATTGTAGCTATGCTCACACTAAGTGAGCTTCATATACTACATACACTTACAGGACCATCCCTAAACTGACAAGAAACCTAATTCAGGCAGTGACTAATTATAGATGACCTTATACAGAAATTCTTTTCAATTTTATATATAACTCTTTCCTCTGTTTTATTTATAATGACTCCCATCATTAAAATTCTTGGCTCATGAGTGAAAGTGTGGGAGTGGAATCAGCATATGAAAAAATATATGTGGAACAAAAAGTGAAAATATAAAAACATCTGGGTGTGGAATTTGGTGTTTTGTTTTGTTTTCATTTCAGGCTGGGCCAAAGAATAAAATTTAAAAAAATTGTTCTGTCCACCCTCCTACCTTCAGCAAGTCTCATTCCAAATGAGCTTTGGCTATAGATCACACAATCATATTTCATAGTATCCTGTTCCGGTCCTACCCTAGTCCATCTCCGCCCATCCCATCCCCTCCCATCAGGGTCCTCTGTCCTTAGTCTTTCCTTCAGCTAGAGCTCTGCTTGTCAGTGGTTAGGGAAAATGTAACTGGTTTGACTAATCTAAACAGGCTTCTTCTGCTCCCATGCATGTCTGTTAAGACCACATGGAAAATGTGTCAGATATCCAAGTTTCAGAATCTAGATTGCACTATTATGAATAACATACAGCTCTAATTTGGGTCTCAAGAAAGTAAACAACTAAACCACAGCATACCATAGACTGAGCGCCTTACATGTAACAGAAATGCCTTTCTCACAGTGTGCAGGCACCAGTCCAAAGTCAAAGGGCCCGCGGACTCAGTGTCTGGTGAGGATATGCCTCCTGGTTCACAGATGTCTATCTTTTTTAAAGTCACGGCAGAAGGAAAGGGAGCTCTCTGTGGCCATTTCCATAAGGGGGCCAGTCCCATTCATGAGGACTCCACTCTTAACCTAATCCCATCCCAAAGGTCTGCCCTCAAAATACCATCACATTGGGGATTAGGGTTCAACATATGAATTTCTGTGGACATGTTTAGTTTATCTTAGTAGTTAAGTGGGGGCTCCAAGAAAACAGGCAGAGTTGTCCGCTGTATATTTCTCAAAGTCTCAGTGATGTCATCACTAATAACCCAATGTCAGGGAATCTGGGATAAATACAGTTTTGGGAAAATCATTTTTTTTCTTATCATCAAAGGCACAGTCAATCATTATACCTTCAAATACATTCATACAGGTGATCATGATACCACTACTTTCCCTAGTATACTATATACCCTCTCAACCTGTATATTCTGCATTCACATATAAGGTAACAGGGCATTTTCCTTTCAGAACAACTGTATTTTACTGGCCTTTTTTTTGTGTAACTGAAAGGCATAGTAATGAATTCCAAAAATCTTCACTGATAGAAGAAACAAAACTACCAGAAATTCCACAAAATAAAACTCTTAGTGAAATGTAAAGGAAAACATTGTGAAGTCACTTACCATAGGCCTACTTCTCAACCTTATCAGGCCTACTTCTTCTTTAATTAGAAATATTTGACATTCTCTCCACTATTCTGAAAATAAATTCATAGATAATATAATCTACCAGTGCATATAATTTCAAAGAATCAATATAATGTTATGACAAGTAAAAGAGAAATAAGTGGAGCCCTAGCTGGTTTGGCTCAGTGGCTAGAGCGTCCAGCTTTAGACTGACAGGTCACAGGTTCTATTCCAGTCAAAGGCATGTACCTGGGTTGCAGGCTGAATCCTGGCCCCGGTTGGGCACGTGTGGGAGACAAACAGTCGATGTGTCTCTCCCACATTGATGTTTCTCTCTCTATTTCCCTCCCCCTCCTTTTCATCTCTCTGAAAATCAATGGAGAAAAAAAATATATCATTGGGTGATGATTAACACCCTCCCCCCAAAAAAAAGAAAGAGAAAAAGAAAGAGAAATAGTGGAAGGTAATTTCTCAAAAAGTGATGTAAAGTTTACATATAAATACTTGAGCACAATTACACTAGAATGATGCAAAATGAAGTGGTTATATATTTACACCCACTAGAAATACCCTAAAGTGCCACAAAGGCTTACCAATTTAGGTGTGTTTTATTGGCTACACAAATTCCACTATGACAAGTGTCAGTAAGGTGATTTTCTGTTATATGATAAACAATCATTTTAAAGTTCTGAAGAAAATAAAGTGCAATCTTCCCTAGAGTTAAATAATATTCACATTTCAGGTAATTCAGCATATACTATGATCATGAAAGAAAAATCATTTTGTGTGTATATGTATAAAAGAGTTATGTTCTTAAATCAGAAAATTTGAGTGGGTTTGTGACTCCCAAAAATATCTCATGGGATATATCAAAATCCTTCAAAAATCAAAACAATTTTTGATGTGAAATTTTTCCTGTGCAATGATGATGAGCTACCAACCCAGGTAACTCTTCTTACATGGTTGTCTTTCCTCCAAACTTGTGACAAGCAAACATTTCTTTATAAACTTCCAAAACATACTTTGGAATGAGGTAGTACCACCCATCATGAGAATCATGTTCTAGGTTTTCCAGAGGGTTGTCCTCTTATACTTGAAGCTATGCCCTGCCCTGCCCTACCCTGCCCTACCCTAGTCTCTCAGAGGGCAGGGTTTCTGCACTCTGTTGATAGGTAGTGGTCTTACTCTTGGGTTTAGGTTCTCCACAGCATGATCATATGCACCTGCTAGTTGGTTCATCTGGTATTCACTGAAGGTGAGTCAGTAGACCTTCAGTGAATTCTTATAAACACTGTATTAAATAATTGAACCTAAGTTCCCAGTGACCAATACTGGCCAGAGGTTTCTGCTCAGACACACACCACTCCAGGAATAGTACCCTCAACCTATTTCATTTTTCTGAAGGGACTTCGATGTTCCAAAAAAAAATGTCACAATAACTTATTATATTTAATTTGTTCCAGGTATTTATTCCCTCCCTAACCAACATCTAAAAATAAAAAGTTGATGTAGCCTGACCAGGGTAGCTCAATCATTGAGTTAACCTATGAACAAGAAGGTCACAGTTCCATTCTTGGTCAGGATATACGCCTGGGTTGTGGGCTCGATCCCGAGTAAGAGGCATGCAGGAGAGAGCCGATCAATGATTCTCTCTCATTGATGTTTTTATCCCTCTTCCCCTCTCCCTTTCTCTCTGAAATCAATTATATATATACTAGAGGCCTGGTGCACAAAATTTGTGCACTGGGGTATGTGTCCCTCAGCCCAGCCTGTACCCTCTTCAATCTGGGACCCCTACAGGATCAGGCCTAAACGGGCAGTCAGACATCCCTCTCACAATCCAGGACTGCTGGCTCCCAACTGCTCACCTGCCTGCCTTCCTGATTGCCCCTAACCGCTTCTGCCTGGCAGCCTGATTGATGCCTAACTGCTCCCCTGCCAGCCTGTTTGCCCCTAACTGCCCTCCCTTGCAGGCCTGGTCATGCCTAACTGCCATCCCCTGCAGGCCTGGTCACCCTTAACTGCCCTCCCCCTGCAGGTCTGGTCCCTCCCAACTGCTCTCCCCTGCAGGCCTGGGTCTCCCCCCAACTGCCCTTCCTTGCAGGCCTGGTTGCCCCCAACTTCCCTCCTCTTCCAGCCTGGTCACCCCTAACTGCCTTCCCTGCAGGCTTGATTGCCCCCAACTGCCCTCCCTTGCAGGCCTGGTCCCTCCCAACTCCCCTCCCCTGCTGGCCATCTTGTGGCGGCCATCTCGTGTCCACATGGGGGCAGCCATCTTTGACCACATGGGGGCAGCCATCTTGTGTGTTGGAGTGATGGTCAATTTGCATATTACTCTTTTATTAGAAAGGATAGGCTAGTCTAATGCTAATTTGCCTAAGTCTAAGGCAACATTCCCCTTGTAAGAAAAACCTGGTCATAATGATATAAGAAAGTGAGAGGAATAATGAACCACCTACAACTGCTCTTAAGATTATCAGGAGGCATATTTAAGACAATATGATTTACCAGACTATTTCTAGAATAGTGGTTTGGTCACAAAACTTTTGCTGTGTATTTTAGATGAAATTATTTTTTGCAACTATGACAGGAAAAAAACAACACATTATTCTTTGAGCTATCATTTTCCCCTGTATTCTTTTTTTTCTGCTTTGGGAAGATATTCCTACTCCCCCTTCAACACCAACCCTGCACACACACACATATGTACCTTTGTGGGTAAAGATAAATAAAGACAAGTAAAAAAGAAAAAAAAAAAAAAGACATGTCACACCACACACTGCCTTTGCTCTGTGACTTGAGTATGTGAACATTTGTCGGTTTGTACTTTCTGCCTGCTGACATGAGCAAGTATATTTCTTAATCTATTTCACACCATTATTGCCCAAAGAGAGAGATCACTCAGCTCCTCCTCAATTTTCCTAAAGAGGCCTATGCTTTTCAAGGTGGAGCTTAGAAAGAAAAGCAGCAGGAAAGCCAAGTTCAGTTAATGAAAACACAGCCCAGAGCTCAGAGTTTCACACGTTGGTGGGGCTCCTGCAGCTCTGCCGCGCCTGCTATCCAAGGGTATGAAACCTCCCCACCAAGGCTGTAGCTCAAGTTCACCACATTAAAAAAATGAGACATTCTCATTACCTGCGTCCAACTCAACTGAGATGCCAGGGGATATAAAATAAAAGAATTTCAATCTCCTTTTCTTAAAAAGAGAAAGCTAGAGCAATCCATTCAGGAAATGAATCTTTCCTAAACTGCTTTCCCCCCCCCCCCAGAAGTGTAGAAATGATGATCACAGTAATAATTAAAATCATTACTTATAAAAGACCTAGCATGTGCCACATAAAATAAATTATTTATATATGTTAATTTTATTTCTTACCTCAACTCTGAATGTCAGGCAGAATTAAATAAGAAGAGTATTTTGGGTAGACAGGGTCTTCACCTTCTCCAAATGACATCCTACTTTTAACAAATTAGAATTTTAGTATAACTGGACATTAATCTTAGCCTGATAAGATCTGCTAGCTATATTTTAAATTTTGTGTATGAGTTTTAGAGCCACAGTGCACTTATGCTCAATTGCTTTGAATGAATTGAATGTAAAAATCTTGATATAACATCTCAACATTTTGATTTATATGATTAGATAATCCATTGGAGGAAAATTGTTGGGAGATATCTATTTACATCATCTGAATAGAAGACTAACCAATAAAATAACTGTTTCATTTCCTTTTTAAAAAACCCACTTTACTTGACTTTTTAATTGTGAAGAATAATGTTATGGCTTAGCCTAAGAATTTTACTTGCAAATATTTTCTTTTGAAAATTAAAGTTCCCTTCAGTATGATATTTAAAGTGCTTTTATTCTATGCTTTTAAAATATATTTTATCCATTTGAAATTGTAATGATAATAAATATAATAATGCAGCTTATATTACAAAAAAATTTTGAAACTGAAATCATGTGTATAAAATCAGTGGCACAAATAACATAGAAACCATAATAAGGGAATTAAAACTATAATGAGAACTGAGTTAAAATGTTTTTTCTAGTCTCATTTATCATTCAAATATTTGATTGTAAGGTATTTTATCATTTTGATGTGTCATATCTATTAGAGTTGTCATTTAAGCTTTCTGTAGCTGATATGTGTGAACCGTGAATTCTTTCTCTTACTAAAAAGTTTTGTAAACTTTAAGCTAAGTCTAAAAGCATTGCAGAAATAATACTCCTTTAGATTAGATTTTCCAGAGTTCAAAGTAGGGAAAGTTTTGCCTTTAGAGGCATTTCCCAGGTAATTATGGTAGAGGGCTTTTGTCTACCAGTTCTGCCCTAGTTCATATAGACACAGATGGAGGGACTGAGAATAAAAAACCTCCCGTTAAAGTTTCCATCCCAGTGCTATCATTTGTTACAGTAATTTCTGAAATTCATTAGTGCCTAAGTAACTGATTATATGTACACAGTCTTCAATGCTGAAAAATGTATTACTAATTTGAAATCAGTTTGTCTTATCCTGGAAACCTTAAGAGCCAGAGACTTAGAAGTCTTGTGTGCAAGTAGCTTCATGATATGATACCAGGCAGCAGGACAGGGGGAGTGGAGAGGAAACAAAACATAGGAAGGAAAAGCCAGTCAGGAACTCATATCACATTGACCACTGCTACAGGTCACTCGTGCACACCCTCATCTGGACCTTCTGGGGAGCCTTAGGAAATGCATTTCTGAATTATAGACACAGGAGACAAAAAAGGAAGCATTATTAGGGGCTTCTGTCCCCATTGATCAAGATGCCCTCATGGACATCAGCACCCTCATACTTCCCAGTTGTTTATGTGTAAACACCAATTTATTTTTTGCTTTTTTTTTTTTTATCAGGCCCTCGGGCAGCATCAGAAAAGCCCTAGGACAGGAAGCAAGACGTCTGGACCGCACAAGCTTACAGCGATATCCTCTCAGGTTGCACCTATAAGAGCCTGGTTGGACCCTGTATGTAACTAATCTCCACTGCAATAGTTGAAGTTGGAGCTAAAAGGATTTGAAGTGATGCATAAGAAGAGTCCAAAACTGTTTTTAAATGACTCCACTTCTTTCTTACCTTTAACCAGGAGCCTACTTAAATCAAAAAAATCAATTGCAAAAATAAGATGACAATGTTCTAGCATTTGTGTCATAGTAATTGCATCATTAATGTATGAAGATGTGGCAAATAGTCAATCCCAATTGGGTCTATAGGTAGATTATCAGTATCATATGACTCATATAATAACACTAGAAGCCTGTTGCATGAAGATTTGTGTAATAGGCCTTCCATCCCCTGGCTGCTGGCACCAGTTTTCCTGCAGCACCCGGGACTCAGGCCTTTGCTCTGGCTGCCACCTTCCATCTTTGCTCCGGCCTGAGTCTTTGCTCTGGCTGGAGCCTTCAGTGTTCACTCCAGCTGGAGCCTTCAGTCTTCTCCGCTCCGGCCAGAGCGCCGCTCCTGTAGCTCCCTCTGTCCCCTGCCTCCCCCTTATAGCAGGCATCCTGCTCCCCGCCACCCCCCAGCTGCTCCATGCCTGTGTATGCAAATTAACCCATCATCTTTGTTGGGTTAATTTGCATACTCACTCCTGATTAGCTGGTGGGTGTTGTGGAAGTATGGTCAATTTGCATACTTCTCTTTTATTAGTGTAGATAATTTGATATGATATAAAAGAGAAGCATGTGCACTAAAGTATAAAAGCTGAAACATAGCACAATGCCCTCAGAGTAATATCTCTTCTACACATTTCATACTTTACATACATTATTTAGCTTATATTTTGCTTAAAATAAAAAGTCAATTAAATCCATTTTTATTATTAAGTAACTTTTTTTCTCCTTCACATTGTGAAGTTTGTTGTTGCTGTTTTCAATTAAGTGAAAGAGCAAGAGAGAAAAAACGAAAGTGTACAGATGAAGGGGCAAAGAGAAAACTTGCAAGTTTTTGCTTCGGATTTCTGTTCTTGAAAAAAGTGTTAACTATGAAACAGCCCTATGAAACACTTTGCAGTCCATTCAGTTTCTTTTGGAAAATAGTAGTTGGATTGAAATGAACACTTTAGAAGATATTTCATTTCTTGGCATTTAAAATCAATATTTTTCTCACTGTCATGAATATTTTTTGGAGAAGCCTTGGCAGCTATTTTTGTTCATTGTAATTGTGGCTCCACCATAGGTGAAGATGGAACACCTTTCTCTCATTATTAAGAGCTTAGTAGCCCTGAGCTAAAGGCTGTGATTCTTCATGTCACCACTGTGGTGGCAAATAAGAATTCTCATTTAGTTTCTAGTAACCTCATTTGTCAAGAAGACTGTATTTCAAGTTTATATAGATTTAAGGCAAACAAAAAGTAGACAGCTAAATGCCTCTTTGGTCATAAATTACATTCATCAATTAGAGAAAAGTTAAACTAATGGGATATTAATTTTGTAGACTACTAGCCTATTTAAATTTTATTTTAAAAAGATGGGTAAAGTTCATTTAATTTTAAAATTGGTTCTCCATTAGCAATAGTTTCAATATGCTGCTAATGTAAAAAAAAAAAAAAAAAAAAAAAAAAAAAAAAAAGGACTTATATGAACCACATCCCAAGCTAGGGAGATGTTAAATTTCCCAAACTTTACCATAAGTGTGAAAGTAAAAATATGTTAGCAGAATGTTCTGCATGGCAGTTTAAAAAGGTAGTGTTTTGTTTTTTTTTAAGTAAAATCTGTGAAATTATTCTCAAGTCTTTTTTATGTTTTCAATGTTAGCCTGAGTTGATCAAGAATTATAAAACAGTCGAGCTCTGAGAAACTTTGAACCTGTCTCAATCTTGAAATGACAAGCCTTTCAAGCCAAATGACTAAAGGCCTCAGAGGGGCAGAAGTATGCACACTGGTCCCTCAGTGCCTCAGATAAACCTAAGGCTTCTTACTAATGCAGCCATGTGTTACTGACTTGTGAAGCTTCATAAACCCTTTATGAGTTTAGATCATTTTTAGTTATTTACCATTATCTTGCCCACCACCTGAAAAATGCTGAGTTTCAGTTTCACATTTGATGTTTGATACAATTAAAAATTCAGCAAAAGCATGCAAGAACTGGTAATGATGCAGAAAAGCAAGTTAACATAGGTTATCATGACAATTCTCAATTATCATGTCCTACTTTCAATTCCATTCATTGAGGAAGTAGATGCTACTTTTTGGAAGATCACAAATAGTCATAGACAAGCCATCATAAACATCATGGTTATATCATTTCAACATACAGAGGTTTCATATTTTTTCAGAACCTATCAGGTTTAGCTCACATTACCTTAACTTTCTATTTACATCCAATTGATTTTCCAATTCCTGATCAACATTGTAAAATTTTTTCATCAACCAGTTAATCTAAATTATTCTTCAAACCTGTGTATAGTTGCATGACAATATACAATGGGAAAACCAGTAGGAAAAAATCAAAATTTTATAACTTCTTTAGTATATCTTTCACTATCCTATCTAATAAAAGAGTAATATGCAAATTAACCATTACTCTGCTACACCCACAAGCCATGCCCACCAGCCAATCAGGAGTGAGTATGCAAATTAACCCCAACCCAGATGGCTGGGGCCAGGGAGTGAGCAGGAGGCTTGGGTTTCCCCGGCGATGGGGGAAGCCAAGCTTTCCGCACACCCTGGCCGGCCCAGGCCTCCACTCAAGGCTACAAAGTTTCAATTATAGAAGATAAATAAATCCCAACAAAAATGGAGGCAACCATGGAGCTGGAGACAGCAGGAGGCTTGAGTTGCCACTAGGAATGGAGGAAGCCAAGCTTTCACAGCCCTGGCCTGCCTTGGCCTCCGCTCAAGGCTACAAAGTTTCAATTATAGAAGATAAATAAATCCCAGATACCAAGGCCTCTGCTTGGGTCGCCGGGGGGTGTGTCCAGCCTCCAAACCACCACAGGCCCCTCGCCCAGGCCACCCCATGCCCCAGGGAACCCCCACCCTGATCCAGGACACTCTTCAGGGCAAACCAGCTGGCCCCCACCCATGCACCAGGCCTCTATCCTATCTGATAAAAGACTAATATGCAAATTGACCATCATTCCAACACACAAGATGGCTGCCCCCATGTGGGCACAAGATGGCCGCCACAAGATGGCTAGCAGGGGAGGGCAGTTGGGAGGGACCAGGCTTGCAAGGGAGGGCAGTTGGGAGGGACCAGGCTTGCAAGGGAAGGCAGTTGTGGGCAATCAGGCCAGCAGGGGAGGGAATTTGGGGGTGATCAAGCCTGCAGGGGAGGGCAGTTAGGGGCAAACAGGCTGGCAGGGGAGAAGTTAGGCATCAATCAGGCTGGCAGGGGAGTGGTTAGGGGGTGACCAGGCTGGCAGGCAGAAGTGGTTAGGGACAATCAGGAAGGCAGGCAGGCGAGCAGTTGGGAGCCAGCAGTTCTGAATTGTGAGAGGGATGTCCGACTGCCCGTTTAGGCCTGATCCAGGTAGGATCGGGCCTAAACGGGCAGTCGGACATCCCTTGAGGGGTCCCAGATTGGAGAGGTGCAGGCTAGGCTGAGGGACACCCCCCCTCCCCCCGTGCACAAATTTCATGCACCGGGCCTCTAGTCTATCATAAACATCATGTTTTATTGCTCACATATCTGATGAAATTTGCAATTTTTACTCTAACACCATTTTTGAATACATAAAAACCTCTACCACTAATAAAAGCTTATATTATTTTTCAACTATTATTTTTACTTTTTTATAGATTAAAAATTCTGGAACCAATGTGCCCTGATCCCTGAACTGGAATCGAACCACGACTTCCTGGTTCAAAGGTCAATACTCAACCACTGAGCCACGCCTGCCAGGCCATAAGGCACATTTTTTAGCTGTTCCCAGTTTTAGATGCTTGTTTTATGAGCAACTATGCACAGCTGTGGAAGTTACTTGGGGATAGCAGGGCAGTGTGTGGCTTTAGCACAGAGCAGAGCTGACTGGTCCACACACAGAGATTTAATCCTCAACTTTGACCTCATTAGCCTAATTCTCTCTTAAACTGAAACTGAACTCTCTTTAGTAAATGTGAATATCCTGCATGACATTTTCTATTGTGTGACGTTCATATTTATGTAGATATTAAAGATGTCTACCATCAAATGACTATTGTGATTTATTGCCCTTGAAAATTATGTAACCTATCTACGTTCCTTTTGAAGAGAACGTTTAGGTCTGCTTGCTTTCTAATTATTTAGAGTTTTTAAATCTACTTCCTTAGTTCATATTCTTATCCTTGAAATAATACCTAATAGAGCTGTTCTTTACTTTGCAAGCATAACAAAGACTATGTGTTGTGTAGTCCTGGAGGCTTTCTGATGAGTGCTGCATAAGTTGAGGTCCATTTAACAAATATGATCTCATGCACTGTCAGCATATGTGTACTCACTATAATTAAAATGCAATAACAAGAATGCATGGCAAATGAGTTTTAAACCTCTACCGACATATGAAATAACTTCTCCCTTCCAGGGTCAATTGAACCACATTTCTCACTTATTTTGCCCTTTGTCTCCACATAGATCTATATACTAAGGGGGAAAAATTCCCTATCTCATTACAGAGCAACACCATAATAATTTAATTTCATAGCTCAAGCTAAGTCTTTTAAATACTACTATTTCTATGGCAATCCCCCTTTTATTTATTATGATGGAGAATATCTGTAGCCTTTTTATTCAAACTGCATCCATATTATCAAGTGCAAGCTAATTGTGGCTAGACCAATCATAGCATGACAATTTTGAATAAACATTCTTAAATAATGAGAATTTCAAAAATGCTGCACTTTTTTCTCAACATGGAAAGAATCAATTCAGTGTCTCATGATCATAAAACCTAAAGATAAAAATTAGAAGAATTCAGGATCTAGAAGAAAAATAAAGAAGAGTCAGGTTCAAAATATTTGGTCTCCAAATTTTAAAAATATAGCTCGATTTTTTATATTTTTCTTTGATTAAGGTTGGCATTTGTTCAGCTAAAGATTGGGATATAAGCATATTTTCTTCCCTCCTATTGCTTTTTACATGGCATGTATAAATAGTTTTTCTTCCACAAACACCTACTGCAGCCAATCATTCCACTGAACATTGAATTTATTTAGATAACACTCTTCTTTTTAATAGTGGAAAGCATGTTGACTTACATACATATATTTTTCTATAAATTTTTATTCAAATATTTGCTATAGATACAGCTTAGGTTTAAATGACAAAAAGAAATCATTTTCCTTTTGCTTCTTTGGGAATTAACAAGACAGTTAAAAATGTTGTTGTTTTTAGACATTTCATATTATTTAGTTACACACGAGACTTTTTTTGGAAGGAAGGAAGGAAGGAAGGAAGGAAGGAAGGAAGGAAGGAAGGAAGGAAGGAAGGAAGGAAGGAAAGAAGTTAATACATTCAACCTAATTGAGATCAACACATTAGATGTCATTAATAAATAGTTTTATAAGAATAGTTTTAAGAAAAAGGATAGAGAAATAACATTATATTTATTTATTCTCTTCCCATGTCAATTATTTATTCTACATCAGCTGTTACTATATTTTATATTAAGAATTTTAAAGAGTCTGGTATTTCTTTACACCTAGTAGGAATACAATTAGTGATTGATGAATTAAATTAAAAGGTAATGAAGTTTTGAAAGTTTTTAAGTTTATTACAAAAGAAATGATTAGGAATAGGAAACAGCTTCACCAACTTGCTAAGCTTTTGTCATATAATTATTTCTTTTTGCTTTATAACTTAAGTTCTTAGAAAGTAAAATAAGTTATTTAATTGTAAATGTTAAAGATGACAGTGAAGTAAAATCATGTTAATTGGCAATATTTCATATGATTTTGTCATCTGTCATGCACTCCTATTTAATTGTGTCTTTTGTTATTTACCAATGAAATTCAAGTGACTTTATTTTAAGGTCATAGGGTGCAGGTAAGGTGTCTTACTTATTTATGTAAGCACCGCACTGGCCAGTATTACATCCTGTATATAGTTGTAGTATCTTATTGTAAATGATTCACACATTTCTCCCATGTTCAAGCCACCAAGCTAAAGGCTGAAAAAAAATATATATATATATATGTATGTATTTTAATGAGACATCGTCTTCCTTGTCTACAAAGAATTTATAATAAACTAGAGGCCTGGTGCACAAAAATTCATGCACTGGGGGGATGGGGAGAGGTCCCTCAGCCCGCCATGTGCCTTCTCACAGTCTGGGACCCCTTGTGGGATGTCCAACTGATGGCTTAGGCCCACTCCCCGGGGGATTGTGCCTAAGCTGGCAGTGAGACATCTCTCTGGCAGCCTGGGAGCCCTTGGGGGATGTCCGACTAACGGCTTAGGCCCGATCCCCAGGGGACATCCTTAGTTCTGCCGCGGAGGCGGAGATGCTCCCACCACTGCCGCTGCACTGGTCAGCCATGAGCTGGCTTCTGGCTGAGAGGCGCTCCCCCTGTTGAAGCACACTGACCACCACAGGGCAGCTCCTGCATTGAGTGTTTGCCCCCTGGTGGTCAGTGCGCATCATAGTGATCCATCGTTCCCTGTTGTTTCGCCCTTAGGGTGATTTTGTATATTACCTTTTTATTATATAGGATTAAAAAAACAAATTTCTAATAAATTATATGCTCTAACAATATTTTAAACTATATCCTTTGGGACCACTCAGGTGTAACTAATTAAGGCAGGGTATAGAAGGCTTTCAGAGTAGAGCATATATGAGCAAGATCTTGAGTGGGAAGGAGGGATTTAATGCAAATGATGACATTTCCCAATGTTTAGTCATTGTGAATCACATCTGAGACCAATGTTAATGCCTATGTTAACAGCTATTTCATATTTTTCTCAGTTTTTTTAATATATTAAATAAATATGCCTCCACTAATGAAAAACCAGTATCATATGACACAAAGAGCAGGTGAAGTTAAAAAAACTAGATACGTTGAAAACAGACAAAATTGTCATATTATACTTAGTTCTGTTGTTACCAAAGAAACTGAACAGTTGGGTTCAATCCAGGTCTTTCTTTATTCATTCCTAAAAAAGGAATTTATCACGGGTACTGAGGGAAATTAGATACTTATTTGAAGAGATAACAAAAGGATTCTGTAATCTGACTTGTGTCCACACAAAATTTATATGATAAAAAATTCAAGGTGGTGATATTTGGAGATGAAGCCTTGGGAAGATAATTAGGTTTAGGTCCTGAGGGTAAGGACCTCATGATGGGATTAGTGTTTTGATGGGAAGAGGCACAGGAGAGCTTGCTCTTCTCTGCCATGTGAGGACACAGCAAGAAGGCAGCCATCTGAAGCCAGGAAGAGATCTCACCAGAAATGGACTACACTGGCATCTTGATCTTGGACTTTCAGCCAAAACTGTAAGAAAGTGAACTTTGGTTGTTTAAGCCACACAGACTTATGATATTTTGTTATGACAGTGCAAGCAGACTAAAATAGATGCCAAGAATATAAAAAAGAAAAACTGTTCCAAGTTGTGATACAATTTTCTGTAATGTTACATCTTTGCACATAACTACCTGCCATGTCTAGCCCAGGATATATATATTGGTGTCTTCCCACCCACCTCCCCCCCACCCTGGAAACTCTATAACCAAAGGGCTCCTGAACATAGATACAGATATGTGAACCAACATCCCATGGTCAGGGAAGAGGAAGAGGGCTAAGCTAATGTTACAACAAGTAGCTTTTTATGGCTTAAATGTAAAGTACCGTATTTTCCGGTGTATAAGATGACTTTTTAACCAAGGAAAATCTTCTATACGCCCAGTCGTCTTATACGCCAGAACATACGGTGTATATTGGGGGATAGAATGATACTTGGAGGATTTTTCCTGGCCTAAATTATTTGGTATACACAACTCTATCACTTGTCTGTGGCTGCATAACAAATCACCACAAAATTAGCAACTTAAAATAATACACATTTGTTATCACAGTGTCTGTGGGTCAGGAGTCTGGGAACAACATAACTGGGTCCGCTGCCCAGTCTTCCAAGGCTGTAACCAAGTTGTCAGCGAGGCTGCCTTTTCATCTAGAGACCAGGCTGGGAAAGAATTCCCTTCTAAACTTATTCAGGTTCTTGACAGGATTTGTGTCCTTATGGCTATAGGACTAAGGGTCCCAGCTTCTTGGCGGACATCAGGAAGCTATCCTCACTCCTACAGGCCACTGCAGTTCCTGAAGCCACTATCACTCTTTGCCATGTGGGCTTTCCCAACACAGCTGCCTACTTAAGCCAGCAAGGAGGAGAGTCCTGGAGCAAGACTGCAAGGCAACCCAGTGGGCAATGAGAAGGTAAAAGTTGGACTTCTCTGGAAGGGGCAGATGAGAAAGGGAAGCAATCAGAGATAACACTGAACCAACCAGCAGTTACTTGTGGACTTGAAAAGAAAGCTCACCCCTTAAAAAGTGCAAGAATGGAGTTTGAGTTGTGGCTGGGAAACGGCACCATGCAATTTTGGAAGAAGTGTGATTTAGGATTAGGAAAGGGGAACAAAGTACGAACCCATTTTAAATACAGGGGTGGGGCAAACGTAGGTTTACAGTTGTGAGGATGTGAAACACAGAGTTTGTTCTTGTATTATTATATATTAACTTGGGGCCCGGTGCACAAAATTCGTGCACTGGGGGTCGGGGGTCCCATCAGCCCAACCTGCCCCTCTCACATACTGGGAGCCCGCAGGGGATGTCCTACTGACGGCTTAGGCCCACGCCCCACAGGGAGCATACCTAAGCCACAGTCCAGCCTCCCTTTGTGGGAGGCAACCGGGCTGGTCAGGGGAAGGCACCAGCCCCATCATCCCACTGCTGCAGCCACTGTCAGTCGCCACAGCCGCCAAGGTGTTTTCATCAATACAGACTCCAGTCCCTTCACCAAGAAAAAATGACAACTGTCTTTAGGCATTTTCAAGATGTCTCTTTCATAGGATATGGATTTCTTTATTTATTTTTTATCCTCACCTGAAGGTATAAAAAATAAAAGGTATGTTTCCATTGACTTTTAGAGAATATGGAAGAGAAAGGGAAAGACAGAGAGAAACACTTTGATTGGTTGCCTCCTGCATGAGCCCTGATCTGGGTCCTGGCCAGGGAGGAACCTGCAACCTAGGTACATGCCTTTGATCAGAATCAAACCCAGACCCTGCTGTATGCAGGCTGAGGCATTATCCCCTGAGTCAAACCGGCTAGGGCAGGATATGACGTTTCTTAGCCTTCCAGCAGCAGACCTTCATTTTTTTCTCCAGAAGTGTGGTGGAAAAACCCTAGATCACCTTTTTGGATTCTTATTACCCAAGTTACTAAGAATATTACCAGTGGCATACAGGAAGATTAGCCAATGTGCAGTCAGAAAAGGTGTTTCCTCTATAGTTCACACCAATGGAGGGCTGGGCCCTGCACAGGCCTAAAGCCTCTGGATGAAGCTTTAGGCCTGGGCAGGCCTCTCCAGCTCCCTCTGATCACTGGCTCAGCCCCTGCCCAGGCCTGCCCAGACCGAAAGCCTCTTGGGCAGGAGCAGAACCCCAGCTCCCTACAATCAATCGCAGGGGGTCTGCTCCTGCCCAGGCTGAAAGCAGACCCCTAGCTCCCTGCCCAGGTGATCAATTGCAGGAGGTCCGCTGGAGTACCAGGCCGAAGCAACCCCCAGCTCCCTGCGATTGATCGCAGGGGATCTGCTCGTGCACCAGGCCAAAAGCCTCCAACGGATGGCAGGGGAGCTTTCGATGGCAGGAGAGCTGGGTGTCTCCCCGCTTTTGATGGCAGGGGAGCTGGGTGTCCACTCTGGCTCCAGGCCAAAAGTGAGCCAGAGCCGACACCCAGCTCCCTGCTTTCGATGGCAGGGGAGCTGGGTATACGCTCATGAACCAGGCCAAAAGCCTCCGGAGGAAGCTTTTGGTCTGGTGCTAGAGCGGACCCCAGCGCCCTGCAATCTGTCGCAGGGGGTCAGCTCAGGGTGCCTATGTATGCAAATTAATCGCCATCTTGGTCAGGTTTATTTGCATACTCGCTCTGATTGGATGGTGGGCGTGGCTTGGCTGGTGGGCATGGCTGGTGGGCGTGGTTTGAGCGTAGCGAAGGCGCAGTCAATTTGCATATTACTGTTTTATTAGGTAGGATTATTGTATTGTTTTCCATATGAACAACTGTAAATTTACTTTTGCTCCACCTTGTATCTTATATTTTAAAAGACACAATGATAGCCTGGCTGGCGTGGCTCAGTGGTTGAGCATCAACCTATGAAGCAGGAGATTATGGTTTGTTTCCCAGTCAGGGCACATGCCCAGGTTGAGGGCTCAATCCCCAGTAGGGGGTGAGCAGGAGGCAGCAAATCAATGTTTCCTTATCATCACTGATGTTTTTATCTCTCTCTCCCTCTCTCTACCTCTCTGAAATCAATAAAAATGTATATTAAAAAGTAAAATAAAACAAAAGACACAACAATAGTCGTGATATATTAATAAGAATCTGAATAAATAAAAAAAGAGTAGGTAAAATAATACTGGTATTTGGTATCTTAAAGAGAAGGAAAAAAAGATTTTGTAATATTGAAGATCTTTAATTTATTTCCTTTTTAATAAAATAGGGTTCATATTTAGATGATAGGCAAAGATAAATTGGTGATCAGAAATTAAGCAATGAAAGCATTTCACAAATGTGAACAGAAATTTATTAAATCATGACATTTATCTGCTCACTACTTCGATAACATAGATCTATTCTATTTTTAATCCTGAATAATTTAAAAAATTACTCTACATTAAATATTTAACCTATTCAAAATGATTCTGTCCTAAATATATCAATTAAATGCATACATTATATGCAAGATCACTTTTATTAAACCAAATTAAATATTGAACTAAATTTAATAATTAAACTGGATTTCATATTAGATCAATTTAACACACAGTGTAAAAAGTTCAGTTTGTGTAAGAAAGAAAGGGTAACAGAAATAAATATTAGATAGGTTTAAAGAAAGAAATGACTATAAATTTAGTTTGTAAAATATCTAACATGAACTTTTTAAGATAATATTTACATGCCATATTTACATGTGTACATCACTGTACTGATGTACATAACAATAAACATTTTCTTTTTTATTAAAGTGGAGCCTTATTCTGGAGATATGTGTCAGGATATTTATAACTTTCGAGAATTCTCAGGCATCTCCATAGCATATATTTTCCTTTAAAAAATTCAGTTAAATAGACTTGGAAAACCCATATTACCTCTTCAGCTCTAAGAAAAGCTACCATGTTCATAACAGGATGAGTTGGGACTCTCATCCTGGGCAGCTTACTCGCCTCATTTACTCTCCAAGTTTATTCAGTCACTGAAAAATATACTCATTGAGCATTGCACTGCGCTGGGCACTGTTCTAGGTGCTGAGGATATAGAAACGAATAAAACAGATAATAGCCCCTGCTCCTATGCAGATTTATTCTAGTGGGGACAAGAGGAAAGAATCCAGCAAATGAACACAGCAGGTGCCAGCAGCATGAAGAAAAGCAAAGCCAGCTGGGAGGACAGAGACTCACAGGGAAGGGGTGATACTTTATTTGGGCATAATGAGAAGAGGGCGTGTTCTGGCCTGGAGGAAGAGTTGTTAATGCTGATGGCTGGAGGTGAGTGACTTCTTTTCCTACTTTTACCACAGAGTTCAGGATGGTTGCAAACTCTACCAAAGGGGAATGAATATTAACTCTGAACATCCAAAGGGGTCTCAGAATCCTGCACTCTCATGCAACTGTTAATTTAGAAGTATTTACACACCCATGAAATTCAAAGTGTAATGGTGTATACAGACTATTTAAATCAAGGCTAGAGAGCAGTCAATACATGAGATAGTGCTATCGTCTGTTTAACTTGTAAACTACAACCTGCTGCCCATGACTTTTCTCATATGCAACAGTCCTATTTTCTGCCTTTGTGAGAGGGAAATATCAAACATGACTAGAACTTCTTTGATGGTTGAAAAGCTTTCAGGACGTTGGGGTCCTCACCTTTTGAACACTCATGCTCACTTGGCCTGCCCTCTCTGCAGAAGTAAATCACGTAGGAAATCACACTGAATTTATACTAATTGCAAATCATTAGTGGGAAGCTTGTTTGGGGCTAAAACTCTAAAATAAAACTGAATTTATAAAATCCATTTCAGACATTTTTCTGAATTTCACTCTTGGGCTCTATGGTTGCTTTGGTTCTAGAGCATTGATTTCATTATATAGCATCTAGAGGCCCAGTGCATGAAATTCGTGCACTTGGGAGGGTCCCTCAGCCCATCCTGCACCCTCTTGCAGTCCAGGAGTCCTCTGGGGATGTCTGACTGATGGCTTCGGCCCATTCCCCGGGAGCAGGCCTAAGCCGGCAGTCAGACATCCTTAGCACTGTTGTGAAGGTGGGAGAGGCTTGCACCACCATGGCTGTGCTCGCCAGCTATGAGCCAAGCTTCTGGCTGAGCAGTGCTCCCCCTGTGGGAGTGTGCTGACCACCAGGGGGCAGCTCCTGCGTTGAGCGTCTGCCCCCTGGTGGTCATTGCGTGTCATAGCAACCGGTCGTTCCGCAGTTCTGTCAATTTGCTTATTAGCCTTTTATTATATAGGATTACCTGGTTTTATAATTTTCATTTCCAAAAACTTTAAAAATTATAAAAGGTATCAAGCCAACACAATTTAGCTTAAGTAATGGGAAATTTGGGCAGCTCAGTATTTTACACATATCCTGTTGTCCACTTCCTGTCACAGCTCTGCAACCACAACTGCCTCTCCCTGTCTCGTGGAATAAGACAGTGAAAACTAAAACTCTCTCAGTCAAGAGCTTTCGTCTGTGAAACTTGCTTCCCCAGGAGATGCCTCCTTCCCATTGCCATGACATTTTATCTAGCAAAGCAACTCTATAACAGCTATTTGGTAGCTTTGTTTGTTTGTCTCTAACTAAAATAGTGAGAAACCAAATTTGTTCCACTCAAATAAAAACCACTTGCCTTTCAACTGACTATTATCATTGTAAGTTTATTAAGGTCTCTGAACAAAGTATTGTTCTTTTCCGGGTTCCCTATATTTCTAAAGAGAGTCTGGGTTGCCACAGGTACCCTCAAAATTGAATTCAACTGAACTGCACCAAAATACCCAGAAGCACATACTACCCCTACCTTTTTGTTTTTGTTAATCTTCACCAAGGATCTTTTTTCCATTGATTTTTGTAGAGGCTAGAAGGGAGGGAGGGGTGAGAGAGAGAGAAACATTGATGTGAGAGCAACTCATAAATCGGTTGCCTTCAGCACAAGTCCCAACCTGGGCCGGGACCTGGCCTGCATCCCAGGTAGCTGCTCTTGACCTTAAAAGGAAAGTTGTATCAGAGCCATGATTTCCCTTAAAAATGGGTAAGTGGATTTTGGAAGGAACATCAAGTGGATAGAGATAGAATACTGATTCGATAATTAGACATAAAATCATTTAGGAGGCTGACTTTTTAAAAGCAGACTTATGCTAGTAATTGATTAATTTTCTGCCTGCACCCACATGCTGTTGCTTATGTGAAGTTTCTACATTCCTTTGCATTATCCTCCATAGCTGGTAAGTCCTAAGGCCATGTCCTGTAAAGATTTCATTGTGTCTTTAAGTTCCTGAAAGCATTTTTCACATAACTAAGTCATATTTATGCTACTGCCACCAAAGTGGTGGAAATGAAGAACATATACTAGTAAAACATTTCTAGCAGCAAAGTTCTTCTTCCTTTAGTGGTATTGAATCATTGCTGTCAATTCTTTATGACTTCCCTTAACTTAAGTAGGTTTACACATCCATAGCCTTTGCCATGACTTCATAATTCTCCCACTAGTGGTAGAGTATATTTCTCTTTCCCACTGATGTTGGAATTGAATGACATAGTTGGTCAATGGAAAGGTGGAGAAGGGAGAATGTGCTAGTTCCAGGCAAAGGCCACGGACGACAACAAATACTTCTTTCTGCTTATCTTTATTCACTCCAGCAATTCACTGCACTGAGGATAAATCTTGGGCAGCTGCTGGTCCATAAAGAATAGAAAAGTATATGGAGCAGACTTAACCCAACTTTAGCATGGACACAAGATGACCAGCGTCCCAAAGCAGGAATGCCTGCGCTGACCCTGGGGACTTGGACGAAGAAAAATGAATTTGTGATAAATCACTGAGTTTGAGTTTTTATTAAGCAGAATTATTGCAGCAATAACAACACAGATACTGTTCCACATTAGGAGAGGAAAAAAAAAAAACAGGAATATTTCTCAGACACAATAGCTCATTTAGTGATACAAAAATATTAAGGTAGCCAATCATTTTCATAATGAAAACTATGGCATTTTTCTTTGGGTTCCAATAAATGATCTCTATGAATAGACCCAAATAAAAGAGACTAAGACATATTTGACTGAAATACTCATCTCAATATAAAATAAAGGCATGGGTTATAGCTTTATTTATAAACAAGCATGTGAGGCTAATTGTTTCTCATTCTCCAGCATCTATAGTTAAAATTTATTAGGTCCTTGGAAAATGTAAATTAAGACAGAAATGTTTGGCTGGAAGAATATTTTGGAAGATTTTGTTTGCTTCAATTGCCCAATTAATGCCAAGGAATTAAGTAATGCTCCATCCAACCTAAAAATTTTGCTTTTTCAAAACTGTATAACTTCCAAAATTATAATAACTTTTCACATCTCCTCATATCATTGGATTCTTCTCTCCACAGGCAACCTTGGCATGACTGAAAGGAGTAAATCTGGGGAAGATTATCAGGAAAACTCAAACGTTCACCTCTTCTAGGGAGGCTCTAGTAGTTCTGTAACTTTTACTCTCAGCTACTGAGAGAGACAAATAGATTTTTTTCCCCTGAAATTATTAGTATTATTTGTTCCTAAAAACATATAGGCATGTCCCTGGGTTCTGTGAAACAGTGTTGTACTCTTTTTAAAAAAATATATTTTATTGATTTTTTTACAGAGTAGAAGGGTGAGGGATAGAGAGTTAGAAACATCAATGAGCCGAAACCGGTTTGGCTCAGTGGATAGAGCGTCGGCCTGCGGACTCAAGGGTCCCGGGTTCGATTCCGGTCAAGGCGTGTACCTTGGTTGCGGGCACATCCCCAGTAGGGGGTGTGCAAGAGGCGGCTGATTGATGTTTCTCTCTCATCGATATTTCTGGCTCTCTATCCCTCTCCCTTCCTCTCTGTAAAAAATCAATAAAATATATTAAAAAAAAAAAGAAACATCGATGAGAGAGAAACATCAATCAGCTGGCTCCTAAACACCTCAACTGGGGATGTGCCCACAACCAAGGTACATGCCCTTGACTGGAATCAAACCTGGGACCCTTCAGTCCGCAGGCTGACGCTCTATCCACTGAGCCAAACCGGTTAGGGCCAGTGTTGTACTATGAAAATAAATGTCCCCTTTTGCTTACAAACACTGTAAATATTTTTGAATTGTATTCCGGCTGCTTGAAACTAATGGATACATTAGTGTCAGGAGTGGGTGTTGTAATGGATAAACCCTAAAATATGAAACTGGCCAAAGTAAGATTAGCTAGGCAGCATCTAGAACCAAGGCCAATCATCTTTACGAGAGAGAACATATTATTTAAACTATCTTTTTCCATTTCTCAGACGATTTAGCATGCTCTAGAAGATTTAGCAGAAAAATGGCAGAATAGTCGAGTATATTTCTATATTCTATAGAAATTATATCAAAGCTAGTTCTCATAAAAATTGAAATGGCATAAGAAAAGAACTGGTGTATGTTTCTTAGCAAAAACCTTTTCTGACATAGTCTAAGATCAAAACACTGATAAGGTTAAATGATATCTACACTAATAAAATAGAAACATGCAAATTAACCATCACTCTGTCTGCTACGCCCACAAGCCATGCCCACCAGCCAATCAGGAGCAAGTATGCAAATTAACCCAACCAAGATGGTGGCCGGCCAGGGAGCTGGAGCAAGCAGGAGGCTTGGGTTGCCCTGGCAATGGAGGAAGCCAAGCTTCCCGCCTGCCCTGGCTGGCCCTGGCCTCCACTCAAGGATACAAAGTTTCAATTATAGAAGATAAATAAATCCTAGATACTTGCTTCCAGCCGGCCCTGGCCTCCACTCCAACGGCCCTGGCCTCCGAAAAAAAAAAAAAAAAAAGAAAAAGAAAAAATGATGGGCTGAGACCTTGGGTCGCCTGGGGGTGATCAGGTCAGGATGGGATGGCAGGGGCCGTTGGGGCTAAGCAGACCAGTAGGGGGGCCAGCTGGAGTTGAGCAGGCATTCAGTGGGGGTCAGTGGGAGGTGATCAGGACAGCAGGGGCCAGTTTGGAGTGAGCAAGCTAGCAGGGGTGCAGGTGGGGGTGAGCAGGCCATCAGTGGGGGTCAGTTGGAGGTGATCAGGACAGTGGAAGGCAGTTTGGAGTGAGCAGGCCAGCAGGGGGGCAGTTGGGGATGAGCAGGCCAGTGGAGAGGGAAGTTGGGGACGAGCAGGCCAGCAGCGGGGGGGAGTTGGGGGCGAGCAGGTCGGCAGTGGGGGGCAGTTGGGGGCTAGCTGGCAGGCAGAGTGGTTAGGGGCAATCATGCAGGCAGGCAGGCAGGTGAGTGGCTGGAGCCAGCAGTCCCGGATTGTGAGAGGGAAGTCTGACTGCCCGTTTAGGCCCGATCCCTGTAAACCAGCAGTAGGATATCCTTTGAGGGGTCCCAGATTGGAGTGGCTGCAGGTCGGGTTGAGGAACACCCCCACCCCCGGTGCATGAATTTTGTGCACTGGGCCACTAGTTTCAATAATAAAAAGCCTCCCTGGAACCCAGCAATTTTAAACTCTGTTGTACCCTAAAGCCAGAGCACCAGTTGGGAGGCTGTTCGGGTAAATTACCTAAAATGCACAACTCAAAGTGACAAAGTTACACTAGTAAGGACACTGCTCAGAGGCAGATTAAGAAAACCCTCTCTGGCCAGGCAGGCGCTGCTCAGTGGGTGAATGTCGACCCGTGAACCAAGAAGTTGCAGTTCCATTCCTGGTCAGGGCACATGCCCGGGTTTCGGGCTCTATCCCTAGTGGGGGGCCTGCAGGAGGCAGCTGATCAATGATTCTCCTCTCTCATCATTGATGTTTCTATCTCTCTCTCTCTCTCCCTTCCTCTCTGAAACCAATAAAAATATGTTTGTTTTTTTAAAAAAAGAAAGAGAAACCACTCTGTCTATACCAGCCGATGGTTTCCTACCTATGCTCTGAAGAGGGCACCGTTAACCAGAGAGAAAATTTGATATGGGGAACTCACAGGCCTGGTTCTAGAATTAGAAGTCATTCAGATGCTGTGGAATCTTGACCATGGGCTTGAAGAAATGATTCCACTTGCTAATCAAGACACCCCCCCCCCCAAACAAAACTGAGGGTCAGCCAATAGCTTAAAAATACACCTCATGTTCACTAAATATGAGTGGTGATGGATTGAAAAACAAGGCATTGTTCATGCACCATCATTCCCACTAACCGTAAATGTGCCACAGCGACAGCATGAGAAATCCTAACGCAAAACCTTGTCAGATCTGACCTTCAAAAACTCTGAAAAAAAAGAGAACCCTCCCAGCAGACAGAATTGGAGCAGCCAGCTTGACTGAGCCAGCTGCCACCAATCTTAGTTCGGTAACGGGCAAAGCTCTGTTGATAGGCTCTGCAGCACTTTCCCATGCCCAGGAGGCCAGCGGAAGGGAAGGCTGCCCCTAGGCTTGTGGACAGCTCCTAGGCTTAAGAGAGGAAGAAAGATCCCAGAGGGCACATCATCTATCCAGGAGCTCAGAGTCTTCTTGAGGAGGCTGTTCCATTCCAATGCAGTGTTTTCCCAAAACTCCAAATGCTAAACTTTAACCAAATTACAAACGCTTCAAGAGATATATTATTATTAGAGTTTTATATTTAATATGAACCAGATCTAACTTTTTTCTGAATAGTATTATAACATTTTAATTTTTTCACATTATTCATCATCATTTACCACAGCTTTGTTCATTGATCCTCCCCATTTCTCTGTCTCTTATTTATAATTCTTGATTTACATCAATGTGCATTATGTGGCCCTTTTATATTTTACACATGTTTGGTGCATCTGCTAAGTGTTGCAAATTTTATTTAGTCTTTTGATTACATGTTAGGAATGGAATATCACAAGCAATCTGTAGCTTATAAATCAAGTATTCCAAGTCAAGCAACATTTCTCTGTGGAAACATCTCACAGCCTAATTGATGAAGGTTAACAATTTTCCTGGGTGTGAGGTTGCTGCTAAGACTAAGGGCAGTAAACAAGAGGAGTGGTATTATTGACAAGTGAGGGCTGTACTGATGAGCTTGGATGGGGCATTTGATCTTTTATACATATCTGAGAATGAACTTTTGATATGGAAATACTGGTTCACTTTAGCCTCAGAGGACAGATACTGTTTCCTATCAAACTTTTAATGCTCTTTTTTTTAGTGTTTGTGATACACATTAAAACATTCAATTGGGGTTAGGGGGGGAGGGACAGGAGCATCTATAATACTTTCAACAATAAAGATAATTTTTTTAAGTAAATGGGAAAGTATCATTTAAAAACCCACCATTTTGTATGACTATATGGCAATGAGAGTTGAAATCCATTTTTGAAGCAGTAAGAAATTAGTCCTGGACCAGGATTATGTCCAGGAAATGGATAGTGAACTCCATAGTTTGAAATTACTGTGCTGGAAGAGTGTTTGTGGCGTGTACATGAGGGAGGTATCCAAGTCTAGGAGCAACAAAACCTGAGGTCCTGATACTGACAAAGACGCAGCTGCGATGATCCTGGAAAAGAAGTGAGCTTGCTGATGGCTCCTTAGGTTGTGGAAGGACATCCCAGGGAAAGAGTCAAAAAGAATGCACGAAATGCAGGGCTTTATAAAGATTAATTATGTGTTTTAGAGAATTGAGCTATTTCCCAAAAGGTAAAATTATCATAGAAATATTATCAAAGGACAAAGTATCATAAAGGACTGTGTCATACAGGGAAGGGCAGAGGATCTACAGGATAACCTATGGGACTCCCATTGGAAAAGTCAATCAGTGAGCAGCCAAAAGGAAAGATGGCAATAGAGAGCAGGGTGAGATGAATTACACAGCGGAAAAAAGGGCATGCTCCTCTCACAGGGGAGGCAAGCAGGGTTGGTCTATTTTTATAGATAAAGAATCCTAGTGAGGCCTAAGATCCAAGTTATCCCACTCACATACTCATCCTAGAAGTAAAATACTAAAAAATTTTAAGCCAAATCTCTCATGATGTTATATCTGTTTCCTCTTTCAGATATATGTAGTTTTCAGGAAATAAACACACCCTGAGCCAAGGGCGGTGGGGGAAAAGTGACTGCACCTTGTGTAATCCTTGCTGATTACAGAACAATGAAGCCAATTCTGTGTGTCACAGAATTATAATGATCCTAGTAGGAGATTTCATGGTCTCACAAGAACTTAATAGTAATCAAAGAGGTTTTCCTTCTCCAGTTAAAAAGGAAAAAGTAGGGGGCTAACAGATCAGGAGAAATCTTTCACCTGAGTGTTAAAGGGGACCCATTTCCCATTAGCAGGCTAGTCCTGCTGGACCAGTTCATTAACCACCAATTCTTTGTTCCTTCCCAGAATGTTTTGCAGCCCTGATGAGCTTGGCTTTGAGCTCCTCCCCGGAGGAGGGAAGACTAAGTGTTGGGAACACAGCAGGCTAAGCCTGTGTGTTCTAAGGAGAGTGTATAGTTGCTAATAAAGTGTTTGGATTTTTCTTTTCTTCTTTTCAGGTGCACAAAGCTCTGGGGACCCTGATGTGCTGCTTGAATATTTTGATCTCTGTTGAAATCTATGCAGTTTCTGTGCATCTAAAAATAGGTCTTCAAGAGAATGTATTACTTGATATATATTCCAAGAATGTAGAAGGAAAAGGAGGGCATTATATATATATATAAAATGAAAGTTAAAAGTAAGTGGATCTGCAATGACCATATGCCAAAAAGATATAGAATCACAGGGTCTAAAGTAATTGAATAAGATGTCAAGAGTCCTACCTCCCCTCTAATTCACAGTCACCATCTCAGAAGGGAGCCTTTTCTTGAACACAGAATGATAAAGGAGGTCCCACTTCCCAAGACAGCTCTTTTATTTTTAGCTATTTTAAACGATTTTATCATCCAACCACTGATCTCAATTCTGCTATCTAGGGCCCATAACACAAGTTTAATTCCTCAGCCATATTAATTTAACAAATTTTAGAAAACACTATATCTTTTGTCATTTTAAATATCCCAATCTTTTGGCATTTCTCATGTGAAATACTGTGTTATGTGGTTTCAAGTTTTAGGAACTTTGTGCTAGCATATTAGTTAGGATAGTTGAGTTGCAAGTGACTGAAATTCAATTGAAATTAGTTAGGCAAAGAGGGAAATGTATTGTACAAGCACTGGGATGTTTCACAAAATCCAACAATTTTGAATCAGTTATCCTCTGGACATTCTTTTGGCAGTAAAGATTATAAAATGTAATGAAAATAGCCTTAATAATTTCTGACCAGTTCAAAGTAAAGTTTGTCTACTATCTCCTCATTTCTAACCTGTGTATGTTTACAAATGCAGCAGCTTGCAACCCGGTTAGTACAGATGTAGAGGGTGATTTATATGTAGAGTCATTCTCTCACTGCCGGAGTATACCACTGGCATTAGTGCATAGGCACTGGGGATGCTAATTCTCTGGCTAAACAGAGATTGTTCTGTACGATGAAAAATTATCCTGCGCCAAACCCAAACAGCAGGCCCAGGGAAAAGCACTGTTAACATAGTCAGAGTTTTAGGAAGCCACATCACAATTTGGCATAAAATTTCACTGAGTCAAATCCCTTTATCTTATAAATTTTGCAGTTGAATTTTGAACTGAAGCACAAGCTTCGTATTTATTTTAATTTAATTCACTCTTGTATTGTTCATCATAACAGCACTCCAAGCTGTTATTTATTAATATTATTTTTTTTAAATCTTGAATAAGTCATAGGAGAGGCTATATCATGGGCTCTAAATCAAACAGACATATGTTTAAGCACTGACTCTACCACCTTTAAGATAAATGACCAAAGAAAAGTTAACCTTTCAAATCATGCCTCTGCCAAGTGAGGATATAATGATTAGTTCATCATTTGGTTGTGAAAATAAAATGAGAGAGCCTAGAATAAAATTGTTCAATGCATGGTGATGCTTATATTGATAGTAACTATTATGATTTAATTTACAAGTTTGATGAAAATGCCCTATATCGACTCACCACATTACTGATACAAATGTTATCATATAACTATACCCTGTCCACTGGAGGCCTCCATTTAGAACGATCTTATTCCATTAATCACCATCCCCAGAAGACTTGCTTAACATAATAGGCTGCAGTTATGTGGTCAATTAGTTTTAGCATCTTAGGTCATAAGTTGTCCGTTGTATGCATTTCTGGAGCATTAGTTCCAGCTAAATCACACCCTGCCATTTTTGGCCTTCAGAGATTAACTAGGAAAGAAGCAAAATCTGTTTTACGGATTCACTATCTTTCCAGGATTCACTGTTTTTCCAATGGACAGCTAATTAAAAGAGTGAAGTTTAAAAAAACATTCTATCCCAGCATATACTTTAAAGAATTCACAGAAATCCTAAAATTTAGGCATAATTATAAACTCTTCAAATACAATCTTCAAATGCAATCATTTATATTCCCACATCAAAGTTTATTGGCTAGGCAATTATCTGTGGATCCAAATAAATGACTAAATTCACCCAAGCCCCAAGGCAACATAGATCATTGCTAGAGAACATGTTTCTACTGTAGGTTAGAAACTAAATGAAATAGACATATGTTAAATATGGTTTTTGATAAAGAAAGAGACCTATCTATGCTGCTCAGATTTAAGGAAAGATAAAATGAAGAAAACATTTAAAGATCTGAGTTTATCTCTTTGTCCTAACTTGGCATCTTTGAAGAATGAGAGAGTTTAATCTGGAAAAGTCATAGGAACAGTAGGCTCATGGCAGCTTTCCTTAACCCACAATGGATAGAAATGCTAGGCCTGCAGCATTGACATCGTTTAGGAATGGCCCCATTTAGGTTATCCAGGAATAGGTGCTATTTCCCAGGTTCTGAGTTCATATAAACACAGCTCATTAAATGAGTTTAGGGATGGTACTGGATTACAAAATCCAAAGAATCACAGTTACACACAGGTTAGTGGAAAATTAAAGATTTCAGGGTCTTAAAATATAAAAAGCATATGCTCTGCCTCTAACCCACATCAATTTATTCTTTCTGATATGTATATTAGTTTTTCCATGTAGAAAAATGTGTGGAATGATATAGTAGCAGAGCTAAAGGGGAATTTTTAAAAGTTAACTTAGCTGTAGTTCACTTTGTCAGATCCATATTCAACTAATAATAATTGAGGGTCTATTGAGGGCTTATTTCTAAGTATATTTGTTTCATTTAATTCTCCCCACAAATCTATAATATAGATTGTTTGAATCTCAATTTAATGGATAAAATAGAAAAAAAAGCAAAATTGTTCAGATCATAAAAGGAAAGTACTTTACCCAAGATCACACATCTATTCATATGCTAAATGATATTAATTATGTATATATATATATATTTTTTTTATACATGTAGATATATAAAAATATTTTCATGTGATGCTTTAAAATATAACTTTCAAATGTTACATATGTATATTCTAAAATTCTATCTGTGTATTTGCTCAGCAAATGTTGATGTTAACATTATTTGAAACAGTAAATATAGTAGTAACTGAATGCACGTAGTGTTTTAAAGTTTTCAAAGTACTTTCACATGTATTGTCATAATAAATGCCAATAAAAATATATTAGTAATAATAATTATTTTTCCTGTCAGGAATTTTGCTAGACACTTGGGGATGTATAAGTTAATCAAAGCAAAATTTATTTTCACATTTTGCAGACAAAGAAACTAAGAATCTGAGACCTAAAATAAATCGCCCAAGATGACAAATAAGCAGCAGGATTAGCCGGGGCTCATATCCAAATCTTCTGTCTCCAAAGCACATGTGCACTGAATGTATGTGTGAAAAGAAAGTTAACATGGTGTGGAATTTATATACTTGATGGTTAAGAAAACATCTATTATACAGGAAGCCACATGCATTGCACTCATTGTCTGCACTGAGCCATTCTTACAGACAGGTTATTTGAACAAAGATTTTAGAGGGACATTCTAACATCAAGGAAAAGAAAAAAAGAAATAACATTTAGATAAATACTGGACCTGTCCTGGCATGCAAACCCACCAGGGACAAAGTAGTTGAGCAGACGTGGCCTTCTGAAATCTGACTATGGTCTGCTTGTGTGGTTTTTTAAAAAATATATTTTTATTGATTTCAAAGAGTAAGGGAGAGGGAGAGATAGATATATCAATGATGAGAGAGAATCATTTATCAGCTACCTCCTGCATGCCCCCCACTGGGGATTGAGTCCAAAACCCCGGCACATGTTCTGATCAGGAATCAAATCATGACCTCCTGGTTCATAGGTCGATGCTTAACCACTGAGCCACAACAGCTGGGGTGATGGCAAATTCAGGATAGAAGACAGAGTAACTGCAAGTGTGGCTTTTTCTTTTTCTTTCTAATAACCTTTGCTCTGTTCTAGGATTCCTGACTTCTGTGCTAGTGACAGGGTTTTATATTTTACAGAGTGAGCTCATTTTAAAAATACTGTTGTGCAGGCAATTAAGATTAAAGTCAACTCCCCCTTCACACTCCCTAGTAATATGCTTCTGTAGCCAAAAGATAAGAACTTCAGAAATGGCTCACTGGGATAGGCCAATGGCCCTGGAGTCTGGAACTGTTTCCGACAGTGATGGCAAAGGGTTTTATAGAGGATTGCATGGCTACTCTCCATGACATTAGCCCGAGGAAGCAGGAGATGTATATTAAGAACACCTGATGACCTTTACTAATCTGTTATGGGTCTGACATCTAAGAATTTATCTAAATCCTTTGTGAACTTCTACTTTTTTGTGGCCTCTATCTAATGAAGCTGAAGCTTTTGGTGTGTTAGGTAGCCTTGGATTGGGAGTCAAACATCCTGTGTTTCAATCCAAACTCTTCACCTTCAAGGTGAAGAAAACTGGCAAGTCCTTTTACTTCTCACTGCCTCCATTTTGTTATCTGTTTAAAAGGCAACATTAACTATCCTGCCCATATAATCAAATTCCAAACAGTTATTCTAAGGAACAAGTGAGAAAATTCACATGAAAATGAAACCATCCCAATGGAAGCGTAGCGCTCTAATGACCTTACAGAATCCAGAGCCTCATCCTCAGAGGCTAGCTCCTGACTGCTTGGAAGAGATTATTGTCATCTAAAAATTGGAGTTGTCACTCTTTAAAATTATCAAGAACACAAAATAAGAGCCGCATAGTGTTTATTCTTGGAAAAGACAATTGTTAATTTATCTTACCCAGGGAGATACCCTTTCATCCTTGCTTTTAGTTCCTAAAATTAAAAAAAAAAAAATTGTTCAAAAACATTATTAAATACTTACTATGTCCACAGGCTGCTCTTGTAATATCAAGTAAATTTTATACTATTTTATAAGCCCATATATACTGTTGTTTTTAAAAATAGAAATCAATGTGTGTTTTTTAAATATTCAATAATGGCTACTTCCTTTACATATTTATTCACCTCTCCAAAAATTCCAATATTTGGAATAATAACTGCTCCTTCCAGAAACCATTTTGGTTTTCTACAATGTAGAAATAAGTGTTTTACTGTAAAAAAATATATATATGAGGAAGGAACAAATCATTTTGTGAGAAAGAAGAAATAAAGAAGTAAAAGTACCTCCTCAAAGAGGAATAAATGATTTGATCAATTTCCAAAAGATTCACAATGAGTGAAGTCATTAAACAGATATTCAGAAGTTCAAATCTATTGAAGTAGACAAGGTATTTTTTGTTTTCTTCAAAGCAGTTCCCAATTTGTAATTTTCTATTAGGCGTCCACACTTTACCATTTCTGGCATGTACTGACCTTTCCATATTAATATGTTCCTTCCTAGATTTACAATTTTGCTAATACAGCTGTCAGGAGAATGTTGTTGTAAGATGTGAGGATGGGAGAGGTCAGCAGTTTCAGTAACATCCTTTTTAGTAAGATCATGAATTTATAAAGATGGCATAGAACTAAAGCCAACACTCTCTGATAATTTAAATTGGGATATGTGATAGGAGACAGTGGGAGATTGCAGATTAATGTAGCTCAAAGAGCAGATTTAGGGAAGAGGGAAAATTAACAAATTCCTGGAAAGATGAAGGCTGTTCACTTTTGAAGAGACAAGCTAGTCCATAATGAAAGAATAATCCTAGAAATTCCCTTTACCATTACCAAAGCCATGACTCTTTTAAAAATCAGTATAGTATTTCGCCCAGATGATTTACTCTGTAATTCCACTTTGCTAATGATTATTATCCTCTCATTGAAACATTTACAAAGTAAACTCAGGAAGATAACAGAGAAATTCCGTTGAAGCCTACACAGTACAGAATGTGTTTTAAATACCATTCTATTAAGCCATCCTGTGTGATGGGTCAACACACAATATCTGAGACAATTAGATTCAAAACATCCTAACTGCTTTTTCTCATCTTGTAATCATTAGCCAAGCAACATTTAGAGTCATCATGTCATCATTTTTGTTTTTTCACTCATTTTAAGACCAAGTCACAAGAACAACCGTATTTGTTTTTAATTGTTCTGCTCAGTCTCTAAAATATCGGTAATTGTTTTACATTTGAATCAAATTATTAACAAACATATGGTTATAATAGAGAAATCGCTCCAGCTGGTGAAGCCCTAAGCTAACCCAGAATAATTTTATCGTTTGCAAATGATTGTCACTTGAATGTTTTCTTAGTACAGCTTAATGATGACTCAACTCAGTCCAGAGGACCATGCACATCCTGGGCAAAGAAGAAATTGAGAGCTCTCAGGACAAATAGGGCAAGCTTTGTTATTCGTGTAGATATCTCCTGCACAACAAACATCTGCTAATAAATGTGCTTCCAGTCACCATGATAGCTTTTCCCTTCATCATTCAAACCTGGCATGAAATTTATGTCAACTGAGAATTCATGTTATTTACTCATTGCTAACTATTACAATCCCATTAAAATTCTAACCTATAATACCCTCTGGAAAATTAGAAATGTTTATAAAAATAAATGCACAAATAATGCATAGAGACATTTTGCCTTTTCCCCCAGCAGCTCTTTGACAGATGGTCACCTTGAAATTATGCTACGTTAATTCAGCTGAATTTTAAAAAATGATCTTGATACAGGAGGTAATCAAGAGTTCTTGGGAGCCACCTCTGCATTTTTCCAAGCAATCTTGTCTGCAGCTTAAATGTGTTCATATAGTTCTTAAGTGACATATAAAGCAATTTTTCACTTCAACTATTTAGATCAGTCATGGCATTATAATTAAATGTCATGGAATGGCAAATAATTATCTTACTTAAATGGTTAAATTAGGAAAAATCCATCAACAATCAGTCCTGAATATATAAACATGGTATTTGTGGTTCTATTGATATAATTAAACTTAGAAGCAGGCTTTATTTGTGGGGCCCTACCTGACACTGATCAAGTTTGAGAACTGGTATCTGACTGGAGGTCACACAGTCCACATGACTTCAACTCCACTTCAACTTAACCCTACTTAGGTAAGTACTCATAGCATCTGCTTGCCAAAGAATATCAGTGTCAACTTCTTCCATGTGATGGACCTCATATATTTATGATTAATAACAGCCTCCTTGCCACAGCCTGGTTTTCTCTTCCAAATGTTTCTTATTGCCTTGGCAGATTCTTGGAATTTACTCTGCTAACAGAGGCCCTGTTCACCTTTTATTTTTTATTTTTTATTTTTTGTTAATCCTCACACCAGGATATTTTTCTATTGATTATTAGGGAGAATGGAAAGGAGGGGGAGAGACAGAAAGACAGAAACATCAATGTGAGAGAGACACATCAATTGGTTGCCTCCCACATGTGCTCTGACCAGGGCCAGGGATCGAGCCTGCCACTGAGGTATGTGCTCTTGACAGAATCAAACCTGGGACCCTTCAGTCTGTGGGCCAATACTCTATCCACGGAGCCACACCAGCTAGGGCTTGTTCACCTTTTTTCAAGGGATAAAAGACTAACCTAAACTCATAGCTCACTCCTGGCAGTTTACAAAAAAAAAAAAAAAAAAACACAACACAAACAAACAAACAAACAAAAAAGGCACAGTGCCTATCTTTCAGAATGTTACTTAATTCTGTAAGGGCCCACTGAAAAATCCAGTAATTATGATGCAATATGGTACCACACTGCCAAATCCCTCTCTGAGCATCCTTCCCCCCTTCCTTATACTGAGGACCATCATCATCCAATTCTGCTCAGAGTGATTGCTTTAATCCCCAAGAGAATACACTTCCAGGAAGAAATAGGGAGTTTGAGAGCAAGTCCCTAAAGTTTCAATGGTAACCATTTCTGCTCTGACAAGGCCTAGGGCCCTTCTGCAAACTTGATGCTCAGGTCATGCCAGGGGCATCCAATGTAAATGCAGGAGAGGTATGTCATTTAGACAACAGGGCCATAGTGAAAGGGATATGATACAAACTACTCATATCAGTTTATTCCTCTGACCTTGATGCTGCTGTATCTATTGGGACAAAGAAAACAAATAAAAGAACCCAAATAAAAATATTAATCACAACAGCAGAAGACCATTTTTTCTCCGTCATTCCTGTTGAAGGGTTTGTATCAATCCACAGGGGAGGAAAGATTGTAAGTTAAAACCTGAACCACACTCTTAAAAATATGTCCCAAGTATGTGTTAAAGATATATTTAAAAAAGCAAGACTCTTGGGTATAAGAACAAAACAATGCTGTTTTTCTCTCAAGGGTTCTTTAAAATGCATTTAGTTGGAAAGTTTCTTCCTTGCCTATGGGTAAAAACTCCCTTCGTCCTGTAACTTTTTTGATCAATCTTAGACAACAAAAATTTCTTCGGTGTAATCACAATTCCATCTCAATACAGTTATCAAAAATATCTAATCATAAAATTAATCAAAATTCCAAACTTGGCTTGAAGTTAAATCTTTTTCTGTACTCTATCTGGACCGGTATCAAGCAGTAGGTCAGGGGAGAGGGCTTGGGTTCTTCTCTCTCTTCCTGTCTTATGCTTCAGGCCCTCCCCTCATCTTAGTCATCAGGGTGTCTTATCACATCCCATCAGGCATGAATGAGAAGGGAGGAAATGTAAAGGCAGAAAAGTTCTTACTTGATGGGTATTTTTATTAAGTTGACTTTGTGCTCCCCAGACCAGCTCTGTATTTAAAGCTGACGGCCTGTCTGGTGGGTGGTTTCATGTTTTTTTCAGAGAAGATCTGTTACTTGAAGTTCCTTTGATACAGGTAAGGCAGGCTCTTCAGTTTGGTCTATTAGAACTCTGTAGAATTTTCCATTTTTTTGCTCATGTTTCTTTGTGTCTATGAGCAGCCCACTAGGACAGGACTAAGAAAACACAACAGGCATAAAAAGTACTGGGATAAGCACACAACTCTTCGGATACAATCACCAAACAATTTTATTTTGTTTTATAGTCATCTATTCGCCACTTACTCTTTCATGTGAGTTTCAGCCTCAGTGTTTTGAGTTTAAATTATTCTTTTTAAAATCACATTAAACATTTTAAATGGAATTGCATTGTATATATGAACTTATTTGAGAATTCCTATCTTTACTATATTTATTGTGCCTGAATAGGAATAAGAACTATCTCCTCTTTTTCTAGATATTCAGTTAGGTCCTACGGTAATGTGGTATTTCCAAGTTCTTAAAAAAACAATTATTAGATTTATTCTTATGTATTTAATTGTTTTGTTGCTATTATAAATGAATATTTATTAAAATTCCATTTTTAATTTATTGGGTATAGAAAAATCATGGACTTCTTATATACTTTATTAATTCAAATGGTTGCTATAGATTCTCTTAAATTTTCTGTCTATACAATCAAATCCTCTGTGCATAAGGAGGGCTTTGTTTCTTCCTTCCCAATCGATTTAGTTGTTATTTCTTTTCCTGATCTTACTGTATGCAGATGGTAAGTGTAAAGTAGAGCAATGACATTGTCAGTCTTTCTTGTTCCTGTACATGGTGGATATTTGCCTTTTCTTTTCCCCCACTAGCACCCTTCCTGTTAGAAATCTTACTGGGAGGCAAAGACCACCCTTAAAAAAATGAAAGCTAATAATGTGATATGTCTACTTCTCCAACATTAGAGCACCGTCTACATGGTCTAGGTTCCTCAGACAGTACCTTGTGCTGACTTTAGTGTGTCAGCTAATAACAAGCAGCAGTGGAGGTATGGGCACTCTTTCTGTGGCCATGGCAGAGGGAGCAACAGCTGCAAAATCAAGTTTGCAATGGAGAAGTGGCAATGGAGCAGGTAGCAAAGGCTTGACTGTAACACCCTGTTCCTGGGGCACAAATGGAAGCTGTGCAAACTAGAAACATTTGTCCCTTAGCCATGACATCATTGGCTCTTCACAGACCAGAAGTGCAGTGTGGTAGTGGGCACTGTTCTTTGTGGCTTGGCCCAGAGCCTGGGTCTCAAGATAACCCAAGGCTTTTAAGTGTCTAAAAACATTATTAAAAATTCATTTTTTGTTTAGATTTCTTAATAGCTTTTCTTTAGAGGGACATTCTTTTGTTGAATAACAATTAGTACATACACATATAGCAGAGATTAAAGTCTATGGGTTCTATGATCATTTCACATTGAATCCAATTTCACTAATATTTAACAAAACACAGGTTTGATCCTAATTCACAGCAATCACATCTTTTATATATGCAGAAGCATGTAAACAAATTAGTGCATGTAAACAAATTATCCCAGAGCATTCAGTTGGGTAATATAAGTGCTCATCCCAAATAAAAAAGAAATAGAGTAAGTTATCAGGGATTCACTTCATTGTGATTCACACAATACACACAGAGGCTTGAAAAAATTAGGAAGTATTCACAGATGACTTCCTAGGAGCAGATGTATCACTTACATAATTCTTTTACCTACCACGAAGCATCACAGATATTAGCCCATAAATTTGAGCAACTATTCCCATGGCCTTTCTACTTCTAACAAACCATACTTACCTAGAGGAACTATAGTAGTCCTGTTCAGAGTTCAGAATATTTTAATGTTATAACAGTCAAACATCTTCACTAGCAGGAAAGCACACATTTTGTAATGTATAACCTCTTCTTTATATGACAAAATTCCTTAAGGAAAAATTACATTTCAAGGTTTATTTCCACATATCTTAAAAAATAAGAATTGGGGCATTTGAAATGAAGCCATTTATCTTCTCCTTTATTTATAACCAGTGCTATTTTTGTAAAAGGTGATCTATTTTCCAGTGTTTAAAATTAGTAATACAATTTTTAGATTTTCTTTCTCTCCCTTTCCTTTTTCCTTCTCTATTTTCTCCTCAATGTGAAACTATTTCTATGCAGAGACCACGGTTTTAGGCATCAAACAATGGCTGGGAATTTAGAGACTTAAAAACTCCAGACTCACTGTTGAGGCTGTGAGATTGTTCTGAGGTTACTTAGCATCTGTGGGACTCAGTTTCTATGTTTAAATTTGGTATTATATTTGTTCTTGCTTATTTTACCAAAATATGGTGAGGGATAAATAGGGTTAAAGGTTTTGGTGAATACAGTTGCTGCATAAATCAAAACATAATATTTTGAAATAATTATTATAGCACATCAACTTATCATTGACAGCTAATAAATCATTTAGCACATTAGTTTAAAAAAAAACCCTACTAATTATGCTAAGTGAACAGAGTACTGATATAATTCTGTACTTTATTCCTGGTAACTCACTTAACATGGAGAGTCTCTCTTTCTTACCACTCAGTGCTTTGCCAGCATTTTCTTTAATCTTATCAGATCTCTTTGATTTAATTGAGAAGTCACTTTAGAAGAATGTCATTTTTCTTGCATCTCTTCAACAAAGTAATATAATTAAGATTATGCAAAACAGAGAAGATTCCCAGAGTGCCAGGCAAGAGTGAAGGCCTGTGAAATCCCAAAATTAGGAATTGCTGTAGTCAACATAAATAATTGACATTTAGATGGCCTAATTAAAACAAATTACATCTCTGTGGGGAAAAGTTATGATTTCAAATACAGGATATTCTTGAAAAATAATAGGTAAAATATCTGAATGCTTTATATTTTCTATAAAAATCGTGCAAAATTGAGATTTATTCTTGACAAAAATAATATTCAATAAGTGAAAAAAATTGGAAATATAAAATATATTATAAACAGAATATTCTTGAATACTATTAAAGGCAAACTTACATAGCAATTAAGTGAGACAACTCTAGAGACAGAAAAGAGTTTTAAGCCGCGTCTGTGCAATTTCCTTAATCTCTTTGCCTCAGTTTCATTGTCAATCAAAGGGGAATCTTATGGGGCTGTCATGAAAATTAAATAATTTAATATATGTAAAGTGTCTTGAAGAGTGCCTAAAATAGAGTAAGAGTTTGAATTTGATAAATCGCCAATTTGTGATAATTAAAAAAAAAACAACACAAAATATTTTTATTGGTTTGAGAGAGAGAGAGGAAGGGAGGGGTGAAGAGAGAGAGAGAGAAACATCGATGTGAGAGCATAACATCTCTCTGATGCCTCCCACATGCAACCCAGCTGGGAATAGAACCTGCAACTGGGCATGTGTCCTGACCAGGAATTGAACCAGTGACCTTTCAGTGCAGGGGACGACACTCAACCAACTAAGCCATACTGGTCAGGGCTCTTTTTGTTTTTGTTTTTTTAACATACACAAGCATTTTAATGATAAAAGGAAAATTGGAAGCATTATAAAAAACAAAATGGACAACTTAACATGTTTTCACTTCATTTACTTTCAAAATTTCTTAAGAAAAAAATTTTTTTCAAATAGAAATTACATTCCTTTTTTTTAAATTATCATTATTATTATTATTATCCTGGAACAAGTAAAATAGAAACAGGAGGCTGAACACAATGACTTAGAGGTCAGGCCTGCCCCAGCTGTGGCCCTCCTGTGGCCCTCCAGGTTCAAGGCCTTCAGCTTCACCTCTAGGCTGTGCTGCACAAGCTCTAATCTGATGTCACTATATCCCAGGCTCCCCATGGCCCAGAACTGCCAGCCACAAATTCTCCAACATCTGCCTCCCTTCTCCTCTGCAGTTGGTGCCCATGTGCCTGCTCTGCTGAGTCACCACGATGAACACCTGGGGACCCCCTATTATCCTAGATGCTGAGCACCAAGTGCCCCCTGTAATCCACCATCCTGAACACCTGGGGCCTCCCCACTAATCTATCACCATGATCACCTGAGATCTGCCCTCTAATCCACCATCCTGAACACCTGGGGCCTCCCCTGTAATCCATCAACTTGATCACCTGGGGCCTCCCCTCTATTCCACCAAGTAGAACATCTAGGGTCCCCCCTGTAATCACCACTGTGATCACCTAGGGCCTCCCTTCTAATCCACCATGGTGATCATCTGGGGCCCTGCTGTTATCACCATGCTGAACACCTGGGGCCTCCCCTCTAATCTACCACCCTGAACACCTGGGGCCTCCCCTCTAATCTACCACCCTGAACACCTGGGGCCACCTCTGTAATCACCAAGCTGAACACCTGAGGCCTCCCCTCTAATCTACCACCCTGATCACCTGGGACCTCTCCTCTAATCCACCAAGGTGAACCTCTGGGGCCACCCTCCTAATCCACCATCCTGAACACCTGGGGCCTCCCCTGTAATCACCATGCTGAACACCTGGGGCCCATCTCTAATCCATCAGGCTGAACACCTGGGGCCTCCCCTGTAATCCACCCGGCTGTAAACCTGGGACTTCCCTTTTAATCCACCAAGCTGAGCAACTGGGGCCTCCCGTTAATTTCAGAAATTACATTCTTATTCCAGAAGGACTTTATTAGCTCTGCTTCTCATGAAGCAATAATTTTTTATTCAAACTTCCTCAAACATTCAGAGATGTGCTTTCATTTTGGAAATGTGACATTTATTCTCTAATGCTCTATCAGCTTTGAATTTTGCTCATTGTGTTCAACTACCTTTAATAAAGAAATAGAATTATAGATGTTGACACTACAGGGGGAAAGCACCTTCAAATTCTCTTTATAAGAAATATGGTCACGTACATTAATGGAAAAATATCTACAGTATCTCCTGATGAGTAGATTTTTTAAAGCAAAGAACCTGCTGATAAAACTTTGTTAAAATTTGTTCAAAATCCTATTTCAAATGTCCATACCAAAAGCACTTCTGTGTGATAGATCTACAAACTAATAAATTAAAATAATTATCTGTTGAAACCTTATCTGTGAGGTATTTTTAAAATGTTTCTTTTGTTGAAAGCAGATGTTGTTTTTGTTTTTATTTTTGGTGAAACTGTACTGAAATCAGCTACTCTCATTGCAAAATGTAAGTTTCAAAGCAGACCGTCCTCAACAAAGTAACAAATCTCTATAGCATGATTAATAGCAACCATTGTGAACTCACACTGCATGAGCTCAAAATGCAGTGCAGGTCATTAGCTATGTAACCTTGGCAGAGTGATGTAATGTCTCTGTGCCTTAGTTTCCCCATTTGCAAAATGGGGAGCATAGTTGTATTTACAGAATGGAATTGTCAGAATTAATGAGATGACACATGTGAAACAATTCATGGCCATAAGAAGTGCAAAAAATGTTTCTTTTTAAACCCATCTATATTAAGTACTTGTTAATACAAGATTATCAAAAGTGATTGAATACCTAGTACAAGTGAATAACAAATATGGTATCTTCGGGTTATGTTTAAAGGTTCAAGTTTTCCAAAGCTCCCTTTCTTACTGGAGTGTTGTTTTTTGTATTTGTTTTTTTAAGTGAAGGAGAAATGGGTGGGGGCATGAAGATAGGGAGTTTGGGTTTTCTGAAAGCCAGGACCATGGTCCAATCAGAGCAGACAGTTTTGCTATTAATCCCTTGGCCATTATGGAATGACTCCCCCTACAAGAATGTTGCTTTACTTTTAAAAATAGTAATAGCTACCATTTTATTAGGACCTATTAAATACCAAGCACTTCTAAGGGCTTTTAACATTACTTCAAATTCTCTCAACAATCCTCTGTAATGGTGAAGAAAACTCATAAGAAGTCAGATGTAAAAAGAAAATGTCATTTAGTTTTGATAATTAATTGGGAGAACTCCCTACACTTGGCTATCATGAAAAAAAACACATCAAAAAACCTAACTAAATGCTCAATTTAAATGTAATACAATCTGATCATGTGACTATCAACTCCAGGTTCTGGTCTCTAGTTGGGGTAAATGACTCAGTCTTTCAGAGAGACTCTCTGTCCTCCTGTCTTTTCTCAAAAATGTACCAGAGGAGAGTGTGGGTGACTTGACCTTGCACTTCTGAAGGGTGGAAGAATTCCCTGATCTTGTGCTAGTCTCGGGGTCGACACTAGCAATTGTCGACTGCATTCTGGGGCGATGCTTCCGGTCTATGTATTGACTTTCGAGGCTTACTCTGTGACTAGTGTATTTGCAGTCCTTTTATTTTGACCTGGGCAATGCCCCTGGAGTAAAATAACATGAAGTTCCTTCAGCTCTCCTGGCTGCAGGTCAATAGACATTCACTTGCCCCCCAACTCCCTGTGGTCTACCCAGTCTATACTGTGGGATCTATAGCAGGCACCTGGCTTTCTCATCAGCATGCACCCCACATACAATCTGAGAGGCTGGGGAAGGCCAACAAGATCCTCTTTCAACTTGATCACAACATTTCCCTCTTTCAATTGGGGTTGCCTGTGATGTTACCTGTTCCTTCTAGAATTCCAAAGTTAAGATGGGGAGAGAAATCTTTCCACGCTAGACATAACTCTCAATTCATCTAACACATGTCCTCTTGGAGCCCAAAGAAAGGAAATTAAGGCAACACTTGTTTTACCCTTTCATGCTCTCTCACTATTTCTTTTTCCTCCTTTCCAAAATCCTTCAGGACTGCAAGCTTCTATTTTACCTTTTCCATATCACATGCTCCTTATATCTTAGAGAACCAAACCTTATGGCTTCTTTATTAAAAGCAGAAAAGCCATTTTCTCTACACTTTGGCAGAACTCTTTGACCTAGGTCAACTCCAGATTTCGTTAATGGAATAAGAGGGAAGGAGAGGGAAGGAATTGTTAAAGGAATACAGCCAGTCTTACCACTCCACAAACCTGTACCTCAAGCATATTGTTTTGCTTAGGAATAAAACACCAGTCTCTCCTGGTTAATGTTGAGTAGCTGCAATCAACTATGATCCAAAAGGTAAAATTAATTTCTGATACAAAGTTATCCCCCTTTACATTTTGTAACATATGTTATTAATCCCAGAAAACTGAGGCACAAAGGAACTAATAACTTACACAGGTCAGATTTCCACTTTTCCTAACTGCATCTGATGGCTCATTTACTCCATTAATAAAAAGTTGACACCTTGGCTGAGCGCTTACTCTCTTCCCTTTCCAGAAACCTGCATACCACAACCTTTGCACAACACATTTGCCTATAAAACTTGACCAACATTTCTCTAAATGATATGGTGAACTCTCTTTTATAGTGTTCTATAAATGTAATGTAAAATGTAATCTTTGAAAAATCATTACCTATATAACATTTCCATTGTCCACAAGTTTTTTTGAAAGTACAAGGAGATGCTCAAATTAAAATTGTACCTAATTCTATAATGTCTAAGGACAAAAACTTACCCCCAAGGAATCTTATATAATAAAGAGCTGATATGCAAATGGTCATCACGCCCTCACACCATAATGACCATCAGGAGGAGGCTGTGTGTGCAGCAGGCACACACAGCTGTGTGGGACTGTGTCAGCAGCCAGATGCAAGTGGGTGGCCGGGGACTTGATGCTGCATCCCCAGCAGGGACTTGATCAGGAGGTGCATCGGGGGAGCTGATGGCAGCTGCCACTGCCAAGGCCCGAGGCTCAGGCAAGCCGCTGATGGCAGCTGCTGCTGCCAGAGCCCGAGGTTTAGGCAAGCTGCAGTGGCTTCGAAGGCCAAGGCTCAGGCAACCTTGTGGCCGGCAGTGGCAGCAGCAGAGGCATGATGGGGGCGTCACCTTCCTCTGATTGCCGGGTCGCCTCCTGCAGAGGGAGGCCTGAGGCAGCAGCAGTGACGGGGTGATGGAGGCAGTGCCTTCCCCTGATCAGTTGGTCACCTCCCACAGAGGGAGGCCAGACTGCAGCTTACACCCACTTCCTGCAGTGAGCTGGCCTAAGCCATCAGTAGGACATCCCCTGAGGGCTCCCAGACTGTGAGAGTGGGCAGGCCCAGTGAATTTTCGTGCACTGGGCCTCTAGTATAGAAAATAACTCTTTAAATTAACTGTTGCAGTTCAAATTAATTCAGCCAACAAATATTTATTAAAAACCCATTTTGTCCCAGGCATATTTTAGGCACTGGAATTAGTGATCTGAACAAAACAAATTTCCTCAGGGAAGGAAACCAACATAAACTCCAAAAAGACCCCAATCCACAAAAGAAAGGGAAGGAGATGGATAATAAACAGATTAACAAATAAATATGTGATATTCTAAGTGGTGGTAAAAGCTATGAAGAAAAATAAACAGGATAAGATCAATATGGTAGGGTGTCTGTTTTATATACAATGTCCATGAAAGCCTTTCTGTAAGGTGACTTTTATGCAAAGGCATGAAGATGTGGACAAAAAAGGGGGGGTTTCTGTAATAAAACTGGCAATTTCAGTGACAGAAATGAACCTCACAGGGTGATCGGATACTCATAAATTCCTAACTGCAGGTCATGGTGGGTAGTCAAGCCCCAGGCCTATAACTTCTTTAGTGAAAGTTTTTTAAGCAAGTCATGTCCATTTGTCTTGTGCATCTAGGTTAACACACCTTTGAAATGCCAGAGTAATTACCTTTTTCAGACCCCTTGAAATTGCCCTCAAGGGAGCACATAATCCTATTAACCATTCTGTAATCCAATCCCCACCTTGCTTTCTTCTACCTTCATGTAATTTTCCTTGCCATCCCTTTATTCCAAATGCATAAAAGAAACCCCATACTCATTCTCCAGAGCATCTGAGATCTTGCTTCCTGGCAAGTCCTCAATTTGACTCAAACTCATAAATATTCTCTATACGTTTAGATGTATCTTATTTGGATAAAGGGACTAGGACGTAAGGAACACAGGTTTCTGGGGAAAATCTACTTGGAGCACAGAGAACAAGGATGCATGCTTGAACAAGGAGGAAGTGTACCAGAAAGAACAGATGCACCACTATGGCTAGGACAAGGGATACCTGGGGCAGAGTAGTGGCAGTTGAGGGGCAAAGGCCTAAGAAGTAGATAATGAAAAGCTTTAGAGACTCCATTTCTTGTTATGTGAAAAGTACAATGTCACTGGAAGATTTTGGGAAGCGTATCATCAACTGAGTTCAGCTGCTAGGTGGAGACAAGACTGTGGAGGAACAGCAGTGAAATCAGGAAGAGCTGTTCCTGATAGAGCCCAGGATATGTTCACTTTCTTTTGTGAACAAATGCCTTTAAAAAGCATCTGAATCATCCAAGTATTTAAGAGACTATGATTTTAACCAGATTATGTTTTAAGACGTCAACTAAAAAGGAGGATTTTAAATAGCCCCTTATACTAGATGACACAGGTTTAAATCAGGATAGCAAGGTGAGTTTTATTCTGGTTGGGACTACTGCATAAGAAGACACTCCACACTTAGAGACTAAGACAATCACTTTTTAATTATGCTCATGTATTTGGTGCATCAGGAATTTGGACAGGGTACAGCGGAATGGCTTGCCTCAACTCCATGATGTCTATTACCAAACATTTCATGGGTATACATTTTTAAAATTAATTTGAGAGAGAAAGAAAGAGAGGAACACCAATGTGAGAGAGATACACCGATAGGTTGCCTTCCATATGTACCCTGACCGGGAATCGAGCTGAACCAGCAACCTAACTTTGTGCCCTGACAGGGAATGAAACCCACAACCTTTCAGTGCATGGGACGATGCTCTAACCAACTGAGCCACACCAGCCAGGGCTCGATATACATTTTTAAATATAGCATTTACTTATTTTCTCTTTACAAAATAATTTTTATTCAGTGCAGCATAGGTATTAAGATCTCAGGTTCTCAACTCTGTCACAGCTTGGTATCACTCCTGGATCACTTCCTATCTACCTGATCTTGGATAAAGTATTCAGTTTCCTCTGAGCATCAGTTTTCTTATCTGCAAATTGGCAATAATAGTAATAATAATGAAGAGAGTTTTGAAAAGATTAAATTTGACAGTGCATGCATAGTTATATATAAAATGTTTGATGCACTTTAGCTCTTATTACATCCCTTTTGATTTTGGAAATTTGGAGCACACAGAAAATTGAAGATAATAAAAATAACCAGCAAGGATAGGTCCCAGAACAATGTCTTGTGACTCTATTAATATATCAGCATTGCCTTAATGTGAACAAAGTTAATGCATTTTATTTTCTTTATAAGTTGCAGAGTCATTTTGTTAATAGAGAGTTTTTTTGCAATCAAATCTGTGCACATGTCAATTATCCATCGCCCCCCCACTCCCCCAAACACACACACACAAGCATATAAGGTAAGGGTCGAGAAAGAAAGAAACTTGCCACAGCCAGGGAGGCTTTGCCTTGCTCCAAAAGAATAGTAAAAACATATTTAAAATGAATGGAGATTAAATGTAAACATAGCCTAGGCTAAATAAAATACAAAAATGAATTCGTCTCAAGGTGCTATTCCTTCAAATAGAGGATTTGAAATTCGATCGAATGCCAATGCAAAGGCATATAATGCTTGAGTGACACTAATTAGTTGAAAATTGAGCCTAGGAGCAAGTGAAGCTCATCCACTGAATATGTACATAAGACTTTCCTGTCAAGGAGAACCACAGAGAAATATCTGGGCAGCTTCCTCCTCTTATTTGCATTCTGGTTCCTATTAACATTTTTCTGAGAAAGAATTTCATGCAAATACAAGCCTTCCAACTTAATAGCAAACTGATAATAAAAGTGAGCACTTTCTTTTGTGAACAAATGCCTTTAGAAAGCATCTGAATCATCCAAGTATTTAAGAGACTATGATTTTAACCAGATTATGTCTTAAGACATCAACTAAAAAGGAGGATTTTAAATAGCCCCTTATACTAGTAGTCTTAATTCCAGAGAACGCTATAGTTTCTAACTTAACACCACTATTTGACAAATACAAAATTCACATTTATTAAGTTTTTACTAATTTTTTATTGGCTGTGTTTTCAACATTTCTCCCCTGTTTATGTAATTGGAGATGATGGCATTTTATTCTGATTTTCATCCCCCCCCAAAAAAAAAAAAAATGAATATTATGAATCTAACCAGATGGCCAATCTAACTGCCTTGACAACATAAGACTCATGCTCTTTAAATAAATTCATCTTGGCTACTCAAATTTAAGAATGCATAAGCAGTTTCAATGCTCTTGGATATGGTACTATTTGCTACATTAACCAGGTATATGCTTTGAAAGTTCACAATAAATTATACAACTATTGCTGCTTTCTTACAGTTGGTACGGTCTAACACTTAACAAATCCATCCTTTTTGAGCTTCAGAAATCCTTCACAGACAAATCAGAAAAGAGTCAGTACAGCAGGGAGAAAAAACTGGCAATCCAAAGATGTAATACCTTTTTTACTATTAACTTATCATCTGACCTTCTGCTGGTTCCTTACCCTCACATAACCACCTTTCTGAAGTTTGTAAAAATGGAAATGACAACATTTTGGTTACTGCCCAAAGGGATTAGGTAGGGAAAAAAAAATGGATCAGGGGCTATAAAATACCTTGGAGGCCATAAAATGCTACATAAATGCTTGATAGTAAAACAGTTACAGGACCCGATGGTTTAATATAAAACTAGTTTCTCTGCTAAACAAAGTACAGGCAGAAGCACCTAAGATCGAATAGGAAAATATGCAAAGCTCCTGGTCATAATTAAAGGGGTTTGTTTGTTTGAATAAATTTTATGGACTGATGGGTAGGTGTCTGCACAAGCTATGTGATCAAATGTATGCACCAATTCAGTCATCACAGGGTACTCTAAAAAGACAGTCCAATCAAGCAGGCTGAAATCAGAAGCTGGAAGGCATATCATTACACAGTCCCATGGGCGTGTTCCTCTTTAAATGAGTTTGTGTGTGCGTGTTTTGTCTAATAGCACTGTTTCATGCTAAACAACTACAAGTAGAGGAGATGTTTTTTACATTATTTTTACCCACTATTTTGAATATGTTGTTCATTATGCCATTTTCCCTTTGAAATTGTAATTTCATTTACTTAAAACTAACATTAATTATTTCAAGAAATCTTCCCCTAAATTATTATTTTAATTAGGAATTTAATCACAAATAGACATTGCCCAACATAATTTATGTAATGTTCTGAAGTATCTTAATCATCTTCAAGTTTTTCTTTATTGTTCCTTAGGAAAGAAATAAGAATAGAGAATAGAGCTCACCACATCTCACACAAGAGCTTCGGTCTTGGTCTCAAAATCACTTGCTAACTTACTACTTTGTTAAAAACGATATGATAGCCTTTTTCAAAGATGGCAGTGTAGGAAAATCCTGAACTCATTTCCTCCCAGGGACACAGCAAATCTACAACTACATGTGGAATAATTCCCTTTTAAAGGGGCCTGAAGATTGGATGATCAGAGTCTCCATAACAAAAGATGAAAGGCTAGCATCAAGATGGAAAGGATAGAGACTTCATCTCATCAGGGGGGGAAAAAATGCGCCCCAACAATCCCAACAATGGTGATCCCTCATACACTGTTGGGGGAATATAACTGGTGCAGCCACCATGGAAAACCATGAAGATGCCTCAAAAAATTAAGAATAGAATTACCATTTGACCCAGGTATCTCACTTCTGAGTATACAAAAGACACTAATTATAGAAACTTCTGTGTTCACTGCAATGTGATTCACTAGAGCCAAGATTTAGAAGCAACCCAAATGCCCACTGATGGATAAGTGGGTAAAGATGAAGTGGTATATACATACAAAGGAATATTGCTCACCCATAAAAAGAAGCAAATCTTGTCATTTGTGACAAGGTGGATAGACCCTGAGGGTATTATGGTAAGTGAAATAAGTCAACCAGAGGAAAACAAATAGCTTATGATTTCACTGCTATGTGGAATCTAAAAGAAGCAAAGCAGACAAACAGAACAAAATAAAAATAAACTCATATATACGAGGAACAGATTAGAGGTTATGGGAGGTGAGGGAGGTTGGAAGGTTCACTGCCTTAGAAAAAAGGGTCGAGTGGCTCTCAGCACTTGGCACAGCTCTGCAGGATAGAGAGAAGGTGCACAGTCTTAAGGCATCTCCTACGGGAGGGAGAGAATTGGAGCTTGCATCAAATACAAGCATGTCAAATTCAAAGGCTAACATGGGCCAAATAAACAAGGTTTATTTCGACAGAGACATGCTGAATACAAAGGGCTGAAATAAATGAGTAATTGTTAACATAAGATAATACAACATTTTCATAAAAATTAACATTTTGTCTTGAACATTAACTTACCAGACACTGAATAACTGCACAAATTAATAAGCATAACACAAATAAGCTTATTTTTCTTGTTCTCCAAAAGCGAAATATTTCCTGTTGTGCACACCAAATAAGTAGGTACAAGACCATACAAGGTCATTAGACGTGGCAATCGGCTGCTAAAATACTCGCTGGTAGTATTAGTGGAGAGAAATGGTGCACTTGCGTGTAAGGCGCCTAAGAGAAATGAATGCAACACGATTATAGTAGTCAGTCATTACCGAACGTTGTAGTTCATTATTAATAATTATGTATCACAGGATATTATAAAAATTAAGTTATGAAAGTTTTACTAAAACGTTTCTTACCGTTATATTGGCTGGGCTGCAAAAATATTCACTGTGGGCCGCATGTGGCCTGCGGGTCACAAGTTTGACATGCTTGATCTAATACCACAGCATTTCAGGTCACTGACCTAGGGGGATGTAACAGGAAGATCTCAGCCCCTGGTATGATGCTGCAGAACTGAGAGAAGACATGCCATCCTAAATTCTCTCCCTGCTCCCACCACACACCCAAGATAGAGTGAGAGGAGTGGAGTAGGCACATTCATAGAAGAGGTTTGAAAAATCTCCAAAACCACTAGCCAGCCTGGAGAGCAGTGTGTGTGCTGTTAAGAAGGAGCAGGAACTTGTCAAGATGGTTGAAGATGAGCCACGGAGAAATTGTAACAGAAGAATGACACAGTTTGATTTCCATTTTAAGTAAATCACAGTAGCAGGGAAGAAGATCTTATTGAAGAAGATGAAACAAAAATTGGAGAAACAGCTTAGAGGATCCTGGGATAAAATATTAAAGCAATGAGAATCTGAACTGTGGAACTGAATTTAGAAGGGTCAGGTTTTGAAACATGTTGAGAAGATTAAAAAAATTAGAATTTGGTGACGTTATTGGAGAGGATGTGGGGGGATTCTGTTTAGAATCAAGTTTCTGGTTTGCTTAAATAAGTAGGTTGAGGCACTATCAACCAAAAAGTAAATGGTGAAAAAAACAGAAAATTGTTTTATTATGAACCTATTGTTTAGTTTGGGAAATTTGGAGTTGAGATGCCAGATACCAGAGGAAAAATACACAACAGATGGTTGAATATATGATAACAAATGCAGCAGAGAAATTAGGACTAAAACCAAAGAAGTAGGTGTCATTAGCAATAATGTATTAGTTAAAACTTTAAGAATTCATGGGATTGCCATGGCAAGCATAGCGATTATCAAGAAAGAGTTTAAATTATGAAATATATGACATCTATGATTTACTTTAGCCTTCCATTGTCCAGGAGGCTAAGATCTCTCTATACACTGTTACCTTCCTCCCCACTCCATGCAGTTCTTCTCGTTGCTTTGGTTTGAGAGAATCAAAGAAGGGCTACTGAGGAATGTAATAAGGGAAGGTCTCAATTTCCTTCTAAATTATGTGTCGTCACGCCTCGTCCTCTTCTCTCTCCTTCTCTGTTCCAGTCTGAAGCTGCAAGAAAAGTGCCATGAAATTGTATATACTAATCATTTCATGTTGGGCAGCCTCTGAGTCTGTTTGTCAGCAGAGGAAGTAGAGATAGGAAGGAGAAAATACAAATAAAAATATACAAATACATTCTGTGCACATCATCTTGGGGAAAATGCATAGAAATTATTTATTTGTTCATTCAACTTCTCATTTATTAAACAAATGTGTATTGAAAATGTACCTTATGCTAAGTGCTCTGCACAGCTTAAAGGATACCGGCATAAAAGAGTAAAGCAATGAGGATCTGAACTGTGAAAATGAACTTAGAGAGAAGGGTGACTGAGGTTTTAAACATATTTAGAAGAATACAGGAAAAAAAAAAATGAAACCTGATTCTGGCCCTTGAGGAAATTACTATCTAGAAGGGAGTCATTTGTATTAGGTTGTTTTAAATACTTCAAATTCGAAAGATAAGAATATCTGAGGACTTTGGTAACAGAAAACCCAGACGAAAAAGTTATGCTTTCAAATAATTTTGTCCACGTTTATACTAATTATAAAATATAAAATATGTCAAGATAATTCACTCAGTGTGCATCAAAGAACTTGCTATTTAAGTTGCATCAATGTAAAGCATTATTGGCTGGTTGAGTAGGTGAGGTAATTTTCAAACCTGTTCCTAGTTCCAATCCAATAACTCATAGTCAGGTCCCCTATTGATAAGATACTCAGTCCATTTCCAAGTAATTAAATCTTTTTCTTCACATTGAATGAAAAGTATACATTTTTTGGTTTTGTTATTTTGAATCAAATAATTTTTATAAATTCTCATCAAGGATGGAGACAATTTGGCATCACCATACTAGAGGCCCGGTGCATGAAATTCATGTACTCGGAGGGGGGTTCCTCAGCTGGGCCTGCACGCTCTCGTAGTCTGGGAGTCCTCGGGGAATGTCCGACTGATGGCCTAAGCTGTCAGTTGGACATCCTTAGCGCTGCTGTGGAGGTGGGAGAGGCTCCTGCCACCACCACTGCACTCGCCAGCCATGAGTACGGCTTCTGGCTGAGTAGCACTCCTCCTGTGGGTGTGTACTGACCACCAGGGGTCAGCTTCTGCATTGAGCATCTGCCCCCTGGTGGTCAGTGTGCATCATAGTGAACAGTTGTTCCACTGTTAGGTCGATTTGCATGTTAGCCTTTTATTATATAGGAAATATATATATATTCCCAAGCTTTAATTCTTTTATTCATGACTGCTTATTCCAGCACCCTATATTAGTGCTTTCGATGTCTGCCTTTAAACAAAAGCATCTCTTTTTTTTTCTGTCCTCTATCATCTCTTAAAAAGAAACAAGTTTAAATTCTCATGGTATTTAATTTCTCATAATTCACTATAACTGTGTTATGTGTATGATTTTTAAACTCACAGTATTCAACTGAACTTTTAATAAATCTCTTTTACTAAAAAAAAATAATCACAAGCTTCAGAAATGTCTGCATAGTCATTTACATATTATTTAATCTTTGTTTTCAATATTCTGGGATTTTCTACCCTTTCATCCTATGTCCTTCTCTTTTCAACTATTCATGAATTTTTATCACCTGGAGATAAAGCTATTTTTTTTTCAATTTGCTCTTTCCTATATTCACAAGTTTGCCAGATCCTAGAACTCCATAATAATGCACTAAATATTCAAGCTGAACATACTTTTGTAGTTCAGCAAAACTAAACATTTGCCAATTTCTAGATAGTTGAAATCCCATTGTTTTTCAGGTGATCAGGGGAGAGCAGGCTCAAGTGAAATATTTTATTGGAAAGCAACCATAATGACATGGCAACGTGCAATAATTCTATGTATAAATCTACATTACACATGTTCATTCAGAGTATAAATGTGCTCTTTCTTTTTCCAAACATCATTGAAGAAAATATAAAATACTGTCAACTACAGTACTTGCAATAATATGAACACAAACTAACAAAAAAAATAAATTTAAAAACAAGCATAATTTTCAACTGCCATTGTGGAGATTGTCCATCTGAGCTCTAGATGCTGCAAATCAATATCCATATTAAAAGAATACTGTAAACAATGGCTAAATGTCAACCCTTAAATATTTTCTTTTTTGTGTCTTTCTGTTGTAGTTGTAAATTCCATCACTGTAAAAGCAGATGATTATTGCAATTGTGAGGCCTTTTTTATCTGTACAATCAACAGTAATGATGTGTTGTGAATAATACAAATGAAAATTGATTTGGTGTAAATTCCTAGCATGATATTTTTTTCCATGTCCCAGGATTCTAACAGATAGAACTGTAGTACAGATTATACTGTTTTTCTGAAAATTCTCATCAAGGATGGAGACAATTTGGCATCACCATACTTATTCTTGTAAATCAGCACAAAACGCAACCCTTCCCCCTTTCTATGGGAACTATAGTATTAGCATTTTCTAAATGTGACTGTCTTTCAATGTATTTTATCAGATGAAATTGGTCCCCTAGAAAGGGGTACCTAGCTGAATAAAGCTCCAAAATTGAAGTACATGCTGGACTTATGACTGAAGTTTTTGTGGAAGGACACCTCTTAAAGACTACTTTCAAAAAAGTGTAAAGATGTTTTAAAGTGTCAGGAAATCTGACTTTTAGTCTCAGCTTTTTTAGTTGTGTGACATCAGATACGTCAAATCCTTTCTGAATATCTTTTTTTTTTAAATATGATTGAATGACACAGGCCAAATAGATCTCAATCTTGGCTGGACATTAAAATTACTTGGAAAGCTTTTTAAAAATACAGATGCCTCCAATCTTCCCTAAACAAGCTAAATCCGAATTTCTGAAGGTGGGGCTGAAGCATTAGTATTCACTTCAGCTCCCCATGTGATTGTAATATGCATCCAACAATCACTTCCAACTCTAAAATGCTCTGACATTTTATAAAACTTGCCATTTGAGAACCTCAGCATGTGTTTCAAATGAGTTCTGGAGAGAGAATTTCCAATGTTAGGTGTTGATGTTTGTTCTATCAGTTGCATTCATAATGTAGGCTGCCAAAGGGGCGGAAAGAAAACACCAAGAAAAAAAAATTAACAGGGAAGGTAGGCAGGCCATGCAAACGAGAGCTCCATTACAGAAGAGCTGTCTCCAGGAGACCAAAGTCATGCTCTTTAACATTCTAAGTGATTGGTTTGTGCACTGAACCAAATCTGAGCAGTTCCAATGTTTGAAAATGTAATGACTTAAATAGAAATACTAATATACCCTTCAAGGTCATGAAACAGTTCCTTGACCTCAGCAAACATGTAACTTCTGTGAGCTGATGTAGGGCAATTTGACGGACTCTTAATAACCTTAAGATGTGTCCTGCTCTTTCCTCTGCATTAAAATATGTTAATATCAGCTTTGGAATCAAATGGATTCATTTTTTTAAATCTTTCTCTTTTGAACTTTCTTTTTATTTGCAGAATTACCAAGAAGTTGTTCATAATTACCATATTTTCTAACTCTGAATAAAATTAAACAAAGGGCTGAGGTATGAAAAGGTCATCAAAACAGGGGACTATAAAAGAAATCTGAGAATAGCTATACATTGCTAATGATAGCCTAAGATTTAATTTAAAGTGAGTCCTGAAAATGTGTCATGATTAAGAAATGAGTTCCAATCTTTAAGCAACACATTTAAAGAATTTACCATATAGGCTATCTCAAACCGATTTAGTATGTGGGTGCAGGGGAGACGGGGTAGGGCAACCTACTAAGAATTTGCTCATCTAGAATTATTTTATCTTAGAAAGATAGGCTGTTGAATATCAATATATGATGTGCTACATGGAATGTGGTTAATATTACACCTAACACACAAAGTGTAGAATGGGTTATAGATCTACAAAGAAGACATAGATCAGAACTAGCAAAGTTAACAGCAATTCAGTGCCTAGCAACTGCTGCTAAGTTATGGCCATACCCACCATTTCAGAACCAACACCTCCTTTTTAAAAACATTTTTTGTAGATTCCCCTTAACTTCAAAATGGCAAAATATATTTCCAACTATAATTTTAAAATAAGCAATAACATAACTTATAATAATGGAATAAATATGTTAAAGTACATTGATGACTAGAGTACATTTTTAGTTATTCTTACACTTTACTTAATTATGAGTAAGTTGGGATCATAGAAGAGAATGATGACAAGTCATTCCATATAAGCAGTTCAAGAAAAATGGAAGAAGAAACGAAAGATGCACTATAAACTAGTAACAGATTAGTTGTATTCGTATAACATAACAGATAAATGGAGGGAAATCCTTAATGGAAGGATAGATGGCATGCCAAGGTCTATCAGTGTTTGAAAAAGAAAAGGTGGAAGAATACTATTCTTGTGAATAAGCTAGGCTATTTATAAATGTACTTTCAAAATAATTCACTGCTACAGCATGAAATAGAGTGCCATGAAGTACCCCTAGAGACATACTTTTTATCATAGAGTCAACAAATGTCCAGGATGCATTCAGTCTCTGTATTAAAAATTCTTGAAGACAGAGTCCTTCCTTAAGCAAAGAGTAATTGAAGATGGACTGAAAATATAAACTAATAAAAGAGGCTGTATAGAAATTATTAGATAAACCCCTCTGGGAACAATTTCAGGTTTTAAAGAAAATGTTATAAGTAATCTAATAAATGCAATATATAATTTTAATGGCAGATTTCTTAACCTTGTGTTAAAAATATTTTTAAATATAGGTGGCTTTAAAATAACTTTAATTTTAAAGTTAATTTCATAATATTTGGTCCTAAGTATTTTTAAAAACTCCTTAGGTCACTTCTCTTACATTACAGCAAATAGTTTTGCTGTTTTTGTTAAAATTGTGTTACTAATCTTAAATCTCTTCTAATTCACGTATTGTTAAAAAGAAAGAAAACCTCTTGGTAATTTAACTTATTTTCAAAGATGTGGGTATGAAAATCTAAAATGGAGCCAAATCTTTTTATAATTAGACTATTTAAATTTTGATTTGGTCTGAAAGTTGTGTTTAAGCTTATTTAATTCCTTTTGCATATCTTGGCTAACATGTTCCACAATCATTTCAAATGAATTAATCACCCAATTTGGTATTATATATTTTATTCAGATCTTTAAAACTTGCCATCTTATCTTATTTATTAATAAAAATAAGGGCAACCTATTCCCAATTAACATCTTTAACATTTAAAATATTTCAGAAAGAGACATTTTGAAAATTCTCTGTAGCAAGGTCATTTTAAGTGTGACTTACATTCACAGAAGTTTGTTGATGAGTCTCATGATTATTTACTTCATTTTTTTTTTAAATATATTTTATTGATTTTTACAGAGAAGAAGGGAGAAGGAGAGGGAGATGGATAGAGAGTTAGAAACATCGATGAGATAGAAACATCGATCAGCTGCCTCCTGCACACTCCCTACTGGGGATGTGCCCGCAACTAAGGTACATGCTCTTGACCGGAATCGAACCTGGGACCTTTCAGTCCATAGGCCGACGCTCTATCCACTGAGCCAAACCGGTTAGGACTATTTACTTCATTTTAAAGAAATTGACTTGGTTCTCTTGCAGCTTGAGGTGACCAAGTAGTATATTTACATGGAAAATACGCCATATCTACTCATAATATGATGTTTATGTTTTCATTGGTAGAGTTTTAAAATAAAATGGTATTTAATAGTGAACATAATGTGTTTTCAACTATATATATTTTTTTAAATCATCTTACTTTTGTGTCTATGATAACCTGCTCAGACTCTTATTGTGGTCATTCTGTATGAAATAATCAGTCACTGAAAGGTTTATTATGAATTTTGTTATTAACACTGCTAAAATCATTCTTTGATTTGTGGAGCTTTCCAAAAAATTCTTTGGGACCACATGTAGTTCATGAATAATGCAGTGAATTGCTGAAACACCTGGCGCAATTTTTTAAGTTAGCAATAAACCGACATTGCCAACAGCCCGTAGCTGGCACACCCATCTGTAGCAGAAGCATTGACCCCAAAACAGAGAGTATCTTTTTCCATGAAATTATATTTAGGGGCTTCAAATATGGACAACTTTGTATTTATCACTGGTGATTTAAAAAATAACATTTTCTCTATGATGTTTTTATTCCAAATGCAGGCAGTAAAGTCTCATTATCCAAAGGAAGTCTCATCCACTTGTAATGAAATTTCATTTTAGCTAGAGTTCATTTCACAGTTAATTTTTGATATCTTTTACTATCTCATTGATTATTCTTTAAGCATTAACTTGTCTCAATGGAAGAGAAAAATTATTTCACTTTGATTTCTTTGGTCAACATACTAAAACATCTTGTGTAAATTATTTTTAGTAATTATTATTACAATTACCATAAAATTAATTTTTTTCTTGATACTGTGAAACTTACCAGTTGTGATCATGTAAGCACATGTATCAAGCAAGCAAAAAGGTATAATTTTATTAGAAGAACTTTTAAATCATTCCTATTAAAATCTAATGGCCTAGACATTGTTAAACAAAATGACACTCTATATATATATATAGACATCTCATTTGAAGCACACCACTCTCTAAACACCACCTCATATGTCTAGGTTACTTCTCCAGTATTCTAAACATGAAGGGGAAAAAAATCCTCAAGTCAGAATTTCAAATTCCTTGACTCTCCTTTTTTTTAACCTTTAAAAAAATGTATTCCCTGCCAGTGTGGCTCAGTGGTTGAGTATTGCCCCATGAACCAGGAAGTTGAGGTTTGACTCCAGGTCAGAGCACATGCTCGGGTTGCGGGCTCGATCCCCAGTAGGGAGTATATAGGAGGCAGCTGATGGATGATACTTCTCATCATTGATGTTTCTATCACTCTCTCCCTTCCCCTCTCTGAAATCAATAAAAATGTATTTTTTTGTAATGTATTTTTCCCTTATAATTGACATATGATATTGTATTAGTTTCAGGTATGACAACATGGTTGGAGGGTATTGTGCTGAGTGGGATAAGTCAGAGAAAGACAAACACCACATGATTTCATTTATATGTGGAATCAAAAACACAAAATAAATAAACAAAACAGAAAAAAACTCATAGATACAAAGAATATATGATCGTCTTTTGGGAGGGGGTTGTGGAAATGGGTGAAAAGGTTACCCAATTGGCAGTTATAAAAATAGTCATGGGATGTAGAGAACAGCATAGGAAATATAGTCAATAATATTATAATACTATGTATGATGACCCTTTCATCTTTATCCATTTCATCACCCCTCTTGTGCCCTCCCTTCTGTGTCTAGTCAAGTTAGATTCTATGATCCATCAAAAACTCTCAATTCTGTTGTTAAGTCACAACTCTAGTGAAAGCCAGCAGTCTACCCAAAATCCCAGGTAGAATGGTCTCACCTTGAATGTTCACTTATGAATCTGAAAGAGAAAACCTCAGGCTCTTTGTTAGCTCTTTTAAATTTTCCTAAGTCTATTCCCTTTTATTTTTCTAGACTATTACCTTCTTTTCTTCCAGCATCTAATCCTGCACCCCATCCTCACACTTGCCTTATTCTTTTGCTTTGGTTTCCTTGAGACAACAGAAGCAATCAGAAAAGAAATTCCACATTCCTCCAGCAGTGAGTCTTCCAAATGCCCACCTATTTAGAGGGGTGCCCTCCCTGCTTTGTCTTCTGTTACCCCTGACTTCCATCTAATCTTACTAGTCAAGAATTTTGTTCCCTATATTGCCCCTATATTCTGTTTATCAATTTTTACCTCTAGATAGGATTATTTGTACCAGCATTTTAACAGTTCTATTCTTTATTCTAACATAAAAACTCTTAACTTAAAAAAAAAAAAAAAACAACTTACTTTACTTTCCTCCCCTCTCCATTTCTCTGTTATAATTTACAGAAAAAAATGAATATTTTTTAATAGTTTTGTCTTCTCCCATGCTTCCTTCTTTTTGCTTTTTCGAACACTTCAACCAGGCTTTTGACAAACTGCCACAGACTCAAACTCAACAAAAATCTCTATATTTCCAAATTCAAAACTCACTCCTCAGTTCTCATCCACCTTACCTACTAGCAGCTATCAATATACTTGATTAGTACCTCCTGAAACTCTCTGTTCACTTTGCTTCTCTTTGGGTTATCTTCATCTCTAACTGAACCCTCATTCTCAGCTTCCTATAAAAGATGTTCCTCATCTTCCCAATCTCCAAATACTGGCTACCCAAGGCTCAGTCCTTGGCCTTCTCCCCTTCACTCCCTAAATAGCCTCATCTAGTCCCATAGCTTTATGCTCCTTTTAATGCTGCTTATTCCCACATTTCAGAACCCTTCCCAGATTTCACTCCTTAACTCTTTATTCAATTTTTTATTTGTTCCCATAGCTACTTCTCAAGTTTTCCCTGTCTTAGTAATGATAATACCTTTCTGTCAGTTGCTATGGCTAAGATGTTAGAATCATTCTTGTCTTCTCTATTTCTTTCACACCTCATATCCAGTCTATTAGAAAATGGATTTGGACCTAATCTCAAATATATATTCAAACTGAATCACATTTTATCATCTCTAAATATGTAACTCATTTTATAAAATTCAAAAATTCTAAATCCATATTAGATAACGTTAATTGTACACTACCACACTTTAAAAACTTAGATGCTTAAAATAATAGCTATTTATTATTACTAAAAGTCCTATAGTCAACTGGGAAGAAGTTTTGCTTATCTGACCAAGGTTCAGCTGATCTCAGCTGGGCTCATTAACATTTCTGGGTGTCAGCTGGGACAAGGGAATGGATTTACCTCCAGTACATGCAATTTCTCATCTAGCAAGCTAGCCTGGACTTGCAAAGGCAGCCAGCAGGTACTAGGGGTCAGAATCAAGCAAGGTCTATTTAGTTCTAGGCATGGAAATCAGAAATCATATGATGTAACTATTGGTCAAAAAATGTCATAAAGTCCACCTAGATTTATTGTGAGGAAGAACAAAGTCACATTACAAAGGCATGTGGATATATGGAGGGGGAAAATTACTACAGTTTTGTATTCAGTCTACTACACTATTTTATTCAGAGGAAGATCTAGAAATCCTAACTCTTGCCAACAAAGGCATTTTGTAACGTGGTAACTCTTCACCTTTCCAACCTCACCTCTTATCTCTCTTTTTCTTCCTCACTACATTCTGATTACACTGGACACCTTTCTCATATTAAAGTCTCTTTGTGGTCTTCCTCTGAGCCTTAAATTTTCTTCCACAAATTTGCTTGGCTTTCTCCCTCCCTATATTTATGTCTCTGCTCCAATTACAGAGACATACCCTGAATCAATTATTCAAAATCACCTACAATCCCTCTACCTTCGATACGAATTTTATCTTTCTTGATAGCACCTATTATTTATTTAGTTTTAGCTTATTGTTTGTCTTCAATAGAGATATGTCAATATCACAAAAGCCGGGGCTTTGTATGTTTTATATGCACCTCATCCCCAGAAACTAGACCAGCACTGTCCAATAAAAATGTAATGAGAGGCACATATGCCATTTCAAATTTTTTAGTGACCACATGAAAAAAATAAGTAAAAGAGGTAGGTAAAATGGATTTTAATAATATTTTCAATTTAACTCAAAATATCATCATTTCAATGTGTAATCAATTTTAACAAAGAGTATGATATTTATTCCACATTTTTAAACTTTCTGAAATCAGGTATATATTTTTACTTTTGTACACATCTCAAATCAGATAAATACTAAATAGCTACATGTAGTTATTGGCTACCATTTTGGATAAATCCAACTCATTGTTAGTGCTCCATCAAGTGTTAGACATTGCTATTTTAACTCAAGCAGTCTAAGCAGGTAGGCCGAATGAAATTGAAGGAAAGCCCTGTGGTGAAACTGAAACTACCAATTCCATAGCTTTATCAGCTTAAGACAAGTCCTGCTACTTTATTTACTTCTTTATTACCTTGTCCCTGAAGGTTTTAAAGCATGTTTCCCCAACTTTATCTCAATGTTCTTGAATGCTTTACTATTTCTCTACTTTTCTTGATCTTATTGCTCTTAACACTTTTAAGTAAAGAGTAAAACATTCAAGAGCACTGAGATAAAGGCAGTAGATAAACAAGAAAAAACAACACAAAATTCCTCAAGTTCATTATCATCCTGGTTTCTCTGTTCACAAAAGTAGTACTTTTTCTCAGCATTCCAGTTAGTTGTTTTGGTCTGATGTTTAAAAAAAAAAAAAATCAATACCTGGTCTTCTCCCCTTCTCCTGTTCATTGTAGGATTTTTGTGATCTGAAATCCTGTCATGAATCTCTATAGTCACACCGGCAACTAACTCAGGTTTTCCCTGTCTCCAGGCAATTGCGCTTGCAGTTCCTTTTGCCTGGAAAGCTTCCCTCTTCACTTTCCATCTAGCTTTATCTTTCAGATGTCAGATTAAATAACACCTCCTCAGAGAGATCTAAATTAGACCATCCTCCCTGTTATACATGCTCAGAGCACTCACTTTCCTTCATAGCACTTGCCACGATTGGAAATACAGAATCATTTGGGTAATTATACTTGAAGCAGAGAAACATGCTGCATCCTCGGTATATAGTATAGTTAGTGACACGAAGCAGATGCTCAAATATATTGAGTAATGAACATAGTACACGAATAGATGCAGTTGTTGAATACATGGAATGGGAAAAATTAGAACTAGAAAACACTAATGCCCAATTCCTTTATTTAAGATAGCAATCTTAATGGGGATATTGGAAAATTCTGAATGAAGGAAGGAAGGAAAGAATGAAAGGGTGAATAGTGCATGTGTCTGTCTATATGAGGACATACATACATAAACACACACCAATACTACACACAGGTAAATTCGTTTAACTTATTTGGCTGCTTATTTCTACTTGAAAAGTTGATTAACTTTTTTGAGTAAGTATAGTAAAAATGGGGGAAATGCCATAGGGCAGGGTGCAGGGCACCATCAGAACACCTGAGCAGATGGCCAGGGAATCTGGCCATGCCTCATTATTAAGCAATTGTGTAACCTTCAGGCACTCTGGACCTTAATTAAGTTCTTTTTTTTTTTTTTTTTTTTGTGAGATGGCTTAACTGGGTTTGATCTCTATGATACCTTATTTTATCAATTCTAAAATGTCTTCCCCCCCACCATGTATTTTAAACTCTCTGAAACTGAGACACATCTTATAACCGGTGGCACTTTACATCCCTGTCAAATGTGGTTGTGAGTGACATAAAATTAAAATCTTCCCTGGATATTTTCTGGGAGGATCAAGAAAACATTAATGCCAGAACATTTTAAATTTATTGTCATAAAGAGATTTTGAGCCACAGAATTTTGTGATTCTAAGCTATTTCTTTTATACCCATATCCTAACATTTTAAATTTCAAAAAATAAACATTTATAGACTAGTGTTTGTTGTGTGAATATTTTACTTGATCCCTGTTAATCACTTTGTAGGTCAAAATATCCAGGGTGTTTAGGTTCATAACTGCCATAGAAATCTTTACAGTATGTTTTCAAATCTGGCTAACTAAAGTGCCACTCAACATATTCACCTGAAGACATTCTTTTCCAGTTGAGAAAATAGTCTTCAACCTAGAATTCTTCAAATAAAAAGTTTCATTTCTCCACTCAGCATGAACAGAATACACACTGTGAAAAACCTAGAAATGAATGGTTTGCCACTGTTCATATCCTTTCACACCATGGTAGATTTTTACTTTTTATGAATCTGGCACCATGTATTTATTCAAACCATCATGATATGTCTTGAAAAATAAATAAACACTATACTTATTGCCTCTGTACTCCCCTCTACCCCCAAAGCATTTGGGAGGCTTCCACTGCTCTATCATTTATTTTTTAATTATTTTGTGTTTCAACATTCTGAACATAGATTTAATTAATTATACTAGGAAACTCTTTAGAATAAAAAGGTGGATGTACAAATTCACCCAGACACATAATTTTATACACAGAGCCAGCATCTAGGCACACCTATATATGCCACCCCCCACAAGTACAAAGACTTTCTTCATTGGGTATTTCGATTGCTCTGTCTTTAATAGTCAATGTTTTTCTATAAGCTATATTGAATTCCCCTTCTTGGGTTAAAAATAGCACAGCTTTTAATCCCCCTCTTCATTTCTGGCTTCAGTTTGTTTTTAAATATATTGATTTAATGCCAAATCTTCACTTAAACCTGCTTTTTGTTCATTTTTGTTATGCAACTACTATTATTTAAGCCAAGGTGTTTTCACTTAATGCCAACCGAAGGCAGCATGAGCTGTCTAGATTGTGCATTAGGGAGAACAGCTGATGGATTACAAATCTCTGCATTTCACCAACAGAAATGAATTTGAATCCATCAATTTTATTCCCTTATGCCAAATTTAGGAAGTTCCGTTTATGCAGATCTGTCAAAATATTACATTAAACACCTAGATGAACGAGTTAAATTAATTTAATTTTGCAGTTTGCCTTGATTGGGTTAGGCTAGTTCTATGCACAAAGCCAAACCTCCCAGGGAAATTGAGCCTAGTCAGGGAAGAGACCATTGTGCAGTGGCAGCCATGCTCAGCCGAATGGTCAGACAAAGTGTTAGAAATCAGTGACAAGGGAAGGGAGGTGCCCAGACTTTCCTTGTCACACACCCATGCCTGTCTTTTACTTAACACCTATCTGATGTCCCTGAAAGAAAGTAACCACAGCAGTGAATAAAATTAAGATGAAAAAAGGCCACTGCGCTTGCAATGCAGAGCAGATCAGTCAGGGCGACCAAAATGAAAGAGAAAACGGAACAATAATCCTGCTGTGTGGTTATATAGCACCTTTCATGGAAACAATGTGAGAATTCTCTATTTTTGCAGGCCAGCTCCCTAGAGGGCTTTGAAAGCAATTCAGGAGGGAAATAAAAGGATTGCAGAACAGATTTCAGGCTTGAATGATAAAATGGACATTCTGCAAGACAGATTTTACTGAATTGATAAATGGATGATTGAGGCTGTCACACATAAATAAATTGAGGAGGAAAATAAAAGAGAAAGCAGAAAATTTTGAAAGGATATAAAAGTACAAAGAAAATCCAATGACCTTAAAAAAGGTCAGAAAACCCAGCCTCTATATTCAGAGACAGTCAAGAGGATTCAAACCCTGGAAACGCAGGGGGCTCCTAGCAAGTATGATCAGTACTACAATATGAGACTCATACATTTTGAAAACAGTATAGTGTTAGCACTGCAAGGCTGGCGAGGGTTAAGCAGTTATCAGATCATGGAATATGCAGGAAGCTGATTTAAGCAACATCACCCTAAAGTCTAGCCTTCTTTTTTTCCTTTTCTGTATGGAAGGATGGGCCTGTGAAACATCACTGTGAGGTGGCTCACCACGCAGAATCTGGGCTTCTGCTGGAGTTTTCCCAGGGCCCTACAGGATATGCCTCACGTGGGCCACATACCATTCTCGAAGGAGTAATGGAGAGTTGCTACCTTGGCCAGCTCCGCGGTCACCAGTGAGACCCTGAAGGAGGATGGAGAATTATCTATGCCAAATGACCCTAAAAAGGGAAGGCGCTCCGCTGGAGGCTGTCCATCCAACTTACGCTCCAACCACTGGAGACACTGGTAGGTCTTGCTTGGGGCATTATTGTCTCAAGGAAACTTGGGGAGGAAGAGGAGTTGGAGGAAGCTGGGTTCGATGTCCAAAGCAGCTGCTTACATGGGCAAGCAGAGGTGCCTCTCCTAAGTGTCTCCATGTGACCCAGGTCTTGGGCTGCCTTCCTCCTAGAAGAGGTGGCCACTTCTTTCCTGTGCCCAAGGAGACTCCAGAGAGGCCTTCTTGCCAGGTGAGGCAGCTTTCCCAGGAGGCACACCATAGGCCCTTGCTCTGCTGGTGAAAACACCAGTGAGGAGGCAATGCAATAGTATCAGGAAGCAAATTCAAAATAAACTTTCAGGACCCTCAGAACATCAGTTTCTCCCAATATTCTGCAAATTAGAAGATCGATGGTTGCAGGAGCCTCTCCCACCTCCGAGACAGCGCTAAGGAGCAGCGAGCCCGGCTTCTGGCTGAGTGGTGCTCCTACATGGAGCCCAGCAGCGGTGGCAGGAGCCTCTCCATCCTCTGCTGCAAATGGGCAGTCTGGACTGCAAGAGCCCCAGACTGCCCTCTGGGTATCGGGCCTAAGCCGGCAGGCGGACATCCCCTGAGGGGTCCCGGACTGTGAGAGGGCACAGGCTGGGCTGAGGGACACCCCCCCACCACCACCAAGTGCAGGAATTTCGTGCACCAGGTCTCTAGTGTAGCATAAAGACTAGAGGATTTCAAAAGAAACTGATTTGAAGTCCAGTTTGATATTGACTAGATGGATAATTTTGGGAAAAATACTTAATAGCTATGACCCTCTGTTGCCTCACATGTCAAATGGGCATGATAATAATTATTTTGTAGAATTGTTGTAAGTAATGAACACGATGAAAAAAGAAAAGAGCTTACCTGGAATATAGTAGCCACTAAAAGAATGTTAATTGCCTTGGTTAACATTCAGATTTACTTTTGCATAGGTTTGTTTTACAACAATAAAAAATGAAAAGCAGCCGAAACCAGTTTGGCTCAGTGGATAGAGCGTCGGCCTGCAGACTCAAGGGTCCCAGGTTCGATTCCGGTCAAGGGCATGTACCTTGGCTGCGGGCACATCCCCAGTAGGGGGTGTGCAAGAGGCAGCTGATCAATGTTTCTCTCTCATCGGTGTTTCTAGCTCTCTATCCCTCTCTCTTCCTCTCTGTAAAAAATCAATAAAATATATTTTTAAAAAAAGAAAAGCATTTCTAATCAGATACCCAGAAAGCCTTCCTATTATTATTATTCCAAAAATAACTGTGGTGTGCAATTAGAATATTCAGTTACACAGAAAGTAGATTTTTGTGGTTAGCAGCTTCCAGCCTATTCAGGAAATTTCTGTTACCTATGAATCACTCTTTTCTCGTTCTGCTTACTTGTTTGTTCCCTTTCCTCCAACACTGATAAAGCATCTGCTATGTTTAAGATATGAGCTGGAAGCTGGCATTGAAGGGGAGGGGAAAACCACTGTCCCTGCAAATTCACATGTGCTCCCCTTAAGGTAAGACCTTCCACCAACAGTGTTTCCCGTTCCCTGCTTCATAAAGCCTCTATTTTGCTGGCTTCTCTGCCAACAATTCTGCTACTCCTCTTTCATTCATTTATTGCATTTCCATTGTCCTGGCCGGATATTGTGCTAAGCCAAGCACTGATGTCAAAAGGGAAAGGGTCAGTGAAGAAGGATTCATACCCAAAGCTCCTTGCAGCCTCTCTCTTGAGAATCTCCCATCATCCTGGCCAGGATAGAACAAAATTCTACTAGCAGGTGCAACAGTAGTTCACAGCCCTGCGGGAATGTGACATCTCACTCTTTCATTCAGAATGCTTCTCTGCTCTCTGCTTCTCTTGGATTTCAGTTTGCCTGTCTCCAGGACTCAGAGGCTTTCATAGAATTGATGTGAACCCCTGGGAAATTTATTTGTCCTCTGATATCATCCATGCTAATGCTTCCCTCCATTAGCTCAGATAATCAAGAGTTGACTGTACATAGAACTGTGGGGGATTTAAGAAAAACACACTTATCACCTAATGAGAGTGGAAAAATACTGAAGGAATTTAAAAAACACAGAAAGAAAGCCACATATATTCATAAATGAATGTATAATGCCCTAGAAAAACACAAGAATTAAAGGGGATATGTTATGGAATAACTGGAATAAATGCCACTAAGACCAGGGCAGTGTCCCAATGCCACTAGGGGATAACAACCTATAATATGAAAGTGGGTTGGGGTTTAGGAGACAGGTTCTATGGCCTATGGGGAAAGAAAGTATCTGTCATTCTAATTGATTTGGATCACTCTGAAATTAGCTCTTTATTTAAAAAGATGATTTTAGACTATAACTTATCTTGAGTCCACATGAAAATCAAGGTGCAAGGCAGGGCCAGTTGTCAATATTATTAACTGCCCATCATATATTACGGGCAGTTAGCAACACGTGTACACGGACCCACATCATGTTGGAAGTGTGGGTCCCTGGAAATGCCAGATTTGCCTCCACTCTTCTTGGTGCTTAAACCTCATCAACATTGCTTCCTAGTTGTGTGGAAGACATCACAGGCTCACCGATATCATAAAAGAGATAGGATTTGGTAAGTTCTAATTTCCCATTTAATATCTGTTATTTTCTACATACCAGGATAGGACATTGGAATCATTCATTACAAATTAAAATAATAATGCCCCATTACAGCAGTGGTTAAAATGACTACAGAATTAGTATGTTGTCCAGATTCCAGATAAATTCTTTTGATTAGTGACTTCATAAATACTATTTATCCTTCCCTACTAAAGGATACAAATCAGTTCACATTCACTGGGAAATTTGTAAAGCACACCTACCTAACACCTTTGAATATTGCCCCAAAGGTAGATATATATATGCCTACTTTCATAAAGTCACTCACCAAGACTTAGTGGAAGTATGCTTCATGTCTGATAAGCAGGTCTATCACTTCAGCAATGACCTCCTAATTACTGGAAAAACAGGGAGGCAATAAAAGCCTATATATATATATGGTAGTGAACCTATATATATGGTAGTGAACCATTTACAACAAAATCAGGCACTGGTGGTTAAGTGGTAGAATCCTTGCCTATCATTTGCCACAAAATCAAAGCACCACTAACAACTGTTAAAACCTGGTGATTAACTAAACAGAAAAAAATATTTAAATAAAGCTAGAAAAAAAGGAGCTGACCTTAGATGAGGCAGTCAACCTGCAAAAAGGAGACATGAAATTATTAGGATTCTCTGGATAGACGAAAGTACATATCTCTACAGTCTATCAGAGTCCTCATATCAGAACACGGAAAAGAAAATTAATTTCCAGAAGAAATTAATTTCACAGTCATATCTCCTCTAAGATGGTTTAGGCAAATCCTTTCGTAATTCAACCTCATTAGGTGAAAGGTGGCATCGGTATAAGAGGAGCAGGGTGATCCATCGGGATTCCCAGAGGGAGTTCATTGTATGTTTACGTACACAGAAAGATGTCCTCTTTATATAAGAGAAAGAGAATAAATAATTCATTCTGTGCCCTGTTCCTGAATAAATTTGAAGTGCTGGGAAAATTCAAAGACTCCACCCCAGAAAAAGAAATATATCTAAGTAACATAGTCTACCATGTAAATACTGGTCTGAGACTAGGATGGCAATGTATGTGGAGATAATTACAGAGGATTTGGCCAATACAGAATGAGTGTAAAAGAGAGCAAAGAGATGTATGCCTCATGTATTTACTAGTACAAGCTTGCTACAAAAGGAGTATCAGCCCTTAGCAAACATCACCCCAGGAGACCAGACTCTTGTGATGAGAGGAAATTTTGTGTTGGTTATCTTGGCAGAGATCCCCTGACAATGGTCTTGGTTGTATAATCATCAGCAGGAGACTTATGATGACCTCCACAGCTGACTGGCCATCTATGAGAAGGTGTCCACTGAAAGAAGGCTGAGAACAAACACTTGAGCAACAGCTTTGGTTGGAAGCGGGAAAGAACTACAATGTAAGCTGAGGAGTGTAAAATGCATTAGCACATACACTTTAAAAGCCTCAAGAGCTGAACAGGATATACCCAGAATATTCTTTTCTTGGGATATTTTTAATTAAATCTGGATTTTTTTTTAGTCTTTTAAAGGATACTGGAATGGAGTCGCATGGTAATTAATGGCACTTTTCATGTTTACATTATTGAAATGCTTTATAACTTTTAAATTTAAACCTGGAATTTGAGATAACTGTTGAGTCACATGCAGCTGTAAGAAATGATGTAGAGATATTTGTGCATACTGTACCCAGTTTCCCTCAATGGTAACATCTTGCAAAATTGTAGTAAAGTATCAAAACCAAGATATTGGCATTGATATAGTCAATATGCATAACATTTCCATAACTAAAAGGATTCCTCATCCCTTTATAACCACACCCATCATACTCCCTGCTCTGCTTTCCTTGGCCCTGGCTACCATTAATTTGTTCTCCATTTCTAGGATTTCATCCTTCCAAGAATATTATATAAATATGAGTATATAGTTTATAATCTTTTGAGACTGGCTTTTTTCACTCAGCATAATTCTCTGGAAATTTATCCAGGTTGTTGCATGTATAAATATTTGTTTGTTTTTTATATCTAGTAGTAGTCCATGGTATGGAAGTGCCTCAATTGGTTTAATCCTTTAGGCATCCATCCAATCATTGAAAAGCATCCAGATTGTTTCCATTTTTGGCTATCATAAATAATGCTTCTATGAACATCTGTGTATGTGTTTTGTGTGTTCATGCAATTTTATTTCTCTGGAATAAATACCCAAGAGTGAAAATACTAAGTAATATGTCATTGCATATTAACTTTTATAGAAAACTTCCAATCTGTTTTCCAGACTAGCTATACCACTATACATTCCCACCAGCAATAATGATGGGTCCAATTTTTATATGGTTATCAGTGTTTTGTTTTTTTATTTTAGACATTATGATAGGTATATTTTAATATTTAATTATGGTTTAAATTTGCTTTCTCTAATGATTAGTTATCTTAAACTTCTTTTCATGTGTTAGTTTCCATCTGTATATTCATTTTGGTGAAATGTCTATTCATGCCTTTCTGCCCATTTTTAATTGGATTGTTTCTTTACTATTGAGTTTTGAGAAGTCTGTAAATATTCTAGATATCAGTGCTTTGCCCACTATGTAGTTTTCAAATATTTTCTTCTTGTATTTAGCTTGTCTTCCCATCCTTTCATCAGGGTATTACAAATAACAAACATTTTAAAATGTGATGCTGTCCAATTTATCAGTTTTTATATAATGCATAAGGCTTTTGTTTTCAAGTTTAAGAATTCCTTATTTAGCCTTAGATTTCAAAGAATTCCAACCTTTTACTTTCAACTTACCTATGTCATTGTATTTGAAGTGTTTTGTAGGTAATATAACACTTGGATTTTTTTTTTCTACTCTGCCAAGTTCTGTCTTATATGATATAGATTATTTACATTTAAGGTAATTATTATATGATAAGTTAAAGTCTAGCATTTTATTTGCTTTATATATATTGGCTCTGTTTCTCAATCCTCTGTTCTCTTTTCTTACTTTGTCATGGGTTATTATTAGTATTTCATCTTGACATTTATAGTATAATTGAATTTTAAATTTTCTTAATGGTTGTTTTAGGTATTAAAATGTACATACATAATATCATAGGTCTACTGTAATTGATATTTTACCAAATTTGTGATGAACAGAAAAATTTCTTTTAAGTCCCTTTAACCTCCATCTTTTAAAACATAATTGTCTTAAGTACTTTATCAATATACATTGACTACCAGAGTAGTTGGTGTGAAAATATTTTGCTTAAACCATCAAATATGGTTTAGGAAACATGCCATATGTATATGAAAATTTCTGCTTTGTCCATGATTTTTTTCTATTTAATGAAAAATGCAAGATATAGGATTTTAATTTCTCAACATATATTCAAAGAATTATGAATGGAAATGTTCTCATTTATTGTATCTAATCATCTTGAGAAACATCCATTTTGTGTCAGTCTATATTTAATTAATATCTTATCAAATGATATGTGTCTAGGAGCAAAGTCTCAAAATATAAAAAAAACAATTGGACTGAAAGAAAAATTAGGCAAATTTACAATTATAGTTGAAAATTTCAACACCTCTTTCTCTGAGTAATTGATAGAACAAGTAAATCAGTGAGGATATGAAAAACCTAACAGATACTTTCCACAAACTTGACCTCATTGATATAACATAGCAGAATATACATGTTTTTCAAGTACATATAAAACATCCACCAACATACACTACATTCTGGGTCATCAACAAAACCTTAACAAATTAAAAAGACTAGAAATACACAAAGTAAACATTCACAAAGACATTAAAGTAAAATAAAAAGATATCTGGAAATATTTCCAAATATTTATAAATTTAAAAATGTACATTGAAATAACTCATAGGTCAAAGAAAGCCTCAGGGGAAATTAAAAAGTGTTTTTGAACTGAATTAAAGTGAAAATACAGCCTACCAAAATGTGTGGGATATATAGCTAACACCATGCTTAGAGGGAGATTTGTAGCATTAAATGCTTATTTTTAAAAATTAGTAAAGTTGAATATCAGTAATCTTATCTCTCAGCTTCAGAAAGAAAAAAGGGAAGAAAAAAATTACACCCAAAGCAAGAAGAAAAGCAGACATGAATAAAATGAAAAGAAACATAAAAATAAAGAGAAGCAATAAAAATAAAACTGATTCTACAAAAATGAAAATACAATTGATATCTATGCCCATAGAATCAACAACTTAAATGAAACAATAAATTCTCTAAAAGGTGCAAACTAACAAACTCACTCACTCAAGAAAAAAACAACATAATATCCCTTTTTCTGTAAAAGAATTAAATTCATAATTAAATATATTTTACCCAAGAAAACTCTAAAACCCAGATGTTATCACAGATTATTCTAGCAAATACTTGGTGAAGAAATACACTAGATCTATACACTCTTCTGGAAAATTGAAGAAGAGGAACCACTCCCCAGGTCCTTTTATAAGGTTAGCATTACTCTAATAACAGAACCAAAGAACATGACAAAGAAAGAAGACTACAGATTAATATTCCCTATGAACATAGATGCAAAAAACCTGAACAAAATATTAGCAAAGCAAATCCAGCAAGATCCTATCTAATAAAAGAGTAACATGCAAATTAACCATCACTCTGCTATACCCACCAGCCATGCCCACCAGCCACGCCCACCAGCCAATCAGGAGCGAGTATGCAAATTAACCCAACCAAGATGGCTGCGGCCACGGAGAGAGCAGGAGGGAGGCTTGGGTTTCCCTGGCGATGGAGGAAGCCAAGCTTTCTGCACACCCTGGCTGGCCCAGGCCTCTGCTTAAGGCTACAAAGTTTCAATTGTAGAAGATAAATAAATCCCAGATACCAGGGCCTCCGCTTGGGTTGCCAGGGGGTGTGGCTGGTCTGCAAACCACCACAGGCCCCTCTCCCAGGCTGCCCCATGCCCCAAGGGAACCCCCACCCTGATCTGGGACACCCTTCAGGGCAAACCACCTGGCCCCCACCCATGCACCAGGCCTCTATCCTATCTAATAAAAGAGTAATATGCAGATTGACCATCACTCCAACACACAAGATGGCTGCCCCCATGTGGTCAAAGATCCTGCCCCCATGTGGACACAAGATGGCCACCACAAGATGGCCAGCAGGAGAGGGCAGTTGGGAGGGACCAGACCTGCAAAGAAGGGCAGTTGTGGGCAATCAGGCCAGCAGGGGAGGGCAGTTGGGAGGACAAGGCCTACAAGGGAGGGCAGTTGGGGGTATCAAGCCTGCAGGGGAGGGCAATTAGGGGTGACCAGTCCGGCAGAGGAGGGAAGTTGGGGAAAAACAGGCTGGCAGGGGAGCAGTTAGGAATCAATCAGGCTGGCAGGGGAGTGGTTAGGGGGTGATCAGGCTGGCAGGCAGAAGCAGTTAGGGGCAATCAGGAAAGCAGGCAGGCAAGCAGTTGGGAGCCAGCAGTCCTGGATTGTGAGAGGGATGTCCGACTGTCCGTTTAGGCCCAATGACGGTGGGATCGGGCCTAAACGGGCAGTCAGACATCCATCAAGGGGTCCCAAATTGGAGAGGGTGCAGGCTGAGCTGAGGGACACTCCCCCACCCCCTGTGTATGAATTTCATGCACTGGGCCTCTAGTATAGACATAATAATAGATGACAACCAAATGGGGTTCATTTCAAGAATGCAAGCCTGGTCCAGAATTAAGAAATCAATGAAAATAAGTCACTATATTAGCAGGGGTATGGGTCAGCCATTCTGAAACTAATTTTCTGCATATTAGGTTTGAAGAAATAAGTATATTATAGATAATGGGTCAAGCTTCTTAAAATCAGAGAAAAAGTTACAATTAAAGAATATAGGAAAGTTAGAGTGAACTTGTGTTGCATTGGAATCAGAGGAACTCTTGGCTTCATACCATATATACCAATACATAGATATAGAAAGAACTTAAGATATGTATGTGTGTATGGCTGTGATACTATATATACATAATGTCAAGTTCTATCCACTGTGAGGCCTAAATGCATTGACATTTTAATATCAGTGAGCACATCTAGCAACCAGATCTTGATTACTAAATACCATTCTTTAATTAAAAGAAACAGAGCTCTATGGTAAAATCTTTCCAGAGCTGAGACAATAAAATGCAAGCTGAGCCTAGAGTCTCTCATGGTGGCATAAAGTAAGGAAGTACTTAAATTAAAAGATCATAAAAACTATCCTGAAAGAGCTCCTGTTGGCTGAAGCTGGAAAATTTTGAGAAATAAAATTAACAAAGAATAACATGAGATTATAACCTATAGAATAAAATAAATGCCAAGTATCCCATATTAATATCATCATGTCCCCTTTAATATGATATACTTCAAGAACACATCACTTTTTTAGCATTCTTGCTTGAAACAAAGCATACCTTTAATCTAATTATGAGAAAAGATGAGACAAGCACAAACCATAGGGCATTCTACAAAATAACTATTTAAAAGCATCACCATCTCAAAAGACAGAAAGAACAAAGCACTTTCCCTGATTGGAAAAGAAAAAGAAGACATGGTAGTAAATGCAATGTTGTACCCTGGATTGGATCCTAGAATAGAAGAAGTACCTCAGTGGTAAACATGAAATTTAAACCCACAGCCTAGTGATGATTATTGTACCAAAGTTAATTTCTTAGTTTTGAGAATTAAACTAAAGTTATGCAAGATGTTGGGAAGCAGGGTCAAATATATGGAGCAACTCTCTGAATTAATTTTGCAACTCTTTTGTAAGCCTAAAACTACTTCAAAATTCAAGATTTAAAAGTTATATATTAAATACTGATTATAATATCGGCATCACGCTGTTGTTATTCTTTATAATATTTTATCTGATTCTTTTTATTGACCCTTAGGATAGTACAAAATATTCTTATCCCTTGGGATAGTACAATATTTTGAAAGTAGTTGCTGTAAGTAGTATGATAATTCTATGAGAGAATTAATGAGCTCATTCTTCTTTAAGAGGTGAACATCTAAAGTAAAAGTAAAAAAAAAATTTTCCTATTTATCTGCTATTCTTCCATCTGATAGAGTATAAAAGACTTTGCCAATTGCCCCTGGGGGAGGGGGTGTCTATTTTTTCTTATATTCTATAGAATCATATGTGGTGCAAACTAGAATAAAAGGTAAAGGACAGGTCCAGGGTCACAGAAGGAGTGAGTTGCAGTGCTATTGTTTACTGAGAACCCCAGTCCAGGGCTTTTTGGACCATCCTTTGTTGTATCCCACAGAGTGAATTTATGCAGCATGTTAAGGGTTTCAGTTGGATTGTTTTAATGCAAGTAATAAAATGTGTAATTAATTTTAAATTTAGTAATTGAAGAACAAGGGAAATGTTCTTTCAGTGAAACATCCTTGCTGGATTTCTCAGATGGTTTTGCCAACACCAGTTTCCCTGAGAACATAACGCTGGTGGAAGCTGCAATCTGAACAGATGAAGCACTTTCGACCTGAGTAATTACCTCCCAGAGCCATAAGCCCTCTGTATCCAGCACATAACCAACCTTTACCATTGAAATATAAATCGCTTTCCCTTCTTTGACCTCTTCTAAAAGAATATCGTTGGCCTGACAGCTGACCAGGAGGCAGGGGGTGGGCGAAGTAGGAGTAGAGAAGAATGCTGGCTGGAAAGACACGTCTCCTGCCCTGAAAATGAGCTCAGCTTCGAGGAGTATGTTGGGGACTGAAGCAAGAGGTGGGGATGGGACTAGGAATTCAAGAAACAAACCAACAGCAGCTCCCCATCCCTTCCTCTCTTTGGCTTTTCCTTCTTCACTCTTGAAGATGAGTTTTGTAGCCCTAGTTGGCTATAGCGCAGGGAAAAAACTAAGAGTCACCATGGATTTTTTTTTTCTCTTCCAAAACATTTTCAGTACAAATTACTTTAGGACACAAGCATTAAATTAACAGTCTTTTATCCTCTGCTGCCACCAAGATCCCCCCAGGATTGGAAAATACTGCCTGGTGGACCTCTTGGACAACCCGAACTTCTGAAAAAACAATTGCTACAAAAAATGTTTCTTTCATATGATCCGTGCTTGATCTCATAAACAATGGGTCTCTACCAGGGGCTTGGCAAAGGGTCAGGAAATGAGTATAATTTAAGGGGAAATATGGAAACAAAGAAAAACCCCATGATACCCTGAAACAACTGCTACAAATTTTGATGATCAAAATATGGTTTATGTTACAGCAAATAATCTTTGTTTTAAATGTCTAATTTCCAAAGATACTTAAGCTTTCAGACAAAGGCAGGCAGCCGTTTGCAATAAAACCACACCATTTCATTCTGCAGACAATAGGAAAGAAGTCCTGAGACAGTAAGACACATATGGATGTCAAAAAGCCAGGTTCTCACTCATGCTGTCCACCAAGGTTTTCAAAAGCAGCTTTTGAAAATCTGGTCTGTGACTTCTCCAACCTGACTTTCAGAGCCTATTTCAATGCTCCATCTACCTTTTTTATTTATCCCAGGTAATTCTTCTTTTGAGATAAGAAAAAAACAGTTACTTATAATGATGCTGCTTCAAGAGTACCACTGAGTTATTTTCATTCAAAAAATCTTTCCCTTACCTAAAAAATATCCCTCTGGCTTTTTAACCTTTATTCAATGATCCTTTTCTCTCTCCTGGGATCACTGTGAATATTAAAACCTGTGTTTTCTTCCTTGGAAATAGGCTAAGAAAATATTTTCTTTTATTTGAAAGGTTGTCTAAAACCAACATGGTCAAAGAAGTTTAGCCAAAAAGGTCTGAATGTATTCTTCTTCCATTTTAAGTACTGTTAGCTCAAACAATTCCTTTATCATGAGTCAATTCAATTGCACCTTCATTTGGTGTCACTCAGAAAGCTGTAGTCATTAAAACACAGACTCTCCAGGATCAGGTTTCTCGGGGGGGGAAAATGTGTGTGCCAGCGGTTTGAATCGATGTAGTGATGCCAAGCTTACCTTAGTAAAGGAATACACATGGAATCAATGTGGTCTGTCATGCAAAGCATTTATACATATAAACTATGAAATACACGGTCACACTTTGGAAGCATGCCAAGCTCCTGAAATAATATCTTACCCATCTTTGTATTGACCACTCAAAATAATAGAATACAGGCAGTATAAATCATAAAGTGGAACAATTTTAAGACCAACCAGAGAGATACAAAGTTATTTCAGTTTAGAGTGAAGCAAAATCTGCCCCATACTCAAAAGCCACAATGTTAAATGTAAATGTGCACTGTATTCCTTTCAAGAGCCACAGAAATGATCGTTCCCCCTTTCTTTCAGAGGACTACTCTCTCAATTTCATCGTTAATTCCAACCCCTCCAAAGAACCTAGGCTTCCCTTAGGTGTCACTCCAAAGCACACTCTATTGCACTTCTAAACTGGGAAATCGCAATTCTTTAGCCATATGGCTTTTAGTAAGTGAAATGAGATCCCAGGAGTGAAATTCCTTATATTCAAGATCAGTTTCCTTCTCAAACTTAAGGTATAATAAGAGTTGAACTTCAAGTGATGGAAGTAAATGCAATTGCGAGAAAGTGATTTTTCTTTAAGTACTGAGAAATTCCCTATAAAATAAAATCCCAGAGGCATCCCTAAACTCAAAATGGAAATTACTGGTTTTCAGAGTTCACCCATCTATTTATGGGGTAGGGAAAAAGTAGGTGTACAGTTGTTGGTCTGAGAAATAATATAATAATTAAGAAATAATAATACAAGAGGAAACTGTTTCACATATAACTGTAAACCTGCTTTTGCCCCATCCTGTACAGCTAAGTGAAAAATGTTGCTATGATAAAAGATGCAAATGCTTGTTAGTTTAATTTGTCATCATATGTCACTGTTTTGTAAGCACCACCTGTTTTTTATTTTTATTTTGAATTAAGTTGTGGGGGGAATATATTGTAAATGTGACTAAGTTTGACAAGATGCTGCCACTTAGCTTTGTTTCTTAGGGTGCTTTCCTATTTAATAGATATCCTTACTCATATTTAAATAACTCATTTTAAAGAAGGAAAAAAGTAATTTATTCACCTTTAACGTTTGATCTGAAAAAACTTTTACATGGTGGATAAAGATTACTACATTTAATAAGTTTTCCCTTAGGTGTCAATTATTTTAAATCCAGATTTCACTTATTTTTATAAGAATGTGGTGGTTATTTAGACCATGAATATCTTTAAAGAGATCAAAGGCCTTTAGAAGACTAATGTATAAAGTAGAAATAAACTTTTCTTTTTCAATGGTTCTAAAAAGATCCTTTTCAAGTCAAAGGCAGCAGAACCCACTACTGGCATAGCTCTTGAAACTTGTCTCTAGTCAAATAATTGGATGTTGCTTGGAGCTAAACTTTTACTGGATAAAAATAAAGTCTAAGAACATAACATAAATTTTCAGTAAGCATTTAATTTGAATAAGGTATTGTGATCTGTTAAAATATCAACGTTAGATGGCCCCATTGCATATGGCATTGTGTGAGTTTTTTTTATTAACTTTATTGGGGTGACATTGGTCAACATGATCATATAGGTTTCAGGTGTGGGTTTCTATGTTACAAGATCTGTATATTGCACTGTGTGCCCACCACCCAAAGTCAATCTTCTCCTGTCACCATATATTAGGACCCCCTTCTCCCCTCAGCCCCTTCCCTCTGGCAACCCCACACTGCTGTTTGTGCTCATGAGTTTTAGTGTTATAGGCCACATGAGTGAAACCATATGGCTCTTAGTTTTTTCTGACTGACTTAGCATAATATTCTCAAGGTCACTCCATGTTGTTGCAAATGGCAGTGTTTCATCCTTTCTTATGGCTGAGTAATATTCCATTGTGTATATGTACCACATCTTTATCCAATCCTCTATTGCAGGACACTTTGGTTGCTTACATGTCTTGGCCACCATGAATAATTCTGCAATAAACATAGGGGCACATATATATTTGCAAATACATGATTCTGAGGTTTTTGTGTATATACTCAGGAAAGGGATTGCTGGGTGGTATAGTAGCTCTATTTCTAATTATTTTTTTTAGGAATCGCCAGACTGCTTTCCATAGTGGTTGTACCAGTCTACATTCCCAAGAAGACATATGAAAAGCCAATAGTATATGAATAGATGTTCAACCTCACTAGTAATTAGGGAAATGCAAATGAAAACTACAATGAGGTAACATCTTATACCTGTTAGAGTGGCCATGATCAACAAGACAAGCAATAACAAGTGTTGGAGAGGTTGTGGGAAAAAGGGAACCCTCATCCACTGCTGGTGGGAATGTAGATTGGCATATGGCATTTTGGAGGCATGCTTTTGGGAAACTGTAATTCTGGACAACTAAGGACCAGTGTGACATAAGTCAACCAAGTTGTAGGAATAGAGCAAAGGAGGTAACTCTAAATGAAGATTTAGGAGCTACATAACCCTCTCCTAATTCCACAACTATGTTTTACCAATGGAGTGATAATCATGATTTTTTGGGGAAAAATATTTACTATTTGTTATTATTCCAAAGAGAGAACTGACAGTGGAATTTATTTCACCATTGGCTTTAAATAGAGGGTGCCTTTGTGTCCTGTGGTGTCTGTAAAAAGTACCACAAACTAGGTCCCTTAAAACCACAGACATTTATTTTCTCATAGTTCTAAAGGCCTAAAATCTGAAATAAGTATTGCTGGGCCAAAATCAAGGTGTTAGCAGGACCATGCCCCCTTCTTGCCTCTTTCAGCTTCTGGTGGCTGCTGGCATTCCTCAGCTTGTGGCTGTATCACTCCAATCTCTGCCTCTGTGGTCACAATGCCTTCCCTCTACTGTCTATACTGAAATCCTCCTATACCCCTTACTTATAAGGTGCATGTAATTGCATTTAAGAGCAGCTCATATAATCCATAATATCTCCATATCAAGGTATTGAAATTAGTCACATCTACAAAGACCCTTTTCTCCAATAAGGTAACATTCACAGGTTCCAGGGATTAATATGTGAATAACTTTTGGGGGCTATTTTCAGCCTACCACAGAGAAATAACATATACCCCCTAAAAATTCATTTTATGAGCTTAACTCCATCTGATTTAGGGATCTAAAAAATACTGGAGGCAGGACTTAATTTAGAATTATCATAAGGTGGCAGGTTTAGCTACTTGCTATAAGTAAATGCAAATTCTCTCTGGGGAATACACCCTAATGCCCAGACCCACAATAGGAAAAAAACCCAAAAAACAAACAAACAAAACAAAAAAAAAACTGAAAGAAAATAAGTTCTCAAAGAAGAGAAAAGTCCTCATCACAAGAACAAATAATGTATGATAACAGATGGTATCTATACTTATGGTGGTGATAATTTTACAAATATCAAACCATTATGTTGTACACCTGAAGATAATATCATGTTGTATGTCAATTATACCTCAACAAACAAATAAATAAATAAAATTTCCTTAAATAAGCATTGATAGACATGAACATAGAAAATCCGAAATGTAGTAATCCACAAAGAAGCAGACAGAAAGCTGAAAATGGGAAAGAGTTCCCTGAAATCAGGAAAAAAAAACTAAATTGATGATTAAATTACATGATGGCTAAAGAAAATTAGAGTTGATTAAAAATACAATAAAGGGGCCTTGTGAAGGTTAGTGAGAAAGCTCAAACTTAACAGGGAGAATGTGATAGATATAGATTATATGCAAAGAAGATGTAGTAAATGTATAATTGGAGTCCATGAAGGGAAGAAAAAAAAATTCCATAGGAATATGAGTAATAATTACAACTATAATCTAAGATAGCTCTTTAAAAGTAAATGAAAGTCTATACCTAGTTATTTAAAATGTTGACTCTATACCTAGAAAACTGACCCTGAATGTTCAATTACCAGTATAAATATATAAAATAAGTGGATAATAAACATTGAAATGGAAGGAATTAAAAACTAAGAGAATGCTGTGCCCTAATCTATGGTAATTAATATAGAAACCTCGAGGAGATGGAGCATTTCAAGGGAAATCACATTGTACCAAAATTGAACAGAAAATAGATAGATGTATTAAAAAGATTTGCTTACTATAAGTAGAAAAGGTTATATTATAACTGCATTACAAAAAAAAAATTTAAAAATACCAGGCCCAGATTATTTCACAAGGAAATTCTGACAAGCTTTCAAATACCAGAAAACACCAATGCTTATTGAAGTTCTCCAAAATATAAGAAAGAATCACATGTAGCATCAATAGCTAACCTGATAAAGATATCATAAAAATGGCATAATTGCAGATCAGTTTTGTTAGTGAATATCAATGCATAAATTCTAAATAAAATGTTAAAAATTAGAATGCAATAGCACTTTTAAAAATATGCTTCATGGTCAAGTGGAATTTACTCCAAGGATACAAGAATCCTATCTAATAAAAGAGTAATATGCAAATTAACAATCACTTTGCAATAAAGATGGAGGCACCCACAGCCAATAAGGAGGGAATATGCAAATTGACACCACAAAGATGGCCACGCCAGCCGGAGCCATGGAGCTGGCCAGAGAGCGAGCGGGAAGGCTTGGCGTCAATTTGCATATTCTCTCCTTATTGGCTGTGGGTGCCTCCATCTGGGAGGCAACCCAGGTCACCAAGCCTGGCCAGAGAGCAGGAGAGCGGGCTGGAGTACCCAGTCCTTTTGGTTTCTGCAGCCCCTGGACCAGAAGTGGAAACCAAGAGTACAGGGAGCACCAGGAATTCTGGGAATCATAGTTCTGGTGGCAGACACGTTGCGTGATCTTCTAGACACTGGAGCAAAGTGAGCCTGGAGCAAGTTACTGTTGTGGTGGGGGATGGAAGGAAAGCAAAGGTGAGAGACATAAGTAAAGTTAGAGTGTCAAGGAAAAATTAAATGGAAGATATCCTGCAACTTCTAGGAAATCTCCACTAATGGAGCAAAGAAAAAAAAAAAAAAAGACCTCAATTATTCTGTGAGAACCAAACCAGACTGGGCTGGGGTCTCAGACAATTTGCTCATATGATTGCAAAGACAGACAGAAACTTCACTCTTTTATGTAGCCAGGCAGATACAATGCACAACATGCACGTTTTTGTGGAAGAGGATTTAACAGCACCGTTTGCTATACACCCTTTGGTAAGTCACTTTTTTGGTGGCCGTCTGTGTTAGTTAATTGCCATAATCAAGAGTAAAAATTAAAACTTTTCTATCTCTATGACAAGCAGGTCCTTACAGCTTGGAGCAAGGCAACTATCTATAATAATAAAAGTGTAATATGCTAAATAGACCAGATAGCCAAACAACCTTCCAGACATCATTCCATATGTCCTTCCAGATGAAGCTGTGGTGGCGGGGCCGAGGCAGAGGCGGTTAGGGGCGATCAGGCTGGTAGGTGAGCAGTTAAGGGGCGATCAGGCAGGCAGGCAGAGGCAGTTAGGGGCGATCAGGCAGGCTGGCAGGCAAGCATCCCAGATTGTGAGAGGGTACAAGCAGGGCTGAAGGACCACCCCCCATGCACGAATTTTGTGCACCGAGCCTCTAGTCCTATATAATAAAGAGCTAATATGCAAATGGTTGTCACACTCTCACACCCTCGTGCCATTGCACCCTCGTGCCCTTGTGGCCTCGCACCCTCGTGCCAGGGCCAGGGGACCTGAGGCTGGGCAGGGGGACCTGAGGTCGCACCCCCTGCCCCGGTGCTAGGGATGGGGGACCTGAGGCCACACCACCCGCCCCAGTGCCGGGGCCAGGGGACCTGAGGGAGATTTTCATATACTAATTTTATTTCATCTCTGACACTTCTATTATAGAGAAAGGGCAAATAGCAATATTAAAATATTTCCTCTAATTAATTCCCTTTTAATGTGTATGAATTTCATGCACTGGGCCACTAGTGTTTCAATATTAGAAAACCCATGAATGTAATTTATAATATTAGTAGATATATAGAGAAAATGATAATGATATTTCCATAGATGCTGAATAGGCCTTTAACAAAATTCAACATGTATTTCTAAATTATGTATACTTCATTAACACCATAGAATATCTATTTTTTCGGTCCCAAAACTATCATTTCTTAATGAATAAACTTTATTGGCATCCCATTAAAGCCTTTTTAAGAAGCAAATATTCCCCCGTGTTCATTATTTAACACTAGTCTCCCAGTGCACGGATTCGTGCACATTGAAAGGAAATTAATTAGAAGGTGGCCGGCAGACTGCCGGCAACATGGTTTCATTACTGAGCTAATGATATGATCATTGGCCTTTTTACATAGAAATGCAAACAGCCCTATTCCATGGAATGTAGAATTCCCAGACATTCTCCTCACTATGTTTCCTTCAAACACAGCTTGTGAGATTATTGAAGCACATATGCTATGTTATTCTTGTGTATTTTGGATATCATGAAGAAACAGAGTAACTGATCTACAGAGTAACATTTTGTGTGTGTGTGCAACTCACTGAACCATGATTTTACATAGATCACTATTATGTCTAACTTAATATCTCAAAACCATGAGGTTAGACAGAGCAAGAAAATTGTGTGTTGGGCATTCTCTGCCCAAGGTTCAGCAGTCAGTAAGTGGTAAAAATTTGATCTAAGTCCTTTGACTCCAAATTAGTATTCCTTAGATTCATAAAATGTCAGAGAGTTAGAAAACACATACTTGTAGTATAAAGATTAAACCAATAAAATATTCTGTATATTTTGAGCTTTATTTGTGACATTAAAATATAATATAAAGACAATTTGTTTGCAAAATTGGCACAAACAGACATTAATTTTCTATTAAAATGACATTTGAGTAGGAAAATTATATGAATAAAATGAAGAAATTAAGAATAATAGATTTTCATTACAGATCTAAAGTAATGACTTTATTGTTTCACAATCACCTTAGAAATAGCAGGTCTTTTTTATAAGGAAGAATACTGCAATGAAAGAACTGTCCCCTGAGGACACATTTCATGCACAGATTTCTAGAGTAGTAACTTGAATTTTCTTTCAGATTCCAGGTGTCTCAGAACCAAAAGATAGGGTAACAGTCTTCTTTACTCTATAGTAAATTTACTTACTGAATAAAGTAAATTTTTGCTTTGAGTTTCATATCATCTGGTTATAATACTCTTTTCCTCCTTTCTCACATCTACTTTGTTATCATCTACTAATACAGTGTTCCCCCTTTTTTGTTAATCTTCTCACTAATTCTTGCCAGCTTTCTCAGTGACTTCAACACCCATGTAGATTAACCACCTAATATATGTCTTTCAGTTCCTTGACATCATCTCCATTGAGATTATCTTTTTCTGCCAAGTGTACACATTGCTTTAGCAAACAACCAACTTTGTCATCACCTGAAATTTAAACCACCATTGAAACCTTGACTGACATAAAGGAACTCCCTCTCCGATAAGTACCTCTAATCTTTTTAACTCTTTAGTACAAACCTCTAGCTTTTATAAATCCCCAATACATGACTCTGCTCAGTATTATACTGACATCAGCTTCTTGGCTTTTCTCTCCATTCTTCAGTTTAGATTCCACAATTCATTGTTTATATGCATACCTTTGCATAAAGCCTTATATCCTGGGACATTTTTCTCTTTGATTTTACATACCATGGACAAACTCAACCATTTATGTGTACCTGGACCTGAACAGTGTTAGCACAAACCATCCAGTAAAGTTGATTGGTTTTCCTTGAAATTTATGATCAGAAATTTTAAATACATATTTAACATGCTGACAAATTCTTATGTATTTGTGAAGTGCATCTGTATTTCTAATCTCAGATAGTACCATTCCATAACCTCATCTGAAACTTTTACAACCTCTCTTCTATGTTTTCACTCTTCCTCTTCACACTACCAGCTTCCCCCCCAAAAAAAAAAAAAAACTTCATAAAAACCTATTTTCTACATTTTTCCTACATTTTTTAAACAAAAATATTATGTTTATTATTAGTCAGACACAAAAGTTTCCTTTTTCTTAAGGCCTGGGTCTTGTCACTGCTTATTTTCTCAAGAACCTTGCTTTGACAATGGGCCTCTGATTGGACCCTGACTGTCTCTCCAATTCGACTTCATGTCTCCCTCGATCACAATTTTTCAGCATCACTTTAGGTACTTTTTCTCAGCACCTCTAAAAGGCCAACTCTTTCCTAACTCAAGAAATTTGGATCTCTTAACTTTAAAAACAATTTTTTTTAAATCTTTATTGTTGAAAGTATTATAGATGTCCCTTTTTTTCCCCATTGACCCCTTCTAACCTGCACCCACACCCGACTTTTTAGGATTCCTTCATTGTCAATGCCCTGTGCTCAGAGAGGTCTGCTCTGACTACAAAATGTAGGTTTACCTCAATCCTATGAGCTACCTCAGCACACTATTTCCTTTATAACACATATCATACCTGAATATATTCATTTGTTGTTAAGTTACTTCATTTTTTACTATGCTTTCCTTTCCATTCATGAGTTCCATAAGGACATGAACTAAGACTGTGTTATTCATTACTGTTTCTCCTACTCCCCGGACCACTGCTTGCCACCTGGTTCGTAGTAAATCAGCTTTATGCTAAATGAGTGAATGAATGAATTCATCGTTGCTACATTTTTCACTTCTATAACCAAGCATCAGTTTTGTCAGAGGTACCATTGATCATGATAACAGTGACCCCTCTATCATATTTAGGAATCCTCAGGAAAATTGTATGCTTCATAACATTAGGCTCAAACGGGTTAGAATCGATGTTCCTAGGAGTAGAGGTCATTCCACCTGGGGCAGAGTAAATTTTACGGATCTTGAGACTCTAACTATAATCTTTTCACTCTGGCTTCTCACAGTAGTGGAACAAAAGGCAAGAGAGGAATTACTTGCTATACGTGTTGGAATAATTTGACCCTGGTTATACTCACAAAATAGGCAGGAATGCCTGTGTTTGGAACCCCAGAGCTTCTCTGGATCTTTGTCCAGTGATAGCTGTCTGTCAAGGATAATTGCAGCAACCATACCCTAAAAAACAAACAAATAAAAGTTCATACCCACAGGGATAAAATTCTAGGTCACTCACCAGGAAGTAATACAGGACAGACAATGAGCTAGATTATGATAAGGGATATCTAAAACTGGTTGTCCCAGGAGTGCGACAAAGTAATTATAGCCTAAAGACCAACTGTAGCAGCAAGAACTGTAGCTTGTTTCATTTACATTTATATCTTTAGTCTAGGTAGGAGATCATAACTATCCACCAGCTACAGGGGATTCTGTGGCTAATTGGACTTATAACTCTTCTTTTGAGGAAGAAATAAAGACATTTTGTTCTCATAAAGAATGAGGGTTCCATATTGTATTATAGACATAATGGGGTGACATGAATCTATCTGAATAGGTTAAGTAGTGGATTAGATAGGGCATATGTATTTCCTCAAATCCTTTTGGTCTCCTCTATGCTCTGTACCCTAAGCTACTTATACTTCAGTTGTCTTGGGGCCCTAATGACTTCTTAGGGACTATAAACTGTGCCTGAGGGCAATCCGCCTGCACTTGGGATTGAATGACTCTTCCTACCAATTCCAGACTGGAATGCCAAGCCATGTTTTCAGGCATGGTATTCTGGCCTCCCCCAAGGTTGCCAAAGTTCAAAGGCTGATGTCAACTGCAAAAATGAGGGAGTTAACTCCTCATATGGAAAATTAGACCAATGTGAGACAGTAGATGGAACTCATCAGCAGATATATGATATGACCCCCCTCTCTTCCTTATGCTGATGGGCTATTCTGAGGCAACCTTTTCAAAACCACCTTTTTGGCAATGTCCCTTGTAGCCTAAAGGATTAACATGCCAAGCAGCTGGTTGCTTTTTCTGCAATTCATCATGAAGCAGTAGCCAGCATGATAATGTATTATATTGTATTTATTTATCTAAGCCTTGCTTCAGGTCTTTTTTTTTTTTTCCAAAGGGAACCTAAGCTTACACTTACTTAATAAGTGTTAAGTCCTGTAAAATTCCAAAAGTTCTGTGATTTTAAATAGTTTTATTTATGAATACTTGTATATTTTATTTTTAAAATGCATGATATTTTAATGGAGATAGCATTGAATCTATAAATTGCTTTGGGTAGTATGGACATTTTAATGATGTTGATTCTACAGATCCATTAACACGGTATATTCTTCCATTTGTTTTTGTCTTCCTCTATCTCTTTTTTCAATGTCCTGTAATTTTTTGAGTACAGGTCCTTTACCTCCTTGGTTAAATTTATTCCTAAGTACCTTAATTTTTGTGTTGCAATGGTAAATGGTATTGTTTTTTAGTTTCTCTTTCTGTGAGTTCATTATTTGTGTATAAAAAAAGCCATAGATTTCTGGGTGTTAATTTTGTATCCTACTACATTGCCGAACTCATTTATTAAGTCTAATAGTTTTTTGATGGTGTCTTTATGGTTTTCTAAGTACAGTATCATGTCATCTTCGAATAATGATAATTTTACTTCTTCTTTTCCAATTTGGATGCCTTTTATTTCTCCTTCTTGTCTGATTGCTATGGCTAGCACTTTCAGTACTATGTCAAACAAGAGTGGTAAAAGTGGGCATCCCTGTCTCTTTCCTGTTCTTAGGGGAAATGATTTTAGTTTTTGCCCATTGAGTATGATGTTGGCTGTAGGTTTGTCATATAAGGCTTTTATTATTTTGAGGTATGGTCTCTCTATTCCCACTCTGCTGAGAGTTTTTATCAGGAAAGGTTGTTGGATTTTGTCAAATGCCTTTTCTGCATCAATTGATATGATTATGATTTTTGTCTTTCAATTTGTTTATGTGATGCGTCATGTTATTTATTTGTGGATATTGTACCATCCTTGCATCCTTGGGGTAAATCCCACTTGGTGATGGTGTATGATCTTTCTAATGTAATGCTGGATCCAATTTGCTAGGATTTTGTTGAGGATTTTAGCATCTGTGTTCATCAGGAATATTGGTCTGTAATTCTCTTTCTTTGTAGTGTCTTTATTTGGTTTTGGGATTAGGGTAATGCTGGCTTCATAGAAAGAGCTAGGAAGTGTGCCTTCCTCTTGAATTTTTTTGGAATAGTCTGAGATGAATAGGTTTTAGTTCTTGTTTGAATATTTGATAAAACTCCCCTGTGAAGCCATCTGGCCCTGGGCTTTTGTTTGCTGGAAGTTTTTTGATGACTGATTCAATTTCTTCCTTAGTTATCAGCCTGTTGAGATATTTTGATTCTTCTTAATTGAGTTTTGGAAGGTCATATTTTTCTAGGAATATGTCCATTTCCTCTAGGTTGTTTAGTTTGTTGGAATAGAGTTGTTCATAGTATTTTTTTTTACAATCCTTTGTATTTCTGTAGGGTCTGTTCACCTCTTTCATTTCTGATTTTGTTTATTTGGGTTCTCTCTCTTTGCTTCTTGGTGAGCCTGGCTAGAGGTTCATCAATCTTGTTTATCTTTTCAAAGAACCAGCTCTTGGTTTCATTGATCTTTTGAATTATTTTTTTGGTCTCTATGTCATTTATTTCTGCTCTGATCTTATTTTGCTTACAATAATATTAATATATTAAGTTATTTTAAAAAGTCTCTTTATGAACTTGGGAGAGTTTCATTTTATACTGTATCTGTGGTTTATGTGTTCTTTTTACCCTCATCTCTCCTTGGAACAAGTAGCAAACTTTATTCTGGTACTCAATATCTGTCTTTTACATTTGCTATATAATGGTTTATCATGATTATTAACAAGGTTAATAAATTTATTATTAAAATAAAATTATCATTATGAATATCATATATATATATATATATATATATATATATATATATATATATATATATATATATAGCAAAAATATTTCCTTAGCCTATTGTATCACTCATGAGGACTTACTAAAATAGACACCAACATACACTGATAATGGACAACTCATAATTTGAATTCTTGAAAAGTTCAGAATTACCATGGTAGAGAGATACACAATATAACAGGAATTGATAAGAGTTACAGTAGAGGAATGTGCCATGGGCTAAGAGAGCAGAAGAGAAGGGCCAATTAACACTGCCTAGCAAGATTATCAAGAAAAAAGGTAACATTTGGAATATGTCCTAGATGTTTAGGAAGAAGTCTCTAGAAGGAAAAAAAGAAAAGACCATTCTTAGCAGAAAAACAAAATTCACACAACAAATACTTACTGACACATACAATGTTTCAATCAGTGGCTTACGCTTTGGAAATAGCGTGGTAAACAAGACATGCAAAGTCTAAAGTTTTCATTTCAGTGAGGGACAGATATTGAACAAATATAGGAAAAAATGAGTTATAAGTGTAAAAAGGACATGATAGAAAGTTACTGGAGGACTACTTTAGTGTGGGTGGTCAGGGACATCTCTATTGAAGAAGTGCCGACTATGACAAGCAGCACTGAGCCATCAGGGAAAGGAATGAGGGGAAAATTTTCATAGCTAGATCATAATATGTGTGTGATAGGAGAAATTACAGCAGATCAGTTAGATGGATAGTTAGGGACTTTTATGATGAATTTAATTCTAAAGGATATTGAACATTTTATGGATATAACAAGGGTAGGGACCAGAGATTCATCAGTTGTAGTCTAGAGTCTGCAATCAGGTGAGAAGAACCTAGAAGCAGAGAGACAATGAAGAAGAGGATGCAATTGTCTATCCAATTGAAAGAAGATTAACATCTGAGCCCAGAGATCAGCAGGGATTACATTAACATGGAAAGCCATTTCTTAAGAGAGCTGAAGACAATAGGTATGTTAAATTATCAAGGGAAAATTGAAAGATTTAAAGGTAAAAATGTTGAAGAGATTAATGATGGCAACTAGGTTGATCGTAGTTTGGTTATTTCCTGTGAGTGATGATATAGTTCACTAAGAAAAGGAATTCAAGTTCAAGAATAGTATTTATGTGTTTTCACTGAAAGGTAAGTAAAGAACAGAAAGGTACTTTAGTTTGAGGCATGTAGATTTTGCTGTGCTTGCAAGATACCCTAGTCAGCATCTAATTAGAATACAAATCAGAATTTTAATAGATAAAGTAGAAGATTCAAACTCGGTTATAATAAGGAGAAAAAAACATACAAAAATGTTTGGGATTGTTAGAATTTATGTGAATAAATTCAACACTTAATCAGCAATCTCAAAATCTTCCAAATATGAATCAGAAATTTCTGTTGTACATAGTTCCATCATTCTAAGGTGAGAATGATCTGAAGAAATCATCCCCATCTAAATCTGCAAGGAAATCTCACTCCATGAACTAGAAAATTTCCAGTCAGCTGACATTCTTTTGAAGTTAGGAATAATAGATATAGTAAATAGGCTTTCAACTTGGAAATTCTCAACCTGCTTTAATTCTGTTAACCTTCAAAGTGAATTTCATGGGTCCTTAGATTCCAAATTCAAATCCTAATTTGTTTTCTTTATCGTACTGTACATGTCTGGGTTTCAGCAAACAGTAGATTTACTTCCCTGTGTCACAAATACAGAAGATATAATGGAATACCTATTATTGAAACAGAAGGAGAGAAAGTAAGTTCCTTTACTATAGAGAAAAATTGTGCCACTATGTAGTTCACCATACAGTGAGTGACTTCCATTTTTTGATCATCAAAAATCAAAAAGTTGTAAAATATATCACTGAATGTAAAAAAAAAAAAAATCACTGCATGACATAATAGAAAAATCACTTGGCTTGGGATCAGAATACCATATCCAAGTTCCAGCACTACCATTTATTAACTGTGAGAATTTAGGAAAGAAATGTAATCTTTCTAAACTCCACTTTTCATCTGAAAAAATAAGAAGAATAGTAGATAATTTGTGAGTTTGTCACGGGTAATTAAATGAAAATCCATTTAAAAAGCAATGCATAAACCACATAGCTTTTATACCATGTAAATTTCAGTTAAGAATAGACATTTTAATGGAGTATCTATTAAGCAGATGAAGCGAAGAAAATCCTTACTGAAATTAAGACCCAAATATGACTTGAGAGCCATGGAGGATTAGGTCTATGGCTAAATGAAATTTTATTTCTACCCAAAACTGTATGTAATTCAATAGCCCTAGAAATAGCAGAAAACTAAAGGTAGTTATTTCTTATAGTCTTCCCATTTAGAAGGGGTGCTGAGTAAAGAGGACTGTGAAGGAAAAGAGGATTACGAAGCCAATCATTACCCTAATTCTAATTGAGTTAGTTAGGTCAACTGAATTCAAATGTCTTAAGTATCCATTAGTTAAATGACAAACATAAACTGTGATTCCTTGCTTGAGGGTAAGGTGAAACTCTAAAAGTAGTGGCTTGAAATCCAGAATACAAGCCACTTTCTGAAACCCCTGACATGCTGAGGCTCATAAGGTACTATTGACTGCTAAGAAAAACCAGATAATTGAATATAGAAAGAATGCTTCTCATTGAATGCAAATGTTAGATTGTATAATGTCTTGAAAATAATCTATAATAATAAAAGGGTAATATGCTAATTAGACCGGATGTCCTTCTGGAAGAAGCTGGGGCCAGAGGGAATCCCGGGTCCTGGGTGCCTTCGGGTGGCCAGAAGGAAGCCAGCCCAGGTTCCAGGTGCTGGCCGGTGGCTGGAGGGAAGTCAGCCTGGGTCCTGGGTGCCAGAGGGAAGCCGGTGCCAGCAGCAGGGGGGAAGGAAGGCCTACTCTTGAACAAATTTCTTGCATCGGGCCTCTAGTGTATATTAATATTATGTTGTTTTAAAATGCATTTACCACTAACTTGATGCAATGTTAGTTATTTTAAAGAATTAAAAATATCTGTTCTTGGTGAAAGAACAGCACTGATTACAAAATTGAAAACTAAAAAGGAAATTATAAACCTTTTCATCTAAGTCAGAAGTTTTCAAGTCTAGCTGCCCATTAGAATAACCTGGGGAGCTTTGTGAAACTACCACTTTATGCGCTTCATCCCTGAAGCTTCTGATTTAATATGTGTGGGCAAGTCCTGGCCAACAGCAGTTTTATTTTATTTTTTTAAATATATTTCTTTATTGATTTCAGAGAGGAAGGAAGAGGGAGAGAGACATAGAAACATCAATGATGAGAGAGAATCACTGATTGGCTGCCTCCTGCACTCCCCTACTGGGGATCGAGCCTATAACCTGTTCTTGTGCCCTTGACCAGAATCAAACCTGGAACCTTTCAGTCCGAAGGCCGATGCTCTATCCACTGAGCCAAATCGGCTAGGGCCAACATCCGTTTTAAAAGCTCCACAGCTAATTCTAATATGAAACCGACGCTGAACATCTCTGATCTCGACATAAGATCTATGGACTTTCTATAGATCCCAGAGCTTGAACACATTTATACCCTTTAAGCATTCCACTAGAAGTCACTGAATAGACAGAGTAAATTGTGATAAATATTACTTTTATCTAAAGAGAGATAAATTCATGGCATGTCCTAATGGCTCTGTATCTCTTATTTAGTTTCTCCATATACTGCCTTAAATAAGAAGATGTAACACCCTCCCCTATTCTGTTGACTGGACCAAATATCACCATAAACAATAGTTCTACAGTAGCTTTGTCAAAACCATCAAAATCATTGCCTCTCAATAAAAAACCAGCTCTGGAAGTTAGCTCATTATTTTCATTTGGAAGTAGAGTGTGAAGAATATTTACCCTAGGAGACCAATGAGAATGCAACCCTCCTCAAAGGTATTAGGTTTTTCAGGAGTCAAGTTGAAGTTTTTATGGCAGTAGTGAACAATTGATTGTTATCTTCCTTATATTTTTTCCAGAACTCTTGGTCCTTCTATTAAATACTTTTCAAAACACAGCACACAATTAACAGTATGTTATATAAATACTGTGCTGTTGGTTTTGTCTTTAGGCTGTTTTACATCATCCATACATGCGGACAATCTATAGCCTGCCAAGGTGAATATAAGTCTAGCTCTTCATCCTTTGTAACACATGTGCACACCTATTACCAAAAACACTATACTTTAAGCAAGGCCCACTCCATATGACGTGCTACACTGCAATATAACTCCTGCCAAGAGCAGAGCTAACATACTGATTTTTACAACATTACTTAAATTCTAATTTACTAACCACTTACTAACTTAGATTATAAGGTCTACCTTTATAACAAAATAGTTTATGAAAAAGATAAATAACTGGTCTGGTTCTTAGAAGGTTTTAAATTATGCCATCATGTCATAATGTTTGCTTATAAGTCAATAAAAAAGTTTAAGCATATATATGATTTTAAATAAAATATATAGCATGCTCAATAATATATGGCATATGCAACATTTAAGGCCAAGTTATTACTAAATTTCATAATATTAAAACCAGCAATATCCCACAGAACTTTTTGCAATGATGAGAATAATTAAGGTGTTATTTTCTGTATGAACCAATATTGTAACCCCTTGACATGTAGCTATGTGCTACCATATTGAACCTGGGGAGTTATGTTAAACCACCAGTTTATGAGCTCCCCATATAGCTAACATTTGATATGTGGCTAATACAACTGAGAAATTTAATTTTTAGATTTATTTAATTTTAATTTACTTTATTTTAAATAGCTACATTTGGACAGCTAAGATTTAGGCAAATGTTGAGTTTTTCATATTAAAAATTCTGAATACTGTTATTGCTTAAATTATGCATTTAATACACAGCTGGATATGTCAACAACTATAAAATGACAATATATACTATTAGGATTTTCAACCAAATACATATTAAAATGTAGATTATGTAATGATATAAAAACTTGACAACCGTAAGTGTTTGTATAGACTATTTTATTTAAAATCTGGTGTCTGAAATTCTTAAATTTTGTGGTTTAAAAGTGTAGATTCTTTTTCTAATTTTCAGGGTTTTTCTTCTAAACTATGACTTATGAAGGAAAAAATTATCATGATAATTCCAGTACTTTTCCTCAAACAATAAATTAAGGGATTGGTAAATAATCTTTATCCCTAATTTGTATAAATAATAACTATATTTTCTTATTTTAATACAGTGTTGTTCTTCTAAGTACTAAAGACTTCCTAATGTGCTATAAAATAATTTTGATGAAACATACAACATGTTAATACAGTAAAGAAAATAATAAAAGGAATGTTCAGAATTTGTATCTTTTTACATTCTTAGTTAACTTATATTTCAAGACCAGTCCTTAACTAATAGTTCACTATTGATATTAATTATTTTATTTAGAACTAACAATAAAAATGATTTAAAACTATTATGCAATGTCCAAAATCATCACTCTGTTTAGAAATATTTGGATGAGCCTTAAACTAATTGATTGAGAGATAAATTATGCATCTACTATTTGGTATTGACTCAGAGATACCTCATATGGTTCCAATTCAAAATCAGCTTTTTAAATCATCCTTGTCTTTGTTTCTTGTTAAAAATAGAAGTCTCAAAAGTAGAATTTTTAACGAGTCAATTCCTGGGAGCATCTTTAAGGATCTCTAGATATTCTCTATGCACTGGCTAGGAAATGCTGAGACCTCCTGGTGATGATTCACTTGATTTCTTTCCCAAGTCCCTTTAGACATGCTCTGCACAAAAACTTCATCACCAGATGCTACAGAGAAATGTACTAAGTCCTAGAGGTCTTCCTTCTTATGGAAGCATGTACAGCTCAGGAAGACACATTCATGACAGCTTTCCAGAAGATCAAAAATACATTTTGGATCAAATCACATTTCCAAGCATTTTTGTGTTATTTTTATTGACTTTGTAGTTGAAAGAGATCCAAGGTTTCATTTATTTTAACAGGGGAATTACTCATGGAACATTTCTGAGATTTATCACACTCTTAAAACAAGTGTAAAGAAACCAACAAAACATAAAACACCATTGCAAATTGCATTGATGCTATATACAAAACCACTTCATATACTTTGTGAGACATGGAATATTTAACAAGGAAGCTTTGAAGTGATGGTTATTGGGAAGATGACAGAACATTCAGATATGGAGAAGTTAAATATCTTGAAAACAGTCACACAATAGGTGGAATGGTCAGGATTCAAAATCAGATAGTGTGGCTTTAGAGTCTGTATAATTGAACTCACAATAATACTTCATAATTCAAAAGCTGGTTCTTGAAAATGAATTATTAAATATGCAAAAAGCATGGCCCTGATTAAGGGGGAATAAAGAAAAGCAAAAATATACAGTACATGATTGAGAATGAAAAAAGACAATTACAGATATGACTGAGACAAAGAATTATAAAAGACTGTTTCATGAAATTTGGAGTCAACAATTTGAAAAATGAAGAAAATAAATTATTTAATATCAAAAAGACCAAAATTAATTCAAGAAGATGTAGACCAATTAAAAAAGCCAATTACTCTAGAAGTTGACAAAGTAATTAAGATCTACTATTAAACAAGACAATTGGGCCAGAGAGTTTCAGAATTGAGTTCTAGCTTTAAAAAAAAAAGATACTTTAAATATAAAAGGTTAAGATTGTTTTTAAATGAGAAATATTATTTAAATTATTATCAATCAGATAATACAGAAAACATTCTAGTACATTGTTGAAGCCATCCCTACTATAAAATGTGATTACAAATATAGACAACAAATAATAAACTGGATGTTCCTTCACAATGTTCATGGGGCTGGAATGATGCCCCTTATAATGAACATCAAAAGTCAATTTGCAAGATAACGAAAATCTATTTATGAAAAGAAAATCTTGAACATGTAGTTGAATCAGTATCAACCATTAAAGAGGAAGTTAATTTGCTTTAAAAAAAAACTTTCACAGAAAAATATTTCAAAATATTTTTCTTTTATTTCCCCTTTTATATTATATGTAGATAATTACATCTATTATTACATCTATTTTTAAAATATATGTTTGTAGGCAGGCCATGTTATCTATCTTTAAGAATAATAAAGGGTTTATTAAAGTATTTTTATAAAAAGTAGATAATATATCTAATATCCTATATAATCCTAATATATAAAAACCCAAGGTCCATAACGGCCAAAACGACCGAAGGCTCGACCAAACACTGGAAGTCAGTCCTGCAGTCAGTGGTGAGTTGCTGTGGTGACCCAACATTGACTGCCACCGGTGCGGGCCAAGTGACCCAGCACTGACTGTCAAGGGGGCTGTGGATCAGGCCCGGAGAGAGGCCCAGAGAGAGAGAGAGGCAGGGTCTGATCCACAGCCCCATGGCAGCTGTTGATCAGCCATTGTCTCTCTCATTCTCTCCAGGCTTCGCCATCAGTCACGCCTCGGTTTCTCTCCGGGCCTCCATGGGGGCTGCTGATCAGCCCCGCCTCTCTGATCAGTTCCGAGATAGGCCGGGAGATGCTGATTGGCATGGAAACCAAACAGTCAGAACCAAATCCAGGTGAACTATGAGCAGCCAATGGCTGCCTAGGAAGCAGAGTTTTTGACACTGACTGGCATAGAAACTGACCAATCAGAACCAAATTGGCTGGCAGGGGAGGGCATGTGGGGGCGATATCAGGCCAGCAGGTGAGGGCAGTTAAGGGTGAGATAAGCCCAGCAGGGGAGGGCAGTAAGGGGCAATTAAGCAGGCAGAGGCTGTTAGGGGCAATCAGGCCAGCAGGGGAGAGCAATTAGGGGCAAGATCAGGCCAGCAGGAGAGAGCAGTTAGAGACTATCAGGCAGGCAGGCAGAGGCAGTTAGGGGCGATCAGGCAGGCAGGCAGGTGAGTGGTTAGGAACCAGTGGTTCCAGATTGTGTGAGGGATGTCCGACTGCTGGTTTACTTTTCTTGTTCCTAATTATATAAATCACTAGAGGCCTGGTGGGATAGGGCCTAAAATGGCAGTCAGACATCCCCCAAGGAGTCCCTGATTGGAGAGGGTGCAGACTGGCTGAGGGAACCCCACCTCTGTGCACAAACTTTGTGCACCAGGCCACTAGTCCTATATAATAAAGAGCTAATATGAAAATGGTCATCACACCCTCAAGCCTTCATGCCATAGCTCAGGTACTCAACACTGGGGAGAGAGGATTGGGGACCAGCCAGGCACAAATGAGCTCACAAGAGAGGAATGGGGACCAGCCAGGCTGCGACCCAGGAGAGGGACAAGCTGCCTGCCCCAAAGTCCTGGGAACCATCGGCAGGACCTGCGCCTGTGGCCCAGGAGAGGGAGAAACCACCAGCCCTGCAGTCCCAGGTGCTAGCACCTGCTCCTGCAGCCTGGGAGAGGGACAAGCCACCTGCCTCACAGTTTCAGGTGCCTGCAGATGTGGCCTGGGCAAAGTTGCCCTCCCACGGTCCCCTGCAGCTGCAGCCAGGCTCTGCGAAGCCAGTCCAGGTTCTGGGTGCCTGTGGCTGGCCTGAGGAGTGAATCCTCGGTCCTGGTTGTGGGATGAGGCAGAGGTAGTTAGGGGCGATCAGGCAGGCAGGGGAGCATTTAGGGGCAATCAGGCCAGTAGGGGAGTAGTTAGGGGTGATCAGGCAGGCAGAGGTGGTTAGGGGTGATCAGGCAGGCAGGCATAGTGGTTAGGAGCCAGCGGTCCCGGATTGTGAGAGGTAGTTGGACATCCCCTGAGGGGTCCTGTATTGGAGACAGTGCAGGCCGGGCTGAGGGGTGATCAGGCAGGCAGGCAGAAGGGTTAGGGGCGATCAGGCAGGCAGGCAAGGAGTTAGGAGCCAGTAGTCCCGGATTGTGAGAGGCAGTTGGACATCCCCTGAGGGGTCCTGTATTGGAGACAGTGCAGGCCGGGCTGAGGGCCCCTCCCCCCATGCATGAATTTTATACACCAGACCTCTAGTGATTTATATAATCAGGAACAAGAAAAGTTGTTCTTGATTATATAATTTTTATTTTTATATATATATATTCCTGATTATATATTTTTATTGAGAAAAAAAGAAAATAATTTAGGTGCACTGAATAATTGGCTATAGATAGAAGAGCTCTGTTTTATAATCATTTGATGTTTCCCTTGTGGTGCAAAGGGTGGTTAGGAACCTAGGAAGGCTAATTTAAAGTCCCTGGTAAATTATGAATCATTCCTGTGATTAGGTAGCCAATATTTATTTCCTTTTCCTACCTCCAAACAGTCCCTCATTAAAAGTCTTCCACAAGCTAGGTATTTTGCTTTACATTCTCCAAAATAATTTACTCTATAATGTCAAAAACTTTAAAAATTAGTAGGAGTATTAGAAATCATCTAGCCTACCTAATATGAGGAAGAAACCCAATATTTAATGTCTTTCCTAAAAATATACAACTTTCAAGGAGCAAAGCCATGATTCAAACTCAGAAATTCTATTTTCAGATCTGCTGCTCTTTCCACTCCAATGGATTTTCTCTCCTCATGATGACAAGCAAAGGAAAAAATATCAAAGTACAATGTAAATGGCAAATATAAAATAAAGTTAATATCTCTCTATTGGTGTGTGTTATGTGTGTGCATGTGCTTAAGAAAAATTTTCCCCTTAAAAATTACAGAGATTCAAAGGAGCAAAGAAGTAAGTCTTGCTGTGCAGCCACTTAATTAACTTTTTCCTCTGATGCTACGTGAAATTTTTCTTTCCTGTTTCTTGGTAATATGTTGGTTTATATTGACAGGGACTTCCTCTTCCATTTTGTCTTTCATTTCAACTATTAACACTTGTCATAAAAACTGAGTGAACAAATTTTCTAGATCTATTCCACATCTAATCCTTGACTTTTAGGAAAATTAAAATTCAATGTGTTTTTGCTCTAATATCTAAGAAAAACTCAGTTATATATCATTGTATTTAAATTTTAGAATGGCTACCATTTACTGGAAACCACATAAAAACCAGGAAGAATCTTTGAATGGAGCTTAATTATCAGCAGTAATTACACATGGAAAAAAAGCTTCCAGTTTATTTTGAGAGGTAGCTCAGTACCGCACATGCTGATTACACACATTGTCTTTGCTTAACTGAACATGAACATCTACCTCTCCATTTTACATCATAAAGCACCTTCAATTTGGAGTTACCAAGATATTTTCTATTTCTATACTGTCTCCATTTAAATACTACTTTTGGAACATATACTTTCAACAAATAAAAATTCGTAACTTTACATAAATGACTAGAATAAAATTATGGGATCTTAAGAATGCTTTTCAAATGGATCTAAGGACTGACATATTATCACTGTAATAGAGCCCCAGTGCACGAATTCGTGCACTAGTGGGGTCCCTTGGCCTGGCCTGTGGAATCAGACTGATACTGGCTCTCCAACATCCCCTGAGGGGTCCCAGATTGCGAGAGGGTGCAGGCCAGGCCCAGGGACCCCACCAATTGGCCGGTCCCCAGCAGCAAGCTAATCTACCAGTCAGAGTGTCTGCCCCCTGGTGGTCAGTGCATGTCATAGCAAGCGGTTGAGGAGTCTTAGCATATCATTAGCATATTATGCTTTGATTGGTTGACCAGATGACTGGACACTTAGCATATTAGGCTTTTATTATGTAGGATTCCTCCTGTTTCACTCCTCTGCACCCCTATATGGGGATGATATAATGTAACTTAATGGTTATTATTGTAACTTGCATACAAAAAATGCACAGGCAGTATTATCCCTAATGTTTGAGTTCTTTATATTTATATTTTATGAATTATTTTGCAAAGTATAGTAAAAACAAAATGCTAAAGAAACTTTAGAAGTGGGGATATATGTTTATATAAATTCTTCTCATAGATAAAACCCTAAAGATTTCATACCCTTCTCCAGTGAATAGTCAACTCCCAATGAACTGTTTTTCCTTATTTGGGGAAGGTGAAGAAAAGCATGCTCTTGTTGATACACATATGTATATTGGCTTTTAAGGTAGTCATAGCTGTTTCATAGTCACAAGTACCTCATACCTTTGTTAGTATTCCATATATGCCTTTTGAAAGTTCCTATGTTGACTTTGCCCTAACTCTAGTGCAATTTTCACACTGGTCTAAGTTCTGGGGTTGATGGTTTATAGACACTACAGTAATTATAATAGCTCTTTGACACCAACAAAAAAGGAATTCATTACTACATTGAGAAAGTTTTAACAAACACACAAAACAAGAGACACATAAAGATTTAACTAGAGATTTATGTGGCACTTCTTTAATTTGGGAAAATTTTTCCCACTGTTCATGTAAACATATTATTTTAAGATATACATATTAAAAAACATGAATCTTAGTACAGGCTACACCCAGATAAAATTAATAAAAACATAAACTTTGGACCATTCTTTCCCCAAATTAGGAGATATGGGAGAAACTGTGGTTAAGCCAATTAAGTAATAGGTCAAGTTTCTGGGATAAGTGTTCTTATAATGATTTCCATTGAGTTTGCTCTAAATCCAGACACATGCAATTTGCAAATTACTCTCCCAGTCACATAGTAATCTCAGGCACACAGTCAAAATATCTGTTTCAAAAACAATGTAGCCTTTGCATTTCTCATTCTCTCTTCACAGGGTAATTTCCTCCTCATATTTTGTTTCAGTCACATTTTGGAAGAACAGAAAATACAATAGGAAAATAAAATTTTATTTTTTAAAATAAAAGAGGTTATTGTCACAGACCAAATATGAGATGGAGATGTGCATCTGAGATTTCTATCTTGGAGTAGAGCTCCTGGTTACAAACCTTGTGAGGAGTGAGGATTGAGCCACAGAACAAGGTGGGCTGAGATGGAGCCTCAGCACATTCTGTGCCTTGCTCTGGAGTTGTGATGACTCTGAAGTGCAGCCCCAAACTGAGTTAATGAGACCCAGAATTGTGTCCCTCACGAGGTCCGATCATTGACTGAAACATCCCTCTCCACCCCTCCCCACCCCTCCCCATGAGAAGGTACAAGCTTGTGTAAAGCAGCTCTGTTTGGTCAACGGAGAAAGACTCAGCCTTAACCTTTCACTTTCTTTCTAACATTGAGGTACAACTTAAAAATATTTATTGGTTAATGCCCCTTGCCATTTTGCATCTTTGACTTTTAATAGATACAGAACCAAAAGAGTTAAGTTAGCAAAATATCTATAACTGAGATGACAGTAAGTGTACTAAAATAAAGGTTTTCTAAGAAACATATGTATTGCAAAATAAGCCAATTATTTTTAAGAGTTTATTATTTAGGGGACACAGAGAAATATATGCATATATATATATATACATATACACATACACATATATATACACACATATGTGTGTATAATGATATAGCATAATATATCACAGATAATGATAAGAATAAAAATAAAAACTGTAATGTCAAAAGAAGCAAACAATGAGTTTTTATTCAGCATAACACACCTAGAATATGTTAACACCTATTGCAATCAGAACAAATTATTTTAGGGAAAATTAATTTGTCTTATACCATAAATCATATGCAAATGGTTAAATAATTATCAACTATTACACATAAATGTAGATTAAAATGAAAATAGATAAATCAAGGAATTTAGCCACATCTTATTTCTCCTTAGGAAGAGTTATTTTTAGTCTGCTTGTGAGAGTGTGCGCAATTTAAAACATAAAAATTATATGGCCCCAAGTTTCATAAACATCATGTTGGAATGCACTTGGATCTCTTCTTGGAGTCCCTTCGCTATTATCAGACCAGAAACACCTGACTTTAATCTCCTTTTCATCTCTCTTTGCCCATTCTAACTGTTGGATTTGGGTGGTTTCCAGACTATTGAATGCCAGTTTTTTATTTGCTAACTATCAGGAAGCTGGTGTCAGAAAAAAAGCAAAAAGAAAATGTAATTTCCCTAAGAAGAAAATGATAACATAAATGGAGCCTGCCCTTTCTGACAAGGAAAGAATAATTGTCTTACTTTTTGAAAACACATGAAAGCCTATTATTGTTAGTATGGGTTGTCATATAACCTTTGGAATGAGGTGTAATATAAATGCATTTCAATAATAAATGACTATTGTTACTATGGTTACAATATGTTTCTCTGATGAGAAATGATGTCCTAAATCAATTCTAATGAAATAGCTCAAGGCTTTATGACACCACCAGCTACAGAATTCATTAGGACTCCTTCCTCTCCTCCTTCTTCCTTACCTTGAGCACCATAGGCATCTGTTGCTAAAATCCCGTGGACTCTTAACCAGCAATATAGCTGATTACTACTCCTTTATTTTCATCCTCACTGCTACCTATTTAGTTGAATCTTTGTCATTTCTTAGCTGGCCTTTGCAGTGGTCTTCTAATGGACTCTGCCTCTCATTTCTTCCACTAAAGTAGCCCTCATATACCTTAGTAAATCAGAGACCAGACACATTTTACTCTTTTTTTTTCAAAATCTCTTACATAGCATTTATAAAATGAAGTATAAAAGTATTTAGCATAGAATTCAAAGCACTTCCTCAGCTCTTTGAATCCAATTGATATCATGTTCTTCATTCTCTCATGTTCACCCTTGTCACACACTATCCTGATCATACTAGGAAAATCAGTGCATCTATGACATTTTGTATGTGATCCCAAAGCTGAGTATGTGTTTCCTTACCTATATGTCTTTGATCCTATTCAAGGTTCAATTTAATACCTAATTTCTATTATAGTTCTCCCTTATGGTCAAGAGCATTTCACTATTGACTGCCCATAATTTGTTTACTTTTCACTTGATATGAATCTCAGCATTATGTCTTATAATATAGATATACCTGCTTTAGAATAATTATTGTTTGTTCTAGTATTTTTGTTCTTCTTTCTCTTAGAATGTAGTATTTTACCTTATATGTAAGATGCAGTATATCAAAGTGGTAAAGTAACTGAGCTGTGGAATCATATCAACCTCGGCTCAAATCCTGAATCTCATATTTAGTAGCATCTTGAACAAATTATTTAACTTCTTTAATTATAAGTGTGATCCTAGTGAAATGGTATGTTTAAAGTGCCTATTTTAGAGGATTCCTCTGAGGGTTTATTCAATACATATTTATTAAGACACTTATTTGGTCCAAGCATTGACTGGGATATATACAGTGAAGATAAAAACTAGCTATGCTTACCTCCAATATAAATGCATTTCAATAATAAATGACTATTGTTACTATGCCTACCTCCAAAAATTATTATAACGATTGAATAATATGATGTATATGATAAGCACTTTATCCTTACATTGCATTTGCTAAAAATGATTAGTAATTAACAATGTAAACATTCATTGGAAAACTACTAAATACAGGATCTGTGGTTTCTCTAGAGAGAAAAGCATGGCTCTTAAATTTCAGAGCTTAAAGCATAACAGGAGAGCAAACTAATAAGCAAGCAACATGGTGCAGAGAGATGGGAATTCATGTACTGAGTATTATGAGAACACAGCGATGGGGGGTAATCCAGTACCAGTGGAGGGGAGGAGGTTAAAGGAAGACACTTTTGTCAGCTCATTATGGACTGACTGATAGGGTTTTTCCAGATGATAAAAAGAGAGTACATTCTAGGCAGAAGAGGAGCCTGTGCAGAAGTAGGAGGCATGAGAGACCAGAGGGAAAAAATAAAGATCTACACGTAATTGGGTGAAACTAGAAAACATGGCCAAAGGCAGGAAGGCCCATGGGAGCCAAGTCATGATGAACTCTGAATGTGATGCCAAGAAGTTTGCATGTGATCTTGAAATTAATAAGGAAGATTTTAATTGGGTTAGTAATATGAATGGATTTGCATTCCTGAAGGATCATTCACTCTAGTTGTGGTGTGGAAAATGAACTGAGGAGAAAAGCTAAAGGCACAAAGAGAAGTTGAGGGATATTACAGTAATTCAGGCAAGATGACTATACCTGAAAGGCTTTCAATAAATGTTTGTGGTATAAATCAGCAATTTTAATAATATACACCCTTCAAATCCAAAAGCAGAATCTGTTATTATTTTATTACTATTTAGAATTGGCCCACACTACAATTGTCTATATGTAAACATTTAAGATGTATCCACTTAGGGCCAGCCATTACTCAAATATTACATGGCAATGTGAATAGGTAGAATTATAAAATATAGTCCTAGCCTTCCAGGAGCCTATTATTTAGACACCGATCTAACACAAAGATATAATAAATAAATATTAAATAATAAATAGATAAATATACACATAATAAATGTAATAGATTTTAAAATATCAGGTGGTAGACTTCGAAATACCTGGTGAGTGATAAAGAGATTGCTATGGACTGGGCTGGTCAGGGAGCTTCATCTGGCCTGATCATGAGGACATTTGGCTAAGTAAATTTAACTAAAAACACTTAAAATGCAAATATTTGCATGTTGCTTCCTAATGATTAAAACTGAGAGGACTTGGTCAGATAGACCATGTCATATTTTGAGTTGAGATAATATTAAATAACTGCTGCTACCTTTGGCATTTTTAAGGCAGGTACAGTCATAAACATAGTTGGGTATTTCCTGATCAATCATCTTAGTCACTTCAAAATACCAATTAGCCTTTGCAAACGTTAATAATACAGGCAATAAAGAACAAACAGCAGCATGATCAAAAACAGCTGCTGTTCTCCTGTCACACCAAAGGATGTGAGCAATGTTTCTACACAAGGGCCCAGCAGAGGAATTGTGATGAAATTTCTGCTGCGGACCCATGCCATATATCTTCTATCTAAAGCTGCTTAAAGACATTTACAGGCAGTAAGGACCGTAATGGTGTTGCTGATGTCCCCTGTGTGGAGCGTCCTTAGATAACAGGCAGGTGACCTGTGCAAGCCTGCCATCGCACTTGGGGATAATCTCCCCAAAGCTCAGGATAAGCTCCCCGGGATCCTTCAGTGCTCTGCTCTTAGGATCTTCAAGAGTTTTAGGAACCAGGCTGCACAGACACTTAATCGAAATGCACTCCAGTGTTTCACACAAATGGGACCATTGCCATCAACAAAGACAAAAATACGATTTTCCCGAGTCTACCTGGAATGGCCACTTATGCCCTCTACACTGCCTGCTCAGAGGTTTTGATTTCCATCTGCTTGATCTTCTCTCACTCTTTCCCTTCCTGCTCACCCCACCCCCGTCTTGCTCCTGGGCCAGTAGGAACAGAGCATCGAGAGAAGGTATGTCTGATTCTTTAGCAGTACATTCAACTGATAATGTTGAAAAAATCCATTATACATGAACACCTTCTGAAATATTTTTCTTTATATTCATCTGCATATTGTTTATTTTGAGCAGTTCATATAAGTTCAAAGACTAAACTCTCAAATGACTATAACTATCTGATCCTGAAGTAGCTCAAGTACCTGTATATAATTTCTTGTATATTTGGATGAGCGAGGAATTTAGGCACATTCTTGTAGTCTTAGAAAAGGCAACATTTCAAATGCATCTACCTGGACTTACAGCAAACTTAAGCCAAAGCAGCTGATACGCTGGCTCAGGGAAAATGAACTTTCTAGAGCCAGCACAGTGGTGTCCAGAGTGAGATCACTTAATTATAAGTTCAAACAATTTTGGAAATTTATCTCCGAGGATGGACAGGAAAGGGTTGAGCAGCTACTCTTGAGCAGGATGTGCCTGCTCCTGGATACAAGCCCAGGTGAATGATGCAGAGTAGGTCTTGTTTTCACAGCCACGGCAGCCTTCCAGCCTCTCTCCCTTCCCCAGCTGCCCCAGAGGCCCCCCACTCTTCCATGCGCACAGCAGTTCTTTCAGAGATTGGCTAATTACACACCAAACTTAATTTCATTTCTTACTGGCTCACAGCCAGACCACATGTCCCAGTTTCACATGGACTTTGGCATGGACATGAGTGTGAGTTCTAGGTAATGAAATAGGAACACCAATATCGTCAATACCTGGCCCTTAAAATGCTCCCATCTATGTCCCTCATATTTCCCCCCTGCCAGCTGCTTCATCCAAACAAGCATTCTGACCTTGAGAGCCAAGTGCTGAAAATGACAGAGACACAAGATAAACGAAGCCTGGGTCCCTGAGTGTCTGGATTTTAGTCTTTGTTGGGGTCATTCTAGCGGTTCTCCCTCTTAGAATATGGCCCTTACTCTAGGAATGGTCCTTACCTCTAAGATTTGGCCTTGAAGTTCAACCGAATCCCTGAGTCCTCAGTAAAGTCTTCTCCCCAGCTGCACCAGAACTCCAAAACCCACTCCACATCCTGTGGTCACTCTGTTCAGATCTCATCCCTGCAGGAGCTTCTCTCCTCTAAGGCCTAGGAAGTCCCTCCTGCCCTGGTGCAGTCCAGCCCTTGGGCAAATCCTATAGTGAACTAGTAAATAGACATCTACCTCCACCCCTGTCTGTCACTGAAAGCTTTCTCTTCCCTTATGTCATGCAAATTCTGTCACTCCAGCAACCCTGAATTACAGTATCTACCACTCACATCTCAGTACAGTTGCCACTCTGCTTGGACTCCACTTCACTGCACCAAAATTACTCACCAAATACTCTGAATATTACTGAAGCAAGCCAACCTGCATTATTCTCTACTTCTATGTCAGTAAATGTAATTCATGTGTGTGGTTCTATTGCTTTATATAATTTATTTTGTATAAAAGGCATGCTTTTGTAATTTTATGTGCATCTATTTTGCTGGTGTGTTATAAGAATCACTTGAGAGTGTTTATAATTCAGGAAAAACAGTAGTTGCTTTAAAAATATCTGTTTTAAACATGGAGAAAGCGTGGCATAAACAATATGTTCAACTGGAAATAAAAAAGCAGTGATTGGTTAAAGATGCTCATAAAGGCAGTATCATTTCCAGTTGTGATTTTACCTTAGAGGAATGGGAAAGAAAGGAGGCATTTCTGATCATAAAGGAATACAGAAAAGTCCATAAATAAAATTTTAAAAAATTTGATTATAGAAAAACATGATAGTGGCCATTCTGATTAAAAAAGATAAGTCATGATTATTGATACCAACATGTTTTTGTTAAAAAATATATTAATAATGTCTCTCAGGCACATTATTACACTGAATGTGTGTCACCTGCATAATGAAAATGTTGTGTGTGTTTTTAAAGAAGGGCATGCAGTCATATATTGATACCAGAAAACCTTTATAATGAAGAACAAAAAAGATAGCTAAGATGTAAAAACATAATAGATTAGAGTCCTTGAACAAAATTTTATAAGATTTCTTCTGCCATTTAAAGTATAAGCATTGGTTAGATATGTAAAAAGCTACTTTGACATTATAGTAAGCAATCAGGATCTCTGGAATATCTTGGGTAAAAAAAAAAGTTAAATGTATTATGTGATAATTTGTAGAAAAACTATATTGAACATAAATTAATGAGCAATGAAAATTAAGATTGCTAAAATTATCCTAATTTTTGTTATTATTTGTCTGCTCTTCATTCTTACTGTAATCAAGGTTAATTAACTGATAATTTTTCATAGAACCTTTATTCTTACATTTCAGAAATTGAACAAGATATCGGAACTGAAAGGAGGCAGATGAGCAAAGCTTGCATTGTAGGTGTCTTAAAGATTAGTTTAAGAAAACTCAGCTAAATTGTATACTTTTGATGTCTCAGCTTTTAAGTCAACCCAGACTCTGAGCTCTGCTCTAAATGCAAGGACATCGGTTACCTCCATTTCAAAGCTCTTCATTTCTCAGGGTGAGGTGTTCAATTTTTGAAATATTCCAATTCCCTCATGATCAAATGGTTTTTGAAAAAGAACAGAAGCTTCTGAAACATTGTCATAATAAAAAAGGAAAAATAACTACAAAAGAATAGATTCTTGCTTAACCAAAACTAAAAGGCAAAAGGACATATTCCAAATATTCCATCCAAGGACAAAATCCAACAGAAAACCTTTCAGCAGGGGCAAGACACTGCAAATAAAAGAAGTGTCCCAAGCTTGTGCATCTAAAAGAGCTAATAGTTATTTAAACTTTTTAATATAGCTAACTAGATATTAAGAAATAGAACCACTTAGCAATGGTAATTGGGCAGAAAAAGTATGAAATGTTAAAAAAACTATCATTGTTCTTGTATATGTGTTAATATGAAAAGGAAATAATGAATTTCAGTTAAAACTGCAAAATTTACATTAAGAAACGGTGCTACCAAAGTGGTATGTGTGTGTACATATACACAAATCACACACACATGCAATCACACACAAACACACACACACACAAAGCACTTAACTAAATAGCAAAGATCAGTCAGTTCAGAGCCCTTGTGTTCAGCCGTCTCTCATTCATTCAGCAAATGTTTGGTCTTCTATAAGCCAGGAACCATGTAAGGCACTGAAGATGCCATGATGAATGCAACATACATGATCCCTCACTTATGATTCCTAGTAACCTATTAGGGGAGATGGAAAATATTCACATAATCAAGATGATACAATAAATTTTCAGGAAATTAAAATGGAGGACAAGTGACCCACCCCCAAAGTAAGAGTTTCTGTGGTTGAAAAGGAAGGCATTGATGGAAGAGCGCTCAGGATCAGTCATAGCAAGTCCAGTCATTCCTGAGCCGGAGTCCAAGTGTATGCTTCACACAAGCTGCATAAAGAAAGCAGTGATGCAGGTGGCATCATATTTTTCTTGTCAGAGTGTTGTAACTTTTCATCTTTATATGGAATTATAGTACAAATGACAGTATAATTTAATGAATCGCATTTTTAACCCTTTGCACTCGCTTGCTTTTTTCTCAATTCCTTTATTTTACTCGGGATTTAATTTTTTAAATACCCCAGATTTTACAAAGCGCGGCAGTAGAATAAAAAACTGGAGTTTCTTTTCATACAAACTTATTTATTTGGATTTTTTTCTATTTCAAATTATTGATACATTCAAAGAGTATAAAAAGAGCTGCTACCGATACTAACCATGTGAAGTCACACTCGACATCTGAGTGCAAAAGGTTAAAACCATTTATAAATAAGTACATCCAATATTCCACATGGACATATATTCGGGAATCATTATGAAGGCTATTTTTATTATATACTTAAGAAATATTAATACTATAGTGGCAAAGAAAGAGCAGCAGTGTCACATTCTAGGGACCAACATGCACCGTGTGATTGTTGGACCAAGAACACATAGCAAAATCTCATCTTCTGAATATTAAAACACAAGTTTCAGGCTTGTTGGCAGAAAAGCCCCAGGAAATAAGGAGGCAGTTAAGAATCTGCATAAGTGGCCTGAAGCTCTCTCTACAGAGTACACCCAGCCCCTTTCCCCATCGCTTTCTTTCCCCAGGGCACACACACTTTCTCTAAGAATATCTCTATCTTTCTTTTCCACTACAAACTCCTCCTGAGCCCCTTTATAATAATAGCACTGAAGAGATCCAAAAATACAGTGGCTTTCCCAATAATCCTATATAATAAAAGGCTAATATGCAAATAGACCAAATGGTGAAACAACCGAACAACCAGTTGCTATGATGGGGGGCATGGGCAGAACATGGCAGGCGTTGGCCGCAGGTGGCAGAGTGTGGAACATGGCAGGTGTGGGCCGCAGCAGGATGGTGGAGCAGGTGAGTGGGGGCACCAGACCAGGGCGGGGCACCGGTCACTGCCATCAGGGCAAGCCTCTGGTGGTTACTGAAAATTCTTTGCCCCCACGTGCTGCAGTGCCGCCCGGCACTCGCACCTGCTGCTGGCACCGGTCCTGCTCACGCCTGCTGCCAGCGCCCGGGGCCAGTCCTGATCACTGGGCGTCATCAGTGGGTGTGAGTGGCAGCTGCCAGCCCCGATCGACCATGAGGGCTTCTCCAACTCCCCCTGCTCCTGAGGGGCAATTGGGGCAGCAGCCACTGCTCACATTCACTGACAGCGCCGGTCCCATTCACACCTGCTGCTTGCACAGCCCCAATCTCTCTGAGCCATTAACAGGTGTGAGTAGGGCCCGGCGCCATAGTGCATGGGAGCGGCAGCAGCAGGAACAGGGCTGCCGGCAGCAGGGGACCAGGGGCTGTGGTGGGAGGGGCTGGGTGGGGGCACAGAGGGTGGGCTGAGATCCGCCCTTGTGCCCACCACAGCCTCACAGCCCACAGTTCCTTTCAAGGTGCACAAATTTGTGCACTGGGCCCCTAGTAATAATAATAATAATAAAGGGTTGCAATAAAAGGTGGGATTTTACCATCATGCAAAAACCTCTTGAGTGCCAAATAAAGGAACTATTTTGCAGTTCCTTTAATAGACATATCATAAAAGCATGTTCCAATAGTTTTAATTAAGAGATACATTCTCAAAAAATTTACTTTTCATTTTTATTATCAAAATTTCTTTAGTATTTTGCTTTGATTAAGTGTATATTACTATTAATGGGTTATAATAATATAAACAAGAGCTTTAAAAATCACTTAGAATTAATGGTTGCAGGAACTTAATAGAAACAAATTTTCAATCCACATTTTTTGGGGGGTGCATAGAAAAATGATAGCTAATCCATAAAACATTGCAAGCATAAAATGATATCACTTTAGCATAAAAGCCTGTGAAGAAATTTGAAATTGATATATAAGTTCAAGGAGGAAAAGAAAAGTTATAAGAATTTCAATTATTTCAGAAGTACTTGTTCATGTATTGTTAAAATACATAGTGGAAGATATTAAATCACTGTGGTATTTGTATTACATTTGTTGCACTTAAAATAATGCAACAGTTTTATTTTAAAATCTCAATATTTATTGTATGCTGACAATCATACCCTTTAAAATTATCTAAACTTGAAATGAAAAAAATTTTGGATTTAACTTTAAAATATGCAAGGAGTAAAATAATTTTCAATATTCTCTTAGGTTCTATTTTACTCATTATTAGTTTATCCAATCAACATATCCAATCACCAAAGAACTAGTAAATACCAGTAATTGGGATAAATGTGAGGACTTTGGAGTATGGGATTTTCTAGAGCTAAAATAAAGATTTCTTAAAATTGAAGGGTTCATAGTCTAGTAAGAAAAATAGCAAGTAATAAGATGGTATTAACATATTATAGTGTTGTGATGAAGTTATATGCAAGCTACTATGGAAGAATAGAAAGGACACCAAACTCAGGCTATTGTGGGGTGAGCAGTTAGAAACGACACCTGATTTCACAGGTTATATGAAGAGCCATTTGCTAAATCCTATCTAGTAAAGAGGGAATATGGTGGTGCCCACAGCCACAAGATGGCAACGCCCAGTCCCCTCAGCCCCGCTGGGGTGGCAAGAGTGCCTCTGGAGTCCCCCAGTCCCCTCAGCCCCCCAGCCGCCCAGGGCCAACCCGAGGCACAGGCAAGCCTCGGATGGCGGCTGCCCAGATGCCCAGGGTCACTCGAGGCTCAGGTAACCAGGGCTGGCTGAGGCCTGCACTACCGGCAGTGGCAGCAGCAGAGGTGTGATGGGCATCGCCTTCCCCTGATCGCCCAGTCGCCTTCTGCTCCTGAGGGCTCCCGGACTGTGAGAGGGAGCAGGCCAGGCTGAGGGACCCCCCCAACCCAGTGCATGAATTTTCATGCATTTGGCCTCTAGTATTAAAATATTGTTAAAAGTTAGCTGGGTGAAGCATGTGTATGTGTATATGTATATGTGTTGCAAGACCAATAATGAAAACCAATCCAGCTAGAAAAATTAAGCTGGAGATGAATGTATGTCACAATAATAATCTGAAATAGTCACTTGTGGATGTTCATCAATTCTCTGAGCCCTGTCCCAGAAGTATCGCCCCCTTGAAACATGAAGACTTGGTCACCCGGACAGGAATTGTTACACTGAAGCCAGAGAACAAATGCACCTGTTTCTCAGCTCCCACCTCAATTAACTGTGTTGAGTGTAAAACTGTAAGTTTGAAATAAGACACCATCACATTGAAAGAGTTCTTTTCCAGACCACACACCAAGAGCAGAAACATCTCCCAACCTGGGGAGAAAGCATGTTCGGAGAGGAAGAGGGGAACTGGATGCATGGTAGGGTCCTCATTCTGAGATAATCTAGGGACTTGATAGGTTTATTTACTAGTTTTCATATTGTTCATTTAGCATCATCTGAATGCAGGGAGCAGTATGTCTACTTCACCAATGCAGTCCTTGACACAGTGGCACAGTGAGGAAGAGCAGAGAAGGTGGTAGGGAGAAGTTCCAAGAGGATCCCTACCGAAGTGTCTAACTCCTCCCGGATGAAGTGGGCAGGAGTACTGAACTTCCCAGTGACCCCCGGACCGATGAAGTTAGTGGAGAGTAGGACTCTCTGAGACATGCCAAAGGCACTGCCCAGTAGATCATGGAGTACATGGTTTCCTGCAGGAATCTAAAGAGATTTGACCACCAATTTCAGGGACCCACGATAGGAGTGACATTGGTATCTCATCTCTTGAGAAGCCAGCCTGGAACCATTCAGATCTGAACTCACACAGGATGCATGCTCACCCTCCTGCCCCAGACCATCCCATTGAGGGAGGTGGTCAAGGGAGAAGACATATAGGAAACATCCTAATTATTATTGTATTTCAAATCTAAATTGACTAAAAATATGGATGATTTGAATGGAACAACCTGGAAAATATCTAGATTAAGGTGTCTGTCATAGTGTTCCAAAGTCAGAAAATCAAATTGAGTAATTGAAATAAAGAAAGTTACATTTTTGCACATCAGAGCCTGAGACTTGGCTATTTATAGCTACCACAGATGAAAGGCCTTGTATGGCAGACTAAGGAGTTTGGGTTTTGTCCTGCAGGCAATGGGAAGCAATTGAAGAATTTTAAATAGAACACGAGAGAAGCAGACCTGAATTTTATAGAACTCCTTTCAGCAGCAGTGTGGAGAATGGATGGGTGAGTTAAGGGGATGGGGATGTAGAAAAGCAGAGGGGCCCCAGCAAAGAGCCTTTGCCCTAAACATGGAAATAAATAAGAGAGCACAGACATGAATAAGCTGTGACCGTGGAGATGGAAAGGAAAGGATTGGTTTTGGAGTGTTTAACTGACTGATGTCTCCTCCCAGCTCTGTCCATTCAACCTCAGTAGTTGGTCAGGGGGCCAGATTCTGATCACAATGCTACCGGTAAGGCACTCCCGTTTAAACCGGTTTACTGCTCCTGCACTGGCCCTGGCAGCTCCTAGATTCATGCTCATGTGCCATCACACTTTGTTTTATTTTACTTTTACTTCTTAAAAGGTGACAAGTTACCACCTACACACACTTTACACCATTTTACATGTAATTGCATTGCATTGCATCTATTGACCATATACCATAGCTACAGTCCAATTATAAAGTATTCCCAAATTAAAACTGTATAATTTAAAACACTATTTATTGACTGAGCATATCCTTCTATCCCAAAAACTAATCTGCTGTTTCTATAAAAGCTTCAGGCAGAACAGTCAATGAGTAAAATATAGTGTCAGAGAACACAATTGTTTGGTTCAAATCCTAACTTTAAAACTTGTTAGGCCCATAATCTTTACCAAGTTAACTTAGCTCTCCATACCTCTGGCTTATCGTCTGTAAGGTGGGGATGAAACTAGCACCCACTGTATTTAAGGCACTTAGCACAGGGCGGAGAACAAAGAAAGCACACAGCAAGTGTGAACAATTGAATTGACTGTGTGGCAAATTTGACATTTCTTAAATGTGTTTAAATTTTTTAGTTGCATTTAGCACTAAGAAGTTTCCTCACCAAAATTGTCTTCTGCTAATATATATTCAAACAAGGTGACCTTCATATGAAAAATCTATGGATACAAAAAAGCCAACAACCACACAATTCACACATTTTTCATTAGTCTTCCCTTTGTTTTGGTCACATACATACAGATAGTTTTCCCTCTTGACACTAACTCTAAAACACTTTATGGAAGGGCAGGGTGGAAGCTGTCCTCTGTATTTTATGAGTTCAGATGTAAGCATTCAATTTACAACAATAATAAAGGCAGATAAGAAATAATCCAAATGGAAAGAAGACTTTTGCCAGTTGGGTTATTTCTGCTGAGCAGAATGTTTATTTTTTTCATAGAACAAATTAGAAGTTTTCCAGATGGTTTATCTAAAGTATTTTTCTCTCCCCCAGGCAGAGGATAAATTAGAAGTGTTATAAAAAGGTCATTCCCACATCTCCAAGAAGCACATTTTCATAATTAAAAGAACTAAAGTTTAACCACGTGTGAAGTGATCCCTGTTCAACATATGAGTTACACTTGTATATATTACAGGTAATTATTTAATTCAAGGTTTGTAAAAAATATTTTAAAGCAAATAATCACCTTCTGTGGCCTTTTTTTTGTTAGAAACAGCACTCTTCATCATAACATCATAACACTGGTGGAAGAAATGCCTTACACTAATTTGCCAACAGCAACAAATAGAGAGTTTTATGCAGCTGGACAGCTAAAAACATCTAGGTGGGCACAAGATTTGTCGTATAACAGCACATTGTCAGGGTGTTATTGGAGAGGAAAGGGGTTTTGTCTCTGGGACAATATCTTCTGATTAGGTAAACAATTTATTTCTGACTCAATCCTCCAGAGATGGGGAAGAGGGAAGAATTTAATATTGAGTTTTGCAGGAGAGATTTTATCACTTGTCAAATTAAGATAGCTACCTTTGTGCGATGGAAAATGAATCCGAGAACAAAGCTTGTGACTCCAGCAGAAATTTCATCTAGATTCTAGGACAGTTTTCAGATTGCCCTTCAGTCTGCAAGTCCACAGGACAGGGTCTCTGGCCGTCAGAGGAGGACAGCTCTCCACCTGCCAGTCAAGCAGAAGGGAACCCATGCTTACAAACCTGCTGTGAGCTTTTGTCCTGGCCGTGAACATGTTGTAAACTCTGTTCCTGATCATGCAGATCAGCCAAAGGAGCAGGAAGTTACAGTAAACCCCTTATCCACAGGGGACACATTCCAAGAACCCCGGTGGATGCCTGAAACTATGGAGAATACTGAACCCTATATACAGTTTTTTCCTATATATACATACCTATGATAAAGTTTAGTTTGTTATAGGCACAGTAAAAGAATAACAACAATAACTCATAGAATAATTATAACAATACTAGAGGCCCGATGCATGAAATTCATGCAAGAGTAGCCCTTCCTTCCCCCGGCTGCCAGCATCAGCTTCTCTCTGGCACCCGGGATCCAGGCTGGCTCCCCTCCGGCCACCCACAGGTACCCGGGACCCTGGCTGGCTTCCCTCTGGCCCTGGCTTTGTCTGGAAGGATGTCCGGAAGGAAGTCTGGTCTAATTAGTGTATTAGCCTTTTATTATTATAGATGCTGTAGTAAAGTTATGTGCACACAGTCACTCATGTCAGGGGATCTCTTGAGAAGTCTTTGTAGGGGCTTAATGCTTTCTCACACATCACATTGCCTTCAGTCAGGACCCGTTTTCAGTTCATGTCTTCCACCCTCAAATTCAATGCCTTTACCATCTTAACTAAGCACTTAGCATGCACTTTAGCTGTAACTTTTGCATTTTCAGACGCAACAGCAAAACTAGCATGATTTCTTTTTCCTTATTCACAATTTCAGGTATACAAGATTCATTCTTACTGTAGATCTTAGCAACCTCAGCATATGAATTTTTTTCTTGCCTCATTAGGTTGAAAACTTTCAAGAAAAGAAAGCACTTTACTTCTCTTTGGCATATCAGAATTGCCAGCATCACTACTCTTGTGCTTTGGGGCCATTGTTACGTAAAATAAGGGTTATTTGAGCACTGATACCACAATAGTTGTTTTGATAACCAGACACGACTAAGTGACTATTCACTTAGCATATTCAATATGGATATGTTGAACAAGGGATGATTCCTGTCCCAGGACAATAAGATAGTGAAGACCTGGAGGGGTGGGTAGGGGCTTGGAGAAGGGTGGTAAAGGGGGAGGAAATGAGAGATATCAGTAACAATATCAACAATAAAAAATGCATTTTTTTAAAAAATCAATGGAAAAATATTCTCGGGTGAGGATCAAAAAACAAAGTTATAAATTATTTATTTCTGGAATATTCCATTTAATATTTTCAGACTGCAGTTGATTATAGATGACAAACTGTGGAAAGTGAAACCACAGATAAGGAGACTAATATATCACCCAGTAATTATGCAGGCAAAACAGGATGATTCCAATATACAAGGATTCCTTTTTTATTGATAACCATGAGGCAGTTGAAATTTTAAATTAAGAGATATGGTAGAGGCACTTATTGCCACATCTTTGCTCATCCATTGTTGTTTGAGAAGGTCACAAGCACTAGAGGTAATCCTCATTTTTGGATAGTGAATTTACTTATGGTTGGGGACCTAGTCAGTTATTATGAAAGATGATTTAGGGTCATCTTAGCATTTTCAAGTCTCAAATTCAGGAGAGTGAAGACATAGTAACATCATCTATGATCTCTAATAACTGTGCAACTTGCTCAATGAAATTGTTTCTAATATAAGTTACTATCAATGCACCAATTCATTAAAATGAGAGATGAGCAGAATTATTTGGTCTACAATTAGGAAGGACCAACCTGTTTCTTATTATTAAAAGTTTCTCCTCCCTTCCTTCTACATCTACATGTGGCAATTGATTGGAAATCTTTTATGATTCTTGTTCTGTTAAAAAGTAGACAATGTTATAGTTTTAATGTTATCATTTAAGTCTAAATGATCCAGGGGGATTTTAAAGACTATTATCACATCTCATGAATACTTTGAACACTAACTCTTAAGTCAATAAAAAGACTCTGTAAGCTCCTCTGCACTATTCCAGCTAGGAGGTAATAAAATAAAATTTCTTAGAATTATTTAGCTCTTTGAAAAAAAGATGTACCTTTTTTTTTAACATATGTAAAAGAGTCCCTTCAATGTTTTCCCAACTTCTCTTGACTCTTTTTTATCCTCAAAATGAGAGAAATTGGAGCTCTTAGCTTTCCAAATAATTTGGCTTAAGCAGATCAAGCCTGTGGTTGTTGTTACATGTGTGGTGGGAAAACAATCTCAGGGGCCTTTCTGAATCCAAGTGCTGGGTTATCTGTGGGGGCAATATGAGCCTATACTCCTACTCAGCAGCCTCCACAATGTCAGCCCTCACCCTAAGAGGAGGCGGCCATCCTCATAATCTCTCCACAAAAGCTATTTGGGAGAATCTTTTCTTGGAAAAATACTTGATTTTCTAAATTCTTGTATTGCTTATAATTGATTTCAGTTACACTGGGAGGGCCAAGGGAAAAATTATTTACAACCATTGCCTATTTTTCTATTGAAGAAATGCTTAGATATTCTAATATTAATGTTGTCACCCATCTAACAGTTCTTTGTATGTGTAGTTTGTTAAAAAAATAAAATAATTATTTTTAATATTCAAATTTAGTTTTCCTTAGAATATGTGTTCTTGGAGTCATGCTTAAAATGTTCTTTCCCATCCCTTGGCCATAAGGATATTCTATAATTTCTATTTTTTTATAGCTTCACCTTTTACATTAAGTATTTAATCTGGAGGTTAAAGGTGTTAACTTTTGATTCTGGTCTCAGGCGGAGATTACACTTTATTTTTTCCATATAATTAAACAGTTTCTTTATACCATCTGTGATACAGTTCATATTTTTTTCTCTGATTAATGGTATTACCATAAGCTGAGGTAATATTACTATTTAGACATGAGTCTTTTCTGTCCCAGTTGTCGAAGTATCACACCTTAATATTCGGTAGAGTTGTCTCCCTCTTTAACCAAACTTAATCATGAATGTGTGTTCTTCTTTACTTACTTTAGAATCAGTTTGTCAGTTTTCTCAAAATTTTCTACTGTAATCTTGATTAAAATGGCATTACATCTGTAGATTAATTTGAATAAATTAGAATTACGTTTTTCATTTATATCATCTATTAATGTAGTTTAATCCTTTACTTAGTTTTCTTATGTACTTTGGTTTATTTATTTTCTTTAATATTTAGGGATTTCCTATTTACTTACCTCCTTTAGTACTTAGTTTTTTTATTTTCTTCAAAGCATTTTAGTTTCATCCATTATTTTATTATATTATTTTTAATAACTTTATAGTTTTGATTCTTTCATGAATGTTTTTAAATTTTGATCATATTTTATGCTTTCTGTTCTTAGTTTAGGGATGCAGTCTTAATTTGTAAATTTACCTTGGATTTAACAATTTGTTGTATTTTCTTATTCTAATTGCTGACTATTCATCTAATGAATCTTCTGTGTAGATAGTTTGCATCTGTAAGTAAAACTATTTTGTCTCTTTTATAGCTATTATTATTTTCCTCAGCTTTGGCCAGTATTAAGTTCAGTAACAGTTGTTCTAGTCAATAGCATTCTGGTGTATCAAGATTTTACCCACTCAAATAAGTTTGCAGTGCAGAGGAGAGTTAGAAGTAAAAGAACTCCCACCAAAATAGCTATTCAAGATAACAAGCTGGCCTGACAGAACATCTAAAACTCCAGGGTTAGAGATAGAGGAATGTATTATCTATAACAATAGCAGTAGCTAGAGTATTAACATACTCACAGTAGTTCCCCAAGCCCCAGATTCCATAGGGCAATGGTCGACAAACTCATTAGTCAACAGAGCCAAATATCAACAGTACAAGGATTGAAATTTCTTTTGAGAGCCAAATTTTTTAAACTTAAGCTTCTTCTAACGCCACTTCTTCAAAACAGACTCGCCCAGGCCGTGGTATTTTGTGGAAGAGCCATACTCAAGGGGCCAAAGAGCCGCGTGTGGCTCGCAAGCCGCAGTTTGCTGACTACGGCCATAGGGTGTCATAAGTGACAGGTGGAGTCTTCATACCCAATAGACCCTTTGCTTGGTAGTGTGCTACTTTTATCACAAGCAATTAGGAAGGCTGCACTTCTTCTGAAGGGAGACCAGATGCATTCACTGCAGGACTGTGTGATGTGTTCCTGGAAGGCATTATCTCACTTTTTGAATTTGAGGCTGCAACAATCCTCACAAATAGCCCAGGTGAAAACCCAGTCAGGGCCTTGTAATTGTGGCACACTCTGCAGGATGGCAAGACGTACAGGGGAGCCCATGGCAGTCCCCACATTGTGTTCTTGTTGGTTTCCAACAGAATGACAAAAAGTGAAATTTGCTGCTAAGTATCATGTTAAGTTTTTGGTTAGATAGGATCTATAATTTCAGGATATTTTCTCCAGTTTTTAAAGTGGTTTATTTTAAAGAGATATTGAATATTTTAAGTGCTCTTGCTGTATCTATTGAAATAACTATGAGGTCTTTTTTAGGCTATTAATGTGATAAATTATAGGTATGTGAATGTTCTCATATTTGTAAGATAAATTGTGCTTCATGACAATATATTTTATATACACTCCTGGGTTCACTCAGCTAATATTTAACTTCAAGTTTTGTATCTTGTTTAATGTGAAATGGGCCTAAAATTTTCTTTTCATGGAGTGTTATTTGCTCTAAAAGCTAAGGTTATACTAGCCTTTGAAACTAGCTCACCAGATTTCTCTTCTTTTCCAATTTCGTGGAGCAACATATCTGTCTCTTTAAAGTTTATAGAGCACACGTGTACACCTCCCTGGGTGTGCGTAGAGGGGTGCAGTCTTGGTTTGTTGGGATTTTATTTTTTCTTTGAATTTTGTTGCTGAGAAACTCTGATTACTATTTCAATATTCTTTAGTGATTATCATTAAATTCAATTTTATCTTTCACTCTGTAAAGTTTTATCTACTTTGTCTAAGTTTAGAATTTATAGAGTTGAGCATATTTTTAAATGTCTCATATCATAGTTCTTTTCCCTTTTTTTAATATGTGTAATTTAGTTGTTATTTTTGTTCTCTGTTGCACTGAGTTCTAGTTTTCTTCTTGTTTCTTTGGACTTATTTTGTTGCCTTTTCTCTAGTGTCATGCTGAATACTTACCTCATTTGTTTTTATTTATTCTTCATTATGTATTTAAATCTTTAAATTTATCTCTAAGACTGTTTTTGTTTTGCCTCACAATTTTTAAAAAACAATGCTGTCATGGGTATTCAAACTTAATTATTTCATTGTTTCCTTATGAATTTCTCTGACCAAAATATTGACAGTTAGTTTTTATTTAGTTTCTTGACATAAAGACTGTTTCATTTTTGTCACTTTTATGTTGTTACTTTATATATATCAGAGAGGAAGAGAGAGGGAGGAGAGATAGAAACATCAACAGTGAGAGAGAATCATTGATTGGTGGCCCTCTGCACACCCCTCACTGGGGATCGAGCCTGCAACCCAGGCATGTGCCCTGACTGGGAATCAAACAGGTTTATAGGTCAATGCTCAACCACTGAGCCACGCCAGCTGGGCAATAATTGAATCTTAAAAAACAGAATAAATGAACAAGAAGAACAGAAACAGAAAGATAATGTTTTGTGGTTGCCAGATGGGAGATGGGTTAGGGGGGTGGGTGGAAAAGGAGACTGAATTAAGATCTACACAATGGTTGTTACAGAATAGTCACAGGAATATAGAGTACACCATAGGGAATATAGTCAATAATATTCTAATAATTATGTATGGTGTCAGATGGATATGAGATGATCACTTAGTAAGTTATATAATGTCTAATCACTAGGGTATACAAGTGAAACTAATATAATAATTTCAGCTGTAATTGGAAATAAAAAAAAAAATGATTTAAAAAAAGAGTTGTCCAGTACCATAGCTATCACACAGAGTTTCTAATAGTCCAAAACAACATTCCAATGTAAAACCTTATATTCATTTCCAAGGACTATATCCTCCTCCAGTGTAGTTATCCTATAAAAGAATCTTTCAAGTGCTCTTCTGTTTTCTATATGCTTGGTCTGATGACTTTCAATAGTGGCAATTTATAATATAGCAGCCTCTCCAATACTCTGAAAAATCAAAGCATACAAAAACTATTTCTCCTGATACAGGTTAGGATCAAATAAAAGAAAAAGAGTGTCCAACATAGGAAGACTACTCCTTACCTTATGAACTTTTGGTAGAAAAAATGTTTCTGAGGTTTATTTCTATGTGTTTTGCTGTATAAAAACACATAAGAAAATATGCACCTCAGTATTTTATGGCATGTTTATTTGAAGACTTAAAAATGAATGTTTTTTAAATCAGATTATGAATGAACCAATTATCAGAAATTTACTTTTTTAAATTGATTTGAGAGAGAGAGAGAGAGAGAGAGAGAGAGAGAAACATAGATGTGAGAGAGAAATATTGTACACACCCTGATCGGGGATCAAACCCACAACCTAGGTATGTGCTCTGACCAGAAATGAAACCCACAACCTTTTGGTGCATGGAATTACACTCCAACCAACTGAGCCTCCCAGCCAGGGCTACTTTAAAATCTACTATAATGAAATATATTATTTCTTTGCTATCTGAGTGATGTCTTCATTCTCTCATACAGAATACTTAAATAACTGTATAAACCTAGAACATGCTCAAGTCATAAACAGCAAATATATATTCTAAAAATAACATCAGTTTTTACTTTATCAATGGAATTTCAATAGCATATTAAATTCCCGAGATTTCAATCATCTTATGGACCTAAGTTCCTATTGCTTCCAGTGAATCTGTTCTTGCTAGAATTCTGAAGATCCACAAACCATAAACATGAAACTTATTTACCAATTATTCACTTGTCAAGCAACTGAGTACCTACCATATTATATGCCAGCTAATAAAAAGCTGCATGGTGCCTACCTGTCCACAGAAAGCTCACACTCTAGTAGAGGTACAAGGCATTTCACTTAATGGTATGAATTCATTCATGAGTATAGCAGGGCGATTCATTGATAACAACCAATGCTTTCATTTCAAATTTAGTAATTCCCTTCTGGCTGGTAACCCATCCCCCACTTTTCTATTACCACATGGGAGCAACTTGGGCTATTCTCTCCCACAGCCTCAGAGAGTGCAGGTGCAGAGAAAGGATTTAGAGTCAAAATAAGTTGATCAAGGATCACCAAAAATCAAGTTCATGCCCGGCTGGTGTGGTTCACTGGTTGAGCATCAACCCATGAACCAAGAAGTTACTGGTTTGATTTCCAGTCAAGACATATGCACGGGTTTCGGGCTTATTCCCTGGTGAATACAGGAGACAGCCGATTGATGTCTCTCTCTCTCATAGATGTTTCTATCTTTCTATCCTCCCTTCCTCTTAAAATCAATAAAGACATATTGAAAAATCTATTAAAAATGCCTTATCAAATGCATGCCATCAATAATGGCTCTGGAAACAAGTGATGATAATGTAAGAGTAAGGGCCATGTTTTTATTTAGTTTGTCTGTTTTTTGTTCCATGGCCTGAAAAGTGAAGTGAATACTCTCAAGGACCAAGAGAGATGTAACTAACTGGGATGTCTGAGAAGGAGCCATGAACACCTAACATCCCAACAAAGGATTAATTTTTGTTAATAGGAGGTTGTGGCAGGTGATAAAACCACCATCTATGTTTGGAGATTCATAAGACAAAAGAGCTGATTTGGGCCGGCTTCCCATCTGGAACACTGGAAGGTAAAGGTTACACTTCCTCAGAAATTCTCCACATCACCATAGTCAGGAAATTAGGGTAACAGCAAAGACACTGCATGACATGCCAGGGGTAGAGAGAACCTAAGGCAGCACTCAGTGTCTCCTGCTGCACAAAATGACTTAGGAAAACAGCCAGAATGTATGCGCCTTCAAGAGGGAACAAAAGTGGAGAGTGAAAGAGGGTGTGTCTACAGACCCGAAGGTGTCTTGGGGGACTGGCAAGAGGATTCACAGAAGAATAAGTCATGAGCCAGAGTCTGGAATAAAATGGAAATGTAGACACTCAGGGGATATAAATAAGGACAAATGCAAATAATTGGGGACCAGATACTGTATCCCTGTTCCTCAGCCCCAACACCCCCATGCCATAGTCTTACATTAAATACCTAGAAATGTAGGTGTCACAGTGGAGACAAAAAGGGGAAAAAAATCCCTGAACAAATGAGTTTAAATCTGAAATATACTAATATATTACTGGGAAACTAATAACTGAGAAACTAGAATATACTAACTTTTCTTTCTCAAAGGATAAATGTGGTACAGGGATTAACATAGAAGCAAAATTGATTTATAGAAATAGAACTTTTCTGAACCTCTAACGTTTGTGGATATTTAGAGAATAAAATGAGAAGAACTTTTCAAAATGCTTAATATAGTGTCTCCTGCCAAAAATTGTTAAGGTTCCAAAATTTTATCTTTCTTCCAAGTTAGCTTGCTACAGATAAGGGCATGCTGGCAGACACATAAGACTCCTAGGTCAGTGATGAAAGACCATTTATTACTCAAAACACTAACAGTGGCCAAATATCAGAATTTTTGGTGGCATCTCCATGAACCCCAATTCCCACGGGCAAAAATAATAGGGCCAAATGACACAAGCAGTGGGATGCATTACAAGAGAGCAACTCCGAATTTAGGAAACCCGAATCTTTTATAATGAGCAGTAAATATGCCTGCCTTTTGCTCTGAAGAGAGATTCTTCAGGGCTGTTCACTATTAATCATCGTGAAAAAGTTTATTTTTCTAATATGTTGACTTTTGTTCTGATATAATGTTTTAATGTATACATGAACTGAGTTTTCACCATTTCTTCTGCAACTGATTTATCTGCTATATAGGTTTTGCAGTCTACTTTAATCCAATGTACATCTCCCTTTGGTCTTTTATCAATGTAGTTAGTATGCATTTTAAAGTGCTCCTTGCCAAAGCCCACGTGGGAAATGCTGATTTAGCATGCCTAAAATGCAGTTGCGTTCTCAGCAAAATCCATGCGCTGTAACATTAACTGAACAAACAATTGACAAATAATAATAGATAAATGTGTCCTTTTCCTTCCCTCTCCTTGCTTTCTAATCAACCTTGCATACACACTTTCAAACACAGTATTGATCTGTGTTTGCGTCTTAAGCGGGTTTCCAAGGAACTAGTACCAGTTATTCTAACTAAATATAATTTAACTCACCTCACCGTTAACCAAGTATTTTATAATACTCACTTAGAATACTTCAGGATATATGTGGACTATAATTTCACTCATTCATTATTTCAACCAAGATGCCCTAAAAAATAGCAATTCATTTGAATGGTCTAAACATTCATAAAATCCTCTTTTCTATTAATCAACATCAAGCTTATTTTGTACTATACTATACTATACTATACTATACTATACTATACTATACTATATTCACATACATACACATACACAGTGGATATTAATATTTTTGTGTCCACATTCCTTGTAGCAAGCACATCCCACATTTATCAGGTCTGCCTGTATTACCTTTTCCATATTAAAACAATCCTTTCTCAAAACCATTAAAAAGGGAATTTCAACAGAACCAACTCAATCCTAAATGGTTCAGAATCACTTTCCTTAAGAAAAGTTTTCTTTTTTCAACCTTAGGTTATATTACTATTTTGTTTTTTAGGCATATGTATTTGTGTATGTGTGTTTGCATCCATGTTATAGAATACCCTATGATTCTGATAGGATTAGAAATGTATTCAGATGTCAGCTTCCAATTTGCATCATAGATTTTTTAATATGGTTACATAAACAAACAAACAACAACAACAAAAAACTAGAGTCACTTAAAAATGCTATTTACTCCCTAGTGTAACAAGATAACAAAGAATACAACAATGTTCACATGATTATTTCTACCATAATAAAGAACCACAGCGTCATGACCAACTTTTCCGATCAACAAAACATTTGACTCTGTAAGTAGATCCTGGCTCTATTAATAGTGCCAGACATTTTTGCAATAAGGCTTCCCTGCATTTCTACCAGGAAAATTAAAATGCGGTCTGATTTACTATGTAGCAATTTGAAAACATGTTGTAACTCTAAGAGAGCATTTCTTTAGCAAGTTTTTAATCAATCCAATTGAAATTTATAGCTTACTTAATGATGAAAAAGAGTGAGGTACTAAAAACATCCTGATTTTCTCTTTAAATAAATAACAATAATTGAGTTCTTGGTATGTACCAGATACATATATTATTTAACCCTCACAACATATAAAATAAAACAATTGGAGGAGAGGTAGGTTCCATGATTATCCCCACGTGGGAAATACTGAGGAGTACATAAGAGAAAGAAATATTTAAAACTAGAGGCCTGGTGGACAAAATTTGTGCACTGGAGGGGGGGGTCCCTCAGCCTGGCCTGTGCCCCCTCAGCCTGGCCTGTGCCCCTTGCAGTCTAGAACCCCTCAGGGGATGTTCACCTCCCAAGGATCAGGCCTAAGCCGGCAGTCAGACATCCCTCTCGCAGACCGGGATCCCTCACTCCTTACCTTCCGCCTGCTCGCTACTCCTTACCGCTCGGCTTGCTGTGTCTTCCCCCTGGTGGGGAGGGACCACAGGAGGGCTCCAGGGCGTGTCTGGCCCATCTCACTCAGTCCTGATCAGCCGGAACCCAACAGCAAGCTAACTTACCGGTCAGAGTGTCTGCCCTTTGGTGGTCAGTGCACGTCATAGCAAGCGGTTGAGCGACCTTATCATATCATTAGCATATTGCACTTTGATTGGTTGAACAGATGACCAGATGACCAGACACTTAACGTATTAGGCTTTTATTATATCAGATAGAGGCAGTGGCATGCCAATTGCAGGGGAGGGGTGTCCAGGGGGTTGTAGAGGAGCAGTTGACCCCAGAACAGTGTATAATATATGCCATATACATATAAAAATAAAATGAGGGATGCATTGTACATAGAGATGGTAGTAAATGATAGACAGATAGATAGGCTGCATTTCATATAGAGAATTTGAAAATAATACAATTAAAAGCCAATTTACTTTATATTATGAACATGCACTAATGGTGAACAAATATTCTTCCCTGAAAATAATATTGTTTTAAAAATCCAAGCCCCAATAAATAGTTACAATAACAGTTGATGTTTAAATTAGCTTAGTATTATCACTTACTCTTTAATAAATATTGAATTCTACATGGTCATTTTAAAGTTGAAAATACTAACCATGTTTGGATGTGTAATAAACCCATGAGAATCATTATACCAGGAATAACAATTATATATTACACAATGCTGATAGCCATTCACAGCAGGTGAATTGTTAGTCTTTCTCTAAAAGCATTATACTCTTTTCATAGGAAACTAAGACAATGATTATCTTTCTTTCCAAGTTTGTATTACATAAGTACATACATACATACATACATACATACATTCATAAGGCAGGGTTGGGAACTGGATGGAGGATTGAGAGCATTTGATATTATTTTACTATAGGATTTTGGACTTCCCATTCCAATTTTGTGACTTTTACCACACCTATTCATATTGATCATACCATACCATACTGATCCCACTTCTGTCTGCTCTCTTTAATTTTCTATGTCACTGAAGATGAGGAGTTGGATCACTGAGCAGCTGTGCACACTGGTCAATCTATGGCCTGGAACCAATTTCTTATTGTTTTATTCAGTTACTATATGCACATTTTGCATTTCACTCCAAGTTCATTCCTGTATATCTTGAGGATGACCTACTGCTGGGACTGACCAGCAGACCCTGAGCAACGAATGAATGATTACTCTGACACAAGTTTCTAAGAAAGAGAGGGCTAAGGGACTGCCTGGCTAAAGGAACCAGACAGCCCCATTCACCTGCCTCCTTAGGCTTTTATTGTAACAACAGCTTGAACTAAAATTAACTATTAGATACTATCAGCAGGGTAAGCATCCTTGAGAAGACACATGTGTCTGTGATGTCTTTAAGCGAGGACATTTTGAAGTCTAAATATAAAGATTCCAGTGAAACACCTGGGGCTCAGACTTGTTTGGAAAAGTCAAGGCACAGTCAGCCGTCTTCAGCAAGGTCCCCTTAGTCGCCCCCAACATTTGGGAGATTCCTCTTTACAGACTTTCCAACCAAGTCCCGTGCTTTCCCATAACCTATGTAATCCCCCTTCCCTGAGAACATTCCTCCCCAGTCATATGGTCAGAGGGGAAAGCTCCCAGCAGACATGTTTGTCCCCTGAGACACCACTCCCTGGGCACAACATATAGGCCCAGGATGGGTAGCTGAACCAATGCAGTCCCTGTCTCGTTAGTCTGTGTTTGGCAAGAAGAGATTAGTTTCTCAGTTTGGTATGGCTCTAATAAAGAAGACAAGTAAAATTTGTAGGTTATATAGGGAACTTATTTTCTGCATATACACTGCAAAACACCTAAACTGGGCTACAGGTATACAGAGAGAGAATGAAGCAACAACATAGGGAGTGGAAAGAGAGAGAGAGAGATTCAAGAACAAATATGAAAAGACTTCAAACAACTCTTCATCCCAATTCCAATATCTTCCTAAGATCTAGGACAAACTCATTACAGTCATATAATAATTGGCTTTCTATTTCAACTAGGTCAAGGGTTTTTTTCCTCCCGCAAAAGACCAAAAAAGAAATATAGTTTATTTCTATACAACTACTAGGGTCAAACTCTGCTTTAAAAAAATCAATGTGATAACATTAACAAATCCCTTTCAATTTCAAGTCCATAGAACAGGCAATTTGCTTCTATATGACTTTACAGATTAACACCAAACATTCCCAAAACTGGCTTAAGTACATTTATCTAAAGATGAACCATACTGAGCAAAGTCTCTCTCTCTCTCTCTCTCTCTCTCTCTCTCTCACACACACACACACACACACACACACTCACACACACAAAGACTATACATATTTTTTATATATCCAAGTGTTATTGCTCACAGAAAGAATGATTTATGATTTGTATGGAGGCAACATGACACTGTGATCCTCCCCAGACGGACTATTTGTAAAATGGTGTTAAAAAATGATTAAAGAAGACAATGTAGGTGATACAAACAAACTTTATTTAACGCTTCCTGGAGTAAACAATCTTGTTTTGGAGAACTACAAAATGGGATGGAAGGAGGGAAGCTTTTATAAGATAAAGAATAAAAAACAAGGCAGGGAAAAATAGAAAATATGTGGTAGGCTGGGGCCATATAGCTGATCTCATTTGGGGTGAGAAGGCCCAGTGTTACCTGGCATTTGGGGATTAGCTGACTGAATATATTTCACTTCTGGCCAAGTGGGTCATTTAGAAAGAAGATGAAAATATCTAAGTTTTGGTTTCCTGGCATGGCACTCTGGGTAGGAGCAGTCTATCTGGAGCCTAGAAAGTTATTTCAACAGTGGCCACAGTATTGTCTCATTATATCTCCAAATATAGGCTTTAGGTATATTACAAATATCACATTCAACATCCTTATTATCTTCTTCATTATTAAATATAGGCGATGTTAAACATCACATGACAGTCTAGGGCAGGGGTTCTCAACTAGAAATTTTATCCACAAGGGCACATTGGCAAGATCTTGAGAAAATGTTTTGTCATAACCCAGAGAGAAGGGTTATCAACATCTAGTGAACAAAGACCACATGCTGCTATGCACAGCATAAGGCACACCAAAACATTATATTCAAAATGCAATAATGCCAAGACTGAGAAATGTTGGTCTAGTCCTACTCATCCTAAAATCCTGAAATAGAGTTAAGCTAGCACGATGTACTATTTGTGACATGAACAGAAACAAGATGGCTTGGCATGAACACTATAGATGGGCTGAGGTGAGATAATCATTAGCAAAGTGATTTGACAAAATATTTAAGACCCAAAGGGACAATCTATATATATAAAACCCTAATATGCAAATAGACTGAACAGCAGAACTGAATAACCAGTCTCTATGACATGCACTGACCACCAGGGGGCGTGCGTGGAATATGATGGGCATCGGCGGCAGGCAGCAAAGCACGAAACATGGCGAGGTGGGATGGTGGAACAGGTGAGTGGGGGTGCCAGAGCAAGGCAGGGCACTAGTCACTGTCATTGGGGTGAGCTTCGAGTGGTTACTGAAAATTCTTTGCTCCCCCCTCACACCACATTCCCACCTGGCACTTGCATCTGCTGCTGGTGCTGGACCTGATCGCTTGGCGCAAGCGCCAGCTGCTGGCCCTAATTGCCCCTCAGGGCTTCTCCACCTCCCCCTGCTCCTGAGGGGCGATTGGGGCCAGCAGCCGCCTCTTGCACCTACTGCCAGTGATGGCCCCACTTGTACCCGCAGCTGGTGCCGAAGCCACTGCTCCCACCCGCTGCCAGCGCCCGGCGCTGGTCCCAATCACTCAGCACCGCCAGCAGGTGCAAGCAGTGGCTGCTGGCCCTGATAGCCCCTCAGGGCTTCTCCACCTCTCCCTGCTCCTGAGGGGTGATTGGGGCACCAGCCACCACTTGCACCTTTGATGGCACCAGCCCCACTAGCACCTGTTGCTGGTGCCGGCCCCAATTGCTCCTCACCATCAGCGGGTGCGAGTGGGGCCAGCATCATCCATGCGTGGGAGCAGCGGTGGTGGGAGCAGGGCTGCTGGCAGACAGGGGACCAGGGGCAGCGGCGGGAGGGGCCAGGCGGGGGCGCGAAGGATGGGCCGAGACCCGCCTCTGTGCCCACTGCAGCCTTGTGGCCCACAGTTCCTTTCAAGGTGCACAAATTCGTGCATTGGGCCCCTAGTACAGTTAATAATGTGATATCCATATGGATGACAAGAAAACCACATGGCAGATGAGCCTCAAGACATGGCTATGACCTATGTTCTTTGACAGAGATTCATGGACCAATTCCAGTGGAAATATTAAAGCTTCCTGAAGCTTTGGCTCTACACATGGAAAGAAGTAACCACCAGCAAAGAAGAAAAGGTTGTGGGCCACATTTCTAACTTTGCTGTCACACAAACACTAATAGACTACACTCCCCATCAACAGCAGCATCTTCAGACATGAAAGATAAATGCAAGTGTGCTTGGGTATACCCCAGACAATAATCAAGCAGAAAACAATGCCCAGGTAGGGGAAATTGATTAAAATAGAATTGTAGACAGGAGCGTAATTCATGCTTATCTAAAGAATAAGCTTTAAAAAAATCTTGTGTCTAAATACTAATGTCATTGTATGAAAATGTTGCCAGAGCCTAAACTCTTTGTTCTGAATGAATTTCATAATGCTGTCTGAAATCTGAGCACATTATTTAAAAATTTAGCATGTCTACTCACCTTAGTGACTACAGGTAACTTTAATTCAAACTGACAAACAGGTGGAAATAAAAGATAATTTGACAACATTCAAATCAAGAAACTATGTTTCCTTAGTCCTACGTTAATTTTTAATAAATTAAAGTAAACACACCAACAAATACACCCCACACTTTGTCATAATGTCATTAACTCATTTTCTTAGTCTGGTAAATGTTTATCACCACAATTTGGCTACAACCCTGAATTAATCTAGATCTTTCTTTGTAGGCCCTGAACCAGTAATTTTTAAATGATAGGCCACAGGGCTATTGTAATGGGTCTGCTAATCTGTATATTTACATCAAATACAGTCTTTGGAAAAACATGTCTCCCTTACACTATTTTTTAAATTTTTTTAATTAATAAGGTAAATATTTTCTTCCAATTATTTAATTAATTCTAATGTATTCACAACCATTAAGTGGTAGAAATACAATTATTATCAAGGGAGTACTTTTGTATTATTTACAAATACAAAATGTTAAAAACCACTATTTATGCTGGGAGAACTGAATTTCTGCTTTTACGTTCCTTGAATTTATGTAAAAAAATGTCAGCTAACCATGGGATATTCCTTCTCATTCCACATTTGCTCACTGTGGCATTCACAGCTGTCCAAATCTACCTTGGAATTCATATTTCCCTTCAAGATCAAAGTTTAGTGTACTTAGCTGTGGGCTTTGTTGATCCATTCTTCTTGAACTTCGTTTGGGCCCATAATTACATGCCCAATATAGAGAAAAATGTCAAAAAAGAAATAGATTTCAATTTCAAGCTTCAGAGGAGTTCTGATGATAAAAATGTGGGGAAAATGATGAAAAATACCTTGGCGGATGTTCCCTGGTTTTTAGGGACAATACACTATGTAGTCACTCTAAGCAAGGATACCTGTCAATTCTGAGTTTTGGCTATTGCTAGGGGAAGTTGTCATTTTAAAAAAAGGAAAAACTCTTTTTGATGTAGAAAAATATCTAGCCATGCTACTTGCTATGCAAAAACAGTGGGATTGCTTTCTGCATGCCAGAAGCAGGGCAAAGGTACAACACACCCACTGCTGGGGCCCATTAGCATCTTTTGTCATAATACATGGCAAATGGACCAGTAACTACCCACTGCCAATTAGAGTGATGATGAGCCAACCTAAAATAGGCAGGTGAGCAGACTAAGTGCCCCTGTGGTTTGCCAATTACCTAAATTATCTGCGGTAGTTTTAGCGCACAGCTACCATGAATACAAATATAAAACACTCTAGTATTCAGGAGAGTTAGGCGCTGCTTGGTGTCAAAAAGCAGAGAGAAAATAAGCAGGATTTCCAGAAGCTTAGTCCTAGAAATTGTGATATCCAGTGTCACCCAGATGAAATACTATCCTGCATCTTGTTTGACAATTCTGTCTCCTCTAGGGAAGGCTCCTGAAATAGGAAGCATCAATTCTGTGCTCAATGTCACCAATCAATTGCACAAATCGTTCTCCATGATTCTAAGCAAATGGACACTAGAACAATCCATGGCAATGAAGGAAGAGTTGGTATCAGAAGACCTCAATTAAATGAAACTACTTTTACCAGAAAAAAATATTCCATATAGTAGATCTGGGGAAAGAACCAGAAAGAAAAGGCAAACAAGAGAATTGCAATTCCTGCCTTTCCCTCAAAGGATAAAGATTTTTTTAAAAATCAACGATGTCCTTTGTCCCAAATCATAAAGGCTGAGCAATGGCCTTGTGAAAAGACTTTGACTTTGACTTCATCCTAGAACATTTACTTTGGTAGCATTACTCTTTCAGGGGAAACCACTTTCATTTTCTCATTGTTCTCACATTGGAAATTACTAGGAATAATGAGAGAGCTCAACACTATTTTAAAGGCAATGCAACATTTTCCGATTTTAAAAAAAATTATGCTAACTTATATGTTTAACATTTCCCCATCTTTCGGAAAATTACGTACATACTGGCTTCTGAATGTGGCGTTGGGTGTGAGTACATGGTCTGAGGCCATTGTGTTCCTGTTCACTTAGACATCACAATAGGGTAGCACAGAGTAAATACTTCAAAAGAAGGGTGCATGCTCGGGGGATAATATGCACAGTGGCTGTGTTTAAGGCTAATAGCAGCAGTCAGGAATCTGAGTTATACTGCTCCAGCTCTGAACTAATATGTGATCTTTGACAAGTCACTTAATCTCTCATCATTCTTAACTGTAACGATAGTTTATCTAAATTATAATAGCAGATAATAATACCTTGCTTGGAGTAGTGTGGTAAGACTTGATTAATTGTCATGTGTGAAGCACTGTAAGGTCTTTGGATAAAATATATTACTGAAGCGCACAGCATTAATATTATTCATCCATTAACAATGTTTTCTTGTGTAATGGTCCAATATACTATCAGTTTAAGACACATAGGGGAACACTGTTAAGATATAGTAATAGAAGGATAAGCATTTCACTGCTCCTTGCATACATTCATGTTTTACAAACTAGTCTATTGTACAGAATATTCAATATAGTTACTAAATTCCACACCGACTGTTTTATTATGCTAATTGATAATCTACTGTGCTCCGAAGATTTAAAAAAATGAAATTAAACTGAAAAATCAAAGGGTAACAACTTTATAATGCCTCTTTAATTTAGCGAAATACAATTAAAGTCACACAGTGATAGAATTGAGTGTGAATACTAAGATGACTATAACTGACAAAGTAAACGTTAGAGCCAAGCTGAATAAAAGCAAAGGAAAATGCCAATGCAGTGCAGTGCCATGGGATACCTGTGTCGGCTCATAAAAATGAACTCTCAGAAGTCCATAGATGTCACAGAAGAGAATGTTCTGAAGAATGTTTATGTCACTGGAAACGTTTTTTGAATCAGATAGAAATGCACACATTGAAAAGTAACACAAAATTCATTATTTTTTTATTCAGAAGAAAAGCATGCTGAGAAAGAATTAGACCTACTAAGCTTATCTGAGTTACTTCATATGGTAAACAGATAGGATTCAAGCCTTCCTGCTTTAATATAAGACACAAAACATGCATAGGCATGCGCATGCTCATACACACACACACACACACACACACACACACACACACACACACACACACAATCTATGAATATATAATTTAAATGTCCAATCGAATTGATAACTCCAGTGAGCTTCCCTTATGTAACCAATAGGAGTGGGCCTTTTCTGTGACATATAGTAATTCCACAATTGCCATTCTTTACTTGATTACAGCCTAAATGAAAAAATGACTATACTTAGGTAATTGGTACAAAGCCTTAGATCAGATCTTAAAAACACATATAAAATTCCCCTTCTAGGAATTTAGCATCCGTACGGCTGTATTCTCATTCTCATATTTTTTCAGCAGAAAATGTGGAATGGCAGAGAAACTTTTATGAAGGGCAAAATATTTCTGAAGAGTAATGTTCTAACTTTTAAACTAATGCCAATATTATTCTAGTATGTCACTCAATAATATATGCTTAGTTTTAGAAATCAGAAAACTCTCAAACCTTTGAGATAAAATTGACAGACAATGATGGTATGTCTGTTGCTCCTACATCGGTCTGTAACTCTCAGCAATACCACAAGCAAAGACACAAATATATAAGTAGAAAGTGAGAAAAAATAGCAGGTAGTAAATGAGCAGGGGACAGTAACAGAACACAAATAATTGGGACTATATCTTATTTTGATAGAATGTCATCTTTGGGGAATAAGCTTGTATGTGAGGAAAGGGTAACTGAAAGTTTGAGAACTTTTTTCTACAAATGTATATATTTGTTCTTAATTAACTTATTTATTATAGCATTGTGAATTTTAAGAATGCATATCATGTTTTAGCAGGACTATACCAGCTTTCTCTATGTGATGGGATAATGAATGCTTTTTTAATACACTGTTTTTCTTATTTGAGTTTTATAATATTTAAATTACTTTTATGATTAGAAAAAGAAGAACACTATTAACATTTTTGGCAGAGTATATGAAACCGTTGCTTCCTGAAACATTGACAATTGTTCCAAAAGTTCCAAATTTTCTATCATCACTGATAAAATCTTACTCAATATGTAGAACTTATATGATTAAAATACAAAAATAATATTTATATTGATGAACACTAGAGTTCCAGATGCTCCTACTATGTTTCATACTTCTGAACAATACAACTATAGCTTTCATGAGAAGCATGAAAAAATAAGTTTTATAGCAACACTTAGTGTTTCCTAAATGTATCCAATGGAAATTGTTTCACTTCAAAGTGAAATTTCAAGGAGGCTGCTCCAAACTAAAGACAATAAAACATTCTGGATTCCGGACGACACTTTTATAAAGTGGTTATCTATCTTCTGAACCTGGGTGCCAGAAATAGCAGAAAAAGCATGGATAATGTAAAATTCCTCCTCCACACCTAAACAAATGAATGTTCATCACGCCTGCCAAGGATATCAAAGGGAAAATGAATTTCTTCTCTTCTCATAATATTTCTAAAGGGAACCATCATTAGCAGCAGAAATAATGCAAAAGAGTAAGACAATAGCAGTCAAGATTTATGTGCTAGCCTGTTTATATAGGTCTCTGCTCAGTTGGATTTCTTCCAAGCCAAGCTGCCTCTATTAAAGGTAGTCATATTCACCACAATCACCCATTTGTTATGAACTACCCAACCAAAAATGTCCCCCAGTAACTCTCTATAAATATGTAAACGTAGTGGCCCATGCACCAAATATTTTTCAAAAAAAAATTTTAATATCTCATATTTTATTTTTAAATTTATATTACAAATGTCTGCTAAAGAAAGAAAGAAAAATATATGCCCCTATACATGGCATTGTATATTTGGTTAAATCAATAGTGGGCCCGTGACATTTCTTAGAAATTACTTCCTTGGTTACATGAACTAGGATGTAATCTGGTCAGCATTGATATACAGATTAAATGAGAATGCATATAACTTTCTGGGAATATAGTATAGCTCTGTAAAATATGTTACTACATAAAATGCTAAAGCAGCATTCTAATAACGTACAATCTTCTTGTCTTCAAACATAGTAATGCCTGCCTTTAACAAAGTCTTTCAACTCCCTAAGAATTTATTCTATTCTGTTATTTTGATATTAGTTGTAACATTATTGGCATCTTGTACTAGAAATTGATGAAGAAACAGTGTCATTTTAGCAGATAGTGAGGTGCATTTTTAAGATCAAAGCATTAGAGTTACTCACCTGGACTATTTCTGGCTTCACCACTTGCTGTCTGTGACCACAGGCAAATTGAGTGGACTCTATTTATCAATTTGCCCAGGAAGATTCTCATAGGAGCATCACAACAATTAAGATAAATAATCCATGTAACACAGTAACTAATATATACTAAAATTTCATATTGTAGTTATTAGAATTTATCTCCAAAGTAATGATTTTTCCAAAAAAGAACACTGCCATCTTGCATACTTTAGGGAAACTGCCACTAAAGAGACAAATAACAGTCAAATTTTTGTAACTATATTCTGTATATCCTATCTAATAAAAGAGTAATATGCAAATTGACCATACCTCCACCACACCCACAAGCCATGCCCACCAGCCAATCAGGAGAGAGTATGCAAATTAACCCAACAAAGATGGCTGCGGCCATGGAGCTTAAGCAAGCAGGAGGCTTGGGTTTCCCCGGCAATGGAGGAAGCCAAGCTTCCCTGCTGCCCTGGCCGGCCTAGGCCTACATTCAAGGCTACAAAGTTTCAATTATAGAAGATAAATAAATCCCAACAAAAATGACAGCAGCCACAGAACTGGAGAGAGCAGGAGGCTTGAGTTGCCCCTGGCGATGGAGGAAGCCAAGCTCCCGCAGCCCTGGCCTGCCTTGGCCTCCACTACAAAGTTTCAATTATAGAAGATAAATAAATCCCAACAAAAATGGCTGTGGCCACGGAGTGAGCAGGAGGCTTGGCTCCGCTCAAGGCTACAAAGTTTCAATTATAAAAGATAAATAAACCCCAGATACCAGGGCCTCCGCTTGGGTAACCAGGGGGCGTGGCCAGCCTGCAAACCACCACAGGCCCCTCGCCCAGGCCGCTCCATGCCCCAAGGGAACCCCCAACCTGATTCGGGACACCCTTCAGGGCAACCAGCTGGCCCCCACCCGGGCACCAGGCCTCTATTCTATCTAATAAAAGAGTAATATGCAAATTGACCACCACTCCAACACACAAGATGGCTTCCCCCATGTGGTCAAAGATGGCTGCCCCCATGTGGACACAAGATGGCCGCAACAAGATGGCCAGCAGGGGAGGGCAGTTGGGAGGGACCAGGTCTACAAGGGAGGGCAGTTGTGGGTGATCAGGCCAGCAGGGGAGGGCAGTTAGTTAGGGGTGACCAGGCCAGCAGAGGAGGGAAGTTGGGGATGACCGGGCCTGCAGGGAAGGGCAGTTGGGAGGAACCAGGGCCTGAAGGGGAGAGCAGTTAGGGGTGACCAGGCCTTCAGGGGAGGCAGTTAGGGGTGACCAGGCCTGCAGGGGAGGGCAGTTAGGGGCAATCAGGCTGGCAGGGAAGCAGTTAGGAATCAATCAGGCTGGCAGGGAAGTGGTTAGGGGGTGATCAGGATGGCAGGCAAAGCAGTTAGGGGCAATCAGGAAGGCAAGCAGGCAAGCAGTTGGGTGCCACCAGTCCTGGATTATGAGAGGGATGTCCGACTGCCCGTTTAAGCCCAATCCTACCTGGATCGGGCCTAAACAGGCAGTCGGACATCCTTTGAGGGGTCCCAGATTGGAGAGGATGCAGCCTGGGCTAAGGGACACACCCCCGTTCACGAATTTCGTGCACCAGGCCTCTAGTAGAAATATATATATATATATATATATATATATGTATATATATATATATATATTATTGTTTGAAGTATTACAAACAGTGATACATATGTCTCCTTTTTTTCCCCCCATTGACCTCCCCCCAATCTCCCCTACCCCCCAGTACATGCCCTTACCTGCCCCCCCACCCAGTGTCTTGTATCCACTGGTTATTCTTATATGCATGCGTACAAGTCCTTCGGTTGATCTCTTACAGCCTGCCCCCCCTAACCCCCCCCCCACCAACCTCCCCTGCCTTCCCGCTGTAGTTTGGCAGTCTGTTCAATGCTTCTTTGCCTCTGTATCTATTTTTCCCCCATTTCTTTCCTTTAAAAAATCTTGCCTCCACAGACTAGAAATAAACATATAATAACAAAAAACGTTTGAGTCCCAATTTCAATGTCCAACAATTCTGAGTCCCCGTTTCAATGTCAAACAGTTCCTTATGTGTACATGTCAGCAATGATATCTGAATGGTGGGCACATGGTGGGCAATGCAGGTCCGACCCTCTCTGGTTTGGTCCTAGGCAACCTGCAGCGATGCACAGCTGCTGACTGCTAGCATGGCAAGGCGTCGTCAGCGTCTTTCATCTCTGGACTGTTTCTCCTCTTGTCTTCTTGGTTGGAGCAGACCTGTCAATTCCTCTTTGTTGCAAAAATCCACATGGTCTTGGAGTTGTTTTCTGAAAATATACAAACATATTCTCGACCAAAAGTTAATAAAGGAATCTTTCCTATATAATTGATTTGGAATCCTTTTTATTTTTGCCCAAATGATTTTCCTTTGTCTTATTTAGACACCATGTGTTTTTTTCATGGGTGTCTTGCTGTTAGCATTACAAATGAAAATTAATTTTGTAAAGCAAAATTTTTCTAGATGTAATTTACTTATAGGATATTTTTCCTTACATAATATTATCCTACTATCCCCCCCTTTTTTGATTAGTGGAGTATAATATAATTTGTTTTGCTTCATTGCTATATTGCCATTTATTTAGGATATCGTTTATTGTTAAGATTACCACAAAGAAAAGCAATCGAATTATTAAGCTTCTGGATAAATACATTTAAAATTCTGCCTCCACACATCTAATAATGTTGAGTTCATTGAAAACGTTAGTTAAATTTCATTTTTGACATAAGTTATGATAAAGAAATATTTTTTATTCATTTTATTTATTTTAGTTTAAAAATATTTATTGTTAAAAGTATTACATATGTCCCCCTTTTCCCCCCATTGATCCTTTCTAGCCCAGCCCCTACCTCCCATCCCAGGGCTTCACCACCCTATTTTCTGTATCCATGGGTTATGCATATATGCATACAAATTATTTTGTTGATCTCTTCCCACCCATCCACCCACCCCTGCCTTTGACTAAATCTTTTACTTTTCAGTAATTATTTTAGAATCTTCTAGAAGTTGAGGCATAAAACATATAATCTATCAATAAACAAAAAAATGCTGATTTATATTCCATTCCTTAAATAATACACCAAATATTTACATTTAAAAATACTTTTTAAAAATTATATTTCTGGTATCACAGAAAGATATTTAGTCTTTGCCTCCAGTTCCTGGACTCCTGGCACAGAGTTCCCAAAACCCTTGGGATTTTCTGAGTAGTAAGAGTGATAAAGCCTCTTTTCTTGTAATGAGGAGATTCTTGGTGGTTCCAAGAGAACTTCAGAGTGGGTGCTAGAAGCCAGAATGATCAAGTGTTGATTGCAAACTTGAAACTTTCTGCTGTACCTCACAACCTCCAGGCTGGGGAGAAGGGTTGGAGACTGAGTTCATCAATGTTATGGACTGAATGTTTGTGCCTTCCCTCCCCAACCCCCCACGCCCACCCTTGCCTTCAGAATTCAAATGTTGAAATCCCCCATGTGAGAGGTGGGGCCTTTGGGAGGTAATTAAGTCATGAGGCTAAAAACCTCAAAAATGGGATTAGTGCCCTTATGAGAAGAGACACTAGAAACCTTGCTTCCTCTCTTTTACTGTCCACCATGTGAGGACATAACAAGAATATGTCCATCTGCAAACCAGGAAGCAGGCTCTCACCAGATACCAGATCTGCTCACAGCCTCTAGAACTATGTAAATCAATGTTTGTTGCTTCAGCTGCCCAGTCTACAGTAATTTCGCATAGCAGCCCGAACTAAGACAATCATCAATGACCAATTTCATTAATCATGCCTACATAATGAAACCTCTATAGAGACACCTAAATGTTTGGATTCAGGGAGCTTCTGGGTTGGTGAACACATCCCTGGGCTGGTAGAGGTGGGGAGGGGGGAGCGGCAAACCCTTAGGCCATGGAGCAGTCTCCTGCACTTGGGACCCTTCTAGACCTAGTCTATGTACCTCTTCATCAGGTTATCCATCTGTATCCTTTATAATAAACTGATAACTGTAAGTTGACTGTTTCCCTGAGTTTGTGAGTCATTCTGGCAAATTATTAAATCTGAAAGAGGAGTAGGGCTATAGGAACCCCCAACTTTGAAGCCAAGTCAAACAGAAGTATGAGGAACCTGGGAAACAGATCTTTTGGGACTAAGCCCTTAAGCCTGTGGAGTCAGAAACTAACTGGATACTTAGACTCAGAATTTAATTAAATTGTAAGACAACCAGTTGGTGCTAGAATTAGTTGGTGTCAAGAGGACAAAATAATGTTTCACAAGACCTTGATTTAATGTCCCATAAATTAGTCTAATTACTTCTCTTAGTTCTGAAGAAATTGTTTTTCCCCTTTTTGTTCTTAAAAACATTGCCATTTCAATAGAAAATAACAGAAATTTTGTTAATATTAAAATTATTTACATTTGTATAGTTTGGAACTGTTTTCAAAAGTCTTTCACAACCTTAAGAGTGTAAAATCCCTTAAATCTGTTGTCTTTAAAAAAACATGTTAAAATTTAACCTTTTAACCTGAACTAATATGTCTCTATATAGTATCTGTCTTTTCTTCCACTGAGCAGTTAATATCTTTATTATATTTTAATTGGTTTCAAAATTTTATTTTTTCCTGAAACATTAATATTTTTAACATCAGCTCAACAATGTGATTATATGTGTTGAATTATGTATGTGTATATATACCTAATTTTTTATACATGCATACAAAGGAAAGCAGAATTAACCTTTAAAGTTTTTATATATATAACATTCAGAGGGAAAACTTTTTTTTTATTACATGCTATCATTATGACTCTTACATGATAGCATCAGATGCCTATAGCTACAAAATAATAAGGACAATAAAAGGTTCATTCGACTGCATATTTCTTGACTTACTTGTAGCAGTTGTGGAAGCAAATTTCTGTTTTCCAGAAATAGTAACAATGTTGCAAACATCTATTTTCTGGTATAGTTAAATTAGAAATGCCTGAGGAAAAATGTCCAGATTAAAAGCAAAAAGTAAAACCAGAAGGTAAGCAAAGAAAAGCAAGGAAGCAAACAAAGAAATAAATAAATAGGAAAAATAGCTTATGTTCATTTAGGGACTTTACCCAAGCAAATGCCTTAAGAATGGAATTTATGGATTTTTTTAAAAACTTCCTCTTAAAAGTATTGCAGCTTAGATTTCCTGTGAAAATGGCGGTGTAAGTAAAGGTGGTACTCAAATCCTCCCATAACCATATCAAAATTACAATTAAACTACAGAACAACCATCATTCAGGACTGCGTGAAATCAAGCTGAATGGAAAACTTACAACTAGGGAATTAAAGAAGAAGCCACATCCAGACTGGTAGGAGAGACGAAAATGGGGGGATGAGCTGGTCCCACGTTCACCGGTGGCAGGTAAAAATCAGGAGGGATCTCTTGGCTTCAGAGGTCCTCCTGAGGAGTGAGGAGTCCCCGCTCTATACCAGGCCTCCAAATCCAGGGTTCCAGAGCCAGGAAGAGAAGTCCCCATAACTTCTGTCTGTAAAAACCAGCAGGAACTGTGGCTGAGTGAGGAGTGCTACTTGGAGTCCCATTTAAAGGGTCCATCCAGACATACTTGGATTCACTCCCTCTGAGCTCCACTGCTGGGGCAGCAACTTGAAAGTACCCAAGGCCACATGGGGAGAAACTGAATTGTCTGACCTCAGAATGAAAGCTGGGGGCGGGGGGGGGGGCACTTTCTGTTAGAAAAAAAGTGTGTAGAGGTTATTGTTCCTTTTCTAAGAGCCTCCCCACCCACTCTCCTCCCCCACCCCCCTACCCCCTGCCACTACCAACAGAACTAACAGGCAGGTGCCATATCTGAGTCTCCATCAACCTGCTCACATTGATAGCCCTGCCCTGGTTACTCCCTGAAACCGAAACCCTGCCTTACCCAACTTGTGGGCCCACCCAAGCCTTTTCCAGAGGTTTTCCATACAACTGGCCTCTCTTGCTTCATACTTCAGACTTTCTTAAAATCACTCAAACAAGCAGCATCTGGCCATGCATACCTTGTACCCTCTTGCAAATAGGCCTCCATAAGACTGTCAGCTGATTTCTCAACAGAAACTTTGCAGGCCAGAAGGGATTGGCAAAAAATATCAAAGTGATGGAAAGCAAGTACATACAACCAAGATTACCCAGCAAAGATACAGAGCTTTGAAGGACAGATACAGAGCTTCCCCCACAAAAAAAAAGAGCTAACTGAGTTCATCACAACCAAACCAGTATTATATGATTGGGAAGTTCTTGGATAGTCATCAGGTGGCCTGGATTCCAGCCTAGGTTAACTCTTTAAAGGTAAGTACCACTCATTATTTGTATCTAGCTCAGTGCCTACTATGTAGTAGATGTTTATTAAATGTGCACTAACAAGTAGAATCTAGTTTATCTGAATTTGGAGCTAACTCATTGAAGCATGTAAGTACTCCTTCACTACCTCTTTCTGTTGGGGGTGGGTGGGTGGGGAGCTTCATCTCTTAGTAATGAAGATCATTCTCCTTAATTTAGGAAAAAACAAAAAAAATAATAGGTCAGCCAATCAATATAATTTTAACTGCTTTCACTATGCCATCTGTTATGAAGAGTTAAGAAGCTGTATCTTTCTATATTTTATATGAAAGCTATCCAGAAATTGAGCTGCTAATATCCTTTTAGGTTTTGAATGAAAAAGTGATAGTTGAATTAAAGTTAAACTTAAAATCCAAGTACTTTACAAAAATTTAATTAAATTTGGCTGTGTAATACACTTTCACATTTTCCAGCACCTCTAAGAATAATCTTAGAAAATATCTCCTCCTCAGTGTAATAAAATCTGCAAGCATTCAGGACTTGAATTTATTAAAGTAAAACGCCTGAGTACAGTTCAAAGTGAAGATGAGAACTTAACATAAACACATGATATGCTAAATATTATATATTTAATAAATAATACTCTATATAGATTTTCCTACTAGCACAGTGGAGCTCCCAAAATTGATTTAAAATGTGTTAGACAATGCCTTAAGCAGCAGAGAGACAATGATGAAGACTCAACATTGGGTCTTTAACTGAATCTAGCAAATGAGGAAATGTGAACAAAATAGATACAAATGTGCTGTGAAAACTGTGACAGTTGACGTAACACATACACATGCACAAAAAAAGTAAAAATAATTCTAGGCAGGAGTATTGTAGGCAAATATGAGAGCTGAAGAAAATGTCGAGGTGGGTTTTTAGAGGAAAGTGAAGCTGACTAAGTAGAGAGAGACAGGAGGGAAGGCATTCCAGACTAAGGAAGAAGCAGGAAGAAATCATTTATGATGAGTCTGAGGACTTACTGTGGCTAAATCACCGGGTGAGAGTGATTTGAAAGGAGATTATAAGTGTAGATTGAAGGCACAGTGTGAAGTCTATGTAATCCACACTAAGAATTTTGAATTATTTTTTACCTTGTAAGCAGCAAGAATTCATAGAATGTTTTAAGCAGTGAAAGGACAATAAGTAAAATATAGCATGTTTTTGAAAAAATCATCCTAAAGCTTATTTCAAGCATTCCCTTCAGGAAGGGAACTAAATTAATATAGTAATTAAAGTGAGTATTGTGGCCCAGCCAGCATGGCTCAGTGGTTGATCATCGACCTATGGACCAGAGGGTCACGGTTTGATTCCTGGTCAGGGCACATGCCTGGGTTGTGGGCTCAACCCCTAGTAGGGTGTGCTCAGGAAGCAGCTGATCCATGATTCTCTCTCTCATCATTGATGTTCTTTCTCCTTCTCCCTTCCACTCTGAAATAAATAACAGTATGTTTTAAAAAAATAAAGTGAGTATTGTGTTTTCTAGTTTTGTTTCCAACCTAGGTAACTTGAAAATAATAGTTATGAAATTTTATTTTATGTAGAGCACAGTGAGGAGATAGGATTTGAGATGAAGTAAACTTTGATTCAAAGTTTGTAGTAATCATGACATTTAAGGGGGGAAAGACTCTTAAAAGTCAGATGCCAAGTGACAGATTCCTGGTTTTAAGAGAGTAGCCCTGGGTGGGAAGAGGCTGTCTGAGAGGATGGGATGGGGAGAACCTGGGCTTTGACCACTTCTTGGAGGAAAGCATGTTCCATTGGGAGTGTTAGAGCCGTCAGCAATTTCAGGAGGGATGAGAAAGAGCAGGGACTATTCATGCCACTGAAATTTGACTTGAGGTCCACAAATTGTTACACTGTCCTCTACACCTAAAAACTCAGGAACTGGTACAATTATTCTGGATCCATCCCAAAGAGGCAGTATGTGTGTGTGTGTGTGTGTGTGTGTGTGTGAGAGTGAGAGAGAGTATGTGAGAGAGAGAGAGAGAGAGAGAGAGAGAAGGGATGATAATTTACCACAATCAAGCTACCATATAGATTTAAAGACAAAACCCATTTATTTTATTTAATAGTTACTTATTAAAGACCTGGTGAGACCAATGAAGTAGGAGACCCTGCCATCAAGGGCGTATGGGTCTAGGAGAGGAGACAGACAGGCAGGAGAAGTAGAGCGTTCTAACAGTTAACGAAGGCTTACTCTGTTGCTTGGATTTCACATTCCTTTATTAATGGCTGAGGCCTACACCCTCAGCTGCATGTGGTCAGGGATTTGTCCTGTCACCACCATATCCCAGTGCCTGGAAGAGTTCCTGGATCATAGTATGCCCTCAGTAAATGTTTATCTTAATTGATTAATAGATTATGAAATACACATTAGGATAACAATTTCAAAGATAATGAAACTGATGCTAAAGAAAGGCTAAATAACTTGCTATGTGTATGTAGCTAGTAAGTGCCAGAGTTAGGACTCCAAGGCTAAGAACACTTGTATAAGATTTCCTATTTCAGTCATTTAAATATCATTCCCATATAAACACTTTTGAAACTGATATGCAGAAAAAACAGGTGTGGTCTTTACTTAGTATGGGTCAATTTGTACAGCTGAAAAAGGGAAAAACTTTAATTGTCATTCAATCCACCTAAAATGGCAATGCCCTTAAACACAGGGGCTATTAGTAATACAAATATGAGGTCTCCGCTATTGTGAAAAGCCTGCTTAACTAAACAACAGGCCTCCAGAGGCAAGCCTGCTTCCAGAACTCTTTCTGGCTTGGCTATTCTCCATTTTCATATAAACGGCCAGGCCTGCCAACCCCTGGAGGGCTAAACATCTATAGCTTGTGACAAAGGTTCTGCAAAAAAGAAACACTATGCACTGTGTATTCAAACTCTCCCGCTTTTCATATGTTCGGGTCACTACATGTTAAGTAATATTTGAGTATCTAAATGAACTTTTAAAACTGGCCTGGACTAGGTCTGGAAGATACAGACCTATTTATTTTCACTGGAAGTCCATAGAGGAAGATATATTGGTGTGGTAGACTCAAACCCTTCAAGTTGAACATGATGAAAAGTTTATTTCCTTGAAATGAAACTTTTCTAGGGCTCAAAGACATTTGGTCAGCATTTCTGAAAATCTATACGAAACCGGGTAAATTTATGCTCTATAAAAGTCTCATATTATAAAATGAGTTATAAATTAAACCAAAAATACCGATCACATGTTGTCATCTCCCTTTCTCCTGTTCTCTCGTTTATTTGTTTTATTAATATCCTCTAGTTATTTAATGGCATTCAGAAGATTTGTATAATATATCTTTCTATGATAAACATTGATTTTTAAGAAAGAAAAATCAAGTTAAATAAATTATACATGCGATAACATTTTTCTTGTTTACAATGTTAAGTCTGAGAGATACATTGTTCCTAATATTGATTTAAATGGGAATGAAAAATGTCACAGTTTTCATATTGGTCCCTGACTCTTATTTCCATAATTAAGAATCTAAGGCCAATCCAAAAAGTTAAGTAAAACTTAATGAAGAATACACACAAAAGATACTTAGGAGTATAATTAATTTCATAGTAAACAATTTATAAACTACTACTACTAATAATGAAATCTATTATTTTAATACTTTATTTTAGTTGTTAAATGACACCATTTATGAGTTGATGGGTATTATAAATGTAGCTATTCTCAAGCTCAAGGGCCACTTTTTCTCTAAAGGGACAAACAATATATATTTTAGGTTTTGTGGGCACATACAGTATATTGTGGTATAGTCTTCCTTTCCATTTTTTAAAAATATTTAAAAAATCATTCTTAGATCATGGTCTGGATCTGGTCAGTATCCTATAGTTTGTCAACCTCTGCTCTCCTGTTTTAGCCTTGTCCCTACAAGGCAAAGCTCTAAAGCCTTTGCTGATACTCTTAACTTGTATATGTGGAAGAGGAAATGTTTGCTCAGAGATGAGAAAAATAAAACTTTCTCAATTTAATTGCTTTTATTTTTCTTTTCAGTTGCACACACAAAGCCTTGTGCCTTCCCAAGTGTAGACAATTTCAGGGCCTGCTGTGTGTCAGCAAAGGGGCTCAGGGCTTCCCAAACACAACCTTACAGAGCATGAAATCTGAGTCAGATAAAGACTCAGCTCTAATTATGCATGCAAATGAAAGGTCCAGTTTCACGGTGAACTCTGTGTATGTGAATGACACAAAATCCTGGTGGCCTGAATCTGTCCTTTCATTTGGCAAATGGCCATTAAGTGTTCACATATCTCAGGCACTGTGCAAGGTTGAAGGAAGATCAAACCTGAAAGGCCCGTACCCATGTGTCTCTTGAAGCAGAAAGAGAGATAGAAATAAACATGTGTTCAATGGGGAAAATAAACAGATGTGATGGTGAGTAACAATGTCTGGGGCGGGGGAGGGCGGGGAAGGGGGGTGTCAATTGTTGTTGTGTTTTTATTTTTCAATACAAAAATAGAATATTTTCCAGGCACACTTAATTCAAGTCAACAATATTCACCCAAATTGAGGTTCCATATATGAATAAAACAGAAATACATCTATTGCTTTCATTGTGGGGTGCAGAGTATAAATAGGACAGACAGAGAAGAGTGCTGATTTGCTTATAATACTAAATGTTGCATGAAACAGTATCAACCTCTAATGGGAAAATTATCAAGAAGAAGTAACAACTGCCATAGAACTTTAATAACTCTTTTTAGGACTCTGGTAATCTTCATAATTTTCACAGAAAGAACTTGTCAGCTTACCTCAGTTGTCAGCAATGTGTAATATCCAAGAGATAATATGTCCTATTGAGAAAAATTCCCCAATTTTATCAAGGGTATTATATGCACTTACCAATGCATTACAAATTATTAAAAATAGGTAAAAACAGGTTTTTAAAATAAATACAGAATTTCACATCCTGTGCTTTTCACATTCTTGTTAATCCATAAAATAGAACATCCTGTAGTAGATCTCTTCCTCATTATTTCAAATTAGCCAGCTTCCCTAGTGTTATATTTTATTTCCTTACCATTAAGTACATCAGATCATGCTACTTACTAAAACTGACATTCATTCTAAATTGATTCATTTTTCTTTTCATGTCACGATTTTAAATTTATTCTAAATATAATCTTAATTAATCAAAATAACAAAGTACAGCGCACAAATTTTTGCCATAAATGCTGCCTTGGGAACTTGATTGAATTCTTGAGGTACTGAGTTATATTTCAAAAAGGGTTTGATAAACCTCATAAGAGAAAAAGTTGAAGACAAGCCACTAAAATCAAGTTTAAAAATGTGGCCTTTGCAGAGAAAGCAAAAGGATTAAGACAGCTTGGCAAGGAGGAACAAAAGATGAAGCTAGCTAGATCTTCTCAAATGCAATGAGGTTTAGAGAAAGAGTAAATATTAGTTTCATTATTCAAAGAATTTGGGTTATGGCTATCAGTGATGTATAAAATGAAATGGATGGATAAACTGCAAGAAAATTAGGAAACTCTATCTTAAAGAAATTATAAAATAGGCCCTTATGTATCATGATTATATATGAACATTTAGTAAAATTCAATTCCTGCATTTTATTTTTAGGGTATCATAAAGGTCTTTCTAATCCCCTTCCTTTCTATTTCCAGAGCAAGACTGGTAAATCTGGGTGAAACTGCTTCTGCTCAGCTCAGCTCGGGCCCTGCAGAATTGTTTTCTTCCTTTTTTTCTGGGAGCCCACCCTGGGGAAGCAGGTGCTCTCAGCTCCTCTGTGCCTTAGGACCGTGGCTGGGAAGGCAATGCCTGCAGGAGCTCTCTGCATCCAGCACTGTCAGTGCCGGCGTGAGCAAATCAGTCTCAGTTCTCTCTCCAGCAGGACAGAGCCTCAGGTGGTTCTGAACTGAAGAAATGTTACGTGTCCCACCAACTAACTTGTCCCTAAGTGGTGAGGGCACCCCACTAGAATCAGCATCAGGAAAGTGGGATCTCAAGGCTCATTTTAGCATGAGCCTATTCTCTCTCCCCACTAAAGGCTGCCCCAACTTCTCCAAATTGTATTTTGACATACGGTGATGTTTGTACTGGATTATGTGTAAGGTTCTTCCAATTATTGATCAATCAAAGCGACCTAAAATGATATGCCAATCCAAAAGCATTCTATATAAGTAAACTACAACTACCATTAACTAGCTGCTCACCATATGCTAGCTACTCTGCCAAATATTTTATACTCACCAGCTCACTTTTAATTTTTCACAACAGTCTTGAGATCTATCAGTCTTAACTCCTTTCTACAATAAGGAATCCTAGCATTAAGACCAAGCATCTACCCCAAGCTGATAGAGCTAATAAAATGCAAATTGGGGATTCTTCTAGATCAGTGTGGCTTTAACATTCACAGGGTCACTTAGCAAATAGCCTTCCACCAAATTTTACTGGTATATATTTAATATACAAGGTAAATGAATGGAAATACACTGACACTAGTCATATGATTTGTCTCCCAAAGCCCATTATTATTTTTCTTCTATATACTTATTTGTACAGACACACATGAATATAGTACAAAAATCACAAATACATGTTATATATTGAATATATATTAAATATAATATTATTTATATATTGTGAATGTATAGTATACATTATTTTTTTCTTTTTTCCTTTCCTCTGTCTTCAATGTTTTCTTTAATCAACATTTATAACTTTAAAGTATATATCATGACTAACTTCATAGATTAAAATCACTAGAAAATAACTATCTTATAGTTTACTATGGGTTATATTAAAGAATTCACAATTTAGATTTAGGTCATAGAGAAAAATTGCTAATAGGTTCTCATTATATCAATTTATCTTCCTGGAGTATTAAATGTCTTCATAAGATTTTTTGTTTAAAAAATTAAATACATGAAATCCTCAAAATGAATAAATCTAGTGAAATTGGAGAGGCTATCACTTCCATTTTTTAGTAAATAATAATTAAATTTCACTTAGGTAAATTTTAGGTTTCACATGAGACACTAATTTTCTTATACACTCCAAAGTCAATAAAAATATCCCCTTAAGAATTTTAATGTTTTCTAAAGCAGTAAAATACGGTGCTTGAATAATGACAAGCTTTATGTTTTTGCAAAAAAGATAGTGACTTAGTTTATAGTTCCTTATATGTAAATCCATTTTGTATTCAAAAGTAATGTGATCTGTAATTAAAATGCCTGAAACAAGAAAACACCATAAAAAGTGTTGGGAAGCATCAGCCCCCTAAAAATCATTACAGACATAAAGGCAACAAATTTGTATTAACTTGTAGAAAGACCAAACATTTATTTTTATTTAAAAAATGAAAGAGAGAAAGGAAGAACATTTTAACATCGTGTAAAGCAAACCAGAAGAGTGGAATTTGACATTCTGGACTCTCATTTCAACTCTGACACTTGTGTGACCTCAGGCCAGATAGTGGATCTTTTGGTGTCAGTTTCTGCTCCATCTGCTCACTTTAAAGGGTAATTGTGAGGAAATGGATGAAAATTTCCTGCAACATACAAAGAGTGCAAAAGTCAATTGATAACTGACAGTAATGTTGTATATTTCCAAACAAATGCTAATAAAATCTGATTTTCCCCATGATAAGCAGCAATCAATAGCTTGATGGTTCAAATCAAAACAACCATTTCCATCAAAACAGCATTAACCATTTATAGCCCTCCCTTCTTCCTAAGCCTTTAAATAGCTTTCCCTATTTGTTGTAATATAATAGTCACACCTTAAAAATAATAAAAACAAAAAGCACCAGTATTCCTAATTCTCAAGAATCAAACGTGGAAAGTATGAAAGAAGTGAAACACAACAACCATAACAGTTTACTACACTGAAGTATCTCCAAATGTTCATGTGCTTAATATATAATTTCAGAGTAGTATTGCTATGTGCTATGTTCTAAAATGTGGTAAGCTGGTCATTATAGAAACAATGGTTATATTTTTCATAGAGCCATATAAATCCATCCATAAATAAAATAACTCTTATGGGCTAGTATGAAAGATTTCAGACATTCAAGGCAATAATAAGGATAGATATCTATATGGTGTCCCAAAAAATGTATACACACTTTAACAGCTGATAACTAAATTTTCAATCCTTTTCAGGTTTAACTGATTTGAAATAATGGGTGAAGCCAGACTAAACTTTGAACAAAGAAAAATTTATCCTAAAGTGCCATCAGACTTTTTATAATGAGGATAATAAAAGATAAAATTTATGGTACAAAACTGGCAACAGTCAATGAATTGAAGGCACACAAATACTGAATGAAATGATTCTTGATGTTTGTGATTCCCTTGCTTGCATTATCAGCAGTGCCTGAACCAGAATGGGCCTCAGTTTGAAAACGGGCACTGACAAAAAAAATATTCATTTGTGTAGATTCTTTTAAATTTTGAAAATGAATTGTATGTTAATAAACACTGACTTTATCATCATTGAAAGTGTGTATACATTTTTGGGACATGCTGTGTGTGTGTGTGTGTGTGTGTGTGTGTGTGTGTGTGTGTGTATACAGGGTGTCTCTAATAAAAGAATAATATGCAAATTGACCATCACTCCAACACACAAGATGGCCAGCCCCATGTGGTCAAAGATGGCCACCCCCATGTGGACACAAGATGGCTGCCACAAGATGGCCAGCAGGAAAGGGCAGTTGTGGGCGATCAGGCCAGCAGGGGAGGGCTGTTGGGAGGGACCAGGCCTGCAGGGGAGGGCAGTTGGGGGGGACCATGTCTGCTGAAGAGGGCAGTTGGGGGAGAACAGGCCTGCAGGGAAGGGCAGTTGGGGAGGACCAGGCCTGCAGGGGAGGGCAGTTGCGGGGGACCAGGCCTGCAGGGGAGAGCAGTTGAGGGCAATCAGGCCTGCAGGGGAGGACAGTTGGGGGGACTAGGCCTGCAGGGGAGGACAGTTGGGGGGGACCAGGCTGGCAGGGGAGGGCAGTTGGGGGCAACCAGGCTGGCAGGGGAGGGCAATTAGGGGCAACCAGGCCTGCAGTGGAGGGCAGTTGGGGGTGATCAGGCTGGCAGGGGAGGGTAGTTAGGGGTGACCAGGCTAGCAGGGGAAGGCAGTTAGGGGCAATCGGGCTGGCAGGGAAGCAGTTAGGCATCGATCCGGCTGGCAAGGGAGTGGTTAGGGGGTGATCATGCTGGCAGGCAGAAGCGTTTAAGGGCAATCAGGCAGGCAGGCAGGTGAGTGGTTGGGAGCCAGCAGTCCTGGATTGTGAGAAAGATGGCCAACTGCCCGTTTAGGCCCAATCCCACCAAGAGGGTGCAGGCTGGGCTGAGGGACAATCCCCCCCCCCCCCCCCCTGTGCATGAATTTCGTGCACTGGGCCTCTAGTATTTGGTTTATAGTCATCGCCAACCTGGTATAAAAAATAGTGTGAAAGTTTCAATAAATAATTTAAAACACCAAAATTAGACAGCAATATTTAAGTGTTATGTCCCATGTCCTAGCAAACAGGTTTTCTGATTTTACCCAGAGGGTGTTACGTGTCTGGGACTCTAAGTCTATTTAGAATATATCGAAGTCTACACCTACCAGGCACACTTATGTCTTTAAATAAGTAAACAGTCTGTAATGCCCCCTGTGATTTTTTTCTGATATGAGAAAACCATAAAGATAATACTTTCCAGTAGACAAGGACACAGAGGCATTCCAGAAACATGCATTGTTGTATATATAATCTACGAGCCAAAAACCAGAGAGCATCTGTGCTGTTATCTTCTACAAAGAGTAATGATGGTCTATTTGAATTTGTTTTGTTTCTCCACTTCCTTCTAACCTTGTCTAACAATTTTCTGTCCACAAAATATATACCTAGCATATTTGGAGGCATGCACTTTATGACAGATCAGAGTTATTTCTAATTCTAAGCACCCAAGTCACATATTTTAGTCCTTTATTTTTCTTTACACATATATTTTTGAGGTTTTTTTTTTCTTTTTTTGCATAGATTCAAGCAAATACAATCATAGCATCTTTATTGTGCAAATGTTCATTTAATTTATTAAGTAGCGCATTCTCTTGAAAAAGTACTAATTTCCTCAAATATTAGGTTGATATGTGTTGCAATATTCGGTATGTTCTCTGCTATGCACCAATTCTCCCAGGGATAGTGAAATCTTTTATAGGATTGGTTGAGGAAAAAATGCACGTGGAAGCAATTTGTAATCTGTGAAATGCTCTATCTGCCCAGTGCCACACAGCAAGAGGGAACACAATAGGTAACTTAATGATCAGAGGAGAAAGTAATGATGTTAAATCCAAGTTATGCTTAATCTTTAACATTCAGTTTGTGTGAGCACAGGCCTGCAGGGAACAGATGTTGGAACATGACCAGAGATGGATTATTTTGCAGAAAGATCTTAATGCTAGGGGAGAAAAGACATAATCTATGCAGTCAGATACACAGGGATGCCACTGCCAGCTCTGCCAACTACTACCTACTTATCAGACATATTATTCTGCATAGCCACCTTGCACTTTAGTTTCATCATCTGTAAAGTAGGGCTAATTATTCTTACGACATAGCATTCTTGGAAAGATTAACCTTCCTATATGTGTAGAAGTCCTAGCAAGTAAAACTTCTGGTGCATTACTGTCTTTTCATAAGTGTTAGCACCATTCATTCCTTGTTCCTCTTCTTCATCATTTAAATTCAACTCGGCAATTATTTACTGAGCACCTTGTATGGTTACATAGTAAGCATTAAGGGATGCTGCCTTCAAGCATTTACAAAGCTAGTGAGAGAGATAAACACACAGCCCATTCACCCACATACACAAATAAACAAGGACACTCAGCCAACAGCTATTTTGTTTGTTTGTTTGTTAATGGTGTCATTATCGTCCTCCTATTCTCTTTCTTCCCACAAACTGAACCCTGACTTGACCATCAATCATCAGACCCCATTAGATCTACCTCCTTAGTATCTTTTGCATCTATTTTATTCTTTGCATTCCCCTTCTGGTCACTATTTCATTCTTTTCATTCTTCTACTGGCCACTAATCTAATTTTGGTTCCAATTGATTGAACTACTGAGAGAGTTTCTTAACTGGTTTTCATGCCTCCAAACTTTCTAATTTATTCTTTGCATTACTAGCTTGATTATTATCATTAGAACAAATTTTATTTCCTTTCCCTATCTCCTAAAACCTTTGAGTTGCCCATGTTAAACAAAGCCCACTTGTTTAAATCACCTCTTCCTATAAATCTAACTTCTAACTGGCCAACCCATTCTAGGTCATGAAGAAAATTAATGTCCCTTAAGCTCGACTTGCATCCTTTTGCCTTTCCTCCATTTCTCAAGTTGGAACTAACTTCAATGATTTATCTTATTCTCATCACAAAATACCTTCTTGTCAAATCTCATCCAAACTTTGTGATCCTGATCTGCGTTGTTGGCGTGAATTCTTCTTCCTTATTCTCAGACCTCTTTAAACATAAACTCATGGAAATCTGTATGCCTGTGCCTATACATCTCCTCCACTGGAATGGGAGAACCTGAAGGCAGGGAATGTCAAACCCAGTGTGGATATCATCAGGCCCTTGGATAAGGCTTTGCTATTTTGGAGAGGCTTAAGAAGAGAGACTTTCAGATGCAAGTGGGTTCAGCTTCACTTGAGCAAACCAATCCTCACTGACTTACCTTGCATTTTTCTCTCATCTACTTAGATATTACTTTTTAAAACTTTTTAATATAGTTACCTAACTATCGACTAGTGGTAGTCAGTCCCACACTCTTTTATTTTAGACAGTTTAACAGTTTTCTTCTCAGGGGAGTATATAGTCACCTTCCTATTTAACTATAGAGGAACCACATGATGTCATTTGCCAAATTCAGCCTTTATGAAATCCCAAACTTACAGTAGAAACGTCACAAACTGATTGAAATAATTGACCACAGATCAGAATACACCAGAAGTACACAAGATGAAATAATATCACCAGTTGGGACTCACAAAAACAATCACCTATTACTTGAGTATTTCTTGTATCTATTGATGCAAAACAAACTACCCCAAAACTTAGCAGTGGCTTAAAACAATGACAACAATTATTTTACTCACAAGTCTGGGATTTATTTTTCTCACAGATTCTACTTCACTTAGCATAACCTGGATTGGTTAAAGACTGGGGGCTGGAAACAAATGAAAGCTGCTCAACTGGGACTTTACCTGGGGCTGTGTTCAGCCCACCTATAGCTAGCTTTCCCATTTGGCTTTCACAGAGCATGGTGGCTGAGTCTTCAGGGCAGGCATCATAAAAGGAAGAAGAGGAAACAGTATTGCCTTTTATGATAGCCTTAGAAGTCACATAGTGTAATTTCTGCTGTAGTAATAGATTCAGGGCAGAATGTACACAGATACCACCTCTTGGTGGAAGGAGGTCAATATCATATTGTCAAAGACATGCAGACGGGATATATTGGTACAAAATGTTTGGAAAACACAATCTTCTACATTGAGTTTAAAGATAACATTTGCAGGCATAATTCTCCTGTCTTCTGACATGTTCCCCACTGCATATTATTAAATGTAGGTTTTTATGATAATGGAGGGGAGGAGACTAGGGTTATTGACAGTATTGCCCTACAGAGTAGAGTTTACTGCCTGGAGTTGCGATTAAGACATTTTGTAGCTAACTACAGATATTCTCAAGCTCTAGGACACTTGTTTAAAGATTCAGATTCCTGGAAGCCAGAGATCTAAAATCAGTAGGTCTGACTTAGTGAAAAGGTATGTGACAAACATCCTCAGTGCTTCTGAGGTATTTGATTTAGGATCCACACTTTGAAAAACACTGGTATGTGATTTCAGCACATACCATATGATTAAAAAAAGACTCAGACATTTGTGTGTTTCCAGTACACAACTAGTGTTTTGGAAGGGTAGAGTTGGGAGGGAAATGGTCATGCTCAGTGGCAAGCAGTGTAACAAGCTGTGCTGATGCTTTCCTTTCTCACCCTGCCGGAAGCCAATTCCAGCATGTCATAATTGCAAGAGTTTCATCAAAAGGTTGATGGAACTTGGGGACTCAACAAGGGCTGAGTCACATATGTTGTCACCTGTTGGGAATGGCTAAAGGCATTTCCCCAAACCTGAAAAGGATGCATTAAATTGATTGTTTGCTGGCAGACAGCTCAGGGCATCTTAATCTACATGTTATTGCCTCCTACTGGCCAAACACCTGAACAGCCGTAGGCTATTCCCCATCCTGACAATGGACTCTGTAGATGAAACCCTACCCTTTGAAGTGTTATCTCCACCTTGCCTTAGGACAATTTTTGTTAATAAAAAGCAAGGGGTCCTGAGACAAGGAGAACTTCGTTTCTTTAGCTAGGCTCCTCTGACCCCCAATGTCTTTCAAAATTATCTTTGTCTCTGGACTCTAACTTAAGTTACACACAGCCTTTCTCCAGATTGCTGAACCCTTCTTAATGCTGGAACAAGAACCTCGGCATCACCCTTACTGTCTTGGTCTTTAGAAGCAAGTTACCAATACTTGCCACATGAGACGTGGGATTGGGAAATAATAATTATTGATTAGGGTTAATCTCTGTACATATTTTTCATTTTAAATTTCAACCCACATCCATGTACATTTTCATAAAAGAAAGCTGAAGTTTAGAAAGAGGAAAACTGCATACAATTAGAAAAGAAGGTAGAGGCAGAGCCATGATTCAATGTTTCTCCGACTCCCAAGACATTGTCTCTTTGTCCACTATACCTCAATGCTCAGCATCAGTAGTGTAAAATGTAAAGTTGATATCATGTCATCCAATTTAGTTATGTGAATAATTTACTTAACATCCGACATCATACAAGGACCATGAAAAGACTTTTCACCCCCAGCAGAAAGTCTTTGAAAACACTTGCCATAAGTATGTTTCATCCTGCAGTCATCTTGTCTCTGCAATGCAGCACTGAACACAGAGGTTTGACCAATTACTCTTAGAAGCGCTTTGCAAGATAAAACACTCCTCTTTCTGAAAAGGATTGGCACCACTTTTAGGTAACCCTGCTCCCACAACTAAAGATGAATCAAGTTGACCTGCTGTCTGGGCAAGTATATAAGTTTCTCTCTTAAACTTTCTCAATTCAGGAGCCACTTTTCCTTCTTAACTGTAGGTTTTTCACTTTAGCACACAACATAGGCTATCTGTACTGCAGGGACCTGTGAGAATTCAGTCATGAGTTAACTGCCACCCAACACAGACCAAAGGCTCTTGCAAGACATATGATGTTGGAGGCAGTATAATGGGCATGTTAACCATCCCTTCACCTATTCTCCAGGCGCTGTCCTCACTATCAAGTTTAATCATCAGAAAGCGGAATACCTGGGCCATTTCCTCTTATCCCCTGCAGAAAGGCGTTCACCAAGTACAATTTAATGTTATGTTCTCAGCTTGTACAGGAATCAATACCAGAACTGTCCATTTGAACAGCATATCTGTTTCTTGCAGACATGGTCTCTTATGTTATTCAGAACCACTTATATCAGGAGCCACATGATAAATTTCTCCAAAAATTTGGTCCCAGGAAAAAGTTTGTTTCTACAGAGGAATGTGTTTATTTTCTTCCATCAGAAAAGAAAAAAGAAAATGTGTAAACCAATGCATTTATCTTCCTGCCTTTCCTGCTAGAAAAATCCTTAGAGCCAGTTTGAGTGCCCAGCTGTAGTAATTCACTCATCCCAAGGGCCTGTGGACATCTACTTGGTCTTTTTGCTCCTTTTAAAATTTTTGATGATTTCATATTTCTTTTTTTTTATGATTTCATATTTCTATGTGTAGCTTTCTTGGTAGTAAAACTATGGATAGGTTAAAGAGTAGATTATTTAAAAAAGGCAGGGTACAAGAAATAAATATTAAATAGTTTAAAACAATATCTTCCAAGACTTAATGAATCCTCACCCAATATTTTGTAAATTGTCTTTCAATAAAAGTTGCAGTAACTGGATTTTTTTATTAGTTCTACCATGCAGGCATTAGAAACTCAGGAAGTCTTTTTTATTGAAAATTACCCCTTTCAGCTCTTATCCACACATTAGGAAAATCATGTCATTGTCAAGTGTTGCTGCCAATCATTTGTCAGTTACCAAAATGATGGGAAATAGTATAGTCATGTCACATCTGGACCACTTTTAACCTCCTTATTTCTGTAGCTTCAATCATTCTGACTTTAAAATAAGGCTTATACTTCTCTTTAAATGTCTACAAGAAGATTCTGAGTAACAATGCGTGAAATAGTGTCCAAACCCAGATTTTCATAATGTATTGATATAGGACTAGTACTGCTTTACAGATTGTTAACCTAAACAAATATCCTCTTAGGTAAGTAAGAGAGCATGAAATTTAGAAGATAATGTGGAAACTAGAAAATGTAAGAAATTGGGCTGAAATTTATGTGTATAAGCTAAAACTACAAGTGACTCTGCTCACATTCTCTCCAAAATTTGTGACAGTGTTGTTGAAATTAGTGATTTGGCCACTTAGTCAGGAATTTCTTTTGTAACCAAGCCTTCATTTTAGTGGTTCAGGATCCTAAAATCATACAAATGTTTAGAAAGGTTATAATCTTCCCACCTGAATCACTTGAAAGTACTTTACTGTTTATATCCTATAAACATTTTCACATAATTTGACTGGATTAAAGAGAATAAAGAATTGTTTTCAGATTATAAAGCCAAAGAAAAGTAAAAATCTGAAAGCACTTTATGAAGAGGTTTTTACCTTCACCAGCTCATTTTCTTTACAAGGACAAAGAACTCTAATTTTCTGGGGTTTTTATTCTGCCCCACCTACACGTACACACACACACACACACACACACACACACACACACACACACACACAAATATTTTCAGAGAGGAACCTTTTCTCTGATGATAGTGCTGAAATAAAAATTTAGTCCAGTGTCTCTCCCACAGATATGGATGTGGCCCTGTGGGGAATCACACTATGACTTCTAAACTAAGAACTTCACTGTGCTTCTGAGATTCTTTGCGAGGAAAACGTAAATTGTTTGCCTGATGCCTCCAATTGCTTCATCGAGTTTTATAATAAAACACTTTATATAAACAGCCCTGAAATGAATACACACAACACATATACATACATATGCATAGTAGGTCTTTGGATTTTGTCATTTTTAAATATCTGCATGAGTAGTGTGTGGAGTTGGAACATTTTTCCATGTTCTCATCTTCAAAAATATGAGGTGCATGGATGAGGGCTGTGCATTAATAACAGACAGTTATTACCACTCACAGAATGAAAAATGTTCATTAGTAGCAAATTCTCATTAACTAAAAATTAATTCACATCAGTAAAGGTGGTATTTAAATAAAGTACAACTTCCTTCCTGGTTGTATACCACATCCATGCAACACAGAGAATAAATGACATGGCGGAAGTTTATTCAAAATTAACCGGTCACTCTCTCTCCAAAAATATGTTGAAGATGATCTGAGTTCTGAGATACTCATTACACTCTACAAAAATGTTTGAGTTAGAGGTAAATGAATAGCATTATTTATGCCTTAGTTACTAAAAGGCTAACATCACACCCCAAATTGTTTTTTAAAGAGACTATCCTTATTTCAGCGAAATAAGTCAGTCAGAGAAAGTTAAATATCACATGATCTCACTCATTTGTGGATTATAATGAACAACATAAACTAATGAACAAAAATAGATCTAGTGACAGAGAAGCATCGATCAGACCATCAAACCTCAGAGAGAAGGCAGGGGAGGGTGGGAGGAAGGGGAAGAGATCAACCAAAGGACTTGTATGCATGCATATAAGCATAACCAATGGTTACAGATACCAGGAGGGTGAGGGCACGAGGTGGGGGCAATGGGGAGATAAGGACACATATGTAATACCTTAATCAAGAAAGAAAAAAAAAAGAAAAATAAATAAATAAATAAATAAATAAAAATAAATAAAATAGACTATCCTGAAATATACCCAACCTTGCCTTACTTTGTTTACAAAAATTAAAATCTTTATTAAGGAGACAATAGAAGTACGTGCTGTAGGGATTACATGTAATATTTTCTTTTAAATATAATAATGATGTTTTTAAAAGTTCATTTTTAATTTATCTCATTTTTAATGATAATAGAATGAAACTTTCTTTCTTTTTTAGAAACTTGAAAAATGAACTACTGGAATGTATGGGGAGCCTACATATTTTTAAAAGAATGTACGCCCTTTTCAGTTTTATATCATGTCCTATGCTACAGACAATCATACATCACTGTCTCATTTCAGTCTGGGAAGCAGAACATAAATCATGTCATGTGTCCCTTAGATGTGTGAGATCAGGTGTCCAATGTCCACCTTCTCATCTTTTCCTTTCTACTGTGACACTGGTGACAGCTATAACAACACTTTATACTCATTTCTCTTTAGTTATTCACTGACTGAGCCATAGATTAGATAAAAAGTAATTCTTAGATTTAATGAGATATATTTCTTCTCCAGCTCCCAGTTCATGTAGTTTCCTGCACAGAATGGCCCAGGTGAACATTTTCCAACTTTTAGACATTTACACCCTCACTCATGAGCATAGCGGCTCAGGCAGCTCTTGGAATGTAAAGATAGGTGTAAACAAATCCAGAAGCCTGTTCATGTCTGTAAACTTGATGGAATGTATGATGGGAAAGGGGGAGCTTTTCTGAATCAGTGTTTGATTGGTTTAGGCTATAAAATATAAAAATGTATTTTCTTTTCAGAAATATCAAGCCAGAAAATATAATTACCAAGTAGACTTCTCAAAGCAAAGTTTCCTTAGGTGGTAGAACTTGACTGCAATTTTAAAATACAAAACATTATAAAAAGCACAAACATTAGGAGTAGAAAGAGGCCATGGAAGCCTTTGATGATGAGGGCTAACAGTTCAGGAGCACTCATCCTGGGCTTGGAATAAAGAAAGTGCTTTTACGTGGGTATCTCGTTTAATACTAATAAGAAGTGTATGAGAAAAGTATTATTGTTATCCCATTTTATGGACTATCAAAGTAAAGCTTAGAGAGGTTAAGACGTTTGCCCCGGGGTCACACAGACACCATACGAAATGCTTGGACTGGTACCCAGAGAGCCGGGCTCCGGGGTTCAGGTCCTGTCACTCTTCTTGACAGGCGCTCTAATATAGCCCTGTATTTTCATTGAAGCCGGGCAGGGAAGTAACAGATCTATGAGCCCTTTAGCATGCAGGGACACACCAGCTTCTGAAATCAAGGCCAGCTTGGCACTTAAAAAAATTACTTCTAAAAAGAAGGAGCCAGGACAGTTGTCATTCCTTCTGTGAGGCAAAGAGGAGTGTCCCTGAAGCAGGAGTTTGTGTTTAGTGTGCCATTTGGACTACCCCACTCCCCTCACTCTCCATTCTCTCCCAGCCCCACCCCATTTGCTCTGTATCCAACCTCATAAAATACTCCTGTGTGTATTACACTGGCCAAGCACACAACTGCAATGCTGGCCTGGTGCGTGTAAATTGCCTCTCAGTGGGTGGCTATTATATTTATATTGGTTTAAACTGTTTCCATTGCCAATCCATTATGCTGGAATTCCCCCTTGCTGAGGGCAGCTGTGTTATTCTTTTCTTTGACTGAAGCCCAAGAACTATCTCTCCAGCTCCTTGGGAACCAACCCTTAAGAGTAAACATCTTGATTCAAATGGGGCCCCTTCTTATCCCACTGCCACTTGCTAAATCTGGAACATTCCGCTCTGGCCCCAACCGGTTCACATTGTTCATATTTTTTAAAAAAGAGATAGAAATTGGAGTGGAGCAAGAAAGTGATGGGATGCCTATTTATGCAGAAAGTAAAAAAAAAAAAAAAGTAGCAGGAATAACACTTGTATCAGTAACTCTTCCTTAGAAGGCAAACAATTGAAGCATAACCAAGACAAGGGAGTCCAGATGGCCCTGGGTATGTCCATCCAAACACCCTTTGAGTAAAATGCAAGTGTGAGTGCCACTTTCTGAACAGAATCTTCTAGCAAAGATTTGTGTCTGTCAGTACTGAGCACACATTTCTTAAATGGAAGTTCCTCGGTTCCATTTAAAGTTCAAAACTGGTGACTAAAAAGTCAACAACTAATTGAACATCAGTAATATGCATTTCTATGTATAACTGAACATCGGTAATATGTATTTCTATTTCTATGGTAATGTGACAGAATTAGGAAGCAAATTCACACATTTTTTAAAAATATTTTTATTGATTTCAGAGAGAGGAGCAGAGATGGAGATAGATAGAAACATTAATGGAGAGAGAATCATAGCTCAGCCTCCTCCTGCATGCCCCCCACTGGGGATAGAGACCCAAACCTGGGTATGTGCCCTGACCTAGAATGGAACCATGACCTCCGGGTTCACGAGTCAGCGCTCAGCCACTGAGCAACACCCGCTGGGCACAAGTTTACAAATTTAATTGTTCTCTTGCGTGCTAAGTTTATCACTACAAACTGATGACTGTTGATAATCTTACCCAATTTATCCTATAAACATAGACCTTGATCCTAGGGGAAATAAGGGAGAAAATGTGTTTATATTAAAGCTAATGATACATGTGCAAAGGCAACCCAAAAAACTTTACTAATAGTGCATCAGTTTCATCATTCCTCATTAAGAATTCACACTTATCAGTGGTAGTTGTAAGAATAAATACAATTAAAAATAATAATTCTTCCTGTTAAAAATGGACAAAGAGATTGCTGTCCCCCCTTTTCCTTAGAGCATTTACTTTAGAAAACTTAAGGTTGTAAGTGCTTTTTCTCCTTACTTGGAAATATAAATATATAGTATATCCTTTTGAAAACTAGGTAGGCCTTCTGTCATCTTTAAGATCCAGGAATGCCTTTCGCTGGGACTCAGGAACCATCTCTAAGAAATGTAAACATCAAACATGAAGGATAAAGCGCCTCCTCTCTCTCCCAGCCTCTGTTCGAGGGTAGGAGCCTGACTTCAGTGGGTACCTTGCTCCAAGTTGCAAAACTACCTCCTGACATAAAGACATGAAGTTTGTTTCTTCCTCCGGATAAAGCCAATTCGCTAACACAGACAGTCATTCCAATACCAGTTTAATTTAGGATGAACTCTGTGTGACCAAAGAATGATGCTGTCAAGTCTTCCTACATGAGGACTAGTTATTTATCTTGAAAACATATAGAATGGGGTGTGTCTGCTTGGCTATAAAAGACTGTGAGATTTCTCTCTGTCTTTGCAATCTCTTAGTGACTTCCTGTGATTGGCATTACATTCTGGTTTAATGCTTATTCAAAGTAAAAGTAAATTAAAAAAAAAATAAGTAATAAAGGTGAATAAAGTTTTTCTCTACTACGTTTGTGGATAATATTTCTGGATTAGGAGAAGATTTTGTTTTCGATTATGCTTCCCCAACATCATCAAGTTTTGAAAGGAGAAAGAATCTATATGGACTTTGGATTGTAATGTGTAATGTGTAATGGAGCAGGTTTTCGTCTCTATTGAATACACCAAGGTGCACCGCGCAAACCAACCTCCGCTTCGTTCAAGACCACGGTCAGACGTGAAGTGCTTGTTCTGCTTCTGAATGTATGTGTCATGTACTTGAGTTCATGAAATTAACATTACAGCCGTGTCATAGTAAAGTCTCTAAAGCAACAAAGGAAAATTAAGCTTTTCACATGTTCATGAGAAAAATAGATAAATGTAAAGTTGAAAATCATTTCAAGGAAATTTTAAGGAGACCAAAATAATTTGTTATACATATGAAGTTTCTGTTTGATACTTGAGAAAGGTAATTTATTTGGGCTCAATTTTAGTTCTTGTATTTAAAATATATGCCAGTCATTCTCAAAATTTAATAAGCATGAGAATCGCCTGGGAAGCTTGTTTTATTGTAGTTTCACAGGATCCACCCCTGAGATATTGGTTTCGTGGATTCGGGGTGGGTCCCTGAAATCTCCATTTTTCAGAGCACTTCAATTGATCCCTATGAAGGTGATCCAGGGTCTCTAAATTAAAGAAACTGGTACATGCAATGAATACATGACATTCCAAAGTCCAGCCTAAATGGGAACTACAACAAATCTAGTCTCCCTTTCACATAAGTGAAATGATTATATAGTACATTCTTATTCTTTTATTCAAGGATTATTTAGTTTTGCACTATTTTTTCTTCATAACCAGAAAAGAAAGAATACTTATAATTATGGAAAAAAACATAAAATAAAAATGGTTAGATGGATGTATTTCAATATAGCTAAAATAAATAAAACCTGCAGTTATATATGGAAGCATTATATTAATTTGCAATATAAGAAGCCAGAGACTAAGTGAAAGGTTTGCGACGCAGGAAACAAGACACAGAGTCCAGGCCATGGAAAAGGGGGGGGAGGTTTTAATCTTGCGCTCCCGGGCGAAACTCACTGGTCCAAGAGTGGGCCAGGGGACTTCGCGCCAAAACAGGGGCTTAGGTACTTCCTTTATACAGCCGTTTGGTGAGGGGAGGGTGGAGAGCATGAGAGGTGTGGAATTCCTGCCTCGGGCAGGGGTTTGGGAAGGCTAGCAAGGTTCTGGGAAGGGGCCAGTTATCTGCCAGTTATCTTCGTCACCATCTACCTTGCGGGTGCTTGCATGGCTGTGGTCTTTCCCCCATGCCTCGGCCTAACACAGTCCATATAAGGTGCTCAGGAATGTTCGGCTGCAGGTGGAGTTTATGTCATACTCTGTCCATCAGTTGGGGGAAGGGAGGATCTATCATTCCAGGCTTTTGCTAATATTAAAAAAAATTGAGAGTCCGGGCAGGGTCAGGGGATGAAGGTCCGTCTTCCGTAGCTACTTCCTGCTGAGAGGGGGCGTCGTTAGGGGCATCTACCCAGGGTCTCAAGGATTCTGGTGTTAGGTTCTGAATTCAGTGCCAGATAGATCTCTCCCACCTTCTGGTTGGCGAACGCTTGCATTCTGTTCTGCAAAAGACTAGTGAAACAGTGCATGAGAAATGGGCCAAAGAGCAAAATTAAGAGTATAGATACCAGTGGGTCTAATAATGGGAGGAGCCATGGGGTAGGTGAGCCAAAAACAGGTAGTGTTTTCCATGCTGGACAAGGGGTGCAGCAGCATGATTTCCCCAAGAGACTGGTTGGTGAAGTCTTGAGAGCGAAGTCTTGCTGAGTCACTTGGGAGGTCCTGAGGCTGCCACAGCGTCACTTGTCTGGTTTTGCTGCTTTTCTGGGCCTGGAGCTAAAAGACAACTGAGACCTAGATGTTATTTTTAGGGGGGAAAAGAGTAGGGTTTCAGTTGCCTCACTAGTGATATGAAAGGGGAGAATAGGTTACCCTGGGGGTGAGGTTCTTGCTTTCCCAGTTTTGCCCCTTGCTGGGCATCCACAGACAGGGTTTCAAAGTATGGGTAGAGCAGTAGTTAAGCTCCCTGTGGCAGTTCCAACTCCTGCTGTGATGCTAAGGGTTAGGAGGATAGGGATGATCTGGACTGCCCTTTTGTGTCAGATATGATGGGTGCAGGTAAAGACAGGGACAGGTAAAGACTGATTATTGGGGGCTGAATCTGCATTGGGTGAGAGACAGATGAGAGTACAGGTTCCTGTCCAGCTGATGGGGAGACAGATGTATGTGTTTTCCCCACAGGGGAAGAAAAATCCCTGATCATGGAGACAAGTTGAAAGGTGTAAGGAGAAGAGGTGGGCTAAAGGGTATGAGATTCCTTTTTCTAGTTCCGCACTCCAAGCTGAGAGGGTAGTCACCATGGAGCTACCAATAAGGGGTGACAGATGAGTGGTTGAGATTGTATTGCAGTGAAAGTGGGAGGGAAAGGGAAGGAAAGGAGTAGTGAGAGCCAGGGACCTGGATGGTTGGATAAGAGGTTAGATACTGAATATTCTGGTTTAGCTTAAGAAGTATCCAGCAACCTTGTCCTGCCAGGCTTGGAGACTGAACCCTCACTTTCTTGCTCAGAGTAACTTCTTTCTTTCTTTTTTTTCTTTCTTTCTCTTCTCCATCTCATCACATGCACAACCTTCACAAAAACCTTCACAATTTCAAATTAGCCTTCAAACCTTCCTTCTATGTCCTTCAAAAATGCATAACCATGCCTTAGACCTTCTATTCAGTATTTCTAAAAGGCGATGGGGGAGGGAGCAGGCTCCGCAGCCAGTTCCCAGGCTAGCCAGGCCTCTAGCCGCTTCAGTCCCAAATGGCCACATTCTTCCTAGAGATAATGATCATAGAGGAGATAAGGCGTTTACAGTCCAAGGAATGGCTTGGCCTTTTGGGGTAAGAGAGTGAAACTGAGGTAGGTGACTGTGGTTTGGGACAACTGGGTTTTAAGAGGGGATGCATGGTAGCCCTGGCTGGGCACCAAGGTAGAATGGGAAAAGAGTGAATGGGGGAATTTAGTAAGATGCCGTGTAGACATGAGGTGGCTAATGGCTGTGAGACTAATCTGTCAACCCCCATAATAGAGACTGAGGAGGGGACAAGGGTCCCAGCAGATTAGAAGGGCAGAATAAGTGGCCCCAGTGTCAATTATAAAGGAGATCGGCTTACCTGCCACCACAGTCATTACTCGAGGCTCTGTCCTGGTGATGTAAGTCTGTGGGGCCCTGTCAGGGCCTGGCAGCTTCTTCAGTGGCCAGTCCCAGGGGGTCTGGGAGCTCCAAACCGGATCCAGAGGGTGGCCTGCTGGACTGGCTGAGGCCAGACCGGAGGAGCCAGACTACAGTCTGATTTCCAGTGGCCTTCCCTTCCGCACCTTGGGCAGGGCCCAGGTGGGGGTCTCGGGTTTGAGCAGGACTTGGCTCAGTGTCCTTCCTTGCTGCATTTGAAGGAGGGCCCAGAGGAGGCTTAGCCCTGACTTACCCGCGGCTGGAGGACCGGCACTCCGTTTGGGGTTCGTGAGAGTGGTGGGTAGGAGCTGGAAGGCCTCCTAATGGGCCTCCGCCTTGGCCTGATCTCGTTTGATTTTGGATTTGGGTCTCCTTGTCTCTATTATTAAAGAGCTTAAAAGTTAGGTTAACGAGGTCTTTTTGGACCTGCAGTTGCAGTGTATGTCGGGGAGTACAGGTGGTCAGGTCAATGGAAAAAGAAACCTGAGATGCCTCTCAATCTGTGAGGCTGGACATAGAGAATGGGACCTGGACTCAAAAAGTGTGCCCTCAGTTCCTGCTGCCTCCCTCAGGGGTAGCTGCAGGTTGGGTGGAGGCAGCAGGAAGGAGTGTGGCTGGGTTCAGGGCTGGGGACTGAGTTAGGGAGATGTAAGGACTCTCCAGGAGCAGGAGATGGAGTTCCTGCATGGGAGAGGGGACAAGGAGAGATAAGGACCGGTATGACAGAAGATCTTGGAGAAGACCTGTAGGGGTTGCTGGAGGCAAATCTTCTGGGCCTCCGTGGTGAGAGCAGCAGCTGCAGCCAGAGCCCGGAGGCAGGGCTGCCATTCCCGAACCGTGGGATCAAGCTGTCTGGACAGGTAGGCTGCGGGGTGAAGGCTGGAAGAATCCTACCAGTGGAGGCCAGCTGTATGCCTCTGAGACATGTCCAGGGAGGGGCTGCAGAGAAGGAGATCATCTCCATACTGGAGGAGAGTGCTGGGTTCTAATGAGCATTGTCGGAGGTCTCTGGCTTAGGCCTGGCCAAACAGATGAGGGCTGTCTCTGAACCCCTGGGGCAGGACTGTCCAGGTGAGTGGGTCCTTTTAAAATCCTTGTCAACAGTTAACTTTAAAACTTCTTGGAACAGGCCTCTAACTGCTTGAATTCAGAACTGAGTTTCTGATAAGCCTGTGCCAGCAAGAAAGTTGTTCTCTAGGGAGGGAGGAGAGGGGGAGAGGGCAGGGTGAGAAGGCACTGAGGCCAGAGCATGTTTGCCGTCAATACCCATGACCGAGATCGTGGAAGGGGCAATGGCCTGGAAAAGGAGGGCAAGGACAGAGCCGTAGCCCCCGTATGATCAGGAAGGAGATCTGCTTACCCACTACCTTGAGCGTTTACCTGGGGGCCCGGCGAGGGTGATGGGTCGTCGAGTCCTGGCATCTTCAGCCTTCAGCCAGTTCCAGCGTGGCCAGCGGCGGGTCATGACCTGGAAGGACGGCCCCTCTATGTTGAGACGCAGAGGGCCCGTCACTTTTCCAGGGGCAGTCACTTTTCCAGTGGCCGCTTTGACCGCACGCCGGGCAAGGCTGGGCTGGAGCCCAGGGTTGGGGGCACTGTGGCCTTCGTTTCTGCACTGGAAGCATCCTCTCGTTGCACCCCCACCACGCACAGTCCCTCTTGGACCATGTGTGGCTGCCGCCGGCCCCAAAGGTAGCAAGGTTTGGGTTTGCAGACTCATCTCCTGTTGAAGGCGGGCGTACTCTGCCTGCTCCTCACGGGCATTGAAAACCTTAAATGCCATATTCACCAGATCCCGGACAGGGGTCTGAGGGCCATCTGCCTTTTTTTTTTTTTTTTTTTTTAACTTTTTTCGGATATCTGGGGCTGACTGTGAAATGAAGTGAGTGGCTAGAACTGTTGTTCTGGCCGGGGACCCAGGGTCTAGGCGAGTATATAAGGTCAGAGCCTCAGTCAGCCTGTTAAGGAAGACTGCGGGGTTCTCATCTGGTCCCTGAGTAACTTCCCTCAGCTTGTCAAAGTTAACTACCTTGTGGGAGACGGCCTGTAGGCCGGCTATCAGGCATTGGAGCATCTGGTAGCGATGTTGGCGCCCCTCTCGCCCTTCCGGGGTATCTAGTGGGTACACCCAGCCTGGTTCCTGACGAGGAACAGCCTGGGGAGGTCGGGGAGTGAGGATGGGGGAAGGGAGGGAGCGGACGGCAGGGCAGAAGGAGGCAGGGCGGAAGGAACCCTGTTGCAGGGAGGCCGGCGAGTCGGAGGGGAGGAGGAGGAGGAGGCGGGGCCGCGGACCCGGGGCTCGGGGGTCCGAGCCCAGTCGCTGTCCGGGGCATCCTGTGCCTGAGCCAGCGGCACTGCCCGCCCTCCCCACGCCTGCTCCCTTGCTGCCTCCGCTCCCCCACCCCGGAGCGCGGGAGCCAGCTGTTCGGAGCGGCTTGCGGGATGGCGGGCGGGTGGCTCTCGTGCTGTGCGGCGGCGATGGTTGCGGCCGCGGGGAAGAAAGCGCAGCGGCGGCCGCGGGAGGGAGCGGCGCGGTCGCGGTGGTGTGACCCACGGCCGCGGAAGCCGCGGGTGGGCAGGTGAGGTGCTGCCGAGAAAGCACCTGCCACGGGGAAGAAAGGGAGCCGTGGCGAAGAAGGAGGAAGAGGAGGGGGCCGAAAGCGTTCGGCGGGAGGAAGAGGGGTGGAAGTGAGAGAGCAGCTGGATCCAGAGTCAGAGATAAGAAGGAGCAGAGGACAGAGTCAGAGAGAACAGAGGAGCAGAGGGAGGGACGGGAGTGCAGATTGAAAAAGGCCTGGACACATGGAACCTCCAGCCCCTTCCCAGCTCGTTGGCAGAAGTTGTTAAGGTCGGTCAGGATGTTAAAATCAAAAGTCCCATTTTCAGGCCACTGTGACCTGTTGTCCAATTCATACTGAGGCCGTGCCACGGTACAGAAGTAAATGAGGCGTTTAGGACGCAGATCCCGGGACAGGCCCAGCTTAGCCAGATTGGTGAGCAGGCACCCAGCGGCGCCTGTGAGTCAGTTTTGGATTTCTGGTGCCCATTTTGAAGCCTAGGGTCAGTAGCGAGGCCCAAGGATCAGCGTCCCAATCCTTGAGCCAAGGCTACGGACAGAATCCGAGGGATGGTGGGAGACGTCTCTCGCCGACCCCCTGGGATCAGAGTGAGGCCAAAAGGCCGGAGACCAAGGTGGAGTAGGAACGTCTTCACTACCCCCCAGGGTCAGAACCTTTCCTGGAAAGGTCCGGAGGGCTACGCCCGGAAAGCAATCTCTGACGCGGACCGCGGTTTACGGACAGAGACGCCGACAGAGGACCCTAGGAATCAATAGGGACTGGGACTCACCAACTGACGCTGCCGAGCTGGAAAGAAGCCTGAGGGTTCCGGGAGACAAGTGGGGAGGGGTACCCCAAATGGGATACACACTCAATCCCCACCCGGGTTTCGGCACCAGATGAAAGGTTTGCGACGCAGGAAACAAGACACAGAGTCCAGGCCATGGAAAAGGGGGGGGAGGTTTTAATCTTGCGCTCCCGGGCGAAACTCACTGGTCCAAGAGTGGGCCAGGGGAGTTCGCGCCAAAACAGGGGCTTAGGTACTTCCTTTATACAGCCGTTTGGTGAGGGGAGGGTTGAGAGCATGAGAGGTGTGGAATTCCTGCCTCGGGCAGGGGTTTGGGAAGGCTAGCAAGGTTCTGGGAAGGGGCCAGTTATCTGCCAGTTATCTTCGTCACCATCTACCTTGCGGGTGCTTGCATGGCTGTGGTCTTTCCCCCATGCCTCGGCCTAACACAGTCCATATAAGGTGCTCAGGAATGTCCGGCTGCAGGTGGAGTTTATGTCATACTCTGTCCATCAGTTGGGGGAAGGGAGGATCTATCACTAAGGAAGGCAAATTACATTAAACAAGAATAAATAAAGAATAATTTTTCCTTAAAAGTCCATACCAGAAGTTTCATAGCACAGCAGAAACTTTATCTAATCATGTCGGAAGAGAGAATTCAGCCTTTGAAATGTCAAACGAGAAGCCTTCAATGAGTGGAGACAGAGCCACAACCACCCTTGGAGAGGCACGCGGGGTACCTGGATAGTGCACGAACTTCAGGACTTCTGGGAGGCAAGTTTAACGGGAATTACCTCAGAAATTTTTCCTTAGGGGCGCAAAATTTAAACTTATGCCACTGTGGAAAGATTAGCACTGTTGAAATTGAACTCCCTTGGTGAGAGTGGTAGCAGAACAGTATCTCCTGCTAAACCTGCTGTCGGATTCCAGCTAACCCAATCTCAATTTCTTTGCTTTTTAAAGCCCCCTGAAGCTTTATAAAATGCTGCTGATATACTTTCTCTTATGACACAGATCAGTACTGTCACACAGAAAAGTATTCCTGACTCTATCTCCATATTTCCAATATCGGCATCGCCTCCTTATAATATTTCACATCAGTCAAGTCTTCAGTCATAGGATTCAGATGCTGCACTTTTCACCCTCACAAAATGAAGGGTCATCTTCCAACACACAACAAAAACAAAATCCGGCACAATCTAGTGTGTTGTAGAACTGGATTCCTATTTTTTTTCTTTCTCATTCCTTTCCTTCTCTTTATCCACTTTTATGTCTTTGTCCCTCACTGCTCTTTTTTTCCTATGTTAATATTTTATGTATTCTATTTTATACCTTTGTACAACCATTCAACTTTCTAAAAAAGTTTATGTACTGAGCACATTAATGTATTTTATTGTATTTTTTTGCTGGCTTCTTTTTTTAACCTGTTTCCTACATTAATGTATTCTAATTATGCAAGAATTTCTTTTATACCTTATGCTTTACAGTCCAGTTTCTTTCTGTACTTGATTCCTTATATTTTTACTAATTTTAACATATTACTAATTTCTCCTATTATAGGCTAATTTGTGACCCTCCAGTTTTATATGTAGACTAGAGGCCCAGTGCATGGATTCGTGCACCAGTGGGATCCCTTGGAGTGGCCTATGGGGATCGGGCTGAAACCGGCAGTCCAATGTCACCTGCCACTCCTGCCTGCTGCTCCTGCTCATCCTGGCCCCACTGCACCTGCCACTGCCACTGCTCGCTAGGCTCCCTGCCACTCTGCTGCAATCTCTGGGCTGCGGAAGCCAGCTGTGAGCCCTGCATCTGTTGCCCGTCGGTCAGCTGAGCAGCACTCCCGCTGTGGGAGTGCACTGACCACCAGAGGGCAGCTCCTGCTTTGAGAGTATACCTCCTGGTGGTCAGTGTGTGTCATAGCAACCGGTTGACTGGTCGAACTTTCGAAGAGTCATTTAGGCTTTTATGTATATAGAAGTCCTAACCCTCAGTAACTCAGAATGTGACTATATTTGGAGATAGGACCCTAAAGAAATAATTAAAGTAAAATGAGGTGCCAAAACCGGTTTGGCTCAGTGGATAGAGCATTGGTCTGTGGACTGGAGGGTCCCGGGTTCGATTCCGGTCAAGGGCATGTACATTCATTGCGGGCACATCCCCCGGTGGGGGGTGTGCAGGAGGCGGCTGGTTGATGTCTCTCTCTCATCGATGTTTCTAGCTCTCTGTCCCTCTCCCTTCCTCTCTGTGAAAAATCAATAAAATATATTTAAAAAAGAAAAAAGTAAAATGAGGTAATCTAGGAGGGCCCTAATCCAATATAATTGGTGTCCTATAAGAAGAGAAGATTAGGACACAGACCGTATAGGCTGACAAACAACCATGTGAGGACACAGCCAGAAAGTCCAACTACAAGCCAACGAGAGAGACTTCAGGAGATTCCAAACTTACCAGCACCCTGATCTTAAATTTCTAGATTCCAGAACTGTGAGAAAATAAATTTCTGCTGTTTAAGCCACCTAGACTGTAGTAGTTTATGATGGCATCCTAATATACTCTCTGTTTCCATCTTTCTATCTTTCTTTGTATTTCATTAGAGCTCATCCTTGTGTTTTGAATATTCAGATCAGCAGGCTGTTCCTCACTTTTCTTCCTCCTATTTATTCGCATATGTTCCTCTCTACTGATCAACACATGAAGTATTAAAAATATTCAAACGTGCTTATTTTGTTCAAAGATTGTCCTGTGAGGCTTTCAACTCTCTGTAGTGTAACTTTTTTTTAAAATGTATTTTTATTGATTTCAGAGAGGAAGGGAGAGGGAGAGAGAGATAGAAACATCAATGACGAGAGAGAATCATTGATCAGCTGCCTCCTGCATGCCCCACACTGGGGATCAAGCTTGCAACCTAGGCATGTGCCCTGACCAGAAATCAAACACATGACCCAGAAGTTCATAGGTCGATGCTCAACCACTGAGCCATGCCGATCAGGCTCTTTGTAGTATAGTTTTATCATCTGTAAAATGGGTATAATAAAAGTGTTAATCTCATATAGGGCCATTGCAAAAATTTCATTCATTAATCCATAAAATGCCAAGAACAGTATCTGGCACATAATAAACCAAAGTAAATATTAGGTGGTATTATTATTATTTCTTTTTTGTTGAATAAGTACCCATTGAATGCTTATCCTGTGCCAAGAACTACCTTTTTTTTTTTCATTTATTCATTCATTTATTCAACCAATATTTATTGAGCATCTGCCTGTCTGGTACTCTTATAGGAGCTTAAACTAGAGCTGTTAACAAAACAGAAAAACTTTGCCCTCCTGGTGAGTACATTTTTTTTAACTTTAATTTCTTTATTGATTAAGGTATTACATATTTGTCCTCACCCCCCCATTCTCCTCCCAAACCCCTCCCCACGCATGCCCCCACCCCCCTGTTGTCTGTGGCCACCGGTTAGGCTTATATGCATGCACATAAGTCCTTTGGTTGATCTCTCCCCGCCACCACCACCCTCCCCTCCCCTCCCTCCGAGGCCTGACAGTCTGATCGATGCTTCCCTGTCTCCGGGTCTGTTTTTGTTCATTAGTTTATGTTGTTCATTATTTCCCATAGATGAGTGAGATCATGTGATACTAGAAATACACATATAAGAACAGAAAATGAGACAAGCAATAATGGTTATGCTGAGAGGCAAATGCATCAGTCTGTAGTGAGTTTCTTTCTGGGCCAACAGTTCTTTTGAGTCCCAATTTCAATGTCAAAGAGTTCCTTATGTGTACATGTCAGCAATCATATTTCAGTTCTGGATGGTGGACAAATGGTGGTAATGCAGGTCCGACCCTCTCGGTCCTGCAGGTTGCCCAGGACCAAGCCAAGAACTACCTTAATGAAGCTCCCGGCCAAGTGGGGAAAATGACATAATATACAAACTAACCAACACATAAATAAATACTATCAGATTTGATAATTGCTATGCAATTAATCCTTTTTTTTTCTTATTTTTAATTTACTTTGCTGGAGTGACATTGGTTTAAAAAATTATATAGGATTCAGACATAGAATACATCATCTGTGATGTGATACATAGTGATGGGGTGGCTGTTTTAAATAGGGTGGTCTTTATGAAAATGATCCTAGTTCTGAAAAAGAAAAAAACAAAACAAAACAAACAAACAAAAAAAGAGCCAGCCATGCAAGGACCAGGTGGCTTAAGCAGAGACACGGAGGGAATGGTTGGTGCAAAGACCCTAAGGTAGACATTGTTTGCTGATTTTAGGGAGTTAACAGAAATCTAATGTGCTAGGGGTAGCTGGAAGCCAGGGTGCATCTTATCTCCCTTCTCTCCCTCTGGTCTATTGTGCTCTGAAAGGGACATTTCAAGGAAAATTCTACTTGGTCCAGCTTGGGCTTCAAGTTCACTACTGAACAGTCACCACTGTGAGTCACACATCTATCCCTGTATCCAGGGGAATGACAGCTCCAGCTGATATCACAAGGTTTGAAGGAGTTTCCCAGAAGAAGGAAGGTGCCAAAATGAAGCAATATATTTCCTCTATAGTTGAAAAGGAAGCTCCTACTGGGAAGCAAGTGTGTAGGCATATGGGCTTAGTTTGTCCCTTGGACTGCAAAGAGGAACTCAGTGCGGGGAATGGGAGCCTGGGAGACTGTCTGGCTGTGGGCAGGGGTGCAGGGGATAGTAGAAGGGGGGCGGTGTCTGCTCTGGCCAGCCCATGCTTTCATCTCAGTTTGAGCAGGTTTAATACAACTTTGTGATAAGTTATCGTAAGTAATTTTCATTCTTACATCTAGATTTTGCAAAGTTTCTTCGTAAATAGGTGTTATTATTTTATTGGCAGCTCGGATACTTGGGACTTTCTCAAACATAACTACTGTGCATTTTCTGGCTGGTCTTCTCACCCCTCCGCCACAGGATATGAACGTTGGGAAGGTGGTCAGGGCTGGTGAACTGCTGAGCTGCTATGCCACACACTGCCAAGTGACTGCGCTTCCCTGGGGTGAGGGGAGTGTCAGTACCTGTGTGCCTTACAGAAGCTGCTGTAAACTTAAAGGTGCCACTGACTGCTATCAGGTACCAAAATATAAACTGCACTCTCTTTTATTTCAGTCCTAGGACTTTACCATGAGGAGACACTGGACAAAGTAGAAGGATATTTTTTATAGTAAGAAATAATTTGGAACCAAAAAAGAAAGGGACATTTGGAGTAGGACATCTGTTTAATATGTTGTCTATCATGAAAGAGAGGTAATCCATTTATGTTTTCAGTAAGTATTTATTCCCTACCTCTGGAAGAAATACCTACTGGAGTATTTTCCCACAGCACAAAAATTCCTCTACTCTAAGGTCTATCTGTCTCCCCCAGTCCACAGAGATAGGTTGCCTACAGCTATGATTCATTCATTCATTCGACAAAAATATATTGTATGCTTTGAGAGTTGTCGGTGATAGATACACCGAGAAACCACAGCTCTGTTATTTTACTACTAAGCACAGTGCTCCTATAAACATTTTAAGATAAGCCTTGGTAGACCACATGTAGGCCCTAAAGCATGTATACCTAGGAGTCGAATTGTTGGGCATAGGGTATGCCAATGTACAACTTCATTGTATACCAGAGCAGTGCTGTCAGATAGAAATATGATGCAAGCCAGGAATATAACTTTACAATTTTTGTAGTTACATGAACAAAGTAAAAAGCCACAGATAAAAATAATTTTAATAACATGTTTTATTCAACTCAATATATCCAAAATAGTCTCATTTGGACTCAGTTAATATTGTAAATAAATTTAATGAGATGCTCTACATCCTTTTTTCATGTTATGCTTTCAAAATTCTAACATATGTAAAGCACATAGTTTAGAGCAGCCCCATTTCAAGTACACATGTGGTTAGTGGCTACTAGACAGTGCAGTTTTGGAGGGAAGGGATTTTTGAGTTCTATTATTTAATGTTTCGCAAAAGGAAAATTTTACATTTCCTGCAACATTTGCCTAGAATATAATAAAACTGAATGATATGTTTCCAGTTCCAACCAGTTGATAAACTACTAAGAACCAGTTCTAATCAGTTGATAAACTACTAACTGAGTGACTCAGAAATGCCAGATCCTCACTAGACCTCAATGAAAATTCTGTCCTTGCCAATGGCCATGATTCCAGAACTAGGTATGGTTCCTTATGAGTAGAGGGTAGCACAGGTGACATCACATGGTAATGCTGCAGACATAAGCAGTGTCTTACATGATTTTTATAAACATTGGAGACTTTACCTTTATGTCAGTAATTTTGAAAGTTTTGAGCATATATGAATTACCTGGGAAGCTTGTTAAAAATGCAGATTCCAATTCTAGAATGTACACTTAAAAATATAAATGTTAAAGCAGTGATTCTGATGTAGGAGGTCCAAAGCCCACCCTTAGCTACACACGGCTGTATGTTGAGGGAACCTAAGAAAAACTTGTTTTTGAGAAAAGTTCTCTTGTAGAAACACTTCGAATGGATTTCAAAGGGTGAGACTGGAATTAGGGAGAAGCAATGCAAACCTGCTGCAGTTGTTGAGGGAGGAAATAAGGAAGCCTGAAGTAGGGCTTTTGGCTAGAGATAGAAGAGGGTGGACGGAAGAGATTGTAGACTATTTGAACCTAGTGGGATGTGGAAAATGGAGTCAGGAGAGAGGCATAGAAGTCTGGCTGCAACGACTAGATGGACTATTGTGCTCCTATTCATCAAGGTAAGAAATACTAAAGGGAAGTGGAAATGAATGTTTGTCCATTCCCATGCAGAACATACACATGCTACTTGAATGGGTATTCTGACAATTTCTTTCAACCCATCTGCCATTTCTGGCTAGCAGTGGTCATAATGGAGCCATTGTGATATCACTGATAGAAATGGAGTGATTAGACAGACATATCAAGAGCTACTATTGCCACAGAGATATTTAATACTCTGACCCTTGAAATAGCCTGAAAAGTCTGTTTAATTCTTGTTACAAGTTAAAAGTGGGTTTTCCAATCAGAATGGCTGTGAAATTCCTCGTTTCTTAGAAGTGTCTAGAAAACCCAAAAGTTATCTGATACCTCTGAGGGAACATGGTCACCAGAGAGACCTCAAACTAAGAGAATTCAAGTTAAGTAGACAGAGAATGGCAACACTATATCCCTCCTGGGGTTAACAAGAAAGCTTTTGAGTTATCAGTGATTAAGAAGGACACCAAAACCAGAAACGGTGTTAATCAGAGTCCTTGATAGCATGGCAGGAGGCCTCATCAAGCCTCAGTCCTCTTTAGAAAGTTTTCAATGAAAGAACCTTTCCAGGTTTGGTTAGAGATTCCATGCCTTGATGGACCCTATTGGACTATCAAAATCATGACTATGACACCCAGAATGAGGAAAATTAGAGAAGCAGTCCCTCTTTAAGAAGATATGTGTGTGTGCACTGCACATTACAATAGCATGTATTTCAATAATAAGTTATGCTAATGCAACAGGCTCTTGTTAAATTAAATTGCTTCCCTTCCTCCACCACCTCAAAAGGTACCTAAAAGCGGCTTTCCATCCACTTGTAGAGAGTAGCTGGAAAGGATATGAACACTGTACTGTCTCCCTCTGGGAGCTTTCTATTTCTTGAAACCAAACTTCTGTGGTTTTTACAGTTTTATGTTCAGAATTTGCCATGATTGCAAGAGCTGCTTTCCAGTGATAAAAAAGAAAAATACGTCAGAATTTAATATTTTTAGTTTATTTTATTTTTTAAAATATATATTGCAGAGAGGAAGAGAGAGGGATAGAGAGCTAGAAACATCGATGAGAGAGAAACATTGATCAGCCTCCTGCACACCCCCCACCGGGATGTGCCCGCAACCAAGGTACATGCCCTTGGCCGGAATTGAACCTGAGACCCTTGAGTCCGAAGGCTGACGCTCTATCCATTGAGCCAAACCGGTTTCGGTCAGAATTTAATATTTTTCCAATGTGGCTGCTATTTCTGCTTCAATCTAAGCCATGTTTACCACAGTATTTAAAATGGAAATACACCTGAAAGATATGCACTCAGTTAAAAAACAATGGACTCACTAGGATATCCCATTTACTATGACTGGCCTCCAAATATCTACCCAAATCCTTTCTTAAAAATGCTCCAATAAATGGCATTAAAATAAAAAAAAAGAGAGTTTCCTCTCATGCCTGCTGGGCTTTAAGGAGCTGAAGCTTGGATAGCTTGGTGCCAGCACAGAGCTGGTGAAAATAGTGGCAGCGCATCAGCCTTGGGAGTGCCCAGTCCTTCCTACATCAACACCAACACCTATGAGGTTGTGCCAATGAGTCATTTTGGGGAATTATTAGTGACAGGACACATTGTTCAAGGAGACAGAGCTGGAGAGAAAGAAACAATGGATCCTGTATGGCCAAGCCTTCTCCATCTTCTCCACTGGTCCTTTTCCTCTCCTCCACCTCTAAACACTGAATTCAAGAGGGCTTTAGTCTTTACAGCTCTTCTCTTACTATCTGTACTGTAATCATTCTACAGGTGATAACATTTGGTTTATGACCTCAAGCAGGCCATATCTCACTGACTTCCAAATTTATGCATCCAGCCTAGACTTCTCACTTGCTCTCTTAATTTGCATATCCAAACATTTGTTTGATGGCTCCATCTGGATACTTAACAGGTATTTCAAACTTACCATGTCGAAATTCAGATTTTAATTCTTCCCTTCAAATCTCCTTCCATACTTGTTTCCTCCTCCAAATGGCAACTCTGTTTTTCAGATTGTCAACACCAAAAATCTTTGTCACTCTTGATTTTTTTTCCTTGTCACACCCCATATCCAATCCATTAGCAAATATTTGAGGATAAAAATGTTTATCCTCAAAATACATCCAATTTCATTTCATGTCCACTGCTACCATCATGTCTTCCCTTGACTGCATTATCTTCCTCCCTGGTCTTCTGGCTTCTAACTCTGCCATCTTAACATGATTTTCTATATAACAGCCAGAGTGATGCATCTAAAACATGTTTCATACCTTGTTTCTTCATGGATGAAAATCCTCTAATGGCCACCCGCTATAATCAGGATAAAGCCCAAGTCTGCACATTCACCATGTCCCATGGGCTAAGACCCTAGCTCCTCTCAGACTCTGCCACCCTCCTCCCTCCTCTCCAGGCACATTGGCCCCTTTCTGATCCTGAAACACAGCATACTCACTCCCAACTCCAGAGGCTGGCTGTGTCCTCTATTTGGAACACCCTTTCAAAAAATATTCACATCTTTGTTCCCTTATTTTTCTCAGTCTCTGCTCAGATGTCACATGATGGAAATGAACTTCCTTGAGCACCCTGTATAAAAAAGCAGTCCTGCTCCCACCGTCACATTACCTAGCTTTTCTCCATCATATCTGTCATCAGCCGACTCACTACATATACATTTGCTTGTTTATTTGCGGAATGTCTGTTTCCTCCAGTTGGTGTGAAAACTCCAGGAGGTCAGAACTTTGTTTTCTTCACTGCTTATCTCCAGGACCTAAAACAGTGCTTGACGTATAATGGGCTGAAAAGATTTATTGAAAGAATGATCTGTGGAAATATGTCAGGGGTTCACAGATTTGGGTGATCATCAAAAGAATACATATATCTGGGCCCAGTCCCAAACCTAGTAATTCAAAATTTCTAGGACTTGTGCTCCAAAATCTGATTTTCAGATAAACTCCTTGGAGATTTTGATAACCATTGAGACTTAAGAACCTTGAAATCTAAAAATTAGTTCTCAGGGTTCCTAGGAAACTATCTCTGAGAACCCTTGAAGCTACTTGGGAAAGAATTTGAAGGGGCTGGAATTCCCAAAGGTGGGCCAGGCCAGAGTTAGATAGACACAGTTTCATCACTGTTATTATGACCCTATTCTACCTCCAGGCAACCCCAGAATGGGAAATGTGGGTTATAATGAGAAGTGAATGATTCAAACTTACTATCACATTTAGTTTAGAAACCTCAGGCTAGCGTCTCCTGTTTTTCCCCGGAGATACCAGTACCACCTACAGCCAAAGGGAAAATATAGAAATGGCCCTAAAATGTATTTGCACAGAGGCAGCAGGAGAAGGGAAGCCTTGGCCTTCACATCCCTAAAGGAGAAATCTACAGCTTATGTCCACATGAGACTGAGGTGCAATAGTTATTACTGGGTGCTGCAATGGAAAGAACCCTGGACACCCAGGCTCTGATCCTAGATCATCTTAAGTTGGGTATGTGACTTGGAGCATATTATGGACTAGCTCCGGGTCCTCAACTCTTTTCTGTAAACTGAGGTCAGTCCTTTCTCACCCCAAGCGCCTACTGAGTCCATGCATGATCTCAGCCCTTCCGTAACTTAAAGAAATATGCCTGCAGTACTCTTCTCTCCTGAAGATGATAATAAGCATGTCTAAATGAGCAGGGTAGATGAGGGCAAGAACAAAGGTACCGGATCCATGTAGAGGTCATCTGAGCCAGCCAACATGGAATGGGTCTCAGAATCTAAGACAACACATACACGCTCACTCCTTCAGACTCAGACTCTCGCATCCTCATCCTGGAATATGGACAAAGAGGAAGAGGCGGCCTAAGTCCACGAAGTCCTTTGCTGTCATTTTGCTGTGAATTGATTAGGCCAATTGCATTAGGAGAGGACCTGTCAAGTCTGATGATGTCCTTAACCGCCTGCAGCAGGAAATAAAAAATGATGTTCGGTTTGAGTGCATCTTAAGTACTGTAATTATAACACCAGTTTACTTTAATCCTGAAGACAGCCGTTCTCCATCTCAACTCAGACTGCTCTGGAAATGACTTGCCGCTCTTTTCCCCAAGCAGGCCGATGCATAGAAGTGCGTGTTCACATGCTCCTCTGGGTGTACACGTGGACAAATGTATGCAGACGGTTCTTTTCAAGTAGATTAAGTATAAGGAAAAGTTTAATACAGAGGCTCAGCAATTCTGCTAGGATCTCACTTGCAAACAGCCATGAAACAGAAATTACGTAGGAGGAAATGAGTGGGTGCTTGCCGCCTGCTGCAGGGCATCTCAGAAGCAGCAATGAAAACCACAGGCCTGGCCAAGGATTGTGCGTCTTAACCAGCCTCCCTGGGGAACATGGCACCTGATATTGTCTGGGAGCTGGATGGAAAATGACGAGCACATAACACTCCTTCACAGGTATATAGTGTTCTTCATAGTCACAGCTCTTTAATGTCTCCCTCAGGAGCCTTGTGAGATAAGAGAGGAAGTGATTATATCCTCAGTTTGTGAAAGGGAGAAGCAAAGCTGAAGCATCAAGCAATTTGCACAGAAAATAATTGAAGTCGGTGCCCAACCGACATCAGGCCTCAGGGGTTCCTGGTGTGGAAGCCAGAGCTCCGAAATAGGAGGCCCAGAGCCAGGGTCTGAAAAGCTTACATCAAAGGAAACCAATGTCCAAGCACGGACCCATCATGCAAAGTGATTATACAAAACTCAGTCATGGTGCAGAATAATGCAGGCAGATTCATCACTACAATGACAAATAAGTGCCACTTCACTTTAAAATTAAAAATTAAATTAATTTCCTAGAGCATATTTCTGGAGGTGTATTGACATTTGATGGAATCAGCTGTGCATTGATAAAAAAGCAGAGATCAGAATAAAGAAAACTCTGAATGCCTGAATTTATCTCTAAAGAATCAGTGCTACCTGCTCAAAAGGAGCCAAAGTTAATTTGAATTAATAAAAATTTAAGTTTATATTCCTTCATATCTAGCTTTTTTGTTTCTTCCTTCCATTTAATGTTTTTGTTTTTTTCTTCAGTGCTGTTGGCAAAAATAAGAAAATATAGGAAAAAAATTAGATCACCTTTAATTCAAAGACTACAAGAAATTTACAGAATATAGACCAAGAACTCCAATTTCTAGCTATGATAGAACCTCACCCATGAACAGTGATGTCTTCATTCAGGCTTCCCTTGATCCTTGCTTGAGAAAAACATGCTTAGTGAGCACTCCTAAATCACACCTGAAGACCTATCTATCATCTATCTATATCTATCTATCTATCTATCTATCTATCTATCTATCTATCTATCATCTATCTATCATCTATCTATCTATCTATCTATCTATCTATCTATCTATCATCTATCTATCTACCAATCATCTCTCTCTGGTTACCAATGGGGTGTAAACAATGAGGGCTCAGAGGTCAGACTGCATATGTTCCACCTTAACTCTACTACCACAGAGTTGTGTGTCTTTAGACAGACAGAGTTGTGTGTCTTTAGTTGTGTGTCTTATTCATAGATACTAAGTGGACAATACTTAGGCAGACAGAGTTGTGTGTCTTTAGGCAGACAGAGTTGTGTGTCTTTAGTTGTGTGTCTTATTCATAGCTACTAAGTGGACAATACTTTAAAAGGATTGTTGTTTGTTTCCCTGAAAAATACATGAAATAGTATCCTATATAATAAAAGGCTAATATGCAAATAGACCGAACAGTGGAACAACCGAACAACCGGTCGCTATGACGTGCACTGGCCACCAGGGGCACGCACAGAACATGGTGGGCGTTGGTCGCTGTGAGATGGTGGAGCAGGTGAGCGTGGGAGCCAGACCAAGGTGGGGCGCCAGTTGTTGTCATCAGGGCGAGCCTCTGGTGGTTACTGAAAATTCTTTGTTCCCACAAGCCACAGTTCCACCCAGTGCTTACACCCGCTGCTGGCTCCTGGCACTGGCCCTGATTGCTGAGCACCAGCAGCAGGTGTGAATGGTGGCTGCTGGCCCCAATTTCCCCTGAGGGCTTTTCCACCTCCCCTGCTCCTGAGAGGTGATTGGGGCAGCAGCTGCCGCTCGCACCCACTGACATCACTGGACCCACTTGCACCCACTGCTGGCGCTGGCCCCAATTGCTCGGCGCCATCAGCTGGTGTGAGCGGGGCTGGAGCCATCAGCATGTGGGAGTGGCGGTGGTGGTAGCGGGGCTGACGGCAGATAGGGCAGATAGAGGACTGGGGGCCACGGTGGGTGGGGCCAGGCAGGGGTGCAGAAGATGGGCCAAGACCTGACCCTGTACCAACCGCAGCCTCACAGCCCACAGTTCCTTTCAAGGTGCATGAATTTGTGCACTGGGCTCCTAGTGTATAAATAAATTAGCATAGTAACTGGTGGAAAGCAAATATTCCACAAAGGTTAGATTTAAAATAGAGCATTTTGGCTTCTAACAAATTACACAAACCGAGTGACTTAAAATAGCACAAATTGGTTACCTTATGGTTGAATAGGCTGAGTTCAACATAAGTCTTACTGGGCTAAAATCAGTGTGTCCATAGGGCTGCATTATTTCTGGAGGTAACAAAACTGGTAATGTTTCATCTCTCTGTGCCTTTATTTTTTCTCTGTAATTACATCTCCTCTAACCTATTCTATCTACCTCCTTTCACTTTTAAGGGCCCTGTGGTCATATCACCCCATCTCAATTCATCTCACAGAAACTGTGGTAGGTAGAATAACCCCCCCTAAAATATTTATGTTCTAATCCTTTGAATCTTTTTGTTACTTCTGTGGCAAAATAAAAAAAAATAAATAAATAAAAGAGAGAGAGAGAGAGAAACTATGCAGATGTGATTAAAGATCTTGAAATTCAGAGATTATCCTCGATTTTCAGGGTAGCCTCCAAATGCCATCACAACTGTCCTTAGATAAGAGAGGCAGAAGGAAGTTACATGTACAGAAGGGGAGAAGGCAACATGATCAAGGAGGCAGAGATTCCAGTGATGCACCCATAAGCCAAGGAATACTAGCAGCCACCTGAAGCTGGAAGAGGCAAGGAACAGATTCTCCCCTTCCAGAGCCCCACAGGACTTCCAGCATCTAGCTTTCAGCCCAGTGAAACTGATTTCAGAGTTCTGGCCCTCAGATCTGTGAGATAATTTCTTCTGTTCTAAGCCACCAAGTTTAGAGTAACTTGTTATAGCAGCTACAGGAAACTCATACAGCAACCATAATTCCATCTGCAACTTTAATTCTCTTTTGCCATGTAACATAGTCCAGGACAACTTTGGGGGACCATTATTTTGCTTACCACACTCCTTTAATCCATAAGCTCCATAAATATATCTCTATAGCTCTCTCCATGCCCTTCTACATAATATACTACAGCATGGCTCTTTCTTTAAATTCTATACTTTAGTGATTGAGAGTGCTGATTTTTTGGCTGTGTGATCCTGGGAAGTTACTGATTTAGTTTTCTCACCAATAAAGTGAAGATAATTTAGTACACCTCATAGGGTGATTGAACTGATCAAATAACATAATGCACGTAAAGTTCTCAAAGTATTGTTTTGCAAATAATAATCTCTCAGCGATGTCACATAATATGAGTATTGTCCTCTTCATCACCACCATCATCATTAACAACTAGGTGGTAGAAGGAATGTGACTATATCAATTTTCTATTCCACAGTAACAGTGTATTATTTCATGATCATGTGAGTCATCAGTTTTGGCTGAGCTCACTTGAGCAACTCTGCTGGTCTCACCTAAGCTCACTCATGGGGCAGCACTCAGGTTGGCAGGCAGCATGGTCGAAAGTGACTTCATTCCATGGCCGGTGATTGATGCTGCTGCCCACAAGGTGTCGAATCCGCAGGGAGACTGGCCTAGGCTCCTGTGTGTGGCAGTCTCAAGATAAAGCCTGCATCTTGAGGTCTAGATTCAAATCTCCCCATTGCCACTTCTGCTTCATTCTGTTGGTCAAAGCGTAGCTCAAGGACAGCCTGAATTCAAAAGTGGGGCAAGCCAGGCTTTCCCTCAAGATAGCAGAAGTTAAAAACTCACTTCTCTAACGAGAATGCTTAAAGTGGTGGGAGGAATTTGTGGCCATTTATGACAATTTATCACAATGAGCTTCAGGCAGTAGTCTTGGACCTGAAATTTTGCAAATGATGACGGTGGGTAAATCCCATAACCTTCAGTACAATAACAGCATTTGAGGGCCTATTTCATGCCAAACACTGTAAAATTTGGAGATACTAAGACAGCCTGAGATAGGCTTCCTTCTCTACAGAAAATAGTTTGTAAACCCTGGGTAATACTTATCTTAGAGCACTGGTGTGAAGATAAAATAGGTAAGGCATATTAAATGTCTAGCATAGTGCTTGGCAGTATCTGGCATATGGTAAGCACTCAGTGAATGAGAGCTATCATTATTATTCACTTTCCACAAGAATGTCCAGATTTCACTTGTAACTTGGTATGGGATACATGCCTTCTGTAGAGGTCTGCTCAAGCTGCCATAACATAATACCATAGACTGATTGGCTCAAATAACAAAAATTTATCTCTGGAGGCTGGGGAGCCCAAGGTCAAGGTGCCAGCAAGATAGGCCTTTTTCTAAGGCTTCTTCTCTGGGTTGGTAGGCGACTGCCATCTCGCCATGTGCTCACAGGACCTCTTCTTTGTGTTTGTGCAAGGAGAGAAGGGCACCAAGCTGCCAATATTAAATAAGGACACTAATCCTATCATGAGGGTCCCACCCTGATGACGGTCATCTAACCCTATTACCTCTCAAAGGCCTCATCTCCAAATACCCACACATTGTGTGAATTAGGTATTGAAATGTCTGGTATTGAAATTTCCATGTAATTTATTAGGACTTCAACATAAGATAAGAATTGGGGATGGGGTTGGAGGGAGGATGGGGGACACAGACATTTATTCTTAACACCATCCAAAGCTTTTCATCTTTCAAGCCCAGAGAATAAAAAGCTGGGGTGTGAGCTCTCTAGTGGCCTAGAATTGATTTCATAGCATTGAATTGTAGCTATTTTTTAAGTCAACATTTGTAATCACAACTAAAAGTGTACATTGAACCTCAGGTTTGTTCTATACAAAACACGTATACGCATACAATCATATGCATAAGGTGCAATTACCAGAGCTATAAACACATAATGCACTAATTTACTCTTCAACAAAGACAGGTGTTTAAATGCCTTTCAATGTCCAGGGAGTGGCAAAGCCTGGATAACAACCGCAGTCTCAGGCACAGCTTATTTTTTTGTTCAAAGGCTTATTGCAAATCCTGGGTGTCAGAACCAGGCAGCTTGAAAAGAGAATGGAACTGGGAGTCTGACCACCTGGCTTATAGATCCAGCATTAGCACTAACAAGCTCTGTGACCTAAAGTAACCTCTCCCAACTCCAGTCTCTTAGTGCACAATAAATGGAGGGATTGACTTAGCACATTTTTGCGCTGTGTGTCATGGTGCCATGGGCTAAGGTAGACCTGCAGCAGGGATAGGAACGTGGATAGCTTGAAAGCACTTAGTATCCATATCAGCCCTGCACCCCTCCCTTGTCTAAGCCTCACCTAAGTCATTTAAAGAAAAGATCCAGTGTAGGGAAAATTTAAATGGTTTGAGGTCAGTGGGCTAGATCAGAGTTTCAAACTCTACTGTGCTTGGGAAGCAACTGAGGATCTTTTTGAAATTCAGATTCTGATTCCATAGTTCTGGGAGGGAGTATTTAAGAAGCTCCTAGATGGTGTTGAATTGCCTGTCCCCGGACCATGCTCGGTATAGTAAGGGGCTAGATTACAACAGGAATCTTTAAGTCCAAATGTGTCATTTACTGAGGGAAACTATTTCTAGTGCAGGTGCATGGGTATCAAATGAGAGAGGCAGATGAAACTTGGTAATCTTAGGGTCATTCCGACAGATCTCATATCCAGAAAGCTTTGCCCGCAGAAGCAGCAGATCTGAAATTACATTTGGAGGGGCAGGCACACCTGGACTGACTTAGGTGAAGTTTGTAGGTGCCTCATACTTCATGTGGAGTTCAAAGCAAATCTCTTCGAGGGGTCAGTGCAATTCTATTACCTTCTCCATTGTTCTTTTCATTTTCTCACTCCTCTGGGCTGCCTGTTTCCAGGTAAGATAGGAAATAGAAGGACCAAAATACCAATAATACGAGAGGCTTTTCTTGCGGTATTTGCAGTCCTGCTGTAATTGGGAAGTAACAACAACAACAACAAAAATCTCACAAGCAAAGCAAATCTTGCGGCCATCCAATTTGGGAGAGCCCTGAACGACTGACTAAGAATCTAATGGGGACGATATCTAAAGTTTTGGGCCTCTAAAGTCTCCCCATTATTCATTTCAATACCGGCAATTTACATACAACCCTGGTTCCCCAACAAGTTGGGTAATTAGCTTGCTAGCTGCCCCGCCAGGGAACTAGTCTTAACACTATTATGTTCAGAGGCACCAACCTCCCTGATGAACCATGTTATTAGAGGTTGCAAAGATAATCCAGAGACGAACAGTCTGCAAAGCCCCATGAAAACCGCAAAGATGAATTAAATTACATTCCAGAGACTAAAGAATAAATTGAAAATGAGGCCATCTCCTATTCAAGAAGACTTCCTCCCAGTTCCCTCCGAATGTAAACACAGGGCTCTCTGCAGAGGATGGGGTCACCCACTGCCTGGGGAAAGCAGCTTGAATTTTATTACCTTCGTGATCCCTGGCAGCATCCACACTTCAGGAGGCACAAACCCGGCTCCCCTTTACTTTGTCTCAGGTGCTGGTTTCCAGCTCTCATAACATTTTAATTAAATTTGGGCTTGTCTTTCTCGCTCACCTTACTCTCTGCATCAAAGGAGAGGCTTTTCACATGCCGCCTGGCTGGGGTCCCTGCCATTCATCCATTCCAAAAGCTGGCTGCTTTGCCATACAAGGAGAGCGGCAATTAAATCAAAGCAGAGGTAACCTGACCGGCAGCTTCTCAGAGAGATAGCTGCACACAACTTCAATGTGGCTTATATATGACTGTAGTGAATTCTATAATGCAAATTTACATATGGGTCAACTAAGAAATAGCTTTGCATTTGATAGTACACTGGGTACTAGGTAGTTGTTACACAATAAATAATTCATCTTGCATAGCCACTTGCTATGTAAATGATAGTCTATGTATATTAACGCATTTAGCGCTTAGAATAAAATGGACAGCTGGGGCCAAATGACTCTCTCTCAGGACATATTAGCATTATTGCTCCCAGTGAGTTTAACTCTTCACTTCTGAGGATGGTAATGAGGATATTAATTGAATAGGGCACGGGATTCATTTAGATGAAATCAGGATTACACAAAAACAAGTGAATAATTTCAATGCACCGTGATGGCCCTGACTTGGGTTAATAGTAATAACTCACTAATCAATCTGGTTGGGATTCAATAGAATTCAAGAAAATGATAAAGTAAGCAATTTTTTAAAAAATATATTTTTATTGATTTCAGAGAGGACGGGAGAAATAGAACATCAATGATGAGAGAGAATCATTGATTGGCTACCTCCTGCATGCCACACACTGCAACCCAGGCATGTGCCCTGACTGGGAATCATACCATGACTTACTGGTTCATAGGTCGATGCTCAACCACTGAGCCACAGCTGGCTGTGCAATGTAAGTTATTTTCAAGTGTCAAACTCCATTTACATTCATTTTCTTGTTTTGTTTTTTGTTTTGTTAATCCTCACCTGAGGATATTTTCACATTGATTTTTAGAGAGAGTGGAAGGGAGGTGGAGAGAGAAACATGGATGTGAGAGAGAGACACGTTGATTGGTTGCCTCCCACAGGCACCCTGTTCTTGTCTAGAATCGAACCCAGGACCCATCATTCCATGGGCTAATGCTCTCTCCACTTAGCAAAACTAGCTAGGGCTACATTCATTTTCTCTCAGTGCCATTTGGACAAATGAAAAACATGTCTCACCTTCTAACCATTCACCCCTATTTCGTGGTCTCTTCAAAGCAGCTGTTTATGTCTCTTCTGCCCAAACATTTACTATCCTCTTGGATATCAAATCCATGGAAAGAAGAAGTCATTTTCTCACTGTGGAAACATGCTAGCAACCGAGTTCTGGGGTCTGCAGTTCAACTTAGCCAAGCTGACACATCTAAAAGCCATCACAGGGCTAGTATCCAAACTTGTCTAGATCCTTCAACCCTGAAAACACATGTCTTCTCCTGGGGAGAAGGTGGGAATTATATAAATGGAAGAGCTGTGGTAGTAAATGTTGTAACACTTTGAAACTTAAGCAGCTTTGCAGAGGAACTCTCTCTTGTTCTTACCTGTTGGGCATTCTACAGGAGGGACGTTTCCTTCTAACACTGCAAGAGGAATGCCAAGAGGGAGAGTAAGTGGCTCCAGCTTTGCTGCGGTTAACCGGACTCCAGCTCACACAGAAGAGATGTCCTCGTCAGCAGCAGCGACAGGACATGATTTGTTCTTGGAATGGCTCTTGTGTCACTGATGACATTGGAGGGCTCAGCCTCAGTTCTCAGAAAGAGAACAATGGATTCATGAGCATATGTTAGCATGTCTGGGATAGCAAGAAGATGCTTGGTAGAGTGGACACCATAAAAGGCTGGGCATACTGGAGCCAATGATGTGGAGAGTTGGAGCCATTGAATTTGAGAGGTAATGTAAGTGTGACTACAGTTTTACTCTCCAGCTACTGTCTTCTCAGGGACTGGTGTGGCAGCTGCATTTTCATATTTTAAACCAAGTGTCCATGGAATGCTCTAGGGCGTTGGGTTCCTGTGACAGGGTGATAGTAAGACAGAGCCCAGTCTAAGGCCTGGAAGACCAGAGCTGATGGACAAGCAGTTAGAATCAGGTTGTCAGGATTGGCTTGAAAATAGAATCAGAATCTCAGGAGAGGTAGACTAAGGAAACTGGATGCATGACAGAAATAGGATAATATTGTAAAACCAAACTCAGAAATAAATAGGTAGGAACAGAAAAGCAACAAGCTCAACTGTCAATAAGCTAGTCCTTCAAGGTCACAAAACGCTTGCTACAGCTGGTAACATCACTTTTCCACCTGACTTTGGCTACAATATAAAACCTGGGCTTCATGGTCTACCTGACTCCCTTATAGAATTCTAACCACAGCTCACCATTAACCCCAGGTGTTCCTTATGTAAGAGAGAAGTAAGAGCTCTTAGTGGAAATTTCAGAGACAAACAAGGGACAATAAAATAATCCCAACAGGAAAGTAACTAACTCTCACTTGTCGTCAATTGATAAAACATACAAATTGGCTAATTTAAGTAGATTTGAAAAACTTTTCTGTAAAACTTAAAATCAGCATAAGGCTTCCTTCCACCCTTCTCCTGTGGCAGGTTGTGATTAATCACAGTTGTAAAACACAAACAATATAAACATGTAATTGAAAAACAATTTATTGCAACATTATTAAAATGGGAATGAGAAATCCAGAATCCTTCGAATTTCTTGGAAAGAGAATAGGCAAAAGTGGTGGAAAATCCCAAATAGGAAACTATAAGAGATTTTTATTAAAACGGGGGTTATCAAAATTCTACCTAGAATTCAAGAGATTTGTGTATGTGATATAGGCAGTAAATATATATACATACATGTTTCATATTTCATACATATTTGTTACACATTTTTCTTCTGGTAACACATTGCTAGAACTGTCAGTAGGATAGGAAAAGAGGATGCAGCAAATACAATCAAAAGATGGAGACAGAAAGAGAAGAGAGGGGGAAAAACAAATCAATCGAGGAGCAGTGAGTGAACAGAAAGGAGATGGAAAGAGAGAGAGGAAGAGGGTGAGGGTGAGGGAAAGAGAATGAAAAGGCAAAATATAAGGAGTGGTCCTGTAGAGGAAGGAAGGAAAAGAGGGGTAAAATATCTGAGAGAGGAAACCAGGAAGGACTGAGACATAACATGGGTGAAAATATTTCCAGAGAACTCCACTGTATGAATGGATTGCTCTGTGTGCCTGAAGCAGAAAGCAGTCTAATAAAGAAGAAAGAAAAAGGGGGAGACAAAGAAAATGTATCATGATTAAGGTTAAGATGCCCTATGATAAGACTGAATATTAATGACCTCCTTAGACCTTTCATCTAATTGGAAAGGAACCAAAGAATGTTTTTAAAGTACGATTGAATTAAGGGGGATATGCTTAATAGTTACAAGTTGTGCCCCTGCAGTTCTTCTCTTTCTTCCCTCGAGTGGCAAAGAGTAACCACCCTCAGCCAGTCTCTAGTAAGTCCTTTTCCCTTCTTCACAGAGCTCTCACTCCACCAGGCTTTGTCATGTCCTGGTTCAACCTCTCTTTCTCAATCAGATCCTTCCTTCAGCAGCCAAAACTCACTCTGTCACTGTTCATCCCCCATATCCCCACATCCCCTCTAACTGTTGCCAGATCTGTCTACTCTTCAGGAGTATGATATGTTCTATGGATCAGCTCATGCTTAAAAAAATATGCTTACTTTTAAATGATATTCTTAAAATAATAATTCCTAAAATTTTCACAAAGGCCATAAATGAAATAAAAATATGTTCTCCCTTTGAGAAATATCAGATAGTACCCGAAGGGAGTCAAATGCAGACCAAAATTACTAAATACCTATCATTCAGAAAGAATAATTAATTAAGATGATGTCTTTTTACACTGGTACAATAAAGATTTTTATTTTATAAATACCATTACTATAATTAACAAAAATATAAAGTTAGGTGTTTGCTTTCATTCTACAAAATATGAGATTTAGAAATTTAAACTACTTACAAAATGCAAATAGCTATTTTCTGAACTATGAGCTTTTTATTTAATGATCAACTTTGGAATTAACAGAAATAATACATCAATTTAATAATTGTTCATTATTGAGACATCATTAGCCAGTTAGGTCCCTAGTAGAGATTTAGATTTAAAGGTCAAGAGTGCAGCTTTTAGTCCACTAGAAACACATTATGTTCTGGGTGATATCTTGATGACCTATAAGAGCTAATGTGTTTCCTAACTAAGCACTTTAGACCATTGTTAGTGGTGAAACAACCCCAATAACGTATAGCTAGCAGAGCATAAAAAATTTTAAAGATAATGTGTCTTACTTGAAGCTCTAAAGGTTAATTAAGCGAGGATGTATTGAACTAGGAGAAGAAAGCTTTCTTGTAAAAACACTATTAAGCACTAAATTGTAAGCACAAGATTCCTAAACAATGTCATCACATAATTGAGACCCCAAAACAACTTCTTGCTGAAATATCTAGCCCAGAAGAGCAGTTTCCCAGGCAGTTGTGCCTCATCACAATGGGATTTATGAGCGAGGGTCAGAACTTTGAATTATTAATCAGCGACTAGAGCAGACGTCAGGATAATCAAAGGGCAAAGACCTCGGTGTAATAATTAGTCAGAACTTTTGACATGTACGGAATCTAAATAAAAGGCATAAAAATATGCATCAAGGAACGATGACTGATGCTAGCAAAACAATACAGTACAGAGTCGGCGAGGCCCAAGTGTGAGAAACTCGACATAATGAAAAGTTACATTATTCTAAACTTCAGGAGACCAAGTACCTAGTCCGTTATGTTGCTGAGCCAATATTTCAGTCCCTTGTTTATTGAATTTCGGTTTGCTCTACGTTATGAATATATTTCCCCATTCATTTCTTGCTTGGCTTGCAATGTGTGACTTTCATTTATATACTCCCTTTATCTATCTAACGCCTGTGTTATAGATAGGTTGTTGTTTGTTGGTTTTTTCCCCCTTTTTCATTCACTGTGTTGTTTATTAGTTGGGGTAAAGTTTTATCTCTACTTTCATATCTCCTGTGTTATTATTTCTAGGGTTTGCATTCCCTTCCTCAATAGCTTACTCTTCTGATATCTTCTAAAGGCAGTTCTTATCCATGTAGTCTCACTCACTGAAGTCTAGTGATAATGTTTTATTAAATGTTACACTGAGGCTGCAATCCCCCACAGCAGGTAGCCCGGAATCATTACCAGTCTGAATATTTTCTGCTCCAAGATGATAATGATAAACAGAAAGCCTCAGTTGGAAGCTTACCACTTATTACTTAATCCACATTCCCTGCAGGTATATTCTGGTGTCTTCAAATGCCCACCCAAGGGTTGTACAAAAGCCTAAAGCTAAAATACATAAATAGTTTTGAAAAGGTCTTATTATACAACATAAGCTTTTGCTTTAGAGAGATTGTTATCTTACTAACAAGAAGCCCAAAGTAACCCAAGTATTTGAAAGAAATAAGCACAGCACTAAGTGCCCCTTCGAAGTATTTTGAAAACTCTTTCTAAAATATTTTTCTTATTTCAACTAAGACCCAACTAAAATACCCCAAATTGCCATTTAATGAAATGTTTAGATAAGGGCAATGAAAGCGCTTTTAAAAGAACTGTCCTCAGACATCATAAATTCTGCAAGTCAGGCTGGCTGAGCATTATTCAAATCATAAGGAGGACCGCACGACAGGCCGAAAAGGCCAAAGGCCTTGAATGTCACCCGAAGCCACACGATGGTGAAAACACACATGTTTATGAGAGCCAGGCATTTCAATTCTTAGCGGCACTTTGTGTCTCTAAGCTGCAAAGTAACGAAAAATTGTTTCTCATGATATGTGGACTTGCCAGGTCTGCTTTTGTTAAAGAAAAATATATATTGGCTAGGCAGATAGATAGGCTTTCAGATCAAAACAAAGAGGTGAGAGAGTTGAGCCCAGATGGGCTGCAAGGCTGCAGTCCTTCCTCACTGATGCCAACAAGGGTTTAAAGATAGCAATCACAGAGTGAAAAAATTAATCAACTGAGAATTGAAAAACAAATGCTTTCCCCATTTAAATTCCATTTTCAGATGACTACAGGGAAGAGATTTTTAAAATCACCTTTTTATAAAAAAGGACAAAGCTTTAATTTCCAAGCAAAATATTTATGCAGTTTGAGATATGGCTTGCTTTCTAATGATAGCTAAGCCATGGCTCCACTAGTCCACAGGGAGTCCCAGGGAGTCCTGGGAGAGGACCAAGCACTTGATGCAAATTGGAGGTGAGCTGGGCAGGCATCTGCTTGTACACATTCATCCTTGTGGAACCTGCATTCAAAAGCAGTATGAGGAGGCTGGTAGGAAAGGCTGTGCATATCATCAAGAAAAATACAATATAGTGCCTGTCCCCAAGGAACTGGTGAACCAGAAAAGAAGAATTTCTTTTTTTAGAGAAGGCAAGTTAGATATAACTATGATACAAAATAAAGAAAACAAGGGTTTTAAGAAGAATAAGGCCTCCTTTCGCTGGAGTGACCTAGAAAAGAGGTGTTTTCCTTTATCTTTTTTAAATTTCCCATAACAAAATAAATACATATTCATGATAGAAACTGTAGAGGATGTAAATAGACAAAAATAAAAACCCTGACTCTCAGATATGACCACTGTTAACATTTTGGCCTATATAATAAAAATATGAGCATTTAGTTAACACAGGTAACTTAAAACATTCTACCATTAGAACTAATAGGATGGATGCTGTTAACATGGATATCTGTTCATAATCTATGGTTAAGTGAAGACAGATTATTAAATTGGTTATTTATATATAAACTAGAGTCCTGGTGCACGAAATTCGTGCACTGGAGGGGGGAGGGGTGTCCCTCAGCCCAGCCTGCACCCTCTCCAATCTGGGACCCCTCGGGGGATGTCGGACTGCCCTAAATCCAGCACTGCTCGCTCCCAACTGCTCACCTGCCTGCCTTCCTGATTGCCCCTAACCACTTCTGCCTGCCAGCCTGATCACCCCCTAACCACTCCCCTTCCAGCCTGATTGATGTCTAACTGCTCCCCTGCCAGCCCGTTTGCCCCCAACTTCCCTCCTCTGCCGGCCTGGTCACCCCTAACTGCCCTCCCCTGCAGGCTTTATCGCCCCCAACTGCCCTCCCTTGCAGGCCTTGTCCCTCCCAACTGCCCTCCCCTGCTGGCCATCTTGTGGTGGCCATCTTGTGTCCACATGGAGGCAGGATCTTTGACCACATTGGGGCAACTATCTTGATCTTGTGTGTTGGAGTGATGGTCAATCTGCATATTACTCTTTTATTAGATAAGATAGAGGCCTGGTGCATGGGTGGTTTGCCCTGAAGGGTGTCCCGGATCAGGATGGGGGACCCCTTGGGGTGTGGGGCTGCCTGAGCAAGGGGCCTGTGGTGGTTTGCAGGCCAGCCATGCCCCCTGGTGACCCAAGCAGAAGCCCTGGTATCTGGGATATATTTATCTTCTACAATTGAAACTTTGTAGCCTGGAGTGGAGCCAAGCCTTCAGCTTGCTCTGTGGCCGCAGCCATTTCTGTTGGGGTTTATTCACCTTCTATAATTGAAATTTTGTAGCCTGGAGTGGAGGCCTGGGCTGGCCAGGGTGTGCGGAAAGCTTGGCTTCCTCTATCGCTGGGGAAACCCAAGCCTCCCTCCTGCTCTCTCCAAGGCCGCAGACATTTTGGTTGGCTTAATTTGCATAATTGCTCCTGATTGGCTGGTGGGCATGGCTTGTGGGCATGGCTTGTGGGTGTAGCGAAAGTATGGTCAATTTGCATGTTTCTCTTTTATTAGAGAGGATAAGTACATAAATTGAATCATATATGTTGTGGTAGAATAAGTTTTGTGTTGTGTTTTAAATTTTTATTTATTTTTAAAGAATAGAGCTTTAGCCCTAACCAGTGTGGCTCAGTGGATAGAGTGTCAGCCTGTGGACTCAAGGGTCCCAGGTTTGATTCCAGTCAAGGGCATGTACCTCGTTTGCGGGCATATCCCCAGTAGGGAGTGTACAGGAGGCAGCTGATCAATGTTTCTCTCTCATCGATGTTTCTAACTCTCTATCCCTCTCCCTTCTTCTCTGTAAAAAATCAGTAAAATATATTTAAAAAAAAATATAAAAATATATATATATATATATATATATATATATATATTTTTAAAGAACAGGGCTTTAAAATGAATTTCTAACTTCCTAAATAACTTGACAGTTTTTATACCCTAGGTTAACTGTAACAACAATCAATAAGATAATATCTGCTTAATTATCACAAAAATGGTGAGCAAATTCAACCACTTAGACAAAAATTGTTTACAACTTCAAGCAAACAAGATCTCACTACTACTAACATTCTTCTCATTGTGGTTTCCTAGAACAAACGTTTCTAATTTTTCAGATGTAGTCTCAAGGCTATAAGCCAATGATTCTTGAGGAATAAAACTATTAAAGTAGAACTATGGATTTTATGAAAAAGCTTTTTGTCTTTGTTAGTAAACAGAAAGAAACTCAATATGTTAATGATAAGATACAGAAAAACTCTAGATTTAACTTAATATTTATGATAATGGAATGAAAATATTCTTTAACCTTCTTCCTTATCTTTCTAAGCAAAGGGTAATAGTCACTGCTTTCCATTCTCAGAGAATCACAATGTAAACATTACTAAAGCCAAAGTATCCCTCTAAGAACCATCTGAAAATTATGGCATCTTGTTTCAACTATAATTTTAATAGACTGAATCTAAGTATTTGGGCTTTATAATTATCTATTTCCCTAATGCATGATGCCGAATAATCTGGTGTTATACTAGTACTAAACATCTATTCTTTTATTATAATGTTTTTTCTTTATTGATTAAGGTATTACATATGTATCCTTATTGCCCCATTGCCCCACCCCCACTCCTCCACTCATGCTCTCACCCCCCTATTGTCTGTGTCCATTGGTTAAGATTATATGAATGCATACAAGTCCTTCCGTTGATCTATTCTTGATAAGGATTATTACAATATGACTTTTATGGCTGCATGATGGTCCTTTCTAGGGCTAAACCATACTTTAACAATTATTGTTGGACATTGTAAATGTTTGTAATTTTTCATTCTATATTGGTAGATTAGATTATAGTTTCCCCATATTCAGTGCCTCTCCCTAAGTTGCTTATCCCTGTTGGAGAAGTATGCATCCCACCCAAGGAACTCAGGTGTGGCTGTGAAAATCGCTCTGCCAAAAGAATTGGAGTGGAAGTGATATGCCTCAACTGGAATGTTAAGAATTAGCGCTACATTACATTTTCTCCTTTCTTCTGCCACAACAGTGATATCCTGATGAGAAGCTGTGCCTGGGGGGAAGCGCTCCTGGAAAGAAGCTGCTCCTGAAACCACAGTTGTCTCATCATGAACATACTAGTATACAGTGAGTAAGAACTACATTTTTATTGTTGTGAGCAAGTGATGGTTTGGTGTCACTTGTTCTTAGAATAACGTGGGCTGTTGTGAAAAATTAAAAAGCTTAAATCAAAAGTGAGAAATAACTCCCCCTCCAAAAAAAAAATGTGGTCAGCCCTTTAGGGCTGACAAGTGGTCAGCGAATAAATTATCTGAGCTGGATAGATAGTAATTCGTGTCATATAATGGTGAAGCACTCAGTCTCAACTTAGAAGTCAGGTTGTGAACCAAAGGAGTGTGTTACTGGGTGAAGAACTTGGGAAACAGAATGTTATTAGCATGCCTTAGCTACTGTGTGGCTCACTTAGCAAGATGCTCTAAAAAGGAGGTGCATTTTAAAAAGAATTCACTTGTCACAGAGAAGAGTTAAGAAACACTGTGATTACAGTGTTGGAAGACACAGCTAGTTTTTTATCAACCAGGAAAAAATATAACTGAAAAAGCCTTTGGCTGATAAAGAATAATTAAAACTCAGCTTTGCATGGCTGGTGTGGCTCAGTGGTTGAGTGTCAGCCCATGAACCAAGATCAGGGCACATGCCCCCATTGCGGGCCAGCACACGCCCAGTAGGGGTGTGTAGGAGGCAGCCAATCAATGTTTCTCATAAATTTTTCTCTCTCTCCCCTTCCTTTCCTCTCTCTCTAAAATCAATAAAAACATATTTTAAAAAATTAAAAAACAAACAAAAAACAACTCAGCTTCATGCAAGGCCCAAATCAGGATCCTTGAAGCTGAATTGTTAGCACCCAGTAAATTCAGATAAAAGCGATTAGAAGTGTGGCTTTCCCAAATCCCAGCCTGAAAAACTCAAGGTACCCAGAATTATGTGTAGAGAGTCAAGTCTTGAAAACATTGTGGATGTGAGTCCTGGCATACAATGCAAATTGAGAGAAAATAAATAAGAAACTGACTATGTTTTTTAACTGAACTCCCCAAATTGCCACAAACCTGACCTCGAAGGCACTGACTATTTGAGAATTAAAATAACCCTAGAACCGTGATCTACAAACTGCGGCTCACGAGCCACATGCGGCTCTTTGGCCCCTTGAGTGTGGCTCTTCCACAAAATACCACGGCCGGGGCGAGTCTATTTTGAAGAAGTGGCATTAGAAGAAGTTTAAGTTTAAAAAATTTGGCTCTCAAAAGAAATTTCAATCGTTGCACTGTTGATATTTGGCTCTGTTGACTAATGAGTTTGCCGACCACTGCCCTAGAACAATAGATTGAGAAAGCTTAAGGAAAATATGTTCTGCACAAAAGAACCAACAGAATGAGAAGAACTATGGAATGGGAGAAAATATTTGCAAACATGTATCTAATAAAGGATTAATCTCTAAAATATATAAGGAATTTATACAATTCAAAAATAAGAATGTAATACTCCAATTTAAAAATGGACTAAAGGCATTTGTCCAAAGATGAGATACAAATGGCTAACAGGTATTAAAAAATGCTCATTGTCACTAAGCATCAAGGAAATTCAAATCAAAACCATATGAGATATAACTTGTTAGAATAGCTATTACTAAAAATCTAAAGACAAGTGTTGTTGAGAATGTCAAGAAATTGAAACTCTTACATAACTGTTGGTGGAAATGCAAAATGGTGCATTCACCATTCTCATTATTTTTATCCTATAAATTAACTTAATAATTATTTTTGTCAGGTTCCCTCCAAAAGTCATTAAGAGAATGATTCCTCACATAATTTATAATTTATTTGGAAGAATCAACATCTTAAAATATTGAGACTTATTGTCAAGGAAGATGGATGGATGTCACTTTACTAATTCAAGTTATCTTTTATTTTATTTTTGAGTAGAGTTGTCTATTCTTCTGTCTATAGAAAGTTACAAAATGTTATTGCAATTGCAATAATAAAAAGATACTAAGGTTTTGTATATTTTTAAATCTTTTTCAACAAAATATTTTGGATTTTTAATCAGGCAGCTATATTATTTACAAATAGCAATATTTATATTAATTTGTAAAATTAATATGTAATGTTTCTTCTTTAATTGCACCACTAGATCTTCATGAATAATGTTGAATAATAGCAGATATTCTTGTTGTGTTTGTTATTTTAATAGTAATATTCTTGTATTTCAGCTTTCAAAATAACATGAACTGTTCATTCTTAATGAAACTATTTTCATATGAAATAGCTATCAAGCCTTAGTATAATCTAAGTTTTTTTTATCATAAATGGATAAACCCCTAACATTTCATAGAAATATAAGATGATAACATTACCAACCAATAAGGTTATTATTTTAACTTATTTAATATATATTCTAATATCTTTGAATTTTTAGAATAAATCCAATTATGTATAATGCATTGTTTATTTAACGCTCTAGTGGCTTTAATTTACTACATTTTATTTACAATTTATTTTAATTTTTATTTATTCATTTTAGAGAGAGAAAAGGAGAGAGAGAGAGAGAGAGAAGGAAAGAAAGAAAGAAAGAAAGGAAGGAAGGAAGGAAGGAAGGAAGGAAGGAAGGAAGGAAGGAAGGAAGAGGGAGGGAGAGGGAGAGGAAGAAAGAAAGAAAGAAAGAAAGAAAGAAAGAAAGAAAGAAAGAAAGAAAGGAAGGAAGGAAGGAAGGAAGGAAGGAAGGAAGGAAGGAAGGAAGGAAGGAAGGAAGGAAGGAAGAAAGAAATGTTGACTTGTTGTTCCACTCAGTTGTGGATTGACTGTGAAACACGAAAATTTAACTGGAATGCATGGTTTTTCCTCTAGGCAGGATGCAAAGGTGAATTCCCGGGTTCTTGTCCCGATGGATTCAAAGAATGAAGCCACAGGCAAAAGGTGAGAGGTGAAAAGTACAGAAACTTTATTGAAAGCAGACACTACCTCTAAATCCTAATTCTGAATTCTAAGCCTCAGACTCTGCCCCTCCTGGACGGACAGAGGGGCCCCTGAGAAGGGTGACTGCTGCCCCTTTGTCTTGAGGCGTTAACTAGGCTGCCGTTCTTTGGCTGAACCTGACCCCTTCTTATTGGTCCTGCTGCTACAAAGAATTAGTTTTCGGAGCTCAAAGCCCACGTGGTGTCCCCCATCTTCTCTCCCCCTTATTTGTTGGTTGGAGTCACTGTTGATTTCTCTTACAGCTCTCCCAGTTGTGTTGGCAGAGAAAGCCTATCTTATGGCCCTCCCAGCTACTCAGGTCAGGGCTACTTTTGGCCTAACTTATGGTCACTTCAACTGCTCAGGCCAGAGATACCCCTGTCTGTCCTCGGTTTATGGCTGTCTTAATTGCACAGGCCAGATATATTTCTATTTGCCTGTGGCATTTCTCTATCCTCTGTACGAGTAAGATAAACACCCTGGTGTCTTCAAGTCTCCATTAGTATTCCTTCCCCCATAGACCCTCCTTTTCTCTATGGCTCCCTAAACCTGCCTAATTAAGCTAGCTAGCTAATCCTTTCAACTGGTTGCCTCTCGTATGTGCTCTGACTGGGGATGGAACCACAACCTTGGTGTATAGGGACAATGCTCTAAGCAACTGAGCTATCTGGCCAGGGCTCTTTACAGATTTTTTAACTTTGTTAGCATGTGAGCTCCATGAGGACTAGGATCCTCACTGTATCTCTCCCACAATTTACGATACATTGTAACATTTAATAATTATTATTAATGCATGGATGACTACATGTCTTTAAGTGAGATTGCTCATTTTGTGTCTGCTTTCATTGCTAGATCACGTCATTCTAATGCAAGGAACATCTCTGAATATGGCATGTTAAATTGACATAGATGATTCCACTCCCCTGTTCTCTGCTACAAAAATTTAAATATGATGGATAAAACATAACTTTAAAACAATTTCACCCATTTTTAAAAAGGAAAAAAGAAAGAGGGAATCGCTCTAGCTTCAAAAATAAGAAGAGGAAGCAAAAGCAGTGTAGTAAGCCTTAGCACAAATTACCTGGCCATTTGCAGGGCTTTTGATCACACATATATGATCACACATATATGGTCACACATATATGCCCAAGATGTTGGAGGCTGGCCGTAAGGCCCCAGGGAATTAGAAGATGTGGCCTTAGTTTAAGAAGAGAACAGACATACTGGTAGAGTCAATATTGACCCACCTGGGTGAGGCAGGGCCCACCAGTGGTCCTCTTCTGTTGAGAAGGAAGGAAGGGATAAGGAAGCTCACCTGTACCCAGAGCACAGAGTGAAAAGAAAAAAAGTCAAAACCTCAACCTTACCAAGTTGATCTGTGAGGTCCAAATTTATATGACACGTGTAATTTAGAAACAAATAAATTAATATTTTAAACTGGTCGAGGGCCACTGTACCTTATAAAATAAGCGCAAGCTCAGAGTGCTCTGAAGGCAGCTTGTCCCACATCAGGGCCCACAAGAAAAGCAGATCAACATCGAAGTAAAGATCTGAAGACCACCAGCTCCCAGAGAAAAGCTACAAATTACATAGAAACAAATTATAAGGTGGAATCAGCAGTTGCCACAAACAAGACAATTAGGACAGGATGAACTTCAGATTGCAGAAACCTATGAAAGAAACTAGAAAATAGCTGTGATTAAAATGAGAAAAATAAAGGAACTGAAATGAAAATGAACAGGACACTATAAGAAAGATAAAGGTGGATTTGTAAAATAACCATATACAATTTCTTGAAGTAGAAAAGAGAATTGTTGATGCTAAGAACTCAGTGCATTGGTTAAATACCAGAACTGGCATTTCTGAAGAGAAAAATAGTATATATATGTATATAGATTTTAAAATATCAATACAGTCATAAATACACTAGAGGCCCAGTGCATGAAAATTCATGTACTCAGGGAAGGGGGGGTTCCTCAGCCCAGCCTGCACCCTCTCATAGTCTGGATCCCTTGGGGGATGTCCAACTGATGGCTTAGGCCTGCTCCCCGGGGGATAGGGCCTAAGCTGACAGTCAGACATCCCTCTGGCAGCCTGGGAGCCCTCGGGGGATGTCCCACTCCCTGCAAGGAGTGGGCCTAAGCTGTTAGTTGGACATCCTTAGTACTGCCACGAAGGTGGGAAAGGCTCCCGCCACCGCCGCTGCGCTGGCCAGCCATGAGCCTGCTTCTGGCTGAGTGGTTCTCCCCCTGTGGAAGCACACTGATCATCAGGGGGCAGCTCCTGTGTTGAGTTCTGCCCCCTGGTGGTCAGTGCATGTCATAGCGACCAATAATTCCTGGTCATTCTGCCGTTAGGGTCAATTTGCATATTACTCTTTTATTATATAGAACTAGAGGCCCAGCGCACGAAATTTGTGCATGGGTACGGTCCCTAGGCCTGGCCTGTGATCAGGGCCATTTTCCCTGGCTGCTGGTTCCCTGTTCACCATTGAGCGATCGAAGCCTGCCAGCTGGGGGCGGGGGGCGGGGAGGACCAAGAGGTGGTCAGTGCACCTCATAACAACTGGTTGAGCAGTCATTCTAGTTATTCCAATGTTCGGTCAAGTTGCATATTACTCTCTTATATATAGATTATATAAGCATACTTATAATTATATTTTATTTTTCTAGATTCTCTGCAATTTTTATATTCATTTTATTTGATATGAGTTACCATAAATAATAAAAATAGCACAATGTAACAAATATTTAATTAATATATAAAAAGTTCCTGATACTTAGAATGTACTTGGTAAAGGTTGCCATTATTATTTACATGAATGATCTAATTTAGTTCTTACAGCAACCTTATAAAATAGGAATTAATATTATTTCCATTTTATTTGCAGGAAATAATAAAGGTACTAGGAGGATAAGTAACTTGCCCAAGTTACATAGCTAGTAAGAAGTAGAGTCAAATTTGCACCCAGGCTCCTGGCAGAGTAATGGTCTCTAAGGATGTCTACACTCTTCACCACAGAACTTTGTAATTATCAAGTAGTTAATGTTTTGTTTGTTTATATGTGATCTTTCAGACATTATACTCTAGCTTTCCTACATGAGAGCCCAAAATCATAGCTTATTCAATTCCTACTCTGGGAAAATTTTGGAGTATTTAAAATAATTCATATATGTGATTTCTGATTATAAGTTCTATATCCTGATATTAATCTAGTTGATTTTCTTAGGTAATTTTTCAGGAAGAGTTTATAAGTGGTATGGCAAATAATTCTTTATATATCTGAAAACATTTGGGTGTGTCCTAAAGTGAATGTTAATTGGACAGTAAATAGAATTATGGGAAATCCATCTTTTACCCTAAGAAAGCCATATGTACTATCTATTGAGATAAGTATGGCTTTTGTTGTTGTTGTTTTTCAAATTATAAGAGAAAGTTTATTTGGAAAATTACAGAGGTAAGAGAAGTGAGCCAGCTGGGCTGTGTAGGCTCAGGAACAAGTTACAGAAGCAGAAGAAGGGCCCTTGGAGCTTAGGAGAGGGAAAGCCAAAGGTAACCTGCCTGGGGGGCAGGGGGAAGAAAGGGGAACAGGAAAGGCCTGGGTGTGCTCCTGAGAGGGAGAGCACACAGATAACTGTGTTTGTAATGAAGTTCACTTCTGTTCCTCCTGGGCACACCTGTACAAGCTTCTGGGCAGTTAAACCATGGTATGTGGGCAATGAAATGCTGGGTGGAAGCTATGGATATCACATCCATGGTTGCCCCATAAATATCTCACAAGCTTTGCCCTGGCCAGGTGGCTGGTTTGGTTGGAGCATCGTCCCTTGCACCAAAGGTTGTGGGTTTGATCTCTGATCAGAGAGCTTACTGGAGGCAACCAATAGATGTTTCTCTCTCACATTGATGTTTCTCTCTCTCCCTCCCTCTCTTTCTCTCTCTGTCCCCTCCCTGCCCCCACACTCCTTTCTCTAAAAGCAATAGGAACATATCCTCAGGTGAGGATTAAAGGGAAAAAGAAAAAAAAAATCACAAGCTTCTCCACCCTCCTTTTTCCCATCTACTGACTTTGAAAGGAGAAGACTCTTAAGACCAAGAAGAAGATGGAGCTCAAAGAGGAGCCCTCAAGTCTCTGAATGAGAGCAAGGAAAGCCAGAGCTCAGAAACACTTGTTGGGTTTTACATAAGCAAGTGATTTCACTGCGTTAAGCCACTGAGATTGGTGCACTGTCACACCACAACCAGGCGAAGATAGTTTTCTGAATCATAGTGTTTCACAGGCTTTATGCTAAGGTTGTCCGTTTTTATGTTAATCAGATTTTAAAAGCTGATGCTTGTTAAATTTTCTCTTTATGCTTGTAATATATATATATGTCTTTACAGTATGCTGCCATGCACTCACTGCACTCTTCCCATATGGACACACAGGTTGTGGTTGGCAGAATATAGGTCCACATCCTAACTCCCGGGATCTGTGAATATGTTACCTCCTATGGCAAAATGGACTTTGCAGATGTAATTACGTGAAGGACTTTGAGATGGGGAGACCCTCATGGAGAACTTTTTCCAGATGTAGTTAAAAGAGATATCACAAGAGAAGCTGGTCCACGAGCCAAGGAATGTGAGTAACCTCTACAAGCTGGAAAAGGCAAGGAAACAAATTCTCCCCCAGAGTCTCCATTAAGAAATGCAGTCCTCTGACACCTTGACATATCCCAGTGTCAAGTTCTAACATAACTATACGATAATACATTTGTGTTGTTTTAAGCTACTTCATTTATGATAATTTGTTTTAGCAGCAATAGAAAAATAATACACAGGTCTTTGATCATCTCAGGTAATGCTTTTGTATGGTTTAGTTTATTACTGTTTTTCCCCTGTAAATTCTATTGCCCCCTCCTAAAATTCAAATTACATCTACATTGGATCATATAAATATAGCCTTCATTACTCATATTTCCCTCATTACATTCCATCAGCTTTTTTTTTCTTCACCTGATTGCTGGTCTTCTAATGTACTAATTTGGTTTTACCAACATTACTAACATGCTTTCCTTGGGAACAATTAATTTGTTTTAGTTCAGCAATTATTATTTTAAATCTCCCAAACTGTATCATTATATCAAGATCTTCTTTTGTCAGTGTAAAATTTACTTGAGCCTCATTTACAATCTCTAAAAGCTTTAAAAAGTTGTCTCCAATTTCCTGTAATAATGTGATTCACTGGAGAACATATGTTCTGAATGCTCAAAATGGTTCCTCTCTTTCAGAATGCTAATTTTTTATATGCCTAGTTGTTTTTCTCTGATAGTTCATCCTATGGCAGTGGATATAATTATTATTTTTGGTTTCTAAAATAAAATGAGAAGAAAATTATTAAGATATATTGTGAGTTTTCCTTACTTAGATAAATAATCATATATATATATATATATATATATATATATATATATATATTTAATATATTTTTTATTGATTTCAGAGAGGAAGGGAGAGGGAGAGATAGAAACATCAATGATGAGAGATTGGCTGCCTCCTGCACACCCCCTACTGAGGATTGAGCCTGCAACCCAGGCATGTGCCCTTGACCAGAATCAAACCCTGGACCCTTCAGTTCTCAGGCCAACATTCTATCCACTGAGCCAAACCGGCTAGAGCAATCTGATATTTTTTACATGGTTAGGATGGAGGTGTCAAGTGGCAGGAGGTGTCCGAAGAGGTATGGAGTTTCATCCTTGTTTAAAAACAGTTTATTCTTTGTTGCACTTAGCAGAATAGAGCCAGCTGGACATGGAAGCCTGGCCAGTGGCCACGTGGCAGTCACTAACCAGGGGATCGCCCAATACCCACATACAGCCCACTCTCCTCATTTTAGTTTGTAAAACCGTAAGTGGCTTTGGGTGAAATTTTTATTATTTTGATCTGCGGATATTAAGGAGAGGATATTTTAGGCCTAGGGAATACAAACGTGTAGTAAGAGACGGGCAACATGTTGGAGGGAGTATGGGCCTTGTGTTTGATTGGTATCAGGTTTCATATCATTACTTTGCACCTCAAACGACTTTAAAAGTCATGAATTTTCCTTTGGATTTCAGAGGTACTAATTGTAACAATCAATGGTGGATAGAGAATAAATAATGCCAGTTAGTGGAAATGGCATATTATGATTAGTGCTTCTACAAATATTATCTTATTCATATTTGCTTAATTCTTTTAAAAAATTACCAAATAAACTTTGTAAACTACATGTTAGAGAGAAGATAACCAAAACTCAGAGGATTAAATATTGTTCAAGGAAACATAGCTAGCTATAAATTAGTAGAGCCAGGATTAGGATTGAAACAAAGATTGACCAAATCCAAAATCAGTTCTGAAACGGAAGTGCAAATATATTTAGCGGTACATAGTCACAAGATGTGCTGTCTGTGGATAAAGGAGTCTGTATAGGTCTTAACTGAGACGTCAGTGGTATAAAAGGCATCGGTGGGTCCTGCCTGTTCCAGAACGCTATCAGAGAGTAATGTGAGGTTACCGAGATCAGAGAAGTGATGGGACTGATCAAGAATCTTTTGCACTTTTTAATATAAATTACATTTCTGTGATTTTTCACCATGTAATTGCTTCTGTGTGCAGTTCTTTTTCATGCTAAATTTTACATTTCCTTGATGTGGTCAGTTCCTATGAATTAGAATCAGTGGAATTCAAACAGGATTACCTTTCTTTCATCTAAATAATTTATCTTAAAAAATGAATGTGAAGAGAGTGGCTTAGAAATAGGAAGCATTGGACACACAGAATCTGCTCTTGGCTTCCAGGAGTATAAAGGGAATTGCACAATAAATAAATTTCTATGGATGCGATTGACTTGCAACATGTGCTGCTTTTAAAAATTAATAGGTGAAATAATGAAGATTCAAAAAACGCTCTCCACTGTCATTTTGATTAAATCCTTGATATGAAGTACAGATGACAGCTGCAATATTTGAAACTAGATTTCCGTGCAGTCCAGTCAGAGAAAACCCAGATAGAGACCACGGTGGCCAATACAGTCTTTTAATGTTTTCCCCCAATTAATTTGGTCCCATGCATAGACATGCCCTATCCAATAAAATGAAAGTTTAATTATTTGTATAAATATTATTGTAAATGCACAATAGTGCCTCCACAGTCCAAGTGTCATCATTTTATATTAATATTGCATTACAGCAAAACAGGCAATAAAGTGCTGCTTGGAAGAAATTGTGCATGGGATTTTTAGCATGGTGCTCAGCCAGGAGACGAGTTTATTAAAGTTACGGAATTATGTAGTGGAAAAAATGGAGTTACTAAAACACTACCCAGGGAAACTGCAGCAACACTGAGACAATGAAACGGTTACAAGAAATCAGAGGCCAAACTTTGTGACTTTTTGGTACCAATGTGAATAGCTTCAGCTCACTATAAACCATATACATCCACCCAAATTAATTACTGGTACATTCATGCAAGCCTATGAAAACCACTGATAACATAAAGCAGAAAGGTTCAGGCCAGACCAGCATGTCCAGTTATGACGATAGAAATAAAGGTCCTCACAGAGCCCTCCTGGAGGACCCTAAAGTGCCCCACACGCAGAGAGCAAAGACAAAGAAGGATGCAGTTCTCATTTGGATGTTATTGAAAGGGCACTTGTCATTCGTCTCCTATTACATGAACTTGAGTGGCTGTCAAACCAGTTTCTAAATTCTTGAACTTACACACTGAAGTTGTTATTTTATAATGGAAAGCATTCTTAGAGCATCTAGGTGAGTGTGCTTATTTTTTATTGTTGTTGTTTGCTTATTAAATTAGGTGAGTAAGTTATTTGGCCCATGACAGAATAAAGCACATCAGTCTAGCCTCAGTTTGCTTCACAACTCTGCCATTTGCTGTGTGAGTCTGCACGAGTGAACGAGCTTCTCTCGTTCTCAGAATTAAGTATTCCCTGTAAAATATCTAGCGGAAGTTCTGGCTTAAAATGCACAGAATAAATATTACTTATTATCACAATGTTTTGTTTCAATTTGAGTTGTATCTAAGTATGTAACAAGCTACTGCAAGCCCAGAAACATGAACTGGCAGATAAAACAGATCACAAAGAACTTCCTAGAGGATGGAACTGGGTTGATGTGTGAAGCATTTAAGCAAAACTTGCTGTAAAGGTGATGAATAGTTCTTAGAATTTGAGACAGGGAAAGAGCATCCTTTACAAAGTAAACTGGATTAAAAATCATTCATTACTCCTTTCTGGTACTGAAGTGGTTTGGCTTTTAAAAATATATACACTGAGTAGCCAGATTATTATGATCTCTGAATGCATAATGATCTGGCCACTCAGTGTATATCCTATATGATAAAAGGCTAATATGCAAATTGTCCCCTCCACCAGGAGTTCAACCAGCAGGCAGGCCAGCCAACCGCCCATGTCCCCTCCCCTTGGCCAGACTGACCGGACCCCACCCATGCATGAATTCATGCACTGGGCCTCTAATATATATACTGAGTGGCCAGATTATTATGCGTTCAGACATCATAATAATCTGGCCACTCAGTGTATATACTAGAGGCCCGGTGCAGGAATTCGTGCACAGGTGAGGTCCCTCAGGGTGGCCTGTGGGTATTGGGCCCCAGCTCACGCCCCCAGCCTTGCAGCCCCGCCTGAGGGGATAATTTGCATATTAGGCTTTTATTATATAGGATTTTTTGTATATTTCTTAAGTAAAAAAATGCTATAAAATGAAAGTTCATGAAGAACTTTCCCAATCCACCCAGTTAAATAATGTTTCTCAAAACTGAAGATTTTCTTATTTTAAGGTCAATTAAGTACTGTGTGACTTCTATAATTTTAAGCTATGTAAACATGATGCAAATGACAAATCACAATATAAATTTAAGTATATTTTCATTAGTAAATAATTTTCATGTTCCATATCATCATCTCTGGCAAGTTATACCTTTTAAAAGATGTGTAGCAGAAGCAGACACCTATATTCCATGGCTCAACTATAAATACAACAGAAAGCTTCAGTCCCAAGAGAAAAAAGGAAGTAAAACTGCTACAAAAGTCAAAGGCCAAATTTTGTCTATCATACATTCATGGTGAGTATACAACCTGAACCTCAGACATTGTGAAAGGATTCTAAGAAATATTAATCAGACTTTATTTCTTTAGAACTTCCCAATCAATATAGTTGATGTTAACATTTTGATAAGCTAATGGTCTACAACAAGCATTTCATATTTCATGCCCACCCTAGGCAGCCTAGGATTAACTAGATAGAAAACCTAGGAAAAATTAAGAAAAATCAAACTTGAATGACTAAGGTTTCATAGAATATAAAAATTCACAAACATTTTAATCTATTAATATATAATTTAAGGATTACCAGAGGGTAATAAATATAAATCATTCCTTCTTAGGAGAGTTCAAAGAGTTTAATGTAGGTTTTCAGAAATCATTTCATCAGTGTTAAAACAGTAGACTTTCAAATTTGATTTTAATATCCAATTCAAAATGCTTGCTTTACAACAGAGTTATATCATATAGTAGTATTAATACTTTAACTTTTCAATTTGCAAGTTTAATAAAATATTTTTAATGTTTACTGAATAGAATTAGGGAATGTCATAACTATGATGATAATAAATTCCTAGAATGTGTAGATATTATTTTAAATTCTGCTTAAAATTCTAATTTGTGAAGAAAAATTACTGTAAGCAGTTTGTACTAATGTCTCAAGGGTCTCCAAGACCACCCTCAGGTGTCTGGAAGTACTCACAGAACTCAGAAAAGCTGTTATACTTATGGTTATGTTTTATTACAAAGAAAAGATACAGATTGGAATCATCAGAGGAAAAAAAAAGCGTGTAGGCTGGAGTCCAGGAAAAAGCAGGCATGAGCTTCCAATTGTCCTTTTCCAGTGGAGCTGCATGGACAGTTCTTAATTCTCCCAGCCACAATGTGTGATAAGTACAAGCGTGAAGCTCACCTGATCTGTGGGTCCAGAGTTTTTTTTGGGATTAGTCATGCAGGCACAGAGCATGGTTTACTCTGGCTACTCAGTCTCTAGTCCCTCCAGAGGTCAAACTGATACATCATGGCCCAGGATCCCAGGTGAACAAAAACAGGTATTCACCATCAACCACACTGTGAGCATAAACTATCTGACATGGCCCAAGGCCCAAAGTATACACATACACTCTTGTCAGGCAGGATATTTTAGGACTTGAAGGTTCCTCCCAGGACCTGGTCTGAGAAACAGGGGTACCAGCCACAAGGCAGGGGGCCATCCTGGGATACCTCAGATTAGAAGAGATAACACGAGGGAGCACTTTTTTCCCCCTTTGATGTAAAGGTGGTGGATGTAAAGGAACTAAACTTTTCTCAAGTTTCTCCAAACCTGGACCTTAGCCAACCTCCCAGAATTAGTCACAGAGTTGAATCCAGGACGAGCATCCGATTTTACTGGGCTTTTCTTGCTTGGGAAGTGATCCCATTGCATTGAATGTGGCTCTGGCTGTAGTGTGAGGCAACTGACATTGTGCTTCATGGAGGCGAGTAGTAGACGACAGCAGTTGAGATAGTTTGGTGAACAGGCGCTTAGGAGGAAGTCAGTGCCTGGTAAAAATTTGTACCCTCACCCCCCCCGCCTTCTTCTGTCCTTCCCTTTCTTCTCCTAATTTTTAAAAATTTGCTCAAGAAATGTCCATGTTTATACAGAATAGGCTGAATAATGGACGCACAAGATTGATACCAGGTCTTAATCTGGAAACTCTGAATGCTGCCTTATATGATAAAAGGGTCTTTGCAGGTGTGATTAAGGATCTTAATATCAGAAGTGTTATGGGTTAAATTGTGTCCACCGAAATTCATGTATCTCATAATGTGACCTTACTTGGGAATAGGGTTGTTGCAGATGTAATTAGTTAAAATGAGATCATACTGGACTGAAGTGGTAGCCTTATAAAAGGGGGAAATTTGGAGCCCGACATGCACACAAGAAGAATGCTATGTGAAGATGAAGGCATAAATCAGGGTGGTGTGTCTACAAGCCAAGGAATGCCAAAGATTGCCGAAAAACCATCAGAAAACAAGAGAGGATGGGACAAATTCTTCTTCATAGTCTTCAGGAGGTATCAACCCTGCTGAAACCTTGATCTTATATCAATAAATTTATGCTAGCCTCCAGAACAATAAATTTGTGTTGTTTAAATCATCTAGTTTGTGTCGTACTTCGTCATTGCAGCTCAAGGACACCAATACAGGGAGAGCTTTCTAGACTGCCCAGGTGGACACTGAATGGAATCATATGTGTTTCTATAAGAGAAAGGAAGAGGGAGATTTCACACAGACATTAAAAAAATGTAGAAAACACAGCTAGCACAGGAGGAGGTGCTATGACCACAGAGGCACAGACTGGAGTGATGCAGCCCCACGTTAAGGACTGCTGGAAGCCTCCCAAAGCTAGAGAGGCCAAGAATGGATTCTCCCCCAAAGCCTCTGGAGGGAGCACAGCCCTGCCAACACCTTGAGTTTGACCCAGTGGTATTGATTGTAGACTTCCAGCCTCCAAGAGTCTGAGAAAAGGAATTTCTGTTGTTTTAAGCCACAGATTTGTGGTAATTGGTTGCAGTGGTCATGGGAAGCCAATGCGGTGTATATTCACTTAACATAGGACCTGTGGGTCCCTGTTATGTGTTCTGGAATGGAACCTCTGAAGATACCTGTGGCGAAGGGAACTCCAGGGCACTGCACCAGTGGATGGTGAATGTTTTATCTGCACTGCCAAGTTACATATTTAAGACACTTTATCAAATACAGGAATCAAATTACAGCACAAATGAGAATACAGATTTTAAGGGTATTTTATCCTATCATCTACACTAATAAAAGAGAAAGATGCAAATTGACCATACCTCCATGATGTCCACCAGCCAATCAGGAGTGAGTATGCAAATTAACCCAACAAAGATGGTGGGTTAATTTGCATATGCAGGCGCCAAGCAGCCAGGGGGCAGAGAGGCGCCAAGTGGCTTGGGTCCCGGAGACAGGCGCCAAGCCTGAAGCCTCCTGGGACCATCACCAGCCCTAGGAGACTGCGCAGCTTAACAGCAGACAGCAGGGCCAGCTTGGCCGTAGCCACAGCGACCCGAGAGCAGGCAAGCGGGCCCGCAGGCAGCACCCAGCAGGGCCTGCTTGCCCATCACCATGGTGTGGAGCAGGTAGGCCCCGCAGAGAGCAGAGAAGCATGGGGAGCAGGATTAAGTTGTCAGTAGGACATTCCCTGAGGGCCCCGGATTGGAGAGGGTGCAGGTCGGGCTGAGGAGACCACTCCCCCACCAGTGCATGAATTTAAAATATTTTGAATGACCTTCATGTATTTCATTGCTGGAAAAATGTAAAAATTTAAACAAAAATAAGTAATAATAACTGGGAAGCAGCAATGGTTCATTAATCAAGAGTTACATCAGATCAAAAATATTTATTTTCTTTGTTGGCATTAGTAGATAATAAATTCTCAGAAATATGGGGTGGGTATGTCTGGATTAAAGCCTTTGGACAAAGGTCAAAAAGATGGGCTGGAGGTAAAATTGTAAGAAGGTAAATATGTAATTTATAATTAGTTACTATCACCCTAAAGGGTGCTAAGATGTAGGTCAATGTCAAGGTGAAAGGATTTTTCAGGTAATATAAGCCAGCATTTATGGGGCATTTTCTAGGGGCCACACACTATTCTAAACCCTCCTGTTTTTACACAGCATTTGTTCCCTCTATATGCTTAGAATTTCTCCTTGGCCATCCTTTTCTTGCTGTCACCCTCCCTCTTTCTCCTCCTTCCCTTCCCTCTTTCTACCTTCTCCATAGTCTAGTATTTCTGCTCATTTCTTAGGCAGATTTAGACATGAAAAACTCCAGATTGTGTTGTTCAACCCAATAGCTATTGAGCACTTGAAATACGACCAGTTTAAATTGAGATTGGTGTAAATATAAAAAACATATTAGATTTTGAAGACAGTATTAAAAATGTAGAATAGCCTATCAATAAGTTCTTATATTGGCTATATATTGAAATGATAACATTTTAAATCTACTGAATAACTTAAGGTAACTTTACCCAATTAATGTGGCTACTAAAAACTAAAAATGACAGATGTGGCTCATGTATGTGGCTTGTGTTACAATTTCATATGATAGCCTTGCTCCGGATGAGTGCTTAGGGGTTTTGCCTTTGTATCATAAGCAAAATGTTTTGCTAAACAAAACATAATCTATGCCAGAAAAAATTTTGTGCCACTCCCTTAGAGCCAGAAGTGGCTTCAGGCAGTTTTGTGGTTTGAAATAACATTTTTTTTTCTTTCTTCTAACGGATGACAAAAACTACTTAATCAGGTTATTGAATTTGTTGGACACAGTTGTACCATTACCGAGAGCAACCATCCCCCTTCAAATTCCTTATAATTATTTTCTTTGGAGGCGATCTTGCCCACTCCTGAATAAAAATCTCATGTGGTCCCAAAGCGTTTCTGGTCCTTTTCAGAAAGAACAATCTCATTTCAAAAATGTAAAAATCTCATCCAATCCAACATTACAGTTTAATCTGTTCCACAATTTAAACGACCTTCCCCCAGCTGGGGCCTGCCTCAGCTGTTCTTCCCACAAAGAGCAAGGAGAGTTGAAATTCTTCAACTCCACCCTCCCCACTGCGCTTGTCCCTCCGGAAGCCCTGGGCGAAGGGAAGAGAGGAGGCGGGGAACCTCCCAACACCACGGACTGGCGTGGGTAGCACAGGGCTGCAGGACCCGGGGGGCAGCAGATACCGCTGCTCTTTCTCTCCAGACCTTAGCTGATGGCTGAGTCCCTCCTGGTGCAGACCTCCAACCAGCCCGGGCTTTGGTGAGGCAGGTGACGTGGCCTCTGTCTGGCCACAGACACGGGAGCCGGGGGGCTTCAGCTGTCCACCCAGTGCTGGGTCTCTTCACCCCTCCATCCCCTTTCTGGCAGGACTCCCTGTCAACATGGCTGCGGGCTGGCTCCCTTTGGGGGAGGGCACATCTGTTTTGGGAGAACCTGACACATGCACTTCGTGCTTCTCAATCTCTCTCCCTCTTTGCTTTTCCCCTCTCCCTCGGTCTCTTTTCCCTGTCACCACGTGGTCTGCCCTAGGATTTGGGGTCAACACTCACTGCATAGCCCCAGATTCCAGGGCACATAAAGCAAGCTCTCCACATGAATTTCTTCACACACACCCCTCGTCTGGCTGGAGACGGTGCGCATCCCCCTGACCTCCTCCGTGAGCAGCTGGAAAGGGAACTGCCACAGCGCTCCCACAACTCTTTCCAAGAGAATGTAGGCTCTCTGTATTTGCTCTGCAGGCTGGAAAGCAATAACAAACAGAACGCCAAGTTTCAGTAGCTTGAAAAGGAAGTGTAGATAGCTTTCCTATAGCAGCTCTGCTAAACCTCCTGTGGGGGCTGAAAGAAGTGGCTGGCTGTCCTCCAGCTGGTCATGGAGAGGCTCTTTCTGTTAGGGCCTCTCCATCGCATGCATCCAGACTGAAGAGAGGAGGGGAACATAGAGAGACACGCCCTCTCGCCCTGCCCTACCCTGGAAGGGGCACACATCTCTTCTGCTCGCCTCCCCTTGGCCATGCCTACTTGCTTGAGAGCCTGAGAAACGCAGTCCAACCAGGTGCCCAGCTAAGCTCTCTCTTTCTAGGACGGAACAGATTTTGTTTTGCCGTTGCTGATCTTTGCCATCATCCCCAGTAACTGTAAGCTCCCCGTACGTTTTTTTGCCTCCACTTGATATACCCTGGAAGAAAAACAGTAATTAAGGCTGGGACAAATAGTTTCACAGTGCCTTACGGCCTGCCCTAAGAGAGGCTATGTCCCTCATTTTATTAAGGAACACTTGTACCTATATTGCTTTTTATAGCATTTTGAGCCTCAGTAGAAACTAAGACAAAGGGTATCCTTACAACATTCTATTAGTCAATTATATATTAAGTATGCATTCTATGCCGTGCATTTTATTATTTATTTATTTATTTATTTATTATTATATATTTTATTGATTTTTTACAGAGAGGAAGGGAGAGGGATAGAGAGTTAGAAACATTGATGAGAGAGAAACATTGATCAGCTGCCTCATGCACACCCCCTACTGGGGATGTGCCCGCAACCAAGGTGCATGCCCTTGACCGGAATCGAACCTGGGACCCTTCAATCCGCAGGCCAATGCTTTATCCACTGAGCCAACTGGTTAGGGCTATACCGTGCATTTTATATTTGCCATTTCATTTTTTCTTACAATAATTCTTTGATATTAGGTTCAGAGAGGTTATTTAACTTCACTTAATGAAAAAAAGCAATACAAGGAGGAGCTGAAATTCAACTTTAATTTTTCTGGTTTTTATGATAAACTGTCTCTTGGCTAGCCTATTTCATTCTTGACATTTTATAATGTTTACTTTTCTCTATTTTATCAACTTTTAATTTTCCTTTTAAATTCTAACATCAAGGATATAAATAAAAGAAATGTGTGTATATAGATACATTTATATGAAATGTATGCAATACATATGCAGTATATATGCATATATATACTGATTATAATTGAAGGAATATAGAAACAATCACTGTGAAAATTAAATAAGATTTATTTGATAAGAAAAACCCTTTCTTCAAAATTATTTACTATCCATGGAATATGTCTTAGAATTTTTTATTGAGAGAGACACATGGAAAAGGAAAAGCATTATTCTGAACATAATAATTTGTCAATCAAAATAAAGCAAAGTACATCTGTATGAAAAAATACTTGACTTCATAATTTCTAATATATTCAAACATTTACAAAGTCTCTTGGGGGGAAAAGATTACTATCCTAGAATGTTTATTCACCACGATTGCTTCTTCCACAACACCCCTCCTGTGGGCCCTGAGCCAGCCAAATGTTTACCTGGGTCCCCACCCCTGACACCCATGAATTTAGAGGATGGGCATTCTGATCTCCTCTATGGCTGGGACACATGTTGGCCAATAGCAGAAGCAGCAGATGTGTGGACATTGCTATCTCCCTTCACATTTCTCCATGGGTCCTCTGTTTAGGCGGAGCTCCATTACAAGTCAAGCTGTAAGGGAGTCTTGCTGGAGCCTTTGCCTGCACAACATTATGCTGCAAGGAGCAGGAACGAACCTGTGTGAGTCCATCCACTGTATCTCCCAGAGGTTGGAAGGCAGTTAAGGAAAACAATCAGGTTGTACAAATAAAAAATTGGTTTGAATATCTTTTTCATGTGAAAAAGAATAAATTATTATTAGATAATTTACAAGCAGGCACTGGGATTTTGATGGTGTGTTTTAAATGTGTAATCTTTCTCCAGATGAATATATTACTGCTATTTGGAAGTGTCTTGACATGACAAATAAGGAGCTAGCCAATGACTTCAATTACAGCTGTTTTCACAAGGACCCTTGAATGGGTCATGCTACGACTCATTATTTTTTATTTCAAACAAAATAATTAATTGCGTTCATTTGGGAACAGTTTTGTCTGGATGAAGATTATAATTTCATTCTGAAAATCTATTTCTCTTCACTTAACTATGTGTTAGGTGTTGAGATACAGTGACTACAACAACTTTTAAAGATAGGAAATACTGGTTCTATTTTATAGTTAAGAAATTGAAGCTTGGAAAGGCTAGGTAATTTGTCTAGAGTCAGACCACTAGGAAAAAAAGTTTAAACGAGGATGTAAACCCTTTGATTATTAGGAGATTGTAGCACACTTGGTGCTGTCCTTTGTACTCAATAACTGCTCACAGATTTCCTTTATGCTTGTGGACTTTGCCAGACTTCCACATGGGCAGTCCCATGTCATCTTCATGATATGCCACCTCAGCTGGTCCTGGTAGCTACTGAGGAAGAATGGCAGGGTCCTCAATTTCATGGAGCAGAGAGTTAGAGAGAGTGGTAACAGGGAAAGAGCTGAGAGTCGGTATCCAGTGTTAGGGCAATCAGATAGACAACTGGGACCTAAGCAAACCAAGGCTGCCTCTGCAAGAGATGGAGAGGGGAGAGTAAGGAGTGGGAGAAGAGAATAAAATTCCCAAAGAGCTGCTATAGCTGACATCAGCAGAAAATCTGCCCATGGCGAGGAAGGGAGGAAATGAAAGGGAGCAAGGACGCACAGACTTCTATGTAGAACAGGGCTGCCATTCATATCTAAGTAGATTCATAAGCCACTATTATGTGGGTAATATTGGTTATGGTAAGCTTGTCAAACAGTAGAGAAAGTCAATAGTGGGAAGTAATACTAAATCAGGAGTTTGAATCCTTAGAGACTAATAGTAATAAATAGCCAAAATTTATAATCACATTCCAAATTGCATATATAATTATAGTTTTAATAAAATACATACTTATGTAAATTCATGGAGAAATTACTTTTTATTAAGATAAGGTAAACAACTATGTTCTTTTAATTTTTTAAAAATATTTTCATTGATTTCAGAGAGAAAGGGAGAGGGAAAGAGAGACAGAAACATCAATGATGAGGGAGAAACATTGATCAGCTGTCTCCTGCACATTCCCCACGTGGGATCAAGCCCGCAGCCCGGGTATGTGTCCCAGCTGGGAATCGAATCGTGACCTCCTGGTTCATAGGTTGACACTCAACTGCTGAGCCACACCAGCAGGGCAAGATAAGGTAAATAACTATGTTTTCAGTGAAATACATTTCAGCTGATTTTTAAGCCACTTAGAGAGAATTCAGAGTATAAGTAATAAGTGTCATCAATATAAATATATTTAAAAATATTTTATAACTATGATGTAGCCATATGGATATGTAAGTTTGGTGAAATTATGGGTTTAATCTTTCCACGTTGCTATCCTGGCATTGTGACAACTGTGGGCATTGCAAATAAGGGAAACTCTTTACCTGATATGGTCAATATATTTGAATTAATTAATTTCCAGTGATTTTTTTCTATGTTGGTCACTGATTTAAAAATATATTTTTGAATAAATATTCAATTTATTAAAAAATAAATCACTCAGAATTATCCAATCAGTATGTATGAGATCTGATCAGTGACTTTGCTCTGAAATAAGAATTTCCAAGAAGTCTCAATTGTTACAATATACTTCATATCTCTGTGTAATGAGAAGCCAGAAGTATATATTATACCAATGAGACAGTATAGTCTTCTTTCCACAGGGAAAGTCTCTTCACATTCAACATTTCAAATGCTTTCCCCAAGTAGAGATATTTGCTTATTCTTGCCTCTTATATTTTTTGTTCAGTATTATTAATGCAAGTAAAATTATATCACTGCACTAAGCCAGCCTACCTGCATATAGAGCCTGAGAAGGCTACCTGTAGGTTATATTCACTTACAGGAAATATGAAATACTCTAGTGGAGTTTCACTCTTGACTTAATGTACTATAAATTTGTTTTTTAAAAAAATTTAAGTGCTATCCATTTTTATCATGGAACAATGACTCATTGAAAAGTAATTCTATGGCACTGGTAGTTCAGATATTTTTTCAGAAAAGTTTAAACTACCTTTCTATTTCAAATAATTTTGAATTTTAAATAATTTATAATCATAAGAAATATCAATCATTATCTCAAATTTAGCATCACCTCTGATATCAGGGTAATAAAATATGTTTTCTAATACTGTAGCTTTCTTATAGGTGCCTCATTTTATTGGCTTATACAGTATTTGATAACTTTAATAGCCTTATTAGAGGAAAATAGTGAGTTCAACTAGCTATACATCTACACAGGAATTTCTGGTTATGAACTGAAAACTAACCAAGACATAAACTGAGAAATTAGGATGGTGAATCTATCTGGAGGGTGTTGTTATTACATCCCTGAAGGTCTCATCTTTATGAATGCAAACATCTTCCTGAACCATAATGAGACTCAGTGTAAATCTCTTCGGGGTCATGTTTAACAGTCTGTGCCCATGGAAATCATAAGATTATCTGCAACACTGCTCAGTTTCTTCCTGTTTCTAGCTAAATTAGTTCTACACTATTGCACAGCTGAGCATCTGAGTGATTTCGAAAACAATAAATATGATGATCCTCAGGCTCTGAAAGGCTGACTTTAACTTCCTGAAACTTACAAGAGTGTATATTAATCATAAGGGTAAAAATTCTCTAGATATTTATTAAAGTAAAAAAATAGCTTAACATCTTTATAAATCCTACTGTATACTCTGCTGACTTCAGGCCTGGGCCAGCAATATTCAACAAATCTGAAACTAAAAAAGCTAGTCATCTACAAAGCTTTACTTGGTCTTACTCCTAGATATTATAATGCTAATAAATGAGAATGTAGAAACTACTTTTACACCACCAATGAGGCTGTGAAGCAAAGTAAATAAAAGAGAAAAGAGTTATATTTCCTCCTGGAAATAAAATATAGTTGTGAAGACAGAGAAATATTGAAACAAAGAAGCTCTAGGTCTACTTCCTTTGCTTACTATAAGAAACAGATTATATTCAGGCAGCCATTATGGGTAGCATACAGAGAACCAAACAGTTAAAAGTAATTGAGCAATATAACATTCATCAAAAAAAATTTTTTGTTGTTGTTGTTGTTAGCTAAATTGTGTGTGTGTGTGTGTGTGTGTGTGTGTGTGTGTGTGTACACATACATAATATATTCAGCTAGGTAACAAAAACACAGAGAGGCTATATTATTTTTAATAAATAACTTTAATTCCATTCGCGTTAGTATTTGAATGAGTGAAATTATCTCTAGGACTACCTTTAGCATATGAAATATATGTTAGAATTCATTTTATTATCACTGATAAATTACTGAAAGGAACAATTTGAATAACAAAAATAACTTTCATGACAAGTAAGAAGAATGTTACTTGCATTCATGTCATTTAATTAGATATATTAGTCATGAAAGAGTCTAGATGTACAGAGTGAGCACTGAAGTCATTTACTGCGGGACAAGGTACAGTTAGTTCATCAGGTAGCACATTCCCATGGCTATGACTCAAGTTAAACCCTGCTCCTTCCTGCAATATGTGCTCTACTAATACCTGTTTCCTCACCATGAGATTCAAAATAATATTTCCACCATCTTCCCAGAAGATGGTCTGAGGATAAACAGATGAATGCTCTCTAAATAACATTAAGGAGTTAAATCCATCCTATATAATAAAGATGTAATATGCAAATAGTCGTTATGCTGTGAAGCGTAATGACTGACAGCATAATGACTGGATCACAGATCAGCAGGAGGGTGGGGCAGCGAGCTACAAGCAGGCAGCAGAGAGCTACAGGAGGGGGCAGGGCAGCAAGCTATGAGGGGAGGATGGGGGGCAGAGGGAGCTACAGGAGGGCTGCAGCGAACTACTGGTGAGTTACTGGCACACGGATTCGTGTGCAGGGCTACTAGTAGTAATATAATTGTCCTATATAAACTCATAGCTACAGTCAAGTTGGTAAAAAACAAAACAGGAGTTTTATTTATGAGTTTATTATTCACTTTTATTGTAAGGTCTAAATTCCCACAGAAAACTATTTCTAAATGTTTAAGTTTCTTTTTATTATTTACCTGATCCTCTTCCTGCCCCCCTGCCAACCTATGAATACTTCTGAGCATGTTGAGTTTACAAAGAAAGTGGTAATGATTAATGACCTTGATTTGAAAGGTCAGAGCAGTACAGAGGAAGAGGGCTTATTTTGGAGCACATTTCATACTCATACTCGGACATCATTTGTATTATTATAAGCAAGTTTTAAATTGGTCAGAGTTAGTCCTCTTGTCTGGAAAAAAAAGAAAAAAAGAAGTGACAAGAGCTTACTTCACATAGTTGCTGTGAAGCACTAGTCCAGGTACCAATGAGCCCTACAAGCATCATATATGATAGTAGACGTTAAAGATGAGGCTGCATCATATATGGTCATTAAATGTGAAGGCAAGGCTGCATCATATATGGTAGATGCATTTGAAGGTAAGGCTGTATCACACATGGTAGTTGAAGTTGAAGATAAGTCAATATAGACAAGGCACTAGCCATTATCAGTGTCTGAAGCCAGGGGTTTGAAATTTCTTTCCAAACAAATAATGTGTTAATATTCATATGTGGGCAACTTGGAACACATCTCCCCTAGTTTGTTCCCTCTTCTCTATTGAATCTGTGGTAAATTTTAATTTAAGAAGCATAATAAAAATAGTAAGTCCAAATCGAAATGTGACTACATGTTGCATTATTGTTTCAGAAACTGCTTCACAATTACATTAAGTTCACATCTGGCAAAGTGTCCTACTTTACACAGCATAACTCTCCAGTAACCAGGGGAAAATGAAGCATGAAAATTATGGTCCAGTAGCTTTTATATTTGTTTATTGAAGAGTTTATTCAGAAATGAATTACTTTCCATCCCCACAAACTCTCTTGTCTGTACTAGTCCCAGGTTAATGTGCAAACATTTTAATTGATATTTAACTGTTGTTGTCACTGTGACAGTTGATATAAAATTATTAATTTCATGTACAAAAGCATGAACATTTTCATGACACAGCTTGTATCTTATGTGTGTGTGTGTGTGGTGTGTATATATATTTCCCCACCATTCCCATTCCATAAAAGAACATGTAGAAAGACATGTCAATTTACTTTTTATTTTAGAAACAAATAATTGCTAAAATAGAAAATTAACAATGTGTCGATCCTAATTTACATGGCTTATAGAGGCAGGGTCACAAAAGGTCATGGGTTCGATTTTCAATCAGGGCACACACCTAGTTTGCCCTGGTTGGGGAGCACATGGGAGGCAATTGGTTGTTTCTCTCTCACATTGATGTTTCTCTCTCTCTCTCTCTCAGGTTGTAGGGCCAGCGGATGCACAGTTAGTGCTATGAGAGGCAGCAAAAAAGGAGCCGAGCCTGAAGAAGGGTGCAGTGAATCATAGGTGACCTTAGAGACTGCAAATTTCAGACACCTCTGGAAGCCCCAGCTTACATCCTCTGGGCCAGTGCTTCTCAAACTCACTACTTCTCAAAAAAGTGGATTCTGGTTCACTAGTGCTGGGGTGGTGCTGAGGTTCTGCATTCCTTACAAGCTCAGGAGAGACACAGATGCTTTGGGACTCTGGACCTCACACTGAATAGCAAGGCTCTAGGGCTCACTTATTACTCTATCTGTGGCATCCTTGGGTCAGTTGAGCCATTCTGATGTATGCACAAACCTGGAAGTGTGAGGGCATTAATATTCCTTCAGCTAACCCTTAACAATGGGAACAGAAGCCAATATATTACATTCTTGCCAGCTCTCAGCATGGCTCCTCAGAGCATCCTGGTGTGAAAGAGTCTTAGTTGCCTACAGTGGTGACCAGTTCCGTGGCATACCCTTGTTTTGTCCATTCCTCCTTCTCTGTTACACCTTCCCAGCCCTCCACTGTTCACTGCCCCAAATAAACTCCCTGCATGCAAGGCCTTGTCTCAATCTGCGTCCTGGGAAAATCAAGCTGAGACACCATTGTCCTAGGTCAGTGGTGGTGATATAGCTCCTATCTCCAGATACTTGATACAGTGAGGCATGCAGTCTTGTTTATCTTTGTGCACCCAATACCTACAGGGCTCAACAAAAGTTACACAATTAAAAATAATTTACTCTAAGGTTATTCAAATTAGTCGAAGGATTTTCACAAACTGTTCAAGAAGATTATAAAATGCAATATAAGAGAAGAAGCATAGTCTAATGGCTTGGAGCAGGCCTCTGGAGTCGGATCCCCTGGGTTCATATTCCTACTCTGCTGCCTTCTAGCTGTGTGAATGGAGGTACAGCATATACTTTCTCTGTGTCACAGTTTCTTCATGTGTAAAGTGGGGATGAAGTAAATGGCATCTACCTTATGGGGTTGTTATGCAAATTCATGAATTAGTGTCTGTAAAGCCATCAGAGCAGTGTCTGTATCATAACAAATATCCTATTTGTGTTTGCTAAATAAAATTTGATGAACATGTTAAGAAACTCAAAAAGAAAATCGTAAAGTAGTTCTCAACACTGGTTTATAGACTAATACTATTGTATAAAAATCGACTAAGGTCCTTGCTAAGACCCACCCTAGCACTAAATTAGATTTTGTGGCATGGGATGAGGATTCTGTACTTTGAGCAAGTTACCTCAGTGATTTTTGTATAGAACCTAAATTGGGAGCCATGGTTGACAACCTTTCTACCTAATTAGAGTTTTGTTAAGTAACTATGGCATCAAGGACATGTGTGCATGTTACAAGTTTATTTTTATTGAGTGCTTATTATTCTTGGCTAAATTGTAATCTTTGTTCTCAAGGAGTTTTCAGTCTTTGCTGATGCTCACTGAAATCCTCTATAGCAGGTAATACAAGTATTATTAGTTCATAGCACAGTCTGAATGGTTCAGAGAGGTTGGTCAATTTACAACAGCCTGTAAAATGGCAGAACTAGGATAAGAATTCTGATAATCTCAATCCACATTCTCTATTACATATGGTCATCCACTTATAAGGGGGTTACATCATAATAAAACCCATCGTAAGTTGAAAATATCATAAGTTGAAAATGCACTTAATATGCCTAACCACCTGAACGTCACAGGTTAGCCTAGCCATTTTCTACTGCATGCCCATTGCTTTCACATTATCCCAAAGGTGAAAAATTGTTACATCAAGCCATCATTATGTCAGGCACCATCTGTGTTTTCATTATACCATGCTGTACACCAGTTATATACTAAAAAGAACAATAAATAAACACATGGGTTTTACTGTACTTAAATTCCAAATGTTAAATGTTAGTTTATAGAAAATCTATGTGTTAATGAGAGTTGTAGCTTTGGAAAATGCCTCTTGATGTGAAATCCTATATAATAAAGAGGGAATATGCAAATTGACCGTACCTCCACCACAAAGACGGCGGTGCCCACAGTGGAGGCAGGGGGTTTCCGTAACACAAGATGGCTGCACCCACAGTGGAGGCCGAATTCCCTTAATGAGCAATCACCAGGGACCTGAGGCTGCGCCCCCCTGCCCCACCCTCGTGGGGCTTGACAGGGGACCTCAGGCTGCACCCCCCACCCTGGCACCAGGCCAGGGGACCTGAGGCCGCACTCCCTGCCTGGTGGGGCTTGACAAGGGTCCTCAAGGTGTGCCTCCTCACCTCAGTGCTGGTCCCGGGGGACTTCGGGCTGCTCCCCTTGCCCCTGGGCGGGGGACCTCAGGCCACGCCCCCTGCACTGGTGCTGGGCCAGGGGACCTGAGGCTGCGCCCCTGGCCCGTCAGGGCTTGACAAGGGTGGGACCAGCCGGGTCTGGATCTAGCCCAATGGTGGTGGGGCGGGGGGGGGGGGGGGGCGGAGGCCAGGTCTGGATCTCGCGCAATTTTGAGGCGCACATGGGTGGGCAGGGACTTGACTCTGTGCCCCGTGGTGTGACAGGAGGAAGATTTTCATATACATTTTACAATTTTCTTTCATCTCTGACACTTCTATTACAGAGAAAGGACAAATAGCAATATTAAAATGTTTCCTCTAATTAACCCCCTTTTAATGTGCATGAATTTCATGTACCAGGCCACTAGTAGAATATAAAATGCATACCTACTTTAGATATTCAAACACAGTTTCATTTTGTAATGGCCTATAATCAAACTATAGCTTGTTAGATAAATAAATGATTACCTTGTTTACTGGAAATTTAAACATGGACTAATTCATTAATTTGCAAATTGTTCCTTCATTTTTCAACCAGCCTACGTTGTCTTTGACTGTGTTTATACGTGGGGACCTGGGCATGTTTATGGGTGAATTCAGGTGTGAGACTAGACAGCTCTTGGAGTCAGAGGTAGCTACCCAGTTGAGGATCAAGAGAGCACCAACAGATTAACCACCACCTAATAATAGACACTTAAGATGGGGAGGCAAGCCCCTAGGAATTCAGTTTTCCTATTTCTAAGTTTTTCCTTTAATTTCACAACCAGAATTCTCACTCTAAGAAGCACCATGATTTTTCTGGACAAGTTTGCATGCATTTGTCAATCCCTGACTATGTCACTCTTTAACTTACATGTACATTAAAAACCCACACATCAAGTTTTACACTTACATTATGCATGAAAGTTAACATTATTAGTACCAAAAGGCACCTGGAGATTAATAGATGAGATACAAAATGGGAATAATATACTGCTTTGGACTTTAAAATGGTAATTGTTTTCACATGAAAAATCTACAGACAATGAAAAATATGCTTTGATTTTGACTATTTTAAAACCTTGCTGGCATGTGAATTTCCAACTTGAAAATATAAAAGCATTTTACCTATTTTACAAGGACACAGTGATGTTAGTGGACAAGAATGTTGATAAGAATATCAAGTCTCTTTCTCCTGGCCAGACACATCCATGTCTCTTTATCAGATGCAGGAATTATTTTATTTTTGGCAATTTGAACACCTTGTGGTCAGCGACAGGAAAAGAAGCTGTTCATATCCTAAAAAAAGGTCAGAAGGTGAGTGAGAGAAGGCTCACTAAAATGTAACGCCTGGAAAAGTGAACAGACTACATCCGAACTTTCTTCTTCTTCTAATTGTCGAACTTCACTTGCTCTGAGGGGCTCTAGGCGCATGAGACATATTTGAAAATGACTGCCTCTCCTTTCAAGGCCACAGAGGTATTTCCAAGTCTCATCCCTGTGTGAGGGCTCTGTCCAGGCTGAGCCTCCTCCAGACAGGAACCTTGAGGAGGCTCCGCTGGGTTTCTCTCAGCTGGCCCCAGCTTCCTTCACAGGAAAAGGAGACAATATTGAAAACAAAGGGAGCAGAGACATATCTAAGAAAAAGAATGAAGTGGCATTTATGCTGCAAGCGATGCTATGAAGGGTCTGAACACCACTGTTTAGAACCTGATACTCCCTGTGATAAGGCAGATTTTCCCACTTTGCACAGATTGCTCTGGGTCTATCCCAAAACTGTACTAAGTGCCCTGTTGTTGTATTAAACACCGCTCTTCCTTACAAAAAGCCTTGTTTTTATCTATTTTTAAAAAAATGGCTCTTGTATTTTTATGTAAAACGAGGCCACTGCTCTGTCACTATAAACTTGATTCACATGAGCTTTTTTATGGGTCTACATGTTCATAGTCAAGGAGCAAAACCTACTTGGTGGGAGGCACTGACATTTTGATTGTAAAGAGAAGGCAATGGCAATAATTTCTCAGAAGCCGGGCAGATTATAAAAGAGATAAAGAAAATGCAACCCAGGCTGATCCTGTAACACCTCTAAAACACAGATGGTTGCCAGCAGGCTGAATAAGATGTCCCCCCACTGAATTAAAGCACAAAGATGAAATAAATCAAATGCCCACCACTGGGGACCAGCCAGCGCATGGAACCATTTTCCCTCTATTCTGTTCCGTGTTCTGTACCGATACAAATTGTATGACCTCAGGCAGGAAGAAGCTGGGTGTGAGAACCCCCAATACCCACCAACCGTTTCAAATTCAGTGAGGTTCTCCCCAGTTAGATACATGCAAATTGCCCGCAGTACTAAATAATTATTCTGACTAGCTGCACACTTGCTCTATCTGCACAACTCGGACTTTTTAAAAACATAGGGTATGTGGATTCTAGATAATAAACATAACATTTGCTAAATAATCCCAAAGTCATCTTTGAAGGTGTTATCTGGCATAAAAATGATGGATATATTGATTCTCCCTTTAAAATAAGAGACCAAATAACCACATCCATACATTGTAAGTGAAAACACGGCGGTGTGGATGATCTTAACTTTGGCTTACTGGTTACTTTCTGCTCCCCACATGCGAACGTAAGCTCCAGTGGGCAAAGATCTTTGTCTACATTACCCATTGATAAACCCCAAGCGCCTAGAACGGGGCTTTGTACTCAGAGCAGGCACTCAATAAATACACATTAAATGAAAGTGTATTTCACATCCAAGTGTATTTCACATTTCACATCCAACCTTGATACTTCTTATATATCATGTCATCTTCATGTCATATTCTTTCATGTAAGAAATAAAAGCTATTCTCTCAATTTCTGAAGATCAAAGGGGACTACATGTAAGGTTCAGTGACTACCCTAATTTCTAGACTGTTTTTTTTCACAGCCAATGAGCACTCACATTGGAACATTTGTTCTAATAACCTGTACTTTCAAGTTAACTCACCTTGTGTTTTTCCGTAAGAAAGCGCTTTTGTGCAGAAGGCCTCAAGTTCCTATCACATCGCTTGCACAAACTCTGAGCGTTGACCAGAATGAATGGCATCCCCCAAGGCTCTCAGCCTCCTGCTCATGTTCACTTCGCACCATTGAAAACTCTCAGGACCCCACCGTCACCTTGGTTTCCTGATGGTCCGGCTTCCCCAATAACCAATCTTCTTTGACCTACACTTTCTGGATGACAGGCTAGTCCCCTTCACCCAACTACTTACAGTCCTCTGGGAGGCCCCTCCCTTCTCTATTTTTATCGAGTAGTTTACAACACATATGTCATATTCTCATGCTAATAAGGATCATCCACAACCCCTACCTCTTTGTCTCCAGGAACTCTAAAATTAATCTTCGTTCATGAACCTGAACACTGACGGCTGATAAAACATATATTCATGACTAAAAGAATTTCTCTTACAACCGTGAAGCAAGTTTTTAAAATAATTTCAACAAAGATATTTTCTTCAAAATGTCATTAATTACATTTAATATGTCAATGCTTTAAATGTTCACCTATAGAAAAATTTTTAGTCTAAGAACTCGATGCCCATTTTTCTCTTGTCTATAGCTGGTGAAGACTGTGAAGTATTTAGAAACTCTGAATTCTAACTTTTCTGACACTTAAAGAGAGTCTCCATTTCAACTTATTTTTCTATGCCCTCAATAATCTCCCTTCTGTGACCTTTCCCTTCAGTCTGGGTTTTCAGCTGTTTAATAATCCTCTAACTTCTAACTTCCCCTGACCCCGCACTGCAGCGTTTCATCATGATCATTTCAATTTTGTAGCTACTCTTCAGCCACTTCTGAAAAGTAATTTTTTTTTCATGAGAATGCCATATATCAGATACCTACATTAAGGTACAGTACATATAAAAAGTCTTTCTTTTCCTTTTATTTTTTGAAAAAAATGTCTAAAATAGCCTTGATTATAAGAACATAGATAATATCAGGGCATATCACTCTGTAGAATCTATACTATAAAGAGACTTATACAAAATGAATAGGATCATATACAGATTGTACATGTACTCTACACACACATACACATACAGTATGAGGGAATAAAGAAAGGAAAAAGAGGAGGGGGAGCTAGCTTGTATTCTTCATTAAAACATGATATCCTAATGCTCTCCATGGTGAAGATTTTTTTTTTTTTTTTAACAAATGAGTGGGATGAAGAAAGAGCAGGGCTCTGGAGTTGTAATTTATTTCTGAGACAGAAGGATAGTTGTGCTCTGTAGCTCAGTAAATCTCAGCCTTAGCTGAGTTGCAGGCAAGTACTGAGAGGAAAACGGAACTGTTGAATTCAGGCAGTATAAATGATAAGAAAGACATCTGAATAAGGAACTATTAAGTTCAAAGTTTGGAGAAAACTAACATGGCAGTGTGCTGGCTCAAACATACAATCAAACCCATGAGCTTCCACAAAACACAATTTCTTGGTTGTTACTTGACTATTTTTCATGCTGATAGATGTTTTGCCCTTGGGGTGCACTGCTTTGCACATAAAGAATGATTCTGCTTTGTTCCCATTAGTTTGAAAGACAAGACAGTGACACCGTGTAGAATAGAGTCCAGTATGAACACTGTATTGAGAACAAACCCACTTTCAAAAGCCCTATTCCGATGATAAAACAACACAGAGGTGATACTTTTTGTGTCTGAATTTGTGATCCTTGCAGTATGCAGGGAAAGAAATCGAATGTGTCCCCTGAATAACAATGAAGTATTGGAAAGCAATGACATTCTAATCACTACTTCAAATGTCAGTGCAAGGATGCTGTGGGGAGCAGCCCCTACACATGAGTTAACGGCTTTACTGTAAGACCACAAGGGAGCAATTAAAGGGAAGCTGTTACTAACCTTCATTCATTCCATTGCTCAAGTGTCTAGAGAAAAGGTCTAATTATAGTTCTAACCTTTCCCAATGGGCCATGAATTACTCTCTAAATATAGGTTGTTGTGTAGAAAAAACTGTGATGAAGAGATAGAGTTGACATATAATTGAATTTCCTAATATAATACACCCGTAGTAGAACAACAAATCATGTTGGTATCTTGATTTTCACCAGTTTATCTGCCATTTTCTCATTAAAACAAAAATATTAAACACTGTGAAAAGATGTATGATTGAGGAAAATGGAGTAGTCAAACATAAAACTTCACATGAAAGACATAGTATCAGCATATTGCATTATATCTTAATTAAAAGCATCACCATTTAAAAGGCAAGTATTACATTTGAAGGAAAAGCTAGGACTGATATAGAATGTGAGACTTTGCAGCCCATTAAACAAGGTGACTAAAGTGAACCTAGACAGCAATGTATTTTTATTTCACAAAAAGCTTGATAATTATAAATGACATGAAAACATTTGCTTATAATAGAGAAAAATTAAAGTGCAATATCACTTTTTGGTAGGCACACATTCCAAGATGATGGTGCATTTCTTTGTTATTTGTTCTAGGTAAGATGTCCCTTACAGTGTGGAAATTGATATTTCTATAAATTCAAGAAACCCTAGTCATTTAAAAATATTTATTGAGATTTTTGTGCAAGGCAGCAATACTGAGAAGGATAAACTCACTACCTTCAAGAATTATATAATGTATGTAGAGATTTAAGACAACTCTAAATAAAGCAAAGATGTAATGGGATCTCAACGAGTGCATCACAAATCCTTGCTACCAGGAGGCAACCCTAGGTTCAAGGAGGACGGGGATGATCTGAGTGGTTTCCTGGAGAAGCCAGGGCAGAAAGCGTTACTGGGCTTTCGGTGAGGAACGCCCTCACTAGGTAGTCCTTACTTATTATGTTCCTTGAATAGGGAGAAGGAAGAATTATTGACTCCTAATTTCATCCAAGAAAGAGCTGTAGATTTTACGACAGCCTACATGATCAACTCTTCCTCTCCTCTCCTCCCCTCTCCTCTCTTCCCACTTAAACTGTTACCACTTCCCCCTTTGCTCACTCTGCTCTAGAGTGTCATCCAGAAACACTCCAGAAACTCAGGCACCACTCTGCCTTAGGAAACGTGCACGGCAATCCCCTCTGCCTGGACCATTTTGTTCTGCAGGCGCCAGTCTTCCACCAGACAAATGCATGGCCACTTCCTGCATCTTCTCAAGACAATGTCCCAAGACCATTCTCCTGAAAGTTGCAACTAGCACTCCCAGCAAACACCCAGCGCTCCCCACACCTACGCCCACTCACCCTGCTCTAACTGTTTCTTTATGGCACTTATTACCATCTAACTTGGATATGTGTGTGTGTGCTTTATTTGATTTGTTAATTTTCTCTCTTCCCTGCTAGAACATAAGCTTCACACAGACTGGAATCTCTGCTCACATGATGTATCTCAAATCTCTGGAACAATTCCTGGCACAGGATAGGTGCTCAATAAATATTTGTGAACTGAATGTTTGAAAGAAGTTTTCAATAAGGACATTTTAAATTGTAGTTCCATTTTGTGAAAGAAATGGATGAATAATGTATTTTCTCAAATTAGGAAGTAATCGCTTTTCTCTTTCCCACATGTATAGTCTGGAATCACAGTCATCTATTTTTAAAAATAGGTTTTCAAACACATTTAATCTCAGTCTCTGCCTTTTGTCCTGCTGAAAAATTTTAATGTAATTGTGGTTATTTTAAAATGCATTATTTGGATAAGATTAACATGGCAGATAGGTAAATACTTGCAAATAATTTCTTTGTTTTACTTTAAATTCCTCACATCATTTTTATAGATATGAATATGTCTGATAACTTGGGAATGAGTGTTTTGAAGCTATGACAACATAGATCTTTTCTGACAACATAGATCTTTTCTGAATTTTTCATTAACTGTTAACAATGCAACTACATTTATAAAGCAGTATTGTATTATATCATTAATGTAGTTTTAGCAAGTTTTATTTACATTTTAATCACAAGTCTATGTAGTAACTTTAGTTTGTAAAAAGTTTAGAATGAAATAAACAAATGAACTTTTTAATTCCTTTTTTCTGACCTAGATTATACATACATACATAAATATATATTATAAATATTCATATACTTGTTTGTTTATTTTATGGATGTCTTCTGTGCTTCACCCAAGAGGGAACAGACATGATGAGTAATATAATAATCAATGAGCATATATCCATTAAGTCAAGTGACATAATGTTTAAACCCTAGAACACAAAATTTCCAATGTAAACTCAGGTGTTGAGTTGTTACACTAATGCAAGACAACAACAGTGAGAAGTACTACAATGCTCTGTGCTCCAAGTATGTGCATTATCTGGATGAGAGTAGCTACTCAATAAGTTATTATGAGATAGGTTAATGCACATTGTTTCCTTTATATAGAGTGTTTTTATGAAGAGGGCATGTTCACTTGCCCTTTACACAAGAAAGTGGAAATAAACAATGTTGATATTAGACTTAATTTTTATTATTAATTTTACAAATATTTATTGATTACTTATTATGTTTTGGGTGTTAATAAGATTATTAAAGTAGGCTGGGCAAGTATTAGAATACTGGAAAAGAGGTTGAACTTTATGGGAAAGAATTTTTTTTGTGGTAAAGCAAGACATTGTAGGTAAATATAACAAATATAAAACAATATTCTACATCCTTAATGAGCTCATAATCCACTCAAGGATATAAAATTTATACTAAAAAACTTTCATGCAAGTCAGTAATGATGAATGATACATTAAAAAGAAAATACTTTCACTGAAAGTAAATCAAAACCTTATGTTAGGTGGTTTCGCATTTGGTTCTTTCTATTTTGTTTCATTGATCCATATGTCTATCCTAACACCAACAGCACACTGTTTTGTAACTTTGCGTCCCCTTTTCAAAGTTATTTTGACTATTCTATGTCCTTCACATTTCCACGTAAGTTTTAAAATCATCCTGTCAATTTCTACCAAAAAAAAAAAAAAGGTTGCTGGGATTTTGATTGCAATTGTGGTAGATGGACCAATTTGGAGGAAATTGACAACTAATAATATGGAGTTCTAATCCATGACCTCTCCATTTACTTAATTCTTTTGTAACCTCTTTCAGCAACATTTTGTAGCTTTCAGTGTACAGGCTTTGTACAATTTGTGCTAAATGTATCCCTATGTACTTCATATTTTTGATATTGTAAATGGTAGTTTTTAAAATTTCAATTTAAATTGTTTTTTAAATTTCAATTGTTATTTGCTAGTATATAGGAATACTGTTGATCTGTTTAATACAAACTACCCTGGTATCTTGCAACTTTGTAAATTTCTTTCTTAGTTCTGGTAGCATCTTTTGTAGGTTCTTTAAAATTTTCTAGATATTTTGTGTAAATGTATATTATTTCATCCCCACCTTCAGGGGCAGATAGCTTTTACTTTTATCCTTCCCTCAGTAGCACCCAATCTTTTGTGTTCCTGGGAGAAACAAGAATTTCCTGCCCCTCACTCAACAGCCAAAGCTTTTGCCTCCTCTCAGAGAAGGGTAGAGAATGCAAGCGGACTTTATGCCTGTCCGCCAGTGGGGGACCACCACCAGGTAGAATTACCACCTGCACCACCAAAGGGGGCTCCCTGAGGTCTTCCAGCCTGCTCCCAATTATCCTCATTAGTATCTGGTGAAGGCCTATGGAAAAGCGTGTTGAAGAAGTACAGATTTCCTATGCCTGGGCTCCCACAGATTTAAACCGTCACGCTACCACACACTTAGACTTTTAAAATTCATTATAATTTCCGTGGTCTCCTCTGCACTTCACACTTGAATGGCTGCTACTGCTTCCCCTGAGGTCTGCCAAAGGTTAAAGTTTGTATGTCCTACTCTCCCCAAAAAGTTTTATGGAATTCAGGTCACCTGGTTGTCTTGGAACCTCAACTCCAAGATGGGCTCAAAAAAGAATGAGAGATGATTTTTCATATCATCTAGTTTTTCTCATTGTTAAAGAAGAATCAACATTTCCTGTGGACTCCTACAACCGTGTTGTGTTTAGTTTTGGAGGAACAATGTAACTCATCCAGAGGAGGTGAACAATAGACATTCTCCTACTTCCCTCTAGTTCCACTTGCAACCTCCAGGTCAAGCCATCAACATAACGTCCATATTGGTCTCCAATCCCCACTTCTACTCCCTAAGGTAGTCTGCAAACAGCAGTCAGAAGAACCTGTTTTTTAAATGTACATCAGCTAATGCCCTTGCACTGTTTAAAAATTCCTCAGTGGTTTCCTATTGAATATCATCTAAATGATCTACAAAGCCTTGCCTCATCTTTCCATGGCCCATATCTCCACCTCCCCTTCCTGATATTTTCCTCCCACCCTTTCCTTCTGTGTTTTAGTTATCTTGGTTTCTTTTCTCTCTTAGGCTCTCCCTTGATGCTTTGCCTTTTCTCTGAAACACTACAATATACGATTTGACCATCTAGACCTACCCTGCCCCCCTCACACACACACACACACACATACACATACATGCAGGCTTTATATTATTGCTTCTTTCCTTTTTAAAATGTGGATTTTTTTATTGGTTTCAGAGTGGAAGGGAGAGGGAGAGAGAGATAGAAACATCAAGGATGAGAGAATCATTGATTGGCTGCCTCCTGCACACCCCACACTGAGGATCAGAGCTCGCAACCTGGGCATGTGTCCTGACTGACTGGGAATTGAACCATGATCTCCTTGTTCATAGGTTGAAGCTCAACCACTGAGCCACGCCAGCTGGGCAATTGCTTCTTTATTATTTCATTCTTCAAATCTCAGCTGAAAGTCAGGGAGGCCCTTTTGAACCACCTTTTCTCTCCACCGACGTTATTCTCCATTTCTGCATATTGTTTTCTTGTGATACTAACAAAATGCACTTACTAGTATATGGTGCTTTACTTGTTTGTTTTCACTCACTTATGGTCTTTCTTTTCCATTGCCATCTTCATGAGGACACGGACCATTTACATCTTGTTGGCCAGAGCCGATGCTGTACCTAAGGCAATGCTCAGTCTATCACTCATTCAATAAATATTTTAAAGTGTATTTTAAAATTATAATACCTGATCACTTATTATAGATTACATCTTATTGTATACTAGAGGCCCAATGCATAAAATTCGTGCAAGAGTAAGCCTTCCTTCCCCTGGCTGCCAGCACCGGCTTCCCTCTGGCACCCAGGACCCGGGCTTCCCTCGTAGCCCAGGCTTTGTCCAGAAGGATGTCTGGTCTAATTAGCATACTATGCTTTTATTATTATAGGTTAATTACATTCAAATAAATTATTGTATTGTAATATATTAATATATTTACTATAAAATATTTATATTAGTTTTAAATTGTATAAATGAGAAGAGAAGTGAATTCTAGACAAAACTTCAACCAAATGATAGAATAGAATCTAAAAAGTTAATCCCTTAGAATCCAGGTAGACTGGCACTTAAATTACCCTGAATGCATTTCTAGCTATTTTTTAAAAATAGAAACTATTTATGTAAAGGAATACACAGATGAGTATCATTTTCTGGGAAAAAAATATCAAGGGATATAAATGAAAGTCAGTTTGCAACCTCCTATTTCATGAGTCTATTCTTCAGGGATTTTTCAACTTTGTTTTGTAGAATCAAGTAGCTCAGTTATTTGGAGTAAGCATGTGTACTTTTAAGGGGTTATTCAAACTGAATTGCCAGCGTTTTAGGGTTTAGTGCTTACTAAATGTTATGAAGAACTAGAAAGATATAGATAGTAAAATTGCAGGGACTCACCAAAGTATTAACATTTTATTCTACTATGGGCAAGAAAATAGCATCAAGTATCTATACTAATAAAAGGGTAATATTCTATTTAGACCGGATAGACCGGACGTCTTCCAGACGTCCTTCCAGACAAAGTTGCAGGGGCCGAGACTGAGTCAGTTAGGGGCAATCAGGCCAGCAGGGGAGAGCAGTTAGGGGCAATCAGGCCAGCAGGGGAGAGCAGTTAGGGGTGATCAGGCAGGTGGGAGAGCAGTTAGGGGCATCAGGCAGGCCTGCAGAGTGGTTAGGGGTGATCAGGCAGGCAGGCAGGTGAGCAGTTAGGAGCCAGCAGTCCCAGATTGTGAGAGGGATGTCCGAGGGATCGGACCTAAACTGGCAGTCAGACATCCCCAAGGGGTCCCGGATTGGAGTGGGTGCAGCCCGACTGAGGGAACTCCCCCGCCCCCTGTGCACGAATTTTATGCACTGGGCCTCTAGTCTATATATATAAAAGGCTAACATGCTAAGTGTGCGACCATCTGACTGGTCTCTGTGACAAGCACTGACCACCAAGGGGCAGACGCTCAACTCAGGAACTGCTAAGCTGCAGTGACTTAGAAGCAGCAGTTCTCAGGTGATGCACCCGGAAACCAGAGAGCCCATGCGATTCCACCTTTGGCCATGGGTTATGTTGTTGCTGGGGCACTGTTGGCCCCAAATCTGGTTTACTGCACACTTGCATTTGTGTTCCACACCCTGTATGACAGCAACTTTGCAGAGTGCCCTCTTGCACTCCGGGACCCCTCCGTGGATGTTAGAGAGCTGGTTTCAGCCTGATCCCTGTAGGCCAGGCTGAGGGACCCCACCTGCAAGAGGGACTCCGCCCACTCCACAGACCCCAGGGAGGGACTTCGGGAGGTTGGCTCCAGGGCGTGTCCAGCCCGTCTCACCCAGTCCCACCCCGCCAGCCACCTTCTAATTAATTTTCTTTCAATGTGCACGAATCCGTGCACTGGGTCACTAGTATTTATATAAGGTAGAATGTTGTCTTAGAATATATAAGTCATCCACATGCCTGAAGTATGCTTAGGGATATATTGAAAACTTGGTTTTTGTTTCTGTTGACATATCATAAAACAAAATATTAAAATAATGTTGACTAATACATTGAAATGGAGTTCTTCATTTAAAGTGGCCCAGTAGCCTAAAGGATCTTGTGCTGCAATTTATTTCTTGGCACCTTCTAAAGTCTTCCAATGAATAAAAATAATTTTTGAAAATCACTCTCCAAAACATCTTAGAACTTTATTTACAATTATTGAAATAAGTAAGCATGTGACATTTCATCTGCAAAAGATTTCTTTTTTACAAAAAGCTGAGAGAATAAAAAAAAGAATGGTTCAGCAGGCCTCTTTCTAAAGAGGCCTAAGTTGTGTGATCAGAGGATGTAATATGAGGCAAATGCTACCCATGCCCTAGTTTTTACTTAGCTATTGAAATCATAGTAATAAATCCAAAATAAAACATATAAAAATATGGGTGGTATTTATATAAAGTATAATATTTTTATAATCATTAGAAAGTTTGAGACAATAGCAGATAAAAGGCATTTTCATTATAAACTAATACTTATATGCTTTTTTTAGCCTTAAAATATATACACATTATATATGTATATCCTATCTAATAAAAGAGTAATATGCAAGTTACCGTATCTCTGCTACACTCACAAGCCACGCCCACCAGCCAATCAGGAGCGAGTATGCAAATTAACCCAACCAAGATGACTGTGGATAGGGAGCAAGCAGGAGGCTTGGGTTTCTCCAGCAATGGAGGAAGCCAAGCTTTCTGCCTGCCCTGGCCTGCCTTGGCCTCCGCTTAAGGCTACAAAGTTTCAATTATAGAAGATAAATAAATCCCAGATCCCAGGGCCTCCGCTTGGGTTGCTGGGAGGCGTGGCCTGCCTGCAAACCACCACAGGCCCCTCGTCCAGGACACCCCACACCCTAAGGGAACCCCCACCCTGATCCGGGACACCCTTCAGGGCAAACGAACTGGCCCCACTCGTGCACCAGGCCTCTATCCTATCTAATCCTATCTAATAAAAGAATAATATGCAAATTGACCATCATTCCAACACACAAGATGGCTGCCCCCATGTGGTCAAAGATGACTGCCCCCATGTGGACACAAGATGGCCGCCACAAGATGGCCAGCAGGGGAGAGCAGTTGGGAGGGACCAGGTCTGCAAGGGAGGGCAGTTGTGGGCAATCAGGCCTGCAGGGGAGGGCAGTTAGGGGTGATCAGGCCTGCAGGGGAGGGCACTTAGGGGCAAACAGGCTGGCAGGGGTGCAGTTAGGCATCAATCAGGCTGGCAGGGGAGTGGTTAGGGGGTGATCAGGCTGGCAGGCAGAAGCGGTTAGGGACAATCAGGAAGGCAGGCAGGCGAGAAGTTGGGAGCCAGCAGTCCTGGATTGTGAGAGGGATGTCTGGCTGCCCGTTTAGGCCGGATCCTACCAGGATCGGGCCTAAACGGGCAGTCAGACATCCCTTGAGGGGTCCCAGATTGGAGAGGTTGCAGGCTAGGCTGAGGGACACACACCCCCCGTGTATGAATTTCGTGCACCGGGCCTCTAGTATGTATATAACTCAACACAAAAATAGCCTTGTTAAAAAATGGGGTAGGACTTGAATACATATTTCTCCAAAGAAGATATGTAAATAGTCAATAAATACATGAAAAGATGTCCAACAACAAATAACATTGGGCAAATGTAAATCAAAACCATAGTAAGATACCAGCTTACACCCATTAGGCTGGCAACTATAAAAAACAACAACAAACCAACAACCAGAAAATAACAAGTGTTAACAGGGATATAGAGAAATAGGGAACCCTTGTTCACACTTGGTAAGAATGTAAAACAGAGCTGCAACTATGGAAAACAGTATGTCAGTTCCTTAAAATATTTAAAGTAGAATAATCACGTGATCCCACATTCCAACTTCTGGGTATATGCCCCAAAGTATTGAAAGCGGGATCTGGAAGAGATAATTGCACACTCATATTCACAGCAGCATTGTTTACAATAGTTAAAATGTAGAAGCAACCCAGTGTCCATCAATGGATGAATGAATAGGCAAAATGTGGTTTATACATAGAGTGGAATATTATTCAGCTTTACAAATGAAAGAAATCCTGACACATGCTACAGCATGAATGAACCTTGAGGACATTATGCTAAGTGAAATAAGCAAGTTACAAATGGACAAATATAGTATGATTCCACTTAGGTAAGGAACATAGAGTCGTCAAATTCATAGAGACAGATAGCAGAATGGTAGTTTCCAGGGGCTAGGTGGAGAGAGGAATGGGAATTTATTGTTTAATAGGTACAGAGTTTGAATTTTGCCATATGAAAAAGAGTTTTGTGGATGGATGGTGGTAACACAACAATATAAGTCTGTACAATTAAAAATGGTTAAGATGGTAAATTTATGTTATAAGTATTTTACCAAAATAATTTTTTATTTAAAACAAAACTTAAAGTACAAAAATATATAGCAATGTCCCTGTTTGGTTTCTTTAGGCTCACCTAAACTTTAAGATTGTGCCATTTATCTCACCATCCTATCTTAGATTTTTAACACACATTAGGTGTTCAATAAATAGTACTTAATTTGAAAACTGAACAGGTACAATATGATTCTCCCTAAAGTATATCATTTTCTATCATTGGAACTTAAATAGAAAATGAGGATGTAACTATCATACCCAGTAGTTCACAATTTTTAAATCCATTCAGAGACACAATAATAGAACTTTCTGGTTCTATATTATTGCTTCCTGATGTCAGACTATTATGCAAAAATAAAGACAGGCAAACAAAGACCTGCATGATTCCTGTGGTAATCCACATTTAGAACTATGATGATGCCCATCATGTGAACTATTCTCAACTGGGCAATCCATAAATAGAACAGCTTTATAGGATGTTACACTGTAAGCCTGCCAGTTTAAGCTTGTCTGGACCTCAGAAATCAAGCCACAAGTTCAAAAGGGGTGAGGGCAAAGGACTAAGAGATGACAAAGTCAAGGATAAAGTATTTCTAATAAGGAAAGAGCATGTCAGCAAAGCAGAAAGGTAAAAGAAGATATAAAACTAATATTTAGAGAGCAACAAATTCTGGGATTATGATAGGCATTTTTCAATATGTCATCTCATCTAGTTTTCACAAGAATCCTGCCAATTATACAATTCTAACCACCATTTTTATAAAAAATAAAAGATTTTAATATTTATAATCTTCTCTCACACAGTCTTAATTTAAACTAGTATTGTTCCACAGTCATGTAAACAGCTTCATTTCACAGGTGGTGGTCAGAGAGGTGGAACACTTTGAAGATGCTATGCGAAAGAGGGATTTTTCATTTTGCGATCAGTATTTCAAAGCAATAACTGCCTTCCATTGGCACTTGTGTTCAATGATTGTAATAATAAAAATAACTGTACTGAATATAAATGTTTATACATGTACTAGAGGCCTGGTGCACAAAATTCGTGCACTCAGGGGGGGGAGGGGTCCCTCAGCCTGGCCTGTGCCCTCTTGCAGTCTGGGAGCCCTCAGGGGATGTCCAACTGATGGCTTAGGCCCGTGGGGAGTGGGCCTAAGCTGTCAGTCTGACATCCTTAGCGCTGCTGCAGAGGAGGGAGAGGCTCCCGCCGCTGCACTCACCAGCCGTGAGCCCAGCTTCTGGCTGAGCAGTGCACCCCCTGTGGGAGCGCACTGACCATCAGGGGGCAGCTCCTGCATTGAGCATCTGCCCCCTGGTGGTCAGTGTGTGTCATAGCGACCGGTCATTCTGCCGTTTGGTCGATTTGCATATTAGCCTTTTATTATATAGGCTATCCATAAGGAAGAGCATCTCCAGCAAGCGGGAAGCTATATTCTCTGCTTATGTACAAGCAGAAGTTGTAGCAAGCTTTTGTGTAGAAACCTGGTTGTTAAGGGGTCACTCAATCATTAAACATTTTTAAATGCTGTCCCTAAAATCTGTAAGATCACACAATGACTCCTTTCGTGGTAAGGCTTCAGTTCTTTTCCCATCTTTCGTTCATTCCAAGTTTACTTTTTCTCTCCTCTTCCTTTTTCTCTCCCCAGTCGATTCCCTGCACTTCTCTTTTACAAAGTAACAACTCTGTCACCCTTACAGAACTCCGCACCTTTTCCCTGCACAGAGGCAGCAGCAGGCAGCTTTGCCACGGAGCGAGGTGGAAATTTTATATGTCAAGCCGGCTGGTGGGAAAGGCCCCTGGAGCCAGAGAAGATGAACGACGCCTCTCTGTGCGCCTTGCTTCATGAACAGCCGCTCGCAGAGCGAGCATTCATTTTCTCCAGGGGCACTGCTACAAAGCACACTTCCGGAACATTCTTAAGTGCTCAAGTCAAACGTCAGTCTTGCAGCAAGTTTCTCTCAGGAGTGGAGAGACGAGTGTAGGCCGTGACAAGCAGAAAACTGACTTTGAAGTATTCCTTACTTATGTTTCCTCCGTGTCCTTATTTGTCTTTTTTGAAGTGGAACGTGAAAGGGAAGGGACAACAGTGTGACTATTGCATGAGGGCTTGGAGAAAGCAGGCGTTGCACCGGAGACACTGTGCAGGCGGGCAGAGCAGGAAGCGTGCGCCTGAGAGCTGAGGGCTCAGCTGGCTGCCCACCCTGCACAGCCCTCCACGGCCATCGGGCACAGCAGGCACAGTCTGCACCAGCCTCCGTGCCCTATGGGTGGGGGAGAGGGATAGGCTGACTTTCCCAAACTACTTGTCATCTGCTTGGCAGAGTTGTCAGGACAATTGGCGAGATGGTGGAAGAGTCTGAAAACACTATCTTCCTACCGCATAAGCACAAGGTGAGTGTGTTTGTGACAGCAGTCTGGGTTTTCATGAAACCTTGGAGTTTTAAAACGTTAATAATTTAGACCACAGGTGTGATAGACAGAGACAGTAAATAGCTTTTAAAGGTAAATTGATTTTTTTTCCTTCTCATATCTGAAAAAACATGAATGTCAGTTGTCCCGGTCAAAGGTGGCTGTCATTTTCTATTTGTCATAGGAGCTGAAATAAAATTCTTTGCATACAACTGTGTAATAGCGATGCCTCCCACTTTAATACATTTGCTCCAAAATCTCCTTTAAAATTTTCTACCATTCCTCAACCCGTTATAGGTGGTTTTATGAAAATCTTATGTATTAAGTTTATAATTTGGGAAGAAATTTAAATAATAGTGGGATAGGGTTTAATGGGACATTAACATAGAACATACTTTTAAATTTATTTTCATGTAATACTTTGTGTAAGTTACTTAACCTATAAATTACTACATCAATTTAGATATCTCATATATATATTAGGTCTCTACAGCCACTTTAACAAGTGATGAGGCATGTACTATTGTACAGTTCCTTGGGTTAGAAGTCCGAAACCGACCTCACGGGGCTCAGGTCAGCGTGTTGGCAGAACTGTGTTCCACTCGGGACGTTCTAGGAAAGAATCTACTTTATTGCCTTTGCCAGCTTCCACAGGCCACCTACATTCATGGAGTCTTGGGATTCTCATTTTCCAAGTCAGCAGCAGTAGGCCGGGTCCCCCTCACATCACCATCTCTCTGGCTCTCTCTTCTGTCCCTTTCCCACTTGGCAGGAGTCATGTTGTTAGATTGGGCAACTCAGCTGACCCAAGATAATCTCTTCATCTCAAGGTCAGCGATTCAGCAAACTTAACAGTAACATTCACAGGTCTCAGTGACTGGAATGTGGACGCCTTCGGGGGCTATTATTCTGCCATGCCGTGTATGTCATTATTTATAACAGAGTATGATAGTTTATTATTATTATCCTAGGTCTGTTACATGTCTGGGTATCTAACATATGGGTTAAATAACATGGCATCTAAGATTATGTACTCTATACATTACGATATACTACCATACTTTGAATTCTCAAACAGTATATGTTCATTTCTCCTATGTATAATTTCTCCTTATGCTATGTTTAACAGTGGGATTGTGAAAGAGGATAAGAGAAAGAGGAGTAAAGAGGAGCAGTAAATTTTAAATTTCTAAGGGCTGAATGTTCCCTGACAGAGTCCCTGCCAGGGAGGGAACCAGCTGTCATGCAATTTGGGACAAATGAAAACTCTATTGTACTTGCTAAATCTGAACTCCATGACAATCTCACCAAGACCAACTGAGACCAAAGTCTGGATCTGGCCCCAGACTCAAAATGTGTGTTTTGTGAGTCCTGACAGTCCCTGATCAGATTTGGCCTCCAGATTGTGGTGATATTTAAGTGTCACTCTTTCTACACTGAGGACTAAGGAGAACTGTAACATTCGCCAAACAGCTACCATGTGTCATGGGTACTTTTCATAGGAGTTATATAGTCTCTTACTATTAATACAAATATTACAACATTTTATTTGAATAATTGTTATGAATTATTTTGTCTTCTCCACAGCCCTCATGATAGACATCTTTGTCTCTATTCTAAAGATGAGAAAACCAAGGTTCAGTGAGAAATGTAGCTGGGATTTGAATACCAGTCCTTTTGATCCCAATGGTCATGTTCTTTCCCTTACATCACATGGAATCTCCAACCTAAAATCATGACACATCATTAAAAACAGGAAATTAAAGTAGAACTTACACTGAGTGGCCAGATTATTATGATCTCTGAACGCATAATAATCTGGCCACTCAGTGTATATCTTATATAATAAAAGGCTAATATGCAAATTTTTCCCTCAACCAGGGGTTTGACCAGCAGGCAGGCTGGCCAACCGCCCATGTCCCCTCCCCCTGGCCAGGCTGGCCAGACCCCACCCATGCACGAATTCATGCACTGGGCCTCTAATACACACACACACACACACACACACACACACACACATACACACACACTGAGTGGCCAGATTATTATGCATTCAGAGATCATATTAATCTGGCCACTCAGTGTACTTATAAATTGAAATTATACTGAATATAATTTTTGGAAGAACAGTTAACTTCAAATAATACATTTCTCAGGTTGATGTAATTGGAAATTTCCAGGGTGATCTCAAGATTTAATCTCATCCTTCTTTTATTTCAGGCCCTTAGGAGGGTAGGTATGGTAGGCTGAATAATGGCCTCCCTAACATATCCACGTCCTAATCCCTGGAACCTATAAATGTGTTATGTTACATAGTGAGGGAAAATTAAGGCTGCTGATTAAATTACACTTGCGAGTTAGCTGACCCTACAGGGATTACACTGTATTATATAGTGTGCACAATGTAATCTCAAGTGGCCTTCGATGGGGAAGAAGGAAGCAGAAGTGTCAGAACTAGAGAGGGACTTGCCTGACCATTGCTGCTCTGAAGATGAAAGGGAGTCACAAACCAAGGAACACAGGCAGTAGAGGCTGCGAGAGGCCAGGAAACCGATCTCTCCTCAAGCCTCCAGAAAGGAAGGCAGCCTGTTGACACTTGGAGTCTAGCCCAGTGAGTCCCATGTTGGACTTTTAACCTCCAGAAGGATAAGATATTAAATTATGTTATTTTAAGCCTCTGAAGGTTTGTGGCTGTTTATTACTGCAGCAATGGAAAACGAATACAGTAGGTATTAATTAGACCCACTCAGGGACAAAAGAACCAGGCACCATAAAAGGGCTTTGGAGACATGCTCACTGTTTAGGGCCTAGAAGCTCACTTGTGATGGAGAGAATGGCATATGTATATGGTGATTCCTATTGAGGGAAGAAGAAAGGAGAAATGAAAGGATATTAGTTGGGCTCCTTGAAAGTTAATATTATAATATTAACTTTCTTTTGGATATTATAATTTAATAACCTGTTAGCCTTTTCTTATTTATATTCTAATTTCAATATAAAGAAAATATCACTTTTTTTTTGCATTCTGTATAATAGGGAAAGATTAACTGTATAATAGGGAGATATGAATACTTTGAAATTATTAAAATAAAACAAATTTTAAAGCTATTGATCCAGCTTCAGAATTTTACCTACCTTTCAGATATTCAGAAATGCGCAATTTCCAGTTTTATGCTCTGGGTTCATCAGAAATAACTTGGCCTAGATGTTAACAGTACAATACTGGATCATATTCAGCAAAAGTCCAACTCAGGGTCTTTCTCCCTATACTTCTGAGGGGGAGCACGGGACTTGGTTGGAAAGTCTGTAAGGAGGAATCTCCAAAATGTTGGGGGCCTCTAGGGGGACCTTGCTGAAGGCAGCAGACCCTGCCTTGACTTTTCCAAACAAGTCTGAGCCCCCAGATGTTTCACTGGAATCTTTATATTTAGACTTCAAAACGTCCTTACTTAAAGACAACACAGACACATTTGTCTTCTCAAGGATGCTTACCCTGCTGATAGTATCTAATAGTTAATTTTAGTTTAAGCTGTTGTTACAATAAAAGCTTAAGGAGGCAGGTGAATGGGGCTGTCTGGTTCCTTTATCCAGGCAGTCCCTTAGCCCTCTCTTTCACAGAAACATGTGTCAGAGTAATCCATTCATCCGTTGCTCAGGGTCTGCTGGTCAGCCCCAGCATACTTCTTTTTCTTTTTTAATGTTGGGTCTCTATCTTTTTTTTTTTAATGTTGGGTCTCAAATCAAATATATATATTGATCTGAGAGAGAGGAAGGGAGAAGGTGAGAAAGATAGAAACATCAATGAGAGAAACATTGAATGGCTGCCTCCTGCATGCCCCCTACTGGGGATTGAGCCCACAACCTAGGCAAGTGTCCTGACCATGAATCGAACTGGTGACCTCTTGGTGCATGGGTTGACACTCAAACACTGAGCCACACTGACTAGGCTCTCCTTATACTTCTTTATAAAGGTATATTTTCTCTCCTCAGGGATACCTTGAATTGTTTTTTAAATTATGTTAAAGATAAATTATTTAAAAAATATTTCTTCCTCTAAATAATAAATAAAAAAGCTTAATGCCTACATCTAAGGTAATAGCACTATGGGCTGTCTTTACCTTAAGAGCACTATTAATGGAGTTAGTGAATGTTGAGGCATTAAAACCTAAACACTAAGGTTCAACAATTAGGGGTTCAGTTTGTGACAAATAGTTGGTGAAAATAGTTGAAGATGGAGAAGGGTGGGCAGTGTTATAACAAAAGAGGAGTTGATAAAAGGGCGGGGGGAGGAAATGATGTCCCTGTGGAGATGTGTCTGGCAGTGCTAACAAATACCTCCACAGCCCTGATTTCCCTGGTGGTGATCTCTGAGCTCTAGGGCTGGGCAGCCAAAGCAGAATGAATGGCAATAATTAGATTCTGATGAGTGAAGGACCCACACGAGGGCCAATGTTTCTGGAGGAGTTATTGAAAGAGGAGGAAATGGCCAGATTTCACAAGGATGTAACATCGATGCAGAACCTCCAAGAGTTTTTTAAATGACTGGGTTCTTCCCACTCATCTAACAGCACATTGCGGGTGTGTGTGTTTGGGGGGGGAAGAGGTGTAGGGGTGGGGGTGTGGGTGTCTCACACACAGAAAATTGATCACAACTGGAGAATTTTAATATGTGCACACTTCCAGTAGTAAGATTCAGGGTCACCCAGAGCTATTATTCAAAGTCAGTATCAGACCATTTAATTTTCTGCTTCAGTTCCTTTCTGCTTCTCCCCCTCCAATCTCAGCCCAATGGCCATCCACCATCTTTTCTTTTTACTTTCATTCTGCCTCTTTTAAGCACTGTTTTTACTCTGAATGGAGTTTTTATGACTGATGTCTCCAGGTACTGTATCTATTCTCCTTAATGAAACCCTAGTTGGATTGAGTGCTAATAGCTCAACAAGCATTTTATGGCCGGTATAAAGGAAGTGTTTAGAGTGGACATGAGCGTACTTAGCACACAGCTTGGTAAATAGAAAATGGGACATGGGCAGTGCAGTTACGGCTATGAATGATTTGTGGCGACTTTCATGGCAGCTGCTTTTTCTCTTTTGTTCCTTACTGGAAGCCCCAGAATCCATTTAAGTTCTCTCCAAAAGCTAAGTCTGAAACAAATGGTATAGTGACAGGTGAAAAATGTAAGTGGAAAAATGCTGCCAGGGGCTACAGTATGCCAATGCGTTAATCCACTTGGACAAAAGGCGGTGTGAAATGTCTGAAAACATGCCCGCTTGTCTTTAACTGCCTAGGCACTTTTTGCTTCTTTTGATAATCGTATCGCAATTCATTTGATATTATGATTGCTTTCTACACTTCACCATTTCCTCTTACTCACATCCATTTCTAAGCTGAGAAACTTCATTTTCCCCCCATTCCTTTTGCTTTTCCAATGATTCAGTTCTGATTTAGCATTTGTGTCGAAGAATCAAACTTATTGGGTTGTAGGTGAACAGACACAGGTATACGTAGTAACTGAACTAATAATACAACCAGCTGCTCCTGCTATTAGCCCAGCAGATGTCTCCTGATCAGCTTATTCTGGTGGGAAAACTAATAAACCTTATAAGTTTAAAAAAAAGGGGGGGGCATGTTTTTAAAGAGACTGTTCTGAGAACAGACTGAATAGAGAATGATTGAATATCAAGTGGTCACGTGTTTATATAGTGAAATCTGGCTGTGCTCCATTTCAAGGACAGGGTGACACCTGGAAGGCCCTGGCTGTGTGCTCCTCAGGTGCACAGGCACTTTCAGAATTCTAAAATGTGGGCGAGCTTTTCAGTCCTGAGAGTAGTTCATTAGCTTCCCAACTGCAAATATCTGGCTCATTTCAATACGCAGATCACGAAAGAACGTGACTTTGAAGTAAGTAGCTGATCCCATGATATATCTATCATTTCATATCAAATAAAACTCAGCTAATGACAAGCATTCAAGTACAGGTGCCAATTAATACAGAATGAATTGAGATTGTGAGTCTCACGCTCAAGATTACATTGAGATGATGACATTAATAGTAATTAAATTAAGACAGCCTAGGTTACTTGGATTTTTTATGAGATATTAGGATCATTCCTGAACACTGTAATATTTTCATAGCAATGATAGAGTAATATAATGTACACGTGGATCGCAGCAGTTATTTATTGATATGTATCATTATAATTATTTGAATAAAAATTATCTGAGTCATAGCTACCATTCAAGTGCCTAAATGCGTAATATTTTATTTAACCCTCATAAAAACCTTGTAAAGTTTGTGCCCCCCTCCCCCGTTTTACTAAGAAACTGGGTCAGTGAGTTGAAATAACTGCAGTCACAAGACTGAAAAGTGGCAAGGCTGGGATTCCAACCTAACTCCATGAGACTCGAAAGCCCATGCTCCCTCTCTTTTGCTATGGACCGCCTATTACATATAAAATATGTTATTTGCATTAGTCATTTTTATTTATAAGCACTTTTACAACATTTTCTATTATTTTTTATTTTAATAAATTTTAAGATAGTTTTAGAAATTAATTTGTCAATAAGGACTCTTAAAAAAGAAGAAATTAAGAAATCAGAAAATAAAGCATGGAAACACAAGGAAAGAACCAAACATAATAAAGATCAATTAGCTCCTTTCTACGTAGCTGCCCTAAGACATGAACCTGTCCACCCCTCTGCCCCATCAGAAAAGAAATGTATAACGGCACAAGCACAGCAGAAGTTGATTCTTGTTCATCTAACAATCCTGGTTGGGTGGACAGGTCCATGGGGCAAGCTTTCCTCCTATTTGGGTTCCCAGGCTGACAAAGGTCCTGCTCTCTTCCAGCTGCGGGCTTCTCAGGTTGTCCTGGAACCTTTCTGCCAGACAGAGAGGAAAATAGACTGGAGAGGTCCTGGGAGATCTGTTGAAGCTAAACCTGGAAGCAGATCACATCACTTCCACTCACATCATGGTCAGCAGGCCCACTTCATTGCAAGGGAGCTTGGGGAATGTCATTTGTCTGCCATAGAGGAAGTGAATATGGATTTTGTTGAATAGGGTAGCTATTTCTGACACAATTAGAAGACCCACATTGTGGCCTAGAAATTCTATTTCATTTCCCTAATCCATTTCATCTCATAGAGGATACAGCTTCACCTCCCTTCTCCAACTCCAACACTTCCTTCCCTTCCATGTCTTGCTTTGTGCTGATAACCTTGTTTCCAATTTCATAACCTCTCACTGTCAGTATCTGCCAACTGATCAGCCTCAGTACCCACAACCCAGGCTTCTATACTGTTATTATAGATGATCTCCCCAAAACCCCATCTAAGACAAACCTCTGCTTCCTCCTTCAAGGTACAGCCCATCACTTCTGATCTACTCAAGTACATTACTCCAAGTCTTTTCACTCCAGATCCATACATTTTTTTGTTTATCTCTCTACTGGATGATTCCATCATCAATCAAATATAAAACAACTCCTCCCACTAAAAACATATTTATATCTTCATTTTTCTGCCAACTTTATAGGAGTTTGTTCAAAAGCGTTACTTATATTCCCTATTTCCAATCTCATTCCTTCCATTCACTTTGAAATTTACTCCAATCATTCTAACCTCTCTACAAAGATAGCTCTAGTCAAAATAAAAAATTGATCCCAATGCTGTATCCAATAGTCAATACTCAGTTCTTAACTTGCTCATCAGTACTTAACACACCTCATTACCACCTCCTTCTTCAAACACTTTCTTCTCTGGGCTTCCGGGATGATGTCCTTCTGGTTCTTCACCCATCTCCCTTGCTGCTCCTCCTTGTCTGCCCTCTCAACATTGGAAAGACATGTTTAAATTCTCATTCTCTAAAATCTTCTCTATCAAATGCTTCCTCCTCAATAACCTGTCCTAGTTTCATGACTTAAAATTCATCTAGATGCTGGTATTTTCTAAGTGTATTTTTCCAGCTCAGACCTCCCCTCTAGAATCCGAATTCATACATTCAGTTGCTGACTTGACATTTCCAGTTGGAAATTTAATTGGAATCACAACCTTAACAAGTCCAAAAATGAATTCCTGATTCTCGCCATCTTCCCAACCCCAACAAACAAGTAAACAAGCCTTCCCTTCCTTAATCTTCTCCATCTCAGTAAATGGCAACCCCACCCTTCCAATCCTCAGGCCAAAGAGGAGTGTGATTTTTCTCTTTTTCTCATCTTCTGTTTGGCAAATCTTATTGATTCTACCTTCAAAATGCATGCAGAGCACTCCTCACCACTGCTACTTCCACCACTCTGATCTGAGCCGTGATTATCTTTCACCCACCTGTATTAATGAAATAGCTTCTGAACTGCTTTCCTGATTTCCATCCCTGTCCCCAGCAATGTATTCGGAAAAAAAAGCACGCAGAGCAACTCATTTAAAATGTGAGTCGGATCACGGCACTTTTCTGCTCATAACCCCACACTCCCTTCCGATCTCACTTATGTGAAAAGTCAGTCATTGCATAGGTCAGCCAGACCTGACATGCTCTGCACACGTGGCTCCCCTCTTTCCCTTTCTCACCTCATCCCCCACTCTCCCACCCTCTGCTCCAGCTCTACAGCCTGCCTGCACTCCAAGCATTCTCCTGCATCGAGGCATTTGCTCTGGCTAATTCCTCAGTCTGGAACTCTTTTCCCCAGATGCTTACATGGCTTTCTCCTTAATTTATTTCAGGTTTTTGCTCAAATGTCACCTTATCAGTGAGGCTTTTCTTACCACCCTATACAAATATCAACCCCCAACCACACCAGTACTCCCATACCTTTATCCCACTTTCTAGTTCACTGCAGCACTCTTTTTTACCACCTGATATAGCATACACTTCTATGTATTCCCTCAAAGAGCAAGGACCATGTCTTTTTCTTAATTTCTAGTTTCCATGGCAACTATGTGACACATGACAACAGCTATATTCTTCAACAAACTTTGACAGAAGCTCTATAATGAAATTCACAATTTACACCTTTTCATTTTAGACCACAGTTCTCAAAAGAGTGCTTATGGGGAGGAGAAACCAAGAAGTTGCAATAGCAATTAGTAACAGGTAGAGATTTTACTAAAATAATTAACAGATCAATACTAGTAATAAATCACAATACTGAAAATGCAATTTTTAAAAAATTTGATTGTACAAAGAAATGTTATCTCCTTTCTCATAACTAATTTTATCAACAAAATAAAGTAATTTCAAACAAAATCTAATATTTACAACCCTGGAGTCTCCTGGAACAAATTACAATCAATGGAAATCTAAATTTGCTCTACAGATAAATAAAGGTAATTATAATACTAGAGGCCCGGTTTACAAAATTAATGCACAGGGGGGTCGAGGGGGTGCAGTCTACTCAGTCTGTTCTGCATCCCTGCCAGTTTAGGCCTGGTCCAAGGAATCAGGCCTAAACCAGCAGTCGGAGATCCCTCTCGCAGTCCGGGACTGCTGGCTCCTAACCGCTCGCCTGCCTGCCTGCCTGCCTGCCTGATCACTCCTAACCACTCACCTGCCTGCCTCATTGCCCCTAACCACTCGCCTGCCTGCCTCATCACCCCTAACCACTCACCTGACTGCCTGCCTCATCGCCCCTAACCGCCTCTGCCTCGGCCCTCGCCATGGCGGCTTTGTCTGGAAGGATGTCCAGAATGACTTCAGGAAGGTCATTTGGCTGTCCAGTCTAATTAGCATATTACGCTTTTATTATTACAGATTGCAGTATACTTCATAACTTTCCTTCCCAGAGTTACCTTAAAGAGTAAACTCACTTGCAGTAAAATAGTTTTATGTGTAAAAAATATTTTAACACAAAAACATACCTATTGTATAATATTAAATTTGCTGTAATGGTTTATCACTAAAATAATATAATTCACATTAATAAAGTATTACACAGAAATGGAAAGTGAAGTCCTTCTTAAACACTAAACATAAATTTTAATATCAGATCTGATCTAAAACTAAATGAAAAAATAATGAAATAGAAACTTACGTTTGTTAATTAACAATTACTGAGACTCATTCTGTCTACTGTATTGTCTCCTAATAATTCAGTCAATTACTAAGTCTTCTTGATTCTACCTTATAATAATCTCATAACGCAGAAATAAGAACCTTGCAGGTGCTTTCTTACTTAACAAAAACAGACTCTCTTCATTGCAGAAAATAAAGGACATATGAACTAACACTTTTTGTGTTTCTATAGACAGATACATTTTTATAATAAAATTAGAGGCCCCTTGCAGGAAGATTCCTGCAATAGGGCTTCCTGTGGTGGTCTCCGCCTCCCTGCCTGCTTCCCTCCCTTCTCCCCCACCCCACTTGCTTCCCTCCCTTCTCCCCACCCCTCCTGCTTCCCTCCCTTCTCCCTGCCCCTCCTGCTTCCCTCCCTTCTCCCCGCCTCTCCTGCTTCCCTCCCTTCTCCCCTGCCCCGCCTGCTTCCCTCTCTTCTCCCCCACCCTTCCTGCTTCCCCCCTTTCTCCACCACCCTGCTTGCTTGATTCTCTGCGGATTCACTCCCTTCTGCAGAGCTTGGCTTTCTTCTACACTGTCTTCAGTCTTCTCTCTGCACCTGGATATGTAAATTAACTGCCATCTTGGTTGGGTTAATTTGCATACTTGCTCCTGATTGGCTTGTGGGCGTGGCTTGTGAGCATATTGGAGGTACTGTCAATTCGCATGGCTCTCTTTTATTAAATAGGATAAAAATCCAACCACCCAGAGATTATATTTAAATTGCACTTAACTAGGCATGTGCAGCAGCATTTTTGACCGATTGTACTGCTTCTATTGGTGCTTCTAAAGGTAAGCCTCACCTCACTCATTCACCCACACACATTTTCTTTGGGCATCCACTGATAGAAGAAAGGGCAAAGATTACTGAGGGAGGAAGGGGGGCTTGTGGAGTAATCAGCTAAATTGTCTTTGCATTTTTAAGAGAAACAAAAGAATTTTATTTTCAGTTTTAGGAAGTACACTCAGATACAATGAGACATTTTCCATTTTAATCCTATTTAAATGAAACCTGTTTATGAGAAATTGATTTGGAGAGTGATTCAACAATCAGTTGATGCATTTATTTCTTCCACAGTCATTTGTTGAGTGTCTTCTATTAGTCAGGCACTTTGCAAGGCTATGTGTGTACAGCAATGAAAGACCCACAGTAGCCCTAGCTAGTGGAAGTGCTGGAAAACAAGCAGGGAGGTTTAATCCATCTGATAAGCTTATGTCAGAGGTATCTGCAGACAGTGAAGGTTGCACATATCCAGGCTTGAAGAGATGGGGAAAGATTCAGGTACAACCATGCAGTAATCCAGTTCCAACAGAATTATCCCTGTTTTGCCAGGTGAGAGGTAAAATGGAATGTCCCCATCTATATGTTTAGACGAGTATGACAGTTGTATAATGGTGATCTCTAAGGTCCATTATTGGTCTATATGATGTTAGTTCCATAAGAGAGATATAGCCAAAGTGGAAGGAGATGTCAGAGGAGAGAGAGAAATAGAGAAGGTAATATCCAAATTTGGGATGTGCTTGGAAGAATGAGCTAGGATTTTAACTGGTAGCAGTGGGAGAGGATACTTCTTGGAAAGGACCAGTCTGAGTAAAGATTCAATGGGCTTCAGTAATGGAATACAGTATCTGAGCGGCTGCAGTCCTCCCTGTAAGCAAATAGGTTTAAAGGCATTGCAAGAGAGAATGTGTGCAAGGCCACTATGGGTCCTTAATCTAGATGGTTGGTCTTCCGTCAGGCTGGTTCTCAATTTCATGAGTGATAGAGATTAAAAAGAAGTAAATGTGTAAGGTTTTCTTTAGAAAATAGTTTTAAACATGTGTGCAAGTCACACATTTTTATTTTCCCAGGAGAAATGATTAATGGGTTTCCTTGTAAACAAAGAACATATTATAGAATATTAGGAGAAATTCCTGACCTTAAGTAGTTTATAATCTAGTGAGTGAACTAGCTACAGATACATGACTAAAGAAGAGGAGTTAAAAATACAAAGCATTTTTATACAGATACAAATCACTATATATGGCAGTCAGTTGGCAAGGACATTAGATGTCCCTAAATGTTGCTTTTAGGAGAAATATTCTAAAAAGCCTTTAAGCCAGAACCAGTTTGGCTCAGTGGATAGAGCGTCGGCCTGCGGACTGAAAGGTCCCAGGTTCGATTCCGGTCAAGGGCATGTACCTTGGTTGAGGGCACATCCCCAGTAGGGGTTGTGCAAGAGGCAGCTGATTGATGTTTCTCTATCATCGATGTTTCTAACTCTCTATCCCTCTCTCTTCCTCTCTGTAAAAAAATCAATAAAATATATAAAAAAATAAATAAAAAATAAATAAATAAATAAATAAATAAATAAAAAGCCTTTATAAAATAGTGACTCATCCCAATCATGCTATATAATTTAAATGATCCTAGGAATCCTATATAATAAAAGCCTAATATGCAAATTGTTCGACCGGGAGTTCAACCGCTGGCTATTATGTACACTGACTACCAGGGGGCGGCACGGAACATGGCGGGCGTCAGTGACGCTGAGCTGGCAGCAGGCAGCAGTGGAGATGCTGCCAGCCCCAAAGAGCCTGACAAGAGGGAGAAGAGGGAGGGAGCACAATGGGATGGTGGAGCAGGTGAGCAGGCAGTGCCAAGCCAAGGCAGGTGTGAGTGGAGGCCCGATCACCCTGCCGATCGCCCCATAGATGGCGACCAGCGGAGGTGGCGGGAGGCAGGGCTGCCACCTGGCTCCCAGGCTCTGAGGGAGCTGGGTGGGGGGCCTGGCCCTGATCAATTGCCTGGCAGGTGGGATGGTGAGGGGGCGGTACCAGGCCACTGCAGGGTGCCAGACGGGGCTGTGGGGCTGTGAGGCTGGGGCTGTGAGGCTGGGGGCGCGAGCTGGGGCTATGAGCTTGGGGGTATGAGCTGGGGCCCGATCCCCGCAGGCCACCCTGAGAGACCCCACCAGTGCATGAATTCATGCACTGGGCCTCTAGTTTATTCATAACAAAAAATATAAAAAGATAACTTTAGATGATTTAACTTCCATCTTAATTTACTTTCCTAAGTAAATTAAACAAAAAAGGGAAACAATTTTTATGGTCACATTTCTACTGTATGTGTGGAGTTTCATTTTAGCCATTTAACTTAATTCTCAGGACAAGAAGGTAAGTTTAATATACTCATTTTTCATTTCAAACAATTGAGGTTCAGAGTGGTTAAGTGATTTATCATGGATGGTACAGATGGAAAGTAGATGGGTAAGGGTTCAAAACCAGGCCCAACTCCCAAGCCCTTCTCTTTCTGCTACATTGCTCTCTACAGGGGCAGATAAGGGGAGATTTCATTTTCGCTGATGTAACATAACTCCTCTAGAAACCTCAGCAACTTGGCTCTAAAGTCTCCTCTTTTGCAGTAAATAATATTTACATGTGTACAATGCTAACTACATTTCCCAACCCATAGGAAAAGCAAATTTTATAGTATTAAACAACTCACATTAGAAAATTTAATTTATGGAGTATTAAGAACATAGTGGAGCCCACATTTGTTCTTCATATGTTATAATTGTCACTTCTGGGGTTTAGATATCTGCCAAAGGATTTATTTTGAATTCCCAAATGTAATTTTACTGCAGTATTTCAACATTTGTGAGTTTCATATATTTTAAAATTGCTTAGTTTGATGCTATCTGTGGAATAGCCTTCTATTTTAAAATATAAAAATCTGTCTTCAATTTTATCACATGGCTACTTATCAACACTATTTTAAGAGTGTTATTATTTAACTCCTTACATACATTTTACTATAAACAATGTCTCCCAAGTTTTTCTTCTACTTGTCAGTTTCCTCTTATTTAGGGAAAAAAAAATTAGTGAAAGTCAGTATCCTTTTAGTAGTGCATATCTTGCACATAAAAACTAAGGTGGGTGGAAATGGGTTGAGATTTATTTTTTCTATTTTTATAGATTTAACTGTGTAAAGTACAGCTATTGTAATTTAAGATGGAGGTGGGGAAATAAACTAAATTTTCTTTGAAACTTGTTTGTTTCATATCCCCAAAGCAACTCAGGAATCTTGTGCTCTGACTTTCAGAAAATTATTGCAATGGCAGTATACTTCCAGAAGCAAAGGTAAAAGCAATAAACATCCATTAAATTGCTGCTTTTTCAAAGTTTTCCATTTTGGTAAAGTCAAATGCATTATAAAAGCAAAAACAGTTCCAAACGGCTAACTAGGCTAGAAACCACATTCTGAGATTCTCTGGTGTCGTCAGCCTAAAAAATCCTCCTTTCTTTGCTTAGACATAGTAGTACTTGGGTTTCAAGGTTACAGTGAGGATTAGAGGCATTGTCTCTAACGCATACGGCACAGAAGCTAGCTCATGGAAGGTGTTCTTGTAGCTTCCGCCGTTACTCTTTCTATTTGTATTCAGTACATTGTTATGGAATGATAGGTCTTGTGGCACCAACTTGGGTCCACCATAAAGAGGGATTGCTTTTACTGCTCAGTTTTATAATGACTCTTGACTGGCCTATCTAGATCAGCAGGAAGGCCACGTTCCCAATGCTTTCACCCCCAAGCAAACATGAGCACAGCTGCACACACCACCACCATTACCCAGAGGCCCCCAGTGTAGATTACTCATCCAAGAACTTGGCCCTGGATTACTCATCACCCAGAGACTGCCAATAGGTGCACTTCCCCCCAAGGTTGCTGCTCTTGCCAGCACATAGCAGCACCATGTTCCGGATGGCTGAACACCTGCAACAGCTGCCCTGAGGTAAAGAAAGAATGAGGGTGAGTCCAGGACGAGCCTTTCATCGGAATCTAATTCAGCCAAAGGGAGTGCTAAGGTGAAGAAGTTGCTTGGGGTTTCAAATGGCACATGATACGTGCTAAGCAGCGATATTAATTCCACTCCAAATAGTGTCAAACCAAAAATAATCATATATTAAATAAAATAAAAACCAGTCACTTTTTCTGCTTGTAGTACAGCTAGTTAAATAATAATGTTCAGAAAACAATACAAACTTGCTTTTGAGTGTGCATGGCGGGAAGAGCAAGGGCTCTGGACTCAGCCCCAGTTGGAACCTTGCTCAGTGACTTAGGGCTGCACAATCTTGGACATACAGCCTGACCTCTTTAAACTCTGCTCATGTGTAAAATTGGCATACTCCATATTTTTATATATAATAAATATAATGTCTGGCACATTATAAGCATTCCATAAATAGTGGCTCTTACAATGTATTATTCTTTCTAAAAAGCAGTTTTCTCCTCTGAAAAAAATGATTATAATAATACATATGGGAAGCTTATTATGAGAATTAGAAATAGCAATTTTTAAAGTACACGAAATAGCAATTTATAAAGTTGATGCCAAATTAAAAAAAAATGGTAGAACAAATTGGTAAAAGTTCATAGTTTGGGGATGGAGAATGGGAAATTTAAATAGTGATTTAAAAAATTGAATACTCTATCTGATTTTCTGTGCCTTCAATTCTTCAGAATATAGAGCAGTGATATCCAGAAGAAATAGAATGCAAGACACACAAGTAATTTTAAATTTTCCATTGGCCACATTAAAAAAAGAAAGAAAAACTGAGATGAAATTAATTATTGATTTAACCCAATACACCTAAAATATTCATTTCAATACGCAATCAATATAAACTATTATTAGTGAGATATTTTATTATTTTATATCCTCTTCCCTCCCCCCAAAAAATTATCCAAGTCTGGTGTGTATTTTATATATACAGCACACTTCTATTTAGCCCAGCTACATTACAAGTTCTCATTATGCTGGTGCCTACTGTATTAAAGAGCACATATATGATCACTTGACAATCATCTAAACATTCAATTCTAGAACCAATTCTGCCTTCAGATAGGAAAATTTTGGGATCTGAGGTTAAATGTCTCAAGTGATTGAGAACAGTCAATATGACTCCAGTTCCAACAAGCTTCTTTTGTTCTGATCCCACCACATGCCTCAGTCTCCCCACAACTACAGGATTTGCCAGAGCAGGAGGCAACAGAGCTGAAACATAACCCCACTGCTGGGTTCACCTCACCAGCCTCTGAGCCCTTGCACTGCCAGACAAGTGTTCACATTTGAATTCCTTATGTCTCTTCATTAGGTGTAAGAGCCCACCTCCGGGATTTCCCTAAAAGTTACACATCACATTATGTTTTACAAAGGACAAAGTCCCAGAGACAGAAAGAACTTAATGATCATGTAGTCAGAGGGCACAGTGCAGAGGAGGGCTATAACAAAATTGTGAAAATGATGGTGGGAATGTGGTTTCAAAAGACACTAAGGATAAAATTCCGTCATCTCCTGTAAACTGAATAGCCATAGTCTCACCTGGGCCAAAGACAAACTGAACGGTGAGGTAAAGATTAGAAATATTGGCATGAGAGAGATTATAATCCTGGGAACATTGGCAGGCAAGTGGAAAGGTAGAGTTCCCCTTTGTGTCCAAAGAGATTCAGACTGCCTCATAGACTCTAATGTGATGGTACAAACACAAGTAAGTACACATATAACTGGCCATTCTCCACATAGAAAAGTAAAAATGACTGATTTGGGGAGGGGAGGTAGCGCAGAATAACCAAGAGTGAGGAAATTCACCCAAAGACTTTTGTCCATGGTAACCTGGGGAATTACAGATATGGATAGTGGCTTCTATCCAAATAATGGGATAATGAGAAGCAGAAACGGATTATATAGGAAAGAATAAAAGAAATATAGGGTGGAAACTGAGTTGGAGCAAAAATCGGAGGATAGAAAGCTAAGCTAAATACATATTTCTTCATAATTTTCAAAGACATGGTGGATACTAGGTTTCTAGAGTTCTGCAAGATGTGTGTTTGAGTGTAACCTATTTAAATATTAAACGCCCAGGTTTCTCGAGCAGACTAGACACTCAGGCAGATGGTTTCTTTGTTGTATTCAAGCTGGTTTATCAGACATATTCTGGTTGGCCATTAGCCATGGAGAATTGAATAAGTAGATAACAGTTTGGCCTAGCAATTAATTCACTTCTAAACTTAGTTACTCATCAGTAACTTATTAAGAATATAGACTTATCGGTTTCAACCATGAAGATTCTGACAATATAGGTGTGGGTTGAGGCCCTAAATTTGTATTTCTAACAACAGTTCCAAGTATTTCTGATTCAGTGGTTCCACTGGAAACAGTTGGGTCAAGGTACAATTCAAGAACCTTCCACTCCTGAGGTTCCATGTCTCTGACCAGAAAACAGATTATTACATGCAACACTGAAAGCCCTTGATATAACTCCCAACGCTTCAAAGACAGGCTGGGAGAGTCAACTGCCTCAGCCATTCTTAGAGATCACTGGAATATCTTCACTCAGTTGTTGGTACACACATGTGGAGAACCCAGGATTTTTCTCCAAGTAGCCCTTAGAATAGAAGTTAGATGAGACTTTAAGTCAACCCCATAAACATTGAATGAAAAATATATGGTTATATAATAAAATATTTCCATTGTTAATTTTTACCAGTTAACAATGGCACAGCCTATGTCGGAATACTTCTACACATAAGAGGACGCAAGCAGTAGGAGTTGCACATCCTCTTTTGTTTAACCTGTTTGTTTGTTTTTATGCTTCTCCAGAACAATAAAAGCCAAGTACAATAGGGAAAGAAATATTCTCAACAATTGCTATAACTTTGTGAAATGAGATATGAAAAAATACATTTTTATTTATGCCTATTTATCCCTCTGAGCTTAAACTAATCCTGAAGAGTTTGAGCAGAGCCAGCAATGTTAATGTGCTGAACCAACAGGTGATTTTAATTTACTTGCTATAAATTGTTGAGGGGGACCTATGCTAAGTCCCTCCTCATTAATTCCTCTGCATCTCCTTTCCTGGAGTGAAAGTTGCTGATTGCACAGATAGGATTCAAAATGAAAGGCTGCACTGAGCAGAATAGGGAATGTCAGCATTTGGTTGCCACTATTGGGATGCTCTCCCATTGGAGCCAATACATCAAAAATCCTCCAGTCTGCAGAAACCATAAAATAATGCTGGGGGACATTAATATGATTTAGCAACATTTTGTCCAACTAAGGAAGTATAAAATTTATTAGTTCTTTTTTGAACATTTATAAATAGCTTAACTTTATGCTAGAATCTCCAAAAGTGGAAACATAAGGAAACTGTTTCATATTATACAAAAAAAAAGGTGTCAAGAATATGTTCCTATCAAACTGCCCAATACCACCAATCTCTGCTAGCAATAATTTGTTCCATAAACAATTATTTATTTTCTATTATATTCAAGACATATATTATTACTTCTGGGGACAAGAATTAATATGATATGGTGCCTGTCAAGTTCAAGGACAAAAAAGGTGTAATATCCTGAAGAAAATACATAAAACACTACAAAACTTTGAAGTATTCAGTCTGCATTTAATCTCCCATGCATGGCTTAATTGCTCCCTTCGTTTATTTTGTATGGTGTCATATAGAGAGTAGTCAGTCTTAGGTGTATTCGATGCCTCAAATACAGAACCAATCCTAACAGGAAAACTGTAAGGTTTGAGATGTGAGGCTTCAGAGACAATTAGGAAAACACTGAGTGTTGTTAAAAGTCAGATTAAAATTAGGCATAGTACATCATTGATATACTGTAATGGCATGCATTAAAAATTCTGTCAAACGTTGTCCTAAGTCCCAAACTCCATTGTTTAACCTGTGTCTAAGTTCTCACTGCCCTCTGTTTGCCCAGCTGAAGAAGCAGTCACAGAGTAGTTATGAACAAGGATTGGGGTGTTAGAGAGACTCAGTTGAAATCTTTGCTTTGCTTTTTTACTAGTTATGTACTATTGGTCAAGGTCTTACTCACTCGAAGTTTTAGTTCCTCATCTATAAAACAGAAATATTAAAGAACTACTCAAAAATTTGAGGACAAAATGAAATAATGACTCAAATGTCTGCACAGTTCCTTGTACTTAGTCAGTGGTTAGTGCATGGTAGCTAATCATTTTATTAGGTGTCTTTACCAAGTTTGTCATGTGTAAGTCAGCCCATTTCTGTTAAGCAATATTTTATTCCTAGCTTTAACCCAGGAGCTTTGGTTTCTATCCCTGCTCAGTGGCCATGATCTTAACCATGGCTCCGGAGATTTTCTTATCTCAACCCTAGTCATGAACCCACATATTTTAGCAATCCCTGTTGCAATGATGAACATTCCCTGACTGCCATGGCTAATCACTGTATTCTGTGCTCCCATGGAAATTACAATCTAGAAGGAAATGTAAGAGGGTTAGAATTAGAAAAGGAAGAGTTAGCAAGGCCAGTGACAGTGGGCTTCTTAGTGGCAATGGCGTTTAAACTTGGCTCTCATATAGCTAAGTTAAGAGAACCATATATCCAGAATGAGACAGTAATATTAGCAAAGCCACTAAAGCATAAACACATGAAACATGTCAGAAGAAGTAGGTGGTACCATCTGTTTTGTTAAGCAATAGTCTTGAAAACACAGTCTCTAATCCTTTACCAGAAATTCTTGGGGTCAGATGTGTTTTGAAATTCTGAATTTTTCAGATTTTAAAAAGGGAATGCAATTAATCTGTTATGTATTAAAGTACATGCTGTAGGCCCTGGATAGCACCTAGCAATCAAACATAAAAATGCTTCTATATCAACCATGTCAATATTCATACAAAGACAATGCATGAGACATAAATAAACTCATATACTGAGATCAGTTTTTGCCACCAGATAAGTTATAGGAAAACATTCAGTCTTCAGAACTTTAGAGATTTCTGAATTGTGGATAAAATATTTAAGGTCTATAGAGGAAGATGCAGCCTGAACGGTGGGTTGGGAGCATAGTATAAGAGGTTTGACTGTGTGCAGGGGAGTCAGCTTTCATTAGAAGTTGATGGGGCATCCTTACAATTAACTTTGCTCATTCACTTTTTGGTCCTTTTTTAATGTCTTTTTTTGAAGATATAATTGTTATTTGTACTATATCTCATTACATGAATTTTTTCTCTTAGCTTTTACATTAATGTGTTAATCCATCAATCAAGTCCTTCTTCGCATTCTTCTATGACATGAAATGGAACTATGCCAAACTGTAGCTAAGTTATAGCTCTTTTTACTATAACTTTTAAATTTGCATGTAGTAAAACTGAGTCTACATTTAACACATGTAGAGACTGCCATGATCACAACTACAATGAGGATACAGAACATTCCATCAACACCCACATTGCCAGTGACTATTTTTAACTAAGCATCCCCAGGAATCATGGGAGGGATCCACCTTGTTATCTCCTTGTATCCCTCTGCAACACAGGAAAACTGGCTGTGAAGTCATAACTCTTGGTGACAAGGTGCATGCGATCACTGCTCCTTTATTGCAGTGGCTCTCATTTCCTGAAGGTTGCTGTCCACTAGGCCATTCGTTTTTTAAAGGTCAAAAATGAACTGAATTTTTTCCAAAAAGTTTCTCAAAGCATTGACCCCACTGACTTTTTGGAAATAGCAATGAAATTATATTTAGGAGGAACTTCTTGTGTGATTCTTCTAATTCTCAGGGTTGTTTACACACACTTTCTCCCATCACCTCCATAACTAGTTTTATATACAGCCTCAATATTGGAACAATTTATTTAGATTCAACCCATGCTGTTAAAAAAAGCAATACATTCCTTTTGGATGAGTGAGCACTTAATCTATACTTTAAGCTGTCAGGTAAGTAGCGTAAGTGGATCTGTATTGTAGCTACTAAAATGGATGCATGAGTGCGCTATGGGTCCACAGGTACAAGAGACAACTCAGACATGAAAACACTGAGCCACTTGATTCTGTGCCTTAGCTGCCCAAGGCTCCCCATTGGCATAGAAATAAAACAAAGACCCTTAGTTGGCTGTTTCTCAATTTATTGTGCTCCAGTCTCAGACATTTCAGTTCTAAAACTGCTCTTTACCAGACTGGTCCATCTTCGCTGCTCTTTTTGTTGACCCTATACAGTGCACATTTTAGGGAATTGCTGAAATATAAACTCTAGAAATGAAGGTGCCCAGCTCAACCTTGTGCAGTTTTGAGAAATAACACAAAGCAAACAAAAATATAATAATCTCCAGTCCAACAAAAAAATGTATGAGAATTTGGGAAGCTTAAACGCCTTTTTCATTTTTACAGTACATTCAAGCTTCAAAGTATTCTTTTTTTTTCTTTTCTGATGTAGTTAAAAATAACTCAAGAAAGAAAACATTCAGGAGATTTTTAAATTTTGTGGGAAGGTATGTAAAAGAACGCTTTCAAGGAGGGACAGCTGAAAGGTAGGCACCGAGTTTGAATGAACTTATCTACTAGTAAGCTGACAGGGTTTTATTTCCCTAGAGCAGGACAAAATGACACAAGAACCATGTTCTCTACCGGTAGTGTTCTTGTTATTATAGATTTTATAATAACCAAAAGAACCCTTTGTGTTTTATAGGCTGTGAAATTATACAGTTTTACCTATACAAGGCAACAGGGAGAGGAGTTTACAGGTGGAGAGGATATCATAAATGAATACTGGACTGGAAACATCCCAATTAACAGCTTCCTACAAGTAGCAAATCCTCATTAATCCCTTGGAATTGACTGTAATGACACTAATCATGTCAAATCCATTGGGTATTAATATGAATGTTGATGTAACTCCATGGGAATCCAGAACAAAACTCCTCAAATATCCTGTATGCATTCTCCTGAAAAACGAAAAATGGGTTGCAGCCTAGGTACCCGGTTATTCTAAATAAATATGTTATTCATTATAACATCACTGATTGAACGCAATTCATTTCTACCAACATAGGTGCCTCATGTGAACAAGAAATGATTAGCAATTCACTGTTTTCCAGTAAGAGCTAATGGACTTCTGAAAACAAAATAATTCAGCATTAATTCTAAGTCAAGTCCCTCGTTATTCTGCCCTTCTTTCTAACTCACCAGGAATAATGCTTCTGGCAATGATGAATAAGCAACAAAGGTTCTTTCGGTGAAAAACCCGAAGACTGTGAAACAAGAGATGCCTTGCTTCTTCAGTGAGCAAGCTTACCTGGAGTCCTAGACCTGTGTGTGGCTGAGTGTGGCCTCCCTTCAGAGCTGCTAGAACAGCCCACTCCCAGTCGTTCCCCTACAGCATGAAGAATTCTGTTTCTCACCCTTGGGAATCCCTGAACTTCCCCAGAATGATAGAGTTGCTTAGGCCAATTGGGTGGAGGGAAATGTTCAAGAAATGGAGAAGAGTCACTGAGAGAAATACGGAGAGAGGAGGCAACTTTCACATGTGTGTGTCCAGGAGGAGCAGTATCTCGGAAAAGCCATGATCAGCTGAATCTCTTTTGAGATGGCTTGATTTTGAAAATTGCAATGATGATCTCCAGTTATATTTGCATAGCTATTGCAATTAAGTGACATTATCCCAGCCACTCTCTGTGGAAAAAAAAAAAATCAAATGCCCAATATGCTGCATTAAGGGATATTAAGTTGGTGACAGTCGACAGTCGACTCTGCTAAACAGAACTCTATGAATTCCTTCATTTAACTTGAATGAATTTTGACTGGAGAGAGAACTCTCTTTCACACTAAGCATCTTGACCAGTGCACTGCTCAAATGTACAGATTTATCCTATCTCAGCACCGAAGTAGTAAGTGCTGTGTAAGAGCTCTGACAGGGAAGTGTACCCTGGAAGCAGAGTCACCGAGGCGGGCTGAAAGCACTCCATTAGAATGAGAAAATGAACTGAAATCTCTGGGTGGACACTTTTGCACTGAACCCACAATATTAGTCTTGATTTGCTAGGAAGAAAGCAATTTATTCTGTCACTTTCTGGGGACTTAGAACTAATTGGCCTTTCATAGTTATGTGATTCTGCCAACGAGCATAAAAGTGAAAGCTGACAAAAATTCAAACAGGAAATCTGAATCTGCCCATTTTCATAAGTATCTTATAATGGTTTGTAGAAAGGGATGAGATTTTGATTAGAATAGCAAATTTCTTCATGCAAAGGGAAGCGCGCCAAATTACCCATCACTGCAACAAACAGCAAGGTTGTTCTTCATTCGGGCTCCTGGATGAAAGAAAACAAACGACCTTGTCTGAATCCCACCCCCACCGTCCATTGTGGTCCGTCAGCATTATCACCGTGGGCGTGCCTAGGCGTATAGGACCTCTCTGAGCTCACCATCTCTTTGTTGCTCTTCCCACTCCCGTCCACTAGAGAGGACATGCATAATACATCACATCTTGGAAACCAATGAGACAGTGTGTCTACAAATACAGCAGCAGGAGGAAAGAAACAGAAAGAAAAGTAGTTGAAACCTCTGCACAACCTTAATAGAAAAGAAGCTGGAAAAGATTAAGTTCAACTCATAAGAAAATAAGTTTTCAAAGCCTGAAAAGAATGTGAAGGTATTGTCACCATGTCTGGCACAGAGGACAGAATGAATGTGGTACCATGGAAGGGAAACTGAAAGAAGCAAACCAGGGCAAACACCAAGTCCCATTTTCCATGCATGGAATATAGGGGGAGAATTTGCTGAGGCAAACAGACCAGGGTCATTTCTGAAATTGAGTCCAATTGAGGCCAGTTTGCCTTTCAGTGTTTTGGTCAGGAGTAAATTTCACTCCTCCCTCCCTGCCCTCCCTTCCTCTCCACTTCTCTCTCCTTTCTTTCCTAATGACCAACCACCTCACCTCTCCCTAGCTATCCATGGGACAAAATTTACACCAAAAGCTGCAGGTCAAGCAGACCAATCTGGGATTTATACTATGTGGTTGGGCGTTTTGTAGAACTTTGCAGACACCAGATAAAGCTTGTTTTAAAAAAGGAGGTCTCCTGACTGCCAGTCCTTTTGCCGTGTTGAGGCACTAAAACTCTCTCTTCCCCCTTCTCCCCCCAGCTTGAGCTTTCAAAGTCATTTTCCACTCCGATGATTACAGACAGCTCAACAGACAAAGAAAAAGGGGATTTAAAATAGGCAGTCACTACTAATATGTACTTTGCTCTTTTTGACCAAGAAAAAGAAGCCCCGGTGTCATATTGCCATTTCTTAATCATCAATGTCAAAACACACACAAAAACCCACTTCTGAAAATGCAGACATAAAAATGCATTTACACTGAGGAGATCAAAACAGAAGGTGACAAACCTTGCTCACAAACACCACCCTGTGTTCCTCCAGAAAAATGGGAGGTTAGAACAAAATAGAGGGGTTGTAAGCATGAAATTCTGAATTTGTAATAAGAATGACATAAAAATAAAAGTAAGAAATGTGGTTAGAGTAAGTTTGCTGCTACACAAGGCCCATTCTGTGAACTGATTCTACAGCCAGTACCTTCCCTTGCAGAGCTTACAGACCATCAGCTCTTCTGTGTTCTAGGAAATATACTTCTCCTTTGGTTTTCTTTGCTATATTTTAAATTGCTGGTCTGTTAGTTCTGTCTCTTTCTTTTTTCACTTTCCATCAGGCTTGGCATATTCAAACATCTAAAAACTCCAAAAAAACAAAGCTAAAATGTATTCTATATTAACTTATTTCAGAATATTGTAGGGGACTTTTGACCTAGGGCAAGGTGAAATGCTATTGGTATCAAATTTCAGTGGTGAGAAGAAAATAAGATTGGTTATTCCGAGTTCATAGTTAGTGAGCTACTTTTAGTATCACCCATCTTTCTGAGAATTATTTCATGTGCCTTTTAGATGTGTAATTAAAAACAATGTTTTAAGTGTGATTTTAAAACACTGATAGCTATGATTTTTAATGAATGCCTACTTTGTGCTACACAGTATGCTGTGTGTTTCACAGAAATAATTTCTGTTATATATAAGTGTTTGGAAGAGTGTTTGCAGCCATTGTCTGCTCACACAAAGGGAAACTAAGGCTGGTGGATACTGCATCTTGATTGGGGCCATTCCACTAGTGAATGGTGGCTGACACTCAGACCCAAGGTTCTCTGGGTCTCTTTCCCCTACATCATGTCATCTTTCCCCAGCTAGCTTCCTAGGAACTAAGTATTCTTCAAACTAAGTACAGTTCATGGATTTACTCCTAGTAGGATAAACCACAGAAGGTTTTGGTGACCGTCCTGAGATGTCCCACAAATAAATCAGCAAAGAACCCTGAGGCAGGACAGAAGTGCTAAGCCACTGTCTAGAAACAACCCTAAAAGATTTACTGAAGACCTACAGCGCTGGCTTCAGGGCTGAAGGGGAGTCAGATAAGCAATCTGTCACCATGGAACTTAAGTTCTAAAAGGTAAAACTAGCCTAACATAGATATGAAAAAATAACATAGACTATAGTAATGCCTAATACAGCTGGCCTTAAACACCAAAAACAAAAACAAGAAAACACACAAACCCACATTGTTTCTAATATTCAATGTTTGATGGCACTCTAAACTCTATTTATACACTTCTCTGACTTCATAAACATAGCGTAAGGCACATAATTTTCCTTGCCTTGATGACCTGAGACCATAATTCTGCGTTTCAATCACTGAACTGTGGTGTGGGAGCATAGTACTAGAAAGCCGCTTGCCTGGATACCAAGAAGCCCTGGGGTTTGGGATTTCTAAGATTCTACCCATGCATCCTTCTACCCATCAGATGCTATCTCTGCTACTGTCCTTGTGATTTAGCTAATTCTTACCTGCTATTCCCAGGCGTGACACAAAAGGCCTTTAATGACCACATCTCAGGCTTTCTTGTTCAGCTTAATCTACTAGATGTTCTTATCCCCTCTCATTAATGCTATTCTCTATGATTATATTCCAGCAATTCAGAAGTGTATTTAGATCTAAACACAACATGCTATTTCACATTTCTGTGGCTACACATTGGATAGTTTATCCTTTATTTATCAACTTAAAAAAATGAATAACAACAAATATTATTGTCATTCTCCAAGCCCAACCAAGAAATAAAAATCTCCAGGGAGACTTCCTGATACCATTTCCCAAGTTCAGGATAGAAATCATCAGATTTGTTTCTGGGTAACCACAGCACTAAGTGTATTTTTAGCTATAGCACATTAAGTAAAATTCATTTCTTTGTTTATAGATATGTTCTTTCTACTAATATGTAAGCTCTTTAAAGTTCTATTCACTTTTGCATGCATAGGACTTAACTTACCGTGTAGTATATAGTAGGTGCTTAATAAATCTCTGGACACCTAATGAATGCTGCCTTTATTTTTATACAAATATGCACTTCTCTGGAATCAAGCAATTGAGGACTGAGAGATTGGCCTTAGCACTGCAAATCAAACCTCTGAATGAAGAACACATGGTTATTTACAATCAGTTGTGTGCTACAGAAAACAAACACATCGCAATAGGCTTTCATTATTGGGGAAGTGGGGTATCTCATGACATAGAGCAGCTGCCAGGGGAAGTCTTCAGGGAAGAAATGAAACTTGATTTGTACCCCCACCCACTTTGGTTGCTGTACACAGATATCTGTAGCAGCCTTGGTGGCTAATGGGCTGTTTATGGGGCTTATGTAAAATATATAGCTATTTATCTCTATAAAGATGTTATATTGCCTTGTTGGTCTATTAAAAATAAATGAAGTGTCTACCAGAATGTTAAAGCTTCTTTGACTTTAGCTGAGTCTCTGGGATGCACTGAGAGGCAGGAGCAGGGCCACCAAATCCACTCAGTGATAAGCTGAAGCAGAGGTGTAAATAACATCAGCTGTGGAAGAAAAAAAATGGGGGCCATGATTTGCAAGCTGGGGTGGGCTGCCTCTGAAGCCCAGTGGGGAGAAAGGAACGGCTACAATTTTTTTCTTCTAAGTAGTTCTTATAAGCTCAGCGGTAAGACTGAGATGCTGGGATATGATTCCTTTTGGCCACCTTTCTGCTACAAATGGCCAACAGGTATATGGAAAAAATGTTCAAAATCACTAGTTATTAGGGAAATACAAATCAAAACCATAATGAGATATCACCTTATACCTGTTAGAATGACCATTATAAAAAAAGACAAGAAATAGCCCTGGCTGGCTGGCTCAGTTGGTTGTAGTCCATACACCAAAAGATTTCAGGTTCAATTCCAGTCAGGGTACATACCTAGTGGGTTTGATCCCCATTTAGGGTGCATATGAGCGGCAATTGATCAATGTTTCTCTCTCACATCAATGTTTCTCTCTCTTTCTCTCCCTCCCTCCCTCCTTTCTTTCTCTCTAAAATCAATAAAAACATATCCTCTGGTGAGAATTTAAAAAAAAACACACACCAATAACAAGTATTGGAGAGGATATGGAGAAAAGGGAAAATTTGTACACTATTGGTGAGATTGTAAATTGTTCAAGCCATATGGAAAACAGTACAGAGGTTTATTTAAAAACTAAGAACTACCATCCAGCAATTCCTCTTCTGGGTATTTATCTTAAGAAGAAAAACTACTTCAGAAAGCTATATGTAGCCCTATGTTCATTGCAACGTTATTTACAAAACTAAGATATGGAAACAACCTAAATGCCCATCAGCAGATGAATGGCTAAAGAAGGTGTGACACATATATACAATGGAATACCACTCAGCCATAAAAAAGATGAAATATTGCCCATTGTGAAAACTTGGATGGATCTTGAGGGTATTATGCTAAGTGATATAAGTTAGATGGAAAAGGCCAAAACTGTATGATTTCATTCATGTTAAATACAAAACAAAAAAAGTAACAAGTACCCTAACAAAACAAAATAAAACAAACTCATAGATACAGACAACAGAATGGTGATCACCAGAAGGACTGGAGGGAGAGGGCAGAGCAAATGAATAAAGGTGTTGATATGGTAGCAGGAGGAAACTAGATCTTTCATGATGAACACACAATAGAATATACAGATATCGAATTATAATGTTATACACCTGATATTTATATAATATTATTAACCAATGTTACCTCAATAAAAATTTTTTTTCAAGTGTCCTACATATAATGTTGGAAATGGTTCTCTGACCTTGGCCTTGATATCTTGCCAATAGCTCAGCTCAACCTCTAGTCAATGTATATCTCTTAGTAAACTGCATTGTTTTTTTTTAGAAATTGAAAACTTCCATTTACTTTTCTCAGTAAATTTTCCTTTGGATCCACAATTTGCAACATCACAAAATAAACCCATGCCCATTATCAACTGGCTAGAGAAAAATGCAAGAGGAAGAAATAGAAAGGTTTTGTTTTTCTTTGTCTGTCCTTGACTAGAGCCTTCTTCCTTGATGCAATTTCCTGTTATAATATGCAGCACCTAAAGAAGCCTTTCATAACACAGAAACCTCAAAAAGTGTTGTGAACTGAAAAGCAGTTCATTGAAAAGGACAGTCAAAAAGTCCACTGCAGCAGGTAATCAGTGAATTCCCATCAGTAACGGCACAAACATAGAAGCCACTTCTGTCAAACACAAACACAAAGCAGGAGACCTTGGAATTGCATGTTACAATACTCGGAGCAATTTGTTTCATGCTTGTATGCCAATGTGTCATGCAAAATGAAGCCACAAACCACACTTCTAAGTGATCCATTTCATATCCACGCTATTTAGGATCCTAATGCCTCCTCCTTTTAATCTTTCATAAGATGAATGCCCCGGCATTACATGGCAGGACTGATCTAACATTTTGTTTACTTCCTCCCACGTTAGTGATACATTAGCACTGTTACTGACTTGCAGTGGCTTTCATTTGGAACAAACTGCAAAATGTTCTTATTTTAAGCCTCTCACCTTCAAATTCCTTTTCTACATTTCCTTCACTTTGCGTTTCTGAGGGAATGACTCCACGCCTTCTTGATCGAGACAGACAACCTAATGGCTGAGTGGGCTTTAATTTCTGCACTTCTGACATTCAAACTTGATTTGCACTGTCACATGGAATTATTTGGTATTCAGCATAAAACACGATTTCTTTCTCTCTTTTTTTTTTCTTCCTTTTTCTAGACAACCAACCACTGGGAAATTATTATCAAAGTCTTAAAATTACTTCCCAATGATTGCTTGTTAGTACAACACAATTTCTTCCCCAGCCCTGGTCTCTCTTCAGCTCTCTTCTGGGGACCAGTGAATTCCCCTGTGTCTGCAGCACACACACGGCAGACACACTCCAGGAAAGCAGGTCTCTCCCCTCCTCTCTGGAGGGGCACTTAGGGTGATCTCAGCGAGTGAGCAAGGGACACAGAGGCAAATGTAAAAGGACAAATGTAGAAGAGGAAGGCTGCGAATTAAAGAAGAAAAAGATGATGCTTCACAAATGTTAAGAGCTTATTTGCTGAGAAGAATTAACCAAAAACATCAAGTTCAAACTCTTTTGAGCGCCCACTCTCTGCAAAAGCATTTGTCTGACATTGGAGGATAGAAGGAAGCCAATGGCCCCTTGGCCTTCAAGGTGTTTGTGGTCCAGTAAGAGGGATGGATATGCTTATTCAAGGGTCGTACAAATAAAGTGGGCTAAACTGAGTCCTATGGAGCACAGGCTACGTAGTGACTCATTCTGACTGGGGGGGACCGAGGTAGAGAGGGAATGTCAGCACTGGGTCCATTTCAGAAGGTAGGAATATGAAGGAAGGGAGAAAGGTGAACAGATCATTAAGAGAGAGAAGGAAATGAGCTGGAGGTGAAAAGAGAAAAGGGAATAGAAAGAAAAAGAAACAAAGTGGTAAGAAACAAGGCCAGATTTAATTTTCAGAGAATTAAACCTGGGAAATACTTGTAACTCAGGAGGCTGTGAATCTAAGGGCTTTCTTTTCAGTGCCAAAGGCATAAACTAATTTATTTAATTAGAAAAATATGCTTGTATTGCACTCTGAGTAATTTCCCAGAGGAAAACTTGCTTCTTTTACAGTTAAAGTTTCTGTTCTACCTTGGAGCCTATACCTCTTCAGCAGATGCTCACTTCTATGCAATTATTGTCAACCAGGATGTGACTATGGCCCTTCCAAGATATCACATTTGTTTTTCGGGTACTGAAATAGAAACGCATTAACCTAGATATACCTGAGCCCTCCAGTGGTTACTCTATAATAAGAAAGAAAGAAAAAACTCAGAAAGCATTTCTTCAATGACTCACCAAATCTTCACAATAGAAAAATAATTCAATAGAACATCTTAATATCTTACAAGGTAGTTGAAATATTAAAAATCGAGCAGATCCCTAGTCAATTCGCAATTCTCTTTCAGTAAGTATGTGGAGTCTAAGAAAATTCTCTCAGGTAGCAGCGAGGCATGGTGCTTAGTCTTTCTGGCACCTGCATTAAGAGGAAAATAGATGCTGGTGGCTTGCAAATTGAAACAAGACAAACTCCTATCTACATGCAATAGTGAGGGCTGCAAATAGAAATTTAAATACTTTATCACAACTTTGCTCTTGAGTATGGACATGCAAATCTATTAATTTAACCAACAGAACAATTTATTACAATGAGATTAAAACATTCTAAATATACTTCTTACATTTTCAATGAAAAGATTAAGAGGATACGTGCTCAATTCTAATCTATTCCCACTAGTTGTGTAGTACTAGCTCCTCGTACATTTGCATACATGGAACAGTCTCAGATAAATACTAAATTGAGGATCATAAATTCAAAATAAAGACAAACAAGAATGAAACAAAAGCAAGCTAAGGATGCAATGGATGAAAAGGAAAAAGGGGGAAAGGATACTGCTGAAACGATACTAAGACTTTGTAGTTGAGAAACGTGTTTTTAAAATCTTTGAGGTGGTACTACACAAAACTAATTAAAAGATTCAAAACCCACTAACTCATATTTTTCCTTCATTTAATTCTTAAAACTGAAATGGATAATCTTGGGATACAGTGTAATGTCATCTAAAATCTGCTTTGGGCCCAAGGAACTTTATTACCTGGAGACACTGTGTTCCCAGTGAAACACATAACTATCATTAGTGACCAATGATTCATTTCTGGTAGGTTTTCTCACATCCAAGTGACCAGAATTTGAAACTGTGTTTTAGTGGCTAAAGGCAATGTATCTCATTATAAATAAAGGATGGAGTTTAAATCTCAAAACAAGCTTTCTTAATATCTATTTTTTCACTGAATATTAAATATACTTCAGCAGACTTTAATGAACATCTATGACTTATGGTTTCAGAAACACATGTAATTGTTTTAGAAATTTTTGAATGCATGCACCATAATTCTTTACATATTCTGTATACATATGTGTCAGTAACTCAAAAACTCAATAAATGTATTTCTAACAGCTAACAAAGGTGTGATGAAAGCTTTATTTTTATTTGCCTTTACTATTATTTACTGCTTCATACAAGCCATAAAACAATTCTTATAACTAACAACCAGATCTGTTAAAATGATCTTACCCTGGGAACTATACAAACAGAACTTGCAAGTTATTTTTATGCCAAATCATCTCCGGTTTGAAATGGTTTTCCCCATTACTAAAAGGCACGCTATGTTCACAGAAAAGAACTGATATCCCACTAATGTGATGCCAGGCATTTTTTTTTTTTTTTCTGGAAAACTCAGAATAGGATCTGTCAGGTATATCCGCTAGCGTAACAAACCTGTCACCCAGATTTGCATTGGGAATTAAAACATTCTGTAGCCTGACAAAGGCTGTGCGTCTTTAGCACCATGATGAGAAGAAGGCACTGCAATATCTAGATGCTGTGAGTTAAAAGTTCCCCATTAGGCAGGATGAGAAAGCACGACAATCCCATGACAGAGCTTCCCTAAGTGGCCAGCTGGGCTGCAGAGAGCCGGCTGCATCCCCACCCAGTCATCCAGGCAAGTCTAATTCTATCTCCTGCAAATCTGATCTTGTCTTTCATTCTCACATTTACACACCACTTGTATCAGAACCATAAACGTGGGGAAATGCATTTGTAGAAGGTGAGAAATGCCATTGATATTAAAAATCGAACCCATATTTTCTCTAATGTCAAATATGAAACAATAATCTTTATAAACTAATACTTTGATTACTGTGCAATAAGCAAACAGTAATGACAATAAGCTTACAGGACAATACCATAACACTCAGCCCCATTATTGTAATAAAAAGAATCACATTACTAGTTTAAGTCAGGAGCAGAGCTAAGAATTTCTCCATTTATATATGTTTTTCATAATCTGCCTTGAATAATTTCACGATATTACTCCATTTCAAAAATATGCCCAGCAAATAATTCTAAAAATATTTTGTACATTTCAAAATGAATCTGCACATATTTTAATCATAGATATGTGATAATTTAAAGGACTTTTCTTCTACATAAAATGAAAGATATTCTGTAATTAGCAAAGTTTTGTTTGAAACGACACAGACTTCACTTATTTTTCAGGTCATTAATAGGAAAAGATATCAACTTATTAGCAATTTCATAAAGGCAATCTTTTAGAAACATTTCCCATCACTTAAATGTGTATAATTCAGTCATGCCATTAGCTCCCTAAGTAAGGCTTTCTGTAATAAAGATGTGACAGAAACCAAAGAAAGTACTCCTCACAAATGGAGAGAATCTAAGTTGTACAAATTAAAAACAGTTTGCCCAGAAAATATTCTAATAAGTTAACATTTTATAACACAATGCCCAGTAAAGTTATTTACTAAAAGGGTTTCTTTATTGTTTAAGCATATCTGACATGTTAGATTCAACTCTCATGCATGTAATACAGTTTCCATCTAAATATCTCTACTCCATACATAAAGGGCAATGGACCACATTCATCATAAAGAAATATTAGCTCTCACATTCTTCAGTTTCTATCAGATGAAAAATAAATACAAATCATGAAGTGCCATAGGCTTCCATTCTGAAACTACAATTTAGCACTGTTTTTCTGCCATCTCTCTATATAAAAGCCTAAGTGACCGAACTACCGGTCAGCTGGTCACTGTGACGCATATTAAACACCAGGGTGCAGATGCTCAACACAGGTGCTGCCCCCTGGTGGTCAGTGCGCTCCCACAGTGGGAAGCTGCTCAGCTGACCAACGGGAGCCAGACACAGGACTCACAGCTGGCGAGTGCCCCTACAGCAGTGCAAGCCTCTCCCAATCAGGACTGACTGGGCGTGAGCCTGCAGCAGGTGCAGCAGGACCAGGTTGAGCAGGAGTGGCAGGCAGGAGCGGCAGGCGGCATTGGACTGCAGGTTTCAGCCCAATCCACAAAACTAGCAATCTGACATCCCCTGAGGGGTCCCGATTTGGGAGAGGGTGCAGGCCAGGCTTAGGGACGCCACCAGTACACGAATCTGTTCACCAGGACTCTAGTTCTACCTAATAAAAGAGTAATATGCAAATTGACCCTAACTCCACTATGCCCACAAGCCATGCCCACAAGCCACACCTACCAGCCAATCAGGAGCAAATATGCAAATAAACCCCAACCAAGATGGCTGCCACCACAGAGAGCAGGAGGGAGGCTTGGGTTTCCCCAGCAATAGAGGAAGCCAAGATTTTCACACACCCTGGCGGGCCCAGGCCTCCACTCAAGAATACAAAGTTTCAATTATAGAAGATAAATCCCAAGAAAAATGGCGGCAGCCACGGAGCTGGAGACAGCAGGCTAGGGTTGCCCCCGGCGACAGAGGAAGCCAAGCTTTCAACCTGCCCTGGCTGGCCCAGGCCTCCGATTAAGGCTACAAAGTTTCAATTATAGAAGGTAAACAAATCCAAACAGAAATGGCAGCAGCCACTGAGCGAGCAGAAGGCTTAGCTTTGCTCCAGGCTACAAAGTTTCAATTGTAGAAGATAAATATATCCCAGATAACAGGGCCTCTGCTTGGGTCGCTGGGGAGCATGGCCGGCCTGCAAACCAACACAGGCCCCTCGCTCAGGCTGCCCCATACCCCAAGGGAACCCCACCCTGATCTGGGACACCCTTCGGGGCAAAGCAGCTGGCCCCCTCCCATGCACCAGGCCTCTATCCTATCTAATAAAATAGTAATATGCAGATTGACCATCACTCCAACACATAAGATCAAGATAGTTGCCCCCATGTGATCAAAGATCCTGACCCATGTGGACACAAGATGGCCACCACAAGATGGCCAGCAGGGGAGGGCATTTGGGAGGGATCAGGCCTGCAAGGGAGGGAAGTTGGGGTCAATCAAGCCTGCAGGGGAGGGCAGTTAGGGGTGACCAGGTCAGCAGAGGAGGGAAGTTGGGGGCAAACAGGCTGGCAGGGGAGCAGTTAGACATCAATCAGGCTGGCAGGGCAGTGGTTAGGGAGTGATCAGGCTGTCAGGCAAAAGTGGTTAAGGGCAATCAGGAAGGCAGGCAGGTGAGCATTTGGGAGCCAGCAGTCCTGGATTGTGAGAGGGATCCCAGATTGGAGAGGGTGGAGGCTGGGCTGAGGGACACCCCTGCCCCCATGCACGAATTTCATGCACCGGGCCTCTAGTCTTATTATAAAAAACTATTTTTATTTATTTCTTAATTGTGTTTATTGATATGTTTAATAGAGCTTATTCATATATCAAAGACATAAGCATATTTACATTCTACACCAATAAGCAAAAACAGATTGCATTCTCCTGGCCAGAAACTTACCTTCATGTATTTACTCCTCACCTACAACTCTGGGAGAGGGGGCGAGGGCTTTATTATCCCACTTCCAGATGAATAAAATGAGAACAGAGAGGCCAAGTAACGTATCCAAGTCACACAGCTGATAGTGTTAGAGAAAGGATTTGAACACAGATCTCACTGATGCCAAATTATACTGCTAAATGTTTATTAATAATGCTACAATTAATTTTATTCATGGTCTTTCTCCAAAATTTCAAATAATGCAAAAGTGGCTTTACAAATTAACATTCTTTAATCACCTATGAAAATCTTTTTCCTGTATCTTCATTATCTATATATATAAAAGTCCAGCGACCTGAAGAGTGGAACGACTAGAACGACCGGTCACTATGGCGCACACTGCGGTGGCCAACCAGCCCAATCCAGGCCCTGATCAGCACCCTACAATCCTGATTGGGGACAGGGCCGTCCAGCCAACTGCCCACGCTCCAGATAGGCCCCTCCCCTGGCTGGCCCTGCCCCCTATCAGACCCCTCACCCTGATCATGGGTGGGGCCGGCTGGCCAACCTCCCGTGGCCCCTCTGCCCCACCCACCCGGCCTGATCAGCCCCCATCTGTGCACAAATTTATGCACTGGGCCTTTAGTTTAATATACAAAGCTAAAAATGTACTCACGTACACTTTAGCCCTATAAGTGCTCACCAAGGCACAGGACTCAGTACTGCCCCCTCTGCAAGGCAGAAGGAGGAGTCAAAACACACCTGGGCCCCATCTTACTACAGGAAACTCCATTCTGTAAGTAGCTTGCCTGACGGAGCACCTTTCTGCAATCCATACTAAGTCACCATTTCTATCAGCCATGGCCCCAAATGCCATCAATACATTTCAATGATTTCCTATAACAGGACTCAAGAATTGGTCAAACATTTTCTTTTCTTTCTGATGTCTAGTTTTCTTCCAGGGAAGAATAGATATAAAATACAGGAAATGGTGAAGTCAGGTGCTAGACTAGGGTCTGGAGAGATGGGATTTAGTTCAGTTAATGTAACTCAAAACTCATTTATTGGTGGGAGTTAACAAGCTGATGGGTCTTTGAAGGAGGACAATTTCTCTGGAACCTTATGGAAAAAGATAGGTGACTGGAAAGATGAATAATAAGTAGTCATACAGAGGAGAAAATGTACTGAGAGATGTTAAGAGCTACTAAACTTAGTCTTGGGATATCATTCTTTCTTTTACTTAAAGGGAGACACCCTATGTAAAGAAGGCAGGAAAGAGGTTTGTGCAACTAAAAAAAGAACTAAAAGTGCAATTTTCAGTGACCTTCTGCTTCCTTAATGATTTTTTTAATGACTAAAATGCTGGTGTTTAAAATATATATTTGGTATTCAATAATACAAATAGACAATGAATCATAAAAAGCATTCTTTGGCCTTTTTAAATTTCACCTAAATGCTCTCATTTATAACTATTTGATTCAGTTTAATACAACCTCAATCTGAACTTATTTTTTTTTTTACTTTCTAACTCTGTGAACTTGGTCTAGTAATTCACCTTCTGGAAGTTTTGATTTTTTCCTTTATCTCTTATATAGAAATCATACCTATAATAGGTTTTGTGTAAGGATTAAGTGAGATAATATATGTAAAGCCCTTAGCACAGGGCCTGGCATTTTATGAACCCTTAATAATTGGTGGGCATGACTGTTTTGATTTGCTTATAGGTTTGCTTACTGACAAGCATAACATGTCTAAAATGTCTGCAAGACATCTCACTATACAATATTTTAAATCAGCAATTTAGCTTGATTCCTAGTTTCCTTTTCTCAAGTGAACTTTCTTGTTATTTTCATGGAAGTCTTATCTTACCTAATAATAGACAAAGATGTAAATTGACGGTACCTCCACTACCCCCACAGCCAATCAGAGTGAGTATGCAAATTAACCCAACAAAGATGGCAGGTTAATTTGCATATGCAGGTGTGGAGCTACCGGGAGGGGCGGGACACCTGCTATGAGGGGGAGGGGGGGCAGCGGAGGGAGCTACAGGAGTGGTGTTCCGGACGGAAGTGAGGACTTGCCAGCCCCCTGGGCAGCTGGGAGTGAAGCCAGGGGAAGGACGGCCTATTCTTGCACGGATATCGTGCAATGGGCCTCTAGTCCTATATAATAAAAGCCTAATATGCAAATCGACCAAACGGAGGAACAACCCATGGAATGACCAGTCACTATGACATGCACTGACCACCAGAAGACAGACGCTTAATGCAGGAGCTGCCCCCAGCTCGCAGGCCCCAGGCCAGCCAAGGAGGGTGCCATCAGGGGCCCCCCAATCACCCCACTGATCAGCCCTGATCGCCATCCAGGCCTAGGGACCCTACCCATGTACAAGTTTCATGCATCAGGCTTCTAGTTTTTAATAAATGCAACAGAAGGTTGCCATCTAAATGCTCTTAGAACTGATGTATGGAACCAAAAAGTACATTTTCCTAACATGAGTACATGATCGCTCCTGCTTAAAATTGATCTCTCCAGTTTCAGACTTTGAGAAGTGCCCATGCTATCGTGTTAGGCTAAGAGTATGTACTGATCATACATGCCGTTCTGGAAAAAGCCCACTCGGAATTTTATAAAACAGTCACAACAAATTTCTTTCTGTCTTCTTCCTTTCCCAGTGAAAATGAGAAAACAATATCATTATATAAAGAAAAGAGTCAGGATTCATAGATAGATGGGCTCTGAAGAACAAAAGATAGCTAACATTCAAAGATAATTCAAACAGTGGGCTTTGATGTTCTTTTTAAGCTGTCCTATTAAATACATTTTCTTTTTTCACATTCCCATTCTATCAAATATGAAAAGCCCATATACAAAAGAAACAATAAATGCTTGTTAATCTAATAACAGAAAGCCAAGATCAAAAATCCTATCCTACCACAAAGTGTAATTGAGATTGCCTAGACCACAGACAGTTTATGATCAGAAACCTTAAAAAAAAAAAAAAAAAAAGCCATCAATAGAAATGATGTTTTTACTGTGAGCTCATGGTCACAGCAAGGCTATATTACCAGGGACATAAAGCCCTATTAATTGTACTTCCCAGGAGTCACCAAACACCTCTGTTTGCCAGCAAGAGTCCCGATTTATGCCTTTTATCTGGTGTAATTATTAATAGAGTACCTTTAACTCCAAAAGTGTCCCAGTTAGGACAATAAATTATATAGTTGCCTCAGGCTTACTCCTGCTCGGTTTCACTTTCTTTTCTCCAAAAAAAAAAAAAAAAAAGCAACCCTCAGGGCAAGCTATTTTAACTCTTTAAGGTATCTAAGAGAGAAGGAAAAGGTTATCCATTTTTTTAAGCTCAGCTATTTATTTGACTTCCTTTCATTTTCTTAAAGCAGGGAAGATTTCTGGTCTGAATGGACTTTGACATGGTCCCATTCACCAATGAAATATTTGGGGCAGAATCACCCCTATCTTTTCCCACCATTCTCCCTCATGAATTTGTGCCTACCTCTATGACACGATATTGAGCCTGCTTATTGAATTCTATTTGAAATTTTCAAGGAATTATACCTTACATGAGGACTCCTTAATGTAATTGCTATTTCTTTAAAAAAAAAAAAATCGGATGTTCAACTTGGGTTATACAGCCAAGAATTGCAATTCATTTCAGCTGCAAGAAAGGCTGAGCACCTTACAGCAAGAGCCCCTTAATCAAAAAGCAATCTTTTGGGATGAGTTAGTAGTACTTTGCCTCCGGCGCTAACCAGATCCCCTACTTTTATTGTATATTTCCACAGGAGTCTAATGATGAAATACATTAGATCTTCTCGCAGGTGAAGTAGAAACACACTTAGAGCATTGCTTTCGGAGGGTCACATTGTGCTTCTAAAAACAAGGGGAGGAGGTCAGCAGCAATAACAGCATCCAAACCAACATGTATTCTGCAAATAAAAGCCTTGATGAGAAAAGGGCAGATTCCCTCCTTCATAGGAATATTTATAGAAAAGTCACAATGTGCAATATTGCAAAAAAAGAGAAAGTCAGAATAGTGTGCTTTTGGGAAGGGTGGGGCTGGGAGTCAACTCTTTGTTTAAAAATAAAAAGCTTACCTTTTAGTCATGAAGATGTCCTTGACCTTTATTCAGAAAAGCCTCACAGCTGCAAAGAAAAAAAAAATAGAATTCATTTGAAGAAAAACATTCTGGTACTGGAGAATAAAGATTTACATTTATCCAGTGGGTTTTATCTGCTCTAGATCAATAAAGGCATAAGCGGCGTACAGTGGGTAAGAATATGGGAGGATGCAGGGCCTCCTCACTTGTACATACATGGCATGAATTGCACTTATAGCCCATTTTATTTATTTTTACATACACATGCAAACTAACATAATGCACACACATATACAGACAAAGAAGGTATGTTGATTCTCTTCTACTATATGTCCTTACATACACACACATACACAGAAGCACCCTCACACACATCAAGGTTTTATAGCACATGAGCAAGCACAGTATCTCTCCCAAATCACAGTCTCATGACCCCCCCAAGAAAAGGACAGAAGGTATATCTTAAACTTGCCGTGCCTTCAAAATAGCTGTGAAAATTTCCTTTGTGTTCTACAAGTAACCTCAAGTCATAGAGGTAAATGCAAATTATGAATCAGGGTGAATGCTTCTAAATATGCCATAATTGGTTTGCGTGTGTGTGTTTATCCTTACCCGAGGATATATCTATTGATTTTAGAGAAAGAGGAAGGGAGGAAGAAAGGGAGAGACAGAGAGAAAGAAATACATAGGTTGCCTCCTGTAAGCCCCCAACAACCTGGGACCGAACCTGCAACTCAGGTATACAGTATATGCCCTGACTGGGAATCCAACCAGCAACCTGTTCAGCATATGGGACAAAGCTCCACCCAGGGCTGTTTTGTTTAACCTTTACTGATTTAACTAAGTGTTTTGGCATAAAATACCTCCTGCTGGATGATAGGTTGCATGGGAAAGGAAAATTAGACAAAAGGTATTGAGTAATAACCACAAATTACTTTATAGCTCATTCTGTTTGAATGTCAATAGAACTCAAAGCAAGATTTGCAGGAGATAATTAGCAACGACTCCCCCATGTCCAATCAGGAATTGACAATAATTAGCCATTTGTAAACTCTTACCTACCACTTTGAATTCTTATCTTCCTAGGGTGGGGAAGGGGGATGGCATAATGACCTAAAAGCTCAGAATTATGAATGGCAGAAATTCCCAAATATAAGTGGCATTTACTACTGTTCCAAAATTTATCAGCATTGAGTTAATTTGGCAGATGCGTGATGACTGTGCCAGTGATGAAGTATGCATCACATAGCATAGTATATTATCATGTGCTGCTTCAAAGCTTTGGAGGAATGAGAGAAGGGTGAAAAACATAAACGTAACTATACATTGTTTAAATAATGGTTGCATAAATAAAATTTATGTTGGCAATAAATGAAGAGCAAAAAATAACTTGAAGTACAAGAAAAATACATAGTTTGTCACGTTGCATACTGCACAAGAAGATGAAATCTGTGTTTAGATTTGTTTCTTTAATAGTGAAATAGTCACTTAGAACACATTCAAAGAGAAGCTGATAAGAAACAATAATTGTTTTATATAATATTAATTCAGTTACAATGACTTTCACCCATACACCCAGGCTACTGAGCATAATCAACCAAGGCACTGCTAAAAAAGGACTTGTGGGTTTGAAATTACAAAACTCCGCCTTCCAAATTTAGATATAGATTTCTTTATAGGACTTTATTTTTTTTATTCCAAATTATAATACAAAAGGAAACATTTTTCTATAAGAAATTATATTTCCAAGAGAGATTGTATCCATATGTTATCAGTGTACCTAAATAACAGGAAAGAAATTCAGTCAGTGACGGATTTTCTTAAATGCAGTCACTTTGCCCACATGATATTTGCCACATTACAATTTGTGGGCATGCTGAGCATTAGGGAACCCTGAGTAAGCCACCTCGATGGTTATTAAGATACTGTGCTAAAGAAAAATATTCTCAATAGGAGGTATTAATAAGATAGCCAACAGCATAAGAAAAGCATCAAAATGAGCAATAATAAAAAGACAGCAACTGTGTCCAGGCTGGATACTCCTACTTAGTAGCTAAAACATTGCTGAGCTACAATGATCTGTTTCTTGAAAGTCCAGGGGTTTAAGCTGGTAACAGATACAATTTCAAATTTTATTCAGTGTAATTTCACAATACTTAGTATGCATAAAAAATGTGCCCAGATATATTCAGAGGAATCTAAAAGAGGTCATGTCTAAATTGAGAGGAGTCACCCAAGCCAGGGGTTCTAGATATTTGGAAATAGAAATCAGCAGGAACAAAGTATGTAAATAAATATTTTATTAAAAGGCAATAGCCAATATTTAATGGCACCAAATTTTAAAAATTACTGATAAATATTGTGATCTCCTAAATGCCAGACTATTTTGACATTTTGCCAGCCACCAGACCCTTCCTAGAAAACATTTAAACTTCCTGAGGGACCATCCTCTTAGCTAGCCATTCTGGTTCCTTCTTATCTCCCCGCAGGGGCAGGCGTGGCCAGAATCCCAGGCACCCTGCATTTTGTTCACGTGGACAAAGGCAGCCTCACATCAGTTTGTTTTCACAGTGACCCAAGCTGGGGAGGGTTCGAGGTGGGGGTGGAGACCCAAAGCCAATACGTTTCCTCCATACCTCCCACCCCAGTATTCCTTTTGGCCAAAAAGTGTCAGAATCTGAGTCAGGGAACCTGGAATGTTGGGGTGTGAGAGTTCAATTACGTACTTGAACTTATACCTTGCCATCCTGCACTTCTCCTCTATTTTTTTCTTCTTATACCCCTTGATTCTAAACTGCTCTCTGGAGGATTTCCATGTGTCCACACAGATCAGGAGGACAGACTCACAAAGCTGTTAAAGTTTTATTTGCATGAGAGACTGAGACACAGTGTGGAGAATGAATTTATCCTTGGAAAGTTATGTCTAAAGATAATGCTTCAGGGCCAAAAATGAGGCCTTTCCTTATTGGATTTTCTCCTGACTAAAGCAGGAAGAGATTCCACTGGTCAGACATCACTAGATCCCAAAGAGAATTACTGGACAACTTCGGGAGCGATTTCCTCAGGGAAAGTACCAGCATACAGCTTCTCTGTGGCATAGATGATAGACTGCAATGTGAGCAGGGGAAGACAAGCTGTCATTTGAGATCAACGCTGTGCCGGGCTCAGGCAAAGAACAACATGATAGGAACAGCCATCCAATTCAACTCAGCAGCCTTTATTCCGTGCCCAGGCCTGTGCTGGGTCACTATCCGTGTGCTTCTCGACCAGAGATAGGGGTTCGGTTTGTCCCAGAGGGAACAGCGTTAGCACAGGAGTCAGGACCTCTGCAGACTTGGGCAGTGATGGTTTCAGGGCTTTGCTCCCCTGTGAGCAGAGGACACAGCACCACCGAGAGCTGAGAGCAGAGGACAGAGAGGAGAGAAGATGCAAATATGAGACACCTACTGGGAAGCTGCAGGATGATGGGGAATCAGCAGTTAGCAGCAGTTAGTTCCCCTTGGAAAGTGTATGTCTTCCTCTCCTCCAGGCAACCTTGCCTGCTGCCTTTGTCTGGGTTAGATGCTCCTCCCATATGGCTTGATAATGGCCAGCACACCCTCAGCATACTCTATCTTAATTGTTTAACGTGTGTGTTTGGCCTTCTGGGCTCTGCTTTGCTTATTCAATTTGGGGGAGGGAGGGAGGTGGAGGTAGACATGCCTTCCATGCTTAGCACAGCTGCTACTATGTAATAATCAAACATGTTTGTTAAGTGAATCGGTGACTTAATACGCAAAGTCTCCGTTTGCCTCAGAAACACAGGAATTTTGTTCATCTACTTTCATATCCTACCAGCGATGACCCTGTGGGCGTCTCAGTGGAGAAAGTAGGGTCCAAGATGAGAGGACAGAGGAAGACTGGGGAGACCTACATTGCATCTTCCCTGGACCCAGTTTGCCACTTTTTTTGTTTTGTTTTTTAGTTAAGTTTGCCCAAGTTTGTAAGGGTCGGCTCCTGTGGTCAAGAGAGCCTGGAGGACGTCAGGATGGAGGGATCAGTGGAGATATAACAGGTGCATGAGGGCCAACTCTGGTCAGCGGGGCCTCCAGGACGGCTCGCCCCTGTGGTTGATGTGTTTCTCCGGTTCATAGGCAGTTGCCTTATGTTTGGAGAATTTTCTTATATTTATTCTAGATTTGGGAAGCAATTAAGCATCACCACATTCTCAGGAACATGGTTTCTCCTTTTTTAAAATAAACATTCTCACACGAGACTGCAGGCTGCATCCATCCCAATGCGGCTGCGATCAGATTGTGTGGTTTCCCTCACAGACCGCTAACCAAATATTTGCTCCATGTCATTTTTTAACTGCTCCGTGGCAAATTATTTGGGAGAATCACATTATACATGAAGTTTGTGCCTCTTTCTCATTAAGAATGATAATAATTATACAACTGCTCATGTAATAAGTTATTGCCTACAATGCAAAAGATAGGCCTGCCTAACACTATATAATACATTTAGCTTTGTTACACGTTTTGACACTCAGGAACATTATAAAACATGCCATGTCATTTCAGTTCTTGGGTGAGAGAAGCATCAGGCAGTTACTAGAAAATCTTGGTCCATGATTTCACATTTCGGGGACAAGGATCACAGAGAGCTTGTGGGGTACAGAGTTGGGGTCTCAACAAAAGGCTCTGTAAATAACAGCAATTTATCAAAGACTGAGGCAGATACGGCTTACTTTCTTTAACCGCACTCACAGGGAGCTAATGGCAGCCTTAGTGCAATTTGTCCAATACAAGGATAACACAGTAAAACTGAACAGACTTCTGACTTCCATGGACTGAAAGCTCAGCCCCTGACTCAACTTCCTGCCAATTCAATTAGGGCAGATTCCTCCACACCTTTACCCTCAGTCCCCACACCTGTACAGTGGACTTGATGTTAATACTGTGCTGGGTAGTTATGAAATTTTAGTAAAAGACAATGCGTGAAAAAAAGTACTTGGGGATCTTAAGACCTTCAGGGTTAGCGCTAATACATATGTGTCACTACCTCATTCTAGATCGATTTTCATGTAGGTTTTTAAGGCAGCTAAATCAGTAAATATAACATGCTTGTCATTTAAAAGACAAAATATCTGGATAGTTCACTGCATTTTTCATGTGCCAAGTTTTGTATTTCAACCAGGTGTTTAGGCACTCGGGAGCCAGGGTACTGCTTTTCTTCCCAACGCATTTCATCTCTCTTAGGACTGCCAGGATTCTGGATGACAAAAGTAAGTCACATTAACTCTTACCTTTTTTTCAATTCAATTAATGTTCCCATTGAAAAATCAAGGTTCAAGTGTAAATTTCTCTTTCAGGAAATTCTACGCGTATTCTACGCGTGTGTGAAGTGGTGGTGATGATGGCGTGGGGCGGAGACAGAGTGTCACTTCAGAGTAGCTGTCCTGGAAATCAGGAAGGAATGCCTCAAGCGTGCGGGGGGGGGGGGGGGGGGGAGGAACACAACGGATCAACTACGGATGGAAAGAGGTACCTGTTAAAAATACAAAAATCTCAGGATGAAAGGGAAAAGGATTTGAGTCCACGTTCATCAATAATTGACAGGCTCGGCGAATAATAGCAATTTATGCATAGAAAGTATCACTGTCCTTCACACTAGAAGACTGAGCTGCCAAGACCTCAGTTTCTGTGGCTGAAAGCCCCAGGGGCACACTCGAAAGCTGGGCTTGGGTGGGTGGCTCTGCTGTTAGGGCTCAGCCTCTTCTCCTCCTGAGGTGCATGCCGTGTTGGCTCCCAGGGAAAGCCCAGAAGCCAGGTCATCTGTGGGTGGCTGTTTCCCAGTCATGGGTAGCCACTCCATTCCATTCTGCCTCTGCAATGCTTTGCTTCTGGGGATTCTTAGGATTCCATACTTGCCTCCCATGATTTGCAGACGCCCCCCCGCCGACCCCGTTTTAAGCACCACATGGGTCCTTCACAAAGTAGGAACTCAATGTGTATTTGTTAAACCAGTTAGTGAGTAGATGAGTGAAAGAATTTTGCTGACATCAGATGGGGCTCCGCCACTGTGTTGCGGTTAGCATGGTTTCTGAATGGGCACATCTCCGTTCATGATTTTCCACTCTTACATTTCAACGGTAGTATTGAACATGCTTCACTACCTAAAATCAAACCCAGACATAACATTTAACAAAAATCAGATTTTCTGAAAGGTCTCGCTTTGTCATTCTCCTTTGATAATCAGACAGTGTCTTAAGGTATGCCAGTGGGGTTACAATGCTCATTTAGTGGGTCCCTGCCCACCTCAGCCCCAGAAAAGAGGACTTTTTAAAAGCTACTGTAGAATAGGGATCTAGGAAATGGCAAACTATTGGCCATGGGCCAAACTGGCCCACGAAGCCTGCTTCTGTATGGCCTTGACCTCAGAATGGTTTTTATATTTTCAAATGGTGGCATGTGACAATTACATGAAATTCTGATTTCAGCGTTCATAATGTATTATTGGAGCAAAGTCACGTCCATTCATTTAAGTATTGCTTCCGGCTGCTTCCGGTATTTAATGTCTGACTCTTTACAGAAAATGGTTTCCCAGCCCCTTCTCTAGAACATGGCTGCAGCTCAACATGTCACATGTTCATATCTTCTGCAGACAATGCAGATGTTGTTTAAAAAGTCATTTCTGTCTACAGAAGTTTATTTCAGGAGCCCTGTTATTCGAATAACCTCTATGATAACAAAGGCTATAATTACAGATTCATTTCTTTTTTCTTTGGGGAATAACATGGGGCCCAGTCCTAACTCCTGTGGAGCTTTTATGCAAATTTGCCGCAGGCATCCTCTTCATAAAGCAACCTATGCCTCAAGCAAATCCAAAGGGGTCCAAATTGCAGGGCGTGGTGACCTGAATGTGGACTGGGTTTCATTCTCCATTTACCCCTGGGCTCGGTGTCTTGGGCAGTGGGCAGTACACAGGGCACAACCATAAGCAGTGGTCCTGGGTATAACGGCAACTCACGTAAGACCATCCTAACACTGCCAATGTGACTGACATTACCACTATGCTATAAACATGTCCACTATATACTTTCCTAAAAGAATTTTGATGGGGAAATTGTAGAGACAGCATGAATCTAGAAGAGACTTTCAGATTCTAGGATCAAGGCAGGTTTGAATTGAGAAGAAAGCTTGTCACCCTACAGCACCTTGCTAAGGGCCAACCAGCACTGAGTGTGCAGCCATACTGAGTCCATCCTTATGGCCATATTAGTCTTCCACTGTGGTTTTGAGGACTAGGATCTTTTAGAAATCAACACAAGGACAAGGTGCCATGAATCTATGATTTGACACTTTCAGCTCAGCCAAACGATTTGCCAGGCAGATAACTGCTCTCCAGACCTTGGCAGCACAGCCTGGCGGGAACTGTCATTCAGTCTATTGCAAAGGAGCAGGACTCACCCTTCGCTACTGAGTGACAACAAGAAGGTTGGCAGATCAAAAAATTATCATAATATAGAGCCTTTCAAATCCCAGTGGGGATTACAGATCTGGCCACTTGCTCTCCACCCAATCAATAATCGACCAGCTCTCAGTTTCCAAAGTGGGATTGATTTTCTGTGTTAGCCTCAAAACAAAAGCATGGTGCCTGGCAGGATGTCTGAGACGGGGCCTCCCAGCCCGGCCCTGGATGGCACGCTCTCCCCAGGCTTAGTCAAGTATTGTATACTCGTTCATTTCCATAAACAAACAGCCTCTTGCAGTTAATGAAATGAATGCCTGATCCAGGCAAAATAAAAGCAATTTAGATCTCTCCCCTGGCTTCTGGTTGAGGGGCTGCTGTTCCCATCTCCTCCTTTCCCCTTTAGAGCCAGAACCTCTGTTGGTCACAACTGGTAAAGCACCGGGGAGGGGGGGTGCGGGGGGAGAAGGGGGCGAGCAGTTATAATACGCAAGTGGTCAGTGAGGCAGCCTTTAAGGAAAAGCACTGCTGATAAGATAAACAGCTTGTGATGTCCTTAATTATAATATTTCATACTCATTTAGCCATCTCCACATCACAGAGCTAACAAAGTGGATTTCAAATAGGAAAGAAGGCTCCTTCCCTCCAGCCCAGAGGCCTAATTATAAAATAGCAACCTACTTTTTCTGTAGTGAATACAGGGCTCTTTTTTTTTTTTTTTTTTTTTCATTTTTTCTCCTCCAACAGAATTTATTGAGCTCATTACCAGGCTGCTTATGAAGTGATTTGAAATGAGGCAACATTAAAGCATTCCACAAATCCCTTGTACTTAGTCATCCTGACACTTTATTTGAACTGGAATTGATATGGAATAACTGCAGCAGCCCCACACCCCTGGCTCTATTATCTGACAGGACGTCTGGAATCTGCCCCCCCCCCCCCCAAAAAAAAGATATATCATCAAACTTTCTTAATCATCACAATAATTTGTCTGAAAGAACCAGGTATAATTTGAGAATTTGAGTTGGGGGGGCGGGGGCTTGGCTGCTAGCAAGAAGGTGAGTGCAGCATGTGTTAGCCTTGAAGGAACAAGCCACGTTAATCAGGCAGCGAAAGAACTGAAGGCGCATGTATGTGTGTATTTTAAGAAAAATTGACAGATAGGCTTCAAAGCAGCCGAGGCACTGAACTCCCTGCACGCGGTTAGTCCAACTCTAACTTCTATCCTCCTGCAATCCAGGAGGCATTTGTAGACTGACCCTTCCTGGGTTATCGCTGAGGTTAATACAACACAGTTAAAAAATATATCTGCAAAAGTTCCCAAGAGAGGGGGAAAAAAATCTCCGAAGGACACAAAAGTCTATGGAAGCCGACTATCTGTTACATGAAAATGTGGCTCATTTTTGCCTTTTATTGCCTCTTTCCCTAACGTACTGAACCAGTAATAAATCAGAATCTAAATAAATGTCTCCTGTTGAAGAGGAATTATGTTTTCTATCTCACTGGGCCCTACATGTATTCTGATGTGCAGTGTGCCTTAGAAAAATATCAATTTTCAAGGAGAAGATTCATGGAGGAGAGGGGAAGTGTGTGCATGTGTGCATATGTGTGTGCCTGTGTGGGTGAAAGGGCAAAAGCCAGCCTGTAAGAATAATGAATCCCAATGCAGTTCTCTCCTTAGAGTGAAGCTATGTCTTTTCAGCTATAGATACTACTACTCCTTGCTCCGCTTCTTACAATAGTCCACAATCCTGTGGCCATTCTTATAGGCTCAATGCAATTGTTTCATCAAGGAAGCATTGAAAGAAACTTCAGAACAATAGGGAGAACTCTGGATTTTCTAAGGCAGCCTGTGGAGTCATGCTGCTGCATGATGATAAGTTGTCAAAAAATCCCATTTGAATAGAATACCAAAGCCTATGGCATCTTCTGTCACCCATGAGATTTCAACCTCGTCAGAACTCCCATGAATGGAGTTCAATACTTTTCCCTAAATGACTTCCCTTAGGAAAAGTATTCATCAACATCCCTTCAGAAAGTGTTAATGAATGGAGGGTACCTAATATAATATTTTCCCCAGAAGAAAGAGAGGCCTTTTCTTGGCACAGTCTCCATAATGCATATGTAGACTGAATGAATGTTCACTACGTGCAAAGCTTAGAACTAAGTTCTATAGAAGAATTTTAAAAAAGCAAATCCCCTGAATTCACATTTGAAAGAACTTCTTTTGGCTCACAGCTCTAGAATGGAAGGAAGCAACATGGTATTTAACATCTTCCATAGGTAAACTCCAAGAGGATTCACACCCTGTCTTATGGGTGCCATTGATATATAACATGGGTATCACCAATAATTCTGAGACACTGCGCCTGGAAAGAAAAAGACTCTCTTGCCTAGGATTGCTTCCTGAAGCTCTTCTCAATTAGCCTTTTAAAACTCTGGTATCCTAAGTCTTAAAATACTCAACGGCAATGACTTCCAAGTCCACTCATCTTCACTCGCCCACTAGCCAACATGCCTCAGATCTCAGCATCACTCAGAACCACTGTTCCTCCAAGAAACTAGATTATCTCCCACTTCTCTCACTCTGCCCATCCTACCAAACATATTATTCATCATCAAATGCTCACTTTTCTCCCAACTTACAAGCAATTATTCTGTTTTTTAATAACCCTCCATCTAAGCTCAATCTCATAGGAGCCGTGTCAAACAGGAAGTAATTTGTGGCAGTGTTGTCTAGTGATTAGGAACCGGGGCTCTGGAATCACAGTGCCTGGGTTCAAACTCTTATTTCTACCACTAATTAACTGTGTATGATCTTGGGCAAATGACATGATTTCTTTGTCTCAATTTCTCCATCAGTAGGAAGTTAATAAATATTTCAGTGTGGCAGATGCTGTTGTAGACACTAAGGATTCAATATGGAAGCTGTTGAAGAATTTTAAGGAGAGAAGTGATATAATAGATATATCCTAGGTCCCTTCCATGATCAGCTATGTGACCTACAGCTCACATTAATCTTTCAATGCCTCCATTTCCTAAACTTTAAAATGGAAGTGATAATGGCACCTCCCTCAAATGATTTCTGAGAATGTTGTGTGGAATAATAGTAAGCTACAACTAAATCTTAGCTATTAGTAGTAACATATACCCATTTTTGTTTATTTGAGAGAGGGGGAGGAAGGGGGGAGAAGTGAAAGTTCCATATTATTACTTCTTTGCAAATGACTTTAACCATTTTATCCTCTGACCACATTTCTGATTTCATTCAATGCTTCTTATTGTCTGTTTGTCATCACCAATGGGTGCGCCCTGACAATTCCTCAGAGTCAACATATACTATAGTTAGTGTTCCATCTCTGACAAATATCTAATGCCATCTCCTAAATTTCCTAATTTTAGTCTCATATACCTAAGATTGAATCTTCAAAGCTATATTCCATGCTCTCTTTACTTACCACACCTTCCTCATTCTTGATCTTATTTCTTAGATTCTATTTCTGCAGAATATTTTGCATCCTCTTCTGTCTTTTTAAAAAATATTATAGTCATTATCTTGATATAAATTCTTCTTTAACTCTCACTTGAACTATTGAACTAGTGTTCTACCAGTAAGTATCCCACACCACACTCTTCAATCTTTTTATCTCTTTTTCCATCACGCAGACTGCTGCAAGTTCCTCAAGCTTTCTTTGGGATTTTCATTGCCTTTTCTGAAAAGCTTAAGAGTTCTCCACAGCACAACAAAGTAATTCAACACTTTTCAGCCTAATATTTAGTGCCCTCTATTCTCTGGCCACACACTACCTTCAAAAATAAGGTCTTACATTTATATAATTCATTAGAGTTTGAGAAGCATTGTATACCTATTATTTAATCTAATACTTATGTCTTATGATGTCCATATTATCACAACATAAAAATCCTATGTTATTAATAAACCATAAAAGCCCTACAGATGGAGAAACTAAGGATTAAAAGATTTGAGTATTTCTTAAGTTACATAAGCATTTCTGAACCACAACATAGGCAGATTTGATGAGAGGATTTTGACCTAACAATTCAATCAACAAAACTTACTTTTGCAAATAATAATAATAATACCTCTCATTATTCTCCTTTGTGAAGCACAAAATAAAGAATAGTCAAAACCATGGAGAGAATGTTGATTAAAAGGAATTAAAAGTCAGTAAACCTGGGTTTAAATTTAGACTCTTTATTAATTTACTAAGTCCATTAGCAACTCTATGCTTTATTATATTTGTCTGTAAGACAGTCTCATAATTCCTGAAACACATTTGCTTTACAAAGAAATAATGAAGAGAAATGAAATTATGTCCATTTAAATGTAGTTATCTTCTTTCATATGAGGCATCAAAGCTTTTTTATAATCATTAGGCATCTGTATTATCCCTACCTCTACAGATAGGCAAGTGTAAACTCAAGTTCTTCTTTGAGGTCATATATAATGCCATTTATTATCAGATGAAAACTCAGAACCCTTGGCCCACATACCCAGGTTACATTTTTGTTTCAGAACGATCTATAACATATCTTTAGTTGAGAATAAAGGAGAGTTTCATAATATCAACTCATAGTTTATGTCCCTAAAAGAAAGCAACCATATAGTTCACATGGTTGAAGTCACAGAGTCAACAGCTCAAACTTCAGAATATAATTTTAAGAGCAATTATAATAACTCTTTGAACTTTCTGTTAAAAGCAGATCTTTCAGCAACAAAATCTATAGTCTTCACAATTTACTGTTTTCAAAACGGAAGAGAGGAGAGGAGATAGAGAAACAACAACAGAAAATAGCCTTAAGAACTGGATGGTGAATAATATACAATGTGCCATCATCACCTCCTCATCACTAGAATGGGGAGCGGGTTGCATTCTCAACTGCGGTCAACAGAACCAAACAAAGGAATTTTAAAGAAGCAATGATAACACTATAGCTACTCCATTCAGGATCAATTGATTGTGTTCTAGTTACACACTCTATAAAACCTTTTTCAGCTTAGAAAAAGGGCTCAGAAAAATGACTCCCCAGCTGTTTTCTGCTGATAACTTAGGAGCAGCAGAAGAAAACTGTAGTTGTGTGCTGCAGGAATTCCTGTCTACTTGCCCACACAACACTGAATATAAAACTTAAAAAACATTTTCGGTTCAAAAATATTTAGAACATTTTCAATACTTTTGTATAAAGGCATATCCTTTATAAACAATCAAGTTGGCATGTTGTTAGTCACAATTTGAGGGGGAAAAAAAACACCCAAAACTAGAAAAAAAAAACTTAAAATAAATTAATGATAAATTTTACCAAAAATTAACATAACAAAGAAAGGATTTAGGAAGAGGGTTATAGCTGATTCATTGAGCTATGTGCTTGCATTCGGCTTATCACCAAACATTACTCACTGTACTCAATACGTATTATGTGTTTGATGATACCATAGAGATCAATCACATGGTACTTTATTTAATTTTATTGAGACAAAACATACTCATGACTTACAGAACAGCTCATGCTATTCAGTAAACAAGTCTAAGTTTTCTTCTATTTATATATCTATTTACAACATTTAAAAAGTCAATTCATGGCTTCAATTTTTGCTCTTAAATCAATTTAACCTAAAACATTTCTAATCACCACATATGAAGCTGGTGGCAAAGTAATAAATTTTCTTTCCCCAAGAACTCATGGAAACTTTTTACTTGATTTACAAATTAGAGAAAATAAATTCTGCTACTAAAGAATCTTATAATTCGTCAGATGTGAAAACTAGTTTACTGCCCAATTTAAGATATGGGTCTGCCAACATTGACAGTCAAAATGCGTATTAAGAAAAATGAGACATGCTCTGATAGAAACATTATTTCAGTTTGACACAATAGCTAACAAGACTTCAGCCCAACTGTGACATTCTTTACCCACAGCTGAAAGAAAATATGTTTGCATTCAAAATAGTCTCTTTGTTTTTCACAGTAACAGCATCGACTCAGAATGCATTTTCTATTACTACTCTTTATTCCCCCAAGTTTTTGCTAAGAGAAGTCAGAGTCCTCTATATAGATTTTGACTTTTGGTACATGGGTTTCTTCCATCTGGTAATATAAAATATTACTTAAGACATAAGTAACCTCTATCACACAGAAATAGGAGTGGATGTTTCATAATGTTTGACAGTTACAGTGTACTGATAAAGTATAATCTTATTTGAGGAAGAGTAAACTTGTTTCAACAGTTACTCTGAAGTTTTCATATATATAAACACTTAATAAACAGTTTATTAAGTGAGTATATTTATTGCTTAATGTGTTCAGATCTTGAAAGTTGTTTATATATATGATTTTTATTAGTTTATAAAATTATTATTGGGAAATTAGAAATATTGAAAACATACAGAAGAACCATTAAAATAGTTTTCTAATTTTAGTACATTTTAAAGCATGTGAACTATGCTCCTATGTGCTAAGAAATATGGAATTATATAATGGTTATCAACAGAGCTTTTAGGTCATTTTTTAGGAAAAAAAAATCAATGGATTAAAAATCCATCTACACAGACAGGTCATCAGTGGGATTAATGTGGTGGAATGTCCTTCTGGCAAGAAATCAACAGCTGGGTGAACAAAGACAGGTCCTTGGGCAGCTCAATGTCACCGCAAAGATGCTGAGATACGCAGATGTCACTAGCATTTTGGAACTTTGTGTTTTTCTATCCCAACTGCCATGTGTACTCTCAACTTATGGGGGTCAGTACAGAGAAAAATGCTTACCCACTATAGTTTTTATAAAGCATGGAAGTGGGAAGAGTGAAAAGGGGACTGTGAGTTTAGCTGATAGAATAGAATAAGGAGGTGGAATGATAAATGCAAAGGCAATTTTTATTTCTGACAGTGATAAATCACACATTGGGTAGGTTCTGACCAGAATTACTACTGTGCCTGAACTACTGACCCATTCACTGTCTACCTGTAGGAATAAAGATCACTTTCTATTCCTTTGTCTTCTTTTCCCAGGTTATCTTTTTGAAAGTTTTAAACTCGGTATAACCACCCATGGCTTATTGAATTCCCTTATTCTGTCCCAAGTCTATCATTCCACAACTGGGCTGGGCAGTGGTTGGGAGCATTGGTGAAACTAATTCAGACAGCTTTCCCTTTGCAGCAGGCCAAGGTCTCTGGGTGCATGCCCAGCACAGTCAGAGGTCACAGGCCAAAGGCTCTTTGTCTGCACCAAGAGCTCTGCAGCAATGTCAATACCCCACAAACGCCCCCCCCCCCTACCCACATACACACATGCTATCTAGAAGAGAGGAAAGAGGTGAGAAATAGTCAAGAGAAAGGAAGCACAGCTCTTCTCATATATCAGAACCTATTTTATCTGTGACAACAAGCTCTTGAGCATTAGGAGTCAAACATCTCCATTTTTTGTTTGTTTTGTTATGGTAACTATAACCACAGCATCACTGGCTATAGTAATAACATTGTCTAGGGCATGACAAATCCACCTCCATTCTTTTAATATATATATATTATATATATTTTTCAGAGAGGAAGGAAGAGGGAGAGATAGAAAGATCAGTAAGAATCATTGATAGGCTGCCTCCTGCATGCCCCTTACTGGGCATGTGCACTGACTGGGAATGGAAACATGATCTCCTGGTTCATAGGTCGATGCTCAACCACTGAGGCACACCACCCAGGCTCTCTCTGCATTTTTTTTTCACCATCTTCCCCCCACTCCACCAAGAATTCAATCGCTATTTAGCTGAACTCACTTTTCAGGTTGCAGAAGTAGAAAGAAAAATTATCATTTTTGTGGGAGGTAGGGGCTCCTTTTTATTAGCACACTGAAGGTAGAGTGGTACTTCTTAAGAAACAGGCAGAGTCCATCTGTTGTTCACTTGCAGTGTGGAAATTTCAACATAACTTTAAATACAGTGGCGAAAAGAGTGAGTGGCATCTCAGAAGAAAAGCATGATTGCAGAGTGAATGGAAGAAAGGGTTTGAAGTTAGGCAGATCTGGGTTCCAGTTCCACCTTCTTCATTAACTGAGTGTGTGTGTGCTCTTCGGTATGTTATGTAACTTAACCGTGAAATGAAAAAAAAAATGGAATCAAACTCATGAAGGACTTCATTAAAGGAATATAAACTACTTACCTTTATTTCTAATAGCTATTGTCAATCATAGGAGACCAGAAAGAAGTGTAGTACTATAGAAAGCGTTTAATTCAAGTATTTCCATTTTAAATGCATGGTTGAGTAAGTTTTCATTAATTAGCTAAACATTTTCTTCCAAGAACTACGTATGTCCTTGTTGAAAGTATGGAATACGGGCTTAGCCACATCAGATCAGACCATGTAATTCAGGTCATCTGAATCCCATTGCCTGTCATTTCTAATCATGCTTCACAGTCGGTGCTGTGAGAAGAGCCTCCTCCTCCTGGGGCAGCGCACAACTCAGAACACTGAGCCACCGACCCCTGCGACGAGGCCCGACTCTGCCTTAGAGACAGATTACTTGATACTTGTAGAGCTGATGCCCTGGATTTAATGCTAATACAAAGTACAAGAGCCTTTTCTCCTCTATCAACTAAATTTATGTGCCCTGTCCCTTTACCCGATGACATTTGAAAAATGGAAGTGTATAGTGAAGAAAAGGAGATCAAACTAAATGTAAACCCTAATCATGATTTCCATGTAGTCTGCTTTTATAGCTACTGTTAGCTTTTACATTTGTTCTCTGATGCAAGAATACAACTTTTATCCTTTCCATCTTTGGAAGAATTACGGAAAAAAAGACTTGTTCACATCTGTGCACTACCAACTCGCATTACATGTGGTCTGCACAGTGCCCAAGCTGCTGACAGCCTCTGTGTGCAGAGTCTGGTGTGTTTATTTCAACATCCTCTCAAAGGCCAAGAGAAACAGCGTGCTGATTACCACATTTCTCCCTTCCCACTTTCCCACGCCCAAAAGTCAGCTCTAAATTTTTCATGATAACATCTCCATCAGCTGTAGGACATTTTTTTAACAAGATTTTTTCCTACGTTCTTCCCAGTGTCGTGTTCTTATTTTAAGATCTGGGATTTGTAAGAGCCTTCTCCTACCTTATCACTCTTCAAGAGCAGGAAGTCTCCCCCAAGCTCTCCTCCCTCCTCAGCTGGGAACAGAAATCCAATGACTATGGTAAATTTATTACTAGTCCTTAATGTGTTTTAAATGTAAATGAAATGGGAAATGCCCTCAGCCATCTTTAAAGCTAGTATTTCAGACTAGTTTCTCAGGACTGGTAGAATTTGCAAGCTTTGTAAGAGAACATGGACAAATTTGGAAAGACCTAGGATTTAGGATTATTAATTCCTTCATCATCGAATGTATGCAGGTTCCATTGTTTATAAATAAGCTCCAAATGAGAATGGTCAAGGAGTTTTAAAAGGTGGAAACCAGGAAATGCATGTGACTGAGTTGGGGATCCAACCACAGAAAAAGCTAAATCCTTTGTCCAGAGTTTATTTAGCTCACTGTCCAGGGAGCCCTGATACATTTACAGTCCTGTTTTCATGGGGGCTTTTTGTGTGTGTGTATGGAGAAAACCATTTACTGAGAATCTCAGCAATAAAAAACAAAAGCTTATTTTTTTTCCCATTGTGAAGGACAGATTATAATTTCTCCTCACATTTTGTTGCTTTATTCTTTAATCAACCTACTATTGTTTTAGAACAGTATTTTGTATTTTAATAAGCTTTCTTTGAACATATTAGTTGGATAGTATCAAACTAGACTTCTAATTTCTGGAGGTGGATCAACCATAATTGCCTGAGGAAAAAAACAGAAAGAAGTAATACAGATAATATTTTTAATAGAACAACAAAAAACAAAAACAATCTCATAGATACAGACAATACAATAGTGGTTACCAGAGGGGGGGAACGTGGGAAATGAAGAAGGTAAATGGAGTCAATTACATGGTAACATAACATTTAAAAAGGAGTCTGTGGCAAAGTGTACCTTGGTTTCTGCAACAACTCTATTTACAAGTGAGAGTAGTAAAACAGGACCAAAGGAAAGCTTGCATCACCGATTCCTGAGATGACATTTGTCTTGATTGTGTGTCTCCAGACTGATATAATCTGGAGAAATTCCCTTACACTAATTGTATTTCAAGTTGTGAGGCTTCTGTTGGCCCCACTCTCACATAACTTGATGGTAATGAAAGGAATGGCTTTTCCATAAGCAAATTATTATTCAAAGAACCTGTATAGATGATTCAAAGAACTTGATACCACATGGAAGATAGTTTAATGACCACTGACTCTACATAATTTTCCCTTCTCGGAAAATGCAAAACATAGGTCCCAGGTCAGGCAAAGGTAATTGAGAGAAGGCAAATTGCCTGTTATAGCCCTTAGCTCTTCAAAGAAGGTCAAAAATATAAGGAAATGAATATTTAGAGGTTCCACAGCATAAGAAGAGCCAACTGAAGCTTAATTACTGGCTGTATGGAAATGCAAGATAATATTCTGCTAAAACAATTCACAAGTTCAGTGACAGCTCCACAGAAGGAAGTGGCCAACCTTTATTGTACTTTGCTGTATTATTATGGGCCAGAATCACCTACTATTGTAGAAACTGACTTTCACAAGACAGAGTAGGTTGTGTGCTAAAAGAACTGAGTACCTAGAGTGCATAGAAAACAAAGTTTGAAGAAGTCCAGTCCATCTATTTGATCAAGAGTGCAGAAGAAAGGGGTGGCACAATAATCATGTAAAAGTGATGGTTGGTACAAAAAAGAAAGAAAAGAGTAGATACTGGCCAAATGTTGGAAAACAGAAATATAAAAACACTCAAAACAATAAGTGATGACCATAGAGACTAAATTGGATGAATAAACTACAACCCAAAAGCTAAATACAGCCACTTCCTGTTTCATAAGTAAAGTTGCATTTAAACACAGCCATGCGGCTTGTTTCCGTGTTTTCCATGGCTGCGTTCACACTACCACAGCAGAGCTGGAGAGTTGTGAGAAACCATATGGCTCACAAAGACTAAAATGCTTACTATCTGACCTTTTACAGAAAAATGTGCTGCCCCTGTACAAAATAAAAGAGGAATAAAAAGCTAAAGTTGCCAAAGAAAGTGATGAGCTGCTCCACTCAGAGCCACAAAACCAAAGGGGGAAAACACCGCATCTGATCAGCAGAATACACAGAAGGGAACCATCGATGGTAAAGATGATTCCCCCTTGACCCAGTAGAGCTGGGGGATAATTGTGGTGGGACATGAGCCTGGCTAGGCCACTTCCCCAACCTTTTAGGGATCAATGCAAAGAGCAACTCTTTCTCTTTCTGACAACAGTCTTCATTATTGCCACTGTCAGAAACGTAGTGCTGGCTCAACTAGGCTTTCACAATGAGAGGCATCACTCAAACATGAAATCTAGACTTTCCTTCCTAGTAACTTATAGTCACAAAGTGCCAAGACAGAATAGGCTTTAATGGGTGCTTTTTAATAAATTGACTTTTCAACTGAACTCACTAATTTATTCCTGTCTTTATAATACAGCTCTTCAAACATTCTTTGGTTCGTTGAGAAATATCTGCTGCCTTGTGTTTTCTTAGCCCAGTAACACAGAGAAATAATGAGAGGTTGGAAGACAAAGAATGGGGAGGGAATGATAAGGCTTCATGGTATTTGTAAACTCACTGCTGGGCTGAAAAATTGCTTTTCAAACAGTGATATTTTATGCACTAGAGTTACCTTACCATTGTATTTTAGCTGCAATTCAGCTGTAACAATTAGAGAGGTTCTTGACTGTTTTTTTTTTTTGTTTTTTTTTTTTTTTTTTTTTGCTATTCTCCCATCCATGTTGAAAGTACCAACATACTGCTGCTGGAATAATTTCCCCCTCAAATTCCACTTTAATTCTTTATCTCCTTGAAAACATATAATGGATCTGTAATGCCAATTAAATTAAGTTTCAAAACCTCAGCCGAGCATATTACAAGCTGCACTAATTGGCCCCCTCTTGTTTTTCAATTCTATCAAACCATGGACTCACCGCTTGCTCAAGCCAACAGCCAGCCATACCCTGGATGGAGAGGTTCAGCTCTGCCTCTTGACCTCTGCATTGCCCTGCACGCTTTCAAGCTTCTCTTCTAAGGGCCATTCTTCACTCCATCAGACCCTGGCATGTCCTTCAGGACGACCTTCCGGACGAAGCCGGGGCTGCGAGGGAAGTCCGGGTCCCGGGTGCCAGAAGGAAGCCAGTGCCGGCAGCTGGGGGAAGGAAGGCCTACTCTTGCACAGATTTCATGCAATGGACCTCTAGTGTGTGTGTGTGTGTGTGTGTGTGTGTGTGTGTGTGTGTGTATAATGTATATATATATATGTCTATATATATATAATATATATAATATATATACACAGTCTTATTATCTTACTCTCCCAAAACACATTATAATGTCTAAAGAGAAAGAGCCCTAACATTCATGACCCCCACCCTTTCCATGGCACCAGGCAGTGAGTGGCATGCAAACCACAGCCTGGCTGACCCGACAGACAGGATAGCCCACACTGTATTGTTTCACCATCCCCGCTGCCCCTTAGTATATTTTCTGTCTGTTTCTCAAGGCTTCATCTGTTTAATGCTTTGTTGTGCTCTCTTGAGGTCCCCACACATTGCTGAAAATGAGACACAGATATGAAATCATTATAATAGGGGCACTTAGGCATTTTGCAACAGGATTTTTGATTTAAACAATTTTTGTGCTAGTATGTGCTGTTTTGTCTCATCATCCATCATGTTTGAGAGTAAGCCATTGCCTCTGCCTTTTACTCATTTGCACATGAGCCAGTAAGATATTCTCAGCCTGATAGAGATATTCAGGGTCTCAAAATAAATAGGTTCCATCAATATTGGTGATTGCAGATTAATTCAGATGCATTTTCCTGCAAAATATAGTGGGCTTTATGTGAACCTCATGTTAGATTATCCATGTTAGTGTTGATCTGCCACAGAGACAGGAGCTGGCTTCTCAAAATATCTTTTAGCTATTACCTACAAATGCTTGAAAGAATTCACAAATGCAGATACCTTGTTATGCATGCTGCTTCCCGAAACCGCCTCTGAGACACCAGATGGCACAGCGAGAGCTGTACAAGTGACAGATGATAAAGTGTATCAAGCCACATAAATTAACCTCATCATGGCCATAGTATCAGGTGCCACTGGGAAAACCAGGAGGACTGAGGAGTGATTGCACTATATCACCCACAGGGATGGGTTTACAATCCATCTGGGGTCTCTCGTGTGAGGATGCAGGAACCCCAGATGGCCTGTGAATTTTGAACATTTGCGTACGTAGGGGTTGTTTAATCTTTCTGGAAATTAACTGACACTTTGGTCAGGAAGGATGCTTCAGCCAGAACTAAAGCCATGTTGCACTGGGCTCAGGAAACCTCTGAATCTCATTAGAGGAAATACCCTCTGGTTTCCCACACCAGTGCACCATGACAGCTTCCAGGCCAAAAGCAGGAGCAAGGGGCCTGCTTGCCGGACGCGCTTCAACCGAGAGCCAATGAGGCCATGCTGTGGGTAGGGTTACTAAGTTTCATAAAGACGCCAAGGGACATCATAGGGGACAGAGCGACTGCTCACTATGGAGTTGTAAGAGTATTAAAGCATTCAAAGCCAATCATAGAGCGTGCAGAAGTATTCCCTAAAGGACCATTATTTCTCAAGCTTATGAAGCAGGATTTAGGTGTATCCCGGAGCCACTGCTTTGAGAAGGTAAACTGCTTTCTGCTGAGGAGTTCTAGGGAGAAGCAACTGCTATGAAACCATGCTTGCAGCAGAATTGTAGAACAGTTCTTAAAGATGGACTAGCTGGATGGGCATAAAGGAAAAACAGACAAATTAAGATAGTGTGACAGGTAAAATGTTAGTAAGAGCCAGTGCAGAGATGGGCCAGGAGGAAACAAGAGCAAGTATGTTGCATCAGTGATGTCCAGAAAGCCTGCACCTTGAAGGTCGTCTGTCAGGGAAAAGCAACAATTCAGACCCTGGCAAGCTGGCCACAGGAAGGCTCACATCAGCCTTTAGAGAGCCAGACCAAGTAGAATGCATTTTCAGTACAAAGAGAGTGGTAAGAAAATTGGGATTACATTAAACCATGGATGCCAGAAGGAAGGAGGGAGTCTGAGAGCACAATGATGCAGGCACACAGTAGGACTACAGCCTGGGCCTGAAGCAGCCAGACACAATCAGGCTACAACTTGAGACTGAGGAAGGATCCCAGTATCCAGAGGCCAGGACTTCTGAGAAAACTGTTCCTTCAGGCCAGAGGTGACCTTGGAACTTGGACCAGGGCTGAGCCTACATGTGAGAATTCAAGTCATCTCTTCTGGAAAGCCTCTTTCCTCATAGCATTTGCTTTGATTCCCTTTCTCCTCCATAAAAATCAATGCTTACCCTTTTTCAGCCATTGCTAACTGTATCTACCTTTGTCTTCTCCAGCAACTATAACTCTTTGAAAGCAGGAGCCAGTATTTTCTATCAAAGTATCTGGCATATAGTAAACCCTCAAGAAAAAAAAAATGCACTCCATGGATGATTAAGAATTGATGCAAATCTCCAAACCAGGATCAGAGGAGCAGGGCCACCTGTGGGGCTGGAGAACCAGGTGGGGCCAGTTCCCCTGACAGAGCTCTGCACACAACAGCCACATCAGGCCCTGCCTGTCTTGTAAATAAGTTTTATGGAAACACAGCCACACATACTTGTTTACCTATTTCAAGGAACCACTACCAAGTTGAGCCTACAAAACTTACAAGGCCTACAAAACCTAAAATATTTACCAAGTGGCCCTTTAAAGAAAAAATTTGCTAACTTAGGCTATATAACTAACATAATGTTACATGTCAATTACACCTTAGTTACAAATGTTTCTAAGTTAAAAATAAATAAATAAAAATCACTATCGGGAAGAAGAGAGAAAGAAAGAAATGTTTGCTGACTGCCGACCTCTAGAAGTTGCGAAGACATCATTTCTGGGCTTGCCCCTGAGATTCTGACTCCGGAGGGGAGCACCGGCCTGAGTGTGAGTGTGTGGGTACTTTTTCCGGTGAATGTATGTTGAAAAGCTCCGCAAAAAAAAATTACAATGCACAGAATTCATAGAAGAGAAATGCCCAATACCAGGCTGGAACTGCTTTGAATAAAAGTCAGAGGTTTAAATAAAATAGAATCATTCTAGGCACACTAAAGTGTCCCCCTGCACACACACAAAGATCCTAAAGCCACCGTGGCTGACCTTTCAACAAGAATTATTCCATACTAAAATGCAGATGTCTTATTTGGGGGGGATATTATATGTGAGATCATTCCTATTTTCTGGTAAAATAAACTTTGGTGACTGCATAAAGCAGCTATAAGAAGTGATTATAGGAAGTGAATTAAGAAAGAATCTGAGTACCAGGGGCTACTAGAAACCTCTTCAGCCACCAGGAACCATGTGGAGGTCCTGGTGGCAAAAGGGTAGAGAAGGAAAGCTAACGGAAAGACAGAATTCTTCAACAGCATTGGATGGCCCAGAGCCGTGCTGAGATTTTAAGAAGTTGCTGGATCGCTTGTTGCTGTTTTGTGGTTATTTTAATCCATGAAAAAGTCTTTTTGCCTCTGACCCCAAAGTGTATCTCACTCTGTCCTCTTCTCTCCATCTCCATCTAGATAATCCTACCTGCCCACTGGGATCCTACTCATCATCAGCTTTCTGATGGGTCTGAAGCATTGATTTCCCCTGACAGACCTCCTCCCAGATGCACTAGCCTCCTAACTGCTCGCTCTGCTTCCGCTCTTTCTACTTTCAATCCACTGCCCACCCTGCAGCCTGGGTGATTTTTCTAAACATAATTCACATCTGTTACTCTTCTGCTTACCTCCCCTTGGCTTCCCAATATGCTTAGAATAAATCCAAACTCCATGCCCTCACTTGATGAAGTTGGGCACTGCCCGAGGTCACATAACTAATTTGAGATAGAGCCCTATTTAGTTACTAAACAACTGACTGTTTTCTGGTATGGGACCAAGAGTCTTTGCTCAGCTTGCTGGGAATTGACATGTTCCTGGCACCTGATTGCACATCCCTGTCTCCCCTCTCCATGCCTGTCCCTGATCCAACTGGCTCTTGCCTGCTCAACTGACTAGAATGAAACAGGTCATGCTCAACCATGGTGTCAGAGAAGAGAGGGAAGTAGATGAAATGGGAAACATAAAAAGAAATATAAATATTTCTTCATGACAGTGAAAGTCAGCAATGAAGGGTACAGAGCCCCAGACTGGAGAGTGATGCAGGCATGATTTTTATTGAAATGTGAAAGACAGACCTTGGTATGTATATACATCCATGATTTTCCTCTTAGCTACACCTATATGTCCATTTAACAGCAAGTCTTGACTGTCCACCCATGTCATTTCGATGGCCACAATTTGGGTCACATGACTGTGCAAGTCTGACCACATTGAATCAGAGCCTGTCCCAAGGCTTGATATGAGGAAGGCCAGTGGTCCATCACATGGCACAGCAGAAGCACTCTACCCAGGAGAGGCATATGTTGGCCCAACCCTCCTAATGAGATCCTTTCTTGGGAATCAGGATACAAGGCAAATAGAGACATTCACACGGAGGAGAAAGACAAGTGCAGAAAGAGTCTTACAGAGAAGGAGGTATGCATGAGCTATAGGAGAACGAGAACAGAGAGGCCAAGGGGTTGGGGGGCAGTATCAGGCACAAGAATAACAGATGCCCAGAGCTACTGAGGGATCCTGAACAATGCTCCAATTCTCCAGGAGGCCTGTTCGCTACAAGGTTTTGCATGCTTCCTCACTTCCTGTCCAATGCGCAAACATTGCTTGGGTGACTGGAGGTCATATGATGATGTCTCTGTTCCCTGAAAGATCCCAACTGAGATAGAATTGCCCAGCTTCCCCTTACTCATTTCTTAGACATTTCATATGAATTTTCTGTAGGTCTGGTATGTTTCATAGGTACCTGTTCTTCCTGCTTCCTTGATGTGAAAAATGGGTCATAAAACAACTATGTAAATTTTGAAGCATAAATAAATCATAAGTAAACAAATCATCCAAATCCACGTCAATTATATTTTGCAATGCCTCTGATGTTTACCATAATATTTTTCATCTACTTAAAATCAATAAGTCCTGTGTAGACTCTACTATTATGAGGTACTAATAGAACAATGAAATGGAATAGATTAAGACTTCTGACTTAAAGTTAGCTTTCAGATTACTTACTTTATACTTTTATGTCCCACCTTCTGGATGCAAGTGGGGTTACTCCCTTTCTTAGTCCACTTGGGCTGCTAGAACAAAACACCTACAAGACTGAGTTGCCTAAACAAAAGAAACCTATTTTCTCACAATTCTGGAAGTCCAAGATCAAGGTGGCCAGCAGGGTGAGTGCCTGGTGAGAGCTCTCCCCTTGGGTTGCAGATGGCCACCGCCTCACTGTGTGCTCACAAGACATCTTCTCTGCCCACGTGTGAAGAGAGAAAGAGAGCACAAGCTCCCTGGCGTCTCTTCTTATAAGGACACCAGTCCTTTAGGACAGATCCCTACCCTTATAACCTCACTTAATCTTAAATACTTCCTTAGCGTTCCCATCTCCAAATACAGCCACACTGCAGGTTAACACGTGAATTTGGGAGGGAACCACATGCTCTCCATTACAGGACTGCAAATAGAAAAATGAAATGGAATAGATTAAGGCTTCTGACTTAAAGTTAGCTTTATAACCTGAAAGCTAACTTTCAGTCAGAAGCCTTAATTTATTCCATTTCATATTTCTATTTGTGAAAGTGGAGGGACAATCCCTTTTTCTAAGGTATTTTATAAACAACAACCATAAATAAAAAGACAGGATATTGGAGGGGTTTCTCAGTGAGTGCTCCATGGTTAGTATTTCCAAAGATAAGCAATTTATATAAAGCAGAGTTTCACCATTCTCAAAATAGTTTTCCACCCTGCGATCACCTTAGCATTGATGTACAATGAAGAGTCTGCTTCCTGGCGGTAACCTTGGACTGTTTTGACTGCTGTTAAGATTGAGAGAATTGGAGGTTTTGCTCTGGTCAGACCTTTCCTGAGAGCTCTCTGCCTGCCTCCGTCACTCAGCTGGACGTTTGTTCAATGCCAAAATTATGTCAAGAGTTTTTATGCAAATTCTGGAATTTTCATCACAGATTTTATGTGCTAAGCCCGATTCTGGCTGGTGCCTATTTTCACAAACAGAGAAAGATTAATTGTTTTTAATTTCTTTTAGAATAGAATCAAATTGTCTCATTCATTTTCAAGTGTTTCCCTCCTTCCCAGTTTGAATGAGGCGCTTTTATCCTATTTCCTTGATGTTTCTCATTCATTTTTCAATTTCAAAACTCAGGCAAATGAGAGCATGGGGAATTTGGGTATTTTATTTCATATATAAAATCATAGCTTAAGTAACCTGCAACTTTCTCATAGTAGACAACTGGGAATAACCATTATTTAGGTCCCCAGTAAAATAACCTTAGCCTGTCTCCTAACACAGGCCTTCCCCATATACCTGTCCTACAGGCAGCATACAGGTTTCTAGCAAATGATCACATACCACAAATCAGATTTGACCTTTGCCACTGATGGTGTGTTTTGTTTTTTTTTTCCTTTCTCCCCTATTGTAATTTCTAAGTTAGTCTGTTCACACACCTTACTTCTTTTGTAAAACTGCAGTATCCCAATTTATAAAAAATGTAGGTAGTATTCTGGGGACCTTGCCACCACTCGGAGGTTATGAGGAAGCCGTCGGTCAGGCTCCTGTGCCGGATCTAACAAAGAGCAGCAGCTGCCTGGTTCCAGAGGACTTCTGTGTGCGTCGGTATGTAATTCTCACAACCATCTGCAGGCAGCCGTCCTTATCCCCATTTACCTACCAGAAAACAAGAAGCAGACTTGAGCCAGTTGCCTTTTCCCAAATCTCACCACGAAGAGCCAAAGTCTAGGTGACGGCAAGTTTTCTTTGCTGGTTTCTTCTCATTAAATTATAGCTGCCACCATTTAAAATTCAAAAGAGAAAAACATCACCACTTTTCTTAGAAAACTGGTGAAGTAATTATTCAGTAACAGACAATTAGCAAACCATACCCTTCCGTGACCTCCACTTTTAAGGGAAAGTATCACAAATATGACTCTTCCTCTAGTCAGGACCTTCTGCTTCCAAGTGCGAGAGATAACCTCCAGTTACCTGCAGCAGCAGCAGTAGCGGCAGAGGTTTATTTTCAGGACATTCACACACAGATAAAGCTGACCTTCCGTTCTCAGAGAGAGCAAGAACGCGAGCATGTGTCCACGGCCACTGGGCCCATCGCCGCAGGAACCCAGCAGCCTTCCCTCAAGGCCAGCCCTGCCTTCCCCTGACACAGCTGCTCTCCTTCCTCTCTCTGCTTGTCCCCTAGCTCACATGTTTTGCTAGCTCATACATTTAGCTCCCTTATAACTTGGCTGTGCACATTACCTAGGGCAGTGGTCGGCAAACTCATTAGTCAACAGAGCCAAATATCAACAGTACAAGAATTGAAATTTCTTTTGAGAGCCAAATTTTTAAACTTAAACTTCTAATGCCACTTCTTCAAAATAGACTAGCCCAGGCCGTGGTATTTTGTGGAAGAGCCCCACTCAAGGGGCCAAAGAGCCGCATGTGGCTCGCGAGCCGCAGTTTGCCTACCACGGACCTAGGGTAATAGACTGCATAATAGCCCCACAAAGTGTCCAGGTCCTAATCCCCGAACCCACCAATGTTACTTTATATGGCAAAAGAGCCTTTGCAGATGTGATTAGGTGAAAGATCTTGCGATGGGGAGATTTTCCTGGATTATCTGATGAGTCTAATCTAATCATAAGGAACTTTCTAAGAGGAAAGCAGGAGAACAAAGACACAGAAAGTGACCTGACAATGGAAGCAGGGAAATATTTGAAGAGATTACAGTGCTGCTTTCAAAGATGGAGAAAGGGGCAATGAACTGAGGAACACCAGGTAGTGCATACAGTTCTGGAGTCTGGGAAGGCAAAGACCCAATCCCCTCCTGGAGTCTCCAGAGGGAGCACATATCTGCAGAGACCTGGGCTTTGGCCCAGTGAAATTCATTTTGCACTTCTGACCTCTAAACTGTGTGAGAATAAATTTGTGTTGTTTTAAGCCACTCTGTTTGTTGTAATTTGTTACAGCAGCAACAAGAAACTAACATAGCATAGCTTCACCTGCCTATCTCTACACAAGACAGTTTAGCCTCAGCTCCCATTGCTAATGGGCTCCTGGCCTGGCTGTTCCTTGGTTTAAATTCACAAGAGAACTTCTTATAATCAATTTAGTCTTTTGTGTGCATGTGTACGCCAGGTAACACCAGAGGTGACTAGCTAGCTTGACAATTGGCTGGGCTTGAGTGGAATGAACATACATCTGCTGTGATCATTTGTCTGAAGTTTGGTCTTAAATTATAAATTTAAAAGAACATAATTTTTCACTTTAGGAAACTCAGTAGTAAATTTCTCACATGTATTATGGTAATATAGTATGGTGGTGAACAAAAATTAAAGATAATTTACAAATTGAAACTTTTTATAACCTTTCAAGTTTTTCCCTCAAAAAGGTTTTCTTTGCTGTTGTTACTATAGTGTCTTACTAATTTAAGTTTCAACACTCATCAGTTCTCCCAATGACCTCTGATCAGTGCTGTCTAATGATGCTTAGATGTATAAAAACCTTAAGTGAGGGTTCTTGGAAGGAAAAGATGCAATGGGCTGTAATAGGCATTTATATATATATATTATAAACAAGTGAGCCAGGAAAATTTGATTGCAGATTTTTCTCTTTAATTTTTTGGAAAAGTGGTGTGAGTAACACATAAATTTAAATATTTTCTTTTTAACTTTTGAGTGATCAAATTATTTTTTTTTACTTTTAAAAGTTAAATTATAATTGACATTCAATATTATGTGAGTTTCAAGTTTATTTCTGACTTCTTAAAGAAAATTCATCTTCCTACTGTGTTCTTCATAGTAACCTTGATTTATATTCTCTAAATACACTGCAATTAGTTTGAGATGACCCAGGAAAATGATGTCAGCCAAGAAAAACCAAAAATCTGCATATTGAGAATTAATTGTTCCCATAGTCACAGAATAGACATGACAGTTTAACTCACTGGTACCATATTTCTATTTCCCCAGTGACATGCCTACAGATACATATTTATAAGTACATACTATTTATGACAGTTGTAAAGATAACAACTTAATGTCATAAAATAATAATATGCTGCTCACACAAGCCATAATAATTGACTTCTTGCCCCAAAGCAACTTACTTATTCTGTTTTAGTCATATCCCCTCCAGTGCTTTCTACCCTATCTTTTGAAAAACCCCCACCTTCTAAGATTTTATTTAGCACTATTTTTATAATTTACTAGAGGCCTGGTGCATGAAATTCTTGCGCGGCGGCGGGGGGGGGGGGGCTGGGGGGGTCCCTCAGTCCAGATTGTGAGAGGGTGCAGGCCGAGGGACACCACCAATGCATGATCAGGGTTGGGGAGGAACGCAGGAGTTTGGCCAGCCAGGAAGGGACCGCGGCAGGGCTCCAGGGCGTGTCTGGCCTGTCTTACTCAGTCCCCATCAGCCAGACCCCAGCAGCAAGCTAACCTACAGGTCGGAGCATCTGCCCCCTGGTGGTCAGTGAACGTCTTAGTGGCTAGGTCGACCAGTCAACTGTCTGCCCCCTGGTGGTCAGTGCATGTCATAGGAGTGGGTGAGTGGTCTTAGCATATCATTACCATATTACGCTTTGATTGGTTGAACGGACAACTGGACAACCAGACACTTAGCATATTAGGCTTTTATTATATGGGATAATATGGAGAAAATAGAATCGATATATTTATATATTGGATATGCCTTTTCAAAATACATAACCATACACCTCTCTCCTCTCTCTCTCTCTCTCTCTCTCTCTCTCTCTCTCACTCTCACTCTCTCTCTGTTTCCTGTATCCTAGGGATCATTTCCCATATACTTTGTGAATCACCACTTAAAGAAAGGGTAGCTGCTATTAATGAACAAAAATTCCTGACATCTATATAAGATGTTGCATTGTTCATTGTGGATCTTATAGAAAGAAAGCTGCAGTGGCCTTGGATACATAAAATACCACTCATTGACTTCAAAGGTATTGAGTGGAAGAATGACTAGTTCACAGAGCCATAGCATAAACTATGAAAAATGATTGTGCAGGTGATGAATTTGAAATAAGCATCCGGGAGAAGGAGGTTGCTTAAGCCCTCTGCAGAACGAACGGCTACCAAGTAGTGTTAATTTATTTAAAGAAAAGAAGACAGAAAAACTGGAATTTGAATATAGTTATTTAAAAATATAGGAACTAGATTAGTAATGTTTAGAAGGTTCTACAAAGGAGGGGGGAAAGGGATGTTACCACAAGTCTTACTAAAACAGAATAAATCAAATTAATACATCTCAGTCTTAGCTTTATCGTTATGGAAAAAATGGCAAAAAAATATAAATGATACCTTTAAGAGTAGAGAAAAATTAATAATTTGGTTTTTATAGTGTTTCAGAGTTTATAAATTGCAATAATTGATGAGTATAACATTCCTTACAAGTTTTCTGGTGTCTTATCCCTCTGGTCTCTCAAAATTCAAGGGCTATTATTCCAAGTTCAGTATAAAGTCCTGTTGTTCTAAGTTCCTGCCACCATCATTAAAATAAATGTTTTTTAAAATTAAATACTTCAGCATAAAAATTCTATTACAGAAAAAAATATTTCCATATGTAAAGAAATGGTACTTAGTAATTTTTTTTTTGAGGGGGAATATTTTCAACAATTCTCTAAAAGTGCAACAAATATCTTTTCAGATTCTGTCTTTGTGTATGTGTCAGTAAAGTTTCATTATTAGTTTTTTAAATTTTACTTATTTCTTTTAATTTTTTTATTTTTTATTATATCTATTTGGGTGACATTGGTTAACAAGATTACAAAGTTTCAAGTGTACAATTCTATGATACATTATCTGTATATTGTATTGTGTGCCCACCTCCCAAGATGAAATCTTCTGTCGCCATATATTTGACGCCATTTACCCTTTACTATCCCGCCCATTCCCTTCCCTCTGGGAATGACCATACTGTTGTCTGTGTCTATAAGTTTTTATTTGTTTGTTTTTCTTGTTTGTTCATTTGTTGCTTTCAGTTTTATATCCTATCTTTATAAATGTTAAATAAAAGAATCTAACTGTGCAATATTTATGTTACAGTCCAAGAGGAATGATTAAAGTTGACACTGGAATCCTTAAAATTACATTTTTAACAAATTGATATTATTTCAGTTAACTATCGTTTATTTTTCCTCATTTCTAAAATGTCTCCTCTAACTACCAAAACCACTGGCTTTCCAGTACAAAAAAAAATTTCCATGAGAAAATATGTGTGTAGATGCCTGTGCATGACACTCCATTTAATCTTCTACAAAGTAAAATTGTTTTCACACAGTAGATGACCAAAGAAAGGCACATTTATCCCAACTTTTGCATACTGAAAACATGAGCATCATAAGAAAACGTCACTACAACAGGACAAATGATAGTCCAAAAATACATTAAAGCAGACTCTCATCTCTACACCATTTAGAGAAATATTGAAATCTCACTTTTTTTTTAAACCACTGAATAAAGAAGACCAGAGCTATTATTCTAGCCTCGCAATTTACAGTACTTAAGTTGTTGTTTTTTTCCAGCTTGGAGAAGCAGCAGGTCATTTTCTGGAAACAAGAATTAGTCTAAGGAAAAGAATCTTAATTTGGAAGAAAATATTGAAGGGTCTCTCTCACTCTGAGGACTCAGTGAAGAATGGAGACCAGACTTGTCCACCAGCCCCTAGAGTGGCTACTTTATCCCCTTAGTCCAGTGAATGTCAATCAGGATCAGACTTCTTCAATATCAGATATTTGGAATACCAGGCTTCCCCTCCCCCGCAAGGGAAGAATATGAAGGGCAGAAAATTCTGCTTCAGAATTCTCTGCTCTGAGGGATAGTACAGTCCTTGAGAGGAACACTCAACTCTTGGTGGAGCAGCACTAAAGTATCTTAAAATGTGTTATCTGCCAAGATGTGATCAAACTATGTCTATACTAAATAAGGACAGATAAAGAAGAGAACAAGTAAAGACCGAGAGCTCAACCTGGAGAAGATGAAATGGTTTATGCGAATCTGATTTAACATGTTGCTCAGTTGTGACTCTCTCATCTGATACAATGGTTCACAGATGGGCTCCAGAGAGCATGTCATTAAGCTCCTGAATGGATGATAGCTATCACTGTGACACTTCAGAAATGTTGAGCATGTCAGTCAACCAGTTCAAGGGCAGAATGTCACCAACTTCAACTGCACAGGCACATACTGCCAAGAAAATAGCAAAATAACTTAAAGTTCCTAATGTTTTAAGTAATTGTGACATCAGAGTTCATTCTTCCATTATGTAATAATGAGACACTTAAAAGTTTTTTTTTTTTTTTTTTTTTTTTAAATATATTTTATTGATTTTCTACAGAGAGGAAGAGAGAGGGACAGAGAGCTAGAAACATCGATGAGAGAGAAACATCGATCAGCCGCCTCCTGCACACCCCCCACTGGGGACGTGCCCGCAACCAAGGTACATGCCCTTGACCGGAATCGAACCCGGGACCCTTGAGTCCGCAGGCCGACGCTCTATCCACTGAGCCAAACCGGCTTCGGCAACACTTAAAAGTTTTACTAACATAGCAATTAACCATCAGTTCTCCCTGCATAGTTATCAGACCATTTGAGTTTTAATTTCCTAAATCTTTCCTTTTTCCTGATTATTTCCAAGCTTTGAAAACTCATTCACTAGCGATTTCATTACATTTTTTTCCATGGTCACCAATTAGTATTGAAAAACTAGAGAGTGAAAAAATACATATCAAGAAAGCCCCAGAGGTTAATCATATGTAATATATACATAAGAAGAGAGCTTAGTAAGTGCTAGACAGCAATTCTTCAGCAGTTGGAATGAGTTTCAATTGTGAGGTCCGTGGATAATTAAATACTAACAGAAAGTGGGAGTAAATTGGCAAGCTTATAAAAAGAGCCAAAACAGCACATGGGTAGACAATGAAGAAAGACCCTTTAACATGAAGGAAATAAAAGGGGAAAAGCCCATGGGAAGAACTTTTCTCAAAGGATCTTAAAAGAGAAAAGAAGACATGTTGAGGAACATAAATTAACTTTTGCCTGTCTCCCATTTCCCTGACTATGAAATATTTTTTCTGCATAAAGAGTACAAGATGTAGTCCCCTTTGTTTATTTTCCTTTGCCCTAGGCAATGTATCAGTGAAAATTCTGCCCGTGAGATGTCTGATATTTTGCTGCCTATGTTTTCTTCTATGATTTTTATGGTTTCACCACTTAAATTTAAGTCTTTTATCCATTTTGAGTTTATTCTTGTGTATGGTGTAAGTTGGCGGTCCAGTTTCATTGTTTTGCATGTATCTGCCCAATTATCCCAACACCATTTATTGAAGAGACTGTCTTGACTTCATTGTATGCTCTTGCCTCCTTTGTCAAATATTAACTGAGCATAATGACTTGGGTAGATTTCTGGGTTTTCTGTTCTGTTCCATTGGTCTATATGTCTGTTCTTGTGCCAGTACCAGGCTGTTTTGATTACAGTGGTTTTGTATTATAGCTTGATATATGGTATTGTGATGCCTCCAACTTTATTCTTCTTTCTCAAAATTGCTATGGCTATTTGGGGTCTTTTTTGTTTCATATAAATTTTTGGAGTGTTTGTTCTAGCTCTGTGAAATATGCTATTGGTATTTTGATAGGGATTGCATTGAATTCATAGATTGCTTTGGGCAGTGTGGACATTTTAATTATATGAATTCTACCAATCTATAAACACAGTATATTCTTCCACTTGTTTACATCTTCTTCTATCTATTTTTTCAAGTATCTATAGCTTTCTGAGTTCGGGTCTTATACCTCGTTGGTTCAATTTATTTCTAAGTATCTTAATTTTTTTTACAATGGTAAATAAGATTGATTTTTTAGTTTCTCTTTCTGAGAGTTCATTACTGGTGAATAAAAATACCATCCATTTCTGGGCATTAATTTTGTATCCTGGCTACTTTGCCAAATTCATTTATTGCATCAAAATAAAAAGCTTCTGCACAGCAAAAGAAACCAGCGTCAAAATGAAAAGGGACCCACTGTATGAGAGAACATATTTGCCAATGATACATCTAATAAGGGGTTAATTTTCAAAATATATAAAGGACTCATAAAACTCAACAAAAGGAAGACAAACAACCCAATTAAAAATGAGCAGAAGACCTGAATAGACACTTCTCCAAAGAGGATATACAAATGGTCAAGTGACATATGAAAAAATGCTCAGTGTCACTAATCATCAGAGAGATGGAAATTAAAATACCACTTCATACCTGCTAGAATGGCTATCATCAATAAATCAACACAACAAACAAACAAACAAAAAAAACCCACAAATGCTGGCAAGGATGTAGATAAAAGGAACCCTACCTAATACACTGTTGGTTGGAATGCAGACTGGTACAACCATAATGGAAAACAGTTTGAAGTTTCCTCAAAAAATTAAATATGGAACTGCCATTTGACTTAGTGATCCCATTTCTAGGAATATATCCTAAGAAGCAAGGAAACAAATCAGAAAGAATATATGCACATCTATGTTCATAGCAGTGTTATTTACAATAGCTAAATCTGGAAACAGCCCAAGTGTCCATCAGTAGATGAATGGATTAATAAACTGTGGTACATTTACACAATGGAATACTATGTAGCTGTAAAAAAAATAAGGATCTGTTACCTTTTGAGAGATCATGGAGGGACCTGGAGAGTATTAAGCTAAGCGAAATAAGTCAGTCAGAGAAAGACAAGCATCACATGATCTCACTTATATGTGGAATCTAATGAACAAATAAACTGATGAACAAAAAAGATCCAGAGACATTGAAGTATGAACCAGACTGATATATTTCAGAGGGAAGGGGAATGGGGTAGGAAGAGATTAACCAATGAACTTATATGCATAGCCCATGGATAGACAGTAGTACAGGGAAGGCTGGGGAATGGAGGGTGGTGGGGTGGAGGGGGTCAATGTGGAGAGCAAAGGAGAAGTGAACATCTATAATACTTTCAAATATAAAAATAAATTATAAAAAAAAAGAGTGCAAGAAAGACCCTGTGAGGGCCATTTTTGGTAAATGCCATTCTGTAACAAAAGAGAAAGGAGAACATTTCCCCAGAACTTTCTCTCTTTTTAAGTATTTCTATCTATATTTCTACATTTCTGTTCTTTGTGGAATAGAAACCTTGAAGGTGCAGATAATGTTTTTTTGTTGTTGTTGGTTTTAGTTCATTCAAGTTGTTCTACTTTATTACTATTCCTTTGGTTAGATTTAGCTCAATTGTGGGGACATATTTAAAACAGAAGCAAGAAAGATTACATTTCTCTCTACTGTGAAATTGCTTGGATTCATAGCAATGGATGGACCTCTTAAGGTGGGACCAAGTATGATGAAAATGTGGAAGTATAACATTCAAAGGGCCTCACCAGCACATTTACTAATACTGCCAAAGCAGACTCTTTGGCTACTAAGTATGAAGAAAGCAGGCTACCTAAATTAAGTACAGGGCAATTATTGCTGTTACCAGTCATTGATTGCTCTCCCCAGCCTCACCTTCACTCTCAAATGTGCACATATATGTTCTCTTTCTTCTCTCTCTCTCTCTCTCCTCTCTCTCTCTCTCTCTCTCTCTCTCTCTCTCTCTCTCTCTCACACACACACACACACACACACACACACACACACACACACACCATCTCCATCTTCTATCTCCACCTCCTGGACCTGGACTGTAACAAAAACACTAATATGTTGACTAATAAGTAAAGGCAAAACCACCTTACATATCTTAGTAAACCAAATCAGTCTCATAAATAATCATTATACCTAGAAATAGGATCAAACACCCACCCCCAATATCTATTTTCCCACAGTTCCATAACATGTAAGACAATTTTCAGTTTATCTCTGGTGACTATTATCAACAAAGTTTTCCTTTTTTTCTCCCTACAGTTTGGTTAAGTGTAAGTAGAGCATTGACCACATAACGAAGGATTTGGGGGACAATCCATCGGGACTGAATGAAGAAATAAAATACAAAGTTCTCATCCAACCAGAGAAGCACCTGAAATCATAAGAAGAAAGCATCTGTGTATAAGTAGAAGGATGTTTTGGAATGTTTAATGAAAAATGTGTGAAATAGAAATTGTTTGCCGAAACCGGTTTGGCTCAGTGGATAGAGCGTCGGCCTGTGGACTCAAAGGTCCCTGGTTCGATTCCGGTCAAGGGCATGTACCTTGGTTGCGGGCACGTCCCCAGTAGGGGGTGTGCAGGAGGCAGCTGGTCGATGTTTCTCTCTCATCGATGTTTCTAACTCTCTATCCCTCTCTCTTCCTCTCTGTAAAAAATCAATAAAATATATTAAAAAAAAGAAATAGAAATTGTAAAAAGAGACAGTATACAAATTATAAGAACCCAGAAAGAAGGGAGCATATGGAAACCATAATATTGGTTGGGATTGAATTCAATAAAAAACAAACCTCAAAACGAATGAGTCAATTCTTTATATATGTTCATCTCTCTGTTCGGTTTGCTGTTTTGAAAATTAGTGTGGATGACTCACAGGCATAACACTTCCTCTAGAGATGTTTTTCTTGCAGGATTCAAATAGATAGTGGCATGAGACTTGCTATTGTGAGAACTAAGTAACCCCCATAAAGCTGATCTGGGGATTAAGGTTCCTATGCTTCCCACAAACTTGAAATAATTCCAAAAGTATAGAAAAGTCCAAAACAAAAACATGAAGCCCGGGTGATTCGCCTTTCCTTACTGTTCTAGAGGAAGAAAATATATAAAAAGAAATACTCATAACAGATACATAGTTCTTCTTAAGCAATGGAACAGTTAATTGGTAATACCAATAATTAGCATTTCCTGAGCCCTTTCAATGTGCCAGGCCCTGTTAAGACTCTTCCATGGACAATTATTTTAATGTTCACAACAACTCTTTGAGGAAGACACATCAGTCAGGGTCTAGTGAGGAGGCAGAAACCACATCACGTATTTTAGCAGAGAGAATTTAACAAGGAGAATTGCTAACTAGAGATTGAAGAACTAAAAACAAAAACAAAAAAATAGAAACGGAACAGGGAGGTAGTAATTACTGGAAGCAGCTATCACCACCAAAGCCAGGGGAGCAGATGGATGAGTTTATAATTATGAAAATATATAAGCTTGAAGGAGGGATCTTGTGGAGCAAAAGCTGAAACTTCTGAGGAGGAGGACACTGGGTGGCTGCTGCTAGTGTTTCTGAGGAGGCTCAATGAGGCTGTTTCTGCCTGTGCTTAGGAAAACTTAAATATATGTATATATAATAAATGAATCACTAGAATGAACTTCAACTCAGGGTTACAATATTACCAGTGTGGAGCTTACAACCAGAGGTTGTCAAAACAGTGATGTGTCCCTTCTTTTATTTCCAGTCTCTCAGACTCTCTCTAGTGACCCCTACCAAGGGGACAGAGAGCAAAGGAGATGTGTCCCAGACCCAACATCCCAGAACAGGGTACAGAAGGATGGGTTTGAAGCCAAGAGACAATAATTAAACCAGTGTCACAGGAGATGTAATTAAAAGCACACATCTGATGTGAGGAAGTTGAGGTAGCAGAGGTAACTTGCACAAGTTTTCAGAGCAGGTAAATGGAGAGCTAGGATGCACAGGCAGTCTGAGTTTACAGTTCCCTCCCTCATCCCTGGAACTACTGATGGTCACTATTTTCATCTTTTGGAAAAGGGATACAGCATCTTCCCATGGAAAGAACAATCCACAGAAGCCAGTTTTCCTTTCCAGGTAAGTCACAAGGTATGTGAATTTCATTGCTATTTCATGCTCTGGACCTCAGAAAGACCCCCTACTGAAACAAGATACTTGAATTAGGTAAATCCTAAGGCTCCTTTTAGGGTTTCTGTTGTTATTGTTGTTTTGTTGTTAATCCTCACCGGAGGTTATTTTTTCCATTATTTTTTTTTAGAGAGAATGCAAGGGAGGGAGGGAGAGGGAGAAAGAATGAGAGAGAAACATCAACGTCAGAGAGACACATCGATTGGTTGCCCTGATTGGGGCTGGGGATCAAATCTTCAACCCAGGTACATGCCCTTGGTTGGGAATCTAACCCACGACCCTTCTGTTCACGGGCCGACACTCTAACCATTGAGACACATCAGCCAGGACTCCTTTTATTTTAATAATCACTAAAATCACAATAAGAATCAGTCCATGAAAAAAAAACCAAAACCAATCTCTAAATTGCTTACAAATAATTTGTGATATGGGCTGTAGTAATCCCAGGCTACCAAATATTTCACAGAACAACTGTATTTGGAAATAATTACCCTTTTTTTCTTGTCAATAGTGCTCAGATTCATCCCTCATTTAGTTAGAAGCATTTAGAACATTTAGCCACAAGACAGACAGGTAATGGATAGAGTTTTCATATTTTCAAACTTATTAAATTCCTACCATGTGCCATGTTGTGCTAGATGCTAAAGACAGAAAGTCATGGCTCCTTCCTTCAATGATCTTATAGTGACCAGTCCAGGGACGCAAACCAGGAACAACTGTTGGGACTGTGATGTGCTATGAAAGGAGTCTCTGGACCGCAGGGGCACCTGCCAGTCAGGCCAGCGTTGGGAGAGAGTGGTTCTATGTCAGGGACACTTTCTTAGAGCCGGTGGCTTTTCAGTTGAGTTTTGAAAGAAAATATAAAAAGAGTCAAGTAAAGAAATGTGGTGCAGGATATAATCAGGATTGAGCAAATGCAGCATAAGGGTATTCAAAGCAGATAGAACTTTATAATTACTATTATTATTTTAAAAGGTACATTGAAAATAACAGTACACTTGGAAAGCTGCAAGCCATTCAGCATGGCTAGAGTGAAATGTGAGGCTGGAGTAGGTGGGAGGATGTCAATAGAAGGAGATAGTTGCATAGGTGGCAGCCAGGTTATTAAAGGTTTATATTTTGAGCTACTTAACTCTTTTTATATTTTCTTTCAAAACTCAACTGAAAAGCCACCTGCTCTAAGAAAGTGTCCCTGACATAGAGCCATTCTCTCCCAGCGCTGGCCTGACCGAACAATTGGCAGGTGCCCGTGTGGTCCAGAGACTCCTCTCATATCACATCACATTTGAGCTAAAGAGTCTGGCCTTTCTTCCCTGAAATACCCTGACACAATGGATTACTAGTGAGTAATGAAATGGGACAAGTCACTGGAACCTGCTATAATATGAATGAGCCTTTAAAAAGATCTATAAAACAAAATAAATGAAAAACAAAACAGAAACAAACTCATAGATGTAGAGAACAAACTGGTGTTGCCGGATGGAATGGGATTGGGGACTGGCTGAAAAATGTAAAGGGATTGAGAAGTACAAATTGGTAGTTTACAAAAGAGTCATGGGGATGTAAATATAGCATAGGGAATATAGTCAATAATAGTGTAATAACTATGTATGGTGCCAGGTGGGTACTAGATTTATCAGGGGGATCACCTCATAAGTTATATAAATGTCTAACCACACCTGAAACTAATATAATATTAAATGTTAACTGTAATTGAGTAATAAAAATTATGCTAAGTGAAAGAGGCCAGAATATTCTATAATTTCATTTATATAAAACTTCAAGAAAAGACAAATCAGTAGATAGGAAGCAAGTCAAAGGTGGTTTGGGTCCAAGTGAGACTGATGGCAAATAGCACTAGAGATTGGAAGGTAGATCCTGGGCTCAGGGTGGATGTTCGGATAAATTAGGATGCACAGCATAAAAAAGGGTGTGTGGAATGGAGTGGGTCCTGTAGCCCATGTGTCTTTATGCAGACCCATTCTGGCTCTCTAAATGCCCCAGGCCTCAGGCAGGATCAGCTGAGGACAGTGTTTCTGAATCCAGGTTTACACTCTCTGGTGCTTTTGGACACCAGCCAGCTTTGATAGGTGAGAAACACCTATCTAAAAGGAAAAGAATATGCTGAATTCAAATAGACTAAGGTTCAAGTTCTGGTGAAGCCACTTACTTCCAAGCTGCCTTTAAAAGTTATTTACCCTCTCAGAGCCTCAGGTTTTAATTTATAAAAATGACAATAATCTTACCCCATTCAGGAAACTGTTGTAAGTAACAACAGGTAAACTCTCCAGCAAATTGTATATCCTACACTTAAATAGATGGAGTTACTGGTACACATATGTTGATATATATGCGATTTGATATGTATGCTATTTTGTTGTATTGACAACAAGCTTCAAAACTTCATATGCCAAATTTGCTGAAGGTGTTAACATCATAGATATTTTTACACTTAAAAAAATGTCGAATTTCGTGCCAAAAAAAAGAGCATTTGCAGGAAGTTTTAATTCATTACTTTATTTTGAAGAAAAGTGCTGCTGAAAGTTATCGTATACTTCAGGATGCTTAGGGTGAACATGCTCCATCTCAAGATACTTGTGAACGCTGTTTAAACGCTTTAAAAGTGGTGATTTCAATATGAAAAACAAAGAACATCCAGGTCAACCGAAAAAGTTTGAAGACCAGCAATTACAAGCATTAATGGATGAAGATGCATGTCAAACTCACAAACAACTTGCAGAAAGATTAAATGTTGCTCAGCAAACAATTTCCAATCATTTACAAGCAATGAGAAAGATTTTAAAGGAAGGAAAATGGGTGCCACATCAACTGAATGAAAGACAAATAGAAAACCGAAAAGTCATCAGTAAAATGTTGCTTCATGGCACAAAAGAAAGTCTTTTCTGCATTGAATTGTGACTGGCGATGAAAAGTGGATTTATTCTGAGAATCCCAAATGCACAAAATCATGGGTTGATCCAGGTCAACTGTCAACATTGACTACAAGGCCAAATCGCTTTGGAAAGAAGACAATGCTCTGCGTTTGGTGGGATCAGGAAGGTGTGGTGTATTATGAGCTTCTAAAACCAGGTGTAACTGTTAATACTGATCACTACCGACAACAAATAATCAATTTGAACCACACTTTAATCGTAAAACAACCAGAATGGGCCAGAAGACATGCAAAGTAATTTTGCTTCATGATGACGCACCATCACACACTTCAAAAGCAGTTAAAGACACGTTAAAAGATTTGCCTGGGAAGTATTAACCCACCCACCATATTCACCAGACCTTGCTCCTTCATATTACCACTTGTTCCAATCGATGGCACACGCACATTCTGAGCAGCACTTCAAAACGTATGAAGAAGTGGAAAATTGGGTCTCTGAATGGTTTGCCTCAAAACAAGAAAAGTTTTGAGATGCTATCCACAAATTACCTGAAAGATGGGGGAAATGTGTAGCTAGTGATGGACATGACTTTGAATAAAGCACTTTTGATGTTTCTCTTGAAATTATCGTGTTTTCTTTGATTACAAAAATCTGCATTATTAACCAGTACACCTGGTACACGTTAAGTTTCTGTGTCAACATTATTATCATAACTTCCCAGGCCTCAGCTGTCTCATCTGTAAAGTGGTCCCAGCATATAGGGGTTCCTTTCCAGCTCTAACATTCTATATCACTGTCAGATCATCAGCTAAATGTGAAATTTCCCAGAATGTTTTATGTGTGCAAGGCTCTCACAGAAGTGCTTCCCCAAAAAAGGCTCAATAGAATTGCTCATTCTTTCCACACTGGCTTATCTGGAGCCTACATTCAGGTTATGTGGTGTTTGTGGGGCAGGTATTGATCCAGCCTAACAAAGCAAGACCACCAGGGGAGTGCTCCAGCCTGATGGAAACTCCGGTATTCAGAGAAGACAGAAGGCAGGGCCTCCTGTAATTTGAGCAGCTCAAGAGTTGTGCTCTGGACAACATGCCCCTTGGATCAGAGTGAAGTACATGCATGCATTACCAAAAGCTATTCAGGTGAGGGTTGTATCTTCTTAAAATAACTCATGTATAACCCTATTTAATGATTCTTTGACTTCCTCCCACTGATCTTGCCTTTGTTAACTAGCTCCATGAATACAAGTCACTTCCCAGTCTACACCAGGAAGGTGGAAGACAGGAGTTTGAATAGAATGGATTCATTCTTTACTTAATCATGCACCAACTGACCTTTTCCTATTCTCATTACTCCAATTCCTAAGAAGGAACATGTTCTATGGAACAATTAGCCTTCTCCTCTGTCTGTTTTATATTTAAGGGACTCAGTTTTATAACCACTCTGTAAGAAATAAACTGCTCCCCATTCTCTGGTCAACTAAAGACGAGAAAGTGGATTAAATTTCTCAATACAGAACAGTCCCAGCACAAATGACACTGCCCACACCATTTTCTGTTCCTTGACACACACGCAGAGCTTCTGCCACATTACTTGAGTCTTCAAGGGGAGGCCACGCTGGTTCTGAGGCAACCATTATTCTCTGATGAAAAGCTCCTGTGACCTCCACCTCAGGCATTAGAAAACTTATCTATTTCTCACCTCATTCTTCAAAGGAGCGAGCTAGCTTTGGAACCTAGCAGGTAAGAAGTTAAAATGCATTCCATTTAAAAAATAGTGTGTGTGTATTTTTTGTAGGAGAAATTGTCTCTTCGCCTTCTGAACTGACCCACCTTGTTAGAATGAGAACACATCAGAGGCACAGATTTGAAGACTAGCCATTGAAATCCAGGAGAAAATGAGGGAATATGGGAAGTGTGGCCTTGGAGGTGTAAGTCAAAGTAATTCTGCATAAGTGCTGCATAATTGGTAATGAACCACTTACAGGTCTTGCAAAAGTGCTAATAAAATGGCTGCTTTCTGCTGCACTGACTATTCAGCGATTGTTAAAATGTGAGCAATTTCACTTTTAAACTTTATTCACCGATAGCACCTAATTATTTTTATTTTGGAGTTAGTGAAAGCACCCTGCAGTGCCAGGGGCTACCTTATGCAGAATGATGAGGTTGACAGTTAGTCAATCTCTAGCACCTCCAATGCCCACTTTTTAAGGCTGTTTTTTGTTTTAATTCCATTTATTCAGTCACTCCCCATCCTTCCTCATATACCAAGATCTTCATGTTCTTTCCTTCTATCTTCATCAAAATCTGATTTCAGAAAAGACCTGACAAATTCAGTTTTACTAAAATGCTTATCATTAGCAACTGTTTTTAAATTATATAGGTATTTATGTTTCAACAAGAACTTGAATCTTAGGCCACAACAGTCATTGGTAAAGAGGGGTGAATATCAGAACCACGTGTAGAGTCATGTCAGTGTATACTTTCAGCCTCCTGCTCTGAGATTCTAATGCCAGAGGTTTGACCAGGCCATGTCTGGCCTGGGAAACTGTGTGTGAGTGTGTGTGTGAGATGTGTGAGTGTGTGTGTGTGTGTGTGTGTGTGTGTGTGTGCGCGCGCGCGCATGCTTAGGTGCTCACAAACCTCCAAAAGTGATTCTGATGCAGCCCTTCAGTGGTAAATCTCAGACAAATGGATGGAGATCCAAAGGCAAACTTTCTATCATTAATCAGTGGTTGCAGCAACTTTGGCTGGGCAGCAGATGGTGCTTTGACATCCCATCAATTAAAGAACCATTTCTTCTATCTGCATGTTCGACTAACTTGCTAGATAAAAGAAAAGACAAATAGATTACAGATAGACAGACACACTCCAGCAGGTGTTTCTCCAAGTAGTTCAGAGCACATGCATTAGAATCTTCTGGGGTAGTGTTTAAAATGAACTTTCATGGGCCTTGCTTAGAACTTGATTCAGAATATTTGAAGGCAGAGCTCAGAAATATGACTTAGAAAAGATACTCTTTTGGCAACTTAAGTTAAAGAACCTTAATCTAGTGTTAATGGTTTTCTCAATAATTATTTTATGTTGATTATAAAGAAAGCATAAATCATATAATGGTCATCCAAAGATAGCCTAATGCTAATATTTTAATATAATTTCCCTCTCAGTCTTTTCTTGTATCCCATATATAAAACTTTATATCTATTATCATGTTAATACTATTTTAGAAACTTTCCCCCCTATCATTGGATAGCTTGCAAAAGCTGTAATTTCAATGGCTATGTATTCTTTCATTAAATGAATATCATGCATTTCACTAAATTAACCCCCATTATGGATATTTAAGCTGATTTTCCATTTTTGCTATTATAATAAACAATAATATAAAAGTGTCATATATATATATATGTATGTATATATATATACATATACATATGTATATGTATATTTATATATGTGTGTGTGTGTATATATATATGTGTGTGTGTGTATATATATATATATATATATATATATATATGTTTGTTTTTCCTCTAAATCCTAGGAAAAGAATTGCTGGGTAAAAGGTTTTGATAAGTATTGAATGTTTACCCTTGGGCTAAAGCAATGTGGTGAACTGCTCTTTGTAGTCAGACTATCAGCAAGATTTAAGTATAGGTGATTGGAATCAAACCAGGATTTTCTGGAAGGACAAATTATAGTACTTACTTTAAACTCCAAGCAACTTACCATGGGCCTAATGATGGCCCTGCCAGACTGCAGCTCAGGAGAGTACTTTAGGGTGGCCAATTGTTCTGGTTTTCCTGGGACTAAGAACTTTCCTGGGATGCCGAACTTTCAGTGCTAAACCCAGGGAAGTCCCCAGCAAATCAGAATGGTCGGTCACCTTCGTTGCAATATAACCTTTTTAGCCACAAAACTTTAGCTGAGTTTGGTGTGAGTATAACGATGTAATATGAAACAGTAATCATCACTATGCTTTTCTTTCACATTTTCTCCACTGGAACACTGAAGAGACTCAGGTAGAATTGCTAACATGTTATAAATTATAGCCCTAACTGGTTGTTCAGTGGTTAGAGCGTCAGTCCAAAGACTGAAGGGTCAGGGGTTTGATTCCAGTCAATGGCACATAGATGTTTTGCTCTCTCTGTCTCTCACCACCCCTCCCACTCCTTTTAAAAATCAATGGAAAAAATATCCTAGGGTGAGGGTTAAAAAAAAATTGTAGAACAACAGAGGCAAGTTGAAAGAATTAAATTAGGACCCCAGTATAGCCACTAGAGGCAGCAACACTGCCCACTTTATCTCCAAGCCCATCTGGAATCTCTGCTGCAATAACAATGGCCCTTGAAAAGCCACTTGGCTGCATCTTATTAAGAAGAACTACTTGGAAGAGTTTGCAAACTCACCTCTTCTCCTTAGTGGCCTGCTGGCTTCTCAACTCATTTAAAGCTAGTTCACTTCTCATCTGCCCTTTATATAACTAAAAATTCATTAATGCCAAGCAATGAGGTAGAGATCTAACTTATAATAAAAGAATTAATTTGCAGGGGGATGGAGTTACTCCAGAGACTTCCCCTAATGCACAGTGCAATGCCTTCATTTTAATTAAGTGTGATGGTCAGGACAGGGGTAAATGCTCTCTTACATTCTGCCTAACACTCCAGCACGTTACAGAGAGTATTATCTCTTTTCAAGTCAATAATGCCTGAATGTCAAAAAACAAATAGCATAACATCAGTCTTTACCCCTGCCTCTACTTTCATATGACTATAAGATCACACAGGTGGCGCAGTGTATTGATGATCAAAATAATATGAATTCTCAATTATGAAGATAATGGAATGTATATGTTATGTTCCAGTTATATTGAAATTTTTTCAGAACTGTATCTGTTCATTACTGACAAGCAGCTTTCTTGCATTTAATTATTTGAAGCAATTGTATACATTTAGAAGAACTTTAAATAGTATTGAATAAAATCTGGTTTAATTTATAATCTCATCTTTACTTGGAGAAAATGAAATGTTTTATTTTGAAAGCTAACCCAAGTCATTCCTTCACTAAATATTAATTGATCATCAAAGGTATGGGTCTGGTGATAGAACAAACACTCCTCCCTCAGAATTTTACAGTCTGGTGGGGTTAGGGGGGTCAGGGAACATATGATCAATAAAGAATGGTAAGAGGACCAAAAAATAGGGTAAGGAGCTACTAATTGAAATGGCATAACAAGGGAGAGCTTCATTGAGGTGGTGGTGCTTAAACAAAGCTGATTGGTGTGAGGTCTGAGCTGTATAAATATATGCACAGGCAAAGGGCAGCATAAGAGTAAAGGCTCTAAGGCGAGAACAAACTGAATTGAGTGAAGGGACATGAGAAAGCCTTTGGGAAGTTTAAGAGCAGAGGAATTGTTTTATTTAATCCATATTATCTAGGGAAGCATCGCTCTGCCTGCTGGGGCAGACTGGTCCTTAACATTTCATAGAACTAATATGTCTGAAAATATCTTCATTCTTTCTTCCCAGTTAAATAATTCTGCTGGGTGTATTAGTTTTCTATTGCTGTGAAACAATATCTTAATAGCTCAAAACTTAACCCTTTGCACTCGCTTGCTTTTTTCTCAAGCTGCTACCGATGCTAACCATGTCGAGTCACACTCGACATCTGAGTGCAAAAGGTTAATAGCTCAAAACAACACCCGGTTTCTGTAGGTCATGAGTCTGGGCTGACTAGCTGGGTCCTCCCAGGGCTGCAGCCAAGGTGTTAACTTGGGCTGCAATTTCATCTCAGGCTTAACCAGGAAAGGACTGGCTTCCAAGCTCACACAGGTTATTGGCAGAATTCACTTCCCTGAACTTACAGTACTGACAGCTTCCGTGTTTTTTGTTTGTTTGTTTTTGTTTTTTTGGGTTTTTTTGCTGACTGTAACTCCAAGAAGTTTCTTGTCACATGGGGTTTCCCCACATGGCTGCTTGGTTTTACAAAGCCAGCAAGAGAAAAAGAGACTCCAATAAGACAGTCTCTACAATGTTGTAGGACACAAGCAGGCAACCATGCACATCTTATCACCCTGTTCTGTTGGTTAGAAACAAGTCACGAGTCCTACCCATTCTGAAGGGAAAGGCATCACTCAAGGGCGGGAACACCAAGAGGCAGGGACCATGACGGCCACCCTGCCTGTCCACTGCCCTGGCTATAGAATTCTGGGTTAGAAATAACCTTACTTAGAACTTTGTAGGCATTGCTCTACTCCTGTTTAACATTCAGCATTGCTGTTGCCATTTTGGTTTTCATTTTATGTGTATGTACTGTTTGGGGCCAACTCCCTTTGGGAAGCTCCTCGGCTCATCATTTTAATCCCTGGTACTCTGAACTCCTGTGATGTTTCTAGATATGGGTTTTGATTTGTTCATTTTTTAATCATCATCCTGGGCATTTGGTGAACTCTTTAAATCTAAGACTCAAGTCTTTGTCATCTTCTGTAGAATATGTTAATTTTTTTTCTTTGATTAAAGTTTCCATGAACCTCTTACTATTCTTTAACTGCCTTTGTTTCTTGGATACATTATATTCTCTTTGAGATGAATGATATTTTTTGAAGTTTTTTTTTGTTTTGTTTTCTGCTTTCTCTATTGTTTTTTTTTTTCCCCCTGCTCAATTCTTTTATTGATTTTGGGGCCTGGCTTAAGGTAAGCTACCTTGAAAGAAAAAAAAAAAAAAGGTAGCTATTATTTTCAATATTATTTCAAGGTAAATATACTAATGACATTAGAACAGTAGCTGAATTTTGTACTTAAAAATAGCATATTTTTAAAATGTCTTCATATGCCACTCCTTTGGCTGTATAATCTGGATCTTGTCTGTGCTCTCTGTACTCTGTCACTAATAAAGTATTTATCAAATATGAGGTCATCCATTAGTTTCTATTTCCCAAAGAAGTGAACCATTTATTTAAAGATTGAAATAATATTGTCCAAATTATTTACAAAAATTCTTACATAAAAGTCCCAAAGAACTCCAAATGCACCTATTGAAGTAATACCATATTATTATGATACTGTTTAAAATAAGAATCTTGTGAATTGAGGCATAAGAAAATTCTGTTTACACGGATTCTCATTTTAAATGTGAGAATTTACAATAAAATTTCTAAAATCTATAGATCAAGAGTTTATTATCTGTCATTTCACCCTGAACTTTCTTAACGAAAGCTACCCTCACGTGCCTTGCACATGTTCCTGCTGAGCCCTCACTCATGTGAAGTCTGAACTTCCTGTGGGCACCCAGCCATTCTCGGACAGTTCTGACTATGAGAAGGTATCTCCTTATGCTGAGACAAAAAATCTGTAACCTGGTTATGTCTATATATTAGGTCAATTTTTATCTGTTGAGACACATGTAATTACTCTTCTAAATATCATTCTTTCAAATGTTTAAAAGCAGCTGTTTTTAAGAGATCTTTTTGTATTCAGGTTAAATGTTTCCAATTCCTTTCGTATTTTTTATAGTAGAAGGATTTGAATGCCCCTTTTAAAAGAAGACAGTTGTTTTTTATGCACTTATTCCAGTTTGACGTAAACCTCTTAAAATCCATTCCTTAGGACAGATATAACTCTGTAGTTGTTCAGTTAGCATAGAGTATTTCTGTGCATTCCCCTCTGAATAATGCTATGCTTTAAATATTGCTGGGTGAGTCCACATGAACACTTTCCTTAATTAATTGATCCTAGCAGATGTTCTGTGACTCCACTCCATAATGTTAGCAAGGACAAAAACGAGAAGACCCAACATTTAGAAAAAACTAAGAAGTTATAAGTCAGTATTTTGAGAATTGTGTCTATAATAGTATGTCTCCAAGTACCACATTCCATTAATGCACTGAGCAAACCTGTTTAACTTAGTTAAAACTCATTTTACAGTGCACAACACTGATGCACTCGATACCTGCATAATATAGACAGAATTCGTGGATGTTCTAAACTTTCCACCCACCCATTTTTGCCTCTATTTACTTAAGATCATACCACCCAAGCAGATATGCGCCAATAGATCATTGAAAATAGCCTTATCAGATTTTCCTTAATTGTCACGAGGATATCTTACAGACCTCAGTTCAGAAAGAGTATCAATGATTTTTGTATGCCTTATCAGGTAATTTTCTTCCTTACTCTTCACAGAAGAAAACTGAAATTTTCTGACCTAAATTGCCTTTACATATTTACTTTGGATTATCACTGCATGTTGTATTGTGTGGCTGTTAAATGACTATGTGATTTTATAAACTGTTTTCTTCTTTAAAAACTTTTTATTTTTATTGAATTTATTGGGGTGACATTGCTTAATAAAATTATATAGGTTTCAGGTGTACAATTCTGTAATACATCATCCTATTTATTGTATTGTGTATTTACCATCCCAAATCTCATTAAACTCATTTTAAAAGTTGGTTCTCTTAATACTTTCAGACAGAGAAAAGAAAAACAGACAGTGAAGGTAACTTTGTTTCAAACAGATTAACTTGAATTCCTTTTCAATCAAACGTGTCACAATAGAAAGGAAAGACTAATTCACAGAATCCTGGAGGATTACACATCAACATTGAATGGAAGTCCACTTCCTACACCCCTGAAATTTGAACTTATTACATTCCACTCACATTCCTTTCACGTGTAGGAACTATATGTTTCCTTACCTCTCAAACCCAGAGAGCTGCAACCAAGCCATGCTCCCTGTTTATTTATGATCCTGAACAGGCTAAGATGAAAAACACTGCATCCTTTAGGCTGTGGATGGCTGATCTTTGATCTTTACCTCCTAAGACAGTCCTTGTGCAAATTCCTCTGAAAGCACTTTCATGACCTGCTGAGCTCCCCTCTCATTCTATTTTAAAACACTTTGCTAAACTCCTTCATTTTTAATAGAATGTAACTGTTTCCACTTTGGACCACCGAAGGGCCAAAAGTTCTTCCCCCGTTCTTCCTGTTCTCACATCTGATTTCACATAAAAGTAAGACAAGTTAAATGGATGAGAGCAGTAAAATTCCACTGTACTCAGAGGAATAATGCCTCAGGCAAATGGAACTTAGAGGACAGCTTGGACATATAGTGTTTGTGAATCAGAATTGCTTGGTGGGTCAAATAATCGGGGTGTGAATTTATGGAGAAGAATCTGCATTTGTTAAGGGGAGCCTCGTTTTTCTCATTTTCATATCTCTACCACGGAGTCTCTAGTCTGGAACAGAACAGGTACTTGGTAAATGTTTGTGGAATGAAATTGCCTGCGTCGGAAAAGTAATTACAGTGCTGAATGACAGAAACGTGCCAAGGCTATGACTGAGGAATGTCGGGGATGCCTTCAGTTGGAAATCACAAGAGACACTGGATCTCTTTTTTTGAAATACTAGTCACATCATCATAGTAAAAATAGACTTACCACTTACTCAATAGAGTTTTCAAAGTGTTTTATATAGAGTTCTAAAACTGGTTTACACATAGTTTACAATTAATCCTCACAAGAACCCTGAAAGGTAAGTAGTATCATTTCTGTTCTCAGTTGAAACTGGTGACGTCCAGGTTCACATTCTTGCCCTACAGTCCCAAAGTCCAGGAGTCAGGATTAAGCGAAGTCCCTACTGACTCCCAAGCTGAGAACCTTCCCACAGCCCCGTAACAATTCACTGTTTCTCAGAGCATCTCACGGCATTTCTCTTATCTGGAATTCAAGCTGTTTCCAAAAGGGCAGCATTTTCCAAACCATCCTCCAAACCTCTCCACCTAACGGTACAAATGAATGAATTAAAACAGTAGACTCGTTGTCCTGAAATACTGTCCTAGAGAACGTCACCTATCTCATAAAAGTGAGGACTCAGAAAGGGTTCAGCAGACACCAAGGGAGACACAAGGTGGGAGGGAGGCTGCCGCAGAAATGAGAGTGAAATTTCTAGCTGAGAAAGTGCTTTTCTTTGTATCCTGTGTAAATGCACCCCTTTGCCTTCCTCATTGGGGACAAGAACTCCTTCCCTCAGTCTAGACATTTCTGTTAAGATACTGAGATGATTTTTCCTCTAAGTAAACTGTCTATTTTATTTTCTATACCAACTCCATAATCAGTTCCATTTAATGCCTCCATGATTCTGTAAGGGCAACAACAAAGCAATGAACTATTTATTTGTAAACATATATGTATTTTGTTCTAAAAGTAATCACCATATTTACATATTCATTAGAATTGCCACTCTACGTGAAATGGGGACAGTAGCTAATGGCATAATTTTAACTTTGTGGATGACCAGTTTTGCATAAACAAAATGAGATTATTAACATCTAGTCTGTACATCAAATCTAAGGAAGAAAGATGAAACACCTGTGTATTTCCTAAAAAAGTTATTTGAGGAAAACAAGCTAATGAGTAATGTCAAAAAGTAAATATTCCAAAACTGTAAATCAAAGCAAATATTCTAATTTGAATCCTTAGAAAAATAAGAGCTATTCCTTAGGGGGGAGGGGGGAGGAAATAGGCAAATCTCTAGAAAATCTAACTAATAAAAGAAGAGCACAAATAAAAATTGAATTACTAAAGGGCTACAATACACAAAGAGGATTATAAATCATAAGGGACTACTATGTACAAAAGTTTAAAAAACAGATTAAATTTAAATTTCTACTAAAATAGATGTAACCAATAATTCAGGAAGTAGAAGAAATTCTAAAGATACAAAAAATGATAAGACTATATTTTAAAGCAGTGTTAGTTTTACAAAATTGAGAGGAAGATACAGAGATTTCCCACATACCCGCTGCCGCCATACATGCATAGCCTCCCTCACTCTCAACATCCCTCACCATTTTTTACCACGCATGAACCTACACACCATAATCACCCAAATTCTCCAGTTTACCTTAGGGTTAAGTCTTAGTATTTTACATCCTATGGTTTTGGACAAAGTATAATCCATCAGTATAATATCATACAGAGTATTTTCACTGCCCCCCAAAAAAATTTCCTGTGCTCTACCTATTTATCTCTCTACCCTACCACCCCTAAAAATCATTGATTTTTTTTTTCTCCATAGTTTTGCCTTTTCTAGAATCTATACTAATAAAAGGGTAATATGCAAATTGGTCATGATGCCCTCACAGTAACAACCGAACAGCAGGCTGCGTGGGGCAACCAGGCCGGCAGGGGGGCAGTGAGGGGTAACCAGGCCAGCAGGGGGGGGGCAGTTGGGGGTGACCAGGTTGGCAGAGAGGGGCAGCTGAGGGTGACCAGGCCTGCAGGGGGGGGGCAGTTAGAGGCTATCAGGCTGGCAGGCAGAGGTGGTTAGGGGTGATCAGGCTGGCAGGAGGGGCAGTTAGGGGCAATAAGGCAGGCAGGCAAGTGAGCAGTTAGGAGCCAGCAGTCCCAGATTGTGAGAGGGATGTCCCAGATTGGAGAGGGTCCAGGCTGGGCTGAGGGGACCCCCTGCCCTGTGCACAAATTTCATGCACTGAGCCTCTAGTCCATATATATAAAAGCCTAAGTGACCCTTATGACCAAAAGACCAGAACAACTGGTCGACCAGTCGCTATGATGCACAATGACCACCAGAGGGCAGATGCTCAATGCAGGTGCTGACCCCTGGTGGTAAGTGTGCTCCCTTGGCCAGCCATCCTCTCACAGTTCCTCCCCCTGGGCTAGCTGGCAGAGGGAGGGGCTGCGGGAGGTTGGTTGCCAGCCCCAATCGGAACTGGGCAAGATGGCCCCAATCAGCCTGATTGCCGGCCAGGCCGAGTAACCCCACCAATGCACAAATTCATGCACCAGGCCTCTAGTGTCATATAATTTGAAATCATACATTATGTAGGCTTTTGATATTGACTTCTTTCAGTTAGTCATATTCATTTAAGGTTTCTCCATGTATTTTTATGGCTTGATAGCCTGATTCTTTTTTAGTGCTGAATAATATTCTATTGTCTAGATATACCACAGTTGATTTATCCATTCACCTGCTGAAGGACATTTTGGTTGTTTCCAAGTTTTAGCAATTATGGACAAAGCTGCTATAAATATCCAAGTATAGGTTTCTGTGTTTAAATAAGTGTCCAACTCATTTGAGAAAATACCAAGGAGCAGACCTGCTGGGATAAATGGTAAGAATACAGGCATACCTTATTTTATTTTATTTTATTTTATTTTATTTTATTTTATTTTATTTTTAAATATATTTTTATTGATTTCAGAGAGGAAGGGAGAGGGAGAGGAAGATGGAAAGATCAATGATGAGAGAGAATCATTGATTGGCTGCCTCCTGCATGCCCCCTACTGGGGATCAAGCCCACAACCCTTGCATGTGCCCTTGACCAGAATTGAACCCGGGACCCTTCAGTCTGAAGGCTGATGCTCTATCTACTGAGCCAAACCAGCTAGGGCCAGGCATATTAGTATACTTCACTTTATTGAATTTCACAGATGCTGCATTTTTACAACTTGAAGGCAAGACCCTCCACTAGCAAAAAGATTATGATTTGCTTTATTGAGATACTTTCTGTATAGCCACGGTCTGGAACCCAACCCACAATATTTCAGAGGTGTGTCTCAATGTTTAATTTTATTTAAAAAAAACAAACAACAACAACAACAAAAAACAAAGACAAAACACACACACACACACACACACACTCACACACACAACACACACCTCCAAATTGTCTTCCAAAGTGGCTGTACCCTTTTGCATTCCCACCAATAATGTGTTAGAGTTCCTGTTTGCTCCACATCCTTGCCATCATTTGGTGTTGTCAGTGTTCTAGAATTTTGGCCATTCTAATAGGTGTGTAGTGTTGTTTTAATTTGCATTTTTCTGATGGCATATAATGTGGAGTATCATTTCATAAGTTAATTTTCCATCTGTACATCTTTTTTTAAAATATGTGTTTTTCTTGATTTCAGAGAGGAAGGGAGAGGGAGAGAGAGGTAGAAGCATCAATGATGAGAGGAAACCATTGATTGGCTGCCACCTGCACACCCCACACTAGGGACAGAGCCTGCAACCCAGGCATGTGCCCTGACCGGGACTCAAACCCTGACCTCCTGGTTCATAGGTCGATGCTTAGCCACTGAGCCACGTTGGCTGGGCTGTACATCTTCTCTAGTGAGGTGCCTGTTAAGGTTTTTGGTCCATTTTTAAATTGTGTTAGTTTTCTTATAGGTGAGTTTTAAGAATTCTTTGTATATTTTGGATAATAGTCCTTCATCTGATTAGTCTTTTGCAAATATTTTCTACCAGTCTGTGGCTTATCTTCTAATGTTCTTAATATTCTCTTTCTCAGAGCAGAAGTTTTGAATTTTAATGAAGTGCCTTATATATCTGGGATAAATCCCACTTGTGGTATAAATACTGTCTTTACTTAAGATCATACAATTGGATGCAATTTGCTAATGTTTTGTTGAGAAATTTTTTTAGGATCTCTGTATTCATGAGAATTATGGGTCTAGATGGTCTGTAGTTTTCTTGTAATGTTTTCATCAGGTTTTGGTATTAGGGAAATGCTGGCCTCATAGAATGAAATAGGAAGTATTCCCTCTGCTTCTATCTTCTGAAAGAGATTGTAGAGAATTGGTATAATTCCTTTCATAAATATCTGGTAGAATCCACTAGTAAACCTATTTGTGCCTTTTGCCTTCTGGTTTTGAAGGTTATTAATTATTGATTAAATTTTCTAAATAGATATGAGCCTATGCAGTTTGTCTATTTATCCTTGTGTGAGTTTTGGCAGATTGTGTCTTTCAATGAATTGGTCCATTTCATCTATATCAAATTTTCATTTTCTCTTCATTTTTTAAGCCTATCAGCTATACTTAATTTTTTACTTCTATTAGTGGCTGCCCTAGAGTTTTCAATATATAAGGTGGGGCAAAAGTAGGTTTACAGTAATTCATATGGAAAATAATTAATAAATAATAATACAAGAATAAACTCTGTTTCATATACTCATAACTATAAACTTACTTCTGCCCCACCCTGTACATTTACAATAATTCAAGTTCACTTCACATAACACTATACCACTTCACATGCAGTGTAAGTTCCTTGCAATAATAAAATAATCCCGATTCCTTCCCTCTATCCCTGTGTCACTGCTGTTATTCATTCCCCATACATATAAGTATGCATAAGCATATATGTTGTTGCTATTATTATTTGAAGAAATTATTATGTTAGACCAATTAAGAATAAGAATAATAAAAGTTTTTATTGTTACCTTAACTTATCCCTTCTTTGATGCTCTTCCTTTTATGTTTATCTGAATTTCTGACCTATATTCTTTTCCTGCTCTCTAAAGAACGTAACATTTTTTGCAAGACAGGTCCATTGGCAACAAACTCCCTCAATTTTTCTTTTGTTTGAGAAAGTCTCTCTCCACTTTTGAAGCATAATTTCACACAGTAAAGAATTCTTGGTTAGTGGGGTTTCCCTCAAAACTTAAATATTTCACTCCACTCTTCTTGCTTACACCCTTTCTGAGAGGAGTTGGATGCAATTCTTATCTTTGTTCCTGTTGAAGAAAAGTGGCTTCTTACAGAATTTTTGTCTTTATATTTGATTTTCTGTAGTGTGAAAATGATATCCCAAGTGTAGTTTTTTAAGGTATTTAACATGCTTGGCTTTCTCTTTGCTTTCTGGATCTGAGATTTGGTGTCTGACATTAATTTGGGGGAAATTCTCAGTCATTATTGTTTCAAATATATTTTCTGTTTCTTTTTTTTGTTGTTCTTGTATTCCTATTACATGTACGCTATAACTTTTGTAGTTGTCACACAGTCCTTGCATTTTTCAGTCTGGATTTTTCAGTCTTTGGTATGCTTTTCTGTTTTTGAGAATTTTATTTATATACCTTCTATCTCACAGAATCGTTCATCTGCTGTGTCCACTCTATTAAGAAGCCCATCAAAGGCATTCTTCATTTTTGTTATGGTGTTTTTTTACCTCTACTATTTCTTTTGGGTTCTTTCTTGGGGTTTCCATCTCTCTGCTTACATTGCCCATCTGTTCTTTATGATGTCTACTTTATGATACACATTGTTCTGAACAACTATGATTCACATGTTAAGGACTCTAATTAGAGCCCTTAGCATGTGAATCATAGTTGTTTTACATTCTCGGTCTGATAGTTTCAATATCCTGCCACGTCTGATTCTGATGCTTGCTCTGTCTCTTCAAATTATGCTTTTTGCCTTTTGGTATGTCTTGTAATTTTTTCTTGATGACTAGACATGATGTACTGGGTAAAAGAAACCGCTGTAAATGGGCCTTCAGTGATGAAGTGGGGAGGTGTAGGGAGAGGAAACATCCCATAGTCCTGAGATTACTTCTCTGGTCGTTTGGTGAGCCAATGCCTCTGGATTGTGAGCAACTGTTTCTTGTTGTTTTCTCCCCCTTGAGGTGGGACAGGATGGCTACACTGGGCTGGGGTTGTCTCTAGGTCAGTTAGGATGTGGAGGTGCCTCCAGTGGGTTAGGCCCTGGCTAACAAGGTTACAATGAAGAATAGAACGCGCTATATTCCAGAATGCTTCCTTACCCCCCATTCCCCACCAGAAGCCCAAGGCATTTTTTCCCAATATTTACTGTGGTTATCTTGTTGAGCTCCTAGAGGCAAATCTCACAATATTATGGGGGCCTCTATGACTGGAACTTTTAAACTCTCAGAGATTTCTGCCCTGAGCCTTCAGCAGCTCATTAATTATAATTCAGGTTTCCCTACTTTCTCATCGGTTCCTGCAAAAGTGTCAGCTCATGAGTCTGTCCTTAGCTAAGCCAGGACTCCCTGTTTTTGCCTGTTGCTCTCTCCAATCTTGGGGGCAGCAGTTTGCCATGTGTTCTCATGTCTCTTATGGATCTAAGAAGAGTTGTTGATTTTATTTATCTGTTCAGCTTAAGGTTAGAACAGAGCAGTGACTTCCAAGATCCTTATGTGCAGAACCAGAAGCCAGAAGACAAAAACGAAATTGTTTTACTTAACAGAGAGTAATTATAAAAATTAATTTTACTGGTGAGTTCCCTCAAAGTTTCAAGTAACATCTAATTTCAACACCACACGAATTTTGGCAGAGTGTTGGGAAAAAATGGAAAGCTACCAAGTTCATTTTATAAAGCCAGCATAATGCTGTTACAACCTCACAAAAGTATCACACAAAAAGATAATTATAGACCCATTTTGTGTGTAAAAATAGATCTGAAAATTCTAAACAAAAACTAGCCATAAAATTCAAGCATATATTGGTGGAACATCAAGTTCTGAAAAAATAAGACTTTATCTTATAAATATGAGGATCATTTAATATTAGGAAAATCCATTAATGCTACATTTCAAATCAATCCGCCAATTAAGAAAAAACATGTTATCTCAGTAACGAGGAAAATACAATGGTGAATATGTAAAATTCATTCTTCATTTTTAAAGGAGCCTCTTTTTAAAACTATGACTGAAAGTAGACATCCTTTTAATTATTTTTTAAACATCACAGCTTTACTACAAAATTTAACAAGCAAAAATCTATATTAAGTGAAAATTCCCACCCTTAACCACACCTGCATCTCAATCAATTTGTCCCTTCCCAAGAGAGGAGCACCAGCAGCAGACAGGTGTGCATCCTTGCAGAACTCTTTCATGAAGTAAATAAAGGGGCTGGTAGTTACACATACATATGTCTATAATAGGTTTCATTTTGTAAACAAAACTGTGCATACAGTTACAGAAACAGCATATTATCAAATTACACAGCAGCAACTATATTATAAATAATGCCACAGTATAGAAATATCCTGGCTCACTGACGAGAACAGGAGAATTGGTGATTTGAAGGGTAAACATACTTTAGGTGTTAAATGTTCCCACCTCTAGGAATATATCCTAAGAAACCCAAAACACCAATCAGAAAGAATGTATGCACCCCTATGTTCATAGCAGTGCAACTTACAATAGCAAGGATTTGGAAACAGCCCAAGTGCCCATCAGCAGATGAGTGGATAAAAAAACAGTGGTACATCTACACAATGGAATACTATGCGGCTGTAAAAAGGAAGGAACTCTTACCATTTACAACAGCATGGATGGACCTGGAGAGTATTAGGCTAAGTGAAATAAGTCAGTCAGAAAGATAAATATTACATGATCTCACTCGTATGTGGAATCTAATGAGCAAAATAAACTGATGAACAAAATAGATCCAGAGACATGGAAGCATGGAACAGACTGATGTATTTCAGAGGGAAGGTGGGGGAGGCCTGATTAACTGGGGAATAACTTATATGCATGCATGCATAGCCCATGGACACAGACAGTAGTGTGAAGGCCTGGGGTGGGAGCGGATGCAGGGTGGAGGGGCATCAATAGGGAAAAAAAAAACAAAAAACGAAGAGACATCTATAATACTTTCAACAATAAAGATACATTTTTAAAAAATGTTTCAAACTATTACCAAATCCCCTTACAAAAATTTTGTTTATTTAAACTCCCAGGTATGGTATGTGAAAAATTCCTTTTCCCCCAAATTCACAGTACTGGTTGGCTTCAGCCTTGGGAGAGGAAAAAATGATATTTCAGAGGATAGCTGTGAGAGACTCCTGGGCTGAAATCCAGTCATCTCTACTTTTGAGCTGATGAATCTGAACAAGTTACATACCTTCTATGTGCCTCAGCTCCTCATTTGTTGTGATGTTTAAGAGTTTATTCCTAAAAAGTTCTTATCATCATGCTTTGTGGGAGAGCTTCATATATACATAGGATGTTAACCTTTGCCTGCTATGTATGCTCTAATTTTTAATCCCTCTCTGTAATTTGCCATTTATTTTAAATTTTGGGTAATTTTCCGAGTACCAATTTTAACCTTTTTTACAAAGCTCTGTTTTTTCCTACATTGCTTCCAGATTTCATGTCTTTCTTGAGGAAACCTTAGCATCTCCTAAACTATATGTATATGTAAAGCTCTCATAGTTTTATTCTAATTCTTGTATAATTTAGTTTGTTTTATTTAGGTCTTAAATGCACTTGGTATTTTGTGTTTATGCGATACGACATAGAAATGTCTATTTTATGTTATATTCGTAGATAATTATTTCAACATTGTTTATTCATTTATTTGGCAGTCCATATTTTCCCATGGATTTGGAAAGCTGACATTGCTATGTATATATATGAATTTTATAGACACCCACACACATATATTTCTGGATAGTCTTTTCAGTAACAATGACTTATAGGGTGGGGCAAAAGGAGGTTTACAGTTGTTTGTATGGAAAATAATATAATAATTTATAAATAATAATGCAAGAATAATCCCTGTGTTTCGAGTACTCAGAACTGTAAATCTCTTTTTGCCCCCTCCTGAATTTGCCTTTCCTGCACAATGCAATACTTGTCAAAGTTATTACAGTTTATACACATTGAATCTTCATAGGGCAAGTGCCCTCTTTTGAAGTATCTCAACTTTAAATTATTCTTGAGCACTTCCTCTACCCGATGAACTTCAGAATCAGCTTATCAGCTTATATAAAAGTCCTCCTGCGATTTTTATTTGTAATGCACTAAATTTATATATTAATTTATAAAGAATTGATTTTCTTTGCAACTTTGAGTCCTTTAAACTAGGAATTAGTATGTCTTACCACTAATTAAAGCCTTTTTTAATGCTCTGAACTAAAGTGTTTTTGTGTGGTTTTGTTGTTGCTTGTTTGTTTTTAAATTTATCTTTATTGTTGAAAGTATTACAGATGTCCCCTTAAACTAACATGTTGTGATCTTCCATATATATATATATATATATATATATATATATATATATATATACATATATATGTATATATACATATATATATACACACACACATATATATGTGTGTGTGTGTGTGTATCTATCATGCACAATTGACAGGACCTATTTTCCATTTTCTAATGGGTCACTATTGGAAAATAGGAAAATCATTGATTGTTTATTCTAATATCTACCTCAAATCAAGAAATAGCTACCTCAAGTCAGAAAGTCAGAATATTTAATAGGGAAATACAAATGCACTCTCAATAACATTCAATAAACAACTAGCTAACTACCTCTATCACCATTACTATTTCACCTTTTTTTTACAAGTTCTGACCAAAGCAATCCTATATAATAAAGAGCTAATATGCAAATTGTCATCATGCCCTCACGCCTTTGCGCCCACCTCCCACCTCGGCACTGGGGGACCTGAAGCCATGCCCCCTGCCCCAGTGCTGGGCTGGGGGACCTGAGGCTGCTCTGGAGGACCTAAGGCCATGCCCCCTGGCCTTTGGGGCTTGATGGAGGACCTGAGGCTGCGGCCCTGCCCTGCAGGGCTTGATGGGGGTGGGGCTAGCTGGGTCTGGGTCTCGTGCGATTTCAAGGTGTGCACGGGTGGGCAGGGACTTGACTCTGGGTCCTGTGGTGTGCCCCAGACTCTGACAGGAGGGAGATTTTCATATACATTTTACTAATTTTCTTTCATCTCTGACACTTCTATTATAGAGAAAGGGCAAATAGCAATATTAAAATATTTCTTCTAATTAATTCCCTTTTAATGTGCACAAATTTTGTGCACCGGGCCACTAGTAAAACATAAAATAGGAGGGAGGAGTAAAATTCAAATGAAGGTATCTGGGTAAGGCCCCCTTCTATATGTGAGCAGGTTGTCCAGTCAGGGCTCCAAGCCAGAGGTGAGGAGGGGCTGAAATGTACTGCATCCTCCGGGGTGGGCTTGCATCTGCCCTGAGGAAGAAGCACTCAGTTCTACTTCTCACAGAGGCTCTATCCATGCACCAAACCAGCCACCCATGTAGAGATGTCTACCTACGTAAGGGATTTTCTTATTCTGTTTTTTCACAAAGGTGACTTACAGGCTAGCACAGTCCTAGAACTGAGAAAACAAATTATTATTATTTTCAGATGATATGAGTACTTAGAAAATCCAAGAGAATTAACTTAAAAGGTATTTCCATTAATAAAATAAGTTTGAAGTCATTGGAAACAAGATCTATAACTATTTACATTTATATGTAGACATATATATTGCAGTCAGCAAAATGTTCAAATATGTCATTTTAAAAAAATCATTCACAATAGCAACCCGAAGCACCAAGTTCCAAGAAATATATTTAATAAAGAACAGGAGGGACTTAAGTAAATTAAATTGTATAAGACTGCTGAAAATATAAAAGAGGGTTTGAGTGAGAAAAAAATGATAGCATTCTATGTATCTGAACAAATATTGGAATATCTTAATGGTAAATGGTAGCAAAATAAAACAACACAAAGGGGCGATTTTGAAAGGCCAAGGCCCAGTGCTGCTTTCCAGACAGCTCTCGTCTCCTTCCATTCTTACCCAGTGTCTCTTGACACCCCTGGTTACAAATGGAGCTGAGGAGGCCACAGAAGTTTCAGGTCTGAGTGGGACTGGGATAAGAAAAATGTTGACCAAGATAATGGTTTCTCAGCTGGCCCTTTGAACTTAATTTGAACTCTTACATTTAGAGAAATGAGAACAAAAACTATTTGTCATGACCGACTTCGTGGACATCTGTGCAAGACGTAATGGTTAAAAGTTAATATCTCTGAGTCTCTGGAATAAGCACAGCTGCCCATACATCATGGTGTCCATGCGCAGAGCTCAGAGGGAGTGAGGGGGCACTTCTCAATGTCTGAATGGGTGCCTGCTTGGCATCAGCAATCTGGAAATGCTGAGAGAAGTGGAGATGGCACCGTTGGCAAGAAGGGTGTTCCTATGTTGAGAAGAGCCAGCAATGGAGGAGACTTCTCGAAGTAGCTTTCCCAGCTGTGGTTAGTGCCGTGAGAGGACGTGGAGATGGCATCCTTCTGCTTCGGTTTTGCTGTACTAAGTAGAAGTAGAGAAACAGTGGAGGGAGACTTCACAGACTTGGGAACATGACCAGAAGGGCAGAGCAGGGAAGGAAGAATGTAGGTCAGGGTTTCTGACCTCAGCGCCATTGACATTTGGGTTGAATAATTCTTTGTTGGTGGGAGGAGTGGGCAGCAGAGACTGTCTTGTGACTGTCAGTCATGTAACAACATCCCTGGACTTCACACATAAGATGCCAATGGCACTCCCACACCCTATCCCAACAGCGAAAACCAAAACGTTCTCCAGACATTGCCTCGTGTCTCTGCATGGGTGAGGAACCAACCCAGCTAAGAGCCACTAATGTAGATAGATTGATGAGGAGCCAGACTGAAACACTGAGACAGGAGTTTCGGGCATCTCAGCAACAAATGAGGGCGGGGCTTTGATAAATTCTAATTTTGATGTATATACATTTCTGCATAGATTCATGTCACAATGGGCAAGTATCTATGCCTCCGCACTATGTTAAAGATGTTGTTTAATGGGTTAGGATAAATGAATGACTTTTATTACCTTGTACATTTCTTTATATGATTTGTCTACATTTCTATATTGTTAAGTTTTTAAAAATAAACATGCACTACCTATATTCATTTAGCCGTTTTTGTGGGGAGTTTCTTTTTGCCTTTTTTGTGTGTTTTTTTGTTTTTTGGGTTTTTTTTGTGTGCCTCCAATGTGTCAAGTAGACTAACGAGGATAGAGACTTGGATTGGAAATTCCAGGGGGGGGAAGTACACAGACCATAAACAATAAGCATAATAAATAATTATCAAACTAGAAAGGGGTCAATTCCATTTATAAATACAGTAGCAAGGTGATGTCTTTAAATAAAAGTTGTTCTTAACAAATACAAAGAGGCCGAGCTGATGTGGAAGCACTCTGTCCTCCCTCACGACACTCTCTGCCATCCATTCTCCATCCCTGAGCACCACCGACCTTGGGAACAAAACGGCCTTTCTGTGGGTGCCTCCGTTCAGCTGTCTGTGGAGCCCCTGAAGGCCTCTGGGAGCTTCTCATGCTCTGATGATAATTGACCTTCAACCACTTTATCAATAGCCCTCACAGTCATTAGAATAGACACAGGCATCTATTTCCTAAAACCCTGAGAGTTCTCATGGTCATTTCATTACCTGATGCACAGAAAGCTGGACCTCCTGCCAGGATAGCTGGGGCAAGGCTACACAAGGCCCTTCAGGAAGGCTGGGGCGTGGGGGCAGAGCCTGTGCGTTGTGGCTGCCAGCTGGTTGCAACTTACCTTGCTGTGCACAGGGGTTACTAAATGATTCATTTAAATCCGAGACAAACACTCAACAAATGGGCAATGTATTCCCATGGTCTGGAGGAGAGGAAAAGATGATAGGTTTGCTGCTATCTCAGTAATTAGGTAGATCGGGCCTTAGGTAAATAAGACAGCTATCGTGCGGGCAGGCTCAGGAAAGGACAACCGCACCCCTTCTTTGCAGGACATACAGGAGAAGGAGCTGTTTATGCTTCATTTCCCTGGAGCCCATCACACAGAATTTGATAGTCTTTTTTGTGGCAGCAGCAAAACACATAGATTCGGGGGAACTTGGGTTAAACAAATTGTCTCATGGTGATACTTTTACCGAGAACCGACAGAAAGTCCTCTTCAGGATCTGCCCAAAGAACATCCAACTGAAAATATGTTTAAACATTTTCTATTGGTGCCAAATGAACAACAAGCAGAATAAATAAAATAAAATTGAGGCTTAACTTCATCGTTGCACTTGCTGAAACCATTTTTTTGTCAAGTGGCTTCAAGTACATTTGCAGACCTCAGAGAGGCCAAATCCAGGCTCTCTGTCTTTGAACGTTTTCAGTGGACAGCAAGGTCCTCATACGCATGAAGATGTCTTGTTTCTGGTAAACGCTAGTTTGAAAAAAAACCCACTGACTTTCCTGTGAAGACTTTGTATCGGTCTCTGGAGGCCAGCAGGGCAGTCGTCCAGAATTTCCTTGGCCGTCAGCACAAAGGAGGCTGCACATCAGTAACAAGGAGAAAACGGCAAACTTCAGCAAAAACAAAGACCTGTCCCGGCTTTAAAAGAAAGACAGGAAGAAAGAAAAACAGGACATATGATCACCTTAGTCGGCTGCCAAGTATAGGAAGTAGCTCCAAGTACTTTCTCATTTGCAATGTTCCATTGTAAATGAGAAACTATAATTACAGCTAGAAAATCTGGAGCGATAAATTCCATCGAGCCGCCCAGCATGGACGGCGGATGGGCAGTGGAGTGGAGGCCTTTGAGTGAAGACAGGTCTGGAGTCCGCCAACGGGCGGTCCTGTCAGCATCCTTCTCAAAACCAAACCATCTTTTTGTGAGCTCTGTAATGTGGGATCCAAACAGCGCTGAAAGCAAGAGCTGCTGAGGAGCGTGCGAGCCGGAAGAGAGCCTTTGGTGACGGTGAGGTGTCTCTGAACTGGTTTATGCCATTTGGTTTTGCTATAAAGGTTCCTGGTGGCTCTAAAGGAAGATGAAGTGGCTGTTCCCCAGGTTGCACAGGTGCTTTTCACGACGGGGTAGCAAGCCTGCCCAGGAGGGAGACCCAGGGAAGGCTGGTCCTTAAACCTGTTTCATTGATGTGGTAAATCCACAGGTTTGGGATCAGAATCAAGTTATACAATACATTTCCAACAAGTAGGCAATAAAACGTCACTTTATATTTTATATTTGTGTTCCATCTGCATTCCTTCTTTCTCATAGCTCTTGTTCTCAGCAATGAAACGAATTTAGTTGGGGGGTAGCCCTGGAGACTGGGAGGTTACCTTGGGACATGCCTGTTGGTCCTGTTGTGAAGAAATAGGTTGCCAAGCACGCTGGGAAGGATGCCATTGTCAACTCACAAACTTGGGTGAGATGAGGCTTTGAGAGCCATCTTTACAGCCTTTGCTTTTTTAAGGCCCAAATATTTGATGGAAGCTAAAGGCACATTTCCTTCTTTGTTCACAAAATATTACTCATTTCACTGGATATTGGAGATCCGCTGTAGCCTGTCCTTGATTTATTCATTCTGTGGAGAATGCTAAAAAGAGAACTCTACCATGAGACCTATTTCTTTTCTGCAGTTATGCTACAAGAAAACCTATGTGAAGTGTTTTGAGTATTATTATTGAGAGTATCTTGGGAGTTGGACAATTCCAGGGTATGTTCCTAATAGAATCAGCCTTCTGAGATTTCTTTATTCCTATGTGTCCCCACCTTATTATGTAGAAAATAATGTCAAAAGGGAGCTTGGCAATATCTGAGTACTGAACAAAATTATGTAAAATAAGGAGTTGTGACTCAGAAAAGAAAACTAGGTCACTTCATCCTTTGAAGAGGGCAGACTTGAAAACAGCTGATAATATCTACTCTGGTGACTTACAGAATTATTGATGGAACTGTTGATGACATTAAGAATGAGCATGATTAGATCGCAGGCGCCAGGGCTCTACCATAGACAGGCCTGGGGGTGGGAGGGATCTTCACAGAGAATCTCCTGCCACTTGCATCCTCAGGAAGGTTGCTTGGTACACAAGGTCGAAGTCCATCAAGAAATAAGGGACTGTCACCTATACTGCCATTTCTCAACTCATAAAATTGTATTGCTAATGGAAGGTGATAAAGCAAAAATAAAGGTGATAAAGGAAAAGGAGAGTGAAAATTAGTAAAAATTGATACCATTCACTTTTGCCTTTTTATAATTAAAATATTTAAATTGCCCAGCAGGAGGTAGACTTGTCCTGGAGGAGAAAAAATGCCTATTTTCATCCTGTAGATACTTTGCAAATGCCACGTGCAATTCTGTTCAAAGCAGTTTGTATTCAAATCAAACTCTTACAAACGGAAGTAAGAGGCATGGTAGGTCATCCCCCTCCCCCCGCCGCTAAGGGTCTCAGACCTCTCAGAGTGCATCTGCTTTAGCTTTGAAGCTTTTAGTTGGGAACCTGATAAGTAGGGTTACCATGAACTACAACAGGGTCTAGAAGAGGCGCAGCACTTTGGGAGGGGGGTATGTTGACCTTGAGTTGCCATTGGGACATCCCTGGGGAGATGCCCAGGAGGCAGTCAGAACTGCAAGTGGGCTGAGCCATCTGACTCTCCTCTCACCACTAGACCTTCTTCTGAGGCCCTCCCCCCAGCTCCTCAGGGCTTACTCACCCCAGGAAGGTACAAATTCCATAACAGTAATTTTGGGCATTTCGTGTAACCTATATTTCATTCAGACCACCTAAAATATAGCCTAAAATTGCTGAAAATCTTTCTTGCTTTTTTTTCCCCACATACTGCACTTCAAATAAGAAATTTAATCTTATTTATGTAGAGCATTTCACTGCAAAGTTGGTCTTTTAAAAAGATCCTCCATGGATATGATACATACATTAACCAATAAAAACAACAACTGTTAAATCATGAATCATCAGTAGAAAGGTTCTATTGTACTCAAAAGTACAATATTCTTAAATTACATATATTACCGAATCTTGGTTATTTCTCTTTCTCTCCCTCCTCTCCCTTCTCTCTCATGTATATGGATCTATACATGTATCTGTATCTATTTATATATCTATCTCTCTGTCTATAAAACTGATGACATCCAAATTTATTTTCACAAATACTATTACTTTGTTATTCATTAATATTTGAATGAATACTAAGTTGGGAAGAGAGATATAGTACCTTTCGAAGAGGCCCTTCTTAAAATGACAAGTGAATTTAGATAGTAGCTGTAGGAAGCAAAAGGCAGCATATCTGTATTGGGATTGAGTTGAACATTCTTTAGTTAAAGCTATTTTCATTTTATAACAAAAATCCTCATTGGGTTCTGTGGAGTGACCTGTGATTTCACTTCCTGGATGAAAATAGCTCAACTTTTAAAATTAACATATAAAATATGCAGCACAAAGCACTTGTTCTATATAATATAAGCACAATTGAGCTGCAACAAAGGCTTCATTATGTAGGCTGATTTTAGAAGATTTTTAGCTCCAGGGGACATTAGAGATTTTGAGTACATTTAAGCTATGTGGCATGACTGTCCTCAAATTTCATTTTCCAAGAATTATAGACCTAAAAGGATATCACTAGTTCACTTTTCATAATTAGCATTGGACTCTATTTTTGTTGTTGTTGCAGACATTTATGGTTAATCATATGCATAGTTGATAAATCCACCATTTCAAAGCACTGCAGCGTGAATTAATTGCTTCTTATGTGCTCTCTCAGAATCATAGCATCATTTTCCAAATACACAAACTCCTTTTAGCATCCTTGTATCACTGTGATAGTCTCCAAGTTGCAAAAGCCCTTTCCCAGACCACACAGATGCATATTTTTCTGTGTTTTAGACAACTCCAGTGAAGCAGCACAGGACGGAGAAACAAAGTAGAACCCTGAAAGTTCTGCTAGTGCACACGCCTTTGGGGTGAAGGCTTTCCCCGCCACTCTCCAGGGCTTGGCCCAGTCTCCCTATAAATTCTCCAGACATTGAGACTGCCATCGGGTCCCTTGAGTTTCTCCTCTGGCTCTGTTATGTAGCTTAATACTCTTTACTCTTCAAAAGCTTCCCCTGACATTCAGCCCAAATGTTCTTTAGTCTCACTCACAATTAATACTCCCCAGGACTGACCTTTCTAGGAAGTACAATAAACCATCCCTTCCTCTCCTGAGTGCTAACACTCTTTGCACCCTGTGATCCCTCCCTTAACTCTTAGATGTCAGTGAAAATATTAAAGTGCACTCAGGATACACATTTCATTGCAGCTCAGCTCTTTGATGATAACAGTTCTTAACCTTCAGAAATCAATTCGATCATTGATCCATTCATTCAACAAATATTTCTGAACACCTACTGTGTACTCAGCCTCGTGCTAAGCACTGAACCTAAGGGACTCAAGGCCCTCGTCTACATTATTTAAAATCTACTACTTTTGTCTGCTGCATTACTTATGGTAATAGGCTCAGCATGAATATAGTTTTTTTCCCCCCTTTGTTTACAACTTGATAATGTTTTCATGTAACAAGTATTATATCTCAAATTGTTAATGAAGACTAGACAATTTTAATTCATTTGGTGCATGTCTAGGACATTTTAAGTATTATTTTCCAGAGGCTAGAGATGCCTTTTGTCCACTAGTCTGACTATAAACTGCTGTGTTCTTTACTCCTAACATCTGAAGACTACTTGTTTGGTATAGCTTTCATTATGAGGGAACAAAGTCGAGGAATGCTTTTCAAATCATTGTCCTAATTTCTTTGACTGTCATTATAATAACAGATGTAATGAAAGCCCTAAAAATGTATGCTTTAAACTGCATTTCTCAAAATGAACCAAAAAAAAAAAAAAAAGCCCTTCAAAAACAGAACCTTGTTTAGAATAAGAGGAAGCAGCCCAGGTACTCTCACGGGTATTATTTTCCTTGCTGCTTCCACATACTTGACCTCCTGAGTCGTAACTTCACCTTGGGGAAGGGGACTTCGATAACTCACATCTGAGTGGGAAAGACCGAAGCCAATTTCTTTATTCCCTGCTTTCCCAAACTGCTGCCCCCCTTCGTCCCTTTGATACAATGGCAGCCCCTACCTTTCTTGTACCCAGATTCAAACTTCTGCACTATCTTTACCTAGATCCTTTATATTTCACCATTATCAAGTTGTGTGGATTTTAACTGCCACATTTGTCTTAATTTGAGGCCACTGTTCAAGTTGAGGACATAATTATACAGGTATGGTGAGATATTAGGTAGCCTGTGTACAAGCAAAGGGGTTTTAAGTATCATATGAACAAAGGAGGAACAGAAGTGCTTTAGATACAGAAGTAATATTACGACAGTTCACACTTGTTGAATGTAACGTTGAGTGTATAGACCAGGTTTTTCTTGTGTTCCAATTATTCCTCCAAAAACTTTCTTTCCTTGGGAAAAAGTGTCTTACGACTAAATAAACTAGGAAATTATAGGTGAAAACAGATTTCTTTCTTTTAGTGCGGTAAAATAGATATCACATAAAATTTACCATTTTAATATTTTTAAATATATTTTATTGATTTTTTTACAGAGAGGAAGGAGAGGGATAGAGAGTCAGAAACATCGATCAGCTGCCTCCTGCACACCTCCTACTGGAGATGTGCCTGTAGCCAAGGTACATGCCTTTGACTCGAATCGAACCTGGGACCCTTCAGTCCCAGACCAACGCTCTATCCACTGAGCCAAACAGGTTAGGACCCATTTTAATAATTTTTTAAGTGGACAGTTCAGTGGTATGAAGTAGCTTCACATTGTCAACTCTTGGCTACTGACCATCTCCAGAACTTTTTCATCTTCCCAAATGGAAACTCTGTACTCCTTAGACAGTAACTCCCCATTACTTTCCCCCCAGTCCCTAGGATAACCATTTTAATTTCTGTCTCTATGAATCTGACTACTCTAGGTACTTCATATAAGTGGAATTGTACAGTGTTTGCTCTTTTGGGACTGGCTGATTTGATTGTGTATAATGTCTTTAAGTTTCATCCATGGTATAGCATGTGTCAGGACTTCCTCCATTTTTAAGGCTGAATAATATTCTATTGTATGTATAGACCACCTTTTGTTTATCCTTGCACCCATCAATGGACACACCCTTGCTTCCACCTATTAGCTATTGTGAATAACTCTGCCACGATATCTACTTGGTGTACAGATATCTACTTGATTCCTTACTTCTAATTTTTAGGGTCCATGCCCAGGAGTGGAATTGATAGATCATATGGTAATTCAATGTTTAATTTTTTGAGGAAACGCCCTACTACAAACAGGTGTCTTGATTGCAGAATCTTAATAAGCAAGCATGCACTATGACTTTTCAGGAAGGAAGCTTATTAGAGCCTGTGTTTCTCCAACTTTATTTGACTACCAAGCCTTTTCAACTTGCACGTAAAAATGCATAGGAGGGATGCAGTTGGGAAAAGAAAAAAGTGTCGTCTTACCAAAATATAAAGTATGGGCATGAATCAGTGGGTTTCTTTGGCATCCAGAGACCCAAAAGAATTTCTCACCATCCTTATACAGTATGGAGATACCTTTTCTTAGTTTAAGTGTGTGTTCATCGTATGAGAAATCAGTGCACTATTTGAATTTACCTGATTCTGAGAGAAAGACTTTGGTTCAGAAGTTGTTAATACGTAAGTGTAACTGAAACAAAGAGGTAAGAAGGGACAAAAGAATGCATAGGAGAAAGAAGAGTCATTATTCCAAAAGCACTTAGAACGCCCTGGTCACATAGTAAGCACTGTACTTGTACTTATTCAATACCTAAAGGAAATAAAAGCTGTTTAAATCACAATATTTTTAGAACATTCGACATGGGGAGGCATGTTTTAGGCTCCTGCACTTCAGGGCAGAGGGGGCTAGGTGCTTCCCACTCCTGAAAAAGCAGGAGAAGAATGACAGGAGTGGAAGACCACTCATTCCTTGCATCCCTCAGTACTTAGGAGCATCCAAGCTGTTTTTGATGAAGATCCACAGTGTCTGGGAAGTTAAGATACTTCATTCATGGCTCTGTAGAATTTTACTAGTGTGTGAGAATATTAGAAAGGGGTGAGGAAATGTTGGGATTTTAATTAGGTACTTCAGCCCACTCAATATGGAAGGAATTAATGTTGCATCAATAACAAGATTTTGTATTTCTATTGTAACTTGTACTGACCTAAGAGCAACCAGCTGAGTTATAATTCTTTCTGTCTTCTGTACACAAATTCACTTGTTTTGGTTCATTAATCAAAACCACCTGGCAATATAAAACAAATGGGACAATTAAAGGAATACTGCCAACACATATGCATTAAGACCGGAGCACATGCTACCTAACCGCTCTGCCAGTGTGTTTGGAGAATCTGCTGGTGAGAATCAAACACCATGCTCCTTAATAGCATCCATCACCACAACACCTAGTCTTACAAGTAGGGTTCAATTTTTATAGCAAGATAAAAGAGACAGTGCCAGGTATCATCTTGAGAAGCTGGTCTAACAAAATGACAGTGCTAACAGTACTTTCACTTTTCTATATACAGATGCATTTACCCATTTCAGAGTATATATATGCCCCTGATGCTTAATTATGAATAAGAAAGTCACTCCCCTGGAACAAATATTTGGATATTCACAACTAAGACACACTGAAGATTCATAGAATGTCATATATAACTTCCTATACATGTTATCTTTCATTTGAAATACACTTTACAGAAAACACACTGCAAATAAAATGCTATGAGAGCAAAACATGTTTTCGGAATAACCACATTTGTTTTACAAATCATGAATTCCCTTAAAATCAGGCCAAACGATGCTAAATTATGAAGTGGACTGAGTAGCAAGACTGATATTGTTTTCACAAAAGCAATATTCTAAGAGAAGCAAACGTATTTCGTAAAGGGAGCGGGTATAAATCCCTGTGCAGTAGCAGGAAGGCAGACAAAGCTTGGGATCAGAGGCATCGAGATGGCTAGATCTGGGACATAGATGAGAAATTGATATTGTCGCTCTAATGTTCAACCTTATTTTTCATAAAAGGCACGACATTAGGCTGTTGACTCTTGAGCTGCCACACCAGCTGAGGTTACTTTGTTATAAGCCTCCACACATCCTCCGATGAATAACAGAGGACTGGCAGGTTTCTGCAAGGGTCCTCTTAGGTTCCATCTATAGAGATGAAACTTTCCATTCCAAATCAGAGCCCTGCCTATCAGGCATGGAATGTGTCACATGACTCACCACTGAAATGAGCAAAATCATCAAAATTTCTGGCTTTTTAAAATACAGAGTACATAGGAATTCAAGACTTCCTTATTTTGTAGTAACTCTGATCTATTTTTAATATATTGAAAAGTTTGTATTTTACTCACTTATTCATGAAATATTTATGAAGCACATACTGTGTGCTAGACACTAGTCTAGTTGCTAGGCCACAGCATTGGGGAAAAAATAAAACAGACTAATTCACTCCATTCATAGACTTGGGGGGAGTGGAGGGAAAGACCAGACAGTATACAACATAAACTACATATATACTATGTGAAATAATGACAAATGATGAAAAATAAAGGAAAAGGGCAGAGAATATGGGAATAATTGCAGTGTTAAACCGGAGGGCCAGGGAAACAGGAAGTACAAAGTGCCTGCGGCTAGAAATATGCTGATGTGTTCAGACACCTGCAAGAAGGCTCAAGTGCCTGGGATTGAGCAATGGGAGAGGAGTGAGTGAAGAAGTCAGAACAGGAAGGCGGTGGGGGGGGGGGGGGCGGGCAGGGGGGGGGCGGGGCAGAGTAGGGGCAAACCTTCTGGAGCTGTGTGAGCCTCTGCACATCTGCACTCCATGGACATCACTCAGACACAATTCAACATGAATGATGACGCTAGACTTGGGACACCTGGGATTCTGCCTGCCATCCCAAGGTCTTCATATGTGGGCCTTTCCAGTTGTGGGAAATAGGTTATTGTGATGCCGTATGCCTGTGCTAGCACCTTAAAAAGTGTAAATGGTAAATAAAATATCACCTCTCACCCAGAAAGGTCACAGTCTGCATCTTAGCCTGGAATTGTCCTTACCAAGCATAGCTCCTCAACTCTAGGTCAGATAAAGGCCACCCTGAAGCAGCAGTTTTAATGATCTGTGCTTTAATTAAATCTCAATGTGGGAGATGGTGGCACAGGAGGATCCTGAGCTCAGCTCCACACACCAAGTCTACACACCAGATCTACACACTAAATCTTCAGGTACACCTGGGACAACGTTCTCTGGGGGGAAAAAAAACACACACACCACCTAAAAACTGGCTGGTGACACCTAGTCTCCTTTGAATTGATGAACCAGGAGAAGGCCACATGGAAGCAGGTAGCAGAGGCTGGGACACAATCTTGCAATCTCACCACAAACCCCCACCTCCCCACCCCCACGCGTGGCCCACGGTCTGAAGGAAGCTCAAACCCAAGCTGCTCCCTGAGGAGAGAAGGGTTTGAACCCCCAGCTTTTAAGATCTGCAGCTGAGGAAGGACCCTCCCAGATATCTAGCTTTGAAAACCAGTGGTAAGACCCACAGGCTGGAGCATCCCGAGCACCGCATGCAGGCAAGGACTCGGGCCCAGGGCGGAGTACCGCCTGAGGGGCGCAGGGGCTGGGTATGGGCGAGGCCCGCTGGTTTGCTGAGCCTGGGCCTGAGCAGCGGGCATCTGGTTTGACACACATTTGGGGCCTGCTGGATGCTCTGTGGGATGGAGACTGACAGGTCATTTTTACACTCTCTCTCCACCTTGCTCTTCCAGGGGGGAACCATCTTTGTATTTTAGTCCAGGGTTTCTGCCACTCCAGAACACCAGTATCTCCTGGGTGCAGCTTTGACACGGGCCTGCTGCCCCGATGTTTGTGGCTGCCACCAGCGACACCTCTCTGTGGCCTCACTATGGTGGCCAGTGGGACTTTCTCTTGCAGGCCCCACAGAACTGGAACCAACAGAGAATGAATTCTTTAAATTGTCAGCCCCCCAGGGCACAGCCAGAGGCAGCAGACAGGAGCTTGGTCTTTCTGTCAAAGAGGTCTATTTGCTTGTCCTGAGGCTTCCGGTTTGATGCAAATCTAGAGGCCTATAGATGTCAAATTATATTACAAAGCAGTTGGCACAATTGCTATATACTACGTTAGAAAAGCAACTCAGATGGAACAAGCTATCACTTTAGTTATATGCTCTAAAATAAGTTTCACTAAAAGACTATTTATAAGCCCAGCTATTGTGGCTCAGTGGTTGAGCATCAACCTATGAACCAGGAGATCACGGTTCGATTCCTGGTCAGGGCACATGCCTGGGCTGCAGGCCCAATCCCCAGTAGGGGGTGTGCAGGAAGTAGCTAATCAATGATTCTCTCACATCATTGATGATTCTCTCTCTCTCTCTCCTTCTCCCTTCCTCTCTGAAATCAATAAAAGCATATATTTTTTAAAAAGACTACTTGTGCAGTGCGCTCAGAGGTTGCGGATCTGTCTTTTGCTTCAACAGTGTTTGGACGGAACAGACCCAGGGACGCCCGTTCTTCCAGCCTCTGGCCACTCTCCTGAGTCTCATCCAGTCACCACCTTCAGAACCACCTCTGGGACCAGCCAACACACTGGGGTTTTTTTTCTACCTTAACTCCTCATTGCTGAACAACCATGAGCTCCCAAATTCATCAGAATTATTCCACCGAAGTGGAGGCTGCGGTCAATCGCCTGGCCAACCTGCATCTGCAGGCCTCCTACACCTACCTCTCTCTGGGTTACTATTTCGACGCGAGGATGTGGCTCGGGAGGGTGGGGGCCACTTCTTCAGGGAGTTGGCTGAGAAGAAGCACGAGGGCGCGGAGCATTTCTTAAAGTTGCAAAACAAGTGAGGAGGCCGCATTCTCTTCCAGGACGTGCAGAAACCTTCCCAAGGTGAGTGGACAAAACTCAGGATGCCACGGAAGCCGCCCTGGCCTTGGAGAAGAGCCTGAACCAGGCCCTTTTGGAGCTGCATGCCCTGGCTTCTAACCATGCAGACCCTCATGTCTGCAACTTCCTGGAGAACCACTTTCTGGATGAGGAGGTGAAACTGATCAAGAAGATGGGCGACCACCTGACTAACATCCGCAGGCTGGCTGGCCCCTAGGCTGGGCTGGGCGAGTGTCTTCCAAAGGCTCACCCTCAAGCACAACTAGGAGCCTATGGAGCCCAGAAACCTTTCAGAGCCCCCCCTCCCTCGCCCCCCGCCGCATCCCCCTGGTGTCTCTGGCTTTTACCTGAGCCTCTTCCTGAAACTACTAGCCATTCTTTTAACCACCCTGGAGGCCTCTCCCATGCATTAGACCAAATGAAACAATAAAGCTTTTTGCAGCAAAAAAAAAAAAAAAAAGACTATTTGTAAGAATGAGAAAGAAAATCTGCATATACATCTGTTTATGTACTAGTACACACCTAGATTCACAGAAGGCTCAGGATTGTTTAAGAGAGCTTATTTTGTGAAAGAGGAGGTGAGAGAGGGAGAATATGAAGGAAGAACCTGTGGCTGAGTGATTTGACTTCTTTGGGACTCTGTTTCTTCATCTGTAGAAACCCACCGTGTTTCTACAGGAGATCCACATTACATAAACCTTACTTTTACAGCAAAATAAAGAAGCAAATCTCAATGTGATTATCAAAACTAAGTCCTTTCATTGTTATTTTTACCTACACATCAATATAACCAGTTTAAATCCCCAACTTATCTTCTCCTGAAATTAAAAAATGGCTCTTTGATGCAGCATGCCATCAACAGGTGATTAGACCAGCCAATTTGGTCGATGGAGATAGCAATTGAAGTTGAGACTTTCAGCGAGCACAGCTGTGGAAATATCCCATGTAAACAAGGTCACACAAGACCCATACTTTTCTGCCAATACTCATTGCCTCAGTAAATTGGTCCAAGAGCCATCTCACTCTGGCCTTTTTCCAAGTCAGTGATGAATCCCTTTATCAAAATCACTGTCAGGTAAAACTTGTAAGACCTTGACTAGGGTATTCCTTAAACTTTAAGAGATGGAACACTTTGTAATGTATTTTCAAATTGAAAGTCACTTATCCGCTTAGCACCCCAAGAAGGTTTATGAACCAAATGCATGCTAAGAAATATTTTGAAAAGAACCATTTAGGGCTTAGATGGAAAGTTTCAATGTGGTGGATTGTGGTATACTCCAAATTCTATCTAAAATAGGTTTTCAGAATTAAAAGTTTAGGGTCCTATTTACTCAGGAAAAGAAAAAGTGAAGCTAAAGTACTGGAAATAGGATGCAGTAAAACTCTAGGATTTCATCCAACTGTTGCTTGGAAATGAAAATTCCCTAATGGGAATAGGTCTTTGAAATGGGACATCTGGGTTTTACTAAGTGGGTAATTAAAAGTTTGAAATCTTGCCTGGAAAATGGGACAAAAGCTCAAATTACCAAGATAGGTGAGACATTCCCCACTGCCTTTATCATAGGAATGGCAGGGATCCAGGCTCTAACAAAGCAAGGCGGAGAATGTGTGCAGCTTAAACCACCCAAGGATAAAGGGGACTTTGGAATCTGATTTCTCGGGGATATTTTTCAGAAAACATGCTATACTTCCCACAGCTAATGAAACATCCCGTGTTCCAAGACCAGTATGGAGTGACTAATGCTCAGCCAGGTAAACCGTCATCCTAAAAGGTCCTTTGACCCTTTCCTGACTCATGACTAAAACTTGGGCTTTCCAGGGAAACGGCCAGGCACCAGTTCAAAATGAAAGTCACAATCCAGTAGTTTACCCGAGTCACCTCTCAAAGCTTGTAGATGAACCTCAGAGGCTCAAATTAAAGTAGAAGCAGTCTGGCTGTGCTTTATTCTGAAAATAAATAAGGTTATAGGGTAGAATACTGAATCTAGATGAGAGTTTCATTAAGTAAAGACTTTGGGGTGATCTTCCCAAAATAGCTTAATAGAACTTCTTTCTATATTATATGTAACTTGCTTGATTTTTCTGTGATATTGTTGTTTAAAGAACATTGCACAGAGCATCTGCTGGGTTGAGAGATTAGTAATGATAAACATAGACAGATTCTCAGGAAAATTTGTTACGGTAACGTCATGTTTCAGGATGGTCCTCGTAGTAATGACATTCAACTCAGCAGGCTATGCCATTCATCGGGACAGTTTATAATATCATTTGACAATTAATATTAGTATATTTGGGACCTTTGTATCACAATCCTCTAGGAAGTCATGAAGAATCATGGTTCAAAGCTTGAAACATGTCACTCCTCCTACAACTTTGTACAATAGTAGAAAAGTGTAAAGTTTAATATTATGGTAGAAATCTGAGCATTGTGTCATGCTAAGAAAATGTTTAGTTAGTTAGTAAGTGTAAATTAGTTTAATTTGGCACCCAAAGTAAGAATTTCTCAAGGCTAAATGCTAATGCACAACATTAGTGCTTCACAATTAGAATTCAGAAATGTTCAGCATTCATTCTAATGTTGCAGGTCTTCTAGGAAAAAATATTTTAGACAATCAAGTCTATTTAAATCTCACAGTAAATTCAGGAAATGAGTTTCTTTTTCTTTTCACCAGTCAATAAAAGGGATGTCTGCAGCCTGAAAGAATAGATTAGATAACAAGGCAAGAGGTCTTTCTAAGAGTGATCTTGTCTATTCTACTATTTGTGACATTAAACAACCTGCTGAAGTTCTCTAGGTTTCGGTTTTTCCTTGTACAGACATAATGATGTGCCTCTTTTGTTTCAATAGTATTAAAATCCCGACTAGATTGGTGTTCAGTATTTATAAAAGGCAGTTAAATGAACTAACCATATCACAAGGCCAAGGCCACAATAACCCCTCTCACAATTTGCCTACCTTTGCCTGATGCCCTAATCCAATTTGTTTTTAGGCCAAAAGATCCTGGAGGTAGTAAAGTAAGACTAAACGTCTCTTTCCTTTTATTAGAACTCTAAACATCCCACTAGCTAGGATATGTCAGTTGATCTGGCACCTCATTTAAGCATCTGTGAACTCAAGCCCTGGCCAGGAGCATGTAAATGGAGGACAGAACAATGGAAAGGTGGCATACCCACCTGCTTTGCAAATGCTGTGGATATGGAAAGCTGAAAAAAAATCTGGGGTTTTCTGTGCTCCACATTCTCATGGAGGAGGACATTGCCATAAACTATCACCTCATCAGCAATCTCAGAGGGCATTGTGTCCTCAGACCCTCTGTCCATTACCCCACCACAATCACCACAATCACCATCAACCCTCAAGCCTATCACTTGAAATCCCCCTGGCCTTCCCTATTAAGAGTCTAGTGGGTCACAGATCTTCAGCTCAAGAGCAGAAAGGCTGCTAACCCTTGGTCCAGCTATTTTGTGTCCTTTTTGTGCTAATTTTAGTTCATGTTCTCCTATGCCTCCACTTGCCTTAGACATAAAACAGAGAAGAAAATGAAAGAATAGGGAGAAGAAAATGAGAACTTACAATTTCAAATTGAAGTGTTTTGGTGTCATATCTTAGCCACCACCTCAGATAGGTATTAAGGCTAAAAAACCTTTTGGGAAAGCTAGAAAAAAAACAACCTGTTAACTATCAAAGAAGTCCATTCCTCTGCTATGATTTTTTGCTTGAATAAATCAACATGTAGCTTTTGTATATAATTTCATAACTCTGGCATAATTTCTGATTCTGGTTTTATTCAAAGTTCTTACAATGAAAACAATCAATTTTGTAATAGAATAAAAAATAATGTTATTTTCCCCTCTGTTGAAGGTATCAAATATAAGAATTTTTTTTAATTTTTAAGAAAATAATCAAAACATAACTTATTAACAGATGCTAAAACTTGACCTAACTAAACTCTGAACACGACATCTTGAAATAAATATTCTGACAAATAAATAGTATGTTACATGGAAAAATTATGAAAGTTTATCATTTGTCTCATAAAAATCATTGCTGAGATCGAGATATCATTTTGGGGTTTAAAAGAATCCAGAATTGAACCATGGTACATAAAATGCAAAGAAGGCACAAAAACCTATTGTTGGTTTTTTTTCCAATATCACTGGACAGCTAAATGAAATATTCACAAAATGTCAAAGCATGGAATAAAGTTCCAGCATGCACAAATAATCTAATTGAGGATAGGCTCTCTGAGACCCCTCACAATCCTACTATGAAATTCCTGATGAACCATGGCTGTAATCAACCCCCCTCTCCCCCGGCCATAATTAAACCCTCCAGATCCAATTCTGAAAGCAACGATATAAATGCTGAAGAGTATGTGGTACCTCATGAGCTTGCCTCATAATTTAAAGCCCTTGAGGAAATTCAAAAGAGAGGCTAGAACCCCATTCTTCGTAATTTACAGATGGGTGACTTTTGCTTTTTCTCTGCTTTATTCATGAGAGATGCCCAGAGATACCGGGGCTCTCTGCTTGTGCCACCTGCAGACTGTATAACCAGGGAGATTGTCTGTAACGGATCCCTGGGGAGGTCTCTTCGAAGAGTTTGCCCAAGTTCACAAATTCTCCTTTGTACTTCTGTAAATATCAGGAAGAGGTAAACATGAAGAAAGAAAAAAAATATCACCAGCATAGTAAAAGGATGTTAATGAGGGGAAATAGACTGGAATTAAGAAGAGAGAGGTTTTAGTCTAAATATCAAGGGGAAAAAAAGAACTTACTGATAACAAACCCACCAGATTAGAGTATTGAATGATTTTTAAAAGAAATAATGACATTAAAACCATTTCAAAGTGACTATTTACACCCTCCCCTTTTTTTTCTTTTTAAAAGAAGAAGACTTTTAAAAAGTCCAAGGCTACAACAGCTCCTAGAGGAGAATGTAGCTATTGTTAATATGCCACACATATTTTTATAATTTAGCACTTTCTGGGACATTTCTTGAAATTAAAAATACCTAGTATTTACAATTTGCCATTGTTCTAAGCACTTTAGTTACATTAACTGGTGTTACCCTCACAACAACCCTATGAAGTCAGTACTATTTTTACAGATGAGAACTTTGAAGCACCTGAGATACCAAGAAGCTGAGTAACTTTCTCAAAATCACCAGTGACTGAGCAGTGGAAAGATTCAAAGTGGGGTGTGAATTCTGGGTGGAGACTCTTGTGTAGAGATCTGCATAATAATTATCTTAATTTAAAACATCAAGTTATTATGTAGCTGATTCAGCTTTCAACAATTGTTACCCTTATACATGGTCAAATGAAACAAAATGATAAAATAAGTGAAATTGTGTACCTTTCTATATTCTTCTGCTGAGCCCAGTATCTCCTTACAGAACTCCTCCCACAGCCCTGGGCAACTACTATATTTTTTTAACCTTTCCCCCTAACAACACCTGCTGTCAGTTGTAATACTGATTTAATAAACACATTCCAAGTGACCAGAGCCTCCTAGTGTATAGTCAGTGCTCAATAAGTATTTACTGGATGACTATTGAATAATAAGGCACAGCCTCCCCCAGAGATCATCTTATTGACTTTCTAACACCGAAAGTTTTAGGATGCAGCAGCTGATGAACTTAACACTTTCACATTGGTACTTACATAGCTGAAATAAGAATGTCAGAGTTATGTTGTACAGTTTGCAAGGCTAATCTCACTTGCCTGTGCTTAAGCTAGTTGTAGTTTTAAAGAAAGAAATGGGACAAGGTCCTGGGTAGTATTGCAGAAGATTAAAACAAAGATTAATATACCCTTTGAATGGGGGAGGGAGGAGAAAGGCAGTTTCTGGGGCAGGAGCTAGGAAGAGTAACAAAAGAATTCTCCACAGTGGAATTTCAGCTTCAGAGCATTCCAGGGAAGCCCAGTGCCAGCTCAGCAGAGAACATCTGCCAGTTGCTTCCAAATGAAGGAGAATCATTCTTCCAATGAGAAAATAGTGATGAAGGATCGTCTTCGACAGGAATAAAACTGTATTTTTATAGTGCCAACACCAGGCTTATTTTTTATATATATCCCCTGAACTTTTGTACGTGCGGCAAGAGGAAGAGAAGCCGAATGCGGTTCCTCGAATTAAAAGCATATTGGAAAAACAGCTTCATCAAGTGTGTGCCTAATTTACAATTCAGAAATTGGATTAGGTTGAACCCTATAAAGTTGCCATTTTTGTGAACCAAAAATGGTCAAAGAGGGGCAATGTTATATGGTTCAACCGAAAAGAATATGTCAGGCTAATTGATATGTGGCTGTAAATCACAATAATATCTAATATTTGTAAGTCACATATTGCTTATAAAGTGACTTTCCTATGGCCACACAGCTGGCAGTTGGAAAATTTTCTGACTAAGTCTCCTTTCATTAGACCATATGTGCCATCCCAGAGCATTTACTCATTCAGCAAATACATGGGGACATTAACCATGTGCCATGCGTGGTGCTGAAGGTCATTTTTCAATATGGAGGAACCACCTGCTATTTCTTGCCCAACTGTTGACCTCCAAGAGCAACCAACTGGGAAGCCCTGCCCGTATGAGTTAGATCAAAATTGTAGGAGGGACAGGTGGTGATAAGAAATGACAAGGAGTTGCAGATAAATGAGATTGATCCTGTGTGTGTGTTTTTCCTCCGAGGAAACAAACGTGCATTTTAGATACCAGGGCAAGCAGGGAAAGGAAGCCAGTCTGCGCCAGAGCAGCTTTAGAAAGCCATCCAGGCCTGCCTTGTAGTCACAGCCTACTCTGCCATCAGAGGCCTGTCAGGGACGGTAAAGCAAGGGCGGAAACAATTCTTTCCAGGGCAGTGGATGTGGGCCTGGCAGCAGCAGCAGCGTCAGCGTCAGCATCACCTGGGCGTTTGTCAGAAGTGCACATTCAGAAATGCCTCCCCGAGACCTGCTGAATCAGAAACTCAACCAGGTCCCCCAGCAATCTGATTTTAACAAGCCCTCCAGGTGCTCTGCTGACACGAACGTTTGAGAAACATGGTTTTCGGGAAAATGGGAGATCATGCCAAGGGTTAAGGAGATTAAGAGAGCACGGGAACCCCAGGGAAGCAAAAGAATCCAGGCAGTCCCGTCAGAAATACAAATTCTGCTGAATTTCGCATTTTCATATGAAATCATAAAGTTCCCTGTCAGTGGGCATCGAGTCGATGAAAAATAATAATAGGAATAACAGCAACGACTAACACTTACTGCGGGCTTATTATGTCCCGGCTAAGTACTTTCCATAGGTTTCATTTACTCCAGAAACAACCTATGGAGCGGATAGGTTAACTGAACAGATAAACCTAATAGGTTAAATAACTTCCCATTTGGTGTGGATCTATCGAGTCTCGGAACTAATTCAAAGTGAGGCAATCTGACTCCACTCAGCTATGTGTCCTATTTCATAGGACATCCTAACGCACCCTAGCTCTCATTACCAGTATGAAAACAAGCCCATTCTCTATAAATTTTTCAATCAAAATACTGTAGTTCCCGTAACAAGGTGAGAGAAATGAAGAAACTATGCTTTCTTTGCTGAGTTTCCACCTCAACCAAATACATCTGAGTTTAGGAAAAAAGCATGCATCAGAGAACAAAGGATATACCTCCACCTAGTGGATAAATGTCTCCATTTATTTCTAAAGGCCTTATAGTTGCTCCAAGAGCACAGTAAGGAAAAATAGAAGCTACCCTGACAAATCACTGCAAAGCTAGCAAACCCAGCGATGGGTGGGTGAGGAGTTGGTTCAAGAAGCAAGTTCATTGGTAGTCCTCTTCAGTGAGGACCCTGTCCTGGGAGCTGTCTGGGCAACAGCCCATTTTGGAGAAACACAAGAAAGGATATGCCCAGCTAGAAACCCTGTTATCCTCCCAATCTCTGTACACTGCTTTTTGCATCTGTAAATGCCTAAATGCCATCTGACTTCTCTGGGATTTGCTGGTTGTAGCAGCAAAGAAGAATTACCCTTGTAAATGGGAAATGTTAATTCTGCTTAACTACAGAAAACCCCTATTAGGCTTCTTTAAATGAGACACATCTTTCATTCTCTGCACACTCTTCTGAGAAAATGAGTTGAAGAGGGCAGGTGGGAAGATTTGGGACATAGGACAGTGAAATAGTTTGGTGATAGGAAAATCAAAATGTCATTTTTTACTGGGTTTAATCTGACTCTAGATCCATCCAAATCAAGAAAGGGAGACAGACACTGATGCAGGTATATGTTCCAGAGGTTGTTCAGATCATTCAGGGAAAATTTCAACTTCCTATGATTCTGTGATCTGCCCCAAACAGATAAAATTCCAACAAGTTTCTCCAAGCCACCCCCAGCAACAGCATCTTCCAAAGTATAGGAAAGATTTGCTATATGGCAATGAGGTCCTATGCTTATTCAAACTCAGGTCACAGTGGGTTAAACAAAACAAAGCAAAGCCTGACCCAATCTAGAGCTTCCTTTCCATGCTGCTTAGATGATGGATGTATCTCCAAAGGAAGGGTGTGAACCACTCCATTTCCTCACGTCTTTGGTCTTCTTTCCTCCCTTCTTTCCTCCCTCCCTTCCTTCCTCCCTTCCTTCCTTTCTTCTGTCTTCTTTTCTTTCTTCCTGTCTTCTTTTCTTCCTTCCTTCCTTCCTTTCTTTCTTTCTTTCTTTCTTTCTTTCTTTCTTTCTTTCTTTCTTTCTTTCTTTCTTTCTTTCTTTCTTTCTTTCTTTCTTCCTTCCTTCCTTCCTTCCTTCCATCCTTCCTTCCTTCCTTCCTTCCTTTCTCTCTCTCTCTCTCTTTTCTCTCTCTCTCTCTCTCTCTCTCTCTCTCTCTCTCTCTCTCTCTCTCTCTTTCCTTTCTTTCTTCCTGTATTTCTTTCTTTCCTTTCTTTCTTTTTGTCTTTCTTTCTTTCCTTTCTTTCCTTCCTGTGGCGGAGCGCTCAATAGGACTGACAATTGGTGGGAACACAGTGAAAAACCCTGACCTAGAGTGGGTGGCCGGGTGGTGTGCTTATCACAAAGCCTGCTCTCTTGTGCACATGTTACAATGATGTACCCAAACAGGCCATCCGAGTCAGCTGGGTAACTTCAGTAACCTTGCTTAAGATGTTCAAGCCTTCTAAAATATCGTGTCTTTGGGGACAGCAAAATATCCAAGAGATCCCTTTCAGGCCTCTGTGGACAAAAGAGGACACTCTCATCCTTCTCCTCCTCGGCGCACCTCTCTGAGTCTGAGTGACTGCTGCTGCCCCCTCCATAGGTCTGGAGGCTCCCTCCTGTCTGGGGTTGATTCTTCCCTGCAGCAATTAAGGATGCATTCGGAGGCTGGGGACAGGAGCTCTTGGACTTCTAGGAGACACAGTCTCTGCTCCCAAAGAACCTAGATTCTTATCCCTGAGATGTTGCTTATCTGCTCAGCTGCTGGCTTTATTCTTTGACTCTAAGGACTGAGGATCTGTGGGGGGTCCTCTTGCCCCCTGAGGCGCACCCGAGGGGCCCTGCTGTGGCTCTGCCCTGGCTTTATTGCTGAGCAATAAAGGTCTTACTCTGCCTGGGGCCACTGCGGGAGCTGTGCTTGGTGACTTTGGCTGTTTTTTATTTCATCATCATGGCATTTGTGCTATCTCCTAGAAATGGTAAAACTGCTTCTTTCACTTTTTTTTTCTCCAGAAGTAGGTTTCAGAGACAGAGAGACAGAGACCCCAGTCATCTGCCTGCTATCAGTTTTCTCTTCCATTCTGGAAAGCCAGGAAACAAAGGAGCCATCACCCAGCCCTCCTTCTTCCACAAGGGGACCCTGAGCAAGCTTCAAGAGCAGTGGCAAGCATCACTGGAGACCAAGGCAGTGCCCCTCACAGCCCTTCCATGCCCAGCTCACTGGCCACCTGGCCACTTGCAGGTCTTACTCTGCTGGACCCCTTCCCCAACAGAGTTTCTGCTTATCCTTGCTGCTCTCCTTCTTCCCACCCAAATTTATCACTCTAATTTGACAAAAATGTGCCATTCAAAATCACACCCAGGAGAGATGGAAGGAAATTCTATTCTTTCCTTTGTTCTGAGCTGCGTCCGTTTTCCCCAGGCTCAGAAGACCCGGTTGCTAATGCAATTGTGGGCTCCCCTGGAACAGAACTGCCTGCCGTTTATTATAACTTCACTTCCAGGAGAAAGGGCAAGGCCTGGAGCACAGATGCAGGCACCCAGGGGAAGCACGCCCATTCAGGGACCAGAGGGTGAGTCCAAGGTCACCTAGCTGCTGATAGACACACTTTCAAAATGAAAGTTTATTAGTTGAGGACTGGTTTTATTCAGGTATTGATTGGATAATTCTCTAAACCCGTTGAAAATAAAGATTAGGGGCTGTCTGAAAGAAAACCCTGTTTTACAAGGTTTCAAACGTGAGATGGGGGAAGGAGCGGCAAACTCCTGCTCCCAGGTGAGAGGTGGCAGTGAGCCCCACGCTGGAGTGCCAGAATCTGATCTCTAAGCTGCCTTCTTTGCCCCATATAAGGCTTGGTCTTCCTCTCCATGTCAGGATAATAGGAAGTGCCAGCTTCACACTTCGAAAGGATGCTGACTCCTGTCTTAGATCCTCTGGGTAAAAAAAGAAAAGCTCTGGTCTAAATTCCAAGGGAAAATTAGATACTGAAATCCCAGGTTTGTTTGTTTTTTTTCTCTCCTGCCACAGTATTTATTGTGTGGACAGAGATAAAATACCCTTCAACGAGTGTCAAGAGTTCATTGTTCTTAGAAATAAACACCAAATCCTTTAATATGACCAAGGCCCTGTCTGACCCCTCCCTCATGGCCTCCCACGCCTTGTGTCTAATCACTGCCCATGCCGGCCATGCTGGTCTGGTTCAGACCTCCCAGGTGCCAAGCTACTTCCCACCTCAGGGTCTTTGCACAGCTGATCCCTCTGCCTGGAATCCACTTATTCCTCCACACGTCACCCAGGGAATGCCTACTCACCCATCATTGCTCAGCCTAAACGTCACCTCCTCTGGGATTCCTTCCCCAACTCCTGGCCTCTGTTAGACACTCCTGCCATTTACTTCCATGGTCCCTTCTGCTTCCCAGGACTTTTCATCACCAAAAGGAATTTCTTGGATAATTGGCTGAATCATGACTGCCTCCCACCCCCCAGCCCCACCATCAGCGGAAAGAGTTGTATACAGAGGCAGCCAAGTTGTGAAATGAAAGAGCAGCTGAGCTTAAAAACACATTTAAAACAAACCTCCCATAGGTCACAGAGAAGCAATATTACAGAGGATCAAGGAAGCAAACTCTAGAATCAGGCTGCTTGGCTTGTCACCTCAGCCCTCCACGTACTCACTGTGTGGCTTGGGGAAATTGCATAGTCTCTCTTTTTCAGATCCCTTCTTTGTAAAACAGGACTATTTGCACTGTGTAATTTCAAGCTCTGCTTTTGTGTTTTGATTTGGGGTGATTTTGTGTGTGTGTTTTGTGTTTTTATTAAGCTTTCAACTAAATGGTAGACTATCAGAGGACATGGTCTGCTTAAATTAAATTTGTATCTTTTCTTGGGCCAGATAGAGGTTCCTGTCTATGGCTTGGAGTTATGGGATTTCATTTCATTTATTTAAAATTAGTGTAGGTGAGCACTAGGCTTTCAAAGACCATTCTGTGCTCTGTATGAAGCTGACATCTTGGATTGAGATTCTTGAAACTGTTGTGGCATATAACTATAATTTTCATTGTCAAAGCAATGGCTGTAAAATGATCTTCACAGGGTAGAGATTATGGATTTTTAAAAAATGCTATTTTGGAGTTATCCCATCCATCCTTGTCTTCCCTGATGTTCATCATTCTCAATGGGATAGTTTCCAAAGTGCTCATGTGGTGTGAGATATAAAGTATATACAGTATATTTGTGTATGTATATATATATACTATACATACATATATACATACACAAATGCACATGCACACATATATACATATATATGTAAATTCACCTTATTTTGCTCTGATAACTGTATTTATGAAAAAAGCATTATCAATCTTTTAAGACCATCACTCAACATACTCACAATCCGAAGGATCCAAATTCTGGCATTTTAATCACTCAAAGTTTGGATTTCTTCCTAAAGTCTAACACTTAATTACTTTCATGACCAGCCAGATGTACCCAAGATACACACTGTGAAGTGAAACAAGACAGAAGGTGATGAAGCTTGCATTATTATATTTCCTAATTGGTTGGATCTGCACAACCTGATGTGGGAAGGCAGCCCTGCAATGCTAAACGTCATTCCCACCACCTATTTATTACTGGTCTTTCCCACACTTATAAAACATTTAGATATGGATAAATATTTGGAGTGAAATGCAACAGGCTACATGAGTCGATCACTAGAAAAGACAGTATTAAGGTTGTCTATGGGTACCTGGCCCAGCTGTTTCAAATCAGTTAGGAGGTGACACCATCTCTTTTTCCCCCTGCTGCAAAGAATAAGTGGGCCACAGGACGCTCCAGAATGACCATAGTTTCAAACATCCTCGGTCCATAACTCCCACTGGCCCGCATCCCTCCACACGTAATGCACATCTTTCCCGCTGCGCATGGTAGTCCCAGTTCGAAGGCAGGGAAAAGGCTGGGTGTATATTTGCTAATCAAAATTTTCTTAAGTCCAAGTTTGGCACCTGGCTCATTTGCATGATTCCACCTGATATTATTGTAAAGTAACATTTGCT